>NC_090925.1:681411873-682782638 GCF_040938575.1 Ambystoma mexicanum
TACTAAGGTGTGGGACACGGATCCAGTCTCATTAATTGAGCCAATCAACTTTCTCGTTGAGGCCGGTCACGGCACTCTTAGTTAGAAAAATGAATTGTTGTTCTTTGTGTAGAAGCGTAATCTTGTCTCTGTTGATGTCCATGCTTGGAATTAGTTTGTATATTACTGACCATTTGAAATCGTCAGGAGCATGTATCTTTTCTATCCAATGGTCCACCAGTGGGGCATTTGCAGTGCGGTTTTTCAAGCAACTTTTATGTTCTCCAATTCTCAGTTTGACTTTCCTGTCTGTTTCCCCACATAAATCATATTGAAAGGGCACCAAATTGCATATATGACCATGGATGAGTTACAGTTAGTATGTAAGTTCTGTTTCCAAGGGAATCGTAGTCCTAGGTCCACTTCTGTGCTTTCGGACGTGAAATGGCAGAAGGTGCATTGCCTCAGGGAAAGTGGCCCGTGACTGGTGGTAGTCCCCACTGTTCTGTCAAAGTGGTCTGTTTGCTTGGTTTAAGACTTATGGAATTTCTTGTTAGTTGTTCTTTTATATTTTTACTGCGTCTGAAAGCTACCACCGGCCTAGGTATTGGGGAATCACCCTTTTCCAGAATGTTCCAATTCTTCTGGATGATTTTATTGATGGCATTGGAAATGTGGCTGTATGTGTTTACAAAAACCAGTTTATGTGGTGTCTCTTTTTTCCAATGATCGACCTTTATACACCAGTAAGGCCTCACGGTGCTTGTTTTTGGCTCGTTTAAGAGCTTTACTGGTGATGTCAGGTGGGTAACCCCTTAGGTGCAGCTGTTTCTCCATTTTCTTTGCTTCTGCGAGAAAATCGGATTTTTTAGTTCTGTTTCTTTTTAGTCTTAAAAACTGTCCTAAAGGTAAGTTGTCCCTTACGTGTTTGGGGTGGAAGCTTTCATAGTGAAGTACAGAGTTCTTGTCTGTCGGTTTGTTGTATGGTTTGACATAAGCATTTTTCGAATCAGTATTTACTGTGATTGTAATGTCTAAGAAATTCATTTGCACCTGAACATAACTTCTCAGGATAAGACATTGATTTCAGGGCAAGACAAGCCTTCTACCGAACCAGGAAGAGGTGAGGGGACAGAGGGTCATTCTGGCCGTATATCCTTTTTTAAGTGCTTTGTTTAGCAAACCTAACCCACGTTTTGGGTTGCCAAGCCCTTCGCCCATGATACAACCTCCTCAGCGCGGAGATTGAGAGGATTGTTTTGAATTTGGTGCTGAGTGTCTTTGGATGGGCCCTGTTCTCTTTACATCTCTTGGACATCATAGAATCCGCAAGCAAGGAGGGATGTGCCCCTCTCTCCCAGTTGCATCCTTAGTCCCAGAAAAAGATGCCCACCTGCATTCAGCTTTGTTGTCATGGCATAATCTAAGGGCGCAGCAAAGCTATAGAAAATGCCATTCAAGCATTCAGTCCACATCTGATTGGAAATGCCAAGAACACCTCTGCCATATTTAAGACTAAAAGAAAACTTGGATGCACACTTCTGAGAGTCTGGGGAGGAGGCCGTGGCTGGATAGCTCGAGCACTTAGCTCTGACATGGGGCAAGCCTGCCCTTCACAGGTTCGAATCCTCATCCCTGTCGTCCTTCCAAGGTTTTTAAGTTGAGTATCATTAAACTGGGTGATTATAGAGTGCTAAGAAGAGGTAGGATGCCACGAAACACTTGATGTTATTAGGTGGGAAACCTCACAGCAACATCCGTATTTGCATCCTAGTAGCAGGGAAGCCCGTCCTCTATCAAAGCACATCGTAAACATTGACTGGAGTATAGTGTAAGGCTTAGCCAAAAGTCTAATCTTACTGCGGGATACCGGCACATCCAGTCCTGGACCAGAGAACATGTCCACCATAAAATATTACCAAAGTCTGAATGCTCTCTTTGCCAGCACAAGAAACCTCCCTGATGAGGCAGTTTGGCCTCATTCCCACTGTTCAGCTGCCTATGAAGACACCAGCATTTAGAAGACCTTTTCATTACTTCACATAGTCTAATGCCTCTTATAACTAACATGAATACTAGATGCATAGCACTCACGCCTGATTGTCTGTCTGTCTGCCTAGATTTGATCCCACTTTCATGTTACTTCTTTTATAATATCATTTGTCCCACTTTTCGACCTTTTATTTCCTGTGAGTGTCTGAATTGTGTTGCATTATATCTTGGAACCATCATCAACTCCTGCATGGTTTGAACCTTGCACTTGTCAGGCTATAAAATAAGGAGCCATGATTACCCGGTTCAGCCTATTTGCCCTTTGTCTGCCAGTCAAACTGTGTCCATATTTAGGTGTCTCGCGCAGTTGAGGTGAGCCTTCATCCTTCTTCCCTCCCCTCACCAGGCACTCAGGCAGTGAATCCCTACGACCAGTTGTATAGTAGATGATGGTTGAAAGGATGATCATAAGTAGAACAATGTCTAAGCCAACGTTGATGAATGCAATGGTGACCTCTCTCAAAGCCAGTTTGAGAATAAGGAGCAATGATGATGATGTATGTTGGATGGTGCCAGGTTTCCAGGATGCTGAAGAGAACACAGAGGATCTGATGATAACCCAACTGCTTTCTTGTCGCTCCTTTTTCCTTGCAGGGCTGCAGTGCAGTCTGTCATGGAAGCATACTTTGTCTACAAGAACGGGACGGCCATCATGTCTGAAAAGGTTGCAGAGTGAGTGTTCATTGCCATCTCAAAATGGACCCTTGTGCCCCACTTCCACTGATGTGCTGGAAAGGAATCTTCTTTTCCATGAGCAAATTCCCAGCCACGCCGGACTCCTCATCTCCTCTATGCTACAAAGCAGGATGTTGTCCTGTTCAGTTCATTGCCAGAATTGTCCTGAATAGGTTGAGAGGTTGTCCTGCCGAGCCGAAGGGCTTGTCTTGGTATGATCCATGTTTGTCCTCCAAAGGTGGATGAGTTTAAGAAGAGTTGGGATACTGCAGAAGTCAGGGGGCTGTCCTGCCAGAGTTATTGGCTTGTCCTGTAAAGGTTAAGAGATTGCACTGCAAAGACGGGGTGGGGTTTCCCCTGGAGGGTTCAAACAAGTGAGGTCATGGGGATGACCTGCATAGAGTAGGATTTTTCCTGTAGAGGTTTTCCAGCAAAGGTCAAGATATTGTTTTGAAAAGGCCACTTTATTTTCTGTGTACATTAAATGGGGTTGGCACGCTGTACTTCTGATTTCAACGAGATGCCCCGCAGAGTTGATGGAGTGGTAATGGGTAGGGAGAGGAGCTGTGCTGCAGAGTTGGAAAGCTACCCTGCAGTTGTTGGTGGACGGTCCTACAGTACAGAGCTTGCAGAGCTCAGCGGTAGTCCTGCAGAGGTCAAAGAGTATTCCTGAAGTGATCCAGAAGTCAAGGGACAGACCTGCAGAATTTAAGGGTTGTTCTGAACATGTAAATTGTTAACCAGCAGATAGAAAAATACTTTCCTGCAGCTGTTGCGGTTGTTTGGAAAAAGTTGGGTGTCCTTACGCAGAGGTTGATGGGTTGTCCTGCAGAGGTTCTTGGGGTTGAGGGGTTGCTGTGCAGATGTTGCTGTTCTTTTTTGCAAAGGTTTAAGAGGTATCCTGCTATTATTTACGGTTACAATGAGTAGAATGTGATGAGTCTTCCTACAGTGGTTGGGTGGTGATCTTGCAGAAGTATAGGTTGTTCGCAGGGCTCAAAAGGTTTTCCTGCAAAGTCTGAAGGTGTTTAGGAGTTGGTCTATGGTGTTTGGTGGGTTGGCGAGCAGAGGTAGAGAGGGTATTTTGCAACATTATTTGGGTAGTCCTATGAAGGTCTATTGCTGCCATGAATAAGGCAAAGAGCTGTTGTGGAGAGGTTGCTGTATAGTCCAGCAAGGATCAAACTCTGTTTTGTAGAGGGGAGATGTCCTGCAGAGTGCAATAATTGCTCTGCCGAGACCAATACATGTTTGGTAGATGCAGGTTGATTGCCCGCAGGTGTCGAAGGATGTTCTTCCTGAGGTCACTGGGTTACTTGCAAGGAATGGCTATTTCCACTATAGGGATAGAGAAGCTGTCCATCAGTGGTTAATTCTTGTCCTGTAAAGAGCAAGGGGTTTCCTACAGATGTCAATGACTTGCTCGGCTGAGATTGACTGGTTGTCCTGTAGAGCTGAGGGGTTGCCTTTCAGAGGCGGGAAAGTTGGCCTGCTCCGGCGTGGTGCTGTCATTCAGAGAAGTGGTTGTGCTTGAGAATTCGAAGTGGAAGTAGAAGGCTCTTAATCTGCAAGCATTGATACTCTTCAGTTAGTAAAGGAGGGGAGGCATGAGACATTATTATGTGTGTAATTACAGACTCAGAGGTAACACCACTGGAATGATTGTGTTGCCTGTATAAAGACAGAATGCTCACAACCTTTCTTTTTTATAGACTCATCCAAAGTGATCAGGAATCCTTGTCAGATCTTTTACAACTGGGACTGACTATAATTGTAAGTATTCCAGGGGGCGTGTGCTGCCAAAGAAAACTGAGCCCAGTAGAGTGCCAGCAGGTCTGACAAAGTTCTCTATAGAAGGCAAATTCTGGGGCATTGTTCACAGAAGGCAGGCCCTGGGGCATTGTTTACAGAAGGCAGGTCCTGGTGCATTGTTCATAGAAGTCAGGTCCTGGGGCATTGTTCATAGAATGCAGGTCCTGAGGCATTGGCCACAGAAGGCAGGTCCTGGGGCATTGTTCACAGAAGGCAGGTCCTGGGGCATTGTTAATAGAATGCAGGGCCTGGAGCATTGTTTACAGAAGGCAGGTCCTGGTGCATTGTTCATAGAAGTCAGGTCCTGGGGCATTGTTCATAAAAGGCAAGTCCTGGGGTATTGGCCACAGAAGGCAGGTCCTAGGGCACTGTTCACAGAAGGCATGTCCTGGGGCTTTGCTCATAGAAGGCAGGTCCTGGGGCACTTATGGTCATAGAAGGCAGTTCCTGGGGCATTGTTCATAGAAGGCAGTTCCTGGGGCATTGTTCATAGAAGGCAGGTCCTGGGGCATTGGCCACAGAAGGAAGGTCCTGGGGCATTGTTTACAGAAGGCAGGTCCTGGTGCATTGTTCATAGAAGTCAGGTCCTGGGGCATTGTTCATAGAAGGCAGGTCCTGGGGCATTGCTCATAGAAGGCAGGTCCTGGGGTGCTTATGGTCATAGAAGGCAGTTCCTGGGGCATTGTTCATAGAAGGCAGTTCCTGGGGCATTGTTCATAGAAGGCAGGTCCTGGGGCATTGGCCACAGAAGGAAGGTCCTGGGGCATTGTTCACAGAAGGCAGGTCCTGGAGCATTGTTTACAGAAGGCATGTCCTGAAGCATTGTTCATAGAAGGCAGGACCTGGAACATTGTTCATAGAAGGCAGGCCCTGTGGCATTGTTCACAGAAGGCAGGTCCTGGAACATTGTTCACAGAAGGCAGACCCTGGGGCATTGTTCATAGAAGGCAGGACCTGGAGCATTGTTCATAGAAGGCAGGTCCTGGAGCATTGTTAATAGAAGGCACGCCCTGGGGCACTGTTCATACAAGGCAGGTCTTCGGGCATTGTTCACAGAAGGCAGGTCCTGGGGCATTGTTCACATAAGGCAGGTCCTGGGGCATTGGTCATAGATGGCAGGTCCTGGTGCATTGTTCATAGAAGGCAGGACCTGGGGCATTCGTCATAGAAGGCAGGTCCTGCGGCATTGTTCACTGAAGGCAGGACCTAGAGCATTATTCATAGAAGGCAGGACCTGGAGCATTGTTTATAGAAGGCAGGTCCTGGAACATTGTTTATAGAAGGCAGGCCCTGGGGCATTCGTCATAGAAGGCAGGTCCTGGGGCATTGTTCATAGAAGGCAGGTCCTGGAGCATTATTCGTAGAAGGCAGAACCTAGAGCATTGTTTATAGAAGGCAGGTCCTGGAACATTGTTTATAGAAGGCAGGCCCTGGGGCATTGGTAATAGAAGGCAGGTCCTGGGGCATTGTTCATAGCAGGCAGGTCCTGTGGCATTGTTCACAGAAGGCAGGATCTGGGGCATTGGTCACAGAAGACAGATCCTGGGGCATTGTTTACAGAAGGCAAGTCCTGGAGCATTGTTCATTGAAGGAAGGACCTGGGGCATTCATCATAGAAGGCAGGTCCTGGGGCATTGTTCACAGAAGGCAGGACCTGGGGCATTGTTCACAGAAGGCAGGTCCTGGAGCATTGTTCACAGAAGGCAGGACCTGGGGCATTGTTCGCAGAAGGCAGGTCCTGAGGCATTGGCCACAGAAGGCAGGTCCTGGAGCATTGTTCACAGAAGGCAGGTCCTGGGGCATTGTTAATAGAATGCAGGTCCTGGAGCATTGTTTACAGAAGGCAGGTCCTGGTGCATTGTTCATAGAAGTCAGGTCCTGGGGCATTGTTCATAGAAGGCAAGTCCTGGGGTATTGGCCACAGAAGGCAGATCCTGGGGCACTGTTCACAGAAGGCATGTCCTGGGCATTGCTCATAGAAGGCAGGTCCTGGGGCGCTTATGGTCATAGAAGGCAGTTCCTGGGGCATTGTTCATAGAAGGCAGGTCCTGGGGCATTGTTCATAGAAGGCAGGTCCTGGGGCATTGGCCACAGAAGGAAGGTCCTGGGGCATTGTTTACAGAAGGCAGGTCCTTCTGCATTGTTCACAGAAGGCAGGCCCTGGGGCATTGTTAATAGAATGCAGGTCATGGAGCATTGTTTACAGAAGGCATGTCCTGAAGCATTGTTCATAGAAGGCAGGACCTGGAACATTGTTGATAGAAGGCAGGTCCTGTGGCATTGTTCACAGAAGGCAGGTCCTGGAACATTGTTCTCAGAAGGCAGGCCCTGGGGCATTGTTCATAGAAGGCAGGACCTGGAGCATTGTTCATAGAAGGCAGGTCCTGGAGCATTGTTAATAGAAGGCACACCCTGGGGCACTGTTCATACAAGGCAGGTCCTGGGGCATTGTTCACAGAAGGCAGGTCCTGGGGCATTGTTCACATAAGGCAGGTCCTGGGGCATTGGTCATAGAAGGCAGGTCCTGGGCATTGTTCATAGAAGGCAGGACCTGGGGCATTCGTCATAGAAGGCAGGTCCTGCAGCATTGTTCACTGAAGGCAGGACCTGGAGCATTATTCATAGAAGGCAGGACCTGGAGCACTGTTTATAGAAGGCAGGTCCTGGAACATTGTTTATAGAAGGCAGGCCCTGGGGCATTCATCATAGAAGGCAGGTCCTGGGGCATTGTTCATAGAAGGCAGGACCTGGAGCATTATTCGTAGAAGGCAGGACCTGGAGCATTGTTTATAGAAGGCAGGTCCTGGAACATTGTTTATAGAAGGCAGGCCCTGGGACATTGGTCATAGAAGGCAGGTCCTGGGGCATTGTTCATAGCAGGAAGGTCCTGTGGCATTGTTCACAGAAGGCAGGATCTGGGGCATTGTTCACAGAAGGCAGGACCTGGGGCATTCGTCATATAAGGCAGGTCCTGGGGCATTGTTCACAGAAGGCAGGACCTGGGGCATTGTTCACAGAAGGCAGGTCCTGCAGCATTGTTCATTGAAGGAAGGACCTGGGGCATTCGTCATAGAAGGCAGGTCCTGGAGCATTGTTCACAGAAGACAGGACCTGGGGCATTGTTCACAGAAGGCAGGTCCTGGTGCATTGTTCACAGAAGGCAGGACCTGGGGCATTTGTCATATAAGGCAGGTCCTGGGGCATTGTTCACAGAAGGCAGGTCCTGGGGCATTGTTCACAGAAGGCAGGACCTGGGGCATTCATCATAGAAGGCAGGTCCTGGGGCATTGTACATAGAAGGCAGGTCCTGGGGCATTGTACATAGAAGGCAGGTCCTGGGGCATTGGTCATAGAAGGCAGCTCCTGGGGCATTGTTCATAGAAGGCAGGATCTGGGGCATTGGTCACAGAAGGCATGTCCTGGGGCATTGGTCACAGAAGGCAGGTCCTGGGGCGCTTATGGTCATAGAAGGCAGTTCCTGGGGCATTGTACATAGAAGGCAGGTCCTGGGGCATTGTACATAGAAGGCATGTCCTGGGGCATTGCTCATAGAAGGCAGGTCCTGGGGCATTGTTCATAGAAGGCAGGTTTTGGGGCATTGGTCATAGAAGGCAGTTCCTGGGACATTGTTCATAGGAGGCAGGTCCTGGGGCATTGTTCATAGAAGGCAGGTCCTGGGGCATTGTTCACAGAAGGCAGCTCTTGGGGCATTTTTCATAGAAGGCAGGTCCTGGGGCATTGTTCACAAAAGGCAAGTTCTGGGGAATTTTTCATAGAAGGCAGGTCCTGGGGCATTGTCCACAGAAGGCAGGTCCCGGGGCATTGTCCACAGAAGGCAGGTCCTGGGTCATTGTTAATAGAAGGCAGGTCCCTGGGCATTGGTCACAGGAGGCAGGTCCTGAGGCATTGTTCACAGAAGGCAGGTCCTGGGGCATTGTTGATAGAAGGCAGGGCCTGGGGCATTGCTCATAGAAGGCAGGTCCTGGGGCATTGTCCACAGAAGGCAGGTCCTGGGGCATTGGTCACAGGAGGCAGGTCCTGGGGCATTCGTCATAAAAGGCAGGTCCTGGGGTATTGTACATAGAAGGCAGGTCCTGGGGCATTGTACATAGAAGGCAGGTCCTGGGGCATTGGTCATAGAAGGCAGGTCCTGGGGCATTGTTCATAGAAGGCAGGATCTGGGGCATTGGTCACAGAAGGCATGTCCTGGGGCATTGGTCACAGAAGGCAGGACTTGGGGCGCTTATGGTCATAGAAGGCAGTTCCTGGGGCATTGTACATAGAAGGCAGGTCCTGGAGCATTGTACATAGAAGGCATGTCCTGGGGCATTGGTCATAGAAGGCAGGTCCTGGGGCATTGTTCATAGAAGGCAGGTTTTGGGGCATTGGTCACAGAAGGCAGGTCTTGGGGCACTGTTCACAGAAGGCATGTCCTGGGACATTGTTCATAGAAGGCAGGTCCTGGGGCATTGTTCATAGAAGGCAGGTCCTGGGGAATTGTTCGCAGGTCCTGGGGCACTGTTCACAGAAGGCATGTCCTGGGGCATTGTTCATAGAAGGCAGGTCCTGTGGCATTGTTCACAGAAGGCAGGTCCTGGGGCATTGTTCATAGAAGGCAGGTCCTGGGGCATTGTTCACAGAAGGCAGGTCCCGGGGCATTGTCCACAGAAGGCAGGTCCCGGGGCATTGTCCACAGATGGCAGGTCCCGGGGCATTTCTCACAGAAGGGAGGGCGGGGGGATTGTCCACAGAAGGCAGGTCCTGGACATTGTTCAGAAGGCAGGTCCTGGAGCATTCTGAGCTGTTCCATGTGAGGTGATCAGACATCTCTGATGGTATGGTTCCATAAGGACACCAGTTCCTTGTGCAGTGAGGGATATCATGTTAACGCATAGAGAGCAGAACTTGGCTGGGATGATTCTGGATTGACCACAGTTCCTGTGCTATGTGGGGCATTATTGTATCCTTTGTGACTGAGCTTATTAGGGATTGTTTTGTAAGAACAAAGGTCCTATGCCGCATGGGGCCTTATTTTCCAAGCTGATTCCCTAAGGAACCCATGTCCTGAGCAATGAGAGTCTCTATGATACCTTGCACTGCATAGCTGGTTTTACAGGGTTTGTGAAGGAATACATACCCCGAGCTATCAGGACCAGTATGTTAACTTGTGTTAGACAGCTGGCCAAAGAGGGTTCGGTAACACTACAGTCAGTATGCTTTTGCTTATGTTACGCATACAGTACAAAGTCTGTTACTGAGAAATGATTGCTGTTGTCTGTGCTTGATTCACAGGGTGGCTCGGCAGCCTCGCCAGATAATAACGAGAAGATATTTGTTGGCATCATCGCCGGCCTAGTCGGAGGGCTGGTGCTCCTGGCTTTAATCATGATTGTGGCTCTGGTTTGCACCCGGAAAAGGTATGAGATCACTCTGTCCTCTGTGGTCTATGGTGTCTGTCACTTCCATTGTCACAGGTTTCATGACACTTCAGCAAGGCTTGCTCATGCACAGCGCTACAGGAATGCCTCTGCTCACAAGGCACCAAGAGCACTAAAGGCACAGTTAGGGCGCTCACAGCCATGCCCATAGCTCAGCCCAGGTTACCACATTTCTTGAGCTTTTTCTATGGTTGCAATATTATCACAGCATTTACTGTGGTCAAGGCAGGTACCCTGTGCTGGCCATACAGTTATGATTCTGTCTCCGTACAGCAAGATTCTGAACATGTTGCAGCCCCCGTAACCTTTGCAATAATGTTGATGGCACAGTGGCCTTGCCTCATTGTACTCATAATATGTAATACTGGGCATGTCCAGGCCCAGCCCGATGCAAGCTATAATGTCTTCATCTTCACTGTATGCTTGCCATACCAACCTAAAATTGATGTTCTTAGATAAGATGTGGGATTTGGAACATGGAGGTTCATATGTGGTGTTAGGGGGTCTTCGGCATCACTTCTTATATGTGGCTTGCTCTTGCTTGGTTAGGATCCTGGGGTGAGTTCTCATTCCTGTTGGTTAATCTCATCTGAGTATCGACATGTTGGTTCATTGGGCTCACGGGGGGCTTGTTCTGGTGCATCAGCTATGCCCTTGTGCCATGTGTTCTGGTGGGCTCATCATTTACGTCTCTTGTATTGTATTGTATTATATTTTTTATTTGTATTGTGCTCCAAGCCCATAGGCACCTGGGCGCATTTCTTTCAAGGCAGTTACATCGGTACAAGAGCATATTTATAAGAATACATAATTTACAAACGGCATGTCAAAACGTTTAGGTAATTACAGGAGTGGATCGAAGAGACATGGAATACACATTTGATAGAGATTTGAGAATTTACAATATACAATATATACAAAGACATCAATTTACAAGTTAGCAGGGGAAGCTTACATATGTACCAGCTTTTGATAGTATGTATTAATCATGACGCTCGGTTTGCAGGTCTGTTGGTGGTAGCTAGGTTGCGGGATGGCTGAGATTCTTGGGCCAGAAACCGGATTTTAGTGATCCTTTGGAATGGGTAGTAGTTCTGTTCAGTTCTTATTGGTAGAGGTAAGGAGTTCCATAATTTGACTGCTAAAACAGGGAAACTACTACCTCCTGATTTTAGTAGCTTGAAATTAGGGATTTTGAGGCAATGTGCTTGCGCCGATCTCATGAGGCAGTCAGAGGTATTACGTGCAAAGTTTTTGGTAAGGTAGCTTGGTGCTAGATTAGCGAGAGCTTTGAGAGAGAGGGTTTTGAAAGCAATCCTTTGTTTGACAAAAAGCCAATTCAAGTTGCGTCTTACCTCAAAGATATGTTGGGATTTGGGAATGTAAAGTGCTGCCCTGATGGCATTATTTTGTGGATGAAAAGATACCCTCCTTTAAATGTGCTTATACTTCCTGTCAGCTTTCCCATCATTAGAATCTAGTGGTTCGTGGCTGTGGCCCTGGAAGAGTGAATGAAGGGCTTTGTGCTTCGTTTTTTCTGGGCCATGGCACTGTGGAAAGTTGCCTCTGCTGATTGCTGCCTTCTGTGTCAAAGACAGTGCCAGTGTTTTTAAACACTATAGAAGCCAAGCCTAGGTGGTCCGTAAAGAGACTACTTTGTTGGTGACATGCTTCTATTTCTACTTTTTGTTGTTACCATGACATAAACAGAGTAACTGAAAAAAGTGGTTGTTTTTGCTCACTTTACTGGAAGGTGCAAACCTGGAAAATTTGCATTTCTGACATGCAACCTCTCCCAGATGTTGTTATTATAGGAATTTCCTGGTTTATAAGTCAGGCCTTTGAAACGTTTGACTCCATTTGGAGGTTAGTGGAAGAGTAGGTTGGAATTGCAATGCTCTGTGAAGAGACGCGGGAGGTTTTGTTACTCAAATAGCACCTCCAATCCCTTGTGTGATAAAGGGGCATTCATGGAACACAATTAATTGCAGGAAGAACCGAAAGCATAGACAAGTCCTGCTAGAAGAAACATTGTGGTCTGCATAGGCGCAGTTTTGTGAAATGTGAGCTCCTGCTTCTTTGTGAAATACATATAATGGTGACCATGAATGTTTGTCCGTTCAGCCACAGCTCCCCAATAGAACCATGTCAAGTGAATGTTGCCCATTCAGTTGCATTATTTCTTTGCATTTGGCCGCTTGTAGTCCTCCATTTGTAATGGATAAAAGGCAGAACTACAACTAGGAGAGAGCAAATCTTGACAACAAGACTCAAGGGCTGCAACCAATTTGTATGGGTACATTTTAGAGCTCTACATTCATCAGAACACATAAAGCCTTGATTCTAGCTCAAAACAAACATCACTAGATTGCCACCTGTGTCTCATGGGGGTAGCTGGAAGTTATTTAGCCAGCATTGTCCAAATAACTTGCTGTGATCGTATAGAGGTTAGTACTCTGCATTGTGTCCGCAGCAACCCTGGTTTGAATCCGAATCATGGCATTGTAGAAATGCAGTGTCATGGCTCTTGGGCATGTATTTTAAACATGTTCATGCATCCTACTTTTTTGAGGATGACGTTTGTAGGGCATACTTGCTCATCAATGTTACTGAACTACCTTTTATAATTGTATGTAATGAACAGAGCCTTCCAGTGGGGGTGGCTGTTGTGATGCATTTGGGGGTGGTGAAATACGGTCTGCAGGCCGTAATTAGCTTGTAGGTGTAAGCTGTGGCCGCAGCCGCTGCGTTGACATGTCTGGAAAGATTTAGTGAAGAGTCGATGTAGATGCCGAGAGTTGTAACACCTTTGGAAACCTTAATGAATTGCCGTCAATGTTAAAAGATTCAAATTGTTTGTCTAATCTGTTAAGTTTGAGTTTGGAGCCTAGGAGGAGAAGCTCGGTTTTCTCGTCAATGAGACATAAGCCATGTTTAGCCATCGAGGCCTGTATACCGCCCTAAATGTTGTTGAGGACTTTGGCGTCAGAGTCATTGTCTCCAGAGACAGGTATGAGTATCTGAGTATCTCTCAGAGTCAAGTATCTCTTGACTCTGCCCACTTATTGGTGCATTCCAATGTGTATTTATTCACATGTGTTCAGTTTCATCAAGTTGGCTCTTCTTGTGGTTTAGGTATTTCTTTTTGTTGGTTGTTCCTCTGTCTTTGTGCACTTTCTGAAACAGCATATTTTCTATTTCTATGTCTGTCCGCCAAGCACTTCATAGAGCCCCAATGTTCTCATGATCAGCGGACTCCGTGTGCAGCTCCTGCTCACAGCATATTGTTTTCTTAAATTTCTAAGCACATGATATGCATTTCATTGAACATCTCAGAAAACGCAGCTATTTGTAACTAGAATGTCATGGCAGTCCTTATTGTGTTGTTGTTTCTACTTGCTTGGTAGATATGTGCGTTGGTCAGCCTCCTGCGTTGGTCGTTTTCATGTGTTGAGAATTTGTAAGTGCTGGTAAATCCCACATCTTTTTTAATTGCATTTGTTTGTTATTAATATGCGTTAGTATTTCAGTATTCTCAAGTTTTAGTTTCAAATGATTAAATGTCTTGTATAGTTGTATCTTGCATGTATTTGTTATTCCTTTGTGCTGGGTATTGGCGTGTATCGGGCAATTCCGCGAGTTGTGTATTCACAGATGTAGGATACCCTTTAGTGCTAGTTATTCTCGTGTGTTTAATCTTATATGATGGATACCCCTGAGTGTAGTAATTCCTATATGTAGAATATGTCAGTGTGGTAGTTAGCCCTATTTTTTTTTCTGTTCTCATTCGATAATTTTCTTTTGTGTTTTGTTCTTGTGATGTGCTGAATATTTTTGCAGCAAGGTATTACAATTGGATCCCCTTGGTGTGCAGTGGTTTTCCTAATGTGTTGACTATTTCCCATTGCTGGGTACATTTGATGTGATTATTCCCAGATGCTATATTCTCATATCTATATTCTATATCATATCTATATTCTCTTGACTAGCGCAGCCTACGACTTCTGCCGCTGCGCGATTGTTGGATGACAGGTTGTCTGTGTATTTGTTTTTTTTTTAAATGCACATTTGTATGTTTTGCTATGCATGTTGTATCTCTTGTTAGCGCTACTATGCCTCCGGGCCCGTGACATGCCCTTTACAAATATAAATAAATAAAAAAATAATCAGGTTTTCCTGTGTTTGATTAGATGTTCCCCCATGTGCTGGCTATTTGTGTTCATTGGAGGTTCTTAGGTGTTGAGTGTTTTCAGGCATTGGTTGTGCTCAGATATTGGGTATCCCCATGTGTCATCTGTTTTTATTCCCATGTGCATTTGAATGTGCTAGTCATTCCTACGTATTAGCTAGTCACATATAGTGGATTTTATCTATTTTTGTGTTTTACCTATTCCAAGATGTAGGGGTTTTCACTATTAACTTTCTTCTTTTTCTTTTTTCCTTTTTTAATGTGTTGAAACGAGTATCAGTATGACGGCCAGTTCCCAATGCAGTGGCCACAAACGCAGAGTGGAACCAGTCCCAAACGTAAAACAGCAATCCCTTACCCACACACCTTTCATGCCCTCTCTTTTACCATACTAATAAATAATGCTAGTTAATTATGCCCAAACGAGTGATCGGGTTAATTAAGTTCAATGAAAGGAGAGATTATCAGCCAATTCTGTCCCATGGGTCGCCATGCACTATTTTTCCAAAATGTGTATTTTCAAGTGTTGGATAACTCTTGTGTTATGTATTCCCAGTGTAATACTAATCGTCACACATTAATTGCTCCTGCTTTCTGGTTTATTTATTGATTAGATTTCTAGTTGGATGCATTGCTAGATGGGCAGTTGGTTGGCAGACTAGTTGCTTGTTTGACTGGCTGCTTGGTTGACTGCTTGGCTAATTGGTTGGCTGGATGTCTGGTGTGCTAACTTGCTGGTTGCTTGGTTGGCTCGCTAGGAGGCTCATTGTTTTATCCACTGATGTTTTGCTTGGGTAGCCATCCAGTTGTTTGATTTATTAGCTGTTCGGTTAAGTGGTTGGTAAATAATGTCTGGTTGGTGTCTGATTGCCTGGCTGCCTGGTCAGTTTGCTGGAAGACGGGCTGAGTACATGATTGGTTGGTTGCTTTGCTGACAAGGTGGTTAGTTGGCTGGTTGGGTAGCTCTCCATTGTACTTGCTGGTTGGCAGGCCCATTGACCGACTCACTGTTTTTTGGCTGGCTGGATTGCTTAATGTCTTACTGGCTGTTTTGTTTTCTGCCTGGTTGGTTGGCCAGCTGGTTCTTTGGCTGGAGGATTTCTGAATGGTTGGCTAACTTGCTTTCCGATTTGAAGACTTGTTGGTGAGCGGAGCAGAAGCAGCGAGAGTGCTTTTTCGCCTTTCTCTTGTGGCTAATGTTAGAGACAGGACAGTTTCAAAGCAGCGGCTGTGCTTTTCTATAAATCCCCCAGCCAGGCGCAGGGTGCCCTGAGTGGAGCAGAAGCAGTGAAAATGTTTTTTTGCCTTTTTCCTGTGACCAGTGTTGGAGGCGGGACAGTTTCAAAGCAGCAGATGGGCTTTCCTAAAAAAACCCATATGCAGGGAGAAGAGTGCTCAGTGCAGTCTGGGCAGTCTGGCCAGTCCGGCCGTGGTTCCATGGGCGGCGCATGGCTTTGGTTTTGGAGGGCTAAAGCCCTCCCACTTTGAGACAGCAGTCATCACTCTGCTGTGAGGTCCAGCCTGGGCGCAGATGGCAAGGAGCTGTCACATTTCCCACCTCAGAGAACAGTGTATTTACTTACTTTTAAACGTAACTGTAATTCTGATGCTTTGCATATAGTCTGACAACTAGTGGTAATTGCTGAGTATTGCATCTTTTTTTGAAGATCGAAAAGGGATGTCAACATGAGCGTAACTGTAACACTGTCGTTAATGGGACGAGTAGTGTACCCAAAATCCTTCACGCGTCGAGGACCCCCAGATTGTTATTCTGATTGGTTGCTTAATGCAGAGCTTGTCATTCGAGATAGTGTTGCTATTTCTTGCGTCTTTGGCGCACTTATCAGCGGACATTCTCGACATCTACTCAACGACCTTCTTGGATGGCTATTCCTGTTTTGCTGCTGTGCAAGTCTTGCTGCCTTGGATGACTCGACGGCTGTTTTCTTTACCTTGGCACTTAAGCCCTGCCTTACAGTAGGGAGAGTGGGGAAACATTTTAGATTGACACTTCTCTTCTGAGAATGCCTTTTCCCTTCTACTCGTCTGGCTGCTTTTCCATGCTATTATGGAGCGAACTCCTTTTAAATTAGCACTTCGTATAACAGCAAATTACCCTGAAGAGACCCTCATAGGCAGTGTAACCGTTGTCTCCCTCGTGACCACGACGAGTGGCGTTGCAAGGCCTGTAAACTCTTTCAGCCTACGACCATAAAGGAATGGTGCACCAAGCGGTGGGTGGCCTATGCCATGCAGGCCGAGAGTCACTCTCTTGCCGGCACGTCTCCTCGGATGAGGAGTCCATAAGCAGTGACGGCTCCGTTTCGGAGGCCGTAGACTTAACTGTGGAGCGTTCCGACTCCCGAGTGTCCGTCACCAGCCCCACTAAGCATGTCACTTGCAGCGCAATGAGGAGATCACACCCTGGCAACAGGGAGACATATGCTACTCATAAGGCCAAACACATAACCCCTCAGACTTCCTTGAAGGATTCATCGCGAAAGCCATCAGCGCCCATAGGATGTAGAAAGTTTCAGCGGAGCCTACTGAACCTCTTGGTTCAGGACACGCTGCATCCCCGCTATCACAGCCGACACAGGGTCCCAAGATTTCACAATACCTAAAAGTTTGCACACATTTCGGAAGCGTCGACAAAACGTGCCGAAAACGCACTTCCCCTGCTAAAACACTTCCCACATTCCGGGAGAAGCTTTCCCAGGCCCCTTCTCATGGCTCTGACCCTAAGAAGGCCTCCCCTTTGCTTGTAGGTTACTCTCCATACTCTGCACCTCAACAGGACCCTGCTCAGACTCATTCCCCTTTCCCTCCTCCTTATGAATTCTCTTCCTCTACATGGATAAGGGAACGGTTTGAGGCTTGCATGGATAAAATGTCAGAATTTGTCAATTTTTCTGGCTAACCTGATGACATCCTTAAAAGGCTGCACCTATGGATGACTGCCTTTGGCCTTTGAAGTCCCCAAGACACCATTCGCCTTGGGGTCATTTCTTCTCTCCACCTAGGCAACGTTTATCTGATCCTGCTGAGGACATCTTCCAGGATGATCAATATGACCCATATCTATTATGTCCTGGATCGAGATAAGGTCTCACAGGACCCGGTTTCTCAAGATCCAGATGCCTGGACTCCCACTGATGACCAGGGGACTTGGCCCACTACTCCTGCCCATGTGGCTAAACTGTACAATATATTTTTAGACGCTCCTTCCATCTCTCAACCACAGGAGGTCTCACTGATAGATGATCAGATGCTCTTCAGCACAATCCTCAGGAAGACTGCAGATAACTTTAAAATTGTCACACAGGAATCAGTGCCGGATTCGGATTTTGATGAGGATATCCTCAAGGAGAAAGTGCCCATCAGTCAGGCCATGCCGCTTTTGAACTCTATCAAGAAGCGCATTGCCATGTCCTTGCTCATGCCCTCTCTTACTTGGGCTTTCAATCTAAGGGTTGAGAAAATGCTCCTCCCCGCAACTTCTGCTCCTCTATACATTAGAGGCCATGCCATCCCAGACTCCTTGGTCATTAACATGACCAGGAAATGTGCAGGGTTCCACTATCCTCGTCTGAGTCCCCCGCAGACAAGGACTGCAAGAAGCTTTATGCTCTGATAAAGAGCATCACCTCATCAGCTGTTTCCAGAACCCATATAGCTAACACCACAACACTCCTTGCTAGCTGTAATGATGCACAGTGGGGGCTAGTGCACAGAGGCCTGCAGAATGTTGCAGAGCCCACTAGATCACAGCTTCTCGTGGTGATTCAAGAAGGGCATCAAGAAGTGATGCAAAACATATTGAAGAATACCCTGGACTCGGCAGAGACTGTGGGTTGGGTACTGGCGGAAGGCACTGTGACTAATCAAAACTTCTGGAGCACCAGTGGTCCAAGGGAGAATCTCAGTTTCTAAACCATCAATCAGCCCCACACCTCCAGTACACGAGAGGGGATCCAAACAGATTGGAAACACAAGCAAATTATAAACCTCCTAGTCCAATTTTGGTAACGTGGACAGAACGGCAGGTTTATCTCCGAAAGGTCGTGGATTGTTGGTTAGTTGCCACACAGCAAAAATACAATTATTACCCATTGATAAAAGGGACTGTCCATTCATGGTTGTATCAAAAATATTGACTTTATTTATACCACAACAGACAGTTCTAACAACACTACAAAGTACAACCCACCCTGTAAAGGAATGCAGACGACAGACAGTTTCAAAGAAGGAAAGGGGAGGCACTCTGGATACTTGGTAGTTGGGATTGTTAATAACCACAACAGTTTAACGTTATTTGGATTCAGCACCAAGGGAGCAATGGATCTTAAAATGTCTGCACGGGACTTCTGGGAAGGACCAGGGAGGTAGAACCACAATGCACCTTGTGCTGTTGGTGTCCTTGGTGCTCGACAGGGTTGAATTGGCTTCATTGTGCTTTGCAGGCTTCTCTGACAGAGTTCAAGATGGGCGTCTGCTGCGGGTATCAGGAGGCAATACGGTTTGGCAAACAAAACTGGATGAAAGGCTGCAGGCTGGCCTACATGATGGCTCAGGGTCAGGAATCGTTATCTCAGTGCTGATCAGCAGTTCTGAAGCACTGTTTGAGACATCTCGGATGTTCTTTAAGCGACTGCGACTTGACAACGGTCAGCGTTGCAGCTCGAGGAACATGACTGGCTCGAAAATATTCTTTAAGGCGGACATCGGTAGATGCTTGTCGAGGCACTTCTACCAGCTTCTTTAATGGTCTTGTATCGTCCTTAACGGCAGATGGCCCAAAGCTGAGGAGTGTGTTGCAGACTGCTGCCTTGTCATTGGTTTGTGGTTCAGAGACCTTGAGGGACTTCCTACCTAGGAAGCCTGCTGCAGAGCCTAGCAGGGCACGCTGCATTGTGTGCTGGTGGGAGCTGGTTCTGGAGTGACTGGAGGGTCCTCCGGATTCGGTATCTTCCTCTGTTTCCTCTGAGATGTTTAAGGGAGGGATCATGCTTCCATCTTCGGAGGTCCTGGCCTTCCTTCACTGGTGGAAGATGTAAGGCAGACTGTACCTTCAGCCAGGGTCCAATGATGAGTTCTGCTTACTCCTTACAAAGTCTTCAGATGATGTTGCCCCTCTTTTAAAGCCACGTGGGCCGCAGTGATTGGTGTAGGATATGCCTACCTTAACGAACCAATCCTGGGGTCCCTACCAACAATCTCCTGTATGCATGAGGTCATAACCAGAGTGCTTTGCAACAGGAAAGGTAAAGGGGTAAAAATGTGTAATACTAAGTCTCACCCATCTTCCTATCTGTTGGGGATCAAAGAGGCTCTCTAGTTAATGGATCGCTCTGTGGTGTCTGATTAAAGTGGCATGTCTCCCTTGAAGCTGTGGCAAGACCCGGCTCCTGCAAACCACATTCTCGACCTTAAGAATGGGGTCCCCACTACCGGGGTGGACTACTGTAAACACGCAGTCCCAGACATGACAGTTCACTGTCATCGACACTGATGGTGGGTGCTGGCTTCAGGTTGACACAATTACATTTGAATGGTTGTTGGGGTTTCGTCTCCTTTTTTAACCTCTGCAGCCAGCCAGGCCCCATGTAGGCCTGTTTGAAGTACACTCTATTAATGTGATAATTGCTGCCACCAGCTGCAGGATCCAACAAAAGAGCAGGGCGGATCCATGGAGCCTTTGTTAGTTAATCAGCGGGGCCACAGAAGGGGGAAGCTTTGGTCCTCCCCCTTTCTGGAGAGGACATAGTGCACTCCTGGCTGTCCTATCCCAGCTAAATATGACAGGACAGACTGTGCCTGTAGGCGGTGTCCACCGAGAGTACATGGGTCTATGCATTTGTTGTGGTGTGAGCATAGGAAAATGTGTGTGGATTAGCCCAACACATTTTCCTGTGGTTGGTCTACCATCATTCCACTTAATTAAACCGTTCACAAAAGCCCAGGTGAAGGTACACCCACCATGCGGATGGTTGAATTCCTCACAGGCACCCTTTTGAAGTGCCACAAGGGACTAAAGAATTCAGGATCCAAACCCGAGATGCAGGCCTCTCTTATTAATAAACCTGTGGCAGACTCAGCACTCTTCAGTAAAATAGTGGATGATGCCCTCAAAACCGCAAAGAAGGAACACGAAACTGTAAAGCCTTTACATTTAATCTCAGCAAAGCCTTTTGCTCAATGTGGGTTCTTTAATACCTGCCGGTCCTTTCGTTGGCAATCCTTTCCCCGCTCAGTGCAAGGGGCCTCTGTAACTGGAGGATCTCCCTGTTATTCCGGCCAGGGCACTTCTGACAGCCTTGAAACCCCTCAACAACAGGGATTTTGGTGTGCCAAGGGTAGGGGGAGAAACTGAGCAGCCAAAGTCTCTGCTGCCCTAACCAGCAAATGACTCGGTGGTGCAGATCCCGTCCCATGGCTCCCTACTATGGGGATGATTTTCATCTTTCACCCACACATGGGAGGGAATCACCTAGGATCAGTGGGTCCTCAAAACCGTCAGTGGCGGTTATTGTATAGAAATTCTACATCCAACACGATACCATCCACCGAAAAGCAGAAGACTGTCACCAGAATATCTCCACGTCCTACTGGAAGAAGTACAGATCCTGCTGCAGAAGGGAGCGGTCAAGGTTGTCCCAGATCTTTAGGTAAACAATGGTATTTATTCAATATACTTCCTTGTACCCAGAAATTATCTAACCATGCGCCCTGTTTTAGATCTGTCTCCTGCAAACAAGCATGTCAAACCTCCAAAGTTCAGGATGACAAATCTATAGGAGGTAATCGCTCTACTTAAACAAGGGGATTACATGGCCACCTTGGTTATAAAAGATGCATACTTTCATATTTCAAGGTTGCCAGCACACAGAAAGTACCTGAGATTCAAGATAGAGAACAAAAAGTACTCCTCTTCGTAATTGCTTCATCCCCAAGGGTGTTTACCAAGGTACTAGCAGTGGCAGCAGATAATCTACGGAGGCAGTCCATTCCAGTGCACCATTATCTCGACGACTGGCTCACAACTGGAGACTCGCACCAAGTGTGTCTGGAGAACACCCAAAACATTGTAGATCTTCTTTTCAACCTGGGGTTCTCAATCAGTGAGAAAAAGTCAAGACTGGTCCCCAGTCAAGTCAAACAGTTTCCAGGAGCTCTAATTCAGACAGAAGATGGTCTTGTCTTCCCCACCGATGAGAGAGTTCAAAACATGCTGTTCCAGATCCCTCAGAATGTAGCCATTCGACAGGTAACCATACGCAAAGCCATGTAGCTGTTGGGGATGATGGCATCCTGCGTCTTCCTAGTTTTACATGCCTGTCTGCGCATGCGTCCTATGCAGGAGTGACTCGCGAGCCAATGGTGTCAGACAAGCGGTCAGTGGGATGATCTAGTGGTTGTCTCGACAGCCCTCGTTCAGTCTCTACAGTGGTGGTTGAAGTAGAACCTTCTGAAGAGAAAAACCCTTCACCACCCCCGCAGTAGAAGCCACTCTCATTACAGACAATCAGTCACATGTGGTCACAATCAGTAGCAATCAGACATATCAATCTGTTAAAACTACTTGCTGTGATCAAAGCCCTCAAAGCCTTTCAAAAACAACTACAAGGGAAGACCGTTCTGGGCCTTGCCGACCGCAATACGGCCATGTACTACCTGAACAAACAGAGGGGCACTCATCTTACAGGGCTGTCTAAACTGTCTCAGAAAATTTGGAAAAATGCACTCAAACACAACATGTTCCTCCTGTCACAACATGTCCCAGGGCAACACAATCTTCTGACAGATGTGCTCAGCAAAGAGTTGCAGCTACCCAAAAAGCACAAGTGGTGCTTGCAAGAACACCTTTTGCACAACATCTTCGCAGAATAGGGTCATCCAGACAGTGACCTATTTGCAACACTGGAGAATGCACAATGCCCAGATTATGCCTCCAGGTACCCACAGAGATAGTCCAAATGGAACAGTCTCTGGAAATGGTCAGGGAGATTTGTCTATGCTTTCCCCCCAGTTCCCTTAATCAACAGGATAGTTCACAAGATTCACCAGGAACAGGTCACACTGATCCTGGTGGTACCAATATGGGCTCGACAGCCATGGTTCTCTAATCTCATGAGAATCTCACTTTCCCGACTGAGGAAACTGCCCTGCCCATACAACAGGTTGTCACAAGACATGGGGAAAATACTACACTCGTGCCCTCAAATGCTCAATTTAGCAGCTTGGCTCCCGAAGTCATAGAGTTTGGGCACCTCCAACTATCTCAAAGATGTATGGACATCCTTAGAGAGACACAGAAAACTAACACCATACATTGTTACTCCAATAAATTGAAGCGTTTTGCCATTTGGTGCAATTCTAAAAACATCAACCCTATTGACTGTTCAGCTAAAGATCTAGGGCCTCATTACTGGCTGCCTCCAAACTCGGGTACGGGTTCCCTGAATGGGGAAATACCGGGCCATTCCGATCTTGGTGGGCCCAGTATTTCCCCATCCAGGGAACCCGGACTTGGTACATCCCCATTCCCATTTGAGCCCCCATAGGGCTCAATGGGAATGGGGAGCATGCTAACAACTGGCCCGTTAATGATGGGCCTGTTGTTAGCATGCGGGCCGCTCGCGGTACCCGCTAAGGACGTCTGGTAAAACCAGGCGCCCAGAGCCGGTCCCGTGATCGGACCTCGTAATGAGGCGGTATGGGGTAACGCACCTGCAGCTCTACCAATTAACCCCATACCGCAAGGGACGTAATGAGGCCCATAGTCCTTTATCGAACACACCTCTTACATTCAGGACTTGTATTCAACTCACTCAAGGTCAACCTTGCTGCCGTCTCTGCGCACACCACATCTCAGAGCAAGATTTCCTGGTGGAAGATTACAGTAATTGAGGCATTCATAGAAGGGGTAAAAAGACTTCAACCTCCTATTTCTAAACAAACTGCTGGATGGGACTAGAATATTGTTCTTGCAAAACTAATGGGACCTCCTATTGAGCCAATGCATAAGGCTCGTCTTAAGGATCTCTCATAAAAGACTGCACTTCTGGTGGCTATTACATCTATCCGGAGAGGAAGTTAACTGTAGACTCTTTCAGTACAAACCCCATATGTTACCATTCATGAAGACAAAGTGGTATTATGCACACACCCACGCTTTGCGCCTTAATTAATGTCTAAGTTCCACGTAAACCAGTTCATCGAAATTCCACATTTCTTTCAGAATCCCACTAACTGGTCTATTACTTTGATAAAACAAAACCACTAAGAAAGAGAGACCAATTCTTTGTCTCTATTGCCGCTGGTAGAAGTTGGCCATCTCTAGATGGATTGTTAAATGCATACAACTATGTTACTCTCTTGCTAAGAGAGTGTTACCCTTTACACCTAGAGCACATTCTTCTCGAGGCACAGGAGCTACTATAGTTTTTATTGCAAATGTTCCTCTTGATTCTATTTACAAAGCAGCTACCTGGAGTTTTGTTCACACCTTCACTCAACATTACTGCTTAGACACACACTTTAAGTCTGATTCTCAGGTGGGACAAGCGGTGCCAAAACATCTCTTTAATACTGTTCCTTCACACATCCCACGACCATCTCTGGGTACTGCTCGATAGTCTATGCACAGCATGCGATTCTAAGCAGAATCACAAGCATCAGAAGACATACATTACTCACAGTAATCATATTTCTGGTGCTTGTATCTGCTTAGATTGACATGTGCCTACTCTTAACCCCTCTTGGATTTGAAGGAACATAGACATCTTGCAACTTTTCTTCTGTACTCACTCACATGTTCTATCAGGCTCCCTATTGGCAAAACAAAAAACAACCTGGAGGAACTCGACGCATGAAGGATTTTGGGTACACTACACATCACATTAGAGATAGTGTTACAGTCACGCCCATGTCGATGTCCATTTTCGCTCTTCGATAAAAAAGATGCAATACTCTGCGATAACTAATAGATGTCGAACTATATGCACAGCATGTGAATTTAAGCAGATGCAAGCACCAGACATACGATTACGGTGAGCAATGTATGTCATACACTGCACTGTAAGGTGAGAAAATAGTCGTTAACGTGACTATGGCATCAGCAAACGTGTAGAGAACAAAAGGCTGACCAGTGGATGATATCAATAGACCCCCTATGTGGAAGCTAAAGGCTCAACTGCTGGGCTCAACTTCTAGTTGGCCCAGGCCTCCAATGGTTTGCGTTCCTTTGTTTAACTAAATGGCCCGTGAGATGCAAAGGCATAGACATGAGAGGGCCTGAGTGTGTCACAGGGAAATAGGTAAGAAAAAAAGCATTGTTTGTGTGTATGCGAGGATTGTATGCTGTATGAATGTATGTGTGCATGCATGGGAAGGGGTGTGGTGCATGTAGATACGTGCATGTATGTATGTATGCGAGGAGATGTCTGTAAGTGCAATATGAATGAATGCAATGTGAATGTTCTGGGTGCTCGTGTGAATGACAGAAGCTGTATAGATGGGTGTGTGTATGTGTGTGTATATATATATATATATATATATATATATATATATATATATATATATATATGTATATATATATATATATATATATATATATGTGTAGCATGACCATTTTTTGCCAGGAGCATTTTATTAACATTGTTGGGCAAGCAAAGCCTACTTGAGTGTTGTTATGTCAAGGAGGGTTGGACTGGGGGGGTACTGCAATGGGGCTGGCTAGGTCCTACTGTGGCATTGAATGTTGTCCTCACATTAAGGATTAAGCCAGTATGGTGGGTGCTCTTACATGGGGGAAGGCATGTTTCCTTACTGTGACATGGCATTGTTTCAGTGGTGTTAAGTTCAAAGTCACATGATAAGTGTTCTTAGATAGGCGGGGGCGGGGGGTGGGCATTTGTGCAGCCTGCAAGGCAATGTTTTCTTACTGTGGCATACCATTTTTTACTGCTGTTAGGTGGCAAATACAACTTGATGAGTGTTCTTATATGGGTAATTTTTATAGCGCTTTCACCAAAGCACTGTGCAGAGAACATATTTATATAAAATGTTTACCCAACCAAAGTTGATGCTCATTTAGCGACTTCATAAGGATGAAAGCCTGAGTTGGCCTTGCCAGGATTTGAACCTGCGACCTACAGATCACACTCAGATCGCAGGAGCGAACTCTCAACCTGCTGAGCTATCATACCAGCTGACCAACAAGGGGATGTTTCCCTCTGACCACCTTGGTTGGTTTGCTCTCCCTTGGTATGCTCGGGACCTCCAACAGATTCAGCTATGGGTAGAACAAGCCCAGTTCCCGGAGCCTAATCTACAAAACATGGAAAAGGCATTAATGGAGCTAGCGCATGACTTTCTTCTTCCGGCCTCTCCAGTTGGTACCAATTAGATCAAATCCCCCTCTCCAGCTAAGAAGCGCAAACTACATGACCCTTGTACAATCGATTCACTCACTGGCTATGGATATTATACCTGCTCCTGTCGGTTCCCCACCCACATATGCACCGTACCGCGCAGAGACCTGCCCTCTTTGCAGTTTCTGTGCTGTGCAATGAGTTTTGCACTCACGAACCCTCACAAAACTCTAGGTAGGGCCAGATCTCCGATCCACTTGAGCATGCATTGGTTGTTGGACTGGTTGATTGGCTTGTTGGTTGGGTTGGGTGGCTGGATGGAAAATGAATTGGCTGGGCCTGCACCACTCACTGTGTGCATTAGACACTAAATCTATGTTTTCACTGTTGCAGCTACAAGAGGAAGCTAAAGGCTGTGAAGGCAATGAAAGAAGCCAAGGCACTACCTTCAAACACCGTACAGGGAGGCCCAGGCATCCCCGGGACCAACAAGTACAACATGGAAGGGTGAGTGGCAGCGAGCTAGGCAAACCCGGTGATGGTCTTGAAAGCGGGTGATCCATGTCCTATGCTCATTTCTCACTGTTCTATATGCAAAATGGACAAGTATTAATTTAACTTCCTCTCTTTTAAATTTCTATAAAGTTACCCAAGCCCATGTCTGCTGCATCAGATCGGCTACGCCCAGATCAGTTTTCATCATCCCTTTTCTCTGGGTAATTGAAGGAACATTACCAAGATAACCTGAATATTAGAACTCAATTGTTTGTTTTAAAATTACTAATATAAGATAGGTCATGAGACAGCTAGAGCAAGGCCATTCACGTGATTCCATGGTTTCTTAGGAGAACCTAGCATTGGTTTCTTAGGAGAACCTAGCATTATTGGTAGCATTGATATTATAGTCCATTCCGTGAGCATCCTTTAGTCCTTGAAACAGTGGGGAGAGGAGAAGAGGATGCAGATCCATTGTAGTAGCGATGGTGCAACATCAAAGGTTTCAGGGCCTCATTACAAATCAGGCGGTCCGGAAATAACGGTGGCGGTAAACCCGTCGCCACCTTTGTTTCCGGACCGCCTGATCCCGACTCCTGCAGGCGGGAGGTGATGTTCCCGCCCAATTTGACCTGGCGGGTTTAACACCGCCCGCCTGCAGGCGGACGAGGAAACACCGGCAGCATTACAAGATGCTGCTGGTGTTTCCATGATCCCCATTCCCATTGAGTCCCATGGGACTCAATGGGAATGGGGATTAACACCATTCCGCCTCCGTGATTCCCGGAAAACCGGGGTTGTAATGCCCCGGTAATTC
Organism: Ambystoma mexicanum; assembly: GCF_040938575.1. Classification (NCBI taxonomy): domain Eukaryota; kingdom Metazoa; phylum Chordata; class Amphibia; order Caudata; family Ambystomatidae; genus Ambystoma; species Ambystoma mexicanum. The sequence goes on from NC_090925.1 coordinate 681,438,706, forward strand.
CGGGAATCACGGAGGTGGAATGGTAATACAAGTCCGGCGGTAACCAGGCGGTTTTACCGCCTCGTTTACCGCCGGACTCGTAATGAGGCCCATTGTCTTTTACTTTACACCAGCAGCTTCACATACCTACTAATTCTGCTCCCACTCTGTAGGCTCCAGTGCCTGTGGTCTGGCCCCTTCATAAACGGATTAATATATCTTGTAATCTTGCTCCCCCAGCTCCATAGAGATTTGCTTCACACCCCGGACCTCCTCTCACCATTAACATACGAACATGGAAATCCTGCCCCTTAACTCCATTACTACTTGTAGTACTAAATGTACAATCCAATATCCTTTTGGTACCACTATTGGTGTATTACTTCTGACCTTACTAGTGCTACCTTTGAGACCTGTGTTACTTCTGGTTTTACTGTATGACAGCTATTACTAATAATGCTACTGGTGATATGTTGACTTCTAGTACACCTTGTACCACTACTAATACTACCTTTACTGGCATCACTATAACTCTATGTATTACCACTACTATTAGTTCTACTAATAGAAGTATGATTTTTTACTACTTTTGGTGGTATTTTTAACTTTACTATGAACAATAGTAGTATTATATAAAGTTCTATTACTATGTGTAGTATTGTACTAGTATCAGCAAATCAAATTGTTCTCCCATTATTTGTATCCTTATTATTATTATTTGTTATTGTTGCTACCAGTATTGTACCCTGTTACTGTAATGCCTTGTGTATAACACACCATAGCTTTACAGCTAGCTTCACTCTATATAAAACTCAATGAATACATGCATAACTACACATCAGGAATAGTAGCAGTATTGTCATTGCCAGTGATAGTAATATCACTATTAGGGTGATTATTAGTACTGCTATCAGTGCTGCTATTAGCAGTAGCACTGTTTAGTAGTGCCACTAGTATTAGTAATGGTAGTAGTAGTTCTAGCGCAGTGATTACTACTGGTATTATTACAAGTAATTATAATCAAAGCAATGCAAGGCATACTATCACTATTAGTAATAGTACTAATAGTTGTATCACCACTACTAATAGTAATAATACTGGTACCGGTAGTAGTTGCAGCCCAACACTCATTATTATTGGTAGTACTACCAATAACTACAGATTCTAGTAATGCAATTAGCATCAGTAGTAGTAGTAGTATTAGTTGATTTATTTGAAGTATTACTAGTGCTATAATGATATAATCAATGATAGCAATAATGCTACCCATAGCAGCAGCTAGATTACAGGTAGCAGGTATATTGCTTGTAGCAGTAATACTAGTACTTGTGGTAGTCCTTGAGTAGTACTAATATTATGACCAATATGATTGTAGCAGTAATAGTGTTAAAAATGGGAGAAACAATACTCCTCGGAGTAGTACAACAAAAGTATGAATAACATAGGTAATAGTAGCAGTTCCAACAGCAGCACTAGTAACATTTGGTGTTTTACTACAACCCAGCATACTATTTGTAATAGCACTAAAAGCATTACTAATAGCAGTAATAGGACAGGTCTTTTCAGAAGTACTAGTTGTACTAGTGATAGTAATATTATTGCTATGAGTACTTCAAGTGACAGAAGGACTAGTAGTAGTGCTAGAAGTGGCAACAGTGGAAGTAATGGAATAATAGTAATGTGGTAGGAGCAAATGTTTTCTAGACATGCATGTCTGGGAGGGCTAGGATCTGGACCTCAAGCATTGGTCTTGTGGGAAGGGAGCAGGGATGTGTGTATGGCTTGTCAAGGGCCATTTCAATACAATATTTGGGAGCCCCATAATGGACACAAACATATTGAGCTAGGGGGTGAATCACTGCAGATTATCACAGTGCAGGCAGACAGCAGGGAGCTGGAGCATCAATTGTGGAAATAATGTTCAAAGTGGCCTCATATTACACATTTCCACGAAGCCCAACCCTTTTCCTATGAGAACATTTGGAAATACCACATGAAAGAGGTTCAGGGTGTAGAGACCTACCGGGAAATCTAAAGTTCCTTATAGTCCAGTCCACCCCTGCCTCTGAGGCTGTCAGAAAGTAGGGACGAAGTATCACCAGGTATTGGTGGTGGATTTATTACCAGAGAGGAATGTTGTGTGGTTAAAAGTGAAAGAATATACAACCTGGTTAACTTGTAGCTTTGCTGCTGTAATTCAACCACACCCTACACTATGTCCCATCCTCTGATGCCGCTCCCTGTTTGGGAGGTTGCCGCCAGAACACAAAATGGAGGACAAGTGAAATGGCTACAAAATGTTGCATTTAAATTGGATAGCAAGTGCATTTTGGTAGCAAGATTATAAAAAAAGAAAACCTCATGCCCCCTCTAATCCCTATATCCGAGTCCTTTCTTCTGTTTCACAATTTTGGACTTCATGTTCTCTTTCCCAAAGATATTTATGCGAGATTAAAATGTCCAGAAGCAGATGCTTAATTTGTAATTAATTGCAAGCAAAGATCTGTGCATCATTAATTCATTCATTCATCTATTCATTTGTATAGCGTTTTTCACCATAATTATGGCCCCAAAGCGCTGTGGGTTCAACCCCATCGGTGGGATCGGAGTCCCAAATTTGGGAGAATTGGGAGGTGGTAATATACGTGTCTGCCATTAAAGTTATGTGAGGGTGGCCAAGACCCTGCTAGTCACCAATGTCTAAATGGAATGAGTTTGGGCGCAGTGGCGGTATACATTGAACTATAGGGGCAGATTGTGTTTAAGGATATAGAGAGTTATGTGGGAAGGTACAGTTCGAATTTTTGTTGTTAAAGTAGCTTCATTCTTATGGCAGAGGTGCTGTGCAATAGCGTTTGTGTTATATGTGAGTGCATGGTGTGTGAAGTGAGCCTGTGCCTTCCGCTAAGTTGCGAAGGCACAGTGTGCGAGAGGAGGACATGGGTTAGCTGTACAAACAACAATGCAATCCTGGGTTCCATCTATGTACAAGCAGCAGTGCTACGTTTCACATACGATCTAAGTGCTGGATGAATGCATAGTAGTCACCATTGGAGAGGGTCTTAGACTAAAAAATTACCTTCCCTAGTTCCTTCTAGTATGAGACACTGTCCCCCTTTCATGATTACATGCAGCGGCATGGCCCACCCTTCCTGTGCTGTAGAGTTACATGTAGTTCCAACCATGAGCGAGGGATCCAAAGTGCCTAATTGCCCTCCCGGATGATCAGCGTGATTTTTCAAACGTACATTTAAGTACGATGCAATTGCCCACCCTCCCAGGCCGTATGTGTGCAATACCCCACCCTCCCTGCCCTTATGAGTGCAATACCCCACCCTCCCTGCCCTTATGAGTGTAATACCCAGCCCACTGTCAGGATTCGTTACAGGTGCAAGGTGTTGGAAATCCTTCATGAGTCCTTCATGTGTTGTTGGCAGTTCCTAAAGAGGGGTTGGAGGAGGCAGAGCAAAGTGGTAGTGAGGGGAAAAGAGGCTAGTAGCAGACAAAGGGACAGGGGGGCCAAATGTGCAGGAGGGACTGCTGGATGAAAATGAGGGACTGCTGGATGAATTATATATGGTAAGGGGGGTGCGGGAAAGCAGGGGGATCAGGAGCTTGGGGAGAACAGCCAGGTTCTGAGGGCTTTCCTGAAAGTCAGGTGAGCCTCTATGATTTAGAGGGCGAGGGGAGGGAGTTTCAGAAAGTGGGTGCGAGGATGGGGAAACAGGCACCTCCTAATCTGGAGAACTTGAAAGGGGGGACTACTAGGAGGTCTGCGGAGCCTGATCTGAGGATTCTGGAGGGGTGGTAGTGTGTGAGCTTGTTTTAAAGAAATTCCAGGCCTTTCTTGTGAATGGTGCAGTGGGTAATGCATAGGGCTTTGAAAGAGGCCCGTCGGCTGATGGGCAGCCAGTGAAGTGTCCTGAGTGCAGGGGAGATGTGTTTTCTAGTGGAGAGGGTGAGGAGGAGACGTTCTGCATAGTTTTGAATCCGTTGGAGCTTTCTGAGTTGGTATGTGGGCGAGCCTAGGTAGAGGGAGTTAGAGTAGTACAGGTGCCAGAGGATGATGGCAGAAACGCTATGAAGGTAGGAGAGATCTGCTTGAGGATGCAGAGGTGGAAGGTGCAGGATCTGGTGACTGCATTGATGTGACGGGAGAGGGTCAGGTCCGAGCTAAAAGTGCATCCTAGGTTTTTGACTTAAGGGGATGCAGTGGGCACGGGTCCTAATGAATGTGGGCAAGGGAAAGGTTGGGGAAGGAGAGTTACTTTGCCGCAGATTAGGATATATTTTTTTCTGGGTTTAAGGAGCAGGGGGTTGATTGTCATCCAGAGGTCAATGTCTGATGGACAGGATGCCAGGTTTGGGTAGTGGGAGTTGGGAATCTTGAGGATGAACTGAGTGGCATCAGAATTGTTGTAGCAGGTGAGATTGTGGGAACGGATTATCGTGGAGAGAGGCGAGAGGTAGAGATTGAAGAGGACTGGGGAGAGGGAGGCTCCCTGAGGGTCTCCGCAGGAGATTGGACAGGGGCAGAGGAGAAAAGATGAAAGTTGTTGAACTAAGCCCCAGGGTAATGACTTCTTTGCGTTTTTATAGTGCACCTGACCCAGAATGGCCATGGAGTAAAACCATTGCTTTTTCCTTCACATACTTTCAATGTATAGATTTCTTGGCCGGTAAGTAAACATTTTTCGTTTTTCCTGCCCTCTGATGAACTTTCACTGTATTTGCATTATACAAATTGACCTTCCTTCAGTGCATAGTGGACTTTCACATTTGTGTCTTCATGCAAATGAAGACACTGAAGCCAAAAGCGATCCCACCTCTTTTATCCTTGAGCTTTGCAACGCAGTAGAACCTGTTGATAACAACCTTTTGTAATCAGGAATGGCCTCAGACCAGGTCACGCAACACAGTATCTCTTCATGGAACCCAAGCCTGGCTATTTGCATAAAAGCAAAGAGCATTTTCAGAACATAAGAATGCCCACAATTTTAAATCTGGAGCATGTCTGTGATAGTGATTCAGAAAAACAAAGAGGTGTTGGCCAGAAGCTTAAGAATTAATCTTAAACCTCTGGCAATTGCTCTGGGCAACCCTCCAGACCAACATTCTTCACCTGCAAACCTATTATAGAAAAGGAAATACGATTTACCCCCAAAGGAGCAGTCCAGCCTGAACTGCTAGGAGACATCCCTCCTGCATGAGACCACAAGCATCCTCAGACATGTTTCGGCCTTATTGGGCGTCATCCGTGAGGAGTAGCTTGGGTCTCTAGACCCAGCAGGCACAGGACCCATGTCTGGGCATACCTGTCTTACTCGGGGTGATGAAGCAAATCAAAGGGGCGATGGTCGGAAGGTTTAGAATTAATATTAAAATCTGGGAATTGCTTTGGGCAACCCACCAGACCATCGTTCTGTCGAGAGACAGATCAACACTTCATTCATGGCAACTGTCTCTCCCCCACCCCAATATCAAAAAGGCTATAAACACTATTCACTGAGTCAGACGTATCCCCCATATCCGAAAGATGTGCAGCGAATGACAGAACCAATATGAGCTAAAAAAGATGGCACAGGGAACCAGACTTACGATTGAAACATACAGGCATCCTTTGGCCAAGAAGCACACATGCACTCACCATGAAGAAACAAAGACACTAGGTCAAACGTTCATTTAGCCACAAAGAATATTGTTTGCACCATATATACATGAAGAACATAACATAAGCAATATGTACTCTGAAATCCAACATGAACGATATACGTATATAGATTGCTAACGTAGAAATGCAATAGTAATGAGCAGCCATCTTTTATAAAATGGACGTCACAGCCACAATGGACTGAATGGGAAGCCTTGAGGCTGCAGGGAAGCTCTACCTGGTAAATTACCTGAAATACAGATCTGTGCAGGGCACACAGAAGCTTACTGAGAAATTAGGGAAGGCTTGGATGGCTCCGAAAAGAACAAAAGATAATACTTCCCAAGGCACAAGACAATGGGCCCCATTAAGAGTATGGAGGTAGCCATGCCGCTTTTAGCGGCATGGCTACCCCCATACCGGGTACCGGGTCTGGGTTCCTTGAATGGGGAAATACCTGGCCATTCCGACCTTGGAGGGCCCGGTAATTCCCTATACCTGGAACACGGACCCGGTACATACCCATTCCTATTTGAGCCCCATAGGGCTCAATGGGAATAGGGAGGATGCTAACAACAGGCCCGTTAATGATGGGCCCGTTGTTAGCATCCTGGTCTGCTAGCGGGTCCCGCTAAGGACGCCTGGTTTTATCAGACGTCCTTAGCAGGACCCGCGAGCAGACCTCGTAATGAGGCGGTAGAGGGTTAACGGCGCCGCCAGCTCTACCGGCGCCGTTAACCCTCTACCGCACTCCTCGTAATGAGGCCCAATATTTCTCTAAGATTAATTAAAGAATAACCAGAATTTGAATGCCAGGTGCAGAATAATTAGAAGCTAAACTTCATAGGGAATGGACCGACTAAGCCTCCAGTGGTCGAAGAAGGTAATAACACTTGCTTAGCTAAAAGTTACTTGATTAGCTAAAATCAGAAGAAATGCAAGATGGAAAAATTCAAAATACAGTCCTCTCACACGTGATCCATAACTCGAGAACAGTGTTTATTCATCAGCCTCAGACATGGTGAGCAGGAGTAAAGGGTGTGTGCACGCAGGTGAGTTCTCGATCGTATGGTACATGCATTATGAGCTATATGGTAGAGACAAGTGTAAATGACATCTTAGTTATTGTCAGCCATTTTGGAACATAGGCCCAAGCGCAGCGAAAGCACCAAATTTGTTAGTATTAGTCATGCATTGTTAGCACAGACATAACCCACACCACGAGTGAGCTTCAGGGAGTTACAATCCTTTCATTGTCTCAGAGGCTGTAGGCCTTTGCGCACCAGGAAGAATGTGCTCTGCAAGGCCACGAGAGGGGGGCAGAGCGCCTCTTGGCAGTTACCATCCCATGATAAAGATAGCATGGCCCCTCTGCCACAGCACTAACTTCGTCCGAGCTGCAGACCTCCTATGCTTTGTTCCCGAGTTCCCCACATACCACGGTGCTGGCCATGCCCAGAACACTGACAATAAATCTGCAGGACCACCTGATCAATCAAAAACATCAGAAAGCAAGGCTATATCGCCTTCACATTTGGGTTACATGATTTGTGCTGCGAGGTGCCGGGGAGGGATGAAATTATAGCCCAAAACAAGGGTGGAAGACCCTGGCAGGCTGCTGGCACATCTGGGAATGAGTGAAGCATGCGAGTTAGTATAACCTCGGCTCTCCCCCTGAGCCCATATATGGGTCTACGAGGTGCACCGTTACAGTGATAGAGTAGCATTGTTTTCAAAGTAACTAATTGCTTATTAGGGCCCGTTATACTGTGGATGACGAGCCCAGCAGCACCCACGTGGACGGAGATGGACAAGAAGGCTTGGACCAATGGCCTAGCATCCTCTATAGAGTGGGCTGCCCATGTATAGGGTCTCACCAATCAGCCTCACAGGTTTTCACTATGTGTAATGATGACATAGATGATGCCAGGCACCCTTTTAGCTCACTGTACACCACTAATTTGGCAGAACGTTCGGGAGCAGCAGACTTCTTTGCTGATGGACTTCTATTTTGTAGGAATAAAAACTTGTTATCGTTGTAAGTGGTGTCTTGGGCCTTTTTCCCTAGCAGGTTGTATTTTTGGCTCATGGCCTAGGAATACGGGATGGTATATTCTTTAATTGAATAAAAGCAGTCCGCAGACCTTTCTCCCCATACTCCCATTTTGGCTTGTGTGGTGATGACCTGTCAATAGCTCAAGGTTGGTTAGTGTGATGCCAACCAATCAAAACTCTTAAAATGATGTTGCCCATGAAGTAAGATGCCAGCCAATTACCTATTGCAGAGATTATGGGCCTCATTTCGAGTATGGAGGTAAGCATGCCGCTTTTAGCGGCATGGCTATCCCCATACCGGGTCCGGGTTCCTTGAATGAGGAATTACCGGGCCCTCTAAGGTCGGAATGGCCCGGTAACTCCTCATTCAAGGAATCCAGACCCGGTACATCCCCATTTGAGCCCCCATAGGGCTCAATGGGAATGGGGAGGATGCTAACAACGGCCCTGTTAATAACGGGACCGTTGTTAGCATCCTGGTCTGCTCGCGGGACCCGCTAAGGACGCTTGGTTTTACCAGGCATCCTTAGCGGGTCCCACGAACAGACCTTGTAATGGTGCAGTAAGGGGTTAACGGGTCCGGCACCATACCCTTACCACATTCCTCGTAATTAGGCCCTATGTCTTTTTACTTTGATCAATTTTGGGATGGTGTCAGGTGGAGCCATCAGATAAACTATAACCAATGAAAAGACTAGCCCATATATATTATATATGTATACACTTCCCTTAACCTATCCCTCAACCCTGTAGGTTTTTGTAACCAAGATTGTAGTATGACGTCAGTAACAACCTGTTTTTCATTTATAATTTGTTGCTCAGTATGAGATCCTCTGAGAGCTCTTGAGACCTGTGTGCTTATATGCCGTCGCTGCTTTATGTGGATTGATAATGAAGTGGGTTTTTGCCATGTACTTTGACTATTTCTGTTAGTGGGTGCAGGTTTATTGTGCCTATCAGTTCCACATAGACTGGGGCTTTCTAGTCTACCTTTACAGTTCAGTGCCTGCCAAGCCATTGCACAAAGGGAAAGGCCAAATGCATGTCAAGCTTGGCCCAACCCCAAAGGGGAAGCCCAGCTCGAACTGCTATGCCACACCCCTTGTGCACAAGACCACAACCATCCACAGACATGTTTTGGCCTTATTGGGTGTCATCAGTGTGGAGTAGCTTGGGTCTCTAGGCCCAGCAGGCACGGTACCCACATCTGGGCATACCCAACCCACTCGGGTGACAAAGCAAAACAAAGAGGTGATGGCCGGAAGGTTTAGAATTAATCTTAAACCTCTAACAATTGCTCTAGGCGCCCCTCCATACCACTATTCTTCGCCTGCCAAGCCATTACAGAAAGAGAAAGACAATATGCAAATCAGGCTTGCTCCCACCCTCAAAGGGGCAGTCCAGCTTGAACTGAGCAATAATGTTATGTTATGTTTCTTGGCATTTATATAGCGCTCTATATATCATTGGTATGACCTCAAAGCGCTGGTAGGTTGAACGCCCTCAGGAACCCTAGTTCTGGTCAGTAGAGAAAGGTAGAGTCGTAGGGTGCATGGGTGCACCAGATATGTGTGCAGCTGATGTAGATGCCAGATGGTAGCTGCATCCTAGCGTTAGATGTGGTGCTGAAGATATCAGTTTGATGTGTGCAGTCTGGTGGGTGGACACCCAGACTGGGCTCTGGCTGCGTTAGGCCTGAAGGACGCAAATGTGAGCAACAAGGCCGGAATGTGCTCGGCTAGCTGCTTTTTACTATGGTGATGAGGTGTTAATGGGGTCATATTCGTATATGAACAGCTAGGCCGAATTAATCAGGGGTATAGCTGTGTTCTAGTTGTATGATGGTATATAGTAGAGAGTAAGCATAGTGATGTGATATGATGGTTATCTTTATAGCGCCCGAGACCAGGCACGTGAACAGGATGTCAGGGAACACAGCGACACACAGACACATAGAGACAGGGGGCTGGGCGACAGGAGGGGGATGCAGATATATGGCCAAAGCATGGGGAACAGGAAAGCAGGGTACACAGTGATACATGGGGCATGTGAACATTTACGTTCACATTTCTATCTAGATGCTATTCAGGATAATGTTTGTGATTTCATCTAAGTTAGGCACCTGCTTCCATCCACAAGTCCATCAAGTGTTGGACATGCTGACATTCATGATCCTATCTAGATGCAACGCCCGCTAGTGTTTACGATTATGTCTAGGTCTGGCACATGCTAACATTCACAATTCCATCTAAGTGTGGCATGTGCTAATAATCACAATTTCATCTAAGTGAGGCATACGCTAGTAGTCACAATTCCATCTGATTGTGGCACATGCTAATATTCACAATTCCATCTAAGTGTGGCACATGATGACATTCACGATCCCATCTAGATGCGACTCCGGCTAATGTTCATGATTACGTCTAGGTGTGGCATATGCTAGCATTCACAATTCGATCTAAGTATGGCATGTGCTAATAATCACAATTCCATCTAAGTGTGGCACATCCTGACCTGCAGGATCCCATCTAGATGTGACGTCAGTTAATGTTCACGATTACATCTAGAGGCGACGCTGGCTAATGTTCAGGATTACGTCTGTGTGTGGCACATGCTAACCTTCACAGTTCCATCTAAGTGTGGCATATGCTAATAATCACAAATACATCTAAGTGTGGCACATGCTAATAGTCACCATTCCATCTAAGTGGGGCATATGCTAATAATTACAAATCCATCTATGTGAGGCATATGCTAATAATCACCATTCCGTCTAAGTGTGGCACATGCAGATAATCACAATTCATCTAGATGTGGCATATGCTAATAATTACAATTCCATCTAAGTGTGGCACATTCTAATCTACACAATCCCAACTAGATATGACGCCTGTTAATGTTCATGGTTACGTCTAGAGGCGATGCTGGCTAATGTTCAGGATTACGTCTGGGTGTGGCACATGCTAGCATTCACAATTCCATCTAAGTGGGCACATGTTAGTAGTCATCATTCAGTCTAAATGTGGCACATGCAAATATTCATAATTCCATCTAGGTGTGGCATATGCTAATAATTACAATTCCATCTAAGTGTGGCACATTCTGACCTACACGATACCATCTAGATGTGATGCTGGTTAATGTTCATGATTACGTCTGGGTGTGGCACATGCTAACCTTCACAATTCCATCTAAGTGTGGCATGTGCTAATAATCACAATTCCATCTAAGTGTGGCACAAGCAAATCATCACAATTCTATCTAGGTGTCGCACATGTTAATAGTCACCATTCCATCTAAGTGTGGGACATTCTGATCTACACAATCCCACCTAGATGTGATGTTCACGGTTTCTTCTAGAGGCGACGCCCGCTAATGTTCAGGGTTACGTCTGAGTGTGGCACATGCTAGCATTTAAAATTCCATCTAAGTGGGCACATGCTAATAATCACCATTCTGTCTAAGTGTAGCTCATGCAAATAATCCCAATTTATCTAGGTGTGGCAGATGTTAATAATCACCATTCCATTTAATTGTGGCATATGCTATAATTACAATTCCATCTAAGTGTGGCATATGCTAATAATCACCATTCTATCTAAGTGTGGCATGTGCTAATAATCACAATTCTGAGGTAGGATAATGTAGATTGGCAGTTTTTTTTTGGAGTAGAGTAATTGCTCTACCGCCCCACCCATGCCACACTTCCTTTGGTGGTTTGTGCTGGTTGACTGCTGGCCACTAGCTTCCCCTGCGGACACCTGCAGACACATCTTGGAGCTGCCAATGTAGGAGCCGCCCTTTGCCTCAGGGCCCTTAGCCGCAGGGGCTGCCCAGCATAGGGCTGCCCTGGGACGGTGGTTTAAGAGCATTGAATGAGCCAATAGGGGTGAGGGCAGAGGGGAGGAACACAGAGGGGGATGCGGCCTCGGGGGGAAGACTGCACAGGACAACAACGGGCCTGGGGGCACCTAGATTAAAGTGGGTTTTAGCAGAGTGGGGGCCCAGAAGGGCTGGGGAGGCGCAAACACTCACCAGGATCCAAGGCTGTAAAATGGGGAGAGCTGGTGTGGTGTGGGTCACTAAACCCAGCTGTAGGAGGCAATAACCAATCAGACTCTGCATTGTGGATGCAGATAAACCAATAGGGGACAGAGGTGGGTGGGAGGGGAGGGAACAGGGCGGGGGAAGCGCCCTCGGGGAGTGGAGACTGCACAACAACGGGCCTGGGGGCGCCTAGATTAAAGCAGGTTTTAGCAGAGTGGGGGCCCACAAGGGTTGGGGAGGCGCAAACACTTACCAGGATCCAAGACTGGAAAATGTGGAGAGCCGTTGCGGGTCACTAGACCCAGCTGTAGGAGGCAATCACCAATCAGGCTTGGTGTTGTGGATGCAGATAAACCAATCAGGGACGGAGGTGGGTGGGAGGGGTTAAGCGACCTCGGGGTGGGGGGGAGACTGCATGGGACAACAACAGGCCTGGGGGCACCTAGATTAAAGTGGGATTTAGCAGAATGGGGGCCCACAAGGCTTGGGAGGCGCAAACACTCACCAGAATTCAAGGCTGTAAAATGGGGAGAGCCGGTGCCATGCGGGTCACTAGGCCCAGCTGTGGGAGGCAATCACCAATCAGGCTCTGTGTTGTGGATGCAGATAAACCAATCGAGGACGGAGGTGGGCGGGAGGGAAGGGAACAGGGGGGGGTGGCGGCCTCAGGGGGAAGACTGCAAGGGACAACAACGGGCCTGGGGGCACCTAGATTAAAGCAGAATGGGGGCCCACAAGGGTTGGGAGGTGCAAACACTCATCAGGATCTAAGGCTGTAAAATGGGGAGAGCCGGTGCGGTGCGGGCCACTAGGTCCAGCTGTAGGAGGCAATCACCAATCAGGCTTGGTGTTGTGGATGTAGATAAACCAATTGGGGATGGGACTGCAAAGGACACCAACGGGCCTGGTGGCGCCTAGATTAAACGAGTTTTATCAGAATGGGGGCCCACAAGGGTTGGGGAGGCTCAAACACTCACCAGGATCCAAACGGAAGTTGAACTGTGCTCTTTTCATTGGCCATAATGCTCCCCTAAAGTCTGTAACTTGCAAGAAAATTATACCGTTTTGGAAAGACACAAAACAGGATGTAAGGCTTTGGCTGTTTCTACATTCAGTCTTGCACTGAATCTTTTGAAGAATGGCCTGTTTGTGGGGGAGAGTTCCGCTTGAGAACCGATATGAGAGTTTCCTGGTCCATCTTGCCGATTTCCTATGCTGCTTGTGACCTGGTTCCTGAAATGAGCCAAAATGCTTTTTAACTGGAGGCACTTTTAGGTTGCTGAGACATTATTAGTGGTCACATTTAGGTAAGGTTCCTGTGCCAAGCATATCCTCTCCCTCTTTCAAACCCTCGACAAGATTGCAACCAATTTTAGTAGTATGATTCCCCACCTCTCCCTCCACCCGCTAAACTAGAGCCACCCAGTGGGTTTGAGCACAGCCTTCTAGAAACCTCTTAAATTAAATAATAATTTTAAGAAAAGAATCGGTGACTCACACACAACTCGATGAATGTTTCGACTTTCCTCAGAGGACCTTTGATGACTCCAGTGCCTTCCCGACCCCCTTCCACTTTTGCTGGAAGAGGAGCCCACCTGAGCAGGAAGGGCCCCAATGTCTCCTTTCCCGGCTGGAGTGACTCCTGAGGAGCAGATGTCACAGGGATCAGGGCTGCATGCAATCTGAGAACGTCTTCTGGTATCCTGGGAGAAAGTCTGCACAAGACTCCTTGACTGGTACACAAGTAGGCATCTCAGTAGCTGCAAAGTTGTGGCCAGCGGCGACTATTGTAGGCGGGCTGAAGGAAATTCCATTCTATGTGAATGCATGCATGGGAATTATGAAGCACAAACCTCTCTGGGCAGCAGAGCACTGCACTTAGCAGGCGCATCTAAGGGGTTATGGGTATGGTGCGGGGTAGTAGAGGTTGCAAAGATGTGCGGGGGGAGCATGGAGGGAGTGACATTTGGAGGGGGAGAAGTAGGGATGAGTGGCCTGAACAGCGATGGCAATGGCAAGATGTTCTTTGAAAAGTAGTGTCTTCATGTCCTTTCCTGAAGTTTAGTGGGGCACTTTTACCTACAGTGGTAACTTGTTCCAGTAGGTTGGGTGCCACCAATTCTTCTGCCTTTTGGCTGAACCTGGCCTTGGTGTAGGGAGAAGGCTACCAGCAAAAGTTGAGGGACTGTTTCTGGCTTGTCTTGAGGTTCTGTCTCATGTGCCTTCATCCCTTCTGCCTTGCACCACCACAACCTCCTCTTGTGACCATTTAAATCATATAGCCACATGCCCCTGGCTAGCTAATGAAACCTGAGATACCTTCAGCGGTGGCTGTAACCCAACAGTGCCCCTGAAGGGAGGGTACCTCAGTCATATCCATATCCAACAATAACATCGGCAGGCGATGGTGGTTAGCTTGTCTTTCATAGCAGCTGTACAATGATGTGGTTACATCCCCTCTCAGCATCACCACTGTTGCACTGTGACATTTTGGCCAGACATTGCTTGTCTCGTACCTCACACGCTAACTAGGCAACACAGCACATGGTGCCCAGACGTCCTGGTTTTGCCTGGATTGTCCCAGAATTGAGCCCTTTGTCCCCCTGTCCCAAGAGTGGTTTCCATTGAAAACCCCTTGGTCGCTTTGACGAGAGGGTCGGGAGACCTAGAATCGTTGCTGAGACTTCTTGCCAAAAGCCGGTTCACCAACAATTCAATAGTTAAAACTAACAAATGTAGTATGTGTCCTGTAATTTTAAATGAACACTTAAGCGACAACTCTAGCCTTCCTAATGAAGAATCGAACCGCTATCTACACAACTATCGGTAACACACATTACCAGATTGGGACGGCAGTGATTGCAGCCAGTCCGGGAATGATCATTAGCGAAAAGACACACACACGCACGCGCACCCCTCCCCCCTATTCCCCCCCCCGCAATAGAAAAGGTCAAAACGGGTAGAGTAAGAGATTTAGGGGAAGCATTGCACTAACAGATCAGCCACTCCCACAACTTGGAGAAAAGGTTTCTTTCTTTAAGGGAGTTTTTTTTCTCGTAACGTCATTTACCCCTCACTCCCTCGTCAAGCTGGCTCCACTGATATTTTCATTCTTCATTTACATTTTATTTTTAACTTCCTCCCTGTTGTTTCCCTGGTCTTTCCATCGGAAAGCTTTTACTTTTTTGGCCTTTCCCAATTCTCTCTTGGCTCTTCTTCTTTGTGTCTTTGTCCCCCCAACCCCTCACTCCCTTTTGTTTTCCCTGTCTGCTCCTGGCCACTTACAACCTCCTTCTTTGTTTCCCCCCCTATATAGAATTAGGAACATTCATGTTTAACCTTGAAGCAGAAAAATAGGTCGGCCTTTTGAGTATTAATCATTGAAGTGGTTCATCTTGGGGACCCCCCAGCTTGTGTTTAAACCTTGAAACAGAAACATTTGAACTTATTGATGTCTTGCCTCCACACTCAGAGGAAACCTGCGCAGGTGGTGTTCCTCTACATCTCTAAGTGCTTCTTTAGCAATGCACCTCTTTCACAAAACCCGCGCCCACGTCCATAACCATCACCAGATATTTTCCAGAAAAGGCAGATCTACCCCACCCTGTCATATACAGGTCGTTTTCAAAGCGTACACCTTTTGCTTTACCACTGCAATATCCAGTACCTTGACCCCATCTCGATGACAGAAATACCACCACCACCACCACGCAGTCCTGTTTCTGAATTCTGCATAACTCCTGAGTGCCACCATCGGGCATACTATCTCATCCCAAGAAACGTGCAGCTGCACCACAGAACCTTCACGCCTTTGGTCTGCCTTACACAATCACACAGAAATGAATACCAAAACCCAGGCAAAGAAAAACCCCTTCCCCTCCACCATCTTTGACACTCTGAAGCCCCCCAAACAATCCCATGAATGTCGACTAGAACAATACCTGTCCCCAAGTATCCTTTCCTACATGCCCCAATTCCTCCCCCATGCCCTGTAGGGCCGCCATTGACATTGGCTTCCTCCCTTCTTTGAGTGACCTCCACATTCTCTCCTACCCTGCAACCATTCTCTTCACCATTTTGCCCCTGAAGAGTTGTAACCCCCAAACTATTTTCCAGAGAAAGCCACACCAGCCAACCTGGGCAAGATCCTCCAGGGGAACAATCTACTTCCCACCAAGGCCATCATAAAACGCTCAGCGTGATCTTTCCTTCATAAATCGGCCTTCCCCCTTTTGACATTATGCTCCCCTTCCCTGAAATACCTTCCACGCCAGTTGATATGCAATTTGTGGTGACAGCAACAATGATCTCTCGATCAAAAGGACTGCCGTCACCCTTCCATTTTACTTAGAGCCTTTGGCACAATAGCTTGCTGTTCTTCCACTTGCTGGGCTAACCCATTGAATCTCGACCACTGACAATGAGACAATGCATCAGCCTTGCAATTCTGTAAAGCAGGAATGTGCCAGCACTCCAGTACTAACCTCGTCTACAAGCGCACCACCCGGACACACCCCCACGTATTGCTTGCTAATCATTTGCCTCCACCGACTCGTTGTCCACCACAAACGTCGCCCTCCTTCACATCAACCCGACAAATGTAGAGCCACCAGCACTGGGGAAAAACGCCAGGAGTGCAATGAATGGCTCATCCGTCCCCATGGTTCTGGCTACTGCTTCTCACACCACTCGCCATTCCAGTAGATGCTCAATTCTAAGGGCCCTGCTGCTTCAGAACATGTATCCACTGACCACTGTGCTGCCTCAGAGGACAGCCACATGACACACCATTATAATCATTCAGGAACTCCAAGAACCTCTCTAAATCCCTTCGCAGACCAGCCATCGCCCGGGTCAAGTGATGCTTTTTTTGTTGTTGTCGTGACCTGTCGTAGCCATCAATATACACTTGCACAAAGCCCTACCAGCATCCACTACTTTGCAGGCAAAGTTAAAGTGCCATGACAACTGTTCTAGCTTCTGCACATTCCATATTAGATAAGATTTCTTAACCTTCATAGGCATTCAGGGTCACCCAGCTAATTCTGTTCTCTTCGACCCCTCCTTGCACTGTATCTCCATCTGCAACAACTTGCCAATGACTACGAACTCACCAGCCAATAGCTTATCTTGGTGGCCACAATAGCTATGCCTTTAATGGTCTTGTCACTCCCCTATAAGGCAAACAGGCCTGTGTGTTCTTCTATTTGGCCTCAGCAGCCCACCCTTCAGCACCTTTTACCCAGCTTCCCTCCACCCCTGCTGGCTGATTCTTGCTGCACTTCTTACGGACGCGCCTCTGTCAACACTCTGATAGGGTCTAAACCCACCGATAGACCTGGCCCTTTAGGCCAACCAGCAGCTGGCCCTTTACCCCGTACCATGACTCCCTCATTGTTTCCTTTAACATCTTCCTGTCCAATGCATTCCACTATTCTGTGTGCCTCCCCCATTCTCCAGTACTCTTCCAACGGCCCCCTTTCTTAGCCACAAGCCCAAGGCCGCATCCCCCGCTGTGATACCTCCTCGCTGCTATAACCTGGCCGCAGTACCATCCCCTCACTCTTTCCCGTTCACTCATCCATATTGGGTCCCCACTCATTCTCGAGGCCCTCTCTGTTCCTTCTCTTGTATTTGACCGTCTCCTTTCATGAGGTCCCCGCCCCTGGCTGATGCTGCACCCACTCCGTTCAATTCTTACATTTCCCCTTGAAAGTCGCCCCTCAGCATTCGCCAGGGGATCCACTGCCACCCCACATCACCCTTCTCTTCACCTGGAACACCAGCCTCTGCCGGGCCGGACTGGGGCGTGGAAGCGTCTCGGAAACCAATGAAAAGGTGGCCCACAGTTTCAAATGGCAATTCCTTCCTGTAGTGACAGACTGTTTGAATAGCACCCAAGGGGGAGTTTGTTGATAAAATGTAATGCAAAATGTGCAATTTAAAGAATATTTATTCAGCAACAAGGGTAAAAACTACTAGCTTCATAGTGAAGTAACTCCACAAACTGGCCCACATTGGCAAAAAAAGTGGCCCACTTTGACCAAAAAATAAACTGGCCCACACCAGCATTTTGCGTTTTTGGTTCGGGCATTGCCCTATTGCCCTATAGGCCAGTCGGTATTATCATAAGTGACCTAAAATCATTTGACCTAAAACATTTGGTCAAAATGTTTGACCTTTTTTTCCTGTCAAATTTAATTAAATATATACATGGGAGTGGGTAAGGTTATAAATTAGGTTGAGCAGAAGTGGGTGGGTGTTGTGGGGGGTCTCCCCCTGCTTTTTAGACTGAAAAAAAGGTCAAATAAATTCGACCAAATGTGATTAGGTCAAATGTTTTAGGTCAAATAGACGCAAACCGGCCTATTCGAGCCCAGCCGGTGCCCTTCTGCATACTCTGACTTGGCTTGTCCTACCACCAGCACTCCTTCTTTGGCAAATCTGCCTCTAACACTCTCGTCCTCATCCTTCTTCGCCGAAGCTCCACATACATCCTTGCTATTACTACTCTTTATTTTGCCCCACTATGCCTTTAAATCTGTCATAGTCCCACCTCTGTTTACACTCTCCCTTCTGCCCCCTCTCAAGCCCTAACTATCACCCCATGGCCGCGCCTTCTCTCACTGCTACTTCCTTTCAGGCCTTCACTTGAACCCTTGCGCCAGCCCTTTCACTCTCTCTGCCTTTCTTGGGCCAAGTTCTCTTCTCATGTTCTTTTAAGCCATGCCATCTGGGTCCTCTTGTGCGTGAGACCCACGTGGAATGGTGAAGAACATCCGATGACATTTGGGTGGTTCTTCCTTCTGCCACCCCTCAGGGAACGCTCGCCCCCCTCTATCACCCTTATAATTAATAAAGGACTTTCACCCGCCTTACTATGCCCCTCCCTCATTTCATGCCACACCAAGTCTGGCAACAAGGATTCTGGAATCGGAACCCCATGTTAGGGATGGGTAGGATGAAGGGGAAGAAGCGCCTTTGCCCCCCTGGTTCATCTCTTTCTGTGGCTAGGCATGAAAGTTGTGAGCGTTGCACCACAACTGCCCCCACATGGGTTGGGAGAATTTAAGCACTCCCAAGGAGTCCTAAAGCCGCCTCCTTGCATCTGAGGATCGCGCTATGAAATAGAAATAAGACTGACTAGGTAATGCAGTGAGGGGTGGCAAAGACATCACATTTTAAGTGTGACTCACTAATACAACTTGCAACAGAGGACCATCAGAAGTGATGTGCCCGCTGCCCACCCCTCTCTCCCTCATTTCAATGAGGGAGAGAGTGGACGGCGGGTTAGCACTACAGGTATTAATTGACTTTTCTACAGCCAGTGTAAAATGCGGCCTGTACATTGGTACTAATGAACTATGGACGGTTATGAACACTATCTCAAGGAGCCCTATTAGACTTTTGAGGAACCTTGGGGGCACCATTGATCATCTCTTCAGTATGGTGGGAGTCTTTGCCTTACCCAGTTAATTTATTGATTCGTTACTGGGGTGTACTGAGGCGGATAGTCCAATTTTCCCTCTTTTTTAAGACAATCCACACAGAGCTCCTTACTGTGTGAGCCTGGGTGATGAGGCGGGATCTACTGTAATGTCCCAGCGAGTTGTGAGCTTGACCATCACGCCCTCACCACGGTTCCTGGTTTTTCCAGGAACTTCAATTATGAAATGGGGACTATGGAGGGAGCAGTTTGAGGTGTACATGGAGGCGGGGGATGGCGTGGATAACTAGGCTGTCAGGTCCCACCTCGCTGATGGGCCCGAAGAGGCAGCCCCCTGGTGACGGAGTGATGATTATGTGGGAGGTCTGGTAGCAGTAGCTGAAAAGATTGAATTTGAAAATATTATAGTACATACAACATCAAACACAAATGCACCTCACTATACCATCCCCAGTGCAATGGGTTGGTGAAGCGATTGCATAGGAATATCTGGTAGCTCGCAGGTGCAGATGTTCACACAGAACTGTTGGTACTTCAAGAGGGAACTACTAAAATTCCTGTTCTCCTGTACCATTGCACACCGTAATAACGCAGAAGTTACACCATTTGAGTTGGTGTAAGGCTGCCTGCCTTTCACTGGCCTATGCATAAACTGGGTGTAATACAAAGGGGGGCTTTGAGATTGAACACAAACATGGAATAGCTATTGTGAGGAGTGTACAGGACAAACAGGCCACCAGGAAGAAATACACAGGTCGCAGGGCAGGGACAAGACTTACAATGTAAATTGTGAGTGTGAGTTGGTTCATGGAGAGATGCAATTCGGGAGGCTCATTAAGGGACTGCCTTGCTATTCCAGCCCAAGGAGAGTGATGGAGCATAGAGGTGATTGTGTTCTGTTCGAAAATGGTGATAGGTGGAATGGAAGACGTGTGGTTTTTGCCCTTTTCCAGGTAGTGAGCTGCACAGCCCCTGGTCTGATTTTTCAGCACTCTCCTGTTTGCCTAGTGGTGAGGGTGCCAGTATTATCCAACCAAGCAGTGCTTCTCCGTGATGTGGACCTGGTAAGGCAGATGACCGTGCCCCTGTGGTATCTGTTTCCCCAACCAGATCCCATCTCAGAATTTATTTGAGGTGTCCCAGATGAGATTAAAGGACTATGTGATGTATTAAGGGCTTTTGGTATTATTGTTAACCTCGTGCACTTTCTCTTCTATTTTTTGAATTCGTGGGAAGATGGGCCATTATCTTTATTACCTTGCCAAATGTGTCTTATTGCATTAGAGACCTGCATGGAATATTGACGGCATTCGATGAAGACTGAGCAGCTATTCCCCCCACCACTCCTCACCAAGCGCTCCCCCCTCTCTCACCGTAGTAATTAATACAGGCCTTTCATACTCCTCACTGTGACCAACTCCCATTTCCCACCAAATTTCTCCACCGTCAATCACTTATCTATCTTCCTATTTTCGCCCCTCTCCCATGCTCCTCCACCTCTGCGTGATAGTGCAGGCTAGAACTGACACGGCCACCTCTGCCTGACTCTGCTCACCTTTCCATGCTCTCTTCCCAGCTGCCTCCTCCACCAGCACACTGTAATATCATGCCTGCAGAATGCAGGGACACGATAGGATCCTAGAATGGAACCACCGTGAGGAGGGTGAGCGTGATCAAGACTGTTGGAGAGTTGACGAAGGAAGCAGGGGCTCAAATTCATATCCCCTTATCTATTACACGTATACTTGTACTTTATTCAATACATATCCCTAGTTATAACCACGCAACACGTGCAAGTCGTTCCTCAACACTTCAAGTGGCGACGAGTGGCCTTACTGGGTTTACTGCGACCTGTACCCACAGCTCGGCATCCTGGTAAGCAGCAGTTGGTGAAGCTGTCAATCTGTCCAACAAGGGGAGAGCAGCAAGCACAGTGCCAGCGCAGAAGGTTGCACTGCATTTTTGGCGATCTCGGGGGCTGACGAAAAACGAAGGGAACACATTAGAGGAAAGGACCACACAACGTGAGGTTAACTCACGTGACAGCATGTCATTTTACATGGTCAGGCACCTTATATACCAGTATAGTGAATAGGCATTAATAGGGCCTCCTCCTTGTCCCAGTATAGAAAAATAAATTGTTTTGTTTATGCTCTTACATTTCTCTCCCTGCCTCAAATTCATCAATCTGCCTATATATTTCATCAAGCAAATGTATAATAATACAACTAATGATAGCACAGTTGGACAGTTAACAGAATAGTGCAACAACTTTACTGGAACACATCACAAACGCTACCCAAAGGGGCGCAGGAGACATGGCCATGCATAGTGTTCCCCCACCAGCAATGTTTCTACCTGAAGTTGGCGAACCTGTTTTGCCATGGAAAAGATGGCTAAACGCATTTGAACATTACACTAATGTAGAGTGCGGCACCAATTATAGTGTGGAGAGGAAGAACTCCTTACTTCTACATTGTTTCGACCAGCTGGCCAAGGAAAATGTGAAGACCTGCCTGAATTAATGGCTGATGAAAGTGGGGATATGAATGAATATGAGAAGTCTATAAAGAAAATGAGCAAATACTAGGACAACAAAAACTAAGCACTATTCTAAAACAGAACACTATAAGTTTGAGAAACGGGTATAGGAGGTAGAAAGTGTGCAAGAGTACATTACAGCACTGCAGAAGTTAGCCAGGATGTGAAAGTTTAATCAACAGTTGGAAGAAAGATTGAGAGATCAAATTATGTTAGAGAATGCAGCTGAAGTAAAGTGCAGAAAAACTTTGGGCAGAGGATGATCTGCCTCTGGAGACGGCCGTAAGCATGGCTAAGGAGGTTGAACAGACAGAGAAATGTGTGAACACATTAGAAGGCGTAGTGAAAGAGATCACAGTTAATACTGCCCTAGCTAATACACCGCAACCACCCAGTGGGGAATCAATTGCAGTCCTAGGTAATCAGAGTGTGAGAAGCAGATGGAGCAGTGATAGCAGAGAGTCCAGATAAAACAGTGAAAACAGAGAAACAAGAGATGCAATGCACAGAGACAACAGAAGGGGTTCTA
Source organism: Ambystoma mexicanum (assembly GCF_040938575.1). Lineage (NCBI taxonomy): Eukaryota > Metazoa > Chordata > Amphibia > Caudata > Ambystomatidae > Ambystoma > Ambystoma mexicanum. Next base: position 681,460,954 of record NC_090925.1, read on the forward strand.
TCACAAAGTTTCAACAAGGACGAGGAGGACAAAGAGGAATGGGACGGACTTCATCAAGAACATACTACAGGTGTGACGGTCCCTGCCATTAGGCTAATAGGCCGATCTCTCCTGCTCTTAGGATAATTTGTAGAATTTTCAATGGAAGAGGGCATCTGGCTAGGTGCTGTTGAAACAAAAATACCTTCACAAATTAGATTGGCAATGAAGACAGTGATGAAGGTGAGGAATGTGTTTCAGTGGTAGAAAGTGAAGAAGGAGATCTAGATAGTCCTCAAACTGTAATTCATATTAATGGTGTACCGGTTGTGATGATGGCAGATTCAGGAGCCAAATTTACACAAATCCCAGAGGTGGAATGGAGGAAATTTGGACCCAAGTATTTACATGAAGTGGATATCAATCCAAGAGCTTATGGTGGAGTTAAAATTGACGTGATTGGATGGTTCAGAGCAACCTGGGGCTTCAAAGAAAGACAGGCTGAAGGGCATATATATGTCTCAAAGAAAGGGGCATCTCTGCTCTTGAGCTGGACACATCAGAGGTTGCCGAAGGTACAGCTGGATCCGAATGTGGTGGAATCAGTATTTCTGAATGAGAGTCCAGAAATAAGCAAAGAAAAGATACAAACTTAAGTATTGAAAGATGAAGTAGGTTGTTTGAAAGGATTTATACATCATATAATGCTTAAACAAGACTGTAAACCAGTAGCGCAGAAACTACACAGTATTCCAATATTGATGAGAGATAAGGTAAAGCTTTAATTGAAGAAGCTGGAAGAGCAGGGAATCATAGAGAGCATTGATGCATCTGAATGGGTGCCGACTGTAGTTGTAGTAAGGTAGAGCTCAGGAAAGGTCAGAGTCTGTATTGACCTAAGAGAACTCAGCAAATGTGTAATTCCTGAAAGTCATCCTTTTCCCTAATATACAAGAATTGATTTCTACAATGGGTCCGGCAAGGTCTTTTTGACACTCGACCTTACATCTGCTTACAATCAAGTTAAGTTGCATAAGGAATCCAGGCATCTGAATACATTTACTACTCTTGAAGACTGTTCCAATATCACAGGATGCCGTTTGGCCCTATATCTGCGGCTTCTGTGTTTCAGAAGATCATGTATAGAATACTTATAGAAGAGGGTGTCATTTTTTTCAAGATGATGTTTTAGTGTATGCTGAGAATGAAGAAGAACATGATAGAAGACTGGAGAAAGTCCTCAAGAAGCTGCATGATGTAGGAATGTCTCTCAGTAGAGAGAAATCAAAAATTAAAAGGCAGGAAACTGAGTATTCGCGACATGTAATCTCTAAGGATGGAATTTCACCTAAGAAGGATTTGATTGGCGCAACAGAACATATGGTAACACCAAATTGCAATGACACGTCAGGAAATGTTTAGGCATGGCAGAATACTATTCAAAGTTTATTCAAGCATTTGCTGATCACACTGTTGCCTTGAGAAGAATGATGAAAATTAGCAAGAAACGTGCATGGGATGAAAGTTGTGAAAATTAATTTCAGTACATAAAGAGGGCATTAGCAGCAGCACCAGCGTTGCAAAATTACTAGACGGGAAGATGTACAGTGATTACAACGGATGCATGTAATGTTGGTTTGGGAGCTATTTTAATGCAAATTGACGAAGGAGAAGAGTATGTAGTAGCATTTGCATCACAATTGCTGAAGGGTCCGCAGAAGGCATATTCAACCATAGTGAAGGAAGCGCTGGCCATCTGATGAGCTGCGGACAAATTCAGGAACTTTGTCTGGGGGACCAGATTTGAGTTGCATAATGATCACAAACCACTGGTTGAAGTGTTTTCTAACCACTGGTTGAAGTGTTTTCTACAAAGGGCATGGACAAAGTATCTGGTAGAATAAGAAGATGGGTGTCCAGGTTACGAGAATTTGATTTTGCAGTGACATACATTCCTGGAGTGAGAAACTATGCCACAGATTGTCTCGGATGACAACAAATGTAGAGACCAAAGATGATGATGAAGATCAAGAGGTGATTTATGAAATATCAGAACCTTCAATATCAAAGCAAGAACAGTGTGAAGAAATGGCAAAAGATACTAACATGATGATAATCATCAGAGACTTAATGGAGGGTGGATTAAATAAAAAAGACTGTGTAAAGGTTAGGATTGGAAGGTTTCTGGAACATAAGAGATGAACTGTGTGTTCAAGATAGAATTCTTATGAGAGGAGACACACTTGTACCACCAGTGGGAATCAGGTAGAAGGTGATACATCTTGGACATGAAGGACATCAAGGAATAGTGAAGTCTAAGTGCAGAATAAGGAACAGCTATTGGTGGCTGACGTTTGATACCCAAATTGAAAGGATCACCAGGGATAGTATTCTTTGTATAAATTGTGACAAAGTGTGTGTGAGTGAAAGATGTCCAATGGCTCTCACCGATATACCAGGGAGACCATGGGAGAAACTAGCGATTGATGTGACTGGACCTATATGGAGTGGCGGGTGTCAGACATATTGTATTGTAGTTGTTGATGTGTTGACTAGAGGGGCAGATTTGATGAGGACTCTGCATGTTATGACCAGAAGAGTAATTGAGTTTTTGGAGGAATTGTGTAGGTGTGAGGGTTATCCTTAGGTAATCTTGACTGACGATGGTTCTCAATTCAAGTCGAAGGAAATGGGAGAATACCTTATGGAGAGGGCCATTGTTCACAAGACCAGTGCCATTTATCATCCCCAAACAAATGGGGTTGTGGAGAGATATAACAGGGTGATGGAAGAGGCCATTGGATGGGCGTGGTCTAATGGGAGAGATTGGAAGAAGACTGTGAAGATAATGATTTTGGCTCATATATTCACGCCACAAAGCACAACAGGAGTTTCTCCTTTTGAACATAGCAGAGGGAGGAAAGCCAGCACCAAGTTATTTCCAGGTTGGATGGGTGATGTGACCATTATGGAAGTGGTGTTAGATGACGTGAAGGGCAACATCAGAAAAAGAAAGTTAAAAAACAAAACAATGGGGGGGGCGTGGCCAGCGCGCGGACGATGCGGACGTGAGCCGAGTGAGCTCCCGCTGGCGCCAAAACAATCCTGCATTTTCATCCTGATTCCTGGGAATTTCGTGCAAAATAAACACTGCGACCGAGCCCATAAAGCTGCAGGCTCGGATTGACGGAGGTGGTAGCACCTGCCTGCCCAGACGATGGAGATAAACCCACATTTTGCCGAGGCCCGGCAGCGGAGCTACGCGACCAAGATGGCCGCCGGTGTCTGGGGATGGACTTCTTCCGCCTGATCGAGAGGCCCGAGACGACCTGACACGGCGGGGCATGAGACAGAACGTGAGGCGGACGCATGGGACCTCTCTTCCTCCACCGCCGAACCTGAGATTATTCACCGGCTGAGCCTCGCTGACACCCGGAGGACGCCCGAACGGATCTGATCCGCGAGAGAGGTGCGGGGGAAAATGACGGCCCTCCTGAGGTCCCGGTGGTGTGCGGCTCCTGCCTCCTGACTCATATCTACTTTGGGACACCACACCGCGACTGCAGCCGCGTCAGAAGTAAGTGACCGGGCCCGCTGAGGACTGTACCGTACCAGCGAAGGGGGGACCGCCACCCATTTGGGGGAACAGCTAGGAGCGCCGGAGGTCAATGTGTATTATGGAGGCCCACTAAAGGGCGCTGGGCCTTAGAGTACTCTCGTCACATAAGCCCCAGTCCCTGGTGGAGAAGGCTTTTGGAACTCATACCCCCTCACTTGACTCGCTGCTCGGCCACCATCCCATATATCGGGGGGGTACGACCACTCCAACTACGTTCATACAATAATTCCAGCCCCGTCGTAGCAGACACCCTACTACTCCCGAGAACATGGGAAAGGATAGGCAGAAGAAACCATCTACACAGAGCAGCATGGACCAGTTTGCCGTCGCTACCACCCCTGCCCCGGCGGACCCTGCAACGCGACCAAACTCCCCCACGGGAGATGAATCCCTCTCCTTACGGGACGTAATGGCGGCCATCACCAACTCTCGCTCCTCCATGGAGACCAAAATAGACAGCATGGCGGCGGATGTCTCCTTCCTACGCCACAATCTGCAGAAGCTGACTTCCAGAACAGGAATCGTGGAACACCGCATCTCCGAAGCGGAGGACAGCATCGGCGGGATCAACCGTCAGCTGTCCCAAGCCTTAAACCGCCTGAAAGCCTTGGAGGCGAGAGTGGATGATGGAGAGGGAAGGTCCCGCCGCAACAACGTTCACATCCTGGGCCTGCTGGAGGGGGAAGAGGGGCAATGCACGGAATTGTTCCTGGAGCAGTGGCTCGTGGACATCTTCGAACCCCAATCCTTCTCAAAATTCTTTTCGGTGGAGAGGGCTCATAGAATACCTTCGGGCAAGCCGCTCCCGGGCGCTCCGCCCCGGACTATCATCGCTCGCTTGCTCAACTACCGCGACAGGGATGCCCTTCTGCAATTGTCACGCTCGCAGGGGACGATCACCCATAACGGCTCCCGAATCGCCTTCTTCCCGGACTATACCCGAGAAGTGCAGAGGGCACGACAATCCTTTGAACCACTCAAGAAACAACTTGCTCAGATGAACGTGAAATACGGCCTGCTCTTCCCGGCCCAACTTAAGATCTATCATAAAGGCACTACTGTCCACTTCACCGACCCACAAGATGCCTGGAAGTGGGCAGAGGCTCACATAGAGGGCGATTGGACTGCAAGACCAAGGAGACCGAGAGGACGACCCCGACCCGGGCCGAGGCGGGCCTCCCCGAGGAGACACCCAGAACGGGGAGGACAGGAGATCCCAGAGCCACCGGCACAACAAGAAGAGGAATGAACTAACTATAGTCCCCTATGAGGACCTTAGAACACTGCTGGGACACACGACGGTGTACCGACCGCGCCTCAGATACTGACGCGCAAGTTACCCACCATGGAAGAAATCGACGATGGGCGCAAGGTGGGCACTCCGGGGAAAGGTCTGAACTCTCCCCTGGTTAGACCTCTGCCCCCCCCTCTCCTTTTCTTGTTGGTTTCGACCCTATCTAAGGGTCTGGTTTTTGAGCTGACACCTTAAGTTGAAGGATCAGCATGTTTGGGCGACAGGTACTTCGTGTTGGGGTGGAGTATGGGGTGGGGGTGTGTTGGGAAAGTTTTAAAATTGTTTGTTGGTTTCTTCAGGACTGCCACTTGCTCATGGGCCGAACTACTCACTGTCCCCTGTTAGGGGCGTCTTGCACTGTTCCACAAAGCAACCCTGCTTCCTTAGTACAGGCGAAGATAACACCGCCATCTCTTATGAATTGCTATACCCCGAATATCCCCATCATACGTAGTAAATATCCTCTACGCAAACTCACATACCCTCATGCAGCACACTAAGTCCTTGAAACTCCTTACTTGGAATGTGAATGGGATGGGGTCAGGAATTAAACAGCGCCTTATCATGCAATTCCTAAATAGACATTCCCCTGATGTGGCCCTCCTTACAGAAACCCACTTGGCTGGGGTAAACTGTGCCTTCTTCCAAAGAACTAACTATCGCCTTGCCTTTCATGCGGGTTACACAATGGGCTCCAGGGGGACCCTTATTCTGATACACAAACGTATACCATTTATTCAGCATACCGTAGAACAAGATCCCAGGGGCCGATACGTGTTCATCCTGGGAACGATCTGGGGTCAAAAGGTGGCAATTGTCTCGATCTATTCTCCACCGGGTCTGGGACAGGAATTACTGGATGACCTCATCACCCTTATAGGTAAACATCACCCTGACATATACATCCTAGGGGGGGATTTCAATGACACCATGAACAACAACACTGACCGCTCCCACCTCCGAAATCGTAACCCAGATGCCCCTACCAAATTAGCCAACTTTACATCTGCCCTTGGGTTCCGGGATGTATGGAGGGAGCTACACCCCGATGTTAGGGAATATTCATTCCACTCTGGTGCCCACGGTTCTATGTTCAGACTGGACTATTTTCTTCTGTCGCACACTGACCTCTATAGGGCAATGTCAACAGAACTGCTCCCTCGGGGCATCTCGGACCATTCACCGCTTTCGATGGAAATATGTATGCAGGGTGCCCTCCCCCCTAGAACGTGGAGACTTAATAGCTACTACCTGGGGTTCCCGGAGCTGATAGATCGCCTAGAGGAAATATCCGCCGAATACTTCGAAATTAATGAAGGATCGGTAGATAACCCCGTGATTGTATGGGAGGCATACAAAGCAGTGCTTAGGGGCGAAATCCTCTCCTGGACGACACATAAAAGGAACACCCGGCTCCAAAAGATACTAGAGGCCGAGAAGGAATTGAGCGACAGGGAGGCTAAACATATTTCCGACCCCACGCCTGACACCCATCGTTCCCTCCAACGCGCCCAAGAGCATCTTCGGAACAGAGCGATGGATGACGCTAAGCAGGTCCACTGGTAGGCTAAAGCGAGAATATACGAACTAGGGGACAAAGCGGGCAAAATGCTCGCGTGGCTGCAGAAGAGAGACGAAGGACAACGCTATGTCCGGGAAATAGTCACACCACAGGGCGACAGCTATCACTCTGACGCTGAGATTGCTGAGGCCTTCTCGATGTTCTACGCAGACTTGTACCGAGCCCCAGCCTCTCCACTAGACCCATCCCTCTTAGCCGAGCTATCGTTGCCGACGCTCTCCGTGCAGCAGAGGGAGCATCTGGACTCCGCCGTATCAGAGGCCGAGATTTCAGAGGCACTATCTCAGCTCCAGTCGGGGAAAACACCGTGCCCGAACGGATTCCCCATTGAAACCTGGCAAAAGCTAGGAGCAGACAAGATGGTGGCCCCCCTGCACAGAATGTTCCTTGCCGCCCGGGAACAAGGGACCCTCCCACCAGACCTATGTAAAGCGACCATCGTGGTCATACCCAAACCTGACAAACCCCCACACAAATGTGCTTCCTACAGACCTATATCATTGATTAATGGAGAGGCCAAGGTCCTCGCAAAACTCCTGGCGAACCGGTTACAACTGGTTACATCCACCCTGATTCACCCGGACCAATGCGGATTTCTGCCCCACAAATCGACCCGGATGAATCTACGCTGACTCCATTTGGCAATGGAGAGATCTCCGATCATAATCGGACCTTTGGCCCTGCTGGCAATTGATTTTGAAAAAGCGTTCTATTCAATTCGATGGGATAGCCTTTGGGAGATTATGCGCCGTATGGGATTCGGGGAAGTCTTTATAGGATGGGTACAATTACTTTATACTAACATCCAAGCGGAGGTAAAGGTAAATGGATGGTCCTCTCGATCCTTCCCCTTGGGCCGAGGTACGCGGCAAGGATGCCCGCTCTCCCCCCTTTTGTTTGCCCTTGCAATCGAACCACTCGCTATTTGGCTTCGCCAAAACACAGCCTGGATGGGGTTTAGTTGGCCAGAGGGCTATGAGGACCGTACATCTCTTTACGCAGACGACCTCCTTATATACCTGGGAGACCCGCCTCGATCCTGTCCCATCGTAACACAGCTGCTCATCCGCTTTGGTAAATTTTGCGGACTCTGAATCAATTGGGATAAATCAGTTTTCTTCCCTGTGAAGGGTGGAGAGCAGGCCATTCCCCAGGAATGCCCGTACCGAGTTGAACGACAAGGCTTTCGATACCTGGGAATCTGGATATCCGGGGACCTGACAAGCTATGTGGAACACAATCTCCGACCGATCACAGACCGGTTCATTATCGATGTCCAACACTGGAAACTTCTCCCCCTGACCCTTATGGGTAGAGCGGCACTCTTTAAAATGATGACCCTTCCCAGATACCTCTATGTCCTTCAAAATGCCCCACACAGAATTCCAGACTCAGAGTTTCACCTAGCAGAGACACTTCTTAGGGACCTTATATGGGGGGGAGGTCAACCACGAATAGCGTTAACCACCCTTCAGAGATCGATCTGGGAGGGGGGAGTGGGAGTCCCCCGTCTCCAAACCTACTATTGGGCATCACAATTGGCTGTGGTTAACGATCTGCTTCACGGGAATCGGCACCTACCTCACATATGCGCTGAGATGGCCACTATACAGAATGCAGACCCGCTGCCCATCCTTTATCAACCCCTCCCGAGAACCCCCCCACCCACAACTACAACGCACCTCACTATGGTCTGGAGACAGGCACACCGGTTCGTTGGGTGGGATAATAAAGTCACCATCGCACAAACTCTCTGGCAAAATAATAATCTAGCTGCGTCCCGTGAACTAGAGCCATGGCCCAACTGGATAAAAGCAGGGGTCACACGAGTGGGGGATATGCTCACAAATGGGAAACTGGCCTCATTTGAAGATCTACAGGCACACTTCCAGATCCCAAATACGGAACGGTATCACTACATACAACTAGCCCACGCTTTAAGAACCCACTTAACAGCTGACATAAGGCTACCGGACTACACCCCCATAGAGCGTAACATCCTACCAGCGTATATCCCCACCAAATGCACTTCCATCTTATATAACGCCATATCCTCCTTTGCTACCCCCGAACTGAATGAGCTCAAGGCGAAATGGGAAGCGGATGTGGGAGAGATAGATCCGGAGGACTGGATACAAGTCCTCATGCACCCTCGTGAAATTGCTATCTCCTCTAGGCTCCGACTGGTGCAGTTGAAGATACTGCACCGGGTATACTACCCTAGGACACGACTATACGGCTGGAAAAGGGCCCCAAACCCAAACTGTCTCCGCTGCGGGGAGGAGGAGGGAACCTTCTTTCACATCTTGTGGGCGTGTCCCCGGATACAAGCCTTTTGGAATGCATGCTGTAGGGAGCTCTCCAGGGTCCTGGGCCAGACCATACCACTGGACCCAAAAGCCCTACTCCTGGGAATACCTAATGAAATCGAAGCTAACAAATGGGAGAGATTGCTCTTACACACGGCAGCAGGGCTGATCAAGCGTAATATAGCGCAGAAATGGGGAGCCCCTGAACCCCCGACAATGGATCAATGGAAACTGGATATGGACGTGTGCGCCATGATGGAGCATAGGATCTATTTGGCAAGGGGTTGTCCCAACAAAGCCTCGAACATTTGGGGTAGGTGGGAAGAAGAAGCGATCTAAGACTCCCTCCTGCATGCTGGGGAGCGTGCAATGGGTATTATGTACTACACGCTGATATATGTACTAAGGAAGACTCTTGACCACAGCTGATATGTGTACTGCCTTTGTTGATTGAGACTGACCATGATAGTCCTTATGTTGATTTGTTTTTGATTTTTGTGATTGTTGTAATACTATGATAATAATAAAATACTTTATAAAAAAAAAAAAAAACAATGCAAGATAATAGACATTTCAAGAAATCCAATGTCCTGCCAGTGGGAGGTTGGGTCAGAATCAAATTACCGGTGGTGTTGAGAGGAGATGGTTGTCAGTGGTCAAGACCAATAAAGGTGATAGAAGTGTTCAAAAATGCTGGGAGGACGAAGGATGGAAGAGTGTGGAACTTGGAGATGGTGATGGTTGTGAGATCGAGGCATGATGAAGTCATGAGTGGAAGAAAGGCTGTGAAGGTGAACAAAGGAGACAGTGGTGGATTTTCCTTGTCAGAAGGAACAGATATTTCACCGACAACATCAAGATTTGGAAGAGGCTAACAAAGACAAATCTATCTGGGCGACTATGCTCAGCCATTAGGAAGTCTGAAGAAGAGCTTGTGTGAAAGAAGAGGGATGTGTAGTATCGTGCTTGCAGAATGTTGGACACAACATGATTCTAGAATGGGACCACTGCGACGAGGGGGAGTGTGAGAAGGATCATTGGATAGTGGACAAAGGAAGCAGGGGCTCAAATTCATATCCCCTTATCTATTACACTTATACTTGTATTCTTTTCAATAAATAAATATCCCTAGTTATAACCACACACCGTGTGCAAGTCGTTCCTCAGCGCTTTACACACCCATTCCACTGCCAAAGCAAATGCAAGGTAGGATCTTCCTAGAGCTTATGATCACACTGCTATCTTTTGAGCTGCCAGATAAGAGAGGGGCTAGCTAGCCCTCTCCCAGTGCATTGGAGTGGGGATGCCAAGGCGATGGACAAATCTGCTGCACTTTTGCTGTGCATTCCTTCCTGTCCTTCTGTGCTACCTCCAATTACCCTGCAGAATTGAAGGGGGTGCCTCTCTCTGACACTGTATCTTTTAGTCAGTCTTTAGAGAAATGTCTGTCATAATATTAATCAAGAGCCAAGGGGATAGAGTTTTGTCCAGAATCACAAAATGTAAACAGGTAAGGAAGTAGACCTTACAACTTTGGTGTCCTGGTTCAACAACGGACCATAGGTCCAGCAGACCTCTGGATGGTTTCATTTCATCAAATGCCTTCAAACGAGTGTTATGAGATAATATCCATGTGTGAGGTTTATGGAACCACATTGTTTTTCACATGGTAAGTCTTAAGTGCAGCTTCACATGAAGGTTTAGTGAATTTGGGAACCAGATACAGACGGATATATATTGACTTCAAAAGGTCTTCTCAGTAGGCAAATGGCTGTATAAGGCTGCTAGTATTTGGGATGGAGAGGAAGGCAGACTTCCTTTCAGGGATCTGCAGACTGCCTAGAGATTTTTTAATCTTTACATTCATAATTTAATTAAAAACCCCTTGACGGGATTCTGCTCACACCATTCGTTCGTTGGTTCATTCATTTACTCATTCATTTACTCATTCATTCTTTCATTCATCTAGTTTCTAAACATCCCATTCTGTCTTTGGGGAGTTTAATGGAATGATGCACATGTTGCAGTAATAAATGATACTGTGCGGCTTTGTGTTGTGCGTGACATTGAGAGTTGCGTTATTGTGCTATGTTGTCGTGTACAATCATAGGGCCCGTGATGGCAATAGCTAGCATGTATTCCCAGGTATGAACATGCTGTGCTTAGTATCAGTGTTGTTTTGGGTGCCCTCTTGAGGTCATAGCACTGCTATGGGACTTCTTTCCAGGCATTCATCTTCCTTTCCCATTTATTTCCCCAGAGCCAACCCTGTGCTGAACCTCAACATTGACTCAGCCCTGGACCTGGGGTTCGATGATCACAATTCCTCCAGTGACTGTGTTAGGTAAGTTGCTCTCTGGGGCCTATGATTCTGTGACTGTGTGGAAAAGGGTGTGTGCTCAGAACACATACCCAACGTATCCCATGGTACCAGCAAAAGGAGAAGGTGAAATTACTGGCAGCGGAGTGAAATTCACCTCATATTTATCGGGCCAATGAAGGGTATTCCACGCACCAAAATATTGGTTGAGACAAACAAATTATCCGCACATGCTCTGAGAGCTTGCGGATGATATTGGATTAGGCTTTGGAGAGTGGCAGGCAAATTTCCAACCTGTCCCACTATCACCATCTGCGGAGGAGGTGTTTTGTTTTGTTGCAAATTCGCCAAACCTGTCAAGTGAAGAAATGGTCAACAGCTCGAGAGAGAGCTCCGCGAAGAATACCCATCTTTCAAGCAGTCATCAGTACATCTTGCCCCCACAGGAGAGCAATACGTACTGTTTTTTCTTTAAAATAGAATGGCATTAAAGCCATTTTCTTTTAACTCCAGTAGATCCCTGACGTGACTGCTCAGTCCAAGCCCTACCAGTTTATTTGGTGGCCAAACAACCGCTTGGCAATCTTTCAAGGATTCCTATAGGCTGCTGCTTCCAGAGAAAGAAGACTGGTATATCTCAGCTGTCAATCAGAGTACCATCGTAGTGCATCGCAGCCGTTTCTCCTACAAATTAGTGTGTCTTACATTGGCTGCCCTGGAGATCAGTGCTGCGATCCCAATGGGAAGTGCACAGCAAACCAGGAGCCAGGCTGAGCCACCGTTACTCTGATGCCAAAGGGGTGGCTAGGCAGCTTACAAAAAGGTTCACCAACATGCCCAATGCTGAAACCAACTAGGTTAGCTCCATGCAGCCAGCATGAGGCTCAGATGTGCACACACATGGTCTGGGATCTTGGTGGACAATAGCTAACCCTTGTATGCTACTTGTGTTTCAGTTTGAACTCTTTAGATGAACATTTCCGAGATGGTTTGGATGAAGATGCCAGAGGCATTGGTTATCATCAGGTAAGATGTTCTGCAGCTGTTGTGTCTCATTGGTTTTTGGTGGCATATTCGGTTGGGTAATGCTTATAAAAACAGGCCTATTACTCTGCCATTGCCAGGCTCTAATGCAGGGCGCAGCAAGCCTGGTCCTTTTAATCTTCAACTGCACGAGGTTTTCAGGATCACAACCAACTATGTACAAACTTCCAAATACATTCTCTGTGCTTGATTCTCTTTTTTATATATTGTTTTCATGAAACATGTGTTTTACTTACATCATCACTAACCTGCAATTATCTTGCATCTAAGTTGCCATTGTCAATATGTGGGGGACAAAGCCCCAGCATCCAATAGCTATCAGTAGAGTGTTTTTCTAGGGTAGCACTAGAGATAGGTAAACAAACACCAACACACAGACATAAGCATGGGGCAGGGGTGTGGGGAAGGCCGGCAGAGATATGGGTTTCATTCTCAAACATTTGCACTGGAGCAAATGAGGAGATGCTTGGGAGCAACTCAGATTGGCACCTGCCACGTCATCCCTGAGTCACAGAGCCTTAAACTTGTGCAAATCCGAATACTCATGGAGCATCCTTGAGATGCTAAGGCGCAAATCGGATTCGCAAAGATTTGCTCAAGGAAGTCTCTCAAGGAACGGCTCAAGGACATCTCTGAGATGTTCCAGGTTGTCCTCAAATGTTTGACTTTGAGAATAAGGATTAACATATCAGGTGCAAATCAGAGATGCACAGGCATATCAGATTTACTCCAGTGCAAATCTTCGAGAATCATGCGCTCTTTATTCATATATATTTTGCATGGGTGCCCTGAAAATGTGGTGTGGATTTGGCTCATGGGAACTGGGTTTGCAGACCCCGGCTCTAAGATGTTTGCTGACCTAGTCTCTGTTAAAGCCGAAGCTATTAATGTTACTACACGAGCTGTATGGAGTTGCTGGCCCTGTCTCTGTGAATAGAACAGCTCTAAGGTGCTATCGGTCCTTTCCCCTTTGGATATCGTGATGCCACGTGTTTATCAATGAAACAGAGCTGCCGGGGTGATAAAGAAGCTTACTTGAGCTGAGACAAGAACACAAACAGCCAATTTATAATTCGCTTGAACTTCCAACTCTTAGCCCTCTCTTTATATGGCTGTTCCATGTGCTAAAAACCCTAAAAAGGTGAAAAAGAGGTCATGAGTGTGAGCTGAGGGGAAGCACACTGTGAAGTCTCTCGTGGGTTCTCTACACCCTCAGATTTCTTTCTATATCTTTATTTGGGAGTGGGGGTTAAACAGTGTGGATTTCTTTCAGTTACTTCATCAAAATGTATTGGCACCCTGTTCATAAAGTTCCTGTACTCGACCACACAGACCCTTGGGGTATCGTGGTCATATAACAGGTTGCATCTTTTAATGTGTATCGTGGTCATATAACAGGTTGCATCTTTTAATGTGTTAGTTTGTCGTTCGTGGGCATGCCAGAGTGCTCAACATGGAAAGAAAAAAGAATGGCCTTCAAGCTTTGCTCGGGCAAGATGGTAGCCAAGCCCACGAGTGGAAGGTTTCCATTGCTTGCCATCTGACCCTGAGACCGTTTGGCCTCAGGCTTGCTAGATGTCCTAGGCCAAACACTCAAAGTTCAGACTAGCAGCAAAGCTCTGAGGATCAAGCAACGGTGTCACTTTCCTCAAAGAAGGTCACTGATGGTCAAGAAGTCAATAGTCACCCACCATCCTCTTCTCTGGTACATGCGTCATGCTCCACAGTCAAGCGGCCTCTCGCATCTCTGAAATGGAGGACACCTCTGTCAGGAGGACAACCTGTAAATAAAGTTGAAACTGTGACTGTAGTGAAGAACACTATGCCATTATGGGAACCAACCAAATCACCACTTGCATGCTTCATGTGATGCTTTTGGTAACAATGAAACATGCATGTCTGTCAACACCATCAGCCTCAAGTCCAGCGTCAACAACATGGATGTTGGCTCACACTGAAGAGGAGGTACACCATCATCTCATACTCCTCAAAGGCATTGAGCCTTGAGCCCATGATGCCTTAACATGGTGCTGCATCGACTCCTCGTTGATGATGGCACACCTTGGTGTCCACTTCACTCTGGCATTGAGAGTTCCCGAATTACAATTCAATTTTGATCATTTATATGAATGGGTTTCAGGCGAGGATCAAGGCCCAATCCTGAGCACTATTGGATCCCAATTCTGAGAGGGCCACAGGCCACTGCCTTACCCGCTGTTCTTGAAGCCCTATCCACCGGATGACCTGGTTTTCTAGACAGGGCATGCTTATTACACAAGGCAGCTGCATGCAGACGGTATGCCTTTGACCAATTAGATGGCCCAAATGCGTTTAACAAGCAAAACCAATGTAGGTAAGGGGTACAGAAAACAAGTATTGGCAAAGCCAACAGTTTTGGCATTTGTGTAGGCATGGGATCGGCATTTACCAACCACTTCTATAACGACACTAGCTAGCCAAAAGCTGGCAAATGTTGTTCCATCCTAGGCATAGTATGGCAGTGCATGCCACATTCCTATTTAATGCCTATACCAGATCAGAAACTGTTGGCTTTGTCACTGCCTGTTTTTAACAGGCATTCACTGCAAGGATCGGATGCACAGTTACACATATTGCTCATAAATCAAGTGGCTCAAAGCAAATTGGTTAAGACATTTTTATTGCACAATAGACTGATTTACAGTTGCAAGTAAGCCCTTGCCTTCCAGAAGACTGCTCGGAAAGCACAGACCCAGCATAAAGAGATCACAGGGGTGTGTTTCGAGTTGGGGGGGTAGGTAGTGGGTGAAAATGGCCATAAGGACTAACATGGCCATGGGTGGTCATTGGGCGGATACAAATCCAAACACCCACTTTTTACGTGGAATAAAGATGTAGATGGAACTCTGACTGAGGATTCAACACCGCTGGGGGATATCTGCCACTCCATATTTAGGAATTCTGACCCCAATCTCCCAGTATTTGGACATCAACTGCAGAAAGGTTGGCTAATTTCAGCTTCACCTTCTTTCCAGATTGCCAATGCCTCTGCAACTATGACTTATCACACCAAACACATGAACGTCAAAAGCAAGAGGCGGGAGCGAGTCCTCAAAAAGGAAATCTCGATGCAATCAATGTATAGGAGCTGCCTTATAAGTGGGAGATAATGGCACCAGGTAGGTGGCCCGAGGGATCGCACTCTGCGTCAGTCCTGACTGAGAACATCAGTTGCCAGGGCAAAAGAAAGAAGTGCCTCGTGCCATTGATATGCCATTCACAAAGACCACACTGTTCAAACCAGAATAAGAGGAAGCACTGCAGACGGTAAACGTTGGCACTTTGGCTGCTGAGGCAACGGCTGCTTTGCATCAGTGAAGAGCTACTCCAAGGTCCCTTCAGCAATAAGAATAGAAGTCCTCCTACAGCCAACTGCAGTGGGGGTAATCGTACCACACACCTTATAGGGAGACGGGCAATATGCCTATTATATACCTTTACTGAATTCTTGACCCGCCACTTACTTGTCTCCAGCCGAACTTACCTGGATCCAAGATCACCTCGGTGAGCCCGGCTGTGATGTGGGGAAGGGAGTAAAAGGCAAAGATTAGGGAATGATTTTCCCCAAATACCTGTAAGGGAACACGATACTAGGTTAAAGTAACTGGCACAAAAAGGAAAGGCGAACAAAGGAATGCTGGTGTATGGTTCTTTTAGTTGTTGAATGCTCATTTATGCTTTTCTCTTCCGGTACACCAGAGTTTTGTTAAAAAAGGGGAAATCACAAGACAATATATACTGGTAACCTAAACCTAAGCAGTTGCATATCTAATCCATACACAACTATAAAAAGAGTCCTTTTAAACCTTAGAAGATGTAAAAGTCCATAAACAATATATGCAAAATCTATACAGAGCACTGTACAACAAACTAAGTAAAGAAACTACTTACATCGGAGACAGCCTGGCCAAGGCTGTCTCAAATTCCTTGCTGCTGCTCTTTCTTGATGTTCTTCAGTCCTGAGCTCTCTTGTGATGGTGCTCTGGCAAGCAGACAGCAGCAGGCAACAGCAATTTGTGGGGGCCCCAAAAGTCTTTACTTGGGCTGGGATGAATATGCAGAGCAGCCCAGCAATCAGATGCAGCGTGGGGAGCCCCACACAACTCTCCTCCAGCTGGGCCACGTCTGCCAGGTGTGGCCAAGGGAGCCCTGGTGGGCCCCTTGTCAGGAGCGGTCCCTTTATATTTTTAGCCAGCCCGGTAGGGCTATTACATTGGGTGCTCCTTGCTGTGGGGAACACCTGTATTTAGAGCACCCTGGGCCTGCAGCGGTGCCTGGGGGCAACCTGAGGGGCATCAGTGATCACGGCTGCTCCCCTGCTTGTCAGGGGAATGCCTCAGTGCATGCCTGAGCAGTGGCAGTGTACGGAGGCAGAGCGGAGCGCCTCTAACCGTTAGAGGGTTTTTACTGTCATCCCTGTAATGGCGCACCGCTCGCATGGGTGACAGGTTTTTTCTTTTGTTTTGAAGTAAAGGACCCCTCGCGTGATCACGTGTGAGGGTCCTTTACTCTCATTTTTATTCTTTCATTTTCAAGTATCCCCAAAGTGGCTTCATGCACGGGGGATACCTTTCTTTTTTTTAATCTCTTGCAGGGGATTACATGCCTCTGCCCCCCCTTGGACTCTCCTCGTACCTGAGAATAGCCTTGGCCTGCTCTATGAATTTGTCAAGCCATGATTTAGAAGGGCATGCCACTGGCTGCCACCCAGTACCCTGAATCTCAGGCACCCCCACTGTTCCCTGAACCTGCTCTAAAGAAGGAGGAACGGAAAATTGTGAGGAACAGGCAATGGGAACCTTACACTGGAACCTTGTGTAACAACTCTGCTCTCCTTGGTGGAATGATGCAGAGCAGCTGGGCCCTCTTGTAAGGTTTCCCACAGACTCCGTGGAGTACTCTGCACCAAGTCGTGGACCATCTCTTCCATTGAGGAACGGTTAAGGATTTCTCTGCCACGTGCACCATAGCAGGGGCGATTGAGCAAGATCTAGATTGGACTCAATAGGAACACTCTCAGGATGGCGCTCTGGTTCCCTAGGAGTGGGACATAGATCTGTGGGTGTAGATACCCACAGTAGTGTCTGATTTAACCATTGGTCTGAGTAGACGCCAAACAGAACACCCTGTGCATCTTCACTGGCTTCCATCTCACCTTCCGATGGTCTCACCGACTCAGTAGCTTGAGAAGCTTCTGGGGATTGTCCCTTCAGAAGATCTTCTTCAGGCCTTTCAGTGCGGAGCCGCTGCTGTCTTGTTATCGGCCCCTTGGCTGGTTCTTCTACGGTCACCTTCAGTGTCAGCTCATCCTCATCCCCGACTGGTGGTTCCGGTACAAGCTCTTGATGTTCCTCAGCCATCCCTCTTCTCTCAATTTGTAGACAGGGAGCTCTCCTGGGTGATGTTCTATGATGAATGGCTGAGACTCCCACTTGTCGCCTACCGTGTTGCATTCTCTCTTTCCCAGACTGATGGGAATAGGAGCCAGTAGTATTCTGCGTACTTAATAAGTGTTGAGGATGACTTGCATTAGAGGCACTGCTTTCCCGTCTTGCCATATATCTCCCAACGTCGCAATGCCATTCGGTTCCCAGTGTCTACGGATCATCTTCCGCAGTTGCTCATGCACCCCAGCCAATGCAACTAACAGTATCTGTGGGGAACACAGGGCCGGGATCGCTATAGCCTGGTAAGCTCTCTGCCAAACCCTCCTTCCCAATTCCAACATTCTCTTACATTCCCATTGTCTTGACTTTTGCAGCCAGATCTATTATTTTCCGCCTTCAATAACCTAGCCTCCGGTGTTGAGTCATCTGATAACCACCTGGCCACATATTGTAATGGACTAGCTAGAAAATAAATCTCCAAGTTTGGCAACTTAATGCCCCCCCTATCATATGTGTTTTGCAATTTCCACAGTGCTATCCTATTCCTTGTGTTGTGCCATATAAACCCTGTGCACAAGATTTGGAGCTTGACAAAGAATCACTTGGGTATCAAGTAAGGTATGTTCCTGAAGAAGTGCAACAACCTGGGCGCACCACCACCTTCAACAATGCCACTCACCCCATCATAGTCAAGGGGAGCTTGGTCCAAAACTTCATACTGAGTTCGATATTAGTTACCGACTTTACTGTGTTATGTTTATATTCAGCTTTGGTCGTATGATAGACATCTATCCCCAGGTACCTAAAGGTCACAGTCTCCCATTGCATTTGGAGTATCGGTAGATTCTCACCTGGTGTCCCTCTATATCTGCCTTGTGGAATTATACAAGACTTCTTGGGGTTCACTGTTACCCCGGAAAATGCTGCGTATCTGTCCATCACTTAAAATATATATTCTAGATTCTCCTTGGGGTACCTTAGATCAACAGCATATTATCAGCATACATCAATAACAAATGCCACCCTCCCTTCATGGGAATTCCCACTTCTTCAAAGTGTTGCCTGAAATATATCGCCAGGGGCTCCAGGGAAAGAATAAACAGCATTGGGGACCACGGGCATCCCTATCGCGTGCCCCTGTGAAGTTGCCACCGGTCAGAGATAATCACGCCCGTCTTGACTTGAGCCAGTGGCGCTGTATAACAAATGCACCCACCTCAAATACACTGGCCCCATCCCGTAGCCTTTTAGGGCCACCATCAGCCAAGGCCACTTGACAGAGTCAAAGGCTTTCACCGCATCTAGTGATATGATTGCAACCTCCTGTGATTCCTTGTCCGTTTGTTCCATGATGTGATGGAGCCTCCTAAGGTTATCAGATATGTTCCTATGGGGGATATGCCCAGTCTGATTGGGATGTACGAGTCTATCAATGACTGGCCTCAGCCTGTTTGCCAATACTGCAGTGAGTATCTTGCTGTCTTGGTTAAGCATGGATAGCGGTCTGCACGACCCGCAATCCATGCTTGGTTTGCCAGGCTTAAGGAACGGGATGATAACCACCTCTCTCAGGGATTCCTGTAATACCCCATTTACCAATGCTTCATTTAGCATTGCCAGCAGAGGGGGAAGCAATTCCACCCTGTATGCTTTATAAAACTCACTAGGGAGTCCGTCCACCCCTGGTGTCTTATTGGTAGGCAGGAGCTTGATCACTGCCTCCAATTCCTCTAAGGGAATTGGGGCTTCTAGGATCTCCTTGTCTGATGCCTCTATTTGGGGAAGGCCAATGTCTTCCAGTGTGTCAATTATGTCAGTTTCTGTCTCCCCGCCAGCATCTGCATACAATTGCTGATAAAACTCTACAAAACCTTCATTCATTTCCCTTTGGATATCAAGCGTTTGTCAGTTTTTATCCCATATCGCTCTAATTGTCTGCCTGGGCGTTTCACATTTGTATAACCAGGCCAACAGCCTGCCCGGTTTATGTCCTCCTGCATGCTGTCTTTCTACATGTTTTTTGTAATTCAGGTTACACCATCTCTCCCAGTGCGTCTCGCATTCTTGTTGCAAGCGTCTAACAGTCCCAATCTCCTCCGGGGCGTGCCCAACCTTGTATATAATCTCCTCTAGTTTCTTCTCTGATTCATGTAACTCTCTAGTGATCTCTCCCTGCAACCCCTTGGATCTAGATATTGCTGCTCCTCTCACTACCACCGTAAATGTCTCCCATAATGTGCCAGCTGACTTCACACTCCCTGTATTGTGTTTAAAATATTCTACTATCTCTTTCTTCAGATCCTCTCTAAACATTACATCTTTCAAGGCCTCCGCTCTAAGTTTCCATGTCGGGATCAGTGCTCTGGGTGGAGAATACTGCCATTCCACGATCAGTGGCGAGTGGTTGGACAGGACTCTAGCTTTATATTACGAACGCACTAATTCTCCTGTCAGGTCTGTTGTGGCAAATATATATTCCAGCTGTACATATAAGTCTTGTGGCGCTGCATAGTGAGGTATTGCCTATCCTGTGGGTGATGCATCCTCCATATATCTACTAGATGAAAATCTTCCAGTAGGGTCCGGAGGGCCTTAGCCGCTGGGCCTTGCTTCATTATCTTCTTATCTGACCTGTCTATCCGAGGATCTAACGTCAATTGAAGTTTCCCCCCCATATAACTGCCCCACCCATATATGGGCTGAGTTTGCCACATAAGTTCCTAAGGTAGCCCACTGTGTCTTGGTTCGGGTAATAGGTGTTAATGATACACAATTCTCTATTTTCGACCAGGCCCTTTATCAATACTGCCCTCCCATCTGGTTCTATGGTGGACTGCAGCAGCTGAAAGGGGACATGTGGTGCTATCCAGGTGATAACTCTTCTAGCATATGCTGAGTATGTCGCTCCTATGGTGGTGCTTTTCCACTTCCTCCCCACTGTTTCCTGCTTCTCGTTCATTAGGTGAGTTTCCTGTAGTAGAGCAATATCAATCCTTTGTCGTTTCAAATACATCATGACCTTATTTCTCTTCAAATAGCTATTGAGCCCCCTGACATTCCAGGTAACTATTTTAAGGTCTCCCATGTTATCCATATCCCGTCCTGCCTCTTCCTTCTCTTCTCCTCCGACACATTGTCATGTAGACGTAAGCTTGCTCCCCGACTAAAATTATCACACTCAACTCCCCATCTCCCCTCCCACCCTCTACCCAACCCAAACTCAAACTCCCCAACTATCTCCCTTTTTCCCTCCCTCCCCAACCCCAACTGATGCCCAGCTCCATCCCTGGATCTCAGGCTACCCCGCATCTAGCTTTTTCCTGGCTGTTGCCAGTACTTGAGACAAAGCAGGAGTGTATCACCCTACTGGTGATTCAACTACTCTAACTAGAGGGGGTAAGTCGTGCTCCTCCTGTGTCTCTCGAATTAATGCTATAGTATGTCACGCTCTCCCAACCCATGTCTGACGTTGCTCACATATATATTCCAGTCCAAGAAGTCCACATGATGAGTGTGCAAGATTGTCAGTATATACACCCCGCTGACATGCCCCGTGCACCTCCTCTAGTTATCATTGCTACATTAACATCTAACTTAGCAATCAGTAGTGTGGCGCTGGTTCACTTATCCTGTCAGCCTCGTTCTGGTCCGTCCGCATCCTCTGGGCAGCCTTGGGCATCCAACCAGCTCGTTGCCTCCTCCGGGGCTTCAAAGAAGACTGCCTTGCCCTTGTGTAGGACTTTAAGCTTTGCAGGATACAGAAGCATGTATTTAAAACCAGCTGCTCTCAGTCTTCTTTTCACCGCCACGTAGCTGAAACATTGCCTCTGCACCAGCATGATGTAATTCGGGTACACAGTGACAGTTTCCGATGCTCGATTTATCGTTCCGCCCTTACGGAGATATTCCAGGATCTTTTCCCTATCCCTGTAGTTCAGTATTTTGGCAATACCTGCTTGGGGAGGAGTTCCAGGTTAGGGCCTTCTCGTCTGGGCCATATGCACCCTTTCAACTGCAAACCCTTGGGAGAGCTTGCTGGCCCCTATTTCTTGGATCAGCATGTTCTCCACGTAATCCGTCGGGTCCGAGCCCTCTTCCCCTTCAGGCAGACCACCACGCGGATGTTGTTGCGTCTTGCCCGCCCTTCTGCCTCCTCCGCTCAGTTTTCCAAGTGGCGCACCTGTTGATTCAATATGTGAACATCCTTGGCGTTGGCAGTGCTGACATCTGTATTAGTTTTCACTGTGCTTTCTAGGCCACTCGTGCGTTCCGCCAGTGCTCTCACATCCTGTCGCAAGAGGTTGACATCCACTCCCACCGTGTCGATCCTGGATTCCAGCGCCGCCTTCAGTTCCGCTATGGCTGTGTCCATCTTGGTCCCCCATGAGGATTTCAGGTCTGTTATTGTGTCCAGGATCAGGTGATTGTTCCGCAGCGAGGCCGTCGTCTCCTGTGTGTTATCTTTAGCCTGTGCAGGCATGTTCGGGGATTGCAATGGTTTGGTGAAAATGTCCATCATTGGCTGTTTTCCTTTAACTTTGCCACTTTTTAGCACCATTGCCCTTGTCGTCCGCCGGCCTGGCTTGCCAACTGCACTAAATCCTGTGGCACTAATGCAGTATAAGTTCTTAGGCTGGGCATCAGTCCCCTTACAGCAAGTCTTTCTAGGGCTCTCAGATGGTACAGTCTTTTTTCCTAGAGTGGGCAAATCCGCCATGAATGGGGTACCCACGTCACTTGTCCGCTGGTTTACTTGACCTTGTGCGGTCACTGATTCTCGAATGGGGGTCCTCAGTCCCTCCTCAATCCAATTTCAGTCCTCTATTTTGTTGGAGCCTTTGGGTCGTGTATGATCTTGAGCGCCCAATAATTGTGATCCTGTTTATTCCTTGGTGGGGTATGCAATCCCTCTCTCAATCCTCTCTTTGCCATTTTGTACTAACACTGACCAGGAGCCATCCCGCAATTCACTACACATCTCGTGCCGTTTGTCAGATTATCAGTTTTCTTATTGTTGGCGTGGACTTGGTCGGTCACGTAGCTTTGCCTGCACGTCTTGTGGCCTTGTGCACCCAAGTCCCACTTTGCGGCTCATGTCTGTGTCCCGGTACAAATCCTCCTGTCTCTACGGGACACGCTTGCCTTTGTGTCTCTGTGTACCCTCTTAGGTAAAGTGCATTTGTCCACTTTGCCTGGTCTGCTATTTTAAGCCACCACAATGTCCCAAGCTGTCGTCCCCTTACCTGCACATGTCACACCGCATCTGCCACCCCGTGTGATCTGTGCTACTGTCCCTTTCATAGGCGCTTGTGCACGCTTTGTATAAAGCTAGAGGCTGCTGTTTCCGTGTCAATCACCAGTCGCTTTGGGGCCGTTCAATCCAAGGTGAGCAGTTCTATCGCAGCTGCCATCCACTTCCAGTGTTGGCCATCCATGTTAGCAGTGCTCACATTTGCCGTAGCCCCCCAAGCTCATATATTATGTTCCTTCTCATTTCCCATTGAGGTTCCCGGCCCGTCTCCAGTCCTGCTCCCGATCATTTGTTCTTCAACAGCCGGGCGCCATCTTGGTTTTCGCTGTGTGTCTTTTGTCGAGCTGTCATTAATGTGCCTGCATGATATTGCTGGGGGCTCCAATGGTTATGTTGTCCCGTTATGTGTGTCTCCTGCTGCGGCGGCGGCGGCTACTCTTGTACTCTCCTGCCAGCGCCCCCGTACACCTCCTCCTACTTGCACGAGCCGTATAGCTCCATGTGTTTGTATGTATCTTAGTTCGGTATAATGTATCGTCTCCTGCTATGTTCACCCTGTTATCCCCAGCGGCCACAATGTTGCAAGCCGCAGTCTTGGGCCTGCCAGTATTCCCCCTCTCTGGACCCCCGGAAGTGTTGCGCTGCACTTTCTCTTACAGCTGCTCGGCCGCGGCTTTGTGCTCCGTCGTTCTCCTTGTCAGCGCCATCTTCGCTGTCTGGGTATGCTGCCCACCCTTCTCCGGTCATGCAGTGTTCTCTCCAGGAAGCATGTATAATCACGATCTCCGCTCCTCATGTGCACTGTTTCTTCATGTACCTTTGGCTTCAAGACAAACTCGTTAGTTGCTACTTATACATCTTGTTTTGTGAGGATCGCTGCCGGATCACGGGAGCCCAATGATTCTGCGTCTTAGTTCATGGCTCTGTCAGCCACGCCTCCCAGCATCGATCATGATCTTCATTCCTACTGCTTTCTTCCCTGTCTTTTTACACTTTGTGATTATTATCCTGATCACACAGAATCCAAACATTAGCATCATCAGTACAGCTGCAAGAAGTTTGAAAATGTTCGTCATCCATTGTGGAACCCATGAGAAGACAGATGCAAACCAACTGTCATCCGTAATATCTTCTGTTTCATCTTCCATCTGATTGTGCAGGCTTGTCAGCAGTGTTATGGCCTCTCTCAAGGTCCCATTTTCGTCATCGTGAAAAAGGTGTGAATATGCAACATGATGGCTCAATTTTGGCACAACCTCATCATTCCATTGCTGTGATCATAACAAGGACACATCTGTTCTGGAGGGTCATTAGTCATATAGCCCTCAGTTCTTCTCTGATAGCATTGAATTCCTTTATAGTGGTGTTTATCGTCTGCAAGCGAGTGATTTGCAGCCACTTCGCATTTGCCATTGTCTGGATACTTGCCATAAAGATAGTCGTGAAGATTGAGGCAATTTTGCTGAACAGTCTATGCTCATATGGCATAGCATCAAAGGCTTCTATTGATTTAGCTGAGAAATAATTCTCCTTCATTGTTCGGTTGAGGAATTCGAGAGATCTTCTCCTCCTCAAATGGGCATATGCCCTTGGAAACTCCCCAATGTTTAGGTCACTCTGTGGAATCACTAACGCTGGAACATGGATAATCACTAGGGAAAATATTCCTCCCCTATCCTTGGGCAGTTTTATGTAGGCTGTGGATGCCCAGGTCCAATATCGATCCATCAAGACGGCTGTCCCTGCTCCCATTTTGGAGACATCAACTCTAGTCTTGCAACCTATGTTAGGTACCACATGCTTCTTTCCCTCTCTTCGAAAGAATAATGTTGCATGTACTAGCAGTATCACAAACATTGGACCTGATTCATCTACCCATGTCAGTAACTTGGCATGTTCAGCCCACGACTTTAAACACTCATCATTCACCTTCTGTACTTCTTGTACGTATTCTGACTTCAGAAGATAAGCTGCACAAGACATCAGTCCTTCTTTTCATCCCTTCTTGGTTTTCACTCGTCCATAGACTAACAGCAGAGGACGGTCCCAGCATCCAGGCACCCAAGCGGTTTCCATTTTATCGGGACAGTCCATTTTCTTCATTTTTTTTATGACCACTTCATTCTGTCCAGCCCTAAGATATGTGAGCATCTTACTTTTCCATGCAGGCTCCATTTCCATCTGTGTAGTCTTGATATAATAATCCTGGAATGGAAATGACAATTTCGATCTCCATCGCAGAGTGGCCCATGCTCCTTGGAATTGTCCTCGAGTCATACATGCAGCAAGGTGAACAAGACACCTAGCATCGTATTCTGGAATTTCTCTAGAGATGAAAGTTCGGGCGGCATTCATGGCATTGGGTATGAGAGCACAAATGTAGTAGCTCTCCTTAGACGTTCTCTCTCCCACCTTTTTCATGTGTTGGTATCACAGGTTGTGACCCGAATGTGCTGTACAATCTAGGTATGTGTTGATCTCATCATTATCTTCTTCTGCACTTCTCCTGTATCTGCCCCTCAAAATGTTTGCAGCCCATGGAAAAAACTCTAAAGCAGCCTTATGCTGGGGAGAGAACACAAGGGGGTTTGGCGCATTTGTAATGGGCAGATCGACAAGGGTTTCTGGAGAAGGGAGGATCAAAGGGACGTGTGCCGTCTTTGGATCAAAATAGTAAAAAAGATTAATCACGAGAAACAAAAAGACACAAAGCATAACTGTGCATGTGTATATTGAGAACCAACATAATAATCCCCACCATCTATGCCATTCTGGAATTTCTTGAGTTTGCTCATTTTCTGAAAGTGTTAACGTCGACACCCCTCATCTTTACTGCAATTTAAGGAAGGAAAGAACACTTTATTATGATAACTGCAACACATTTGGTAACTGCAGTAATTCCTCTATCGCCACAAGCAGCCTCCTAATTACAGTGCCATTTTTAGGATCATGTATAAACGTGCGGATGTCCATGTCTCTTCTAACAAGGGCAGGATAAGCTCGAAGAATAAACACAAAAACAGCAAGTACAAGACGATGCACATCATTTTCTGGTAGGACCATAAATTCAGCCAAACAAATATTCAGTTAGAAACAAATCGGGGTACTGTTCATGTTTCCAATTATTAACCAAGTGTTGTTGTTTAGGCATAATCATGATATATCAGCATTTTTCTAAAGTTCATTCTCAAAGATTCCTGTGCTTCAAGCAAAGAGTTTCACGCCTGCTACAATATCTATAAGGCGTGTCCAAGGGGAGCCACAGTCCAAAGGAAAATCTATATTTATTAATCAGTTCGTAGTCTTATTGTCTTTCTTCTTTGTCATCGATTGAATACGCTGAAATTCTTCTTGTCTTGCTTTGGAATGGATGGCTCGAGGTACTGCAGCCTTGCCGGTGTATATCTTGACGTCGTTCAGGGGGATCCACGCTCATCTGCTTTGAACATTTACTGCTGAGGGAGTAATGTTCTCGACTACAAGTGGACCAACAAATCTTGGCTCATGCCACTTCCGAGTGAAGTTTTTAATCAGCACAGTGTCACCAGCAAAGAGTCTTGGTGCTTATAAAAGTTCAGAAGATCCAGTTACTGTACGGTTTTCATCTGTGTTCTGAGACCGACCCACATGGTGCTTGAGTTGATCTAAAATGAGACAGATACTAGTGGTCATACATGTCAAATATACATGTAACTCATTTCCTAACAATTCTGCTGTTCTCTGGGCATCACTTCTACGCCTTGATGGAGTAGTTAAAGGCATTCTCATTCACCATCCTGTCACTAGTTCATGGGGTGTGAGGTGATGGTCCGAACCAGGCTGATTCCTTAGGGCATATAAAGCTAAGGGCAGGCAATATAGCCATCCCTTTTTCAGCATCAACTTGAGCTTGGCAGTCCTTTCCTTAAGGAGGCTGTTGAGTCTCTCACATATTCTGTTAGCTTGTGGGTGATAAGCAGAAGAGAACTTGTGCTGAATACTCAACAATAATCATATCTGTTCAAATATTTCATTTACAAAATGTGGCCCATTATCGGATCCCAGCACTTCACACACCCCCCATCTTGGAAAGTCTTTGCGCACTAGAAACTTCACTGCGCAAGTGGCGGTAGGGTGTGTACATGGACCTGCTTCAATCCAACTGGAGAAGGGACACACCACCACTATCAGATACCTGTATCCACTACAGCATATCAACATAAGCAATATGTAAATGCTGAAACAGACCCATTGGTCGAGGAATTACTCTTCTAATCGTTCGCAGTGTATGCCCAGCGGTAAACCTTTCACATACAATGCAGTTTACAACATAAAATGCAACGTGTTTTAACAAATTTGGAACAAACCAGTCTTTCGCAATTGTTGCAGAAAGATTTACCCTAGTTACATGCGCAGGGTAGTGCAGCTAGTCAAGTATTACCTTTAGCAATGCTACTGGCATCACCGGCTTTCCAGTGCTGTTCTGTCGCCATAATCCTTCTGTGGGGGATAAAGAACACCCCCTTTTGTTTCCATAATTCCTGCTCTTCCTGTGGTGCTCTTCCTAGAATCCCCATTAATTGAGTTCTTGGTAAATGATTACATCCGTTGTGGGCTATCATAACCGTGACCATCTTTTCTTTAACATCTTGAAATATCTGATGAATATGCCACCCTTTTGGCTTCTGCGGCTTAATCCCCACAAGAAATAAAGTCAATTTGCTTAGTATGCGCTGCGCATGTAATTATTGCTATGGCTACTGGGAATTGTAGTGCCTGTAGTCTGTCCAGTAAGGATGCGTGCTGCACTTGAGTGCCATCAACTCGAAGGTAGCCCCTCCTTTTCCAACGTGCTAGCGTTGCATGCACGGTTGACGTCACATAGGTGGAGTCAGTGTACACCATCACTTCCTGCCCTCATGTTTCTCAAGCGCTACAATAAGCGCTACCAATTCTGACGCTTGCGCTGAAAAGTGAGACGGTAGTCTTGCACTTGCCACTACGTCAAACTTGCCATTTGCTCTGTGCCTCACTACAGGGTATCAGGTGATATTATCCTCACCAAAAATATCGCCGTATATATGGTTGTCAGGAACGGCCATAGGCAATATTTTTAGTGGGATAATATAAGGGTTTTTTGGGAGCAGGGGTTGCGGGGGTTCCCCCCGCTCCTTTTAAAATAATACATGGGTTGGAGGGGTGTCCCCCGCAGGTTCCATGCCGTAATATCGCCGCAAAAATATGGCAATATTTTTTTATGGCGATATTTTTGCAGAGATATTAACACATGGAACCCACTACAACTGCGCCAGAATGCCTTTCTCCACTTGTTTGATCAATTTTTGAAGAACCATTAATAAGGAGAATTTCTTGTTAGGCAGAATCCTGTGCAGTGCCCTTAGGGACCACTTCACACAATTAAGACTACAGGTGGCAGTACAAGTTTTACCTTTGGTACAAGCCTGTACTACTAGGTTATAGTGGTAGCAGTAGTGGAGCAGCCAAGCTTATCTCAAGAGTATATGAGCAGTAACAGAGATTACACCAAGGGACCACAATTACTGTGGCGCAAGCAAACATTGACTCAAGGTTTCAGGTAAAAATATAAGTACATTTATTTTTAAACCAATTGTTATCGACACAACACTTCTATTAATTCAAAAAGCACACGTTAAATATACTACAACTAACCAATTCACTTTGGACAGTATTATTCGAGGTAAGTACCCTGTGTTTGAATGGACAGGTGTTATGAAACAGAACACGTTACCTTGAATACAATTGCGATACTTTTTTGACAGTTCGGTCTACTAGATAAATGCGTATCCATGGCACGAAATGCTACCGGGATAAAAACACACTTAGCACCCGAAATACCCAGAGAGAGTTGGGGGCAAAAATCACAGGCAATATGTTGGTTAGGCATACAGAATCGAAGAACAAACATAGACAGGAATTCCAGAGTCAAGGGGCCGCAGCCAAAGTCAAATGACACCGGGTGCCTGTTGTTGAGGATCACACAGTCGCACAGTTCGAGATTCAACGTTGGCAAGAGTACTTTGATATTGTCAATGTTCAGAAGCAAAAGTTATAAGAAGGAGGGAAAAGTAAGGAGAAGCCTTAAAATAGAGAAATAGGGATTTCACCCAAAATTCCTCAAACAGGACACAGTACCTTTCTCAAACAACGAAGCTTGTGCCACGGCAGTTGTTCCTGTTGGTTTCCCGCAGACCCACGCTTTCCTGCAGCTTCAGCACAAAGGACGATGAGGGGGTCCGCACCACACAGGGATGAGGCCGGCAGCAGCGACAATGAATAAAAGGTGCGCTCCTTAAAAAAACAGGAGAGGTTCTTCAGGTGGCTATCCGGACCACTACAGCAGTGTGCACCGATTGCGACCATGAAGGCGACCTCTTGCTGAAGAAGATGAGCTGGTTATCCCCACCAGGCTCAAGGGAAGAAGACTCCGGACTGGATCTCCTCTTAGGCGTTGAAGGGTAGATAGCTCAGGATTGCAGCAGGGCTTCACCGGTACGGGGTAGTTGCAGCAGTCGACCTCTCCTCCACTTCTCGTCGGTTTCTTGTAGTTCCAGTGGCAACTCTCTGACTTCCAGCCCAAGGGACCTGCCTTTTATGCGCAAAACCCCCATTCACACAGCCTGGCTGTCAATCACCCAGAAGGGGGGTTGTCCATCCCGGACAACCACCTTGTCCAATCATGGCAAAGTGCGACTTGGGTTTCCTAGGATACCCTGGGCAGGGGTGACTACACCCCTCCCTCACATTCAGCCCACCTAGACACCCAGGCGCCTGAAGGAGGGCTTCTTAGCAGAAGCCTGCCAAAAGACAGTGAACAAAGAAGGCAAACCTTGTTTGCAGCGCAAAGTAAAACACAAGAAGGGTTTTAACAAAACGAAATGGTGAATAAACCGTACCGGAGCCAAAAGAAAAAGCATTTGGTCAAGCGGGTTTAAGTTCGAGGCTAATACAATAGCCTACAATATTACCACGGTTATATAAGATAACCGCGGTAGAAAGTTAGGGTAGATACCACTGCCACCAGCCATGTATAAATGTTAAAAAGAGTGAAACAATGCTCTGTGAGGTACAGATAAAAATAGTTAAGAGTTAACCCTTCCAGCACTCCATGTAAGATGGTGTGTACTGGATCTGTGGTTAAATTTGACTGAGTAAAGTTAATGGTAACTTTACCCTTTTCTGGGGGACGGTAGTTACCTCATAAATGGAGTCGGGGGAGTCTAACGACAGCCCTGGGTCACTGCACAGAAAGTGCTGGGTGACACACACAAAAAAGGGGGCTACTGAAGTGGTGTACTCCAGATCCCACAAACCCAAAAAAACAGGTTGAAACACTTAGCAAAACACAAGTAAGAGTGGGGAAAAACTCACACTCTTACCAAGTGGAAAGAAACAGCTCCAGGGATCCAGCAAAGCTGCTGAGGGACTCACTAGGTAAGAGAAATTAGCCATGAAATGAGAATTCTCCCTAACATCCCCTCCTGACAACGCATTTTCTTTTACGCACCGTACATCATCATAAAACTCGACATAATTTGCACAGTCATGCACATGCTCGCCCTCTGCCACTGTTTCAGCTATAGAGGTGGCAGGATTCACTATTTTACATGTGACAATTTTAATTGCTGGGTTCGAAATCATCACTTCCTAAGCCGAAGCTCTCTGGGATGTTAATGTACCTTTGGGTTTCTCTAATATGGCAAACCAAGCATGTTCCACAAAAAGCGTCATAGAGCAGCCCATTACAATGCTGGTAGATTTCTGTTATTAAGGAAAGTGTCCCTTCATAACAGGGTCTAGAATCCCAGTATAATACGCTATAGGCGTATTCCCCAATGTGGTCTTCTGTGTGAGCACTGCAATCATAACTGTTCCATTTGTGTGCGAAAATAAAAAAAAACTCCTCAGCATAATTCGGAATTCCTAAAACAGGGGCTGTACAGATTGCTTTCTTCAGCTCTTCAAATCCCTCCTCCATTCCTCGGTCCATTCTATTGTGACTGTGTCTACTTGTGCCTTTTTCAAAGCCTGCAAAAGCGGTCTCGTGTATGAACTATAGTCAAGCACCCAGGCTCTTACATAATTACATAGTCCCAAAAACTGTTGCATCTGTTTTACCGTATGCAGTTCCATAGTCTTCATAATCGCCTCAGCTCTTTCAGGTGGTACCCTCTTTCTCTCATTTGAAATTAACTGGCCTATGAATAACACTTCTGTTTGACAATACTGTAACTTCTCTTTGTCTACCTTGTATCCTTTGTCTGATAGGATAGTCATTAACTGAATTTCGTCCAGTCGGCACTCCACTTCTGTGGTGCTACAAATTTAAATATCATCTACATACTGTATCACAGCACTCTTCAAATCAATATTGCCTAGGTGCATCTTTAGAACTCTGTTAAGGATCGATGAAGACTTACAGTACCCTTGGTGCAGCCTAGTGTGTTTCAGATGAGTCTGGTGGAAAGTAAATGAAGTCAAGTCTTTGTGCAATCGGATTGAGAAAAACTCATTCTTCAAATCAATCACTGTGAAATATTGAGCTTCTACTGGGATACTACATAGTATTGCTGCTGGGTTTAGGAACTAAAGACAATTCTGCATCTACAATATGGTTAATCGGTCTAATGTCCTGTATGAATCTCCACGATCCCCCCTTTGATTTTTTCACAGGGTACACTGCAGTGTTGCACAAGGATTCTGATGGTACCAGGATACCTTGTTCCACCAGTGCTGAGATAGTCTTAAAAATACCTTCATCCGCCTCTCACGACATTGGGTACTGTTTTTCTCGAGGTAAAATTGCTCCTGGTTTCAGCTTTATTTTAACTTCCCCTATCCCCTTCAATAGGCCTACGTCATAAGAGCCTGTAGTCCATAAAGCACGTGGCACTTTCTCCAAGTCTTTGTCAAAAAATGCTGGACGCTGCCGCATTATCTCCATGCACTGTGTGATCTCCCTTTTTTCTATTCCAATCCAATATGTAATGCCCATAAAGAACACTACTTCATCATCTGTTGGGTCATCTCTAAACATGTCATCATCAGTGACGTCTGTCAGCCTACACCCTTCTTCAATAGCAATCACTTTTCTCCACAGTCTACCCTAGTCATCTGTTCCTTCGAGCATTGCCATTTCCCCTCGTACTATGGCTGCATCTAATTCTATAGGGATAGTCTGTCCCCCCTCTTCATCCATGGGTATCTGTGGTCTGAACAAGAATTTGTCAGGTATTCTCATAGTTCTTCCCACTATGCCAGGCAACCATGTCAACAGAATGCTCACGCCATAAAGAAAAACCTCTGGTTCTATTGGAATACCTCGCAGAGGCATTTGGCCTGTGAATGCCAATATAAATTTGCCCACATTCATGTAATGTATTACAGGAGTGGAACACACTATCCCTTCATCAGTAAAGGAAATCGTCATGTTAAGTTTTGTCATCAAATCTGTTCCCAGGATATTAACTGGCATTTCTTGTGAATACAATAATGTAACAGACATATCACACTCTCCTATAGAGACTGGTAATTCATCAGTAAAAGGAACTTGACTTGTAGCTCCAGATAACCCTTGAGCATTTATGGCAATTCCCGACATTGGAAATTTTCCTTCTCGTATAAAGGAATGAGTTGCCCCAGTGTCAATCAAAAAGAAAAAGATTTGCCTCCTATAGACACATCAACCTTAGTTCCTCTTGGGGGTCTGGTGTCACTGATAGCACTGAACACATCAGGTCACCCTGGGAGCTGTCCTATTGTGGATACATGCATACCCCTGTGCCTGTGAAAGGATTTTCTCCCACCACAGTATCACACCCTATTCTAGGAGTCAATAACTGTCCCGTGTTCGCATTCTGCTGTATCTGCTTAGGGGCGTGTTGTGACTGCCCTTGTGGTGGATTCATTTGTGCTTGCTGTAATTGATATGGTTGCTGTGCCGGTTGCATTTGTGGCGTCTGTGTTTGATACACTGTTTGATCTTGGGCAAACCCTTCTCTAGCTTTTGAGCTATATGCTGGAGGATAAGCTGTCCCCCCTCTTG
Organism: Ambystoma mexicanum; assembly: GCF_040938575.1. NCBI lineage: Eukaryota > Metazoa > Chordata > Amphibia > Caudata > Ambystomatidae > Ambystoma > Ambystoma mexicanum. Next base: position 681,493,841 of record NC_090925.1, read on the forward strand.
AGAATTTTGTGTTCTGTACATACTCTTGGCTCCTGCAACCAAGCTCAATGTGCCCTGTCATCCCACAAGTCCAACATAGAGGAGGAATCAGTCTGACTAGTCCCCCTTGGTTGAACCCTCCTTGCACATTCTGATTCTCATTCTGTGCATTCTGGATCCCACCTTTGTTATTTTGGAACACACCCCTTCCTCTATAGCCCCTGCCTCTACCTCGTGGTATAAACCCATTCCCTCCTTGGTCCATCGGGCGCTGATTAGTCACCTGCGATGTACCCGCTGCTTGCTGTACTCCCAATCCTTCTCCACTCGTCAATACCGCTCCTTCCATGGCGTACTTTGACAACTTCTTCTGAACTAGTTTAGCTTCCTCAAGTTTCCTAGCCTCGTCTCTCTTCTTGTTTTTCTCTTGCAACAGCCGACAGTGATGCACTATTGTCAACTGTATTTCTGCCCATGACTTTGCTTCCATTCCCACTTGCTTTTTCATTTGCCTCTCTACTTGCTCGGGCAACCCTTGACATAGAATGTGGTAAAATAATGCCACTGTCTTTTCCCACGGGTTCCTCGTTTCAAGAGTCCAACACTCTTGAATGTCCTTAATATAAGCAAGAGGGTCTTCATCTTCTTTCATCTTAAATGTCATAATTGCACCCATGTCTGATGTGTCAGGATACTGTACCCTAAGAGCCTTCCAGACATCTGCTGTACAGTCGTTAAATGGCGCTCCATCGTGCGCTGTGTTCTGTGCTGTCACACTCGAATAGCCTACTATCTTTGATATGTCATAATCTCTTTCCCCAGGAATGGCTGCTAAGAGAGCCTTAATGTCCCTCTGTGGCCTTGGAATATACTGCGGTTTTGCTCCCCCTTTTTCCAATAAGGAAACTGCATAAACCCTAACCCGCAGTCTGCTCCCATCGTCTGCCTATCCATAGTGGGAACAATGGTTCCTGATCGTCTCCTTCCTGGCAATGATCTTAATCTGTTCACATATGGCCACGATTCTCCCTTCTCACTATACAATCGTCTTTTAGGATGCTCTAGATATGCCATAGGGTCTGGCATCCTATTCTTTGGTTGCTCTAGATCAGACCATCTTACTTCCTTGTCTGTCTGCAAGCTTCCCTCGGGAGCACATGCACCTCCCCCCTCTTCCCCATGGAAGGATTCTCTTCCTTCATCTGACATATCTAGTCCCCAACTAGTGTGACTCTCGTCCCCTTGACCCTTATATAAGGTCAGTCTACTTAGGGATAAGGCTCTATGCTCGAGGCTGAATGGATTTCCCTCTTTGCTTTGTGATTGGAAGACCAGCGTGTGATCTCCCTTTCCTCGGCTTCCCAATTTACTACCTTCCTCAATTCTTGACATGCCTTATTGATCCTGTCTCCGATGCTTCCTATATCGAAGTTCTCTCCTATGGCCACTCTAGATGGCCCTGACATTTCTCCCTGTAACGGGAGAAATTCCTCTATACTGCTCCATTGTATTGCTGGAATCGGTTCCATCAGCTCCTTTTGAATGAGGTTAATATCGCGCTCCTGCTGTCTTCTCTTTCATTCTAATTCTTCATCTAATTCTCTTCGCTTTCTCGCTTCCCATCTAACTCTCTCCTCTTGCTGTCGTTTTTCTTCTCTTCTTGCCCCTGCTCTTCTTTCTTCCTCTTCTCTTTGTCTCTGTATTCTTTTGTCCCTTAATTTCTGTGCTTCCTCCTCTTCTCTTTTCCTTTTTTGCCTATCCTGTTCTTGTATTGCTCTCTGCCTGTTGTCATGTTTCCTTTGCTCCTCTGCCCTTTCTTCTTTCATTTGTTGCTGCACCTGATGCACCTGTTCTCGCCTCTGTATGTTCTCACTTTTATTCACATCTTCTTTTAATCTCTTTTCTCGTTCCCTGTCTTTTCTTTCCTGCTCATCCTGATCTTCACTTTGCCTTACTTCCTTGATGCTTTTCCCATCTAGTTTGAGCAATATCTGTCCTCTCATCCATTCAATCTGTACGAGCGTTACCTCTTCAGCTTTATCCTTCTCTCCTTTCCATCTCTTAATCTCTCGTTCCATTTCTGTTGAAACATTTGATCGCTCACTTTTCCCCTCTTTGTCTTGTAAGATCGTAAAGATCTCTTCTTTTCTCTTACTCTCTTCTGGACTATTGTCACTGCTATAAGCAGGTGGTTCGTATATCGGATTACTATACCCCATTGCTGCTTTCAGTTCCTTTAAAGGATACAACCCTATTTCTTCTGTACTATTGCCTTTTACTTCTGGTGAGGTAAGGGGAGCTGAGGGCTCAACACCTTCCTCCTTACACTGATTAAGCATCCACTCCTAAGCTGGCGGATTCATCCTCTCTTCCTGAGCTCTAAAATAGCTAACCTTTTCTCTAATTTCTTTCCTGTGTACAAGCGTGCAAGTATGTGGTCATGTGTTGCAATAATGGTTTTGACAGTGATCCTCCTTGTGGCCATGGCATGAACATCTTATCTGCCGTGCCTTTCACCCATGCCGCATTATACTGTTTGAGCTTGGCCATGTGTTTTGGCAATGCCTTACATAAATGCATCAGAGTAGTAATATCTTCTATTGTGAAGAGTCTCAATTGACTGTCAATACTTACCAGTGTTTACAAATTCGTTTTATAAAAACAACAAATATGAGCGCTCTCCAACAATCGCTGCTCAAACCCTTTCACTCTTCCAATTTTCTCTGTCTACCTCTTGGTTGGTACCAACCATTTCCTTAGATAGGTAGTATAACTTCTTAACTTTTTCTCAATTCTTTTTACACCTTGTTGTCGCTCTTCGACACCTTAATTAAACATAAACATATAATCAGACAGACAGACTAGTTGCCCCTAATAATACTCTGATCAGAGAGTTTAGATTGTCATCTTATGCTGACCAGTCCTGCACGTAGCCTAATATACTCCAACTGGAGTGCAAGACAGTCTGTTCTAGAACCCCCTTAGGTGAGAACTCTTGGGCAACTTTATCTCTCTCTTCACACAAGAAAATCTCCTGTTACCCCTGTTACTTTCTCATTACTTTCTTTACTCTTGTTACTTTTTTGTTACTTTCGTTACTTTTTAAATTACCACAACCCCATCCCCTTAGTTTGCCATTCCCCTTAGTCTACTCACCATTCACTCATTCGAAGCCTTCAGTATCGTCTCCTCCTCCAATCGACCACTTTCGCCTTCCGTTTGCAAAGCTCCTGCGGAAACCCGGTATGGATTTCGTCAAAGAGGGACCCTGCCCACCTCTCGATTTCACTTGAGAAGTTTTCTAATCGGCCGCTCTCCACAGGAAACCCGCGATCTTCCAGCTAGATGGCAAAGGATGTCTGAGCGTCCGAAGCTCTGCAGTAAAAAGGTTGACGGGTCTGAAACATCCGACAATACTACCACGTGAACCCTTAGGGGGCCCTTTAAATCCGTAACATGTCATATTCAGGATGGGATGCAGAATAACTCTTACACCAAACAATAAGACCGACTCAGGAAGTTGGCAGAGTCTCCTCCGACTGTTTTATTTTCAGTTGTCTAAAACAGGAAGTTACAATGGACATCAACAGACGTTCGATCGTGCTCTCAGCGCAAATCATATAAAAACACATTTATATAGAAAATGTTTGTCATACGTGATGTCATACTACGTGGCAAACTAAGAAAACCTATGGGGAGTTGTGGTTGGGCTAAGGGGAATATCTTAGTACACTTTCTGTATAGGAACGGGTTGTGATAGGACATTTACTGTCAGGTGGAAAACTTAAGCCTGCATCTAGTGCAAGTCATCCTCAACACTTACTAAGTACACAGAATACTATTGGCTCCTAAACTATAAGGCCCTCCGTAATACGGCCCTCCACAATTGGTTGGCATGCTTGTGCCATGTCTGGAACATTCGGCTCACTAGCAGCACGTAAGCTGGTACCCAAGGTGTCAGTGGGTGGACTTGACCGTGTCTCTCCACCCAATTAGCCTCACATCTCTTATCGCTCATGTAGTCTGCAATTCAGATTGTCTTTGAACTTGTTCTTGTAAGGTATCACTGTTCCTGAGAATAAAATGGAGTCTGGGCACACTCTTTTCGCAGTTCAAGTCTGCATGCCCAAACTCCTATTTCCATCCTCAACTCACGTGACGGGAAACTGTATTTCAACCTATTTTGCAGCATTTAATTGTCTTGAATTAATAAACTTGGCACTCGTGTTCTTTCTTGCACCTTAACAAGGGCTGATTCAGCTTCTCACGGTGACTGTTCTTCAAGGATAGATAACCGGTTCTTGGCGATTTTCATCCTTTGACACCAGGCCAGACAGCTATTTCAGGCAATACTTCGATCTTCAGCTGGTTTTCCTACTGTGACACAGACTTTCCTAATCCTTCCTTTCTCACAGGTATGAGCTTAAATCTGTGACACTGATGTCCAGATTCTATATAGTGGCGGCACCGCCTGCAATCTATTCACTAGTTATAGCTAGCCTTTAAGATCACTTAGTCTACTTGCGTTGCTGCATCTGTACAGTTATAAAACAGCTTGGATTTTCTTCAGTGCTCTTCATGCATGCAATCTTCATTCCGCATATGAAAGTTTGCTTGATTCTTTACTTCGTCATCGGATTCTATAAGGTCCATACATCCTCTTCTCCAACCACTCTTCTAAGTGCGTCACCCTCACTTCTCATGACGTCACAAGCTTCTCTTTATCTCTTCATATTCCTTTGGGGATTTCCTTCAAGAGATTTTCAGCTCTACGGGGGTGCATCATATATGGTCTTCTTAAAGGTTACCTTTTCTCGAAGACTCTTTGTGGAATTGGCACCATCACTGCTGCCGTGCATGTCTCCACTTCTGGTCTCCAGCATATAGGAAGAATGGGGGCAGGACTTCCTGCAGAGGCATTCAGCTGCTCATCTACACTTTATTGCAATCCACCCTCCAAACATAATTGGACAAAAATACCATCTTTTCCCAATTCCTACATTTTCATTGCCCAGTTTTATCTTAATAGTCATCTTCAGATCATATTCATAACACACCTCTTCTTAGGAATCACTTGTGGTGGGTCATACGTCAGCACATGGTTAAACATTGGTATTGAAACAATTCATTACTAGCAATAACTGTCCTAAGTCTTTAAACACTAACTCTTAATTTGCACATGGTTCATATAAATATTTCAAGCGATATGAGGAAGGATGGGTGAATGATTTCTCTTTGAGTTAGTGATGCTATCTCATTCCCCAGGTGATAAGTCTGAGTGGAAAATCCTAATCTAAATACCCCACCGCTTTATTGCACTTAGCATATCTGACAATATAATTGCAACTCCTGGTGTTTTATTAGTTCAGACTTGGGCATTGGCTCACCTTGGGCCTCATTACAATGAGGGTGGCCACGGAATGAACGGTGCCGGTAAGGGACCGGCACCGTTCATTCCGGGCCGCCCTATTATGAGGTCTGCAGCAGGTCCCGCTCTGGAACGCCTGGTCAGAATAGACATCCTTAGCGGGACCCGCTAGCAGACCAGGATGCTAATAACGGGCCCATCATTAATGGGCCCGTTGTTAGCATCCTCCCCATTCCCATTGAGCCCTATGGGGGCTCAAATTGGGATGTACTGGGTTTGGGTCCCGGGAAAGGGAATTACCGGGCCCTCCAAGGTCAGAATGGCCCGGTAATTCCCTATTCCTGGAACCCGGACCCGGTACCCGGTATGGGGGTAGCTTAGCTATGCCAATAAAAGCGGCATGGCTACCTCCATACTCGTAATGAGGCCCCTTGTGTTTGACTGCTAGCTAAAATAAATAATCAAAACCCCTTCTACCATGCATCACTAAATTACAGTCTGTGTCTGTGTTATTGACCAAGCCATAAAACTCATGGCCAGCTCTTGCAGCACTGACCGCAAAGGTTGTGAAGTTACTTATTAACCCCTCCCATGGCTTCTAAAACCTCACAGAATCAGTTAAAACAGTCTAAATTCCCCTTGCAGCTGTTCTCAGCTACTGTGGGTTTGATTCATTTGGAGAAGCCCACCATATTGAGATTTATGGATTCCCCATGTATTTTTATTCATGTGCATGTATGTTTTTACATTTGGTGGGTTTGCCATTTTATCTTTCTATGTGCGTGTAAGCTAATATGTATCGATTTCTAGAGAAACAGTAGTTAAAGTAACATAGCCCATCCATTATTAACTACACTTTGATACATATGAAATTGCAACATGCCACCCAGTTTGCCTCCATCCCCAGTTATCAACATGGAACGTGCAACATGAACCCCTCCTAATCAAGGGGACCTTTCCTGACCACCCCAACATTGGGCTGGTTGATTTCTTCCAAACACGCGCACACACACACCCAGACACACAGGATATACAAAGAAAACATGCATTGCACTTTAAATACAATTCTTTATTGCAGTAGTGTCTGTGTCTTTCTTTCCAAGTGCTCCCTCAGAGGGCAAGCATGTAACCGCACTACCCGGGTTCTGTGGGGCCATAGGCTGCATATAGACGTTTCACTATAGTTGTGAACTATAGTGTTGTGGACGTTGCTGTATGTGAGGTAGCCCACTTAAGTACAAATCCCACACTGGGTGTGCGTACCTTGATCCCCAGGTAGCACAGGCCAGGGTGTGTTTGCCGGCACCACATTAACTATGCTGTCCTCTTTGAGAGAACACTGTGCAGCAGGGAGCACTGTCTGGTTGACAATGCCATTCAAGGGGCAACCCCATCCCTCACTTCGCCCAGTTCCCCCAGTTTCAAAAGAACCAATGCAATAGCCCCCCCTATTCCCACCAGGTGTAAGAGTGTGAAGCTAAGCAGAAGTTGGGAATTCAAAAGGCTGTGCATGACCATGCTGGACCCTGAGCCCCTTGTTCAGGGAACTCTAGACAGCAGGGAGCACTGTTTGTTTGACTAGCATGGAGGCTAACCATTCCCCCACAGCCACCTTCTTCAAGAGATTTAATATAGAACCCTTTTCTTCTTACCAGGAGGAAGAGTGTGAAGACCAAGCATCAGTTGGAAATTCTAAAGGAGTGTCTGTATTCGGATTTCTCACTGACTACACTGTTTTCATGTGATGTTTGTGTCCTTAGAGCCATTTTACTCTAACCAGTCTCATTTGTGATCCATGAATAATGCCTGACAGGAATTTCTGTTACCATGGTGATCCAGAGTCACGATTATGAAGGCAGAGCTTTCTGCGACGGAGAAAAGACAGGAGGTATTCAGTCCAAAGATAACAGTTCTAGGCTGGTAGGATTGCAACAATAGTATCACATTTAATTTGGTTAGGGTAATTAAAGAAAAACTCTATTAGCTGGATGGTGCTGTCATGTATTCCCACAAATACAATGGAAACAGGACTACAGACACTGGCGAAGTAGACATCCTGAGGAACAGCTAATGAGGCAGTGTAGAAAGCAACATTCAAAACACTCAAAAAATGGAAGTACCCTTTCAACTTGCGCAGTGGCCTGGATTGCTTGGGACACTGGCTTGCTTAGGAGACACACCAGTAGGTGAGCCCTCCACTTATTCGCCACCCTTTCCCCAATGAACTCAAGTACCTCAAGTGGACTGTAAGGGGTTGACAGCAACGAATAGTAGTGGGGGAGGCTTAAAATCCCTACTAAAATGATTAAAACGCTTGGAGTTTTCTTCAATCAAATCCTTAACATGAAAACCCAAATGAAAAGTCTTGTCTCTACATCTTCTTACTATATAAGACTATTGTCTCATATACTTCCATACCTCCCTACAAAGAGTTTGGAGACTATTACCACAGCAATTATAGGCTCCAAGATAGACTATTGCAGCAGTCTCCTGACCGGAGTCAACAAAGCGGAAATTGCAAGACTTCAGGTCATACCGAATAGTGCCATTAGAGATATAGATGCACAAAAATAATATGACCATATTTAAGAAACCAGGAGGGGCTTACATTGGCTCCCGGTGGATGCTAGGATACACTTCTGTTTGCTTACCGTAGCATATATATGTCTGGAGGGCTCAAATCCACAATACTTGGCAGAGAGGATAACCAAGAAACCTGCTGTAAAAAATCTGATATCAGCCAACGCCAATATGCTGGTTGTTCCAAGAGCAAAGTTGTCTCAAGTTAATAAAAGTGCATTCTGCATAGCAGCACCCAGACTCTGGAACTCAATCCCGCCTGACCTCAGAGGTGAAAGATCTTTGGATAAGTTCAAGAAGAAACTAAAGTCCCCCCACTTTAGGTAATCCCGAGTGTTAGTCAGTTTTCACATGCATTAAAGGCTGTTCTATGTGTTAATTCCGCCACAAATATATTGCGATGCAAAAATATCGCCATATTTTTGCGGCGAAATTCACACATGGACCCTGCCGGGGACCCCCCCGCAACCCTTGCCACATAATATCGGCAACAAAAATATCGCCTATGGTCGAACCAAAAGCCATATCTACGCCGATATTTTTGTTGGGGATATTATGTAGTGATAACGTTCTATGTGAGTATTGTCTGCTGTCTGCTGTATGTCTGCTTCCAGGCCTTTTCTGATTTGCGCGGTACAAATTAATTAAAGTAAAAGAAGCACACTGGGAGAATTTGCAGAAGAGCAAGGTGGATGGCATCTGCTTCAAGGTTGACCCTGCTTGCCAGCCCACGAGAGCGAGTATCCATTTGCAATGTGAAGGGACTGAAACTTAGAGAAGACTTGAGACTCAAATGCGTTCATGGCTTCAAAGAGAGTCTTGCTAGGGAGACTTTCAGTGCAGCCACTATTTGCCATCTGATGATGCTGAGAAAGATGTGAGATGAAAACACCCAGGTGGACATCGTTTGGCAAAGCAACATCACATAAATATGTAATCCTAGTTCTGAGAGTGTTTAAATCTCCCTGCGGCCAGTTTATGAATATGAGTAGAATGCCCCACAACCAGCACTTTAAGTGCCACGTGTAATCGAGGGGGAGGGGAATCTAACAAGGGGACGTGGCCTAAGTGATCGGTGTGGCCTAAAGTGTGTTGGATGTGGCCTACATGGTGATCTTGCTTGCATCCAGTCTGCATATTGGTTACACAAGTGTTGTAAAGCACACACTCGGGCCTCGGGCAACACTTCAGGAATACCGTACAACAAACATATTTATTTCTCCAGGTCCTGCACTTCCATCTCACAGTCCAACCACCAGTCTTCATCTGACTCTTCACTCACGACGCAGCTGGTCAGGGTTCCATCCATCATACTTTAAAAAAAAATGTATTTGTTTTGATCAATAGGTCTTTACAAACACATATAGAAAACCAACATTATGCCAATTTACCACAATAAAAAGTAGAATACATTTTTCTTATAAACAATTTCATAGAGGTAAAAGACAATCCTTTAAAAAGAAATCAAAAAAGATAAAAAGATAAAAGGAAAAGAAAGAAGAAAACTAAAACAAAACTTCATTTCCACTGAAAACCTGCACCCCAAATCTACACTGTAAGTTTCTAGTGCTGTGTTAAGCCATTGTATCTAGAGAAACATTATGCATTATACTGTTCATGCTGACACACCCAGTGTTGAGGATAATGCAGAGGCATAACTGTGCCTAGGTGTTCCTGGCGGGTAAACAGTAATCTGTGCCCTGCTACTTATCTCTACCCCACCTACATGTACCATACGTAAGGTGCCTTGCTGGAAATTATGTTACTTACTGGTGACAATGGTTCTCTAGTGTGGATATCTTGCACACTACCTGCTCCTGTTTTCCCACGTTGGAATTAGTTTTTTGGTCATAAAAGATCATGATGGGAAAACGAAGGAAACGGCCATTGGGCATGAAGCATTATAGTCCTTCATATAGATTACAACTAGAATTGAATAATTCTAATGGCCATGATGGACTTGTACAAGAGTGGGGCTCTCCCCTATTGCGGGTACCCATGTGTCTCCCCCTCCATTTGTTCCTGTGCTCCCATCTTATTGTCTCATTTATCACGAGGTCTCGTCTCTCCTCTCGCTCCCTCATCTCTTTTACTTCCCTTTCTGTTATCTTCTCCGTTCCCAGTTGTTCCCGCTCTCCCTCTCACACTCTCACACTGTGTCTTTCCTCTTGCAGGAGCCTCAAAATGTCCGGCCTGGGAAGGCCACGTGGGAGGAGGAGCCTCTTTCAGCTGCACTCAAAGATCACAAACCAAAAATGTCCGAAGGTACCAAGGAACCAGCCGCAAAATCCAACGAGCATCGCTTTGCCTTCCAGAATGAATCTCTGGACACCAGTGACCTCTGACCTTGGTGCATGAAAAACAGACTTGGGCAGGACCACCTCTCATAATCATGGCCCTAAAAGTGACTACAGGTGACTGACTTCATCCGGATTACAAGCTGCAACCTTTACCTGCTATCTTCTGCCCATGGCCCTGTCTGGTGGCACTCACTACCCTTGTAATCTGGCAACCAAAGAGTCAGCACTCCCCCACGGTTCCAGGATGTTTTACGTTCCGCACTCACTCACTTTTACGTAATTGTGCCTTCACTGCGCTCTACCTTGCTTGATCTTTCTACAATAGCGCCATTGCGCGCTCTTGAGACTTGGACCAATGATACTGAGCGCTGCGCCAAACCTCTGCACTGCAATCCATGAAATCCGAAAGACATGGGTTGAGATTAGCGAAGGCAAAGGAGCACAGGAGCCACCAGTATAAAAGAAGGACTTTAGTCTTGAAGTTGGAGTTAGAGGAGATGGGTTAGGCTGCAGTGGAAATTAGGACTAAGGGGACAGCTCCTGGTGCACCCTCTTTCCATCGAATGTCACACAGGGAGCATTCAGCAGCTCACTGAGTCAGCACTGCACACTTAGGAAAACACAGAAGAGGTTACTGCCAGAATAACAAATCCCAAATTATTTAACTTATTTTGTACGGATCTGTTTTTGAGTATTGAATCAGATCTTATTTTTCAGGTTTAAACATCGCACACATTATTTGAGTACAATCTTAAAAATTTGACTTAATCAGAGCATTTTATAAACACACGCGATCACATTGTAATTAACAATATCAAACAAAATGTGGTAACCCAAAGTGGGACAATCATATCTGAAGAGACACAGGACAAAAGGATCAAAGAAATGAACCCTGATACTAACAAGAACGTCTAACTAAAGTGTTCTAAAATCAACACAACTTAATTGCGAACTAGTCCAAGGTCGACGAATAACACTGCGTTTCGGCGCACTCATCCATCCCCAGAGTCATGCACGCAGGGGAGATAGGGAGCACACTACAACAACATTACATTGAGCATTTGCTGGTCAAGTAACACTTGCTGCCGTGACCTTGCACCGTCCCTAGCACAGCACAGGGGCATACAGCATAGCCTTATTTTGTTTTCATGTACACCATCTACCCCTTGCTGGGTGAGTCAACTGGAGTCATGGAGACGTGCTAAGTTGCCAAGCCTCACACGTGTTATATTATTCGGCTTGGGGTGCCCCTGTTGCCACCAGCAGAGGCTGGCTCAAACAGCAGGTAAGGGGTGAAGCCTTTGTGAGACGTTTGCAATACCAGAAAAAAACCAAAAAGACACTTCGTGTGCTGCACTGATTTGTTTGGCAGTATAATTACATTCAAATGCATAGACCCCATGTGTCTATGTGCTTGGATGTAACGCCCATGTTCTGTGATTAGACATTGAATACTAATGTTTACAATCTGAATGCGGCCATGTTCATCATTGAAGCAGTGTTTGACCCTGTAGCACCCAGAAAGAGCACTTATGCTATAACGTTTACAGAAAGATGTATAGGTTATGAGACATGGTAGTGGTGTCAGTGAGGGGCAGCCGGCTCCGGTAGTATGCCTCTGTCCTGCCTGCTACAACACCATCTCTAGGGTAGAGCTGGGGCGTGGGGGGGGGGGGCGGTAGGGGGAGGGCTGGTGAGAGGCAGTCCCCTCTCTCTCTCACGCCTTTCATATTCAATTAACCCTTTTCCTACTCTGGTAGCAAAACCTGCCTCCACCACTGAACATAGCCTCTCGTCTCTGACGGTGCCATTACACCATGAAGGCTGTTACTGTCTTTAAACACCGTGTCTTTGTGCACAGCTCTTCTGTATTCCTTCAGTGGTACATATGCAAATCCTTTAACAGTAATACTCTTTGTGAATAACTACCTTATTTTAGCATAATCGTACACACACCAGCATACTAACAGACGGGGATAGTTCATAAGTCATGCACTTGCATCTGATATAGGATTAGCCTTCACTTAAATGCCAATCCTGTCATCCTTCCAAGATCGATACATTGAGCACCATTAAATTGGGTAATGACAGCAGCAATCAATACAGCGCTTAGAAGTGTATGAAATCTGTCAAAAGCACTATAAAAACCGGATATTTGTATTATTGTGACTAACACAAAGGCACAGCTATTGAATTTGTCAATGTTCATTTAAAACACATTTCTGGATCTCCGATACCAGTCACACTCTGAATTGTTTTATTTTGAGATGATGTTTCTAGTGAGAAAATATGTGTAAATAATTAAGCTGTATTTGACCATATTTAACTATGGATGTTGTGTTTTTTATGTGCATGGGAGAGCATTTAATTTTTGGGAACCGGTCTCGGCTGGGACCATGTTCATGCTTCAAAAAACAATCAAATAAAATATCTTTAAAAAATATATTTTTTTATTGATTTAGCTGAATTTAATCAACTTTTCAATACAGTGCATCAAATTAACAATCACATTCATTGAACTATGAAAACCAATTCAAGTGAAAGAGCTTAAAATGAAGAAAATGAGTACATTTAAAACATGATTTGGTTATACTACAATGATACAATTATGACTCAGAGCTAAAAGAAAAAAATAAAGTTATCATGTAATGAAGACACAATAAATCATTAGGAACATATTATTCTAATACTCATAAAACCTGAACATTTACAAGACAATGTAATCAAATGGAAAACAAGTGCAATTGCTGCCCAGTAGTCATTCAGGACAAATCTATAGAACTATCTTATCTAATGTACCAGGTGTATCCAGTGCCAATGCTGATAAGAAATTAACGGTCGCAATTCGTATGCTGATGGAGGGGGTACCCAAAATAACTGCCCACCCCATGTATGGATTCAAATGACTAAAGAAGCTGAAGTGTTTTGCAAAAAACCTCAATCTGACCGAGTTGAGGGCTGAACAATTAATAATCAAATGTTAAAGTGTTTCCTTGCATGTTCGAATTGTACAATAACGACAAAGGTTTTGATCCTGCATGATGACCTTCCCTTCTGCCAAAAGATCTCGCGTTGGCCACAGGTTGAATCGCAGACGTAAAATGGATGCTCTGAAGAACGCAGAGGGGGACTTCAGAGATAGGGCTCCGTCACAATCCAATTGGTTATGTATATTTTTTGCTTGGCTCTGTTAGGATCCGTGATTGAAACTTACACAGAGACATCAGCCAGAGCAAGGATGCGGTAGATACCCTTTGTCCAATTCGAACAAAAACATGCTCAGAGACAAATACATAACTTTTAAGACAACATTCAGGTTAGTGGAGATAAGACAGTTCCTCAACAAGGCACAGAGGCGCCAATGAGAAAGCGCATTGAGAGAAATGAGCCCCGGCTCATAGCGCAGCCACGGAACCGGAGTGCATTGTGGCAATTGTAATACATGTCTCCATAATTTACCCTCCAATTTATTAAGACACTCAATTGATCTGGTTTCTAACCCATATAAAAGACTCAGGGTGACTTTTTGATTCCAGTAGGAGAGGGCCGGAATTATGGAAAATGTGCCATATCTGTGCAAAATGACCTTGGTCTGCGATATTGCTGAGGCCAACTTCTGTTCCAACATCACCATGTGGCCATTCAACTGCGGCATCCCTTCAATGCGCATCCCTAGATAAACATAGCGTGGAACTACTTCTAGGTGCACATTATTAACAGACCAAATCATTTTATCTCTGCTTGACTTTGTTGGAGAATAAGCTACAATCTGAGTTTTGTGAATGTTAATTGTCAGCTCATTTTCTTCAATATATTGAGCCATGGCGGCTAAGATCTTCTGGAGCCCTATTGTAGTTTTTGCGATAAGCTCAAGATCGTCAGCGTACAATAGGGCTCGTATTAATATGCCATTCAACTTTGGAGAGTCTGAAGTAACGTTCTCAAAGAGATGCCTAACATCCTGTATGAAAAAATTGAAGAGGGCTGAAGTCAGGATACATCCCTGCTTTAGCCCTCGTGAAGTTGGAATGGATGCTGACAACAACCCTTCCGTTGAGAGACGGATTTGAATGGATGTGTTCGAGTGGAATGCATAAATTATGTCACTCAATGTAGAGGGACAAGCAGCCTTCAACAACTTGGACATAAGAATGAATTAAGAGACCGAGTCAAATGCAGAGTGTAGGTCTACGAACGCAAAATAGATCAGCTGCCTAGAAGAAAACGCCTGAGCTTTGAGTGCATTAAGGCATAATAAATTAACTGCTGTGCCCATGCTTGCTACAAAACCCGATTGGTTAGGATCGCGTTGTTGATGGGCCTGGGTCCAGGCATTAAAGTCTCGAAGGGCAAGCCAAGGAAAAATCTTCCCAGGCGCATCAAGCAACGCGATAGGTCTGTAGTTTGTTGGTAAGGAATGGTCACCCTTCTTAAAAATAGGAATGATCAGGGATGTGCACCAAGATGGTAGGATGACACGCATGGTTGTGATATTTCGAAAAACATTATTCAAAATTGTGGCCCACATGCTTGGGTGTGACTTGAACATAACATTGTGCAAGCCGTCGGGACCCACAACTCTCGAAAGTACTGGATTTTTTTAATAAGATCTTCAATAATATCTTCAGAAAAATCTAAAACCCATGGCTGAATAGATTGATTTACACATTTATTTGTATCAAGCTTCGGGTCAGCATAAAGACTAGAATAATGCTGAAGCCACTGGTGTTCTCTCACGCCATTGATTTGACTGCTGGCCTGATTGTCGGACACACGGTTATTTAACATACCCCAAATCTGTGCTGTATTTTTATTATAGAGAGAAGTAAGAAAGGCTTCGCTGTCTTATTGAAACATTCTTGCCTACCGAGCTCGTTTCCAGTTTTGATATTCACATTTTGCAGACTTCAGGGCACGGACCCTATCGAAATTATGGAGTTATAGGATCTCCTTCCTATCTCGCCTATTTGCTCGATTTTACTTTAACTCTGGATCGTAGCTGTGTTTGTGTTTGAAAGCTAACGGCCCCAAAGGCATCATTGCGAGTTTATGAATGTGCTTTCATTGGCTTGATGAAAAAGTAGAGCCGTGTTTAAGGCGTTTAAGGTAGCACTAGACCAGCGTAAGCGAGTCTTAGAATTATTAAAGGATTAGATAAGATGTGGCCTTTGCAAGACTGGGATGGACTTATTAAGATCCCATGCCCAATAGAGTGCAAGCATTCTATGGTCACTATGCTGCTGACTAATGATCTCAAAACGATCGATGGCTGAATAAAGTTCATCATCTATATAGATGTAATCAATGATACTAGAAGTATATCTATGATGGGAGCTGCAGTGTCCGATGGCGCACCTGCACATCTCCAGAATGGTCCTTGTCTTAGAGTCCCTTCTGGGCTCACAAGCATTGTCCTTACATCCACATTGAGGGCTTTATGGGATTGATCATCACTGTTGGGTGGACACAAATGGGGGCAAACAGGAAGTTGCACAAGTCCCCCGTTCCTGACATATGAGGCGGCCAGTGGAGGATATCATGCCTGAGCCTGACGGACTCCCTCTAACCTGCAGTGCTGCATACATGCCAACATGCCCCATTCCAGTTCTGCAGATACTAATCCAGTCCTAGTTTTAATTTTGCATTCTGGGACTTGTAGTACTGGGTTTATAATGGGGAAACCCATGACTGCAAGTCACAGAATACAAAATTAAAACCAGGGCTGGACTGGGCTCCTGCGAAAGGAATGGGGCACGTTGGCATGTATGGCACAGTCACTCTACCCCAGGGGACCATAAACCCCGTGCCTCCATCATCATTTCAACTAGTACAAGCCCCATCCTTCAATGGTCATGTAGGAGTTTAGTGATGAGCCTTGAGGATGCATACAAGGACCACATATCTACAAATCAATTTGTGTTTCCTTATCCCATAACAGAGAGCAGTAACTCTGACCTGAGAACTGTTTGCCCAAAGTGCTTTGTACTGTAGCTGGAGGAGGACCATGGAACATTATTCCAATGTCTCTGAGACACATGAGATATCAGGCAGTGGCATAATGCAAAATGACGACAGCCCCCTGCAGGGGTGCACAGAGCAGCCCCACACATTTGTATGCCTTATTTAATGAGAAAATATAGGCACAGCCGGGTGAATAATGCTAGTTTGCACAGTTTAAACACAAATGGTATATAATTGAGTGCCTGTATTTTTAACACTCATTTCACAAACAGACATTAAAACATCAAATGCTATTAAAATGGCAAGCAGCATTTGGGTTGTAAATCCCTTTCAATAAGAAAACCCTGTTTCTCACATTCAAACAGAATAAGAAATGAATAGTGAATATGCTCTCTGGGCTTCCTGAGGCTAAGCCGTGTCGGAGGTAGCTTTTGGTGCCAAAGGGGAGCGTGGACAGACAGGAAGCGCCTGAGGGGGCACAAGCTTTCTAACCATTAAAGGTCAGCTGGTGAATATTTTCATCTCAAATTTGTGAGAACGACGAGCATACTACAAAATAATGTAGGGAGGATTGGCAGGGGGGAGGGGGAAGGGGGTGAGGGTTCTCCCTAGAAAAAAAAATTACAGGTGTGTTGAAATGCTGCAGTTTACAGCACAATTTTGAGACAATTGGGTTAAAAGCAATACAATTTACAACTGGTTCTCTAGTTAGGAAAATCTAATTGATAACAGCTCAACAACAGTACACAGAAACATTTTACATATTTCTTTAATGTCTGTGTCTACAATATGAGAGCATTACCATTGTAAATCACTTTCATGCTGCTGTGCCAGAATATATGCCAGCATTGCCCCTGTAAATTGCATGACACAATAGGGTACATCTTTTTCACGACACTGCACCCACACCAAAATATATGGCAGTAAATATACTGTAAAACACTTTAATGATGCTGCGGCCACAATATATGTCATCATTATGGTAAATCAGGTGTATGGAGTTTTGCCACAATAAATGCCAGCAATGCCAATCAAAGTAACTTTTGTGAAGCTGCACCCACAATATCCTAAAACTGCCATGGTAAATCCAGTTTCCTCTGTCAAGGGCCTGAGGCAATGACGAGCAACTCTGTCTTCTCATTGTTGAGGGTGAGAGAATTTGTAGAAATCCAAGATGGGATGGCGATATAGACCCCATTCAGGGCCTCTGTGTCTCGTGCATAATTACCCAACAACTCAAGGAAAACCTGGGTTTCATGAGTGTAATTTGTACACTGTAGACCCAGATTATCCAAGAGGTCGAGTAGGGGCCTGGTGTACATGTTGGGTAGGGTAGGCGACATGAATTAGCCTTGCAGCACTCCACAGGTGGTAATGGTGGGAGATGCTTGAACATTCTCAATCCCCATTTTAGACTTTCTTGGGCAGCCATCTCTGAGCAGCATGTGATGCCTTCAGTATATTCAACAGATGTTTGTGGTTGACAAGATCAAAGGCCGCTGAGTGGTCCAGTAACATCAGCAATTCAGCATGGCCCCTCTCCACAATGCCAGTAATATTGGACTGAGATCCAATAGGGCTGTTTCTGTCCCATGCTTGGCTCTGAATCCTGACTGTTGGATACCTAAGAGATTATAAATCTTCTACAACTTTCTAGAGCTGTAAGTAGGCAACTCGATCAAGAATCTTGAGGAGATATCCGACACTTGTTATTGGGCAGTTGTTTTTTGCCAGCGAGGCGTCTAGACCTACTCTTCTTTAGTAATGACATGATCCATGCCTCCTTAAGAGATGACAGAGCTATACCATCCCTAAAGGAGGCATTCACAATCTTTGTGATCCATGGGACAAGTTTATCAAGAGAACCCTTTAAGATATTGGCTGGACAGATATCTCCAATACATGAAGGTGATTTCAGGTTTGAGACTATAGCATAGATTTCTGCTTCAGTACCTTGTGTAAACTAAAACTTGGGCAGAAACGAGCTGGTGGTGGAAATAACAGGTGTACACGATGCATCAATGTCCAGATTGGAACCCTTGAGGCTGGGCTGGGGAGCTGTAATAGCTTGTTGATGGCTAATGATCTATTTACAAACTTGTTCTGCACGTCCTGACACCTGGCTGCATTCCTGATGGTTAAAGGAAAAGCTGAAACTTTACCCCAAAACTCTTTGAGGATTTTAAAGAGTTCACTAGAACTCGATGTTGTGTTGTTAATTCTGGTGTTATAGTTCTTGGATTTAGCCTCAAAGATGATGTTTGTATTTTTTCACAGATTCGTTGTAGGCACTTATATGGGGACATGTTTTGTTTGCCATTCCTGGTTTCAGGTTCTTTTCTCTTTTTTGGACTGAATAATGTCATCACCAAACCAGGAATTTCTGGTTTTATTTATTTATTTATTTATTTATTTCGGTGCCAGGAACTCGATAGTAGAAGAAATGGCAAGTGATAGGTTTGATACCAGGTCAGTGGAGTCATAAAATAACTGCAGGGGATTTAGCTTGGTAGCTAGAGTTGTGTAAAAAGTGGATGCGTAACATTTTTAAAGCTGCACTTTTTGAGTATTCTTGGTTAGACCTAGGTGGTCTAGATGGTAATAATACTGATATATTGATAATTGCATGGTCTGACCATGGACACAGCATTGTAGAGGTGGAAACAGTAGGGAGATTATGAGTCAACACCCTGTCTAGAATTCGGTCATCTTTGTGGGCTTGTTCCTTCACTAGTTGGGTGTAACCAATGGCTCCAAGAGCCAAAAGTAGAGACAAGGCTTCAGTGTCCTGCTTATCCTCTGCCCAGAGACTGAAGTCACCTAAAACGATGACTAGTGATTGGGGCTTAGTGACGTGGGCGAGGAGGGCCAGGAGATGTTCTTCAAACAGTGCCATATGTTTAGGGGTTTTATATATGGTCAGAACGCTCGTGGATATGTTCAGATTAACCTTCATTTTTACCAACAGGCTTTTGCAGCCGTCAGGATTTATAGGATTGACAGGATGGCAATCCAAATGCTCCTTAACAGTAAGGCCACCGCTCTGTCCGAGACGATCAGATCTGAATATCTTACAGCCGTAAAAGGGGGCATGTGAGGATTCCATCTGGGCTGCCTCATGAAGCCATGTCTCTGTTACGGCAAACATATCCAATTTAGATATAGCAAGATGGTCTGCAATCTCGACTACGTGTTGGAAGAGAGATTGCGTGTTCAGCAAGGATATGTTAAAATAACATCCGCTCCCTGCGTTCCGATGAAACAAACACTCTGGCCATGCCACGTGTGAAAACCAAAAAATCCAGAGACTCAGCCTTCATCTCAGCAGTCCCCCTCAATTGGAACTCATTGTTTGCTACATTGAGGACTATTACCTCCGTAGAAATCTTTAGAAAAGGGCTGAAAACTGCTCTCTTTTCGTAGGTTGGATTGTCATCAGTGTTTTCTCTCTGTATACGAACCCCCTGCTTCTATTTGGGTTTTATCCGCCTGTCCGTTTGTGTATTGTAAATGTTTCGTTTCGAAGCGCCCTTAAGCCCTAGGGAACCCGGTGCGCTATATAAATGCTAAACATAAACATAAAATACGAATCCTGGATAGAGTCACTAGCACCTATATTAGTGTCTGATATAGTAGAATTGATCTGGGCACTGTTGATGCTATAAATATCTATTTCAGTCATCTCCTTAGTAACCAGCGCAGCATGCTCAAAAGGTTTTTTAATCTGGGTAGTTTTAGCTTGCTCCGGCATAAAGCCATTCGATTTTATTTCTGTGCTCTGTATTGGGGGAACATTCTTTCCCTTTGAAAACCCTCATGTTAGATGTCTCGCATGGTTCAAGAGCATGATCAGAAATGTTTGTGGTGATGACAGTCTATGACCAATATTGCAAAGTTAATTCCATGGACCGATATCGGGAGACTATGTCTGCATATTTAGAATAATAGGCAGTGACATTCTAGATAGGTATAATAGTTTTATGATTGTTTGTTTATTATTTATATAGCGCACCAGACCCAGGGGTATTCGGGCGCAAAGGCAAAAAGAAGGTTGTTCAGCTTAAATTACAGAATCATCGGAATTATATACAATAGAGCCAAGGTTACAGTGCTGTATACAGGCATAAACATGGAGCGAAGAAACAAAGACAGGGTACATACAGTTTGTAGGGGGAATGCATAAATATTGGCAAGGCATATATACAGTGGGTCATGGAGTGGCTGGTGCGGTATTGTCAGACGTCGTGTTCCTTTAACCATTTAATGAGGTTGGATCTGAATTGTAAGTATGGGAGATCTTCCCTTAAGGCGGGGGGAAGGGAGTTCCAATGTTGAGCTGCTTTAACCGGGAAGCTTCTCCCACCAGATTTAGTGAGCCTAAATCTGCGATCTAGTAGGAGGTTGGAATTTGCTTTTCTTAGGGGGCGTGCAGCTGTTTGTCTGGTGAATCTGTCTATTAGGTATTGGGGGGCTGTGTGGTTGAGGCATTTGTGTGTCAAAGATGCAGTTTTAAGGAATATTTTGTCTTTAGTGGATAGCCAGTTGAAGGATCTCATGAGGTCTGATATATGGGCATTTTTAAGAAGACTAAGGGCAGCTCTAAGTGCATTATTTTGAAGAGTCTGGATTTTGGTGGTAATGTAATCATTGCTGCCTATATATAGAGCATTACAATAATCTAATTTAGACAGAATTAATGCTCTAGCTAGGGTAACGCAATTGTTTGGGGAGAGGAAGGGTTTGGCTGCTCTAATTAGCTTGCATGTATAGGAGGTGGCTGAGGCCATAGCGTTTACTTGTTTACCAAAGGTGAGCGTGGAATCTAAGTGGAAGCCAAGGGTTTTGACTACTTTGGCCACCATTATGTTATTGGTGTCAATTATGAAGGAGGCATAATTGGGACCAAGTTTTTTTATATTGGAAGGTGAGCCCAAGATGAGGAGTTCTGTTTTGTCATCATTCAGGCATAGTCCATGTGAGGCCATCCATGCCTGGATAATGAGGTACACTCTGTTCACAAAGGCCAAATCCTTGTCATAATCGCCCGTCAGCGGGATGAGGATCTGTGTATCATCTGTGTAGTTCGTGTAGGTGATACCTAGACCGTCTAGATCATCGAAAAGGGGCTTTGTGAAGATGTTGTACAGAGTGGGAGATACACATGAACCTTGGATTCAGTTGACTGCCTCTTGGGAGAAGTAGGCTGCGGTGACCAAGTGGTTACAGAGTATTGAGTGGTCTACCAAATCGAAAGCAGCAGAGAGGTCGAGGAGCAGCAGTAGTGACGTCTTGCCTTTGTCCCTGAGTGTGTCAATTTGTGCCTTGAGGTCTACGAGTGCAGTCTCAGTACCATGTTGTGGTCTGAAGCCAGACTGACAAACTCCCAAGAGTTGGTTAAGTTCCAGATGATGCAGAATTTGTAAGTATGCTACTTTATCCAAGATTTTAAGTAAGAAGGGCACAATGGTTATGGGTCATTAATTGGTTGGGATGGCTGGGTCCAGGGTTTGTGTTTTAAGGAGGGGCAGGACCCACAAGTGTTTCAAGTTGCTAGGTATGGTGCCAGATGAGAATGAGGAGTTTATAAGTTTAGTGATGAAGGGTGAGAGTTCACGGGCAGCGTCTTTTATGAGTTGGGCTGGGCACAGGTCACCCTGACAATTAGATGGTTTGAGGGTGAGGATGACTTTCTCAACTTCTTTAATAGAGACTGTACAGAAATGGAAGCTAGTAGTGTCAGGACTGTGTAATGTTCGGGTGGGTTGCCGCATGGGTGGGATGTTCGTGACAGTCTTGGGGGAGGTATCTATGATATCGGCATTGGGAACAGTGATGGTACTTTTTTTGTTTAACATTTTTGCCTGGAGCATTGTAATCTTATTGGCCAGGCCCTCTTGTATACTTGTTCACCAGTTCTTATCTTTGAGACACATATCAGGTGTTTGGATAGGGGATTCTACTTCTTTCAGGATAGAAAACAATTATTTGGTGTTAGATTTAGCTTGAGAGATTCGGGAGTTATAGGATGTTTGTTTAGCTAGGATGATCTCTTTTTTATAGATCTGCGCCTTTATGCCTGAGGGTCAATAGCGCGCACTATAAATGTAATGTAATGTAATAGAGGGTGGCTAGTTTGTTCAGGTTATTTTTATTGACGTCTGAAGGGTCTAATCTCCAAATTTTTTTGCTCAGTCGTTTCTTTTGTCTGATGTCTTTCAGGAGGGGCGTGAACAATTTATTGAGGTGTTGGCGGGCTTGGCTTTTTCTGATTTTCAGAGGTGCAATGGTGTCTAGAGAGGCCAGCATCACTGCGTTGTAGATATCTACCATGGTGGCTGGGTCAGTCTGATCTGAGATTGTGCATGTTGTCCAGGAGTGCGAGGACAGCGGACATATTGCTGAGTTAGGGCAGTGATTCTGACTCGGCTACAGAAATAATACAGTCAAAATAAGGATACCTGCGTGATACATTTACAGCAGAGAGTTTCTCCACGACCCAGCAGCTGTTCACCAGGCAGCCACGCAAGCCTTGCGCGAACCGTCAAAAACCAGCCTGCAAATGCACCGGTGCTAATTAGCACCGGTGCATTTGCAGGCTGGTTTTTGCACCTCCAATGGGTTGAAGAAGGCTGTACCTGATTGGAACTGTAGTTCAGCTTAACTACCAACGTCTCCAAACACAATGCTTTTTAAGAAATTAGGGTTACATTCAAATGTAGATGAGTCACATCTTAATGAAGAATTGCACCCAGTGACCAACCCAGCAGGGGGGACACCATGATGGAGAATGCCTCCAAGAGGGGAGGGAGGGTTTTGCCCTATTTTACCCAATCCTGCCTCCCATCTGTGAGGGGGGCCCAGACGTAAGCACAGAGGTGCTGGCCACACACATGCTGCTGGAGCTATGCCCCTGGTGTTCGGATGCTTCTGATTACTCATTACTCTCAGATGGGCGACCACAGTGGGAAAATTGAAGGTATGTCTGGCCCAGGGATGTGCTAGACACAACAATCTGCTAGCCAGTACACAGACCCCAAATCAGACTTCTGGGATCAGATGAGCCAGACAATTTCCCAAAAACCATGCAACAGCAAGGACCTACTTGGCGGCCATGCTTGCTTAGGATGATTAAGGGACTTGCAGCTGCAAAACAATCAATGTTACTAATACTGGCACACCCGCCATTCCACCTAAACAAAACATGTGCCTTGACATCGTTAGGCCCTAGAATATGCACTGGAACAATATAACATTGAGACAAGAAATAAGTCCATCTGTCTTGATGACTAATTGAATACTGAGTGTGGCATTACTTGTGCACATTGTTGTGATTAGTAGTATGAATGAAATGGGAAATTAACCCATACTAAGAAACGCCTGGACCTTGAAAATGTATCTTTCATTCTTAACCCAATGATAAAATTGCTTTTTTCAGAGGGGGTTTATATAGGGAACAAGTAGCTAATATTATTCTCCTCCCAATCATACCTGTCAAGCAACTGCACCAATAGCCCTAGCTGTGCAGCCACTCACTACAGATGGCTTAAAAGTGTCAAGAGGTATATTGATTTATTCAATATTTAAAGGTTCTTTGGGAATCCTCAAGGCCCTGTCAGCGTTATCCCAACAGAAACCGTTAACCAGATTCTCTTTTTTCAATATGTGAGAATTTTTCAGAAGCATTATGGGCCCAATTCATGTTTTTTTTCCCACGGTTCAAAGTGACTCTGCACTGCTGAAAAGTGACTTTGCCTTGCCGATACAAACCCTGATTCATGGAACTGTGCAAAGTGTATTTTTGCAGTACAAAATGACTTTGCACTGCAAAAATACACTTTGCACAATTCCATGCATCCGTGCAATCTGTGGACGTCTATATCTTCCACAATTCATAGGTATACCGAGGATGTGGATGTCCATGTCCTCAGCAGTTAAGCGGTTAAGGACCCCACAACCTCTACGGAAACCTCAAAAGCAGGCCTCTTTCTCAAGCTGTAACGCCCAATGTCATGTTTCGGTCAATCAATCATCCTTACAAAAAGACAATCCCCTAATCACTGAACATGTACTCAAATTGTTGTAATGATTATATGTCTGTGATCAAAGAATTCAGTATTCCATTAAAAGAACATTTCTCCCTGTGGTTTCCCAACCAACCTTTCAGTGGCTTGATCTCTGCATTGTGGTGTAGGATCATCAGAAACACACACAAGACCAAGACACAACTCCTATCCCTTTATTTATGCTGTGAGGATGAAAGATGGCTACATTCCTACAAGGTAAACTGGTCTTTCCACAACAGAACTCGATTTCTTCTCCAGGAAAACAGTGTCAAAATGAGGCTTAAAAGATATTAATAACCTAATAGAGATGTGGTTCCCCTTCAGAGACTCTATACTATTGCATAGTCCATGGAATTGCGATCCAGCACACATCATAGGTATAATCCAAAATACAGGAAAGTTTTGGATTGAATGTATATAATTGTAGCCTCCTGATCCATTCAGACCAGCGTGGAGTTGTCGCCAGGAGGGCCATGAGAATGAACACAAGACGATTGCATAATGCAGTGGCAAAGGCGAAGGACCTACAGGGGACACGTGACATTATGGCACTGGGCTCGGCGAAAGGCCTTCGACTCAATAAGGTGTGAATTTTAGTGGGCAATGATAAAAAAAAGGCCGGATTCAGTGGTAACTACATGGCATGGGTAAAGCTCTTTTTTATGCTACTCATAGAGCCAGGGTTCTGGTGAACGGCTTCATGTCTGGCTTCTTTTGCTTTGAGTGGTAGTTGTGATTCGAGGCGGTTAGTCAATTTGCTGCACGAGGAGCATGCGCCACCAGATATGTGGAGCTTAGCTGCCAGGTGGAGCTTAGCTGCTCTCCTTGGGCCCTCTGCCCTTGCCTTGCTGTGAGGCAAAAAATCCTTGGTGTAATCTTCAATCCACTCTCTCCTTCTCCCCTCACATCACAAACCTTACCAAAATGGCACACTTCCAGCTGCCCCTCCTTAGTGGTATTCTACCTTTTCTCACTTTCTCCAGAAGCTCACCTTATCCAGAGTCCTGGACCTCTCCAGGCTGGACTACTGCAACAGCCTCTATCTCAAACTGCCTACCTCCACTCTTCGCCCCCTGCAACTAATCCAGAACAGGACTGCAAGACTTATCCTTAACCTCAAGCCCAGGGACCATATCTCTCTAGTCCTGAAACCTCTCCACTCACTCCTAGTGGAAGCAAGGATCAAGTTCAAGACCCTCTGCAGCAACCACAAGGGTTTCTGGGCCCACATTACATCCAACTCTCCCTTCCAAAATACCTTCCTTCTAGAGCCCTTTGCTCAGCTACCTCCAACTCTCTGAGGGTCAAACGCTTCTCCAGGCAGAGAGTGGGGGTGGATCTCTCTCCTCTGCAGGTGCCTCCCTCTGGAACCCTTCCCTGCACCTCTCAGGCTTTAGTTGGAACACCTAAAGTTCACTAAGCAGCTCTTTTCTTCTCTGCCTTCTCTCTCATGCTCCCTTGCAAACTTACCTGTTGCTGCGTCGACTGGTTAGTTGGTTCCCTCAGAGTCTCACTGGGTACCAGGCTCCTCTATGACCAGTCTTCTTTGCACTGCCTCCTGGCCTACCACGCACTTGGGGCTATAGCTGTAACCCCTACAGCCCTCTACCTCCTTGCACTTACCCAGAGCTTCGTTGCCCTGGCTACACTTATTCAGAGCCATGCACTAATTGCACTTCCTCTTTTCCTCTCCCTTGCACTTCGTCCTCTCCTTCTCCCCTGCACTTCTCGCTGTCACACTTGCACAATCCGAATGACACAAGACCTTGTAGGATCGTTTGTTTTGTCCTCCCTATGTCTCCCTCCCTTGTCTTGTGACAGCTAGAAACACTTATGTACAGGGACGATATAAAGGCCATATCATATCATATCAGGTACGCTGGTGAGCTTCTCACAACGGCTTTGTAGATGGTACATGCAGTCTTGAACCGAGCCTGGATTGGAGAGAAAGCCAATGTGTTTGCATAGGATGGGGATGATGCGGTCGAATTTCTACGCACCCGTAATAAGAAGTGCTGCACCACTGTCGACTATTTTTAGTGCAGCCAAGTGAGTGGCAGGGAGACCTAACAGAAGGGCATTTCCCTCATCCATTTGTGAAACCACCAGCACCTGCACTAGAGTCCATGCAGTGTGATGAAGGGCTTGATTTTGCCAAGGTGGAGATTTGGAGCCAGCCAATTTTGGCCATCTTGGCTATGCGGTTCTGGAAGGACAGGCTCCTGTCAATGGTGAAGCCTAAGGATTTAGCTGAATCCGAGAGCTGCAGATCATATCCTTCTAGGCGCATAGTGTCGAACCAAGGATCGCTATATGATCATGACAATGCAGTATGAGTGTCATTAAATTCCACAGTGGTCACAAGTTTATATTGACATAAATCCTGAGGTTTGTGGTGTGCGCCCAGATGGTCGCTCTGACTCTCAAAGTTCATAAATGGGCTCCATTTTGGCATCTCACCCACCTATCCCTATAACACCTTCTGTATAGAGAGCTCAGAGTAGAGAAGGCTCAGTATTGCAATAGTTTGATAGCCTAGTTCCAAGCAAAGTACCACTCTGTCTCACTGTGAACTACATCTAGCGCAAAACGACAAAGAACAAATTCCAAATAAGACATCAAAGTGCCGGGCCTTTTGAATTTGGCCACTCTGTTCGCTTACCTTCTGTTACCAACAACAGACTATACTTGACTAGGTCACTCCGTCTCGGGAGGATAACTATGGGGCAACGTGCTCGCCTTGGAAGCAAGACAACACGGAGCAACACTGGTTCGATCCCCGGGTCAGCGCTTAGAAACCTCTGTGTATTAATTAAGTATAGAGATGCTTAGGCAGGAGTTCCTGAGTACACTTCTGAGACCCTCATGCAGCCAACGTTACATTGTGTGCTAACTTACAAGAGTCTACCTTGGAAACACATCCCAGTGACCACAACACTTTAGGACAAATCCACTGCCATCTGACAGGACTGATACACACCCATGCTTTCACAAAATGCTCTTCTCCTGCTGCACACCCCCGTCCTGTGCTTGTAGTTTCTATTCCCACTTTCCCACCCTCTTCATCTTCCCCTCTTTCTTTGGTCTGGAAACCCCTTAGGGGGGACAGTACGCCACGCGACAGACACGTTTAGGCGCTCTAATACTACTACGGTGGGGATTTGGTGCAGTTTAGGGGATGTTACTTAAAGGATAGTGCATTAAAAATGTGCAGCAAAGTGACCGTAACAGATTTATTGCACCTCAAGATTCTGCGTTTGGAGGTCAAGTGGAGGAACAACTTCCAGCCCTTGCCTCCACATTTCTCCTCTAATTTACTACCAAAAATAAAGGCTTGACCACTGGCATAATTACCACCCGTGGTAAATGCTCCAAACTGAATGGGATTAACACTTGCAATTTGCTGTGTACAATTTGGTGGATGTACCACTAGACCAAGAACACAAACCTCATCTTTCCACACGTGGGCGGGGCTTGTTTACCTGCACCTTGTGCTTGGAGGTTTAAACTTGCAGAATTCCAATGTGGTATTCCAGCTCGTGATCCTGTGGTAATTCGGGAATACTGCCTGCATAAGGTGAAGACTGTACCACCTCTATTTACGGAGCAAAGCAGGTGAGTTGCCCATCCAGCGCGACCCCATTTTGCCTGAAAAGCGCTTCTAAAAGCCCATCCAGGCCCTGTGTGCCTTTGTTTTTGCTGGGCACTTCTTCCTGGTTTCTCCCTCCCTCCTCCCGCCTCCAGGCCCTCCCTCACTAATGATTGGCTGATTTCTCTGGCTTCCACGGGCCTAGTGACCCACTGTAGCTGCCTGCTTCCATTTACTATGGAGCAAAGCAGGTAAATTGCCCATCCAGCGCGACCCCATTTTGCCTCAAAAGCGCTTCTAAAAGCCTATCCAGGCCCTGTGTGCCTTCGTTTTTGCTGGGCACTTCTTCCCGGTTTCTCCCTCCCTCCTCCCGCCTCCAGGCCCTCCCTCACTCCTGATTGGCTGATTTATCTGGCTTCCACGGGCCTAGTGACCCACTGCAGCTGCCTGTCTCCATTTACTACGGAGCAAAGCAGGTGAGTTGCCCATCCAGCGTGCCCCCATTTTGCATGAAAAGCGCTTCTAAAAGCCCATCCAGGCCCTGTGTGCCTTTGTTTTTGCTGGGCACTTCTTCCTGGTTTCTCCCTCCCTCCTCCCGCCTCCAGGCCCTCCCTCACTCCTGATTGGCTGATTTCTCTGGCTTCGATGGGCCTAGTGACCCACTGCAGCTGCCTGCCTCCATTTACTACGGAGCAAAGCAGGTGAGTTGCCCATCCACCTCCCCTGATTGGCGGATATCGCCGGTGCTTCCAGGCCTAGAGACCTACTGCCCTCGCCGCACGTCTCTTACCATCTGAGGAAGGTGAATGCGTGTTGCCGCTGAGGAGCCCCCTGGGCCCTTATTTTGATATTTGCAGGGTAGCCTTTGCGCCTGCAGCGCCGTTGTTGTCCCCTTCCACCCCTCTTGTATTTCCTTATTCCCGCCTCCCTAGCCCTCCCCCTCCAGGCAAACACCTGCAGGACCCGAGGCCTTTTGTAACCCCCAAGCGGCCAGCTCCCACCACGCACGCTCATCCTGGTTTCCCGTCCCTCCCGCCTCCCGACCCACCCAGCACCACTCTGATTGGTCCTCCCATCCTCCATCACTGGTCTTCCCAGGGCAGCCCTTCTGCCCATGCAGCCCTGCGGCTAAGGGCCCTAAGGCCAAGGCAGGCTCCAACAGAGGCGGCTCCAAGAAATGTCAGCAGGTGTCAACCATCACTCACAGGGACCAGTAAGGTAGGAGTGGCCTGGGTCAGGAGTAGAGCAACTACTCCACCCTAGATTCTGAGCCACTTTCCAAACCCATAGTAAATAAGGTGATTACTCCCCTCTGCATCTCTCTTCCCCTCACCCTCAAATGTAATCATTATTTAATACTGTACCAATCTGGCTAGGCACAGACCCCCTTCCTCTGTATAGACCTATACAGGTCACTCGAATTTAGCAGGGATTCAGTCCAAATTGCATAGTATGATATTTAGATTGCATTGATAGGCCTCTCTCCCAATATACAGGTCTCTCAAATCTAGTTTGGTCTTTGTGCCCAGATTGCATTGTATGATATTAAGCCTGCATTGATAGACCGCTCTCCCACTACACAGGTCTCTCAAATCTAGCTGGGTATTTGTGCCCAGATTGCATTGTATGATATTTAGATTGCACTGATAGGCCTCTCTCCCACTACACAGATCTCTCAAATCTAGTTGCGTTTTGTGTCCAGATTACATTGTATGATATTTAGATTGCATTGATAGGCCTGTCCCTCAAATATAGCAGGGATTCTACGTCCACATTGCATTAAGTGATAGCTAGTATGCATCAATCGGCCTCTCTCCCACTACATAGGTCTCTCCAATTTAGCAGGGGTTCTA
The DNA here is from genome assembly GCF_040938575.1 of Ambystoma mexicanum. Taxonomy (NCBI): domain Eukaryota; kingdom Metazoa; phylum Chordata; class Amphibia; order Caudata; family Ambystomatidae; genus Ambystoma; species Ambystoma mexicanum. The sequence continues at coordinate 681,523,534 of NC_090925.1, forward strand.
TCTCCAAACTGCACTGTATGATATTTAGATTGCATTGATAGGCCTCTCTCCCAACATACAGGTCCCAAATTTAGCTGGGGTCCTTTCTTCAAATTGCATTTTATGATATTTAGTTTGCATTGATAGGCCTCTCTCCCACTATACAGGTCTCTCCAGTTTACCAGGGGTTCTGTCCCCAAATTGCATTGTATGATGTTTAGACTGCATTTATAGGCCTCTCTCCTAATATAGAGGTCTCTCAAATTTAGCAAGGGTTCTGTCTACAAACGGCATTGTATGATATTTAGATTGCATTGATAGGCCTCTCTCCCGCTATACAGGTCTCTCCAGTTTAGCAGCGGTTCTGTCCCCAAATTGCATGTTATGATGTTTAAATTGGATTGATAGGCCTCTCCCCCACTATACAGGTCTCTCAAATTGAGCAGGGGTTCTGTCCAAATTGCATTGTATGATATCTAGATTGCATTGATAGGCCTCTCTCCAAATATACAGGTCCCTCAAATCTAGTTGGGTTTTTGTGTCCAAATTGCATTGTATGATATCTAGATTGCATTGATAGGCCTCTCTCTCAACATGCAGGTCTCAAATTTAGCAGGGGACCTTTCTCCCAACTGCATTTTATAATATTTAGATTGCATTGATAGGCCTCTCTCCAACTATACAGGGCTCTTCAGTTTACCAGGGATTCTGTCCCCAAGTTGCATTCTATGATGTTTAGATCGCATTGATAGGCCTCTCTCCCACTATACAGGTCTCTCAAATCTAGTTGGGTTTTCGCGTCCTGATTGCATTGTATGATATTTATTCTGCATTGATAGACCTCTCTCTCACTACACAGGTCGCTCAAATCTAGTTGGGTCTTTGTGCCCAGATTGCATTGTATTATATTTAGATTGCACTAATAGGCCTCTCTCCCAATATACAGGTCTCTCAGTTTTGGCAGGGGCTCTGTCTACAAACTGCATTGTATGATATTTAGATTGCATTGATATGCCTCTCTCCCACTATACAGGTCTCTCCAGTTTACCTGGGGTTCTGTCCCCAAATTGCATTGTATGATGTTTAGATTGGATTGATAGGCATCTCCCCCACTATACAGGTCTCTCAAATTGAGCAGGGGTTCTGTCCACATTGCATTGTATGATATCTAGATTGCATTGATAGGCCTCTCTCCCATTATACAGATCCCTCAAATTTAGCAGGGGTTCTGTCTCCAAATTGCATTGTATGATATTTAGATTGCATTGGTAGGCATCTCTCCCACTAATACAGGTCTCTCGCATTTAGCAGGGGTTCTGACTCCAAACTGCATTGTATGATATTTAGATTGCATTGATAGGCCTCTCTCCCAAAATACAGGTCTCTCAAATGTATTGGGGTGCTGACCCCAAACTGCATTGTATGAGATTAGATTGCATTGATAGGCCTCCCTCCAAATATACAGGTCTCTCAAATCTAGTTTGGTTTTGTGTCCAGATTACATTGTATGATATTTAGATTGCATTGATAGGCCTGTCGCTCCAATCTAGCAGGGCTTCTAAGTCCACATTGCATTAAGTGATAGCTAGTATGCATCAATAGGCATCTCTCCCACTACACAATTCTCTCAAATTTAGCAGCGGTTCTATCTCTAAACTGCACTGTATGATATTTAGATTGTATTGATAGGCCTCTCTCTCCTAACATACAGGTCTCAAATTTAGCAGGGGTTCTTTCTCCAAATTGCATTTTATGATATTTAGATTGCATTGATAGGCCACTCTCCCACTATACAGGTCTCTCCAGTTTACCAGGGTTTCTGTCCCAAAATTGCATTGTATGATGTTTAGATTGCATTGATAGGCCTCTCTCCCGCTATACAGGTCTCTCAAATCCAGTTGGGTTTTGTGTCCAGATCGAATTGTATAATACTCAGATTGTATTGAAAGGCCTGTCTCTCAAATCTAGCAGGACTTCTGTGGGCAAATTGCATTAAGGGAGTAGGTCCTAGCTGCACCAATCAAACTCACCCCTCAACTAGTACATGTCCCCCCTGAACCTACATGGCTAGCTCTCCACGACGAACCGCGTTCAGGGAGACGTCCACTGTGCAGGGCTCCCAGATCTAGCTGTGTTCGGTATCATGCCCCACTGCTTCAACTGACCCTCAGATCTAGCTGTGTTTGGTATTATACAGTACTGTTTCAACTGACCCCCAAATATAGTTGTGTTTAGTCTGATACCCTGTTGCTCTCCTAGGCGTGGGCCTCTCTCCCACGGTACAGGGCTCTCAAGTCTATCTGTGCTTGGTATCATGCTTCACTGTTTCGGCTAACCCCGAAATCTAGCTGTTTCTGGTATCAGACAGTACTGCATCAACTGACCCTCAAATCTAGCTGTGTTTGGTCTGATAACCGTTTGCTCTCCTAGGCATGGGCATCTCTCCCACGGTGCAGGACCCTCAAGTCTAGCTGTGCTTGGTATCGTGCTCCACTGTTTCGGCTGACCCTCAAATCTAGCTGTGTTGGGTCCAGTACTCGGTCGCCTTCTTAGGCGCAGGCCTTTCTCCCAATATACAGGGCCTCTAATCTAACTGTGTTTAGTTCAGTACTCTATTAATCCCGGAAACCCATCACTACCTAGCTTAATTGAGTCCCATACCTCCAGACCATTTAACGCCCATAACCCTCCCCGACAGTGCACCCCTAGGAAACACACCCTACCCGCCGACAGAAACAGACTGAGCCAGAGAACACCCTAGCGTATCCAGAGAAGGAAAAACCAAGATTACTGCACCTGCACAAGACAGCATAGAAGACCAACTACTCTACTACGTCTGCACCTTAAACTGAAAAATGGCCCGACCCAGAAAAGGACGCAGAGAAAGAGAGCAAGATCGCGCAACAAGGGACGCAAACACACAACACCAACAGAACCCAGAAGAAGCAGCCTCATCGGCAGGAAACACGCCTAACGCAGTCATAACCGGAACAAACTATGTAAGAGAAAAATCCTTATACCTCACACCCTAGCTCGCGACAACCACGGAACACCGACACCTCAACACGGAAACCTCGAGACATGCAAAGAATATCCCAAAACACCCAGAAAAAAAGACGGGAGCACTCAACAAGAGAGTGGGATGACTCCAACCCCATTACCCCTTACATCACAAGAACAGAGGCGCACCATCGATTTCCACAACATCCCACACAATACGACGAAGCCCCGACAACCAACAATGCTACCTCCAACCTAACAATCGGACTCAATGAAGAAGAAGCCATCGCTGATCTTCAACCGAGCGTCATCACAGCAGAAGCACCACGATTGATCAGCCCTGTTATCAACCTATTGGACCGCTTCAATGAAGAAGCAGCTGTCGCCGTTCTTCATCCTACCAACATCAATGCGGAAACACCACGACCGGACAACCACAAACCTGGAGAACGAATAAACATTAAAAAAAATAACACCCAGAGAATCCACTGTAACTTAATAAACACAAGGTCAATGTCCAAACACTCAACCGAAATATACGACCTCCTATCAGAAGGAGGCATAGACATCCTATTTGTAACTGAAACATGGCTAGACGACAACTACAAGATCACCCTCAACAACTGCCTGCCTGAAAACTTCAAATGCATCCAAGCAAACAGGAAATCCAAAAGAGGGGGGGGGCTTGCGATCATCCACAAGGAGCAACTGGCCATCAAAATGGAAGATCCACTAAACATCGATAAATGTGAGTCCTTAATACTACGGCTATCAGTAAACCCCAAAACAAACCTGAAATTCATACTGATATACAGACCACCAACCTACGATGCGACTTTCATATACGCCTTCATGGAAGCAATCACCATCCTAGCCATCAAGTACAATCATCTGATCATCCTTGGAGATTTCAACATCTGGTTCAACGAAGAAACCACAACCACACAAAAATCCTTAACCACCCAACTAGCAGCCATGAACCTACAACAACTGGTCAAAGGAGCAACACACCCAGCAGGGCACACACTTGATGCAATCTTCGCCAACAAGGATCTCATCACCACGGCACCCCCATTCAAATACTCTGGAGTGACCACCTCATCATTCCATTCATAATCACAATGGCCGCTCCAACAAAAAAGCAACAAGAAAACCACTGATCATGATGAAAAGAAATTGGAGAACCATAAAAAACTCCAACCTAACCGAGCTTCTAGCACTCAGCAAACCACAAGCAACAACCATGGAAGAAGTTGACCCAGACAAAAAAGTTACCCTACTCCATATCTGGATCGCAACAACTCTAGATGACATTGCCAAAGCAAAGCCCTTCACCCCATCACGTAAGAAAACAGCAAAATGGTTCACCCCACTACTCAGCGCCATGAAAAGAAAAAAAACGAAAACTAGAACCTGAATGGAGGTCCAACACCATCACGGCAAACAAATTGAAATTCCTACAACAGATCCGCTCATATAAAAAGGAAATACAAAAAGCGAAGAGGAAACACTACAACAACCGAACCTTCAGAGCACCAAACGCCCAAAAAGAACTCTTCAAAATCATGAACGAATTAAAAAACCCACCGGGCTGCAACAACACGCCAATTCCATATGAAACTTTACGATGACCTAGGAGACCACTTCAAAAACAAAATAACTTCCATCCAACACACCATACAAAACAGACCAATCGATCACACCTCATACCCCATTGACACCGACGAGGAATATCCAAACAAGCTACGAGGCTTCCCAGAAATATCAGTAGAGACTTTCGTCAAACTGGTAAACCAAAGCAACAAATCAGGCTCTCCTGAAGACCCCTGCACCTCAGACATATACAAGACAATTCTCAAACAAGGAACCCCCATGGAATGCCACAGGAATCTCCTCAACCTCTCAATCTCAACAGGTAAAGTACCACAGGCCTTCAAATCGGCTTACATCCAGCCGCTACTCAAAGACACAACAGGAAACGTAGAGGACTTATCCAACTACAGATCCATTTCCAACATACCCTACATAGCCAAACTGCTAGAAACCCACGTCTACAAAATAACCCAAGAATTCATAAAAGAGCACTGCCTACTAGACCAGGCACAGTTGGTTTCAGACCAATGGGAGGAACAGAATCAGCTCTCCTCTCAATATGGGACGACCTAAAAACAAACGCAGACTCAGACAACAGTACCACCCTGATTCTCCTTGATCTATCCGCAGCTTTCGACACTGTCAACAACAACATCCTCATAAAGAGATTAGAAGGACTAGGAATAACAGACACCACCCTACTATGGATAAAATCCTTCCCAACAAACAGAACCAAAACCGTATGGATGAAACCTTTTAAGTCCAAACCTAGAGACTCCACATGCGGAGTACCACAAGGATCATCTTTCTCCCCGCTTCTATTCAACATCTACATGTACCTATTAATCATACTCATCAAAAAACATGGCCTCCAATGCTACAACTACGCTGACGATACTCAAATAATCTTCAACATACAAGACACCCGAGAAGAAAACACTACACTAGAGAATTGCCTTCGTGATATATTCAACTGGATGAACCTCAACCACCTCAAAATCAACCCAGGCAAAACAGAGATAATGATTGTTTCAAAAAAGGGAGGCAACATCATCTAATTCCCCTGGCCAAGAGAGCCCAGCACCATCATCAACTGTAAAAAAACCTAGCGGTCCTGATGGATAACAACCTCACTCTAGAGCCACAAGTAAACGCTCTACTCAAGAAATGTTTCTTCCTCCTGCGAGCAGCAAAAAGGATCCTACCGTTCCTGTCGTTCGCAAACAAAACACTTACCATCATCGCTCTGATCATGTCCAGAGTAGATTACGCCAATAGCCTATACCTGGGCATGCCCGAACGACGTCTAAAAAAACTACAACGCATACAAAATGTGGCAGCCAGACTCCTCCACAAGCTACCCAGAAGAGAACACATCACACCCGCGCTAAAGATACTACACTGGCTAACATTAAAACAGTGAATAAAGTTCAAGTCCATGTGCATCATGCACAGAGCAAAACACAAACAAGGCGCAGAATTCCTAAGCGATAAACTACACCTACATCAACCAATAAGAACACTGAGATCAAGCACCGACATCCGCCTGGAACCAAAACCCTATAACAGAAGACAACTCGGACTATCCTCTTTCTCGCACCAGGCACCGAAAACCTGGAATGACCTACCTAAGAATATATGGAACACAACAAACCACCTAGCATTCAGGGAACTCCTCAAATCATGGCTCTTCACAGCGTAACTACAACAGCGACGCACTAGAATGCCCATCCCGTTAAACAGCGAGGAAATAACACCAACCTCGGTCACCTCCAAAATGGACATACACAGAACCCAAAGAACTGTAACGCTCACCTGATTCTCGCAGAGGCGCTGGTCTTGACTGGGCGACTACCGTATCTTCAAAGGTGATGTGTAGCACCCGGTTGGCTCTTTGGGCTGGACCTCTGTGCACTGTATGCCTGACGTGTAGAGTAAGATGTCTGCAGATAGAAAATATGGGGTTAATGAACTGGGGTTATTGGGGTGTCCCTATCTCTTTCCTCTTCTCCTCTCCTGTAGACCCCCAAAGGTTAACGCTCTCACCTTAGGTAAGTGAATGCCGAGCTCTCCATCTGCCTCGGGGCAGGGTGCTGTAACCAGTTTCTTCACTGGATAGGTAGCGCAGGCCTCTTGACTTCAGAGGACTGCTGTCCGTCGTTTACTGCACGAACGGTAAGTTTCGAGTCATTCAAATGTCTTTAAAGTCTTTAGTAATGATGTCTCTTGTTTTGCAGGGTTCCGGCGATGGCGGATGACGGGCTGAAGTGAGTTGAAGATGGAGCCCGTGTGATGAATAGAAGCGCCTGGAAGCACGTAAGCAAGCGCTTGTTGCCTGCTTCACTATGCGCTCTAACTGTCTTTTTATTTTGCAGGTACGAGTTCGGAGCGGCTGCAGGGTGCCGGAATACCCACTGGATTAGATGTGGAAATGAGTAATGGCACGTGAGTATTAAAGTTCCCCAATGTCTTTAAACGCACCTTGTTTTGTCTTTCAGATGCGGGATGCAGCGCCGAAGAGTTGGTAAACTTTTGTCTTTCAGATGCCGGAATGCTAACCTGTTCTTTCTTGTCTTTATAGGTGTTGCTGAAGACTGGATTCAGGATGGTAAGCCTTTGCCTTTCAGATGCCGGAATGCTAACCTGTTCTTTCTTGTCTTTATAGGTGTTGCTGAAGACTGGATTCAGGATGGTAAGCCTTTTTCCTTAGGCCCAGGACCGGATGCAGAAGACACGATGAGCGTTCTGCTGCAGAGGTTGCAGAATAACGCAAAGCAAGATTCATCCACCGGGTGTGGTTTAAATAGCCTCCTGTAGTGCTTAGGTGTCTCCTTCCACAGCCACGCCTAAGTAAGAAAAGAGTTCCTGGTAAGAAAAGAGTTCCTGCCTTCCAGAAGAGTTCCAGTGTTCTGAATCTAGGGAGTGGCTCCAGCCCCACCCAACAGGAAAAGTAGTTCCAAACAGAAGAGGATCAGAGGCTCAACTGGCAGGCAAGTAAGCAGCATGGTCTGCTGAAGGTAAGTCCACCCAAGCATTATGAGGGGACTGGGCATATTTATGAGCCTGGTGCCACTGGCGCCAGGACTGGGTCCAAAAGGTCCCAATTGGGACTGGTTGGCACTCGGAACCTGGGTTATGGATCTGCTTCCAAGGGAGTTGGGAAAACCCTGACCTTTTGGAAGCAGAGATCATGACAAGAACGGACCCCACGACAGACCATAAGATATTATGGGAAATAGCCACAGAAGGAGGTCACAATAGACTGACCACATACTCAGACCGAGACGAAAGCTCTTAAACGACTCATCCACTGCCTTCCAGCTGTACCATAACCAAAAACCCCCAGCAGACACATTTAGATAGAAAGTTTGTGAGAGGAGACCACAACACCAGCTCCAGCACCCAAGGAGGAGAATAGACACCCAACCCACACTAATCAATCCATCAGCATTAGAACTCTTACAGAGCTCGCTAGAATCGAACGACGAGGAGCAATTAGAACCCTTACAGAGCGCGTTAGAACAGCACAGGGATCGCCTCACACAAACATAAAACCCTGCCAGGCGTAACCCCTTTGCCCACCCTGATGAGATTGGGAGGATTGGCGAGCACCACACTTGGACAGAGTTCTGAATGTTAGCAGGTTAAACTTCATATAACCCACTAACAAAAAACTGCAGACTTATCTCACTCAAAAATCTCACACAACCATCTCTCGCACAACAACCTGCACGCACTTCACAACACTGCAACAACACATAAGCCGCACCAAGAGCACACGAGGACTGACATCGATCCGATACTTACACCAAAGCTCAGCACCCGGTGTATACCGAGTTGAAGCTGCCAACAGAACACCACTTCTCTCACTATCCTACTCCCGCTTCACTTACTAACCCATCCCACCTTCTCGTTTGCAGATCCGCCAGAGTGCCTTGGGACCAACTCCATTGGTGACGGTGCGCGGTGCAAATACCTTTAACATTTAACATATCATACAGCCATTGTTGAACACATTGTTGTTTAGCTAGGGGACTGATGAGGATGAATTTGTCCTTTGACAGGTTAAGTTTTCGGTAGGCAGTCGACATCCAGGACTGGATATTGGCACAGTAATCGTGGAGATGACTAATGTCCTGTGGACTTTTTACTCTCATGCACAACTGAGTATCATCTGCGTACTGATCAATGGCTATATCTTTATTTTTGAGGACAGTGCCAGAGAATACCATCCTATCGGTGTGGAGGGAGAGGAGGTTGCAGTTGTCGATGATGTCGAATGCAGCTAAGAGGTCAAGGAGCTTGAGGAGGCATTAGTCACCCTTATCCATGATTTGGCATCATCAACCACCTGGATGGCGGCTGTCTCGATGCTACGCTTTGAGCGGAACCCCAACTGATGGTCGTTTAAGAGATTTAGTTCGATTTTGGCAAGTAGTTGTGTAGCAACTTCTTTTTCCAAGATTATATCACCAAACGGGAGGTTCATAATTGGCTGGTAATTGACAACGTTGTCTAGTTCTAGGGTCGATTGTTTCAAAAGAGGTTGTAAGAGACCAGTCTTGAAGGTCTCTGGGAATGAGCATTCTATGAGGGAGACATTTATGATGTTGAGGAATGCGTTGAGCACCAGGCCTGCCATTTGTTTACTGATTGAGGCCAGGATGATATCGTCAGAGTAGGACTTAGGTTTGAGGGAGGCGATTGTTTTTAGGAGGTCTGAGGGAGAGAGAGAAGATAATTTGTTCCAGAGGGACAGTGTGTGTGCTGGAAAACACCAGGGCTAATTCTGTGGGAGGTGGTCTGGTGCATCAGGATGGCAGGCGTTTTCCCAATAAGCCTCTTTCCCATGGGGGCCTCTTTTGTGTGGTGGTGTCTAGCTCAGTCCCGCTCACAACATGGTGGTTGCTGAGGATGCACAATATGTTCAAATATGTGTCTCTGTGTAATGGTTAAACCATCCAAATGTCAAAAAATAAACCAAACTCAGTCTCTACTGGTTCACACAGTTTTGTCTTTTTGTCACATTACAAATACAGGAATAATGGCATTCAAAATCCACTATTCTCTCAGTCAGAGAGCGTGAGGGTGACGTTGAGGTTTCACGCCTGCGCATTAGCAACACACGTGCCTTCCGTTAGGTGTGGGCCAATCTTTCTCTTTGAAGAGTTTCATGTGTCACCTCCATCCCAGAGTGAAAGAGAAAGCAAAGGAGGGAAAAATGATACACAAAATGCCGACTCATAGTCGCATCTGGCAGATATGCTCGTCGAACGCATCTGGCAGATATGCTCATCGAACTTGACAGAGGCCACACTGAACCGTGTAAAGTACAAAGCGTTTATTTTATTAAGTGTAGTAGTAGCTTGGTGTGTGATAAAGAGACATTGGTTGAGCAGTAGGGTATAGTACTTACCGAACATTTAGTTGGAAAACCATTCTTCGTGACCTGGATAAACACGTGTTTTTTGTGCACGCTCTGAATTCTGTAACGTGTTTCTCGTGATGCTGTTGTCTGGATTGAGGTTTGCTGCCCTTTACCTGACAAAAGCAGCTGATCGGGCCTGGCTACCATGCACAAGCCTCGCAGGCTATTCCAGATACATCGACATTTCCCTGTGGCCATTCACAGGCTTTCTGTCATTGGAGGCCAGCTCCTTCTTTCATCAGTCAGGTGGCCATTAGGGGCCGATTCATGGATTTTTTTTGCAGTGCAAAGTCAGGGCAAAGTCAGGGCATAGTCATTTTGGCAGTACAAAATGACTTTGCACGGACTTTGCACTGCAAATATACACTTTGCACAGTTCCATAAATCAGAGTTTGTGTCGGCAGTGCAAAGTCACTTTTCAGCAGTGCAAAGTCACTTTGAACCATGTAAAAAATTCCATGAATCGGGCGTCAGATATTGTTGTATAACTAACTGCTGCTTTCAGCAGGCACCGAATGTCAACTGCATTACGAGTTGGAGGCAAGGTCGTGGGCGAAGGGGTGGGTGGGGCTTCAGAAACTCTAACAAATTAAAGAGTCCACCTTTCACTGCTGCATCCCAAAGTCTATTGAAAGACATATTTAGCCAACGTTTGTGTTTATTCCATATGGAGTGCCCTGTGAGTAAATGTGCTTGTCATGGAGACCAATATTCTGTAACCAACAGGTTTCTAAGCCTGTGGCACTCACCCGAACATTCGTGGTTCAGAGGTTGACAAAATAAAGGCCAATGTAATAGATAGTTAAACCACCTGTATCTAGAACTATGCACTCCAATGGACCACCAAGCCGAGCCAGGCCCATGCACTCCAATGGACCACCAAGCCGAGCGAGGCCCATGCAGTCAAATGGACCACCAAGCCTAGCCAGGCTCATGCACTGCAATGGACCCCCAAGCCAGGCCCATGCACTCCAATGGACCACCAAGCCGAGCCAGGCCCATGCAGTCAAATGGACTCCCAAGCTGAGCCAGGCCTATGCACTCCAATGGACCCCAAGCCGAGCCAGGCCCATGCAGTCAAATTGACTCCCAAGATGAGCCAGGCCTATGCACTCCAATGGACCCCCAAGCCGAGCCAGGCCCATGCAGTCAAATGAACCACCAAGCTTAGCCAGGCCCATGCACTGCAATGGAACCCCAAGCTGAGCCAGGCCCATGCACTCCAATGGAATCCCAAGCTGAGCCAGGCCCATGCACTCCAATGGACCACCAAGCCGAGCCAGGCCCAGGAACTCCAATGGACCCCCAAGCCGAGCCAGGCCCATGCACTCCAATGGCCCCCAAGCCAAGCCAGGCTCATGCACTCCAATGGCCGACCAAGCCGAGCCAGGCCCATGCACTCCAATGGACCACCAAGCCGAGCCAGGCCCATGCAGTCAAATGGACTCCCAAGCCGCGCCAGGCCCATGCACTCCAATGGACTCCCAAGTCGAGCCAGGCACATGCAGTCAAATGGACCCCCAAGCCGAGCCAGGCCCATGCACTCCAATGGACCACCAAGCCGAGCCAGGCCCATGCAGTCAAATGGACCACCAAGCCTAGCCAGGCCCATGCACTGCAATGGACCCCCAAGCCGAGTCAGGCCCATGCACTCCAATGGACCCCAAGCCAAGCCAGGCCCATGCACTCCAATGGACCACCAAGCCGAGCCAGGCCCATGCACTCCAATGAGCCCCCAAGCCGAGCCAGGCCCATGCACTCCAATATGCCCCCAAGCCAGGTCCAGGAACAGACACATTCCTTAAAATGTTCTCTACTGTACCTCTACGGTGCGGGCGTTCGGGAGAGCAAATAGAAGCAACCAATGGCATATCCAAAAGTTTGGGCTTTGGTTTAGCAATGTGATAGGCATTTGTCAGGCACTGATATTATTGTACTACTTGACCATAAAATGGCAATTTCTGGAAAATAGTGGGATTACCTGGACATTTGATAGGAGTGCTTGGCAAATGCCTATTTCATACCTACACATAGGCACCAACTGCTGGCTTTGTCTATGGTTGTTTTTTTAAAGGACTTCAGTGCAAAGAACAGATAATAATCAAGTGGCTGTCTACACACTTGTTTAAGTCACGTCTATTACACCATTAGCCATTTACTGCTGCAGATAGCCCATTAACTCTCAGCAGCCTGCTTAGAAATATCTCTCGCAGGTTACATTTTGGCTTACCACAGAAACACCCAGACTCGCTTATAGTGCAAAAGGTTGCTTTAATGTGACAGGCTAAATCTTACAAATAACCGCTTACCTGGCTCCATGGCCTTACAGACTAACACAATATTTTAAACAACCAATTAACAATTCAACACTTTCATTTTCCCCAACAATTAAATAATTAAATAGTTCCACTTCCTCCCTGACTATCCCTTGGTCCCTACCGTCTCCTTACCACTTCTGAAGGCGTCCTGCTTTCCCCCAGGGGCCATGCCCCTCCAGGTTCAATACCTGTTCCCCCGGGGTAGCCTGTTTGTGCAAACAGCACCACCCCATCCTTTCCCGCGCCATTCACCCATTGTGCTTCTCTCCCCTACATCTAAAGGGGCTATGCCCCCGGCAATAGAAAAACCCTCCACCGAGGTGTTCTTTCAGCCCCACCCTCCACCATTCCTTTCTACTTCCAACTCCTTACTAGATCTTTCACCAACCAGGTCAAATCCGTCAGATAATAACTATTTCGGAAAACCGACAAGTGGACTCCATCCTCTCTGAATATCATGAACCCTTCATAAACTATTTCTTTGTGGTCCAAAACCTTTACCGCCGCCGAGGCACAACATTTTTCCATCCCTCTGTTTATTCCCTTCCTTGCCCGCTCAATCGCTCCCTCACTTTTTGCGCTCCCCTCCAAACTCTCTGCAGCAACAACTTGGTCAAAACTGCACACGCTTGAGGCCACATTTCTCTGACCCATAACAAATCCCTTTTCATTTTTGTAAGAAGAGCCACACCTGTATCTCTTAACAGGTCATTTTCATCTGCATGAATAATCACCCCCTCTGGAGACCCATAGCATTCCCTCAACCCTACCAACTTAGGCAGTAGCTGATCCCAGCAAAGCCCCCCCAAACCGGACCATCTTAGCAATACCTCTTTATAGCTGCAACCCAATTGGCTGCCAAAAACACCTTTTTTCTGCTTCCTTCCCCACCCACTTAACAATGGAGTGGCCCACGATCCAGATCTACGCCATCTCCCCGGCCTCCGACCAGAAATTACAAAATCACTTACAAATCATAACCATCTTACCACATGCAACTCTCCTAGATCCTCTGAAAAATTCTTTCAAACGTCCCCTTTACCCAAGTCCCTGACGTACTCTTTGTATCTCCCGGACTTCCAAAGCCCCAAACTTTTCACCTTATCCGCCGATAAACCCAGCCTACTACCTTCAGATGCTGCACCCATCCTAAAAGAATTAGTTCCAAACTCCTTCGCCTTTTCCCCTACCGCTACCAGAACCTTTCGATCTGTCTTTGACCTCTTAATCTTGATGTCCAAAACTAACTCTGTAAAATGAACTTCATCCCAACTTAGACCACCTGCCCCACTTTCCCCCCCCCATCAGCTCAGAAACTCTAAAGGCCCCAAAAAATAGCCATGTAAAACAAGTTGCAAACCACTCTCCTTCCCAGGCCGACCAGCTTACCCCCCCCCACATTCTGACACAACCTTGTTAGCAATTCCGCCGATACCGGTCTCCTCTTATCCTTTTCCCTCTTACTTTCCCTTGCCAATCCTTCCAACATCCTGTTTGCCATTCCTCCCCCGCTCGGCTGAAAACCCCAAAACCACTTCCCATAAAAAGCAATCCCTGCCAATTTCCCCGTTATAGTTGGCCTAGACCAGCCCCTATCCATGCACCTCAAGAGGAAGTTAGTGACATCATCCCTTCTCCGTTCTTCCTCATCACCTCTACCATTCCCACTCCGAGCTCCCCCACCCTATGAAATCCTCGCAAGCTCCCCTGTATGCATCTCTAGATGCCGGAGCAAGCGAACCCTCCACCAATGCAAGCGCTCTCAGCTTCCTATCTTCCACAGCTCCTCTGGAATCCGCTGCCCCTCCTGATTTGCTTCTGGAGCCAATCCACTGAATTTCTGCCATTGAAAACGAGATAATGCATCAGCAATGCCATTATCCTTCCCCGGCACATGTGTTGCCTTAAACACCACATTCCATTCCATGCAACGCAGAAAAATTTTTTCTCATCAGTCTCGCCACCCTCTGATCCCTTGCCGACTGCCTGTTCACTCCATGAACCACACATTCGTTGTCACTGTTGAAATTCACTTTCTTGTTTTGCAAATCCTTCCCCCACAATTCCAATGCAACCAGTAAAGGAAAAAATTCAAGGAATGCTATACTCCTTCCTTCCTTCAACCAAAACGATGGCCAGTTCTCCGCACACCACTTTCCTCTCCAGAACACTCCAAAACCTCCCGCACCTGCTGCATCTGAGAATATCTGCACCTCCCACACCAGATCTCCTTGCAACCACATGGACACTCTGTTAAAGCTCTACAAAAAATGCAGCCAAATCCTACAATCTTCCCGAACTGCACCTGATACCCTTACCCAATGATGTGGGCACTTTGCTCCCGCCATAGACCACGCCATGTTTCTACAAAAAGTCCCCCCTGGAGCCACCACCTTGCATGCAAAATTCAAATGCCCCACCAATCTCTGCATTTCGACTAGCATCATCTTCCTGGCCCCCTCCGCTTTATCCAGCAATCCTACCATTTTGCTCACCTTGTCATGCAGCAAGCATGAGGTCATGGCCACTGAATCCAGTTCAATCCCTAGAAATGTCAACACCACTGCCGGCCCTTCTGTTTTGTCTTCTGCTAAAGGCACACCCAACTCCCCCATCAAATCCTGGAACAACTTTAGCATCTCCTCGCACTCCCTCTCTCTGTCTGCCCCGCTAATGAACAGAAAATCATCTAGGTAATGCAGTACATCTTCCCAACCGGAACTGTATGAAAAAACCCACTGTAAGAAGGAACTGAAACGTTCAAACAAGGCACAGGAAATTGCGCACCCCATTGGCAAATCTTTGTCAATGCAGATGCGGTCCTCACATTGCAATCCCAACAGTCAAAAATCCTCCGGGTGCACTGGCAACAACCTCAAAGCTACCTTAATCTCACACTTGGCCATGAAGGCCCCACACCCCGCTTTCCTCACCAAATCCATCGCCTGGTCCACACTTGCGTATACTGTTAAGTGACTTCAATTCAGCAATCCCACTAAGTCAGTGCCTCGTCTGGGACGCCCAAGGGAAGCCCTTGTTTATATATTTTTATGGCAAGTTATACTCTGGATGATAAACCCTTATATAACACCCCTCTCTTTGTATCCCCCTGACCTCACTGAGCCAAGAAGTAGGTTTGTTTTGCAATTTAAAAGGTTTATTGAGAAAGTAAACAATATATATATCACACTTTTATGAATAAATTAATATTTGATATCACACTTAGGCATATGACAGTGATCAACAATGGATAATATTACAATTGTACGCTTATTTAATTACTTAGGAGTTGGTATAGGAAGGAAAAGGTAACTGAGAATGCTTTTATGGGTTCAAGGAAAAACAATGATGAATAAAGTGCAGTACAGAAATAAACTGATAGGGTTTCACAAGAGATAATATGTTCACTTTTCCCCTTGTGGCAATTCACTCCCCCCCTATGCAATACAAAAAGATGGAAAGGAGAGCACACAGTTTTCAGGAATACAATCACAATACAATACGAATTTCAGTTCCCCCCTAGCAAGCTTAGAGAAACAGGGATGGTTTTAAAAACAGGCGAAATTACTTTTAAATGTGGTATGCAAAGAAGGGAAAAATATTCTAAAAATGATTTTAATTCCCTGTAGGAGGTTCAGGGTAGGTGATAGCTATTTAAGATTAGTTCAAGTCACACTCGCGATGCTCAATGAGGGATTAGCAGGTTGAAAACGAATTTTAGCAGTTCAAGCAAAAGCGGCTATTTTGACAGGAGCTAATTGGACCAAATCGCAAATCGTGGCACTTTTTCCGAGTGCGTCGAGCGGGATTATGGAAAAACTATAATGAATAGAGAGTCGGTATTAGACT
This sequence comes from Ambystoma mexicanum, assembly GCF_040938575.1. Classification (NCBI taxonomy): domain Eukaryota; kingdom Metazoa; phylum Chordata; class Amphibia; order Caudata; family Ambystomatidae; genus Ambystoma; species Ambystoma mexicanum. Next base: position 681,539,701 of record NC_090925.1, read on the forward strand.
TATTGGGAAGCTTAGAATCTTAGCTTTAAAATGAAAGATAAATCTCGTTCGTAGCACACGCGGTCCCAAATATACGGACGATTTTGTGGAGAAAGTTTCTCAAAATGAAAGTAAACTTTAGAATGACAAAATGACACTTTTACAGCTTTGAAATGACAGAATGAACACACAATTCCTTTGATGCAGTTCTGGACAGGTTCAAATGTTTTGAATCAGATTATTTTAGACTAAGAGATTGGTTCTGGCACAGTTCTAGCTGAGTACTCACACTATAAATTTGAAATAGGCCGTCAGGGTCTGGTCAGGTTGGCTGCGGTTCTCTCGCCACGGACGGTCTTTAGTACCGGTTCTGCTCCCAGCGATCTGGTCTGGGTCTGCTAGCGGCACTGCGGTCTGGTCTGGATCTCTGGTTCTGCTGGTCTGGATCAAGTGGATTCTGGATACAGCACTGCTTTCTGGGTACTGACACCGGGTTCTAGCCAGAATCAAACAGCTCAGCCCGGCTGCTTGAATAATTTGTAAAAGATTTTGAGGCCTGCTGAAAAAGGATTCAGCTGGTGGTTCAGGCCTCAATGCTACAAGTTCTGAAGTCTGGATTCTAAGTTCTGGAGATGGTCCTTCTGGATATTGTCTGGTCCGGAAAAATGCTTTGCAAGAAAATGGAAAGTGAGTGTGTTGCCTGTCCAAAGCAGTCTCTTTTTATGTGTTTTGAAAATGGGTATGTGCGTGGGCATAACTAAGCCTTATCATTGGCCAAGCTCTCCTCTCTCCCTTGATTGGTGGAAGGAATGGAGTGTCATCGTGATGAGGTATGTTTTATGAGTCAGAGGATCCTCCCCTTTGCATTTACTTAGAAAAATCAATATGACCCAAAACACATATTTCCCAGATACACAGTTTGTTGAAATTACATGTACACATTGCAGATGAATTAAGGTACATTCTTGACCAACTCTGATCTTTCTAAGAGCTTGGGTTAAGAAATGACAACATTTTGCACTTTTTGGTTGGTTTTCCAATATTGGACTTTTACCCAAATTTACACAGAGGTACACCCCCCTTCTGGGCAGATTACAGTAATTTACTATGTCTCTAGCATAAACCCCATGTCTGCAATATTAATAAATAGCGGGGTTCGGTCCCAGAACACCGCACAAAGTGGAGTTTGGTCTCAAATCGTGAGGGCATTTTCCATATTAAGGACCCCCAAATTGAACATTTCTGTGAGCTTAATACAAGATTTTATAAGCAATTTAATCATCAAACATACATTTGTCCTTAATTAAATTCACATCCCAGTCTGGGTGAGTCAGAGATCACAGGCTTCTCCTTCCTGGCAGGGCAGCTGTTGACAGTTACACCCTAATCTGCATTTCTATTCAATTGAAAGGGTCTATTGTGTTGTGTCCTGCAGCCTGCAAGGGAAACTCCTCCCTCTCAATCAACAGGGCCATGTGATATCCAGGGCTGTTGTGTGGGTCTCTGAGGTGTTAATGGTTCTCAGGAAAAGCAAGTCTTTTGAACTTTTAATAACATAAGATCACCTTCTGTTCACTGCACAGTTCTGCAAGACAGCTCACCTGTCAGGATTTATAGAGCGCCAGTGCCGGTCAGTGGCTTGCAATGGTACTGCACCCATTTTTGGAAGCTGTCTTGAATTAATACATTTCAAAAAGAAAGAATTTTACTTGATAGTATATGATCCTTGCTTGACATGGCATTGATGTGGATCTGCAGTAGAGTAATTTCGTGCCCATAATTTTAGCCATTTTTGACATCAATTAAAACTGATTTTGAACAGAACCATCTTTCTTTGCACTGGTGGGTGGCAGGTCAGGCGACCATTTTTGTGTGCGCAAAAACTGCACGGTTTTCCTGGATTCTAGCGCAATGTGGGCTTTTTCGGCCATCTTGGATTTTCTGAGCCCACAGCCCCAAATGTTGTAGCATAATAACTCGAACATGGGTCAAAACCCCTTACAAGCCCCCCCGCCTGACTGCGCTTTGATTTCGAGTCAAGGGGGAGTCGGGTGCAAAGGATGTTTTGATCCACGCGCTGGGATTTCCGCATCATCTTCTTCCGATTCCGTAGATGGCAAAGTTCAGCATCTTTTCCTCCATCAGGGTGGGTCGATCGGTTCTCCTCACCGGTCCTGATGGGAGTATTGGGCGGTACCCCGGGCCCCTCAGATCTTTGCTCTCGGTCCCCGGGTCATCCTCCTTGGTCAGTCTCAATGGTTTCATCTCTCCTAGGATGACAAATCACAGCGACAATACCTATTCGTGGACATTTCTCCCCCACTATTGATATAGTGGGGTGGCATATACATTTTATGAATCAAGCAACATTTACATTCTTATTTTAAAAAACAAGATATAATCAGGAGACATTTTCATTCAAGAACCATAATATTTTAGAGACTATATGTGGGATATTTTAGGGTTGGAACTGAATTACTCTGGAGGGGCCCCCTCTGGTATTGCAGAGGACTCCTCCAGTTGCTGCAGAGTGTGCCTGGGATGGCAACACTTAAACTGATTTTTATGGACCCACTTGTCTTCCCCTTCTGCCAAACTACCTTTGGGGATGTGGATCTTGTAGGCAACTGGGGAGATCTTGTCCACAATTTCACAAGGTCCCCTCCATGTAGGCAGAAGTTTCTGCTGTTTGGCCTGGTTTTTTGGAAATTGTATAGATAGACCCGGTCTCCTACATTGTATTCTTTCCTGGTAGTTTTCAAATCGTAATGGGTCTTCATGCTATCAGCTGATCTTTCTAGATTCCGCTGAGGATAGGCAAAAGCGTGTTGAAGGTGCTTTCGTAAATTCTCCACATACTCGTGAGTAGTGGAGGAATTTATTAACGTCTGCTCTTGGGTCCTGTAGTGCAAATGCTGGGAAAGCACCATCTTGCGTCCGGTCATCAACTCAAATGGTGACATTTTGGTTGCAGATGAAGGGGTAGATCTGATGGCAATTAGGACCAGAGGTAATCAGATATCCCAACTTGGCCCAGAATCTGCCACAAACTTCTTTAAGATGCTCACTATGGTTCTGTTGTATCTCTCCACTGCACCAGAAGAGGCTGGCCGGTAAGCAATATGTAGCTTCCTTTTAACCCCCAGTATCTCCCACATCTTAGTCATTACTTCGCTGGTAAAATGGCTACCTCTGTCTGACTCAATCCTTTGGGGGTAGACCAAACCGCGAAAAGATGTGGTTGATCATCAGGGCAGCTGCTGTTTCTGCCTTGCAGTTTGGGGCCGGGAGACATTCCACCCATTTAGTAAATAAGCATGTCACTTTCAACATGTACTTATTTCCCCTGGAGGAGCGCATCACGGGGCCTATGAAGTCGACTTGCAAATCTGACCATGGCAGTGTCATCCCCCTCTTTTGGAGAGGCGCACGGTGTGTGAGGGATGTTGGCTGAAATTGTGCACACACAAGACACCCCTTCAAGTATTGGTTGAGGTCCTGCCCCATGTGTGGCCAGTATGCAACCTCTCTTAAGATCTCAAGTGTTTTGTGAAACCCCCTATGACTGGCGGAGGCCGCATCATGGGCGTGACTTAACATCAGGCTTCGGAATGATGTAGGGACCACCCACTGATAATGGCCAGCTTGGGATTTCCTTACCAACAAACCGTCTTGGATTCGGAACATTTTTGGACATTTCATCAACACTCTAAGGTCCTCTTTCCCAATGCACTCGGTATCCGTCAGGGGAAAGTTCTCAGGGTCCTCAATGTGTTGGTAAAACTTACCAATTATTGGATCCCCCTTCTGTGCCGTAATCAAATCAGCATCTGGGGTCTCCTTACTCCATTGTGCAGTTGAAAGATCACTGTGAGCATTTGTCTGGGACCTAGTGATAGCAGTGACCTGGATCTCCCTCAACAGGGACTCAATCTCTATTATATCCCCTTGGATGGCCCCGGTTTTGGCCAGCCGATCAGCTAAGTAATTTCCAGTTTTGTCTTGTCCCTCTACTTTGGAATGACCCTTGATCTTTTTCCAGTAGATGGTCATCCCATTCGAGGTGACCAGATCATCAATGTTTTGAATTAACTTCCCATGTTTCAAGGGTTTGTTATTAGCACATAACATGCCTCTGGTTTTCCAATTAACCAGGTACTCCACGAACCCGTTCCGTACATAATCTGAATCTGTGATTATGACCAGTTCGTGGAGTTGATGTTGGACAGCAGTGAGGATGGCTTGATACACAGCCATCAATTCTGCCACATGACTACTTCGGGGACCAATTTTGTATCCAGCGGAGGGTTCTGGGGACTCATTCACCCATGCATTCCCTACGCCGGCCACAAGTTCTTTTTCCCCGTTGTTGTCAACATGGTAAGAGCATCCATCCACATAGACAGTGGGCATTCCCTCACACTTGTCTTCTTCAAAGACTTTGTCTGGGGAATTAAGGTATGCCTCCATGTTGTCCTTGATTTTTAGACTTTCGTCCTCGAGACAGTTTTCTCTGGCACAATCATGCAAGCCAGCCAGACATTGCGCGAGGGGACTCTTCTTGTTTTGGCCATATCTGACCTCCACAGGAAAGCCTTGCATTGACGGAATCCAGGAAGTAATTCGAGAATTACTCACATTTCCGGCCCGGATTCTGTCACTTTGGAGATATTGCAGAGGCTGGTGTGGAGTCTCCACTATGATGTGTTCCCCCTGGATGAACGGGCGGTAATTCTTCAATGCCCACACCATTGCCAGGAGTGCCTTCTCACAATCGTTGAATTTTTCCTCCACAGAGGATAACGTTTTGCTCGCATAGGAGATTACCTTATTGACCTTGCCATGCTTTTGGTATAATACTGCCGTCAAGCACGTATTAGAGAACCCTGTCTCCAGGAAAAACTCCTTGTTCCTGACAGGGTAAGCTAGGCAGGGCGCTTGTGAGAGGCTTCTTTAGAGCTGTCTTACTGCCTCGGATTGTTCTGGACCCCATTCCCACTTTACCCCCCCCTTCAAGAGATGAATCAGGGGTCTGGTGATCTCTGCGTAGCCCTCAATGAACTTTCTGCTGTAATTAATCAGTCCAAGGAGGCTCCTTAGTTCCCGCAGAGTTGTGGGGTCTTTCAGTTTCTGAAGGGCTTCCACTTTCTTTTCCTGGGGACAGAGACCCTGAGGAGTAATCTCATGCCCCAAGAAATTAACACGGGTTCTACACCACTGTGCTTTCTGAAAGGAAAGTTTTGCTCCGGCGGCCCTCAACTGGGTCAGAACATAACGGATCTCCGCTATATGTTCCTCCACAGTTGAACTTTTAATGAGAACATCATCTACATAAGCCAGGTTACCCCTTGCACCCAGGTCGGGCATGGCCTTGTGTAGGAAAATGTTGAACTCATTGCCGGAGTTGAGGTATCCGAAGGGAGTCTGGGTCCATGTGTACTGCTGGCCCCCAAAGGTAAAAGCCAGTTTGTATTGGTCCTCCCTTCTGACAGGCACAGTCCAGTATCCATTGGTCAGGTCTATTGCAGTGAATACCTGTGACCCCTGAATCTGGGCCAACCCTTGGTCAATGTAGGGCAGAGGCCATCGGGAAGTATGGACCCGTTTGTTGAGCTCCCTAAGGTCAGCGCAGAGTCTTCACTGGCCGTTTGGCTTCAATATTCCCAGCACCGGATTATTGAAGGTGCTGTGGACTGGACGGATTATTCCCCGGGACTCAAGGTTCTTAATTATTTCAGTAAGGGTCTCCATGGATGCGAGAGGCAAGCGATATTGCTTCACAAACACTGGAGTCATGCCAGGGTCTGTGGGAATTTTTGTTGTGTGGATATCGGTGCGACCACAGTCATATGAGTCTACCGCAAAGAGATCTTGGAAATCCAAGGAAACTTTTTTCAACTTTTGCTTCTGTTCCAGAGTCACACAGGCATCAGCTAGGTTGATTTTCTCTTCCACCATCTGCTTGAAGCCTGGAAAGACTTCTGGTTTTGCTATCTCAGCAGCCTCCTCCAGCTGGGTGGAGAAGTCCCTGGTCACAGTGCTGATTTGGACTGGAGGCTTTGGGTGGGAAAGGCAGCACTCATGGACCTCGAAAATCACCTCATCCCTTCTGAAGTCACAAGTCACATCTTCCTTACCATAAGGGCAGGTAGTGTACACCAGGAAGTTCCCCCCATGCCGGGTATAGATCCTGTCTGGTGTAGTATTGTCATCACTGTCACTGTCAAAACAGTCCTTGGGGATTGGTCCTAACAGTTCATTTCCTAAATCAATGGAGAAATGTCGGTCATCAACCGCCATTCCAATAATGGTGCCTGCGGCTAGAGTAATACTCTTTAAGTCGCTGTTATCCACCTCTATTGGAATGGTGTCATGTTCTGTGTTGACTAATGGTGTTGGGTTTACCCACAACCCTTGCTGTTGGAGAGAAGCATTTAGATGAATATAAGCATCAGGGTTTTTCAATCTTTGTCCTCTTTTAACTTTCACTTCCAGGGAGAATTGTCGGGTCCTTTCTGAGATGGTGACTTCCTCTTTAACCTGATTTTCAACTGCATAAGATAGCAATTGAGCTGACCTAAATGCTTTTTCTGGATCATCAAAGCCCATGGGATTATCCGCTAATCGGGACCAAGCTTTGAAGTTTATTAGGTCCAAACTAATGGCAAAGTGATTGAGAATGTTACTGCCTAAGTAAAAGGCGGCAGTGACATCTCGCACGACCCAACAATTATGGACTATGCTCTTGTTGCCAATGGAGATTTTGAGCATACACCTGCTTGGCAGGAGATGTTTGGAATTGGGTGCTTCCAGGTCCATTTCCCATTTGTCTATCAGTTTGAATGTGGGAATGGCTGGATCTTTTGGGAGTTAGCGGAACATGGCTTCGCTGATGAAGCTCTTACCGTTGTTCACATACACTCGGGCGAGAACAGAGTCCTTCCCTTCATTTAACTGAACGGGGATGAACAACTGCTCTCCAATTTGCTGAATATCAGCCAGGCTCTGAGCTGATTTCACATCTTTCTGGACTATCGGAGTGGGAATGTCTGATTGTGGATTAGTAAAGAATTTCAGAGTGTTTCCTTCCAGTGTGGAATACCACCTTAAACTGGAAGGTTAATTTTCAGAAATAGAGAGGACCCCCCATCACCAGTCTGTTGTCCTACTGCTATTACTGTCACGTCTGGAATTTGGTTGTTCTGGAAGTGAAATTCTACTTGGTCAGATTTTTGTTCAACCATGTGGCACGTGCCGTTTAAACTAACATGGTTGACACTCTGCTTTAATTTTATTGGTCGGCTAGTCTGGGTCCAGAGGACCTTGTTTACGCAATCTATTAGGGGTGACAACCTTCTCAGGAGGTCATTCCCTAGTAAACAAGGGGTTCCCCTCTGGAGTCACTACTATGAGTGGGTGCTTCACCTTGTGTCACCCAATTTTGATGTCCAAATCTGCAGTCCCCTCGATGGGAATTTCCTTCCCGTCAAAGTTCTGAAGTTGTCCAGGAAGAGAGGTGAGAGGAATATGGTAATTCGACCCCCTTCCTGCATTTAGTTCATCAAAGGCCCTTTTGGACAGAAGAGTAGCTTGGGATCCAGTGTCCACCAGTGCCAAAATTGTACTCTGCCCCTGTACTTGTATCGGGGCATAGTATCTTCCCTCCTTCTCCTCAAGGGGGCACATATAATGCACATTTTTGGACAACTAGTGGGCTAATTTTCTGGTTTTGGACATTGAGAGAGAAGATATTTGGGCAAAAGTCTGTGGAGAGTCTCGGGAATCTGAAAGAAAAAGTTGGCAACTGGATATGGTTTTGGGTTCCCCTGGTTCCGGTTCTGGCCCACCCCCCCCCTTTTTGGAGGCAGTCACCAGGATGGGTTTGGACCAGGGGTTTTTGGTATTGTTGGTTCTGGGATAGGATGATGGGCGGCGACAGCTCGATCCCCACATCTACCCAGTCTATGGATGCGGTTTTGGGTTCCCCTGGTTCCGGTTCTGGGCTGCCCCCCCCCTTTTTGGAGGCAGTCACCAGGATGGGTTTGAACCAGGGGTTTTCGGTATTGTTGGTTCTGGGATAGAATGATGGGCGGCGACAGCTCAATCCCCACATCTACCCAGTCTGGATTGGAATCCCTTGGGACCCATTTTTCCTTGGGAGGAGTTCCCCCATCTCTGAAGGAGAAGATCCTTTTCCCAGGATCCTCTGAGGATCCCTCTCCCTCAAATTGGAAGACCTGTATCTCCTCCACAAAATGGGTCTGTTTGGGTCCTTTGTTTCTCCTACCTCCTCTCTGCTCCTTGGGTGGCAGACTTTCAGGGGTAGGAGATTTTGTTTCCGGTTCCTGGGTTTCCAGGGGCTGTTTGCAAGTGGGGAAGGAAGCTTCCTCCAAGACTTTACACCCCCCTTCCCTTTGTGCCTCCTCCTGGGAACCGGTGGGTTATCGGGGTGCTGCCCCAGTCATTGTTCTGGAGCACCAGGCCCAGAGTTTGGTGCATTCTGTGCCGGCATGCCCATCTGAGGGTTATGCTGAGCCCTTAGCACGCGACCCAGCTCCTGTGCCATATTCTGGACCTGGCGCTCAAGTTGGGAAACCCGCTCAGGCTGATGCGGGGTTCTATTTTCTCCCCTGGGCTGATCCCGGGAAGGGTAGCTAGTCCCTTCTCTGGTAGTACCCCGGGTTGGGAAGATTTGGGTACCCCTCCACCCTTGGCCTCCCCTCTCCCGGATTAGGTGGTCTGGGCTCAGGGAAGTGGGGAAAGAAGGATGGATGATTTTGGGGCTGGAATTTGGGTGGATACCTGGGGAACAAGTTCTGGCCAGGATTTGGGGAATTTCTGCCCTCCTGTGGGAAGATAGGAGGGAGGTTCCCTGGGTCAGGTGCTTGGCTGGATCCCCCCCTTGGGCTGAAGGAGTCCACACATAACCCAGGATGGGTCGGTTTCCCTTGTAGCGGGGACTTACATAATCAGGGGAGTGAGGGACCCCATTCGTGGGACTACCTCCTTGACTCCCTGTCTGTGACTGGCCAGAGGGCCTTCTGGGCTTTGAATTATTCGGCGCAGGCAGGTTTTTAGGTCCCCCCATCTCCAAATCTAAAACGGGGGCAACTTTTACCCCTGCCACCTTGGCAGCAGCAGGGGTGCTGTTGGTTTTGGGGTTTTTGGGCTGATTCTTATTTTCCACTGGTTTCTGCACCTCATAGATGCGGGTGGCTTGCTCAATGACCCAGTCTAAAGATCTTTTCTCGTGAAAATCTCTCACGAGCTGGGTCATTATGTATTTGGGTAAGGCATGGAAAAACGTATTAACAAATTCTTTACTGTCCGTGCGTACCCTTTTTGTTGTCTGCGCAAAAGCACGCTTTAACTCCTGCACAAATTCTTGTGGGGCCTGATCCTCCCCACATTGCAAATTGTAGGCTGCGTTGCGAGCCTCTTGGGGATTTCTGTGAACAGAAAAATGTTTCAAGATGGCCGCCCTGTAGGTGGACCATCTTGAATGATTTTGGTCCTCCATCCCCGCAAAGAAACTGGAGTATTCTGGGGAGAATGTCCATTTTACATACTGAATGCAGCTACTGCTGTCTTTCAAATGGAAAGTCTCCATCATTTGCTCATAAAGCTCCAAGTGTTCCCAAACTGAATACTTGGCGTTCTTGTGATAAGGCGTGATGACACTCCTTATTGCCTTAATCTGTTTTAAGGGGTCCTTAAGCAAGGCCCTTTTTACCTTATTGGCCTTTTTGGTTCGGGTAACCCTGGTCCATTCATCCTCTGACTCAGAAGCACTGCTCCCAGAGGTGCCCGTCTGATCTTCCAGGTTTTCCCGGATTCTGCGAGCCTGGGAATGGCTGGCAGAATGTGGGGACCTGGTCTCCTGTGTCCTGGGCCGCTCAGAGGAGTCTTCAGATCCCTCCTTGCTGCCAGGATTTGATGGGTACCCCCCACTGACCTAACTGGGCAGAGGTTTTTAGGATGCCCTTAGTGGGCCTACTCTCCTGGGGTTCCCCACTAAATTGCACTGTGCTTGGGTGCCCATACCTGGATGCCCGCCCAACCATTCCTGGGAGGTACTGACCTATGAACCCCATACTTTTGGCTGGATAGTAATCTGCCATCCCTGTGGCCCTGTGCTCATGTGCGCCAGGGGACATGGGGGTGGCAGAGTCCAAGGACTGGGAGAGATGAAGGCCTCTGGTACTAGGGCTCCTGAGGTTATGCTCAGGTGTTTCCCTTTCCCAGCGAACTTCATCTCTGTCAGCCCCTGCACCATGTTGCAATGCAAGAGCCTGCGCTTTCAGTTCCTCAGTTAAGGCCTTACTAGACTCTATCAGTCTCTCCTGCATGGCTACCTGTTGCTGGTGCCTATCATTGTGCTGACAGAGAGCCTCATTTTCTCTCTGCGCTTCCTGGTTGGTCCTGGAATACTGGGCCAGTCTTTGCTGCAGGAGGGTTACCTCCTGAGTCCCATCCCTACTGGCCTGTTCCTTTCTTGCCAGAGCATCTTCCACCCTCCTGGTATGCTTTAACAAGTTCTGATGCTCTTTTTGGAGGTCACCCAGTCCCTGGAGGGCCAAGTGATTTTCTTCAATTTTTTCTTTTAATTGGCAGACTTCCTGGCCTAAGGTGTCCCTTTCCTGACTAAGAGCCTGCATCTGTGCCGCCAGGTCATCTCTCTGCCTTTGAAAGGCACAAGCTGAGAATGCTTTTATGGGTTCAAGGAAAAACAATGATGAATAAAGTGCAGTACAGAAATAAACTGATAGGGTTTCACAAGAGATAATATGTTCACATTTCCCCTTGTGGCAATTCACTCCCCCCCTCTATGCAATACAAAAAGATGGAAAGGAGAGCACACAGTTTTCAGGAATACAATCACAATACAATACGAATTTCAGTTCCCCCCTAGCAATCTTAGAGAAACAGGGATGGTTTTAAACATAGGCAAAAGTACTTTTAAATGTGGTATGCAAAGAAGGGAAAAATATGCTAAAAATGATTTTAATTCCCTGTAGGAGGTTCAGGGTAGGTGATCGCTATTTAAGATTAGTTCAAGTCACACTTGCGATGCTCAATGAGGGATTAGCAGGTTGAAAACGAATTTTAGCAGTTCAAGCAAAAGCGGCTATTTTGACAAGAGCTAATTGGACCAAATCGCAAATCGCAGCACTTTTTCCAAGTGCGTCAAGCGCGATTACGAAAAAACTATAATGAATAGAGAGTCGGTTTGGTGGAAAGGTTAGAATCTTAGCTTTAAAATGAAAGTTAAATCTCGTTCCTAGCACACGCGGTCCCAAAGATACGGACGATTTTGTGGCGATAGTTTCTCGAAATGAAAGTAAATTTCAGAATGACAAAATGACACTTTTACAGCTTTGAAATGACAGAATGAACACACAATTCCTATGAAGCAGTTCTGGGCAGGTTCAAATGTTTTGAATCAGATTATTTTAGAGTAAGAGATTGGTTCTGGCACAGTTCTACGCACTATAAATTTGAAATAGGCCATCAGGGTCTGGTCAGGTTGGCTGCGGTTCTCTCGCCACGGACGGTCTTTAGTACCGGTTCTGCTCCCAGCGGTCTGGTCTGGGTCTGCTAGCGGCAGTGCGGTCTGGTCTGGGTCTCTGGTTCTGCTGGTCTGGATCAAGTGGATTCTGGATACAGCACTGCTTTCTGGGTACTGGCACCGGGTTCTAGCCAGAATCAAACAGCTCAGCCCGGCTGCTTGAATAATTTGCAAAAGATTTTGAGGCCTGCTGAAAAAGGATTCAGCTGGTGGTTCAGGCCTCAATGCTACAAGTTCTGAAGTCTGGATTCTAAGTTCTGGAGATGGTCCTTCTGGATATTGACTGGTCCGGCAAAATGCTTTGCAAGAAAATGGAAAGTGAGTGTGTTGCCTGTCCAAAGCAGTCTCTTTTTATGTGTTTTGAAAATGGGTGTGCGCATGGGCATAACTAAGCCTGCCCCTCACAACTTATCATTGGCCAAGCTCTCCTCTCTCCCTTGATTGGGGGAAGGAATTGAGTGTCATCGTGATGAGGTATGTTTTATGAGTCAGAGGATCCTCCCCTTTGCATTTACCCCAAACACATATTTCCCAGATACACAGTTTGTTGAAATTACATGTACACATTGCAGATGAATTAAGGTACATTCTTGACCAACTCTGATCTTTCTAAGAGCTTGGGTTAAGAAATGACAACATTTTGCACTTTTTGGTTGGTTTTCCAATATTGGACTTTTACCCAAATTTACACAGAGGTACACCCCCCTTCTGGGCAGATTACAGTAATTTACTATGTCTCTAGCATAAACCCCGTGTCTGCAATATTAATAAATAGCGGGGTTCGGTCCCAGAACACCGCACAAAGTGGAGTTTGGTCTCAAATCGTGAGGGCATTTTCCATATTAAGGACCCCAAATTGTACATTTCTGTGAGCTTAATACAAGATTTTATAAGCAATTTAATCAAACATAAATTTGCCCTTAATTGAATTCACATACCAGTCTGGCCTGCCCCCCAGAACTTGGTGAGTCAGAGATCACAGGCCTCTCCTTCCTGGCAGGGCAGCTGTTGACAGTTACACCCTAATCTGCATTTCTATTCAATTGAAAGGGTCTATTGTGTTGTGTACTGCAGGCTGCAGGGGAAACTCCTCCCTCTCAATCAACAGGGCCATGTGATATCCTTGGCTGTTGTGTGGGTCTCTGAGGTGTTAATGGTTCTCAGGAAAAGCAAGTCTTTTGAACTTTTAATTACATAACACCACCTTCTGTTCACTGCACAGTTCTGCAAGACAGCTCTCCTGTCAGGATTTATAGAGCGCCAGCGCCGGTCACTGGCTTGCAATGGTACTGCACCCATTTTTGGAAGCTGTCTTGAATTAATACATTTCAAAAAGAAAGGATTTTACTTGATAGTATATGATCCTTGCTTGACATGGCATTGATGTGGATCTGCAGTAGAGTAATTTTGTGCCCATAATTTTAGCCATTTTTGACATCAATTAAAACGGATTTTGAACAGAACCATCTTTCTTTGCACTGGTGGGTGGCAGGTCAGGCGACCATTTTGGTGTGCGCAAAAACTGTGTGGTTTTCCTGGCTTCTAGCGCAATGTGGGCTTTTTCGGCCATCTTGGATTTTCTGAGCCCACAGCCCCAAATGTTGCAGCATAATAACTCGAACATGGGTCAAAACCCCTTACAATACAACCCCACACTCCTCAGGGGCAATTAAATCATTAACAGACATGCCCTCGGGCCATGACAAATGGTGTATCAATCTAAATTCCCCCAGAGCTTTCTTAGGCACAACACCCAGTGGGGTTACAACTAAATCACCCGGCAGATCATTAAAATGGCCTTATTATCCTCCCTGCTGCTATTTCCTTGCCCAATTTCTGCCTTACCACCTCCACATTTTCTTTGGCCGACTTCAAATTTTCCGCCCACCGACGCACACTTGGCCCCTGATAACCCAGCCTGAAACCATGACAAAAACCCTCACTCAAAATCTGAGCCCCTTCCCTGTCCAGATAAAATTCCAACCACTTCTTCAGCACATCCAATTTAATTGGAGTAAAAGCCTTTCCCCACAACCCCTCTTCCTGATCCTCTCCCCATCCCCCTGTCTCCTTGTTGGAAACACTGAGTGAGAGGGTGCTTCCCTGCACATTTGCTACATTCATGTCTGAATCTACATAAGTTCCTTGTTTAGCCGTCTTATTAAATGCCCACCATGCCGCCGATGGCTGCCCTCTACCTCCTCCCCCCACCTCCCCATGGGCGGGGCGGCCAAGAAAGGGCCGGAAAGGCACAGGCAAACCACTTGCTTTGCGCAATGTCGGGGCAGGTCTCGTCGGTGCCATCCACTGCAGCCACAGATCCATGTCTATTTCCCCCATACAGCCTGACTCTCCTCCGCCATCCTTGCTCTAAATTCTTCATCGTAACGCACCCACGCAAAGCCTCCAAAACTTGTAAATGCCTTCCTAATCACATCCATATATTTTAGCAGGGCCATGCATCACTCCAGAAATTTCTCGCAATAGACACTGGCGTAAATAATAAATGCTGGCGTCCAATTTTCAATTGTCAGTGGGACCCTTGGGTGCGAGGCCAGTTCTCTCCCTTCTTCCTTAGAACCCTTCTTAGCTTTCACTTCCCTATGAAGTAGCTTGAAAACATCCACAAATTCCCCTGCCTGAATCTTATCCTTAGTCGCTGTCATCAAGTGTGCACCCAAAGGTTTCGTGATGCCCATGTAAGGTAGCTTTTTTTCCTTACCCTTCACTTCAACCTCTTTTTCCTTTGAAACCTGTACCTCGAGTACTCACTCAGTCTCGTGCACTCGCTGGGCTCGCGAGATCTCGTGAGAGTCGCTCGCCACATGTACACATGGTTCAATGGGGTGATTTCTGGACAGGCTAATGTATTTGAAAAGGCCTGTTGGGCTGGAACATAGTCAGTCACAGTTCAGCCTAATGCCAGGGTGAGATTTCTGGACCGGCCAGGGTCTCTGAAAGCACAGTACAGCTCGAGAGGTGCATTCACGTCAGCAGTATTGCCAAGTCTGCGGCAGTAGCATGTAAGCAATTAAAGAAAACTAATACTGAACCGGATTGTCAAAGGTGGAGAGGTCCCGTGTTTTAAGAGATGATTGTAGATAGTTTGACTTGATGCAGACAATATGCCGAGGAAATATCATGTGACTTGTATTGGGGATTCTGTGTGCTGTTTGGCGGGAAAATCAGATCATGCAGAAAAAAGCAGCATAGATGGCAGGAGCAGCGGCTCCTCCATAATGGGAGCCCTGCCATTCATAATGGAGGAGCCAGGAGGGCAGGGATCATTAAGCTGCAGAGAGTAGCTGAGAACATAATCCTAGAGTAGTAAGTGTTGTGGCATACTTGGTACCCTGTTTTCTTCCAGTACCCCAACATGCTCATGCCTAATGACCCATGCAAGTACGAGGGTGTTTTGCTTCCCAGCCTTTCATGGACCATTGGACATGTTAGCTAATGTACTCCGGGAACCTTTTTGTGGAGAGGACGCTTCTACTCCTCAGTTTTGTTGCAAGACTTGTGATGGCTTGCTCTGCAGCCCTGTGGCATGCACAAGAACCAGTCCTCAGGCAGAGATGTCGACTGACACATCTCCTTGCTTAATGCTTCCTGTCCAAGGGCATCCTGATGGAGGTACAAGAGAGGGTATGAGCTTGTAGGAAAAGGAGGAGCCACGCGCAGGGTCGGACTGGGACAAGAAATAGGCCCGGTCACCCAAAAAAAGTAGTCCATCCCTCGCCTCAAAAAAGTGGCCCACCCGTCGCCTCATGACCTTTGACCTCTGATGACATCACTGGAAGTGATGTCATTTGACCCCACCCCAAAGTGACATCCCGGAAAGCTATGAAACACGACCTTTCACCCCTTGACAAAACAGGAAGTGGCATCAAATAGTATTGTCCCTAAGTACACTAAATTACTGTGAATCCAAGCAGACCTCCAAGGCCAAATGATAATTTTATTGTATAGCACTTACGCTTAAGCTCTTTTTTATAGAACAAATATGCATACAATATCATCCAACCTGTGTTGGTACTCATTTATTGACCTAAGAAGGATGAAAAGCTTTTTGAAAAAAGAAAAAAATAAATTGAAAAAAATAATAATAGAAATTTTATTTGATTTTTTCAATTTTTTTTCTTCCAAACCGGCCCAGGCATGTCCAGAAACTGTCCCCCACTCCCCAGGGACGATTTCAGCCTGGCCACGGACCGAAAGGCCGAGGGGCCAATCCGACCCAGGCCACGCGCTGGTCTGCTCTCTGTCTAAGTTGATTGTAGTTCTTCCTGCAGCCAATGCTAGGGTTCCAGTGGGACAGAGCTCCTGAAGTCCCAATGGTTGTGAACATTGAGAAAGTGGGGTTGGAACCCTGGCTTAAATGGCGCTGGATATGGCAGTTGCCATGAGTTAAGACAATACCCAAGAAAAAGCTCAAATAACTGTTGGACACAGATAGATGTTAAAGTTGGCCGGTTTTAATGGTTTGTTGGTTAGAGCAACATGCTGCCCTACTTTGACAATCAAACTTGTGTACATATGGATGTCAAAAGAATGCCATTTGCATGTCAAGAAATTGCCAACACGTGTTTCGAACTAGGGTCTTCGTCAAGGCGTGGATGAGCAGGCCTGGTGGGTCCTGTTAGCGGTAGCTCGGTAGCTTCTAAAACCAGGGGTGGGGGGGGGGGGCTGGGCGAAGAGATAGACAACACACAGCTTTGAGCTTTTTCTTGGGTATTACCTTACGTCATGGCAACTGCCATATCCAGTGCCATTTAAGCCAGGTTACAAACCCCAGTTTCTCAATTTTCACATCCTGATGGAAGGTTGACAAGAGCATGCTGCATGAGGAAGGCTGGAGGAGGAGGTAAGTACAACAAAAAAAATGGTCTATGTGAGTGCATGAAAGGGTTGATATGTGTGCATTGTGCGGTTGTGTGTGTTGTAGGTGGACAGCGGGAGAGGATCTGGCAGGCTTCTACTGTGGGCACCTGACTCATGAAAGTGTTTTACTGTGACAATGATGGCTTATATTGTGGGCACCAATGTGTCAGGAAAGGGTTTTAGGCACCTGCCTCATGAAAGTGTTTTACCTTGGCAATGCTAACATAGATTCTGAGAACAGGTACCATGAAGGTGTTCTTTTTAGTGAAAATGTGCTGTAAAATGTTTCTGTATACTTCGTTTTTATTTGTGTGGGACCCTACAGGACTTCATCTAAATTAACATCCTGGGATGCGCCATCCACAATAAGAATGCTCAGAATGCGGGCTGCATTCACCAAGGAAATCCTGCGATTATGAGCATTCTCATTGGTATCGGGCGCTTCCCTTCCCCGCTCCCCCTTCACCATTTAGCACCCATGTAGTTTGCCTACATGGGTGCTAATGGTGTCCTTTTTCCAAAATAAAAATAAAACCTACCTATGTGGTGCGTCTTGGCTTCAGCAGTGCTGCTCTTCGGTAAGTCTGTTCTCCATGTTGATGATGTCACCATCATCAACATGGAAAATGGACTTCCCTGATAGCACTGTCGGAGCCGATATGCAACATAAAGGTAAGTTTACATATTTTCTTTAAAAAAAAAAACACCATTAGCACCCATGTAGGGACACTACACGGGTGCTAGTGGCAATATTAACCTCGGAGGCAGGCCGACCATCGGGCTGTCGCTGCAGTTAATATCGCCTCATTGTTTATCCAAGTTGTGCAAAAAAATATTCTGCAAAAAATTATTTTAAAAAATGTGCTGTTCACTCCGTCACTCGCACCATTTCGGAGAAAATATTTACACTGCATCATTGAAAAAAAAAATAGCCTCTACTTAAGCCTGATGGAGCCTTGAGGGCACAGATCTGCTCCCATGTCACTGTATGGTACACTTGACCCTTTTTGCTTTGGCCCTATATCGGGGACAAGACCTTTAAATGGCATTTGCCTACACCCCACCCTCTTATTTACTGTTCCGCTACCTGCCCACATCTATTGCGGTAAATGTCCTAAAGTAAAATGAAGTGCTGTGTTGGGATGGGGGACTGCGAGAACATGAGATAATTTGCATCCTTTGCTGATGATCCTCTTTGCTAATGTCAACACCATATCAAACTGTTTTTTTTTAGTAGGGGCAGAGTCTATCTCTTCACTATTGGAGCCGCTTCTCCCACCCTGCCCCTTTATTTATTTATTACATTTGTTACACGCCCAGACCCTAAGGTATCACGGCGAGGTTACAGACAGCTTTAGTAAAAATCTTCGACATGGTTGCTTACATTACATAAATACATATATCAGGAGAAGCGATTACAAAACAAAACAATTTAAGTATGCATACGGAAGTACACAAGGCATTCAATTGTATTTACAAGGTTCAGGTCGAACCACCCCAGGATGCGTGTTCTAGTAGTTAGAGAGGACTCATCGTATCTGGGGAGGTTTTCTAGAATTAGCTACTATTGGTTAAATAACCAGGTTATTGGAGCTTTTTTAAATCCTGGGAGGGATTCCTCCTTTTTGATGTTAAGTGGGAGAGAGTTCCAGTGAGTGGGGGGCAAGGACTTGGAAGATGCTACCTCCTGCTCTGGTGCATTTGTCGTACGGGATCTTCAGGTGTGCGTAATTATTAGATTTGAGAGTCCTGCTGGATGTTTTTATCTTAATGGTGTTGTTCAGATAAATGGGGGCTTTATTAGTGAGACATTTGTGTGTGATGCATAAGGATTTGAAAGTGATTCTGTCTTTGATCAGAAGCCAGTGGGTCTCTCTCCTAATATTAGAGATGTGATCTGATTTTTTTTATACCTAATACTGCTCTTAATGCTTTGTTCTGCATTAGTTGCAGCTTGCTGAGATTAGCGTTAGACGTTCCTACTCATAGGGCATCACAGTAATCCAGTTTAGTTAAAATCAGGGCTCTGGCCAACGTAATACAATTGGTAGGTGTGAAGAAATGGCGGCTTAATGTGTTAGTTTAGATGTATATGCTGTGGAGGACGCAAGTGCCAAAATATGTTTGCACATGGAGAGGTTGGTGTCTAGGTATACACCAAGCGTTTTGGCTTGCTTAAGTACTGGGATCATTGTGCCATCAATGTTGATAACTGCATAATCAGGGTGAAGGGCACCTATTTTTGTTTGGGAGCCCACAATGAGAATCTCTGTCTTCTCATCATTAAGGCAGAGGCTATTCAAAGCCATCCAATTTTGGATGATGGCATGAACTTTGTTTATGATCAATGTGTCCTGGTCGTATGAGGATCTGGGTGTCATCTGCAAAATTAGTGTAGATGGCACCCATATCATCTAGTGCTGAAAAAAGGAGCTTTGTATAGGCATTATAGAGGGTAGGTGAGAGGTATGAACCTTGGGGAACTCCAGTAGGGACAGCTATGGGGTCGGCAACGTCTTTGCCAATGGAGACTCTGGATTTGCGTTCAGCTAAAAAGGATTTAACCCAGAGCGTGGCATTGTTTGAGAAGCTAAAGTCTTTTGCTAACGTGGCACATCATTTGTCATGGTCTACTAGGTCAAATGCTGCAGATAGGTCAAGCAGCAGTAATAGGTAAAGTTTCCCTGAGTCTCTCATGGTGTCCATTGGATTTTCAAATCGCTGAGTGCGGTCCCGTGCTATGGTTAGGCCTGAAACCAGATTTTCTGGCTCCTAGGAGATGGTTCTGTTCAAGGTGTGTTTGTGTGTTTTACTGCTAAGCTGTTATCAACGACAGTTTGGTAGACTTGGATACGATGAGTGGTCTGAAGGAAGGTAAACATGCCTTTAAAGAGGGGCTTTGCTGATGGTGAGGTCTGTTAGTATGTGTTACACATTATTGATGTTTCTTTCTGACTGTGGTCCGAGGACCCAGTGGCTAAGCAAGGTACTCTTGCTGATCTCTGAGGACTCGGTCAGTGACGGTGACTCTTGGTGTAATATAAGGCCACTTTGAAAAACAAATTCAAGAGCCAATTTTTGGTTCCCAGTCCACCCCTGGTGGATGGTTAATTCGATGATTTGTTGCATTTCGTCTATTTTTTCAATAAATGTGTTGATTTAATCGCATTTTTCCTGAGTTGCTGGTACCTCGGGCTCCAGTGAGATTTAGATACAATGCTTTACTACTTTGAAGAGGGATTTGCTCCTGTTAGAGGCTGCCGTGACGGTAGTGGAGTAGTAAGCAACCTTGGTCTCAGTAATCAGAATCCTATGGTTGATGCAGAGAGATTTGAGGTTTATATGCCCTCCAGGGCTAGTGTTTCTGTACCACTAGTTCTCTAGGGCTCTGAATGAGCGTTTGTTGCAGGCGAGCTTGTGGCATGGGTGTACCAAGGGGCGAATGGTTTGGTCTTAGCATGGCTGGATTTTAGGGAGGGCATGCATGCCCACTAGTTTCATAACTGAGTTGTTGAATAATTCTGGGAGGATTGAGGCATTACCTCTGATGAGGAAGTCTGCAAAGTTTGTTTATACCTCATTGAGTGGGAGGGTTTTGAAGGAGCGGCACTGAGTGAGCAGGGGATTAAGCTGACCATTAGCGCAGTGGTCGAGTGGGTGATCGATAGTGGGATGTTGACGTGGTCAGACCAGTCGAGTGGGATATGATATGTGCAGCTGATGAGGGGACAGGGACGATGTAAACTCTAAATCTAGGGTGTTGCCTTTGTTGTGTGTTGGAGCAGAGCACAATTTGCTTAAGGTCCATGTATCCTATCAGTGCGAAAAGCAAGCTCTGAGTATTTCTGTCGCCTTGAGACTTGTAGAGGTTAAAATCTCAGAGAAAGACATTAAAAGTGTGTGCTAATTTGGTAGAGGAGAGTTAGTTGTATATGCCAGCAATGAACGAGTCACTCATGTAAGGTCTGTATATGAGGTAGAAGGTGATGGGTTCCTTGTGAGATAAAGGGACCAGCCGGTGAGTGATTCCAACAAGCTTGTTATGGGAGAGTGGATTATGGAGCATGGCTAATTGCTCCTGTGAATGATTGCCTCTTTGCCTCCTGGCCATCCTGGCTGGTCGACATGGTGAATAAAGTAGCCTGGGGCTAGGAGGACATCAAAAACATGGGGGGAGGATGAGGTAACCCATATTTTGATAATGGAAAGGGCATCAAGGTTTTTGTACGAGATAATGTCGGCATGAGCGACTACTGGGTGATCATTTATCAGCATGAGAGGGCATGTGCATGTGGTATTTAGGTGTTGGATGGGGGCAAGGGTGATATTGATATCGCTAGGATAGCTTGCCGGTGCAGTTCAGCGTGCTTCGCTATTTCGAACCCTATTGATGGTGGGAATAGGCTGTCGAGGAAGGAGACACATGGTGATGTGTTTTGGCAAGTTAGTAGTAGTAGCGACTACTTTTTAGATAAAATGCAGGACAGCGGGTCTGACCCATGGTCTAATCACGGCCAAACAGGTGAGGTCCTTGTCTTTGTCCATCCATTGCTGAGGATGCTGGCGATTAGGATGCCTAAGGAGGACTGGTAAAATAGGTGGTGCGGGGAGCAGCTGAGTAGCAGGGCCTGGTCACATTCCAGCAGCTTCCTCAATCCTCTCTGCATGGAGTTTGCCTACAGTCCCTAAGTAGCTTCCTGTAAGGGGTGACACCTGGTGTTGGGTGGAGATGCTCAGTGGCAGGACCTGGTCACATTACCAGAACCCTCCTCAATGCGTTCGCCCAGAGTAGGACTGGAGTCCTTATGTAGCGGCATGGAAGTTATGCATCAAAATCGCCTTTATGGTTCTCTGCATGCTGTTTTGTTTCTGCCACACCACTTTGCCTTTTAAACATGCTTAAATGCTTCTGTGCATTCTTACTTGCAGTCAGTCCATACACCTATGGTTGAGCAATCCTTACTTCCATGCATTGTTTCATATTCTGGACCCCATGTCTTCATCTTTGAGGATGCAGAATTCCAGCAGCATTTTTTCCTTGGTCTTCCAGGGGGTCTTCCAGGGGTTTTCTCTGCCATTCAGTATAACTACAGAGGATAGGGAGGGGCAGGCTGATAATGGGGGCACCATTCCCTTATGCCCTCTACCGGGTGTCCTTTGACACAGTCACCTTATTATAGGTCATTACTGATGTATGCTGACCTCTAATTTCTGTCCTTTTGTCCCCGATAGAGTGTCTACCACTTCCCTTCCCTTGTTATGCCTTCCCCTCGTCCCTGGGGCAGTGGAAATCTGGGGTGTGGGATTCATCCTCGAATACTGGGGTCTGCGTAAGAGAGGCGTTAGCATCCAATTCCAGATTAGCCTCTTTGCTAATATGACACCTGTATGTGTTCTTTTGACCAAGGGACACTGGACGGGTTAGGGCACAGTAATTTCTTCTACAGGGAACTCTTGGGGTGGGTGCGGGGGGTACTGGGTCCCCAAACACCTAACATTTCTGCCCCTTCCCTCTTTCTTTCAAAGAAGCAAATGTTGATCTGCATGATCAACTCCAACAACTCCTTAAAAGAGGGTGGGGACAGGTGACTGGGCAACTCTTCCTTGCTATCCTTCTGAAGGATACCAATTGTAGCATGCTGCATGCCACACAAAGCCAGTGCAGCCAAAAGCTCCATATCTAAATGTCCATAATTTGACAAAAGTAGCAGACGTAAGGCAGGATAATTGTCTTTGTCAGGTTACCTGCCATCATCTAGAGCAAGACCAAAACAGGACCTGTGAGATTTCCATTCTCCAACCCAACATTATTCTAGTCTGAACCAAACAAATGAGGATTAAATGAGAAGTGATCATGCAGAAACCATGAATTCCCGGATCCTGCAGGGTTTTCTATTGCACCTTGTACCAGAATAATTGATTCCTATTGTCTTAACAGTCACTGATGGATGTCACATGGCTTTCAAATAAGCATTTCTGTCTCTCATGTTTTGCACTTCTCAAGTCAAGTTGTGAACTTCAGAGGAAACTTTTTATAAGCGTTCCATCCTTTGGCATGTCTTTTTTTGGCATTGGAAGCTGCTGGACCTTGGCTGTCACCAAGCCTCACGATCTTTCTTGACACTAAAATATAAATGACCTGAAGCTACTGTGATTCTTCTATATTCAACGAGAGTCATGAAGACTAATCCTTGGCTGAGAGCTCTTTTGTGAGGGAAGGCCAGTATGTAGCGCCAGTCTTGGGCATTATTAAGGTGTTCTGTGCTATTAGGGAATTTCAACTGCTTTCTGTGTGCTGCACAAAGGTGAGGCAGAAATTAGAGTCTTTTCAACCAGGCTTACCCAGCAGGTTTCTAGTGCTCTGTGTGGCTTCCTGTTTTGCAGTCCACAACTGGATACATTTTCCCTGGCAATACGGGAAGACTTGGGAGTGGCAGGAATGGAGTGTTCGAGAATAGGGGTGTGGTGATGCAGCCTTGGGGGAGCACATGCACAGGAGGAACAGTACTTTAGATCAGTGGGATTATAGAAAGGTAGAGAAGTAGGGAGAGATTCACAGAGTGCACATTGTGCTCAGGTAAAAGGCTGTGCACAATCTTTTGTAGAGGAGCAGTTTCATGCCTCTGCAGGAAATCCCGTCCCTCTACTTCCTATATATTGGAAGCCTGAGATTGTGCCATGCTTGACACCAGCGATTGTGACCATAACACAGCGAATATTCAAAAGAAGATAGCCCCTGAGAAAACCCAATCAAATGTATTCCCAAAGAGACCACGATCTGAGGGAGGAACTCCCTGAAGGAATATGAAAAGGTTTAAAAGAGACTCCAGTGACGTCACATGAGAGACGAACATGACGCAACGGAGAAGACTGGGTGAAAAGAATGTATGGACCTTTAAGAAACTAAT
Source organism: Ambystoma mexicanum (assembly GCF_040938575.1). NCBI lineage: Eukaryota > Metazoa > Chordata > Amphibia > Caudata > Ambystomatidae > Ambystoma > Ambystoma mexicanum. The sequence goes on from NC_090925.1 coordinate 681,563,038, forward strand.
GACTAAGTTAAGAATTGAGTAAACTTTCTTATGCAAAAAGAAGATTGCATGCGTGCAAAGCACTGCAGAAAATTCAAGCCGTTCAATAACTGTACAGATGCTGTAACGCAAGTAGACTAAGTAATCTTAGAAGCTGGCTATACGTAGGGAATAGATTGCAGGAGAAGCCGAGATTGTATAGAAGCTAGACATTGGTCAGACCCCCACCTTATCACCTTCATAATACCTAAAACCACACAAAAAAGGATTACACAACTGAGGTTCCAAAAATCCTAACCAGAAACAAATGTAATATTACCATCGGGAATCTGAGACCTGTGATAAAGGCCATAATTTCGGAAACCTGTATCTCTGCCAATACTAACCACACAACATTAGTCAAACTTTACAATAATACACTGGAACAAGCTCTGAATCTAATAGCGCCTTGCAAATTGAGGTAGTCCAAACCCACTGCGCATGTGAACAAATGGTTCTCGGCAGAACTAAAGGCACAGCGTAACCTCAAGAGAACAGCTGAATCCAGCTGGAGAAAAGCACCATCGATCAGCTCCAAGCAAACATTCTCCTTAACAGCAGCCTCATATAAAGTTGCTATTATGAATTCCAAAAAAGAGATCTTTAACACAAGAATACACAATGCCAAATCTGGCACAAAAGAGCTCTTCTCTATTTTACGAGAACTGGAATCTCCTGTAACCCCCACTGAGGACTGCATCAAGGACAAAACCTGGTGCAATAATATCCAACAAGCGCTCTCAAATAAAATAGCCCTCCTGCAAGCTAAAATAGAATCCAAAAAAGCCAGTCTCACGCCCAAGGACCATCCTGACGACCTGCATAGCCATCTGCCCCCTGACTGCCCACCATTCCACTTCTCTCCTATTACGGAGGACGAAGTAATAAACATAATTGCTAGCTTAAAACCTTCTAACTGTCTTGGCGACCTATGTCTTGCTTCACTTATTAAGGACAAAGCTAGAGACCTTGCCCCCTTCATCATCCCACTGATTAATGCCTTGTTCAAAAACACAGCAGTCCCCAACAACCTTAAAGAGGCTTGGGTCCTACTTTGCTAAAAAAAAAAATAACCTAGACCCCAACACTAATTACAGGCCCATCACCACGGTCCCCTTGATCCTAAAAATACTAGACAGAGTAGCATACTTCCAAATCCAAAAACATTTGAAAGACAACAACCTTCTAGGACTGCGAGAATTCAGCTTTAGACCCAGGCACGGGACAGAAACAGCCCTCTTGGATCTAAAAATCCAAATGCATGAAGCCAAAGACAAGGGCAAGTTGGCCATACTGCTCTTGTTGGATTTGTCTGCAGCCTTCGACCTAGTTGACCACCAAATTCTCCCCGAACACCTCTCCTCGGCTGCCACATTCTCCCAGGATGCCACCAATTGGATTCGGTCTTTCCTATAGGACAGAACAACTAGGGTCTTTGCCCCTTCGGGCGGTGCCGCTGCAGACCCTGTCCCAAACCAATGTGGATTTACCCAAGGTTCTTGTATCTCCCCTACATTTTACAACATCTTCACCAAGCACCTCTTCGACCGTCTTGATGACCTGGCCGTCACATACACTAACTATGCTGACGACACTCAGGTCCTCATCGCCCTCACAGGGAGCTATGACGAGGATGTTGCTAAACTGAACGAGATCTACCTAGAAATAAAAGCATGGATGGCCACCCACAGCCTCTGCTTAAACGACGACAAGACGGAACTGCTTATTGTCGGCTCACAGGCCCGTCTCAACAAACTGGACCCCAGGTACCATTCCTTCACCATTGATGGTAACATCATAAAAATGTAAAAGGAAGTCAAAACACTAGGGGTATACCTTGACTCCACACCCTCCCTTTAAAAGCAAATCAATGCCACCAACTCAGCAACAGCCCATACCAAAAAACGTATAAATGCCTGCAGACCATTTCTATCCACCAACAGCTGCCTCACATTGGCCCTCATATGTTCCAAATTAGATTATTGCAACACTCTTTTCCTCGGCTCTACTAACCACAACCTGAACAGACTGCAGATACTTTAAAACAATGCCCTTCACTGCACTCTCAATCTTCCTCGGAAGGCCCACACCTCCACATGCAGAAAGGAATCCACTGGCTCCCCATCCGCGTAGAATTAAATTCTGGGCGCTAGTCATCACACACAAATGCCTATACTTGACAGCCCCACAGTACCTTTCAGACAAATTCATGAAACAGAACTCTATCAGACCAACCAGATCACCCTACCTTCACCAACTCAGCATACCGAAGTTTAGCCTGAAAACTGCTGGGGGAGCAAGTTTTCCGGTCTTAGCAGCTAAATTCTGGAACACACTACCTATGACGATTAGAGGAGACACCTCATTTTGGTCGTTTAGAGCCAAAGGCAAGGAATTGCTCTTCACCCAACAATAGAATGACCACAACACTTCCCAATGTGGCCATCACATTATTGCTGCTTTGTAAGCTATTCTAGTCTCTATTAAATATATGTTATGACACTGGCAATCCAAACTGTAACCTGGTCATGTCACGACCCACTGCACCTCACCTTGGACCATTCTGTAACTAGGTCCATTGTACCAGTCACTGTAATTTATTATATTCTGTATGTACAACAATATGTAACCACTGTTGATCCGAAAGATTTCAGCACCCAGTTACCCGAGGGTTGGGCTGCGCTTTACAAATAAACTAAACTAAACTAAACTAAACTAAACTAAACTAAACTAAACTAAACTAAACTAAACTAACCTAAACATTGGTGTCATGAATTTAGCAAGCCGGACCCATGGAGAGGAAAGGCAGAGAACTGTGTTGCAGCCAGAATTAGCTGAGATCGTAGAAATGAATGGCAAGGCTGTCTGGCCTGGTACCAAAGCTGAAGCAACCCAAGGTCGTTTATCTATTCTGGAAGGCAGCAAACGTGAGAAGCTGAATCATCCCTTAAATGCTGCAAAATGGACCAAATCGTGGTCTCCTATCACGTGAGCCAAGGATGGAAATAGAGTTGTTTTTGGAGTCCTAGAACAACGACAGTGCATGCTCGCACTCCCTTATATTCCCAGAGACAAGAATAAGCTGCAAGGCCAAGTTCAAAGACAATCTTCATGGCAGAAGGCATGAGTGGTGAGAGATGATGGGCTAATTGGGTGGGGAGGTAAAGTCAAGTCCAACTCCTGGCATCTGGGTCTGAGTTCACGTGCTGCTAAGTGTACCGAATGTTCCAGATATGGCACAAGCATGCCAACCAGTTATAGAGGGCTGTATAACGCAGGGCCTTATAGTTTGAAGACCAATGATATACTGTGTACTTAATATTAATGAAGATGACATTTTTTAGAGGTAGGCATAAGTTCCAGGGAGCTCAGAAGGAGACCTTTCAAATCCCAACAGGGGTAGAAAAGAAATATAAAATGTGTGAACAGGTTCACGTAAGGTGACGTCTCAAACCCTGTGCAGGGTATAAGTAAAGGCGAGAGAAAAAAAAAGTGATCACAGTATTTATTGATGTCTAAAGTCGACTAGTCTGTATGTTGTTTGATGACTAAAAATATCGAAGAGCGATAGAAGTTGTGAAGTCATTGAAAAAAGTCAAGGATCTATAGTGACTACCATAGCAAAGAGATAAGTACCAATTAAAAGGTAGAGATAGCTAATTGAGAAATTAGAGGCTTGAGCGGCGATTCATGGTGCATGCTCATATTTGTTGTTTTATAGGTGTTGAAAAAGCGGTGATTTAAGCAAAAATATAAAGGTTATTTTATAAGTTTGGTAAGTATTGACAGTCAATTGAGACTTATCATTATGGGAGGTACTCCTCTGATGCACTTATGCAAGTAACTGCCAAAGCACATGCCCAAGCTCAAACTGTATAGTGCAGAATGAGTGAAAGGTACAGCAGATAAAATGTTCATGCCGTGGCCACAAGGGGCAGGGGATCTTTGTCAAAAATGGTATTGCAACACATGAGCACATACTTGCACGCTGCGTACACGGGAAGAAATTAGAGAAAAGATTAGCAATTCTAGAGCTCTGGAAAATGTATCAGGAAGAGAGGGAAGATCTGCAACCTGAGGAGTGGATGCTTAGTCAGCAAAAGGAGGAAGGTGTTGAGCATTCAGCTCCTCTTACCTCACCTGAAGTAAAAGATGTTAGTGTGGAAGAAATAGGGTTATATCCATTAAAGGAGTTGAAAGTGGCGACAGGGTATAGTAATCCAATACACGCAACCTTCCGCTTATAGTAGCGATGGTGGTCCAGAGGCGAATAAGAGAAAAGAAGAGATCTATAAGATCGCACAATATAAAGAAGAAAAGAGTGAGCGGTCGAATCTGTCGACAGAAATAGATAGGGAGATAAAGAGATGGAAAGGAGAGAAGGGCAAAGCTGACGAGGTAGCACTCGTGCAGAACAAGTCGATGGGAGGGCATATATTACTTAAAATAGATGGGAAAAGCATCGAGGAATTTAGGCAAAGAGAAGATAAGGACGAACAAGAAAGAAGGGACTAAGAACGAGAGAAGAGATTGAAAGAAGACAAGCAGAAAAGGAAGAGCAGGGAGCAAAGAGAACAGCTATATCAGGAGGAGCAGGGGAAGAAAGAATAAAAGGCAGAAGAGCAAAGAAAGTATGACAATAGACAGAGAGCGATAGAAGATATGGATAGAAGAGAAAAGAAGAGAGGAGAGGAGGAAGCGCGAAAATTGAAGAACAAAAGAACACAGAGACAAAGAGAAAAAAAGGAAAGAAGGGAAGGAGTAAGGAGAGAGGAACAAAGGCAAGAGGAAGAAAGATTTAGAAGGGAATGCAAGAAAGCGAAGACAACTAGATGAAGAAATAGAACAAAGGAGAAGACAGCAGAGTCTCAATGTCAGTCTCATTCATAAGGAACCAGTAGGGCCAAGCTCAGAAATACGATGGACAGAATAGAAGAGATTCCTCTGACGAAGCAAGCAATGCCAATGGCATCTAGAGTAGTATTGGAAGAGGAAAGATTTGATGCGGGAAACATTGGAGAGAGAATCGATAAGGCCTATCAACAGGTTAGGTGAAATAGCAAGCATGAAACTCGAGGGAAAGATGATAGATCCCTAATTCCTCTATCGCAAAGAGAGGAGGGAATTCCGTTCAGTCACGAACGTAGAGCATTGTCCTTAAGCAGACTAGTTGGGGACAAGACATATCAGATGAGGAAAGAGAATCCAGGGAGAGTCGCTGCCATAAGTGAGAAGGTTAAGATTGTTACCGACAAGGAGACAGACAGGGACGATTCTCCCTGCCACGGTTTACACAGTTTCCCTTATTGGAAAAAAGGGGACCAAAACCACAGTATATTCCATGGCCGTAGATGGACAAGGATAATTTTAGGTGTAAGCTCCCGAGTTTGACTTCGGCACTGGGAAATGGATATTCAAATTAGAAAAAATGACAGGAGGAAACATGCTGGTCATGGGGGACATAAAAGCTCTCCTGGCAGCTTTTTGTGGGGAAAGGGCTAATGACATACAGAGAAGAGCAGGGTATTCAAGTGTGACAGCACAAAACACAGAGCATGACAGAGCACTGTTTAATAATTGTAGAGCAGACGTGTGGAGGGCTCTCATGGTACAATACCTCGATACATCAGATATGGATTCAATTATGACATGTAAAATGAAGGCAGATGAAGACCCTATTGCTTACATTCAGGATATTCAAGAGAAATGGCAACTTGAAACTTGCGAGCCATGGGAAAAACAGTGGCATTATTTTACCACATTTTATGTCAGGCGTTGCCTGTGCCAGTACAGAGATAGATGAAGAAACAAGTGGGCATGGAGGTGAAACCATGGGCTGAGATACAGCTGATGATAGTGTATCACTGTTGGTTGTTACAAGAGAAGAAGAGAAAGAAAGATGAGACTAGTAAAATCGAGGAAGCCAAGTTAGTTCATTAAAAAATGTAAAAATGTGCCATAGAAGGGGCGGTATTGACAAGTGGAGAAGGATTGGGAATGCAGGAAGCAATGGATGCATCGCAGGCGAGTAATCAGTGCCCGATGGATGAAGGTGGATATGGGTTTGTGCCACGAGGCAGAGGTATGGGCTATAGAGGAAGAGGAGGTGGATTCCGAAATAATCAAGGTGGGTTTCAGAATACACAGAATGAGAATCAGAATATCCAGGGAGGATTTAACCATGGGGAATTTGTCAGATGGGCACCCTCAGTATGTTGGACTTGTGGGATGACAGGGCATATTGCACGCGCATGTGGGAGCCAAGGGAATTTACAGAATGGTCAGTTTTCAAGAGGGGGGACAGCTTATCCTCCACCATATAGCACACAAACTAGGGAATGGTTTACCAAAGATCACACATTGTATCAGAAACAAGCACCACGAGTGCAGCAGGTACAGCAGCAAGAGCGAATGCAAATGAATCCACCCCAAGGGCAGTCGCAACAAGCCCCTATCCAGACACATCAGTATGCAAACACAGGACAAGTGCTGACACCCAAAATAGGAGGTGTCACTGTGGTAGGTGGAAATCCTTTCACAGGGACGGGGGTGAGCCTATACCCACAATAGGACAGCTCACAGGGTGACTTGATGTGTTCTGTACTATCTGTGACATCAGACCCCCAAGAGAAACCAAAGGTCAATGTGACGATAGGAGGCAAATCTTTTTCTTTTCTAGTAGACATTGGAGCTACTCGTTCGTGTATATGAGAGGGAAAATATCCAATGTTAGGAATTGCCATGAATGCCAAAGGGTTCTCTGGAGCTATGAGTCGAGTTTCTTTTACTGATGAATTCCCAGTCTCTATAGGAGAATATGACATGTCTGTGCCTGTTATATTCACGACAGACACCTGTAAAGGCTCATCCCCGTCTTAGCACGTGCAGTACTAATAAAATAGGCACACCCCAATGGGGAATGAGACTAAGAGAACAAGCTGCGAGATTTAGTCTTTCTTTATAAAGAATTGGCATCCAGAGAACTCTGCTGCCCGAGAGCGCTCTGGCAAACAATACACTTACAATTGACTATAAGGGCATAAAGCATCATAAATGATGTCAGGCATGAATGTTACAAAGTTCATTGTGATTGGACACAAGCTCGCGTTGTATAGGCGCATATAGGTCCTGCTCCTCCGTGGTTGGTTGCTGGGTTGGCGGGAGGGTGAGCGTCACGAGGTCCATCTGTCTGTGTCCATGCGGGTGAGGGTCAGGTCGCTGCGAGGCAGGGTGGCCGCTAACTAAGTAACATAATACACTACCATTAAAAATGCACTAAACAATAGTCACTACAACTCCGTTGAGCAAATCATCATCAACCTATAAATTGTATTCATGTAATCGCACCATTACTTATTGGGACTTGTATGGGGTACCAGGTTAAAGGTCTTGACCAGTATGATAACATCAATTGTGCGGTTGGTCTGGACTTATCAAAGAGGCTGGGGGCAGGTTGACGTTTGTTAGTTACAGGAAGCAATATACTGTGACAGAGGTCTGATTTTAGCTAAGGGCACGCTGGGGTGGGCTTTCTGTCAGGGTCACATATCTGGTACATCAAGAGAGTACCTTTCAGGGATACAGGGTTACACTGGCAGTAATTTTCCAACAGCGAGGGTGAGAGGGCGTGGGCAGGTTTGTGGAGATGGATGAGCTACAAGGCACGGTTCAGGCCAGTTCACACACGGGACAGTGATCTCAGAGGAAGAGCGAGATGTTACATTTGTTTTTGTTGCTATTGCCTCCGGCTTGAGCGTGAGAATGGAGCAGCAAAGCTTTCAGACACAGTGAGAAAGGGTGGGGGCTATGTGAGCAGTACGTGCGGCACTGCACAGGGGAGAGAAGCCTTTTTGTACTATCGCAGTGAGGCTTAGTCCAAAAAGATGGAGTCGAGGGTGTACAAAATGGATCCCAAGTGTCTCTCGCAACAGCCCCATCTATGCCAATGCCAGCATAAGGCTGATGTTAACATAAAGGCAATGGAGGCGTCCCCCACCATTGGAAGAGCAAGTAGTCCAGGCTGTACTGAATGTATGGCGGGGCCCAAATGACCCCTCACTCCCACACATTCCCCCCTTTCGTTACATCTAAAGTAACAAACTAGTTACTATTCTTATTCTCATTCCGATAATGCTCCACTTCCGCAACCGCTTCATCCCAATCAGGTGTTCCTTTTATTGGCATCCAAGCCCTAGATACGCTTCTCAAGCTATGGCCTTTTCTTGCATATTCATCTGGTGTGCATGTCATGTATATTCCTCCATCCCCATCTAGGTCCACCCACACCTCCCTGTCCCATTGCAGCTCCCTTGGTTCTTTTATGGTGGTGTGATATAGATTATCTACTCTGTCCCCATTCTGGCAATATACAGCTGTCATGCGATATTTTGGTGGGTTGGGCTCTCCAGTTTGCATTTGTGCATCTATCATAGTAGCCACCGTTGTCTGTCGGCCCATTGTTACCATCATCATTCTTGAGTTAGGCATAGATTTCGCACAACATCGGATACCTAGTTGGCACACACAGAAAAATAGTAAAATAAAATCGATGACAGGAACAAACATTTTCATCACAGTGTTGAACCAGGATGGTATCCAGTTGAACATATTGTCAAACCAGTTGCTTGGCTCTATTCCTCCTTCATTTGACATCCTCTCCCCCAAACTATGTACTGCTGAGATTACGTGGGAGAGAGTCCCATTATCTGCATCTTCAGAGGGTACGAATGTACAGCATGCGCTCCCTATTTTTCAGCAAACAACGCCGTCCATCGCTGTGAGGATGGTCTAGGATGGTATAGGATGTACCGGTTCTGCATTGTCATTAGGCGCAAGGCGCGAAGTTCCAACTTGATCACATTGAATCCCTTTTCAGTGTCATTGGCCAGTTGGATTAGCTCCCAGCGAATGATCTGTAACCATTTGGCATTTGTTCGTGCCTGGAGTCCTGGCGTTAGGAGGGAAGCAAAGAATCTCTCTTCATAATTGAAGAGTTTGTACTTTGCTGGGATCTCAGCAAGAAGCCCGGATGATTCGCTGGAAATGTAGTTTGATGATCGCTTTTTGCGGGAGAGTCTGTCCTTTAGGTCACTTGGCGACAAGATGTTGTATGAAGGAAGTTCTGTTGTTGCTAGTTGGGACGCTGCCGATATGTCAGCCGATTGCCCTGCTGCCGATATGCCAGCCGAACCTTTTCTCCTTGGATATGGCTTTCTGGGATTACCATCAGAGCTGAATGCAGGGTGGCCAGGGCACAAGCGCCTTATCATGCTGCCGGTAGATGTAGGTAGACTTGTTTGCCACAGACCCAATACATGTCCATCAATGCAGCTGTGCCTTTTTTCATATCCGGGATAATGATTGTTTCGTTGCACTGCTTGTTGGCACCCATTTGTACCTTTCCTTCTCCGTGGAAACAACGTTCATGTGGTATTTCTTTTTGGCTCTTGATAGGTTTTTCTAAAGCGGTAACCCAGGTGAGTTTTGCAATGTGCTGGGACCAGACAGGATCACACGTTTCTTTGACCCATTGGAAGTTTTCTTCAGTTAGTCCCCTAAGTGCTTCAGCTTTGCACTGGATCGTTTTGTCATGCCACTTGTTTTCTGTGAATCTTGTTTCTTTTATGATGAACAATGGTTCTTTAATGCAGATTACTTCTTGGCGCCTGCTTGTGCATGTTTTCTCGTTCTGCAGCAGTTCTAATGTAACCGTGTGTGCCTGGAAGGTGCTCCAAATTCTACATAATACGAGATGAATTAAACACTGGGCGCCTGACAAGGGTACTTCTTGTAGTACTAGTATTTTAGGCGTGCCTGATGCATGTAGTATGAGAGAGCAGACATAGCAGCTCTCGTTCGTGGCTTGTTTTGCTGTAGCACTCATGTCTGAGTACCATTTATTTGACTGGTCTGGGAGGCAGGGGTCATCAGTTTCATCTAATCCCAGGCCATGGTAGATATCATATCTTTTCTCTCCCACCCCCCTTTTCCGTCTCCTCCTCCCCCCTTCCTGGTTATTCATTGTTTTAACTTTTCGATAATTTATGGGAAAAACTCCTGCCCACGTTGTGTCATTGAATTCATTCGCAGTGTACCCAGCCTGTAGTTCTGGGGTCTCCTGGGTACTAGCAACATAAAAGTGCATTATAGTGCCTTATGAGGTAGGTTCTGTGGTTGTTCGTACATCAATATTTGTCAGTTTAGATTCATTTTCCCAAAAGTAATCACCATCATACTGGTTGGTCTCATTGTCAGTACTCGGGCTCATAGCAGCAAGTGGAAGGAGGGGGGCTGTTGCGGTGTGATTTATGTACAACGTAGTGAGGTTTGTATTAACAGAATAATTATTAACAGAATAATTATGTTTCCACATGGTTTTCACACCTGCCCATATAAGTATTGATCCTTCTCGTATTAGCTTTGCCCCGCTCCCGCCCTTTTTCATGTCATCAACAATGAAAAATACAGTATAGTACCATGCCATGAAAAATAGCATAATCGAAAACAATATTGCAGAATTTTTCACCCCGCACTCTAAATTATAATATTTATTAACTCTATTAACTACCCTATCACTAACTAAAACTGTGTTGTCATTTGTGAGTGTACTCCTTTTGGCCATTTTGTTACCTGGAGGGGCGATATAAAATTGTTAAGTGACATGCATACATTATTTATTTCATTACGTTGACATTTTGTTGCTGACATATCTACTATTGCTAAATTATACTTTCTATGGTGTGCATACCTAAATGCTATTTTTCTATTTTTGTTGTGCACTTTATTTGTATTATATTATTTTGTATTTAACATTATTTTCTTTCAATAATGAGCATCATTTTTCTACACAAGCTGTCAATTTAATTTCTTGATATTGATAGAAAAAGAAAGAGAGAGAAAAAGTCCTAACTAATTTTTACTCAATGCTTTTCAATTTTAATTTTCGTCATTTTGATCCTTTTCATTGTTCCTCTTTTATCCACTAGCAGCTTTGTTGCTGTTAGTTTGTTCTCATTGAGGGATTGCACTATCACATGCTCTTCTCACATCTGACAGAAGCACCCAATTTTTTAATCCCTTAACTTTTACAGCTGTTGAAGTGCAGTATATTACTTCGTAAGGGCCAGGAAATCTTGGCGAGTTCCAGCTCCGAACAAAACTTCGTACATACACACTTTCTCCTGGCATTAACTGACCCTTTGGACTGTCTTGGGTTGGCATCGCAGTGTCTGTCGCAGCATTTTCTGTAAATGGTGGTGCAACTTGTCGTGCTATTCTACGCACTGCACGTGTTAACTGCGTGAGGTATTCCTTGAATTCTTCCCCCAGCACTGTGGCAGCTCTGTGAGCAACTGAAGCTTTTCTTACTGGTAGGGTGGCATATGAATGCGCCTGCCCATCACTATTTCGTGCGGGCTCAAATGGTGGTCTTTACTTGGCTGCGTTCTGAGTTGAAACAGTGCTAGGAGCAAGCAATACACCCAATTCCTTTTAAGCGTGTTGCACAACTTTGATAACTTACTCTTGAGCAGGCCATCCATTTTTTCCACCACTCCGTTAGCCATTGGGTAATAAATCGAACACAGTTTGTGCTTAACCCCAGTAATGACCTTACTTCCTTGAAGAGGTCATTCACAAAGTGTGTGCCATTATTTGATCTTATTACATCACATATGCCCCACCTTGAGAACACCTCTCGCACTAGGAATTTCGCGGCACACTTCTCATCTGGGTGGGAGCATGGTCCAGCTTCCACCCACTGTGAGAAGGGACAAACTATCACAATTAAGTATCTTGCTCTGTTACAACTTTCTCCCATGTCCGCATAGTCAATGTGGAGCTCTCTGAATGGGCCCACAGGACGCGGTAATGTTCCTTGTAAGGTCCTCAGTGTCATTCCTGAACTGTATGCTTGGCATGTGGTGCACTCTATAGTGAATTTTGACAGATGTTCCTGTAAGTTCGGAACAAACCAATGTTCCTGTATATCTGCTGCAATATGTTGTTTAGTTAAATGCGTCGGAAAGTGTAGCTGTTGGAACGCTATTTCCAGCAATTCCACTGGCATCACCACTTTCCCTGTTAGTTCCTGTCTCCATATTAAGTTTGTTGAGGATTGTTTGCACCCTCTCTTGGCCCATAGTTCTTGCTCTTCTACCGCTGCACGTCTTTGAAGCTCTATTATTTGGGATATTGGTGTATGGTTGCATCCCTCTTCTAATGTGTCTGTACTCAGCGTTTTGATAATACATTCAATTGCTGTTGGAACATTGAAATACGCAGCCTCTTTCGCTGCTGCATCTGCTGCCGCATTTCCCAATGAGATTGCGTCTGTGTAATTGGTATTGACTTGGCATTTCACCACTGCTACTACTGATAGTTCTGCTAGTGCTTCTATCAACTCATTTAGTGATGCAGCATGTTGTACTGGCGACCCATCTGCCCTCTGGATCGCTCTCCGTCACCATCGCGACAGCTCTGAGTGTACTGTTGTTGTGGCGTATGCCGAATCTGAATGTATCATCACTGCACATCCTTTAGCAGTGCGCAACGCCTCAATTAGTGCAGTCAATTCTGCTGCTTGTGTGGAGTAATGAGAGGGGAGGCGCTTCTGTACAATGATCTCATATCCCTCTTCTTCCATTCTTACAACCGCCACCCCCACGTGTTTTTCTCCTGTTTCACTATCTATTGATGCTGATCCATCTATGAAGTATATCTCTCTATCCTGTAGCGCGTTCTCACTTGCTTTGGGAATATCATCCTCTTCTCCCTCATATGTAGCACAATCGTGTTCCTGCATGCCTCCTACAGTGCATGGTTCAGTAAGGAATGTGGCTGGGTTTACTGTCTTACAACTGACCACATGGACATTTACATGGACATTTGGACTGGATATTATTATCTCGTAAGCTGTTGCCCTTTGTGTCATTAATGTTGATTTGGATCTTTATAGGATAGCAAAGAGTGAGTGTTCTGCATATAAGGTCACTGAGCATCCCATCACGATGGTAGTGCTTTTTTCGATTGAGAAGGCCGCTGCAGCGAGAGCTTGTTCACATGCGAAGTGCCCTTGCATAACTGAATCTAATGTTCCATTGTAGTAGGCCAATGGCTTGTGACCTAGCGATGTTTTCTGTGTCAGCACTGCAGTCATTAGAGTACCATTGCAGTGTGAAAATAAGTAACATTCCTTGTCGTAATCTGGGTTTGCCAGAACGCGTGCATGTGCACTAAGATCTTACAGTTTGAAATACTGTGTCATCATCTCATTTGTCCATTTTATTGGGACATTATTCTTTTGTGCTTCCTTCAGTGCTTGTAGCAGTTGGCGTGTGTATGCTGCATAATCAAGTGTCCATGCGCGGCAGTAATTACAGATGCCGAGAAACTTTTGCATGTCCTTTACTGTTTTTGGTATTATCATATGGCGTATAGATGCAGCCCTGTCGGGCAATATCCGCTTGGCATATTTTGAAATTAGCTGTCCTAAGTAGAGCACTTATGCAAGGCAATGTTGCAGTTTTCCTTTGTCTACCTTGTACCCTTTCGTTGCCAACAAATTCAACAATGTTATGGAATCGGCCCTGCACTGTTCTTCACTCTTGCTGCAGACAAGTAAGTCGTCTACGTATTGTATTATCTTGCTTTCCACATTAATGTTTCTGAGATCTTCATGCACAATCATATTAGAAATGCTGGGGCTTTCATAATATCCCTGTGGTAGACTGCAATAGCGTGAAAGCTGTGAGATACTGAGCGCTTGGGTCAATCGGAATTGAAAAGAAAGCATTCTTCAAATCCACTACTGTGAAACATGTGGCATCTTTAGGTATGCTACACAATATCGAGGCTGGATTAGGAACTAAAGGGAATTCTTTCTGTATGATGTCATTAAGTGGGCGTAAATCCTGGATCATCCTCTAAGCCCCGCCCTTCGCTTTTTTGATTGGAAAAATTGCCGTATTACATGGTGAATTATATGGTAATATTATCCCTTGTTGTCCCTTGTTGTAGCACGGCGTTTATTGTCTCTTGTATTCCTTCCTCTGCCTCCTTGGAGAGTGGGTACTGTTTTACCCTGGGCAGTATGGCCCCTGGTTTTAATTTTATTTTGATTGGTGTAACTTCGTGTAACAACCCGACATCATGGGGGTCTGTGGTCCATATTTCTGGCAGCACCTTCTCCATGTCTTTCTCAAATATGGTGGGTGGCACATTAACACTAGTCATAAGAGGATTGTGTATTTCCCTGTGCTGGATCATGGTATCACAAGGTATACTTATCTCCATTATTAATTCCCTGTCACTCTCACTGCCAGTGAACAATTCTTCATCAGTTAGGTTGCGCAACATTATGTTTGGGTCTATGCACAGTACTGTTCTCCACTCGCACCCATCCGTGTCCAGTCGTATTACCGCAATACGTTTGCTCGAGGCCTGTAACCCCTCTAGGTCAATAGACAACATTGTTCCTGGTACAATATCTGTGTTCACAATTGGGCGGAAGACAACATCTGATGGTACCTTCCACTCTTTTCTTGTTATCTCTGGCACCACCCATGCTAACACCTTAATACCATAAATGAACATATCCATGTCAATGGGCACCCCTCTTACTGCAACTTCGTTTGTCATTGTGCTGATCATCAGCATTGCCCGTACAGGGCACACTCCTGGGGTGGAACAAACTATCCCCCGTTCAGTAAAGGAGATGGTGATGTTTAACTTACTCATAAGGTATCTTCCCAGCAAATTTATTGGCACGTCTTTGTGGTACAGTAAAGCAGCATGCAACGTTTTTTCCCCCCACTGTCTTATCAAGATCTTTTGTGTAAGGAACTTTTAAGATAGCCCCTGAGAACCCTTGCATTTCCAAATTTCTTCCTGCTCCCGAGTCTACCATAAAGATGAACTGTTTGTTGCCTATCTCTGCTCCCACTAGTGGTTCCTCTTCTGCACGTAGGGTAGTGGATAGAACTGGACAGGCAAGTGCTTTCTGTGGACTGTCCTAATCGGCACACGTCTCCGTTCCTGGAACCGAGAAGACGTTATCTCCCAGCACTGCTGAACCGTGAAAAGGTCCTGGTGAACCATTAGCGGATGTGGCAAAAATGTTATTGTTTGCATTTCCTACAGTATTTTGTCTTGCCATTTGTTGTTGCACACCCCTCTGCTGTGGTTGTTGCTGGTGCTGTCGCTGTTGCTGCATTTGGGGCTCATTATAATATTGCTTGTTCTGCCCAGCCCCTCCCATTGGTAACCCATAGGGACTGCCTGGGTGTGGGTGGCCATACTGTTGTTAATTTTCTATAGGGGACTGTCTTTGATAATAACCCATAGGTCGTAATCGGCATTCCCTTGAATAATGCCCCCACCTTCTGCAGTTCCAACATGACCCTTGTGGTCCTCCCCTCATCCCAGGCCCTCCAAATCCTCTATTTCCCATTCCTCTGAATCCCCCTCTTGGGCCTCTGTACCCACCTCGTCCTCTCGCTGGCCTCCCTTGCCATTGGGGCCCTCCGTACTGTTCCTCTCCATCCCACTGCTCCTGTCCGCTTGCAGCCCATGTTGCGGCCATTCTGGCTGGTGCGTTTCCTACTCCCTTTTCTCCTTTGCCGTTCCTGTCAGTTGATGTTGCGGCATTCAGCGCTGCGACCTTCACTAATTTATTTTGTACCAGCTTTGCTTCGTCTGCCAACCTTCACCGTGCTATCCCTTTTTCTCTTTCTTTGATCCTCCTACAGTGGTGCAAAATTATGCACTTAATCTCGGGCCAGCCATTGGCTTCTATCCCAGCTATTTTATCCAAGGCCTTCTGTACTTCCTTTGGGAGCCTTTTTTTTATTATAAAGTATAACAAGGGCGGTAGATTGGTCCCACGCCGTACGCGTTTTACTTCTCCACAGGTCTTGCACCCAGAGGATGAATTGTGCAGGCTTCTCCTCTTCTCCCATAGTGCACTGGATTACTAATTGTAAATCTGGATTATCTGGAAACGTTCTCCGCAGTGCATCCCATACTTGTACTCTGACGTTGTTAAATGGGGATCCATCATGGCGGTCACAGCTCATTGTCACTCCTAGGAACCCCCCTTCACCCACATTGCGTCTGCTTGATCACCAACAGCGGACACCAGCAAACTTTTCACATCCCCTTTGGCCAATGGTACCCCTGCTGCGTTCTTTTCGAATGCATGTATCCATTTCCCCGCCCCACCCGAAAGTGGAGGGAGAAGTTTTAACAAGTTATTCTTATCCATCTGAGCCCACGGTATGTAGTGGGGCCTCCCTGCTCCTTTGTTTATTAGGGGCATTTGCAGCTTTGTTTTTCCCCCTTTCTTACTCACCGTTCCCTTCCTTGTTTTACTTACCAGCATGTTTCCTACTCTTTGCCTTAACCTCCCCTGCCATTTTGGTGCAGCCCTTTCATCTTCTTTGTTGAATGGGAATGGCAGTGGAGATCCCGTTGTGGCCACACCCCCTTCATATTCATCTAAATCACTCCATACCTCCTCTACCTCCTCCTCCTGTTCCCTTCTTTCCGGCGTGTCCCCTCTCTGGCTGTCTGGGGTTGCTGGCCGTATTATTCTCACGGGTTTGCCGTTCAAATGGAACAGAAACTCACCTGATTGCCACTCTTGCTCTTGCCCTTTTGGTATTGGCACCGACTGTGGTGGCGGGGATGGTGTGGATCCTCCTGCACCACTTGGCGGAGGTGTGAGGTTACCCAACGTTAATGGTGGTACTTTCCCTCCCCCTGGCAACATCTGGCCCCTGTCGCACAAGGCTCGTAACCGCGTTATCTCCAATTGTGCATGCGTAAGATGTCTGTCTAAATCTCCTGTTAACCATGCCAAATTCACTGGTGGGGCACTGGATTCATACGGAGGCAGTGCGGTGGCTGATGCCGTTGCCGGGGTTGTCGGTGTGGTGCATGCTGGCACATACTGGGGCTCACTGTATCCCACTGCAGGCCTTGTCATCAATGGGTATATTCTAGTAGGATCATTCTCTGTTGTGATTGTCGTACATTCTCCCCCTGCAGCCCCATCTCCTCCCTCCGCGCCTTCTCTTTCTCAATTATCGTGCCCATACTTACCTCACCGGTAGGTGCTACTTCTTCAAACATTTGCCACAAATCTAGCACTCCCCTTCTGTTCTGCAATTGCTTTCCCTGTATTTCGCAAGCAAGTGGGTTGATACTAGATCCAATATCCTCATGTCAAAGGACCCTCCCTCCGGCCATATCGGCATTACAATGTCTCCTTTTATTTCTACCACCCATTGATCATGATACTTTTGTATTTTCGCACTATACAAAGGGAGATGCTGTGCTAATGGTGTTGCCCCTCCCATTGTAGCGTATTTGTACCCTTATTTTTGGTCACTTCACTTTCAGAGATAAATACACAATCAATCAGCCAACAATCTCTATTCTGTGACACTTCTATTTAACCTTGTTTAACCTTTGGCGCGACAATATTTCAACAACCTTTTTACTTACACCTCCTTGCTGGAACCACAAATTATTTCAGTATTCATTATTTGCCAATATTCAACATGTTATACACATTTCATTGCCAATTTTCCTGATCAACCTTAATTCTTTTCGATTCACAGATATACAGACACTTACTAACAAAACAACATGTAACACTGCTGCACATGAACAAAAAACACACAAACATATAACATGAACTACTTCCGCTTTTGCTCCCCTTCTTAATTATTTCAGTTTATACCCCTCAACCTTGCTTTCTCATGCACTCCCCACCTCTAAGCCCCCTCAATCTACCTCACCAAGAATTCTGCTCACACAGAAAAGGAATATTCTAAATTACTACTCCGAGTATACTAAATATAGGAGACCCCTACTGTTTTCTCTTTATCTTCACTTATTTACCTGCACTGGACAAGACAATGCTACGCGGCACCGCCTTCTACCCCCTTCGGGCTAGGATCCCTTGTACCTCATTACCTCTTTTTTCATTTTCTCCACAAAACCTAATGGCCATATAAAGGATAGATAAGAAAAAGACTCAGTAACATTCACACAGACCATAACTTTGCCCTCTTTTATTATACCGACTCTGTTATATGTATCCCTTCTCCCAAACCCTCTTTTCTCCCCTTGAAGTCTCGCAACCGGTACTCACGTGTTCAGTCAGGTGGTCCGAGAGCCACTGTTCACGGTCTATCCACAATCTGTTCCACAACCCAACCAAGCCGTGGCCCGCCTCGGCGAGCAGTTTTTAGTTGGGTATTCGGAAAACGGGAACCCTTGGACCCTCTCGTTGTGCACACGGACTGGTCAACCGCACGGGGCCTTGGGGCACCTGTCTCAAATCACGTTGCGGGGGGTCACCAGATGTAAAGGCCCATCCCCGTCTTAGCATGTGCAATACAAATAAAATAGACACACCCCAAGAATTGGCATCCAGAGAACTCTGCTTCCCGAGAGCGCTCTGGCAAACAATACACTTACAATTGATTATAAGGGCATAAAGCGTCATAAATGATGTCAGACATGAATGTTACAAAGTTCATTGTGATTGGACACAAGCTTGCGTTGTATAGGCGCATATAGGTTCTGCTCCTCCATGGTTGGCTGCTGTTTTGGCAGGAGGGTGAGCGTCACAAGGTCCATCTGTCTGTGTCCAGGTGGGGTGATGGTTAGGTCGCTGCGAGGCAGGGTGGCCGCTAACTAAGCTAACATAATACACTACCATTAAATAGTCACTACAACTCCTTTGAGCCAATCATCATAAACCTATTAATTGTATTCATGTAATCGCACCATTACTTATTGGGACTTATATGGGGTACCAGGTTAAGGGTCTTGACCAGTATGATAACATGAATTGCGGGGTGGTTCTGGACTTATCAAAGAGGCTGGGGGCAGGTTGACGTATGTTAGTTACAGGAAGCAATATACTTTGACAGAGGTCTGATTTTAGCTAAGGGCACGCTGGGGTAGGCTTCATGGCAGTCTCACATATATGGTACATCAAGAGAATACCTTGCAGTAATTTTCCAACAGTGAGGGGGAGAGGGAATGGGCAGGTTTGTGGAGATGGATGAGCTACAAGGCCCGGCCCAGGCCACATCACACATGGGACAGTGATCTCAGAGGAAGAGCGAGATGTTACATTTGTTTTTGTTGCAATTGCCTCCGGCTTGAGCGTGAGAATGGAGCTGCAAAGCTTTCAGACACAGTGAGAAAGGGTGGGGGCTATGTACGCGGTACGCACGGCACTGCACAGGGGAGAGAAGCCTTTTTGTATTATCGCAGTGAGGCCTAGTCCAAAAAGATAGAGCCGAGGGTGTACAAAATGGATGCCCAGTGTCTCTCACAACAGCCCCATCTATGCCAATGCCAGCATAAGGCTGATGTTAACATAAGGGCAATGGAGGCGTCCCCCACCATTGGGAGAGCAAGTGTTCCAGGCTGTACTGAATGTATGGCGGGGGCCCAAATGACCCCTCACTCCCACACACACCGTTTAACATTTTGGGAAGAGATTTGATGACAAAGCTTAACATGACAATTTCAGGAATAGTGTGCTCCACTCCAGGAATACATTATTTAAGAGTGGGCGAATTTGTACTGGCGTTCACAGGGCAAGTGGCTCTGCGAGGTGTTCCAGTAGATCCAGAGATTTTTCTATATGGAGTGAGAATCTATTGGCATGGCTACCTGGCTTAGTTGGAAAAATTGTGCGGATACCTGACAAGTTTTTGTTTAGACCACGAATACCTATGGATGCAGAGGGAGCACAGACACTCCCTATAGAATCAGAAGCAGCTATAGTATGAAGGGAAATGGTGTGGGATATATTTACCCACTCAACAGTACTTCCCCACATCACCAAGCTGCATTTCGGCAGAAACAACAAAATGGCTGCGCTGGTTCCTGTGTGCACCATTGCACACAAACTGCATTTTGCAGTGACAAAGGGATGGCTGCACTGTCTTGCCAAGCACATATTGGGCAGGATGGAACAAGGGGGCACGTTGAAGAAGCTTGCCAGTGTGTTCTTCCATATACAAAAGAAATAGAGTGAAAAAGCTGCACCACTTTGCTGCCAGCCCAAAGCCCCCACAGAAAAGGGGGTATTTTACCTTAAAATTATGCTGCTCTGATTCTATTTTTATCTTTTCTTCCTTAAACTACTGTTATAAATAAGGTCCTGCCATGCCCATCGATATTCCCATTGTGCTTCTGCAAAACCAAGTATGACCCCTGAATGACAGGCCCTGTCAAACCAAATCTGAAAAAATATCAACAAAGAAACTCAATTTTCCTCCTTGGGAAAAGCTTCACTTTTTAAGTTACAAAGTGTCAATGATCAGTAATTCAAAGGAACTCCAGCTCTGGGCTATGTCAGTTTCAGTGCATAGGTGGTTCAAATAACCTACTGCATAGAAGAAATTAAATATGGCTGCAAAACAGTGTGGGAATCCAAATGGAAAGTAAAATAAAAACGAATTTGAAGGCAAAATGCTAGCAGCTTGCACAACATGTGTAAAAATTGGCTTGGCAAACTAAAGAAGAAAAATGCTCATTGGAGAATACTGTGTTGAACAAAAACTTCTTCTTGCCTAACAATGTGAAAGGGGATTGTACTGTGAAAATACAATGAAGGAAATGGTTCTATTACAGCAGGTTTTCATCCAATTCAGAACAAAAATAAATACATTTAAATTAACCTTCAGTGGCTGCATGGGGGGAGGAATCAGCCCAAGACAGGTTTCTGCAGAGAGGATGACAGAAAAAGGGTCCCCTCTCAGTAGATACTAACACCTCAGTGATAATTACTAGGTTGGACAGAATCCCGCCTGGGCTGAGAGGTGCGAAGTGGAGAAGGGGCAATAAACCTTCACATAAGCTGGAAGAACCCATCCTCCCTCTGGGGGAAGTGACAGTTGGTGGTAGCTGAAAAAGAAAAAATGTGTCCAAAGGATGCCCAGTTGTTTTAAAAGACCATTTTATTAAGAAATTTTGAAGACGGTTATCTTTGAAACAGGACTATGCAAAAATGTAAATATTTAGTAGTTTAAACGTGATTTTTGTGGCTTTCACATAAGAGGTCTTGGCTGCCAATAGTATGTATCGGACACGAACGCCAGAAGAATATAAATCATGGGGAAAGGACATATGATGGAAGGTTAAAAATGAACAGAAATAGGCCCCATTATATTATGTACACACGTGTAAAGTCACAGAATTTTAGGCCTGACATTTCACACTGAAACTCACCAAAGATTATTAAATGTACAAAACAATGTCTCACAGATTGCAGGGTTGGGCTGCAATGGTCTGCATAAAATATGTAACCTATGTGTGTGTAATTTGCTAAGAGACTTCAACTGTATAAATGTACCATTTGTGGCAAAATCGGATTTTAAGTAAAGTAACTGTGGGAGGTTTTTGGACATTGTAAAACTTCCATCATAAAACTGCCTTCCTGCCCTGTAGATCCAACCAGCTGAGAGCGAGGCAGAGACCAGCACCCCTGACCAATCCAGTGGGTTAGAGGTGTATTTAGCTAAGCCTGCCCAGCCATATACGTCTATGACGTCACTATGCATTATAAATAAGAGTCCATGACAAAACTCTAGACAGACACTCTTCCTGAGGTTCCTTCGCTGCGTTCCTGATCTGCTTCAGCCATCTTGCTGATTCCAACTACAAGGCCTAAGTATTGCTGATCCTATTCCCAGCAAGGCCATTGATCCAGAATCAACCCACTAATCTCCCATTAAAAAGGGGAAAGCTGTGATAGCTTTTGCATCTTAAAATCAGTCTGGCTTGCTGCCCATTACCTGCATGCCCCCTGTAATTCTGCCATTCAGCTGTCCTTTGCTGGGAGAATTACCATCCAGTGACTCAAATTGCCCAGCTGTTTGCTACCTGGTGACCAGACCCTGCCCAGCTGTCTTTTGCCCAGCTGTCTTTTACCAGGTGCGCCAGCCGTGCGTTGACCAGACCCTGCTGACTGTCCAAAAATCCCAAAACTCAAAAGAGGACTGTGAGCATAATCCCTACCCCATAGAAATACATAGCCTACCTTGTCTTGCCTTTGTCTCTATTCCACTACCTAAGCAATCCTATTTTTACCCTGGTAGCTTGTTGAAACTGTTAGAATTATCCTCATATCCCGTCCTTAATTTTTAAGTGCTAGCGCCATCTCTTTTCAATTTTGTGTTGTGCAACCCTAAGGCATTAGTAATATTTCGAGTGATCGGGCTGGTTTCCGCCAGGATTGGGCACTGAGGTGACAGGGTTGAACTTGTGAATCAACCTTGGATCTTACTGTGTCCACCTTTGGTGGTCTAGTCTGAACACTCTAGTTTAAAGTAAAACCGTTCCTGTCACAACTGATTTCCTTTCCAATTTCACAGCTTCATTTTACTCAAATCAACCCTTTTTATATCTTTCATATAATAGTAATAATAATAATAATAATAATAATAATAATAATAATAATAATAATAATAATAATAATAATAATATCTCATCCAGTTTCATAGCTCGGGACCTATTTTCACCTCTATATTGTCCCTGTGATATATATCTATCCCCCAGCCCAAAAACACTCCAAATCGGAGTATTTCACCTGTTTTTATTAAAAACCGTTTGGGTAATTTAAGGTGGGAATTGAGAAAATTGCAAGTTTTCCAACGTGTCATTTGGCTGCAGCATGCTCTAAACTTTCCACTCATTTTTGAATTGTATGCCTTTTGCTGATCCATTGCCTTGTGATTGCCAGTGATATAACATACATGCTATTGTGATAAAACATATTTATATCATAATTTAACCACACATCAATTAATTATTTGTAAAATTAGAGTGTTATTTTAGGCCTTTGCTAAGGGTTTAAGGTCCGTTTTTGCCTCTTATTCTGAGAGGGAAAGTCTGATTTATGTTCTGTCTTCTGCATCTTATTCCTGATTACCTGTTGCTTCTTCTATCCACTCAGAATTCATTTGATTATTGGTGGGTTGAAGGAACATTGCCAGGGTAAATCCTAACTTGGGTGCTATCTTTCCTAAATCAAAAAGTACTCCTATTCAACCATGCTGTATATATTTTCTAGTGGAATGTTAACCAAGTGCATTGCTTTAATTTTCATTGTAATTATCACCCCATTGGTGATTGCTGCCCCACATTAAAAATTGCATGATTTCTTTTGAATTTAATAAATAAATAATGCATTTCACCAACCAGCCTGGTTCATGGTCCATTGTGACATGGGGTATTTGAAAAAGGGGGTGTGATACGAGTTGTCTACCATCTCAAATTGAATCTGCATAAAATAAGGAGAAAAGCATCTCAGTCGTGCGCTACAAACTAGGGTGAGACCAAGCTGTGTGTCGCCAGATTGAAATCCTTAATAAACTTGGGGGCTCGTTGCCAGGATTTTGGGTTTTGGTTGCCACCGGTGACAGTCTAACACAGCAGATTAACCTGCAAGGTAGTGATACTTTGTGTTGGAATACTGGGTTACACTGTACACGCGCCTCCCCAAAAACAAATACTCTAAGTACCAGGCCTGTGTTTAAAAATTAAAGGTAAATTAACCCAAAAATACACAGAAAGCAATAGAATACAGGTTACCCTTACATAAATAAATTAATTAATAAAGAAAGAACATGTTCAAAATGACCACAGTAGAAATTAATATGGCTAGGTAGCACCTTTTTGTCAGAGGTGAATGGCCAGAACAGGATGAAAAAGTCTGGCTACAAGAAATAACACAACAGGTCACCGCCATGAACCTGGATACATGGCAGGACGGCGGCCTATTACATCAAGCTTTGAGTGAGTTGCATATGACCTCAAAAATTAAAGAGGAGCAAATTAAATTTCCCAGAATCGTGTATCTCCACATGGGAGTGATGCAGGAAAAGCATGAGGAAAATACAACTCTTGCGCAAAATTAATCCAAACTTTTAGCACAGATACATGCAGAACTAAAATTAGCAGAGCAAAAATTACAAAAGAGCAAGATTTTGAGGTAGAATCTGGAAATTACATTCTAAAACTAAAAGAGGACTTAGCCCTCCAACAACAGAATAATGTAGATATAGCGGCCCAACTAGAAGCAGCAATAATAGAGTGTCAGGAAAATGTTGACTCAGAAGCTGACTCAACAATTAACATATAACAGGGGCTGTTCAGGACAAATAACCATGCTGCAAGATCAGGTCGAAAGGTTGAAATAGGAAAATAATAAATTAATTATGAGAGACCTCCACTCTCAAGCAGAATTTATTAAGAGCGCCAAAAATTAAATCAGGAAAAAGACGCCCTATGCCAGGAAGTAAGCAATTTAAAAACAGAATTACAGGGAAGTGAGTTAGCCCTCCAGAAATTAAATGAACTCAAAATAGAGTATGGGAATCTACTGGTGCACGCCAGATGGATAGATGGTGCTCTGGAAGAGAATACCTAAACTAAAGATGCACAAACTCAGGAGATGAGTCTCCTGCAACGAAAATTGGCTCAGGGTGCTCAAACTATACAGGTAGCACAAAGAGATAACAAGGCCCTCTGTGAAGAGAATGATGGGCTCCACAAACAAGTGGCAGCGCAAGAGCGGGTTATAGAGGCCAGTAAAACCCTGATAGCCGAACAAAAGGCTCAGATCTCTGCATATTATCAAGAGATAGGGGCTGAAAAAGAAAAACTAGCGAGGTTGGAGAAAGAGGTTGCTAGGTTTAATACAAACTGGAGGGACCCTGAACAGGTAGAGAGGGACAGGGCAATCCCTGATCATAGGGTAAGGACCTCTGTACTAAGGGACTGTACCCCATTTAACACTTTGTGCACTGCTGACTTCATGGCTCCCGGTTCACATGAGCCGGAAACCATGAGACCATCAGAATTTAATAGGCCAACCATGATGGAACTGACAGGTCAACGCCCCCCAGAAATGGATAGGAGGACATCCCTATGCAGGTACAAAATTATAAAGGCTGATGTCTCTGACCAATAAGAGGAGTCAGGGAATCAGACCTACAGGAGCACTACCTCCAAAGGGACCAGTTGGTTCCATTTGCAAAAGAACAACAGGAAAAGAGGCCCCATAAGAGTATCCTGAAGACCACCACCTAATCAGGGCAGTGGGGGGTACTCTGCCAATCCTGGGAGCAGGAAGGAGTCAGAAGGCTACTCTCCTGTGCGCCGCAGGAGTGAAGAAACTAGGCCCCACCATTCTGCGAGCCCCTCTCAAGCTCACAGAATCAGGGAACGCATAGATGATCATGAGGGGACCTCAAATAGCAGCACCTCTCAGTCTGAGGGCGAGTGGACTCAGGTGACTAAGCCAAAGAAGGCAAATAAACTCAAGAGAGTTATGAAACATTAGGAACATAAAGGCCATTAGGAGTTCCATAACCCCCTACAACAGAAACACAAAATATTCTGTCTGGGAACACTTGTAACTCTATGAGCAGATTATGGACACCTTTCATCTGAACGACAACCAGAACTCCATAGAGTATGTTAAATTGACCTTCTCTCCTGAGTACTCCAGCTTCTTTGCTGGACTGGAGGACCAGAACCATTCAAGATGGTCCACCTACAGGGCGGCCATCTTGAAACACTTTTCCACCCACAGAAATCCCCAAGAGGCTCGCAAAGCGGCCTACAATCTGCAGTGCAGGGAAGATCAGGCCCCACGAGAATTTGTGCAGGAGCTCAAACGCGCCTTTGCACAAACCACTAGAAGGTGCGCACGGATAGCAGGGAGTTTATAACTACTTTCTTTCATGCACTCCCAAAGTATATTATGGCCCAGCTGGTGAGGGACTTCCACGATAAAAGATCTCTGGACTGGGTCTTACAGCAGGCGACCCGCATTTATGAAGTCCAAAAGCCTGCGAAAATAAAAATGTGGCCAAAAACCCCAAGCCAGCCAACACCCCTGCTGCTGCTAAGGTGGCAGAGGTGAAAGTTGCCCCCATTTGAGACCTATAGAGAGGGGAGCCTAAAAATATACCTACACAAAATCTGCAAAATCAGAGACCCAGAATGCCTTCAGGCCAGTCACAAACAGGTGACAATCAGGGCGGTAATCCCACTAATGGGACCCCTAAGTCCCCTGATTATATCAGTCCCCGATACAAGGGCAACCGACCAATCTTGGGGTATGTACGGACTCCCCAGCCCCAGGGGAGGATTCAATCAGGTAAGCACTGCCACAGGAAACCTCCCTCCTAATTTCCTCCAGGAGGGCAGTAATCCCCCAAATGCTGGGTTAAGTTTCTTCATACGGCACTCACAAAACCCCAACACGTAGGACAACCCTCCTTTCTGTTCCCGCTTTCAGAAAACCAGACAACCCAATCCGGGAGAGGGGAGGCCAAGGGTTACCAAAATTCACAATATCCAGGGTACTATGGGAGAAGGGATAGTTACCCTTCCCGTGATCCACCTAGATTTGAACAGAGACCCCCCCGTACCAGCCGGAACAGGTGTCCCAACTGTAGCACCAGGTCCAGAACCTTACCCAGGATCTGGGTCGCATGTTGAGGGCTCAACAGAACCCTCAGATGAACATGGCAGCTCAGAACCGCACAAAGCAAGGCTCTGTCACCCCAGAACAATGACAGGGAGAGAACCCTGACAACTCACCGGTTCCAGAGGAGGAGGCAAGGGGAGAATGGGGGTGTAAAGCCCTAGGGGAAGCTTCCTTCCTTACTCCTGAAAAGCCCCTGGACACCAAGGAACCAGAACAAAAATCTCTTGCCACCGAAAATCTGCCACACCGGGAACAGAGGGTGGGTAGACGAAATAAAGACAGCAAAAAAGCCCTTTTTGTGGAGGAAGTTAGTGTCCTCCAGATTCAAGGGGAAGAATCCTTAGAGGATTCTGGGGAAAAAATCTTCTCCTTCAGGGACGGGGGAACTTCTCCCAAAGAAAAATGGGTCCCAAGAGATCTATATGAAGACTGGGTGGGTGTGGGGACTGATGCAGAATCGCCCATCCTGGAACCCCAGAATGAGCATGCAAGGAATCAAGCATTAAAAGAGGATTCCCAAACGTCTCAAACCAATTCTGGTGACTGTCTCCTAGAAGGGGGAAGGGGCAGTCCAGAATCAGAAAAAGGGGAGCCTGAAACTCCCCAAATATCAGAATGTCAAATTCTGCTTTCAGATCCCCAAACTCCAACACAGAATTATGCCCAAACTACTCCTGTGTCGGAGTCCAAAATAAAGAAATTGACCACCCAGCTGGCCCAGAATGCCCATTACCTTTGACCATTGGAGGAGAAAAAAGGTAGATTCTACGCCTCCGTCCAAGTGCAAGGGCAATGTGCAATTCCAGCACTTGTGGACACTGGATCCCAAGCCACTCTTCTGTCAAAAAGGGCCTTTGAACAGCTAAATTCAGGAAGGGGGGGGCAGATATCAGATCCCTCTCACCCCTCTTCCTTGACAACTCCAGAACTTCAGCGGGAATGAAATTCCTGTCGAAGGGACTGCAGAGTTGGAAATTAAAATAGGGCGACACAAGATGAAGCACCCGGTCATAGTCGTGGCTCCAGAGGGAACCCCCTGTCTATTAGGGAATGACATCCTTCATAGGTTTTGTCCCCTAATAGACTGTGTGAACAAGGTCCTCTGGACTCAGACTAACAGGCCAATAAAATTAAAACAGAGTGTCCACCATGTTAGTCTAAATGGCACACGCCACATGGTTGAACAAAAATAAGATCAAATTAAGTTTCATCTTCAAAACAATGAAATACCCGACGTCACAATAATTGCGGTAGGACAACAAACTGGTGATGGAAACTCCTCTCCATCCCTGAAAATCAACCCTCCTTCCAGTTGTAAGTGGCATTCCACAATGGGAGGAAATTCTTTGAAATTCTATACCAATTCACAATCTGAAAATCCTAATTCTATAGCCAAAATGATTAACAAACAAGCGCAAAGTATAACTGGCATTCAGAAGAAGGACGAACAGCTTTTCTTCCCGATTCAGTTAAATGACGGGAAGGAGTCTGTCCTCGACCGAGTTGACTTGAGTAGCGAAGAAAGTTTCATCCGCGAAGTATTATTCAGGAAACTCCCAAAAGACCAGACCCTACCCGCTGTGGAGTCAGTTTATCAGTGGGTATGGTGCCTGAAAATTCCCCACTCCAAACATCTTCTGCTTAGCAGTTGCATGCTAAAAAATGTCTATAGGTAACAAAAGCATAGAACATATTTGTTGGGTCGTGCAAGGTGTTCCTTCCGCCTTTTACATGGGCAGTCATATCCTCAACCGACTCGAAATTCATTTGGATCCGAGTTATTGCCAAGCCCGGTCACAGCTGGAGAGTAAATCTCAGGGCCCTGGCAGTCCTAAAGAAAGCCTTCCGGTCAGCCCCATTGCTCCCGTAGGCAATTGAAGTTCAAAAATGGGAAGAGGTCACCATCCCAGGACTAGCCTACATGATCTGCATCCCCAAAGGCGAACTGACAGAAGGGAAATGGGTACATATTAATCAGCTAAAGAGTTGTCACCCTAGGCACACTTTGCAGCAAATTGGGGAGCCAAGAGAGAATCAAATAGCGGAGACATCTGAAGCATGAGAATAAGAAAAAGAAGAATCAGAAGGGAACGATGGATTTATAAGTATAATTATGTAACAGGGAGTATTTTTCTTCCCTTTCAATTGTCATTATTGAATGCATGCGTGTCCCACTGCTGTCAACCGTATTGGAAGGCAGTTAGTGGGAAAATGAAGTAACCAGTTCTTATTTAATAGATTCGTACTGGTTGCGCCTACTCAAAAACCAAGGAGGACCTCCCCGGTGACCTGGAAGGGAGAAATCAAAGAAAATCTGGGGGTGTCGCTCAAGATCATAAAGAAAGATCAAAGAGAAAGCTGTGGGTGTCGTTCCACGCTCCAACGAGAGACACTGAGAGGATCGTGGTGAACTGCTCCCTGATAATGGAAGGACTCATACCTGATAAACCCTGTGTACCCAACCAGATGAATCACACTTTCCCCTATCCTCCCTCGACAAGGAATCTCAGAAGAGTCGGGGGGGGTTGTGGGATATATTTTCCCACTCAGCAGTACTTCCCCACATCACCAAGCTGCATTTCAGCAGAAACAGCAAAATGGCTGCACTGAATCCTGGGAGCACCATTGCACCCAAACTGCGTTTTGCAGCGACAAACGGATGGCAAGAGCCAAGCACATGTTGGGCAGTGTGGAACAAGGGGCACACTGAAGGATCTTGTCAGTGTGTACTTCCATATACAAAAGCAATAGAGTGAAAAAGCAGCTCCACTTTGCTGCCAGCCCAAAGTGCCCATCGTAAAGGGAGGATTGTACCTTAACATGCTGCTCTGATGCTATTTTTATCTGTTCTTCCTTAAACTACTGTTATTAATAAGGCCTGCCATGCCCATTCATATCCCCGTTGTGCTTCTGCAAAACCAAGTATGACCCCTGAATGACAGGCCCTGTCAAACCAAATAAGTTACCAAGTGTCAATGATCAGTAATTCAAAGAAACTCCAGCTCTGGGCTACGTCAGTTTCAGTGCGTAGGTGGTTGGAATAAACTACTGCATAGGAGAAATTGACTATGGCTGCAAAACAGCATGGGAATCCAAATGGAATGTCAACAAAATTGAATTTGAAGGCAAAATGCTTTAAAGACGGTTAACTTTGCAACAGGATTTTGCAAAAATGTAAAAATGTTGTAGTTTAAATGTGATTTTTGTGGCTTTCAAATAAGAGGTCTTGGCTGTCAATAGCATGTCTAGGACACGAACGCCAGAAGAATGTGAATCACAGGGAAAGGTCATATGATGGAAGGTTAAAAAGTAACAGAAATAGGCCCCATGATAGTATGTACGCATGTGTAAAGTCACAGAATTTTAGGCTGGACATTTCACACTGAAAATGACCAAAGATTATTAAATGTACAAAACAATGTCTCACAGATTGCAGGGTTGGACTGCAATGTCTTCATAAAATATGTAACCTGTTTATGTACTTTGCTAAGAGACCTCAACTGTATAAATGTACCATTTGTGGCTAAAGCAGATTTTAACTAAAGTAACTGTGGGAGGTTTTTGGACATTATAAAACTCCCATCATAAATCTGCCCTCCTGCCCTGTAGATTCAACCAGCTGAGAGCGAGGCAGAGACTAGCACCCCTGACCAATACAGTGGGTTAGAGGTGTGTTTAGCTAAGCCTGCCCAGCCATATACTTCTATGATGTCACTATGCATTATAAATAAGAGTCCATGACAGGACTCTAGACAGACACTCTTCCTGAAGTTCCTGCGCTGCGTTCCTGATCTGCTCCAGCCATCTTGCTGATTCCAACTACAAGGCCTAAGCATTGCTGATCCTATTCCCAGCCAAGCCATTGATCCAGAATCAACCCACTAATCTCCCATTAAAAAAAGGGAAAGCTGTGGTACCTTTTGCATTCTGTAATTAGGCTGGCCTGCTGCCCATTTTCTGCATGCACACTGCAGTCCTGCCATTCAGCTGTCCTTTTCCAGGAGAATTACCATCCAGTGACCCGAATTGCCCAGCTGTTCACTATCTAGTGACCAGACCTTGCCCAGCTGTCTTTTGCCAGGTGCGCCAGCCGTGTGGTGACCAGACCCTGTTGACTGTCCAAAAATCCCAAAACTCAAAAGTGGACTGTATGTATAATCCCTACCCCATAGAAATACATAGCCTACCTTGTCTTGCCTTTGTCTCCATCCCACTACGTAAGCAATCCTGTTTTTACGCTGGTAACTTGTTGAAACTGTTAGAATTATCCTCGTATCCTGTCCTTAATTTTTAACTGCTAGCGCCATCTCTTTTCAATTTTGTCTTGTGTAATCCTAAACCATTAGTCATATTTCGAGTGATCGGACTGGTTTCTGCCAGGGTTGGGCGCTGGGGTGACAGGGTTGAACTTTCGAATCAACCTTGGATCTTACTGTGTCCATCTTTGGTGGTCTAGTCTGAATACTCTAGTTTAAAGTAAAACCGTTCCTGTCACAACTGATTTCCTTTCCAATTTCATGGCTTCATTTTACTCAAATCGACCCTTTTTATATCTTGCATATCTCATCCAGTTTCATAGCTAGAGACCTATTTACACCTCTATATTGCCCCTGTGATATATATCTATCCCCCAGCCCATAACCGCACTCCAAATCAGAGTATTTCACCCGTTTTTATTAAAAACCGTTTGGGTAATTTAAAGCGGGAATTGACAAAATTGCAAGTTTTCCAACGTGTCATTTGGCTGCAGCATGCTCTAAACATTCCACTCATTTTCAAATTGTATGCCTTTTGCTGATCCATTGCCATGTGATTGCAAGTGATATAACATACATGCTATTTTGATAAAACATATGTATATTATAATTTAACTACACATTAATTAATTATTTGTAAAATTTGAGTGTTATTTTAGGCCTTTGCTAAGGGTTTAAGGTCCATGTTTGCCTCTTATTCTGTGAGGGAAGGTCAGATATTTATTCTGTCTTCTGCCTCTTATTCCTGATTACCTGCTGCTTCATTCTATCCACTCAGAATTCGATTATTGGTGGGTTGAGGGACCATTGCCAAGGGAAAACCTAACGTGGGCGCTATCTTTCCAAAATCAAAAAGTACTCCTATTCAACCGTGCTGTATATATGTTAACCAAGTGCATTGCTTTCATTTTCATTGTAATTATCACCCCATTGGTGATTGCTGCCCTATATAAAAACTGTATGATTTCTTTTGAATTTTAAAATAAATAAATAAATATTGCATTTCACCAACCAGCCTGGTTCATGGTCCATTGTGACCCAGGGTATTTGAAAAAGGGGGTGTGATATGAGTAGTGTACCATCTCAAATTGAATCTGCATAAAATAAGGAGAAAGGCATCTCAGTTGTGCGCTACATACTAGGCCGAGACCAAGGTGTGTGTCGCCAGATTGAAATCCATAACAATGTCAACGGTCAAAGTAGTAGACGATGAGGGCAGACCATGGAGAACAGTAATAGCTCTCGAGGAAGGGTACAGAGTGACTGAGATCATTGATGATGACATGTTTAGGGAAGACCAAACAGATGATGAAGTGGTGTTCCTTATGAGCATCACATACTGGATAAGGATAGAAAAGGGGGAAGTCCCACAGCAAATGGCGATAATGCGGCAGCGGCCAGCATTTTTTCAGGATGATTTGGAGAATGTGTCAAGCGTCCTTTGGACCATATGCCCTTATGACGTATGTTTATTAAAAGGTATAGGGGAGGTCAAAATAAGGCTGAAGCCAGGAGCAATTTGACCTCGCGCAAGACAGTACCCCGTGTCTCGAGAGGCTGATGAGGGTATATATATTTCAGACTATCTCAGCACTGATGAAACAGTGAAGGAATTCTGGTGCCATCATAAACATTGTGTAACATTGCAGTGTATCCCATTAAAAAATCTAAAGGAGGGTCATGGAGATGTATGCAAGATATGAGACCGAATAACCAGATTGTAGAGGCAGAGTTTCCTTTAGTTCCTAATCTGGCAACAATACTATGCAGTATCCCGGTGGAAGCATGATATTTCACGGTGATCGATTTGAAAAATGTGTTTTTCTCGATCCCGTTGCACAAAGACTCACAAGACTTGACTTAATTTAAGTTCCGCCAAACTCGACTGAAACATACTCATTTTACCCACAGGTACTGTGAGTCAACCTTTGATTTTTTATCAGAGTCTTACAGATAGATTTAAGCAATATTTATCTTAAGAGTGCGGTGATACAATACATTGATGCCATTTTAATTTGTAGCACCACAGAAGATAAGTGCAGACAAGATTCTATTCAGTTGATGACTATTCTAGCAGACAAGGGATATAAGGTAGATAAGGAGAAGTTACAATATTGCCAGGAAGAGGTATTATACGTAGGGTAGTTGATTTAACATGAAGGAAAGAAGGTGGCACCTGAAAGAGCTGAGGCAATTATGAAAACCTCAAAGCCAAATACAGTGACACAAATGCAACAGTTTTTGGGGTTATGCAACTATACTATGTTAGAGCCTGCATGTTTGATTACAGTTCATACACAAGATCCATTATGCAAGCTTTAAAGAAGGTCCAAGTGGATAAAGTAAAAATAGAATGTACTGAAGAAATGGAGGAAGGGTTTGAGGAGCTGAAAAAAGAAATTTGTACAGCCCCTGTTTTGGGAATTCCCTATTATGCTGAAGAATTGTATTTGTTTTCGCACACAAATGGGATAGTCATGACAGCAGTGCTTACACAGAGAACTACATTGGGGCACACGCCTTCAGTGTATTACAGTGGGATATTAGACCCATTTATGAGAGGACACTTTGCTTGCGAACAGTCATCGGCAGCTGCCGCGTTCACAATTAAGAAGTCTATAAGTATTGTCATGGGCTGCTCTATGACCCCTTTTGTAGAGCATGCTCTATTTGCCATTTTAGAGAAATCCAAAGGCACATTGTCATCCCAAAGAACTTCAGTTTATGAGGTAATGATTTTGAGTCAAACGATTACAATTGCAAGATGTAAAATATTGAATCCTGCCACGTCTATAGCTGAGCCAATAGCAGAAGTTTAGTTTAGTTTTGTTTCTTTATTTGTACTGCGTGCCAGACCCTGGGGTAACTGGGCGCCGGAGACTTAGTGAGGTTACAGCATAGTATATACATACAGTAAAAATACCAGTAAGTGCGATTGACCAGGTTACATGATGGTCGACAATAGGCAAGTATGTCTTGTTGGCGAGCCAAGCTTTAGTTTTGGCTCTTAATGTCCAGAGGGAGGGCTCTGCTCTGATGTTCAGTGGTGTGGCGTTCCAAGCTTTGGCGATCATGTGCATGACTGTGCTAATTATGTTGAATTTTATGATGATACACCTCGTGTGAAAGAAAATGCTTTGGCCTGAGATGAAATTCTCTTTATTGATGGTTCTTCGATAATGTATCAGGCTAGTGGGGAAAGGCATTCTGGCGCAGCAGTAGTGAGACGTAAATTAAATGGAGAATTTGAAGTTGTGGCAAGTGCAAGACTACGTCTCACTTTTTAGTGCAAGCAGCAGAATTAGTAGCGCTTATTGTCGCGCTTGAGAAACACGGAGGGCAGGGAGTGATGGTGTACAGTGACTCTGCCTATGTGACGTCAACCATACACACAGGGCTAGCACGTTGGAAAAGGAGAGGCAACTTTCATGCGAACAACACTCCAGTGCAGCATGCATCCTTATTTGACAGACTTATTAAGGTACTACAACTCCCAGTGGCCATAGCGGTCGTTAAATGTACATCGCACAGTAAGCAAACAGATTTTATCTCTTGTGGGAACGAAGCCGCAGATGAAGAAGCCAAAAGGATTGCATATTCCCCAGATATTTTGAGTTTTGATACTTAGAGTATTAAAGAAAAAGTAGTTACAACTATGTTAATGCAAGAAGGGTTTAATAAACTGTCGATAACCCAATTAATGGAGATTCAAAGCATTATGGCAACAAGATAGCACTGGAAAGCTGGTGATGCCAGTAGCATTATTAAAGGTTGCGCTTGAACAGTTGCATTACATGTAACTAGGGAGAGACTTGCTGCTACGATTGTGGAATACTGGTTTATTCCGAATTTTTTGTTGGATGTTGCACTATTTATGGTAAACTGCATCGTGTGTCAAATGTTTACTGCTGGGCATACACTAAGAACAATTAGAGGGGTAATATCTTGATCGAATAGTCTGTTTCAACATTTACATATTGACTATGTTGATAAGCTGCAGGTGTGTAATCTATAGCTATCTATTAGTGGTGGTGTGTCCCTTCTGTAGATGAATCGAGGCAGGTCCGTGTACACACCCTAATGCCACTTGTGCAGCAAAGTTTTTAGTGTGCAAAGGTTTCCCGATATAGGGTGTGTGTGAAGTTCTGAGATCCAACAATGGGACACATTTTGTTAATGATCTATTTGGACATTAAGGACAAGTTTTCTCTTGCTTATCACCCGCAAGCTAACGGAATATGTGAGAGACCCAATGACTTGGCAAGAAAGGATTTCTAAGATTAAATTGACTTTGAAGAAGGGATGGCTATATTGCCTACCCCTAGCATTATATGCCCTCCGGAATCAGCCAGGATCAGACCATCACCTCACCCCTCACGAGCTAGTAACAGGGCGGCAGATGAGAACACCCCTTATACCTCCATATAGGAGTAGACGTGATGCCCAGAGTGTAGCTAAGACTTTCTTTAGGTGATGAATTGTATGATTATTTGACATGTATGACCTCTAGTATCTCTCTCATTTCGATCAACTCAAGCACCAGTGGGGTCGGTCCCAGAACACAGAAGAAAATTCAACAACCAACCCAACAGAACTTTTATCGACAGCTATGTTATGTCTTGTAGACCTAATATTGGTCAAGAATTTTACTAGAAAGTGGCATGAGCCACGTTTTAATGGCCCTTTTTGCATAGAAAATATAACCCTTTCAGCTGTGAAGATCCAAGGGAGACGAGCTTGGCTTCACTTAGGAGATGTAAAAGTCTACAAAGGCAAGACCCTCCCTCCCACCTTCGCTGATCCAGAAGCAAGGCAAGAAGAATTTCAGCATGTGCAGACTCGATCAATGACGAAGAAGGACGATAAAGCAACTGCAAGTGAATGATGCAGATTTAGCTTGGACTAAAATTCGGTGGACACCCCTTATAGATGCGATAACAAGGCTCCTCATTGCAATAATTAAGCAGATTTTAAAATTGCAGGTTTAAAGAAATTTGATGAGTGTATTAAACATGAGGAATTTAGAAGCTGGCACAGTTCTAGAGAATGGACAAGTGCGACAAGTGCCAGGATGGTGCAAAACGTGGATGCCGATGTTGTTGCGCATAATATATGCCTGTATGATTACTCTCTTTGTCTTTCTGTTCCTCTCTTTCACAGTCTCTATCATGCTAGTACTCCCACTGAGGCAGAGGCCCCTATGATCCTCCCCACTACAAGAACTGCTTTCGATTTACTTACTTCCACTGAGGCAGAGTCCCCTATGGTCATCCCTACTGTAAAATCTGCTTTTGACTTACTTCATGAGTATTACACAACCTTTTCATTTGGGAGACATAAGCGAAATGCAGAGGAAGGTGATAATGAGGGGATAAATACCTGTATAGATAATGCAGCACACTTGGATAATAACATGTGATATAAACACATGAGAAAGGTTAGAGAGAGAACATCTAAGGAGAGTTGCTACGTCTGTGCTCTCATACCCTATGCCATGAATACAGTGCAAACATTTATCTGCAGAGAAGTTCCAGAACACAATGCCAGGTGCCTCGTTCATCTTGCAGCATGCATGACCAGAGGACAATTCCAGGGTAGTTGGGCAACTTTACAATGGAGATCGAAGTGGTAATTTCCATTCCAGGATGATTATATCAAAACTTCACAGATGGAAAAGGAACCTGGATTGGAGAGAAAAATGCTTGTGTATCCTGCAGAAGGACAGGAAGAGGTAGTCATGAAAGATATAAAGAGAACTGAATTCCCTGATATAACAGAGATAGCTGGATCACCTGGATGTTGGGAACAAACTTAAGTCTTAGTCTACGGACGAGTGAAGTCCAAGAAAGGATGGGAAGGAGGACTGATGGCCTGTGCAGCTCATCTACTAAAGTCAGAATATGTGCAAGAGCTACAAAGAGTAAACGGTGGGTGTTTGAAGTCAAGGGCTAAGCATGCCAAACTGTTGACATGGGTAGAAGAGGAATCAGGTCCAATGGTTGTGATCTCATTGGCGATTGCGACATTGTGTTTCGAAAGAGAAGGAAGGAAGCATGTGGGAGATAACATAGGCTGCAAAACTACAGTTGATGTTTCCAGAATGGGAGCAGGCATAGCCATTCTAATGGATCGATATTGGGTTTGTGGGCCTGGGCCTACATGAAGCTGCCCAAGGATTGGGGAGGGACATGCTCCTTGGTGCTCATCCATGTTCCAGCATTAGTGATTACTCAGGGTGACCTGAATATTGGAGAATTTCCAAAGGTAGATGCCCATTTGAGGAGAAGATCGCTTGAATTTCTCAATCGAACCAGAAGAGAGAATTACTTCGCAGCCAAGTCAATAGAAGCATTTGTCTCTATTCCTTATGAACACGGGTTGTTCAGCAAGACTGCTTCAATCTTTATGACAATCTTCATGTCTGGCATCCAGACGATGGCCAGCAAATGATCAGATGGGAGCTTCTGCAGACAATCAACACCACCATAAAGGGATATCAAGGAAGAGCTGAGGGCCATACGACTGGTGAACCTACAGAACAGATATGCCCTTGACATGATCACAGTGATGAAAGGAGTTTGCACCAAAATTCGGCCATCATGTTGCACATTCATACCTTCTCACGATGACGAGAATCGGACCATGACAAAGGCCATAACGCTGCTAATGAACCTGCATAAGAAGATGGAAGACAAGATCGAGGACATTATAGATGACAGTTGGTTTGCTTCCATATTCTCATGCATTCCGCAATGGATGGCAAATATCTTCAGTTTCTTGGAGCAATTCTGGTGATGGTGATGTTTGGATTCTGTGTGTTATTACAACAGCAAACTTTGCCATCTTCCTGAGTTGGTTCGATTATTTGGTGTCAGAGTTATTCTTCATCCCCATCCATTGCATGCACGATACCCAAAGAGCTCTATCCTGACTTTGATGGCAGGATTTTCCCATTTTGCCAGAGGGGCCTCCTTTCTGCAAGGCAGAGAGAACTTTGTGCTATGCTTTCCAACATTTCGTGAAAGCTTAGGTTTGCCTGTTCTGGAGAGCCACCTTAGAGGGTGACAGTTGGAGCTAAGCTCTGCCACAAGCCTCTTTAGAGATTTTGGTACCCAGATATGGCAGGTGACAGGAGACTGGACGAAAAAAAAGCAAGAAGTAAATAGCCCTGCAAGTCTCAAGTTCAATGACTCTGGCTAACCCAAAAGGAAATAGGAATGGGAGAGAAAAAAGAATAGGGAAAGGAATAGAGAAGACAAAAGGGAATGAAGGAGAAATATTTGAAGAAAACAGAGAAGAACGGGAGATGTGTGGTTAGGATATAGGTGTAGTGATCCTGTGGGTATTCTGGAAGTGAGACATTTGTAGATCACCCACAGATATTTAGAGCTTGCTGTGTTTTGTCCTGCCACAGATTTCTGTGCGCAACCAATTTCCCCATTCCCTCTGGAGGTATATCTACCAGAGAGAGTAATAAAACTTACATCCTGAAGACCACTTTCAAATGTGCAACTTTCCACCATCTAGGCCCTGTCCCGAGGCCCAAGTGGTGTATTTGGAGAGAGAATTATTAGATGGTGCGAAAAAAGGAGTAGATATGGTTCAAGGGAAAGTGAGCTTATTGGCAAACTGTGCAGAATCCTAATAAACAAAACATTAACTAATTAAGTGTATAAAATGCAGTTGGAGTCTGTGCCCTTTCCAAGCCACAGTGTATATACTTTCATAAACTAGATTGAGTGAGATATGCTTCATTACCACCAACATCCTAGTTGGAGGTACTGTAACTCTAGATACTGGCTTCTGACGCATTTAGCTTCTCAGAGATCTACAATGGAGAGGAAGAAAGGTGGATACTCAGAGATCTGCTGAAGTTGGAACAAAGAGGAGGTTGCCGCTAACTGGAGGAAAAAGCACTAGGTGGAAAAAGAAACTCCAGTCCAATGAAGTCCTTAAGACCACTTTCAATGGACCGGTCTGGAAGAGTCCAGGTAAAAAGCCATCACACAGGAACCATAGAGGCGTGGTAACAGGAAGAGCTGCAATGCAACTTCTTCAATGACTGACTCGCTTAAGAACAGTCCGGTAACCTCGGAAGAAGGAGGAAGTATATGGAAGATAAGTTGGCTCCGGAAGCAACCAGAAACCAAGCAACAGGTTTACCACTGGAACGCTGACACCCACAAACTCGCTGAACACTGCACCGTTCAGCCCCCAAAGGTGTGGACCTTCATGATGACCCAGGCGTATAACACTTTTAACTTATTTTTCTGTTCCAGCACAGACCTCAGAACAAAGGCTAACTAGTAATCTGTTCTGGAACCTAACAGTTTCCTTCAAACCGCATGCTTTAAGTACTGCAATAGATTTGCTATCCTTCTACCACATGGAGGTCCTAGTCAATGAGGAACCTTCGTGTAACTTTAAGGAACAGTTTTTTCTCACCATTGTCATCCGCCCACAAATGAGTTATTTCAAAGGATTATTCTTTTTAAAACCACAAGTTACTAGTAGTGAAGCCAAGTGAGCTGTTAACAGAAGCCATGTCTACTTCCATGGGGCTTGTTACATATGTCCACATGATCCAGCATCATCCAAATGTGACTGCATTCCATCTATAAGTATTTCTCTGTGAGCATGTAGTGATAGGAACCTTTGCTCAGATTAGATGGTTAGATCATGTTTGCATTTCTCAATGAAAAATAGCATGACGGTGTACTCTATTCACTGACAACCCTCCTATCTCCTTTTGTCCTGTCCTGGCATATTGTAATTCCTTTTGTGTCACTATTCTAACTTCCCCCTTGTTTGGTCCATCGGGAGTGTACTCTATCGTGTTGTCGGTGCTCCAGTAGTCGTCTATCATTTCTTGAGTCTTGATGTAACTATCTTCATATGGGAACATCTTCTGCGACATCCATCTTAATGTGGCCCATTTACCCTGAAATCGACCCCTTGTGGTGCATAGAGCTAAGCGCATGAGGCATTGTGCACTGGCTGCTGGAATTCTGTGGCTATGAATGCTCTGGAGGCACTCATGGCATAGAGGATGAGAGAACAGACATAGCAGCTCCCCCATTGTCTGTCTTCCCACGTTGGTCATGTGTTGATATCACACATTGTTAAATATGTGGGCTAAGTCTGCTAGGTAAGCATTTACGTGTTCAAATTCTGTGCCTGTGCTGCGTCTGATTCTCTTTACTACTCTGGCAGCGCTACTCGTTTGAACAGATATGGTTTTCCAGGTAGCAGGGACAGGGGTTGTGTAAGCGGAAACCAAAGCATATGCATCAGACAACGCAATCTTTTGTAATGCAGTGAGGGTAAAGAGATAGACAGCAGAAGGCAAAAAAACCAACATAATGAATCTCGCAGCAGCTTCAGTGTTCTACACCTCTGCACTTCTTTTGTGCTATCCACAGAGTCCATAAAGCATTTGAAAAAGCATTTGGCATACATTATCATTGCTGCATTTGTTAGTCACGCTCTACAGCGATGACGCTGTGCAAGTGCAGTAAGAAACAATTGTTCCCAAAATGACCTAATTTTCAGTTTGTTGAGTAGTGTATTAACCGATGGGTTTCCTAGAGCCAATGCTGAGTAAGTGTGTGCAACGTAAAGAAGGAAAGCATAAAAGAACACTTTAGACAGTATCATGGGTCAGAAGTTGTGATGATTTTTTAGGAAAGTGGGTCTTGAGAGGTGTGCAGTTATACAAGTATTCACCACAAATCAGGCCAACTTTTACGATGAATACCTAGTGTAAGAAATGACAGTGTGCCTAAACTAGCTCTTCAGTTTGCTCTTGTCTAACTCTAGTCTGCGATCTGGTCTGCATGCGTTGTGGCGTCTCTTCTCCTTGTGGTTCTTCTTCTTGTCTTTGATCACCTACAAGTTGGGTCGAGGGGGTCTCACCTCTGCAGGGCTTGACATTTCCAATATAGTTCTAGGCCTTTTTTCCAGCAAGCTTCACCGTCCTGTCCGTCTCTTGCTCTACTTCATAACATCCTTTGAATCTGGGCTTAAACTAGGAGCGAACAAAGTTCCTTAGCAGGACCAGGTCGCTGGGATAGAGTAATGGTGGCTTAAGCAATTCAGAGTCTGTTACTTGGACATTATCTTCCTCAACCTTCTTTGATCTCCCCTACCGGGATAACTGGAGCTGTTGAGAGATAAAAGAAGCACTAGCCATTATTGCAACATATTCGAGGATTTCATCACCTAGGACAGAAGATGTGCCCTGGGCCTCTGTCAGTGCTCTAGTGGGAGGAGCAATTGGGAATCACATGCGTCATCCTGTCACCACCTCATGAGAGGTGAGAGAAGGAGGGAGATGGCACTGCTTTCCTCAGCAAAGGCTGCAAGCTGAAGCTTAGTCATTCATTGTGATAAAGTGAATAGAAATGCTTTCATGTTCGCCTGGCCACATAGTTGAGTACCGCTACTGTCTTTCAGGCTTTGAGAAGTGCAGGTACTCAAATGCAAACAGAAAGTGTAGGTACTGATGAACCAGACGGCCCATTTAAAGCACTGAGGATGAGATCCATTGCCAAGTTTCACTGAGGAGGAGACTGGGTTCCATCTGCAAATGGTTGTGCTGTGTAAACCCACCCACTCCCCCCCAAATCCCCCTAGCAAAGAGCAGCGCTTCTACACTAGAGACCGCTGACCAGTCTGGCCCATTGCAGGGATATATTGCACTGAAAGTCTGCAGAACACCAGAGCTGCTGTAATCAGTATAGTGAAAACCCCTTTTTACTTAGCAGAAAATAAAATTAGAAAGACAGCTGTCTTTCTAAAGCTACCGGTCATGCCTCTTGCTGGACAAGAGTGCGTGCAGGGGCTGACAGGCGTGGCCAGGCAGGGACGGAAGATGAGAGTGCGGGGGGGAGGGGTAAAAGGTGTGTGTGTGTGGATGGAACTGCAGTTGAAATCTGAACAACAATAATCATAACCTTGGCATGGAGAGAAAAACGAGAGACTAAGATCCATACATTCTTCCAAGAATTACGGTGGGAGTTGGGATGCTTATGCAGTGTCCTTCGGGCTACCCGTCCATGGACCTGGTGGGCAACGTTCAGTTGAAGAGAAGGTGATCGCAACATGAAAGGATCTCGGGTAGAGGGGAACTGACATGTAGATTTAGGCTGACAGTTGTAGAAACAATTTTAGAGGTCGGAAGATTTTACTTGACCTTAGGCCAGAGTCTTCTTATTTATAAATAGAAATAGGAAAACATGCAAAGCCACATTTAATTTGCTTCAGCCTTGCAAGTGCACATTTGAAAGCATGAACCAAAAAGACTAGACTGTAATGTTACCAATGTGAACAAGCAGTGCCATTTGCATAATTTCAAGGAACCATTCCTAACAAGTATTTTTAATGCATAAAACCAGATTATGAGAATGCTGACTAATACTACAGCCTACATGTACATTAAAGATTGTGGAGTTAAAAATTAATTTTTCTCTTTTCCGAGGTGGCATCTCACAAACTGTATCTGCCACCATCTGCAGAGCACCACAAGCGCTACATCCGTTTGCTTGGAAAGCTGCCGCAGGCGAGTGCCTAGAGGTTTCAAATGAGAGTTTAACGGTATTCGGTACTCAATTTGCATTCATGGAACAATCAGCGGAGAGAATATACTGCTTTTCTATTTGGTTATGCATTATAAATACAAAATCAGAAATAGAACCTTGAGAAAGTACAGTATATCCTACCTCCAGTTAATAAAACATGGATGCTAACCCGAACTAAATACTCTAGGTGGCATTGGAAGAGATATGAACGGTATGAACTAATTGTGGAAGAGCGGAAGTCTGCAACAGAATTGCATGTTCTCAGAGCTTGCTTGGCACACACCATAGGCAGTTCATCGCATTGTGTCTTCAGAAAGGACATCACGCAGGAAAATGTTCTGTACATTGATTATCGAATTTGCTTTTACCCATGACCACAGATCTGTTCGAACTTTCATTTAAATTTGAAGGGCCGGATTCATGGAATATCTGCCAGGTTCAAATTGAATTTGCACTGCTGAAAAGTGACTTTGCACTGCAGTCACAAACCCTGATTCATGGAGCCGTGCAAAGTGTATTTAGTACAGCAAAAATGACTATGCGCTGACTTTGCACAGCAAAAATAGACTTTGCACAGTTCCATGAATCAGGGTTTGTGTCGGCAGTGCAAAGTTACTTTTCAGCAGTGCAAATTCAATTTGAACCGAGCATATATTCCATGAATCGGCCCTTGGTCTGTGGGGCAGACAGTAAGTGGGGCCTATTTACCTGCATCATCTGTCACATGGGCACCTTTTCCCATGCAGACATTCACTGTGCACCCTCTGAAGTAGTCCTGCTTATAGCACTCAGAGGAATAAGGCAGA
Organism: Ambystoma mexicanum; assembly: GCF_040938575.1. Taxonomy (NCBI): domain Eukaryota; kingdom Metazoa; phylum Chordata; class Amphibia; order Caudata; family Ambystomatidae; genus Ambystoma; species Ambystoma mexicanum. Next base: position 681,606,230 of record NC_090925.1, read on the forward strand.
TGGGCTTAAAGTATCAAAACTGGTGGCGACCCCACACTGACTCTCCCAACCTCACTCTCACATTTAGACTGCACATATCTTGGGTGACCAGAATGAAAGCAAGTGCATAATACTCTGATCAGGGCTGTTCCTAAAAGAAGTGGAACTAAATGCCTCAAAGCACCCATATTTGATTGGCTTGTGGGGGGCTTGCATTACAGAAACCATGGGTCGGCTGGCATAATATTTATAGTGCCCATATAACGAAATAATAAATGTAAGGCTAGCATTTTACTTGCAGGAACTCGCGAGTAGACTTGAATACTTTCAAACCAAATATCAATTTGTCCCATGGTTTATGAAGACCCGACCTGTGAATGCATAGTGAGAGAATATACTGCTTTTCTATTTGGTTATGCATTATAAATACAAAATCAGAAATAGAACCTTGAGAAAGTACAGTATATCCTACCTCCAGTTAATAAAACATGGATGCTAACCCGAACTAAATACTCTAGGTGGCATTGGAAGAGATATGAACGGTATGAACTAATTGTGGAAGAGCGGAAGTCTGCAACAGAATTGCATGTTCTCAGAGCTTGCTTGGCACACACCATAGGCAGTTCATCGCATTGTGTCTTCAGAAAGGACATCACGCAGGAAAATGTTCTGTACATTGATTATCGAATTTGCTTTTACCCATGACCACAGATCTGTTCGAACTTTCATTTAAATTTGAAGGGCCGGATTCATGGAATATCTGCCAGGTTCAAATTGAATTTGCACTGCTGAAAAGTGACTTTGCACTGCAGTCACAAACCCTGATTCATGGAGCCGTGCAAAGTGTATTTAGTACAGCAAAAATGACTATGCGCTGACTTTGCACAGCAAAAATAGACTTTGCACAGTTCCATGAATCAGGGTTTGTGTCGGCAGTGCAAAGTTACTTTTCAGCAGTGCAAATTCAATTTGAACCGAGCATATATTCCATGAATCGGCCCTTGGTCTGTGGGGCAGACAGTAAGTGGGGCCTATTTACCTGCATCATCTGTCACATGGGCACCTTTTCCCATGCAGACATTCACTGTGCACCCTCTGAAGTAGTCCTGCTTATAGCACTCAGAGGAATAAGGCAGATGGGCTTAAAGTATCAAAACTGGTGGCGACCCCACACTGACTCTCCCAACCTCACTCTCACATTTAGACTGCACATATCTTGGGTGACCAGAATGAAAGCAAGTGCATAATACTCTGATCAGGGCTGTTCCTAAAAGAAGTGGAACTAAATGCCTCAAAGCACCCATATTTGATTGGCTTGTGGGGGGCTTGCATTACAGAAACCATGGGTCGGCTGGCATAATATTTATAGTGCCCATATAACGAAATAATAAATGTAAGGCTAGCATTTTACTTGCAGGAACTCGCGAGTAGACTTGAATACTTTCAAACCAAATATCAATTTGTCCCATGGTTTATGAAGACCCGACCTGTGAATGCATAGTGTGCCAAGAGGTGACGTGACAAAACAAAAAAATCTTGTCCTTCCATGAGCTGGTTGTGAAAGTTCAGCGTAATTCAGAACAGAGTGCTTGCCTGCTTGACACATCTATATTTAGACTTCAAAAACGGTTTTAGCTGTCTTCAATCACTATATATTTGTCTGAGTGATTAAAGTGAAACATGGTCGGCCAGATATCTAAATATTTTGATTTGGACAAGGACAATGTGGACGTAATTCCAAGGGAAAAAACATTGATATGCACTGCACATATTTGAAGACGCTTCATTTGTAAGGCCACTGCATATAAAAATAAAGAGATGTTTGAAATGTCAATCTGCTGCTTTATCTCATTTGAAGAGTTGTCTCACTGTGAATTGGATTCATTGATTTATTAAGTTAAGAGATAAGTAACTCAAGTAATTTGTAGAGGTGGAGCCAAGTAACCCCACCCAAAGCTCCTCCCCCATGCTGCCTATATGTTGGGATCCAGAGTGTGAGACAAGTGCAGTACCAGTGAAAATACCTATACCGAAAAGAATCTTGGAATTAAGGTTCCTATTGAGGAAACCATACATGCATTCACGACAATATCATGGCCATTTGAATAAAATCCCGAAAACTGAGCAAAAGAGAAGATTGGTGATGTCATGAAAAGCAGAGCTGACGCACCTAGAAAAGAGACGAGAAGCTGAAGAGAATAGACATTCTATAGGCACTGAAGAGGAGGTGTCAAAGATGAGCAACATTTTGGGCTCGAGATGAAGATGCTCATGCTACAGAAATAATGAAGACGATATCAAGTCATTTTACAATTGTACAGATGCAGTAACACAAGTAGACAAAGTATTCTTAAAGGCTGTCTATCTAGCGAAAAGATTGCGGCGATGCACCAACGTATATGCATAGGAATTTATGGACTATGGATGATTCCACAACGCACTTTAGCAGAGCTGGATCCCGTGAGCAGAAAGGCTTTTTCAGTGTGTCGCAGTTAGAAATCGAAAACTTAACCATGGAGGTGAATTCAAGAAAGGCTTGGCTGGCCCAACACCAGGAAGTCAAGGCCACCGTGATGCCTGAATGTTCGAGCAGTAGTTACAGAACGTGTGAAAAGAACAAAACTCCTGTCTTAGGTGAGGAGCGAGAACATTGAAGACGTCAGAGGTTCATCGTTTAATAGTATTTTAAATGCAGAAAGACTCTAAAACATGGTCTGCAGTCACGTGGATGGATGACAATAGATACTGGGACGAGCTATATCGAAACTAAGAGACAGAGTATGCCTATACTCCCTCTTATTCTCCAGAGCAAAGAACATTTCCAATGGCACTGTTCAAAGGGCTAATTTACTGGCAAGAGTGATGATAGATGACAGGCTAATTGGTGGGAAGCTATGGTTATGACCAGCCCACCAGCATCTGGATGCCAGCCTGCATGCTGCTTGTGTGTGTGGAATATTACAGAGGGGTACGAGGGTGACAACCAGTTATAGAGGGCCACATAATAGAGAGCCCTATAGTTTGTATAACGAATGGGACGTCGTGCATTTGATGATGTTCATAGAAACCTGCACTAGAGGAGGGCTTAGTTGCCCCACCTGACAGTAGAGATCCAATAACGTTCCCTAACAAGTATGGAACGTATACCTAGATGTTCCTTGTAAACGTCAATGATGACAAGTTTTTAATATATTAGCAACTTTTTTTAATGAAATGCGTTGAGTGAAAAGATCGAGCAAGTTTGTTGATATTAAAACAGACATATTTTGCCAACTTCCTTAGTCAGTTTGATTATTGATGTTTGAGTATATTCTGCATGCCCATCTATTTCAAAGTATTGTTACCTCGTCTTAAAGGGCTTGTGTTGGATACACGAGTTCAAATTGAACATATGAACTTCTCAGCAAATTACCTCTTCCTTGGCGTGTGTGATATGTGGTTAAGCTTGGTGATTCAAAGGCAGAGACAGACTCAAATAAGACTGGGACTACACAGTTAGACACTTGTTAAAACAAACACAACTCTAAAACCTGTGTGGGGGGAAAGGTGTGGTCTTTCCGACCATTTCTTCCCCGCTCACACAGGCATTAGCCATTGAATGTCATATCTGTAAGTAGAACCTGCAGTGTCAAAAATGAGTTTATACTGACTGGGGGTGGAGTCTTCCTTACTTTACTTCCCAGGGGCAACTCTGCAAATGTCTTGAACATAGACACAGCTCTGCACCCACCTCTCATTGAATAATTTGAATCCACACATCAAGTGTTTTGAATATAGTTGCATTCATCACATTTTAAATCGAGGGCTTTAGCACACAGCAAATCGTTTTAATTTGGGGGATTAGCATTTAGCAATTGTTTTGAATCAAAGGGCTTTAGCACACAGCAAATGTTTTGATACTAGGGGCTTTAGCACACAGCAAATGTTTAAGTCCAGGTGGACTTTTGGACTCAGTAATTGCCCTCTCTCTAGATGCCTCTAATACTCAGTGAATGGACTTACACCCAGCAATTGTTTTGAATCCGGGTGCATTTAATACCTTGAGCTCAGTAAATTTCCTCTTTCTAGATGCATCTAATACCCAGTGAATGGACTTACCCCCAGCAATTGTTGAATCCTGGTGCATTTAATACCCAGCACAATTTAATTCCACGTCGTCATACACACAGTAATTCACATAGCTAGAACTTAGCTTCTGTACTGTTGTTTGGAGAATGAAGAATGCAGCCTCTTCTGAATCCCAGGCGAATGTAGCATCTAGCCTCGATAATGATTCTAGGTGAATCTAGAATTTAGCCACCACTTTGATTCTAAGAGTATTTAACCAGCTAACGAATCGAGAATTATTTGTACATTGTAACCCAGCTTTGAATTCAAGCACCTGTACAATGTAGCCACTGATTCAACCAAGGTGTTTTGGAGTGTAGTCAATTTGTCTAGTCTATGTAACTGTTAGAATTAGCCATTGCTTTGAACCTTGTTGCACTCCATCCGTATGGAATTGTGGCCAAAGACATGGCAACTGACCCTCACGCATCTGCCATCATACACCACTCGTAGACCCTTTGCACAACACCTCTGCCATAAGAATGCAGCTTCTGCTCATGACACAAATTCAATAGTTAGCTGCACACACAATGACAATCCTGCTCTTGCATACCCTCTCTAGACTACTTCTCACCACCCATCCAAATGCCAGCTCGACATGGGTGGATAGCAGGGACTTGGCCACCCCTTCATATCTTTGTTTTGGCCAATATGCACACACGCAGAGTAGCTCCTCCTCAAACTTCCAATAATTAGACTCCTGTCCCTGAGGGTGTTCAACCTACAGCATGATGTGACCATACTAATGGTGAAAGTTGCTATACAAATGACGTACTAATACTACTACTTTACCCCAGAATATTGAGAGTCAGTAGTGGAGGTAAAACACACATATTTACTCATGTGGCGGTGGCCTGTACTCTCCTGCCATGGCATGTGAGAGAAGAGAACTAGAAAAGAGCACAATCACATTGCCAGCTGTGTGGCATTAGGTGCTTTCCTTTCAGTGGCATGATTGGCTCTGTCTGATGTCTCACCAGCACCAGACAGGTTTGGTAGTACGAAGGGAAGGGAAATGGCTTAGGCGATAGGGTTTGCTGCAATTTGCTCTTATTTTCAAACTTTCATGTCGCAATGCACTGTCTTGTTCATCTCCACTCTCTTGTTTTTCACCCATTTGTTAAGCGTTTGCTCCTGGAACGAAGGAAAAGCGTTGGTCAATAGGTCACTGTTGAAATGCAATATAACTGCTGCATGGACCTGCTACCATTGTGACCAATGTTGGAACTTGCTACGGCTGCTTACTGAATAAGTGATTGACGGATTGGCTTGGCCCGCCTCTCACTTACTGGGATTGGCTCTCTGTGCACATTGGAACTTGTCTATTTAAACCAAACGCACGCGCACTGCATGCGCGTACTCGGGCAAGTACCGGTTTAAGCACCACTTTGCCGCCGAGTCTTGTTGCTCTGCACTGCTGTACGGACCGGCTACCATTGTGACCACTGTTGGAACTCGCTACGGCTGCTTACTGAATAAGGTGACTTTATCAAGAGACACGTGTACGTGTACATTGTGCTGTGTTCGGCTCGAGCATTGTTCTGAACATCTGTCTGAACATTTGTTGACACCCATTGACACTGCTCTGTCTTCGTTTTCCTTAGTGATTGATGGATTGGCTTGACCCACCTCTCGCTTACTGGGATTGGCTCTCCGTGCAAATTGGAACTTGTCTATTTAAACCAAACGCACGCGCACTGCATGCGTCCACTCGGGCAAGTACCAATTTAAGTACCGCTTTGCCGCCGAGTCTTGTTGCTCTGCACTGCTGCATGGACCTGCTACCATTGTGACCACTGTTGGAACTCGCTACGGCTGCTTACCAAACGCACGCGCACCACGTGCGCGCACTCGGGCAAGTACCGGTTTAAGCACCGCTTTGCCGCTGAGTCTTGTTGCTCTGCACTGCTGCACGGACCGGCTACCATTGTGACCACTGTTGGAACTTGCTACGGCTGCTTACTGAATAAGGTGACTTTATCAAGAGACACGTGTACTTGTACATTGTGCTGTGTTCGGCTCGAGCTTTGTTCTGAACATCTGTCTGAACATTTGTTGACGCCCATTGACACTGCTCTGTCTTCGTTTTCCTTAGTAATTGATGGATTGGCTTGGCCTGCCTCTCGCTTACTGGGATTGGCTCTCCGTGCAAATTGGAACTTGTCTATTCAAACCAAACGCACACGCACTGCATGCGAGCACTCGGGCAAGTACCAGTTTAAGTACCGCTTTGCTGCCCAGTCTTGTTGCTCTGCACTGCTGCACGGACCTGCTACCATTGTGACCACTGTTGGAACTCGCTACGGCTGCTTACTGAATAAGGTGACTTTATCAAGAGACACGTGTACTTGTACATTGTGCTGTGTTCGGCTCGAGCTTTGTTCTGAACATTTGTCTGAAAATTTGTTGACGCCCATTGACACCGCTCTGTCTTCGTTTTCCTTAGTGATTGACGGATTGGCTTGGTCCGCCTCTCGCTTACTGGGATTGGCTCTCGGTGCACATTGGAACTTGTCTATTTAAGCCAAACGCATGCGCACCGCGCACTCGGGAAAGTACCAGTTGAAGTACTGCTTTGCCGCGATGTGCACGGCCAGGTCCGATCTAGGTTTGTCTAAATTTGTCCAAATTGGTGTTTTCTGTGGACAAAGGAGTGAGTGTAGTACTGTAAGTAGTTGTTATATGCTGTATACTGTGTTGTGTTGTTAATTTGCCTATTTTTGCAACATTCAAATGTACACCTTAATATCAAACATGCCATTGGGCATTTCAGATATTGTAAATATTACCGAACCTCTGGGAACACCAAAAAGGTTACATTTATCCCACTCGGCCGTCATGCTTTTTCCGTGTAACAGTAAGAGAGAAGCCACAAGGGGGGAAAAGGGGCTCGCCGCCTAGTTCTGCCCTAAATCTATTAAAGTACGGCCTTCCCATTGTGCCTTGTGCTACTCTTGGGTCCCCCGGGCCTGTTGCATCACAGCCCTTTTCCGACTCACCTGCGGATAATGATGTCCTAATGGCAAAGCCCTTTAGGAGTTGCATGCTTTCCGACCAAACAATTTTGGACTGTTAACCCTCATGGTTCTAAAAATGTAAAAACCTTGCCGCTAGCTTTGTCACCCATCCAGTTTCCATCTGACTTGGGCAAAAGCTTGGCTATCTCGATTTATGCCAGTCAATGCGAGTCTCCAATCTCCATCATGGAGGAGATTGAAGACTGCAAGAGCATGGTTGAATCGATTTCCTCGTCCATTTCGCTCCCACAGACACTCTCTCCTTCATTCGTACAGCCAACACCTAGAGCTTGCAAGAACTTGTTAGTGAGCAGCAATAATAAATCTACCAAGTCACCAAACCCAGGAATGATGGATTTGGCTCTAGTAGCCATCAATAACTCAGTTATAAGCCTGTTTAGTCTGTTTGAAACATTAGACAAAAGATTAGCGAAGCAAGCCATGTTGTTAGAAGAGCTCACAGGGGGCTTGAATGTGAACTACAAATTGTTGTCTGACCTCAATTTAAAATATGCAAGAACAATAGAGGTTCCCCACCCTGTGGATCCGCCGCAGGCGGATCATGGCTTGCACCCGCAGAACGTGGTGTATGTGCCGGTTTTACCAGTCATCGCCGAAATCATTCACCCGGTGGATGGTGCTGTCTCAGACGATTCCCCCTAAATGGTTAAACATGCTTCCTACATTGATATTTCACTGAACGATACTGATGTGATAAATGGAGATGTTTCAAATGTAACTTTGCCTTCCTCTAAGCATAAACCCGGTACTTTTTCCCAAAAGAAAAGTACTGGATGAACAAAGTTAAAGGGTCCAAGGGCGATTTCAAAGAAAACAAAAAACATGCCTAGCACTAAAAGGCCAAAACAAAACTTTGAATGCATTTTTCCAAGCAATTGGTGGAACGATTCCTCCTGTCTCTCGTTCTACAGTAAGTGTCAATAACGGTCTGCAGGGGGTAGCTACTAAAGTAACCCTCGAAAAAGAACAAACATTGCCTAAAGTAGCTAACATTGAAGAAGGGCAGACTGTTGCTCCCTCAGTTGCCCGGCCCGTACACTTTCCTCTGAATGCACTTGTTGACTCATTGAGGTTGGCAACGGCTGCAGAAAAACGCATTAATTTTGCTCTATTGCCAAATAAAGAACCAAGTAGGCAGGCAGACAACAATTTAAGTGATTCTTACAGCAATAAGCAGTCTCAGTCAATGGTCGCTTCTATTAAACAGATGATAGATGCTTATCTGGCCGAATGCCCTGTTGTGCTGCCTGTTATGTCCCCTAAAATTGGTCCTGATGTGCATTCAAGTACAGGATTGTTGGGAGCGAATACGCGCCTTGCGATGCCCTTAGTTGTAGATCTGCCGGCACATCAACCATTGCATAACAGGAGGATTCTAGATGTGCAGTCCCTGCCTGTAAACAACATTGGTACTAAGACTCCCTTAACAACTATGCCTACGTCAAAGCAGCACATACGGAGAAACTCTCACTCCTTCATTATGAAATGTAGGAAAGGAGATTTCCCTTTGTATGTACTGAATCGGAAAAGTGTCTTGAACATCTTTAGTGATGTGAGAACTCTGCAAGCTGTCTCTTCAAACGACATCGAACAAATCGAATTAATTTCCCAATTTACTAATTCAGTAATCAGATTGTGGATACCATCAGGTGTGGTGGCCAATTTGATATGGCAAGAAAAAATGAGATTGTGCGACATGGGTTTTTTACTGGCAGAAGATCCAGAGTGTTTGGCCATTCAATCACAGAGTGTTGTCTCAAAACGTAATATTTATCACAGTACACAACACTCTGTGCGCAGAGAGGTGGAGCAAGCTCAGAGAGTGTATAATTAACCACAAAAGTTGCTCGTGCCTTCTGTTTTGAATATCACAAGCTTGAATACGAGAGGCCATACACATTTACAAGCGTCATTACAAAAACTTCCTGTGTCGTACCACATCATTGCCCTCCAAGAAACGTGGCGGACCTCTCTTCCAGCTTGGGATGGTTATGATGCGATCTTGTTACTGGCCCTACTCACAGGTGGCCGTCCTTCGTCAGGTTTGCTTGTTGCTGTGAATTTGAAAATGGTTTTGTCCATTAATAAATGGGCTAATGAAAGTGCATACAGCCATTTGGTGAAAATTAATGCTGGTTCATGGTCCATAGCTCTAGTCAATCTGTATCGCAACCCGGTGGCTATGCCAGATGAGGCCTTTTACACCACTTTACATAGAACTCTGAATATAATTAACACTTCCATCAATATAACGCATACTATCATACTAGGAGATTTAAACTTGGACTGTTGGGATCCAAATCGCCAAACTAAAAATGTATGAAAATGGATGTCCTTCATGAAAGAGAGACAATTTCATATGGTGAATGGAGATGTAAGCGGTGATGTTCCAGCAGCCCAGACCACATGGTTTAGAAACAACAGCACAAGCACGATCGACTACATTTATGTAGACAAACTGCTTTTCAATCAGGTGAAAAGTTTGTATGTAGTTGAGTTACCGCATAGTGATCACAAATTACTATCTCTAACTATTTTAAGAGATTGTGTTCAGGAAAGTAGACCATGTTTCACCCACCAGGTGGCAATTAGTTGTGCAAAAAACAGATTAAAATGGCCTGAGGCGAAGGTGGTGGCTTATAGACATCTCTTGGAAAATAATGCAAGGTTGGCCACTCCGTTACATTACACAGATTTACTGCTACCCTTCACAAATATCATCTCTGGGTTTTCCAAAGCTCGTGTGAGACATCTCCATATTTTTTGGTACTATGTTATTGTGGTCGACACATATTTATGTTTCTGGTTCGGGGTGTAGTCAGCCTTCACTGGGATGAAATTGTTCGCAGATGAAGGGTCCGAACTTTCATCAGGTTGAACAAGAAGTTATTTTGTGAATGCACCGGTGAATGGCACGGAGTCTGTAGCAATAGTCTTAGGGTGTAGGTATGTTCAGTCCAGCGTAGAGGCTGGAGCAATCACGGGTATAATTGCCGTGGTGACCGAGACTTGATCATGTTAGGAAGTTAGCCATGGTCGCTGAAAAAGCGGATCACAGTTCCATAAGACTATTGCTACGGACTCCGTGCCATTCACCAGTGCATTCACGAAATAACTTCTTGTTCAACCGCTGATACAACTAAGGCGTTCACCACCCTGAACTACGTCCTGATGTAAGTTCACACCCTTCATCTGTGAACAATTTCATCCCAGTGAAGGCTGACTGCACCCCAAACCAGAAACATACATATGTGTCGACCACAATAACATACTACCAGTCTAACAGTAGTATTTGAAATTCACACTATATATTTATGTTACTAACCTTCACTTACTCAACTGTGATGTAATAACAGTTTGCAACTTTTTCTTGTAAAGCCCAGTAGGGCTCATATGTGATCTTTTAAGGTTCTTTTGTTTTTTCTGTTGTGAACCTACAGATTTTAGATGTGTGTCTGAATTTACGAATAAATTGAATCATTATAAAACTCCTTCCTAACCAGTTTGTGACCCTCAATAGCCAGTTTTTGTATAAACTAGCTACCTGCCTCCTTTAAGCGTACTTCCTTTACACGGTTGACAAGGGGTAGCTGTTGACTCTTCTGTTCCTTTTCATGTAAAAACGCCTTTTTGAGTCAAGCCCCCCTTTAACAAAAAAGAAGGCTGTCTTTGCCCCCATATCCCTTTATTCACTTTATGAATATGCATGATTAGTCAATACTTCTTACATTATCACCCACTTGGTTTTCATGCAAAACCCCTGATTTTGTGTGTTCCCCGAATGCTAAACAAAAACAGCATGAATCAGTTACATTAATGTTGTGTATAGATTATCAAAAAGGGCAAGTGCCATCTGTGACCAGACCAAAATATGGGAACCTGGCAGACCGTGGTTTCAAAGAAGGTTTTTATTAACCAACAAACATGGTTACATGTTTCAACGAAAATAAATTATACTGTAACAGTTTGTCATTAATTGATACGTTCTATGGTACATCATATCCAGAACAGTAAGGAAAAGAAATGAAGAGGGTGACAGCTGTGGAGGTTGGATGAAGGCAATGCTCTTCTCTACAACGTGAATGTGTCCAACCAGGAAGCAAAGGGCAAACGCACGATGTTAACTTCACTCGCATGTGAAATGTTGCTAGTCTCTGGCCAGGCCCCACTAATACCTCATCTCTATGCTTCTCATTCTCGGCTGGGTGTTCTCTTTACAGGCATATGTTAGAGGATTAAAGTTAAAAAGTTGACGACAAAAACCTTATGAAATCACCCCTCCATAATGCACCTGGTCCCCCTAACTCCTGTAGCAAATTGAGTGTTCGCTTCTCTCCACCTCTCCACTTTTGCTTCTGTGGAAAGAAAAGCGTTACTGGCAAAATATCAATTAGAAAGAGTCAGGATAAGACTGGGACAAAAAATAGCTGCTAGCACAAAAAAGTGGCCCACATTTGTGGATTACATATTTTGTGACTTTTACAACAAAACTGTCTGCGTAGTGCTTGGGAAATTAATTGCAGCCAGTGTTTTTTTAGCACATTTGTCCAGTAATATTTGCCACAATTATCAGCTGAACTGTGCCGTAGCTCACATTCTGCCACGGAAATGGCCTGTACCAGCCTGTCAGGCCATCATCCATCCGGCATAGCTTTTGAGGCTAGCCCAAGCCTGGAGGGGTGGATATGCCGGGACGGATTGAAAAAGCATTGTTGCTGGGACAAAAATGATGAGGCCCAGACCAGCACCTGAGTTGCCTGGGATATATGGGGTTTATATCACGAAGGTGTGCGAGAAGGGTACAAGCACCAAAACAAGCGATCTTTAAAAGCCAATACTTCACATTAGAAGGCTTAAAACAGGCAGAGAAAGGTGCTTCTACCGCACATGTGCACATGCACACATCCTGTTAAAGGAAGCAGTAACTATTCACCGATAAGAGGTTATCACAGTCATAACCCCATGAAAGCACTATGACATGACTGGATAAAATACACCCAGACTCAAGATAGTTGCTGCAGGAGAGGCGAGGAGAGACCGAGTCTACACCTTTGTCTCACAAACCTCCAGCAAGTGTCTTTTTTCTGCAATTTACATGATCCTATCTGGAAAGATGCTTATCGCGTATGGCCACGGCTATAATCAATGATGCTAAATGCTTTTGATGGGTGAACGCAATGGAAAACAGATGAGCTGAATGAGCATAGATTAGGAGAGAGAAAATAAAGTATCAAAAACACTTTCATTTTGACACAAGCCACACTGCATATTGAATAAAAGAAACAATTACAAAAGAAGACATTCCCTTTAAAATGCAATGTTCCTTTTTATCTGCATAATTCCTTAATCCGAATCCACTTCGACAAATAAAACTCTTTGAGGAGTTCTTCTGGGGAAAAAAGTAGAAAATAGACATTCCCCATGAAAATCCACATAGGGGTCAGACCCTTTGAAGTCTGTTTCCAGGGTTTCCCGCCTAGAAGTAAGACACAGGCAGAAGGAGGGTGTATACACAATGTTGGAGAGGTACACACTTATTATCTTTAACATTTCAGAGAAAAAGCTCTGCGTTACGGCATATTGTAAAGACTTGACCAGATGCAGTTGACAGGGTTTAGAGTTCGTGGAGAAAGGAAAGAAATGGCAGCAGTTCCTCATTATTGTACTGTTATAGATTTTAAATATCTTCTCCAAATAAGCAACCAACCACAATTAGTTCCTCCATCCTTAATGCTGAGGGAGGCAAGCACAACAATCAGATATAATCACACAACCCTGTGCTCGTCTTCAAGCCCCTACTCTAACAACTGGCAGTTTAGACAATCCCCATACCTTTTTCAACAGGATGTTTAAACTTCCCCCTTGAAAATGTCCACTTACCAGGCAAGCCCTAACAGTGTCCTCAAAGCGATAACTAATGCTCAGCAAGATAACTGATTAATAAATACATTTGGCTTCCATTGCAATTATACCCCTATACGTTAACACCCCTAATGACACAACTGTGCACTCCCACCATACACAAATCCTAGTATAGAATAGCATCATTGTAAATGTAGTGTGAAATGTACTAGAATACCCAGTCCACCATAAGGGCAAGGACTCGGGTGCCCCACTGGGCACCACTTCTGGGGCAGGTAGGGAGAAGGTGCATTGAACAATTATCTGTAAAATACACCCTTGTAATGTGGGGGAAATCCAAGTAAAGAGTGAATTAACCAACAAACTCAGTCTGTGGGCTACTTCCCAAAGGATTCAGACATCTAAAACCGCTGTCCTGAGTCCACAATAACCCAACCTTGGAGAAACACTGACAGAAGCAGATCATTAAATAAGTTAATGCTTTCTAGTATGCCCCGTGTGGCGAGGGAGGCTGAGAATAGGGCACCATGTATAGTTCACTGAACACAGATTCCCATCCAGGGGATCGCTTGGTACTCCAACCCCCGCACATACACTTCACCAAGCGCAGAAACCACAGCATTCCAAGAGTTGATCCAGGAATCCTGCACTACAAGCCTGGTACCATCAGAGGGCAGTCTGAAGAGACTTTATGCAGATGCCATCTTAGCACAGGACAATCTCCTCCCAAAGCATAGCCCAGCAGAGAAATGACAGGCAAATCACACAGATGCCACCTTGCTGTGCGAAAAGAGACTTCACGAGAATGACACTTTGAGTCTGCCATCTTACAAAAGGGAGACAAACAACAAACAGAAGATACAGTAAAAGCTTGAAAAGAAAATACACATTCATGGAAAAGTCCATACACAAACAAAAGCAACAATAAATAAGCAACATAAAAATTAGGAAGACAGAGGAGACTCACATCAAATAACAACATGGGGCAAATAAATAACTCAACTCAAGGCGATGTACACAGGAATATTGAAACAAATAAATCAACACATTAAAAAAGAAAAAGGCAGAATGTTGTATTACGATCTCAGTCACATATCAGCGGTTACATGTGATTATATCGAATTATAAAATAAAGAATGAATTTTGAAAGAACACAAAACATCTAAAAATGAAATAATGATTTTTTCCCCCGTCGTTTTCTTTTTTTAATACTTTCCCCACTCCAAAAACTATTATTCCCATTCCCAAACATATGTATATTTTTAAGAAATTCGTTATATTTTTTTTTTTTTTTTTAGATGTTTTGGGTTTGCATACCCAGAGCAGCAGCATCATACTTGAGAGTCCCCCATCAGTTGAAGCTGGGCCCCAAATAGACTGAATGTTTAGAGTTATTTAAAGACTGTGCAGATGTCCTTGAAGAAATTCTGGACAAACAAAAATTTACTTTGCACAAGTACATTGAAAGAACAGGATAGAAAGACATGAAATATATATTCCCCTTGTAAAAGACAGAAATGTATGTAGACCTCAAAGAAGCATTATGTATCTACTTTACTCCCAAGAAAAAAGTGGACTAGGTAAGATGCACATTCACTTCTGAGCACTACAAAAAAAAGGCAAATTAATAGATGTATTCATAACCAGGCAAAAATAGTGTCTCACTGTGAGTTCCACAAATTCTACAGTTAGGCTTTGAATAAGAGAAGGCTGGGAATTTGTATTCGGCTCTAAAGAAAACATGCTCCACTTGTGGAAACAGCAAAAGTAGAGAACACTGATCATACATTCTCCATGAAGAAAGCTCCAACAGGAGGAAGAGAACAGACAAGATACAGGAAGCACCAGCTGGAGGCTGAACAATCTAAAACCTTTTGTATTACTGTGGTCAGTTAAATCCCCACTAGGGCACGTGCTTGATTATTGGCCAGCTTGGTCACGAATGTGGGGAACAAAATAATTTCAAAGAATTATACAGGCCCATTGGGCCAAGATCATAATTGCCAGAATCTGGGGAAAAGGACAACAATGACACAAGCAACATGAGCGTGCAATGGCAACCCCAGTCCTAATAAAACGATTACAACTCAGGTCCACTGAGCAAAGTCTGAAAGGAGCAGATCCCAGTGCCATGGTTGGGATACAACTAGCACAAATCTTCATAGACAGCGGTGCCACAGTCAACATCTTACATATCGTGAAGTATTAGATGATGGCAACAAAACCATTGTTGGAAGAATCCAATATCCAGAGCTAACCCTAGAAAGCTGCTCTTATGCACACTTACCAATGAAAGTTCACCATGTTCACCAATTACAAATCAATCTTGACTTTCCTATCTTTAGCGGGCAAGATGCCGCTGAGCTGCATACTCAACTTTATAATGGCCATGAAAATGGGACTGCTAGAAAATAGAAAAAAAATGTCAGTTGGGGACATCTCACCTCATAATCCAGAAATATCTGGAGATGTTCATGGGATTTGGAAAGCTAAGAGACAAGTATATGACGCACACCCCCCACCAACATTAATGAGGCAATTCCATCTGTGCCACCAAGACACAAACAAGTAGTATTGAACATGCATAAGGAGACATATGTTGCTTGATCAAGAAGAGCCTGAGGTTGCACTCTATGGGTATTACAATTGTGATGGTTCTGATTTAAGACAAAGGTGGCCATAGCAAGAGAAATAATTATGGATTGCATATGAATAACATAATTGCACCCCTGACCGGAGAAAGGGAATTCCTAATCTTGACTTAAGCAAGGGGCACAGTCAAATTGAAATTGATGTCCAGCAAAATTACATCTGCACCTTAACAACACACATCGGCCTATTCTGATACTTTGGCATATCATCCGCCGTTCAAATATTCCAGGAAACAATATGCTACGTAATTTGCCAAGTACAGTGCATTTTAAAAACAGTGAGGACATTGTGGTATTGTAAATCAACAAAGAATTACTGCAGGTCTACTAAGCACTGCAGAATACAAACATCATACTGGATGACTACAAATTTAACAAACTGGAGCTGATGTTCATGGGACATAATTTCTCGATGAGGGCATGCAACCAGAAGAACAAGTTACTTCTTACCTTGTAACGTTCTTTCGACAGGATGTTCCTCCGACGTATTCCTCATCTTAGATATCTCCTTCCAGCTCTGCTGGCCTCGGAAAATTTTTTCTCTCTAGAGGGCGCTGCGCGTCGACGTCCTCCGAATCGATGTCCTTCGACAGCCGCCGTATCGACTTCATCCTGTCTATAAAGGCCGCGCGCAGCGCCCGTTGCTCAGTTCCGTTTTGTAGCCCACAATAATACTTTCTGGACTAAACTAATCACCCTGAAGGAGCGTAAGCTGCAACAACAAGGGAAGTAGAACTGCGGGGATGGATGGGAGGGTCGATGAGGAATACGTCGGAGGAACATCCCATCGAAAGAACGTTACAAGGTAAGAAGTAACTTGTTCTTCGAAGGGATTGTGTCCTCCGACGTATTCCTCATCTTAGATAGGCTCCCATAGCAGTATTCTATTATCGGAGGAGGGAGTACTGACTTCACGCTGTCTTCTATTGATGAATAGAATGCAGTACAGCCCTTCCAAACCTAGTCTCTTGACTGGAGGAGGAATCCAAATTGTAAAAACGTGTAAAGGTATGGACAGACGACCATGTAGCGGCCGCACAGATGTCTTTAACCGGCACGCCTCTTTTGAGGGCCGATGAAGCTGCAATACCTCTGGTCGAATGAGCCCTAAGGTTTTGAGGGGGCTCTTTCCCTGCCAGTTTATAACATTCCAAAATGGCTAGAATGATCCATCTGGAAATGGTCTGCTTAGTTATTGGTAACCCCAGCTTGTGACCTGCGTAACCTACAAACAGCTGGTCTGCCTGTCTTATCCTGGCTAGTCTACTGATGTAAAAACTTAAAGCCCTCCTAGGGTCTAGCCTGTGTAACCTCTCTTCCTCTTTCCCCGGGTGAGGAGGAGGATAGAAAGATGGTAGGGTAATCTTCTGAGTGATATGGAATTCAGAAACCACCTTTGGGAGGAAATTAGGCTTCACTTGCAGGACAACTTTGTCTTTGTGAAATATTGTGTGAGGGGGTTTACAAGAAAGAGCTTGTAATTCGCTCACCCTTCTAGCAGATGTAAGTGCTATTAATAAAACAGTTTTAAGGGTAAGGAATCTTAACGAACAAGAATGGAGAGGTTCGAAAGGTGTGCCCATCAGGAAAGTTAGTACTAAGTTTAAATCCCATAGGGGAACTTGGAATGGTCGTGGGGGATAAACATTGGTTAACCCCTTTAGAAACTGTATTACCCAGGGTAATTTGAAATAGGATGGTTCTTCCGCAGTACGCTTAAAGATGGATAGCGCTGCGAGATAGCCCTTAATGGTGCCAACTTGAAGGCCTGAATTTGCCAAATATAGTAGGAAGGACAAAACCATTGGTGTACCACATGAAAAGGGTCGATATTCTGTTCTCTACACCAGCTGCAAAATTTGTTCCAACGGCAGCGGTATAAAGACTTTGTTGCTGGCCTCCTTGCCGAAAGCAACACCTCCATAACATCATCAGGGAGGTCCCAATCCTTGTACCTCAGCCTTTCAGAAGCCAAGCGTGAAGGTTGAGGGTTTTGATGTCTGGATGGAGAACCTGACCTCCCTTCTGTGAGAGTAGGTTCTCTCTGAGTGGAAGTCGAATTGGAGAGCAGATGGACAAGTCTAGAAGGTCCGGGTACCACGTTCTCCTGGCCCAATCCGGGGCAATTAGGATCATGGTTCGCCGGAATCTTCTCAACCTCCTGATCATTTGAGGAATGACAGGGACCGGTGGGAACGCGTACAGAAGCGGAAACTCCCAGTCCACTATGAACGCGTCTCCCAGAGCTCCTCTCGGGGGAAATTCCCTTGAGCAGAAGAGGTCGCATTTCCTGTTTAGGCTGGTGGCGAACAGATCTACCTGAGGGATTCCCCAAAGGGTGAAGATCTCTTGAAGGACTTCCTGAGCTAGCTCCCACTCGTGGGAGACTGTGTTCTGCCTGCTCAGAGCGTCCGCTGTCAAGTTCTTCTCTCCAGCTAGGTGAACTGCCGATAGAGAGATTCCTTCTTGGATTGCCCAAAACCAGAGCTGCATCGCCTCTCTGCACAGGGGTAGTGATCCTACGCCTCCTCTTTTGTTGAGGTAATGCATGGCCACCGTGTTGTCCGTCATTATCAGGACGTTCTTCCCTTGTACAGCTGGCAGGAACGCCTTCAGCGCAAGTCTGATGGCTCTCAGCTCTAACAGGTTGATGTGTAGTCTGGACTCCGATGGAGACCAACGACCGCTGATGGTCAAGTCGTTGGCGTGGGCTCCCCACCCCGAGAGTGAGGCATCCGTGACTACTGTTATCTCCGGCCAGGGTTGCCAAAACTGTTCTCCTTTCAGAATGTTCTCCTGACAGGCCCACCACTGAAGGTCTCGAGCCACCCTGCCGGGAACCTGAAGAAGATCTGTCATTCTCCCTGAGAATTGTGACCACAGAGTCCTCAGTGCCCAGTGGAGGGATCTCATTCTCAGGCGAGCCTCTGGCACTAGGAAAATGCAGGATGCCATGAGGCCTAGCAACCTCAAAAAGTCGAAGGCTGGGAGACGTTGGGCATGTTGGAACTTGGTAACCATCTGTAGAATATCTTGAGCCCTCACCTCTGGTGGCGAGGCTTTTCCCAGGGAAGTGTCCAGGATCGCTCCTATGAACTGGAGTCTCTGCGATGGTATCATTTGTGACTTCTTTAAATTGAGGGAGAAGCCCAGTCTGTGAAGGAAGTGGCACACGTGATTTAGCTGGATCTGAGCTTGTTCCGAAGAAACAGCCCTGATCAACCAATCGTCCAGGTAGGGGTAGACGTGAATCCCTTCCCTCCTTAGACTTGCAGCCACTACCAACATTAACTTGGTGAAGACCCTCGGGGAGGAGGTCAGCCCAAATGGCAGCACTCGAAATTGATAGTGAGAGTTGCCAATTGCGAACCTCAGGTATTTCCTGTGTTTAAGATGGATAGGCACATGGAAATAAGCGTCCTGAAGGTCCAGAGATACCAACCAGTCCTGGAATTGAAGGGCCTGGAGGATCTGAGAAAGAGTGACCATCTTGAATTTGTCTTTTCTGAGGAATTTGTTCAATTCTCGCAAGTCCAAGATGGGTCTCAGTCCTCCGTCTTTCTTTGGAATGAGAAAATAAGGGGAGTACCAGCCCTTGTTCCTCTCCGCTACAGGTACCGGTTCTATGGCACCTTTCTCTAGCAGGTCCAAAATTTCCTGCAAGAGGAGCGGATCTGGAGCTTTCTGAGAGCTGATCCCCGGTGGATGACTCTGAGGTATACATAGGAAAGGCAGGCAGTAACCTTGGGCAACTGTTTCCAATGCCCAAGCATCTGACGTGATAGCCTGCCATACCGCCAGATGTTGAGTCAACCTGCCTCCTACAGGTGTCCTGTGAGGGGAGTCCTCAGAGTGGTTTTGGGGCGGCTGATGCAGATGCCGATGGTAAAGAGGCACCTGCTGTTGCTGCGGCTTTTGAATATCTACCCCGTCCACCTCGGGTAGTTCTTCTTTGTCCCCTTTGAGCCGGTCGTCCTCTACCTCTTCCGAATGCAGAGTAGAAGCGAAAGGACTTGCCCCTAGCAGAGGTTCCTGTGGGACGAAAAGGAGTCTGACGGATTGCAGCTCCTAGGGATTTTGCTGCTGCTTTTGAAGTTTGCAGTTTCTCTAAACTGTCATCCGCCTTTTTCCCGAACAAAGAAGAGCCATCGAATGGCATGTTCAAGAGCCTGGCTTGCACATCTGGGGCAAAACCAGACTTTCTCAACCAAGCGAATCTCCTGGTTGATGTACTTGCCGCCATTGCTCTGCTGATACTGTCAGCCGAATCAATGCCCGTCTGGAGGGATTCGCACATAGCGTCTTTACCGTCCTGTATAATATTCAGGAACGCATCCCTTTCTTCTCCCTCCGGGATGCAGTCAGCCGCTGTAGAAGCACACTCCCAAAGTGTATGGCTGAACCTAGCAAGGGTGCAAGTAGCATTAACATATTTTAACGCCATGCTACATGCTGAAAAGACTTTCTTTGCCAAAGCATCATATTTTTTATCGTCCCTGTCCTGTGTGACGGTAGGATAAGCCGTCTTAACATCGGTAGAGGATGCTGCCTGTACCACCAGACTTTCTGGGGATGGGTGTTTAGACAAAAACTCCGGGTCTGTAGAAGATACCCTGTACTTTGCAGACAGTTATTTATTTACTGCTGGTACTACATCTGGGGTTTCCCAGTTTGTCATGATCTTCCTCTGAAGAGCTTTATGAAAAGGCACCACAGGATCCTCCTGTGGGCCTTTGTCAAGAATATCCGTGAGGTCATCTTGTTGGAAAGATTCTGAAGGTGCAGACCACCCCATGAACTCTGTGATCCTGGCCATTAAGGCTCTATAGGGGGTTTCAGCATGCTCCCCCGGGTCTGGCCTAGCAAACTCCACCTCAGGGGAAGTGTCTAACCCACTTGCCTCATGTAAGGAATCGTGAAGATCCTTTAACCTGCGTTCTTCAGAGGAAAATTCCTCTCTAATTGGGGTTACAGGTCCCTGCAACTCAAATGTGTCTTCCTGTTCAGACAATTCACCCTCTTCCAAAATTGAGGACATAGTTCTCAATTGTTCTGAACTCATAAAGGGAGTAAATCCCATTTCCAAGGCAGAGGGTGCCGAACTTATCATTATCGGCCTCGAAAACGTCGATGTCGTCGACGCCGACGTCGAAGGCTTCGAGCGTGGCGTGGAAAACAAAGGCGGAGGCCTCGAAGACCTTGACAGAATTGGAATTCTACTCGACAATCTCGAAAGCATCGATGTCGAGGACCTGGGGATAGTCACTGGGTGTGTCGTAACCGTGACTTTTCTTGGCGTCGACGCCGGTGTCGAAGCTGGCGTCGAGTCGACAGACCCGTGTGTCGAAGGTCCCTTCGACAACGGCATCGAAGACATCGACCTCGACGGAACCCTCGTCGACGGCGTCGACGGAACCTTCGAGGAAGGTTTGGAGGTCATAGTCCTACTCGAGGGTTCGAGACGCGCTCGAGAGGTTTCCTTCGCCGGGTACTGCGACTCGCAGCGTTTTTGACCTTTGGGTCTTTCGACCAGAGCATCGCTCTCGGCAGTCTTCGTGGGGGTCGAGGCCGCTTTCTCGAAGATGCTCATCATATTTTTGCGGAATTCCTCCCATTCAGCCCGGGAACTATGTTTCGTGGGGCAAGGGATTCTTTTTGGCGAAACAGAGGAAGAGGAAGACGGAGAAGGGGATCTTCGATGTCTCCTCTTCGAGTGCTTCGATCTCGAGGAGTGATGAGACCCACTCCGAGACCTGGAGCGCGAATGGTGACGAGGAGACGAGTGTCTCGACTTCGTCGACGAAGAAGAAGCTTTAAAAGTCTTACTTTTCTCCAGCTTCCCCCTACGCTCCTTCAGGGCCTTAGCTGTCATGGACATGCAGTCCTCGCATTCCGAACAATGGTGTTCAGCTCCCAAACACCACAGACAAACTCTGTGAGGGTCAGTCAGCAACATCTTTTTCCCACAATCTCGGCATTTTTTGAAGCCGGATCGAGGAGTTGTCGGTTCCGACGAGGAAGCCATCGAGTACGGATCGAATGACTCGAGGTAAATAGGATTAATCTGACAAGAACTGAGCAACGGTATTCCGAGGCACCGAGTAAGCGCAGAAAAACGGAACTGAACAAAGGGCGCTGCGCGCGGCCTTTATATGCAGGATGACGTCGACGTCGATACGGCGGCTGTCGAAGGACATCGACTCGGAGGACGTCGACGCGCAGCGCCCTCTAGAGAGAAAAAAATTTCCGAGGCCAGCAGAGCTGGAAGGAGATATCTAAGATGAGGAATACGTCGGAGGACACAATCCCTTCGAAATGGAGACTATATCAGTACTTCAAAGTGCAACTGCACTCCAGCATGTAATTACAGTCGGCACATTCCTAGAAATGCTCATCTATAGTTCACAGGAGATAAAGAACATCAATGTAAGTGCTCTTTGTAGGGAACTAGCAGAGAATGCTCAACGTATCAAATGGACACAAGATTGCAACATTGTGTTCAGTCAGCTCAAGAAGGAAGTATGCAAAGTAAGTCATATACCTACTTCAATCCAAACCTTTATACTGAGCTCATTGAACCTACCTGCAATACCCCAGATGCCTCTGCTGCGCACAGCGCTCTATTGTTTCCCTCCTAGGTTTGCACCTTATATAACCCATTTATACAAACATGAATTGTAGATGCCAGTCCACTTTGTCTGTTCACCATCCTGGCACAACATAAACCAGGAAAGGGTTCCACATGAAGCATCATAACCTATGGTATTCACAACCTGGCAGACATTGAGAGGACGTGTCACAGTCACAAATGGAAAGTTTAGAAGTAGTGTGGCCTGTGAGCACAATATCCCTTTCCTCCGGGAAGAACATTCCCAGTTATAACCAAGCAGCAGGTCCTGCTTTTGATTTTTGGCAATCCCAGGTATAAAATGCTACTCGCAGTGGAAAGATAGGGTATATCATCCAGCTACATACAAGAAAACAACTACACAATCATTCACAAGGCAGCAAAATAACAACCTGCCTGGCTACATGCCCGGGCCCCTTCTAGTAGTGAGCAAGGCATAATCTTCGACATTAGAAGAATTTCATTGTGCAACAGTCCACATCTGCAAGAATATTAACAAAATCGGAAAATTGGAAGGAGTCAAGCGGATCATTGATCCCAATCGCTGGTGACTCATAGCCCATGCGCAGATGCAACTGATTGGAGAGAAAGGTGAGGCACTCAAACACTTTTGGCAAGTAAACAAATTTTCAGTGGCTACCAATGGCATCATACTTTGGGGCAAGCACATCAGAATTCTGTTCAACTTCATAAATAATGTAATAGAAACTTCACACTGGGAAAATCGCAAAGTAAAGTGGCCCATGATGGACACAATGGTGTAAATACTGGGTTACCCTTGAGATAATACCATTTATGCCAATGCACAAGCAAGACTCCTCTGCCCGCGCTTTACAAATGTCCACTCTTCCAGAAGACACATGATGATCTTTTCCCATAGTCTTCTTTTGTCATCTGCAAACAAAGAAGCACCCACTAGTGGCAGTGGATGAATATTTATGACCACACCATCAGCTGTAATGCCAGAGCTGGACGACATGTTCAGTTTGGGCATACCTGAGACATTCCAGACAGACAATGGTCACTCATTCAACGCATATCATTCTGCACAACATGTGACTTTTAAACACCGAACATCACTTGTCTAAAGCCAGGTGCCAACGGGATGAACACATAGAAAGGAGAGGTGTAGATTGCAGAAGTATGCTTGAGCTTGATTCAACAAGTCATCTGTCAATTCCTGCGAGACTACTGCAACATTGCAAAATGCACTGATGTCCTTCTGAATTGATTCTATGCCAGAAAGTGAGAACAAGGATACTACATTGGCAGGAAGGAAGAGAAGAAAGTGAAAAGGAAAGGGGTGCGTGTCTGAGACACAGTCCACGAAGAAACCATGAAAAAATATGCAGAGGGAAGGGGCACCCGCCACTCACATCTGCGCACTAGCGCGACAACAGAGGACAATAAGGCAAGCACCCACTTCAGCTACACCCATTGAAGATAGTGCCAAACAACGGGACAATAGTCACTGTGCAGCACAGATAGCCTGGTACAAAGATGTGTGGGTAAATCCGAATATTCATCAACCTCAAAGATCACAGGGCAGGTTGAAGACCATTTCAATCATGGCAGAGGGCAGACCCAGTGAAAAGATGTGAAGCGCAACTCCTGTTGAAACCGAAGAAGGGTGAAAATGTAGCATAGACTACCTTAATGCCAAGTCCACCTGCAGGTCAAGGCGCAAGACATCCCAGGGATGCTGTTCACCACGTATGAGAGCAGAGAAAAGAATGAGGTGGCTAGAGACATCCCTGTGAAGGCAGATACAGATTTGGAGACACTGATTGTCAACCCAGTAAAATCTAAAAAAACCCTGGGGCAGATGGACTGGATTGAAACAATCAAAGATATGCACAGTCCAGCCTCTCCAAATTGTGTTTTAGTGGTTGACAAGAAATTGGGGAGCCTGCCAAGATATCTTGTGAAATTTCGGGACTGGAAGGTTAGGATTAACTTCCTTAGAATCCGGTTGAATTTGGTTCACACTAGGGAAGTCTTGGCCAGATGGGGGCAGGGAGAGACCATCCTTAAACTATGTGCAATATGCAAGTCACCGGAGAAAAACACTTTAAAACATCTTCAGATGGATTGCGAGGGCACTTGGCTCACAAGAGTGGCTATGTTCCAAAGACTTGTGGACAGTAGTGAGGGAATACTATTGGATATGTTTTGGGATATACAGATTTCTGGGTATGAGACACCATTGACAATTAAGGTGACACAGATCCTGGAAAGAAGTAACATTATCACGTGAATGTGTTACCGTTTTATAGTTGGTCTTTGGATCTAGATTCTCCTTTTTTATCTATCTCTTGGGGTTCCAGCGGACTTTATTGTTTTCCTTTCTATTTTTTAATTTAATTTTCTTGGTAGCCTTTTTTTGTGTGCTTGTTAATGATAATACTCAATATTTTTACACTGCAAGGACATTTTATATATTGATTGTTTCTTGTTCTGTAAGGTTTAGCGAAGCTAAAAAATGAATTAATTGTAATGACATTTTTCTTTTTGTAAAGGTTTTGCTAACCATATACAAATAAAAAAAATTAAAAAAAGGAAAAGAATTATGTGGAAAGGGGGAGATCAGGAGGTAGTCTGCTTGAAAATAAGCTGGGGGAAACTGCATTGAGAGACTAGCTCCATCACAACACACCCCTATAATAAAGACACATGCAATTCAGAAAGCAAACCATTAGGCCCAACAATGTGAGTTATCTGCAAGTTACTAAGGAACAGCATTCTCCAGGTAGCATATCCTCCTTTTCAAACATGTATGCTACATTAGCACATTGCGGGGGGGGGGGGCAACAAATCTGGAGACTAGGAACCGGGGCTGATACTGCCAATCTAGCCTGAGTTCCAAGCCCCCTGATATACAGGGTAGAGAACAGAGCGTGGGAGTAATTTATTTCAAGAGGATGCAAGGTATTCAAATGAGTTGCTGTTGCCATTAATATAGATTGGAGAAAGGAGTTTAGGGTGCCTATACGTTTCTGCCAGTTAGTCCTATCTGAATATTCTGTGCTGCCCATAATTCTACAGACGAGAGGAAGTCCTCAATTGGAAATGGTATTTTCGAGGAAGGTGGGAAGTGGGTGACATATTACTCACTAACTGCTGTTTACTTGTACCCCATTAATCATGACTGGGATGTCCTCCAATTGGGACATTACCGGAGCAGATGCTCTGATACTACAATAGAGCTTAATAGTTTTGACTCTGAAGCCTGAGAGTGGCACTGTCTCCTTGCCCCACACTCCAGCCTCTTTACTTATTAGGCCCCATTGTTGATGACATCTATGGCCAGGGCAGAGGTAGGGGAATAAAGCATAAGTGGTAAGAACAAACAACTGGCAACACAGGCATTACATGAGTGATGAACATGTAATCTCACACCTAGTCCCTCTAATTCCACAAGTGGGATTATTGCCAAGCATGCATTAATCTGGGTTGTGGAAAAGCAATACCCCATAATACTACTGTAGCTAATGATGTTTCTTTCACAGTGATCTGTTGTTTTCTAGCTAGGTATGCACTGTATAAACCCAAATACAAATATAGGAGAGCTATCGAAGAATAAACTGAGTGTTTTGTTACCGTCCATTTGTTTCTACCTTGAAACTGGAATGGAAGGTAAGTAAAACACATTACCTGATGAAAGTGGACCTCTGCTACCAGCCCAGGCAGAAAAGGTTACTCATTGTAGTGAATAACGTACTCCTAGTCCATAGTACCCTTTCTTCCATACTTGTAGGATATTCCGTCCTTCGGGATGGGACTGGAGCACTTTTTGATAGCATCAAAAAAGTATCCTTTTAAAATGTTTACATGGGGCCAGCGTGTGTGGTTTTAGCCCCGCCTTCCTGAGCCCCTCCCAACGTATCGTTCTTCAGCCCTTTTCTATTGCCAAGGTCGATAGACATGCTAGCAATTGAGGGAAGCTTTTAGAGGGAACGGCGGGAATATGGGGAAAGGGGACTATGGACTAGGAGTATGTTACTCACTATGGTGAGTAACATTTTCTTACTCCTGTGTCCCGTCCCCTTTCCTCCATACTTGTGGGAGATTCACAAGCACTGATGTATAGAACTGGGTGGATGGACTAGAACTCCCATAGTTAGAGGTTTCTGAGGACCGCTTGACCAAACTGAGCTTCAGCTCTAGAGCTGAGATTGAGACAATAATGTTTGCAGAACACAGAGTGGGAGGTCCAAGGTCCGCTGGTGATGTACTTTTGGAAAGCTATAGAGGCTGCTTTACTCTGCATTAGATGTGCGTGGATGCCCCTGTGCGGGCTTCTGTAATGCAGGAAACAATAGAGCGGGATATTGTGACCTTAGAGGTCTGTGTTTCTTTTTTTGAATGTCATGAAAAGGTGAGAAGAAGTAAGTCCTTTGTCCTATCAAGATAGAACCTGAGAGCTCTCCTGACTTCAAGGTTGTGAAGGACCCATTCTGTGTCTGACAAGGGGTATGGAAAAAACACTGGTAAGGTGATAGAATGGTTAATATGAAACTCAATGATTTTCGGAAATAAAGATATGCGTGTGTTCGCAACACCACCTTATTCCTATCCAAAGACATAAAGGGTTCTTCAATGCAGAGGACCTGCCGTTCACAAATCCTTCTTGCTGAAGTGATGGTGACTAGGAAGGCCACCTTACAGGTGAGCAATTTCAAGTCCACCCTTGCCATCGGGTCGAACGGGCTATGACAGAAAGCGTTCAGCACAACATTGAGATCCCATTTCGCCTGGGAGGCTTGAGAGCCATTTGCTCTTGTACTGCGCATGAGTAGAGAGTTTGAACGCTGCCTCGATGATACACATATTATCATTGGATAGGCTGAACAGAGCTAGTGGCCTGATTTCAGGAACCAGGTCGCCAAGTTGAGAGATTGTGGAGAGGGGATACCCTACAAAGAAACAAAGGTATTTGCTATGTTGAGGCCATATTGGTATATGAAGGTACGCATCATGAAGATCCACCACACAGAGCCAATCATCCTTTACAAGGGATGAGTGGATTTGTGTGGGCGTGATCATCTTGAATCTTTCCTGGTGAATGTGGAGAATGCAATCTGACAGGTCTAAAATAGTGCATATGGAAGCCTGTTTTGGATTTTGGCACTGTAAAGATGCAGGAGTAGAAGCCCCCGCTTTTCTTCACCAGAAGGACATGTTCTATTGCCCTTAATTCCAGAAGTTTCTGAACCTCGGAGCGGAGTGAGGGAGATCCTGTTTGCTGTAGAGGAGGACAGGATGAAGGAATTGGCAGGAGGGGAAGCAAAAAACCCGAACGGGTCACTAACAGAACCCAAGGATCATTCGTGATGGTCCGCAGGCCATCAGGTGTTAAGAGAGGCGCCCCTACTGGAGTCGAGTGGAACCATTTCAAACCATAATTTGAAATTTTTATCCAAAGAGCAGGTATTGGTTCCGAGGTGTGGCTGCTGAATGAGAGAAACATCATCAACCACCCGTTCTCTGCTGCTTGCACCGAGGGCCGCCCCGGGAGCGGTCTGGCAGGCATGACATTCAATCTTGAAAACCCAGAAACCCAAAAAAGGATCTGGAACGAAAATCCAATTAGTGGGGGTAAGAAGACGTCACAGCTGGAGGTTTTGTGAGGACAAACAATGATTTTTCTGTCAAAATACTCACCTTTGGTTTTTGCCAATTCGTGTTCAGTAGAGCTGTGGAAGAGTTCTTTACTCTTGAAGGGAATATCCAGAACCTTCTCTTGGACCTCCTTTGTGAACTTGGTTGCATGTACCCACGCCTGGTGGTTGACCTCGACGCCAATCATAAGGCTGCACGCCGAAGTGTCAATATGATGTGGAGCGGCCTCTAATAGGTACTCTGGAATCCAATAAACTGGTTTTGAAATGGTCAAGTTTGTCTTGGGGAATTAACTGTTTGAATTCCGAAAGCTCCTTCCAGAGTTTTAAGTTTGCCATTTTGGTATTTGCCCGACGGAGCTGGAGGGCCGCATTTGCAAATACTTTTTTCCCCAACCCACACCAAACTCTTATCCTCCTTTGACAAGACTTGTGATGCTGAGGAGGAGGATGACAAAGACAAGGAATGGAGGGTAGCCACTTCCAGCACCGTAGAAGACAGGAGGGAACACGTGGCTAGGAGAATTTCCTCAGTCGCTTGTAACCTGTATTGAGGTGTATCTTTTTATGTGTTGGCCGGTCCGTGGTTTTTTCCACACTTTGCTGGCCTCAACAAAAATATCCTTTTGCAGGGAAAGGCACGACTGCTCCTGCATCTTCAAAGTAAGAGCTCCTGACAAAACGTCTGCCAGTAGGAGGATCCAAGTCGGAATTACTAAATACGATATAAAATCCACCACGCGGTCATGAAAAGCCCTGATTGATGAAGGTGGACTCTCCTCATCCTCACCTGCCACATCCTTTTCGGTGGGAGTTTTGGCAGGAACCCGGAGAGCAGAGCTTGAGACACAGGCTTGGGCACCTTAGCCTCAGGAGGACGCTCCACCAGAGGAGGGGCGTTGGTGGATCATCTACTGGCCTTGGAGAAGGAAGTAGAAGCGGTACTTCCATAAAGTAGGTCTCCATCGAGTACTTGCATCATGTTTTGGAAATGGCAGAAAAAAGCCTCCTCCGAAGATGGCTTTGGCTGTGGAGTTGAAATTGGTCTCTCGAACGGATTATGCCTCCCCAATTCTGTTGACATTGACTGTCAGCAGGGTTCCCCCATCCATCTGTCCATGTAGTGCAATGCTGCCGAAGTAGGAGGAAGAGAAATTGTCAGTGGAAAGGGTATTCTCAGATTCCAGTCCCTTTTTGGACTGTACAGATTCTTCCCCAAGGATTTGGGCTTGGCATCCGTACCCGACACAGCTGCAGGCGCAGACAAAATGGCTGACATGGTTGACACCGGATGGGCTGCCGTTTTGAGACTCTCTGTGGTGACATGCGTCACTGATCTTTCAGGGGCCAGGTGAGTTGGGCCATTATTTGAGGAGTTTTGATGGTTCTTTAACTCTTTTTGTGGGATTGTCGGCAGACCTGCTAGATGTGGGCTTCGGACTAGCATCAGTTTTGCTCCCTCAGACTGGCCGGTACAATGTTTAGTCCCTTTGAGGGGAACCCCAGAAATCAATCTGGTTTTATCAGCCCCGGAACAGGGATCCTTGGTCTTGCTGGTAGACTTCTTAGCCTCGTTCTGGGGAACCCCGGGAGTGACCCCGGTACGTTTAGCCCCCAGATGAGGAATCTCAGAGGAAACTCTTATCCAGCTTAGACCTCGAGTGTGGAACCTCAGGGCAAACCCTGGTGATGTAAGAGTCCGGAAGCCTCCTCCCTGAATCGGATGACCTTAGGAACGAGTCATCTGGACGGGGTGCTATGAAAAGGAAGGAACTCACACAATGGTTTCTTTTTTCTTTGATGTATTCCCGCAGGTGGACCAGAGGAGCGCAGTGGAAGACCTCCTCCCACCTGATGAGCCTTCTTTCGAGTTTGTGGACCGAGAGAGAGTTTCAGTAGAACAACACTTTCTAATGAAAGTCTGTGCTTAGACACTCAAGGCAAAAATTGTGAGGGTTTGCCACTGCATAAAGACTTCCGCAGGAGACACACGAGGCGAAGCCCTTACGCTCCGGCATAAGAAACGAAAACCAATGCGGTACTGAGGCAGAAAGACAAATTGCTGGAAAAAAGCAGGGTATGAAAATAAAAGTGATGCCAAGTGTGTCTGATCTAAAGCCACACATGCTGACCCTGCGTCCAAATTAAAAAAGGACACATTTCTAGTGATGCTATCAAAAAGTGCTCTGGTCCCGTTCTGAAGGACCGTATATCCCACAAGTATGGAGGAAAGGAGACGGGACAATAGGCATATGTAGTTTTTAGGCAGTGATTGTAAATGTTATAGGGATTTATACCTCACACTGCTGCCATTTGCTTGGTCTCCAGGCGGTCTGGCGAATTTCAAAGTGAAAGGAGTGGGTGAGGTTACTGGAAGAGGAGGGAAAATTCAAGATAGTGTTGCTGTTGTATTGATGTGTGCATAACAGAAGCACTCTGTGCTCTGCCTGCACCCAGCTCTGTTTTTACTGGTTTTAAGTGTCATGTAATGAGAGCACAGACGGATTTGTGTCCAGAGGGGAACCTTCAAATGCTTAGGTTGATATAATAGATTGTCCAGGACTGTGATGTGCACGTTGATTTTAAAGGTGTGGCAATCTATTGTTTAATGTCTTTTGGGAGGGTGATCCTAGCACCTCAAAGAGAGTATGATTAACAGGTGGCAGGTTATAAATTTACTATATAAACAAATAAATATTATTCACATGCCATTAGCGAATCGCTTAGTTGGCATACATATAGTGTGTTCGAGCATAAAGTTTGAGAATGTTAGTGCAGGGAGTTTAGCGGAGGTCATGTTCAGCAACTTAGAACATTTATCTGGTGTAATCATGGCAGTGTCTTGCTAGTGGTGCACCTTGGGCCATGACCTGGTAGCGGTGCCCTTTGAGTAAGGTAGCTATGAGGATATACCCTGATGTGCTCCTGATTGGACTGGTGTCTCTGGCAGTGGACAATGGGTGCAGTGGCTGGTCCTGAATGAGAGGAGTGGGGCAACATGGGGAGGAGTGAAAGCCACAGGGAGTATGCACTAGTGGTTACTAAGTAGGCAGTGGATGAGAATAGTACCCAAGTGAAATTCAGGGCCGCTATTCTGGAGCAGGCAGAGCCCTGGTGGGGTATTTAGCAAAATATCAGCATTCTATAAGGTCAAGTTGTGGTATCTAGGACCCAGTCACGCAGATGACCTTGGGCACTGGGTAGAAAAAACATGGTGGGGCACAAATTGCATTGGGCACCAAGTGGCCAAATCACAGTAGGACAGCAGTTTATTTCCTTGTATGTACTTCAGGTTTTTGAAGATGGGAAGCTACAGAATGGAAACCCACCTCCAAGGCAGCCTGAGTGCACGCAGTCCCCCTTTTGCTTAAAACCCGGCCTACTAATCAGAGAACAGTTTGCTGGTTAGTACATGCAAATTCATCCAATGGGACTAACCATGGTTGAGCAGGTAATAATGAGAGCTTATGATTGAAAGTCCGACCTTTCACAGTTATATATTTCTGATGTATTTCTAAATAAAGAAAAGAAAGGAAAATAGGACACATTAGAACATCCCTAGGACCACTGGTGGCAGTGTTCCTCGTGTGACCTGCATGGCAGCCAGGTAAATCAGGGCAAGGCTTGCACTTTCCAGGTTGAACATTGACTCTGGTGGAGGCAAGCTGCAGCAGCACGGTCCGTGTAAGTGGGAATTGTGGAAATTACATGTAACTGGGCATGTGGGCCTGCTAGTGAACATTGTGGGGAATGGTCATTCCTGATCTAGACTTCCTGTGCCTGTTTCTGAGCAGCTGTACACTTGTTATGCATCTTACTTATAAAGGATTGGTTGGGTGTGTCTTTTACTGGGAACTGGCCCCATGCTTTACTGGACATGTGAAGATTATTCACACCTGTTTGCTGGACAATGTAGATACTGGTTTTACCTATTACTGGGCATGTGATTGGAAGTATTAGTTAGTTGCCACATGATGCTCTGCTACTGGCCATGTGCAGGTTCCCATTCCTGGTTATGTGCAGTATTTTTTACTGGCTACTGAGAACTTTCTTTAACTTCTGGTACTGGTCATGTGGACACTGGAATTATTTTCTGTGCCTGGTCATGCGTATCATGCCATGTCCGGTTGTTAACACTACGGAGACTGATGCCATCTTATATTACTAGTAGGCATTAGAAACTGCCAATTATATTACTGGCCATGCAGGAATCATGTAAGAACAAAATGAAAATCGCAAGATACGGGCGGTAGGTATAATAAATACATATGAATATGGAGAATGAAATATCAAAAGGTAAATAAATTAAAATGGGAGCCTTCAATATATATATAGTTATATATTACAGTGGCAGTGATAGTGAAAGTAGTTATGGTTCAGTTGGATTCCAATAGTGCAAGCCGATTTTGATAGGCTTAACTGTCTGACATTTCAAAGAAAAGAAAACAACCCACTCAGAATTCTTTTGAACAGTTTTGTGGTGCTGTGGCCATGCTATTGAGAGGTGAAGGCTGGGGACAAAGTTATAGGGGATACCCCTTTAACACTAACTCCCAAAGTTCTATAGTGCAGCGCAATAAATGTTGATGCATTGACACCAAACGTGGAAAAGAGGTTGGAGTAAGGTGTAACTTACAGGTTTAGCTTGTTTGTTCAAAGTTCCTCAAGCTTTTTTTTTAAAAAGAAGACTAAAAAAGTGAGCTACAAACAAAGATATTTTTTCTGTTGCGTCTAAGAAAATTCTACAGACCCAAATTTTAATGGGAATGCACAGTCATGATTGGTGGGGCTAGATTAAAAAGTGTTACTCTGGCACACATCTTAGCTCTAGTGACACCAAACTGAAAACAAATATTGTGGGGTACATATATATTCCAGTGCTCTGTAGCATAACCCGATCCTTGACCCTCAGTCCATAGTCCCCCAGGAGCACTAGTGTTCCAGGGGTACCAGCTGTCAACTAATCGTGCCATTGCGCAACAGGAAGAGCACTGCAGGTAAGGTCACTGTGTCCGCAAGCAATGTGGGTAATGGTAAGGGGCCTGTGCATGGCCATGCTAGCAGCTCAGTGACCGTGGGTGTCTAATAATTGTATTGCTTTCTTGGCTAATTATATTGCAAAAAAAGTGCAGTGATTTAAAAACCCATAATTTGCAGTACCACTGTCCTAATGAAATGACAGTCTTCCGGTGAGATTGGGATGCTTTTTGATCAACGAGAAGTTTAAAATGCCAACTTGGCCACAAGACATGTTGTATAGTCAAACCACCGGTTGTGATTGGCCCTTCGTGCAAGCAGTTGTCAGCTGATGGCCTTTGTTAGCTGGACATTGAAGGGAACAGCTCTGAACAAATTAAACCAGTCCCATTTGTTTAACCAGCAGTTTATTTTCACTCGGAACGTGAACAACCAGGGCCATACTGGGGCATAAAAGTGGCTTGGGTACCAATGGAAAAAAGGCTGTAGCTGTTTTTCATGAAGAATAATAGGACTTATATAATTATTTCTCCAGACACGATGTGAACCTGAGAACAAAATGTTTAATTCTGTGCAAATTTTAATTCTGTGCAAGGAACATGTTTGAAATAAATACACTTTGATTCCCTGAAGAATGACCTCCATTCAGTTCAGATAGAAATATGCTGGCTCTTGTGTCCATCTGATGGGGACTGGGTGGTGTAAATGAAGATTTGATATAACTGGTGTATTACTCATGTTAGGAGTGAGAAGAACAAGGTACAAGATTCCCCGAGCATAAATAATTAATTTGGGAACTACATATGTGTTACCATATTGTAATAGAGAAAGAACACCACCCCAGTGGCGTTCACATTCTATTGAGAAAGTACAATTTCATTGCTATTTCTTCCATAATCGTTATTTTTTATAATCCATGAAAATATTAGTACAGCAAATTAAGTGTGATGTGCCCAGATTTGCTTTAGGTTTTTCTAAAAACACAACATAAAATGTGAGAATTCTGAAAAATATAAAACGTGGACAGATTGTTTTTCAAAAGATACTGGGGGTCATTCCGAGTCCGGCGTTAAGGGAAAAACGAGGCCGGTAAAGGAATAACGACTTCCTTTACCGTTACGGTCCATTCTGACCCGCCACACCGTTATTTACGCCACCGTAAACTACGATTGCGTAAATAGCGGACCAGTGTCGCGCGCCCGACACACCATCGCGTAAATAACGGGAAGGCGTAAACCATCTCCGATTCCAAGCAAAGCGAACATGGAAATAACGACCTTCACATGGGCGCAAAGTACCTTACCGCCATGGCGTTAATACCGGCATCGCGGGGAAGGTGTTAACAACCCTGATCAGTGTTTGGAAGAGGAACAGGTGCACCCAATCAGCACAGGTGGAGGCAATAGAGTCTGGCACAGCACAAAAGGCGCACACCCACACACCACACCCCGACCCCCACCAAGATGATACTAATTGTAGCAGCATTCCTGGAGCTGGAGGCCCTGCTTGCAAGGCAGCAACTACGACAACAGCAACAACAGCAACCACCACAGAGGATACACAGGAGGAGAAGGAGGGTGAGACAGGGCCAGCATGCCCTACCAGTGCAGCCACCATTACCACGCCGGCAGCCCCCAATACCCCGCATCAGAGCCACCCCCTTCAACCTCACACCAGAGCAGATCCACACCCTGTACCGGCTTGACTGGGACACCATAACCACCATAGTGGCCCTGATACATACCGACATAGTGAGCCTCATAGAAATCAGCACTGCCATCCCCCCTCTACTAAAGGTAGTGTTCGTGCTCCACTTCCTTGCCACAGGCACCTACCAGCATACAGTGGGGCACATGCATGGCATTTCACAGCCAATATTTTCCCGGATACTCAACCAAGTGCTGGATGCCCTCCTCAAGCACAGAAGGGACTACATATGCC
This sequence comes from Ambystoma mexicanum, assembly GCF_040938575.1. NCBI lineage: Eukaryota > Metazoa > Chordata > Amphibia > Caudata > Ambystomatidae > Ambystoma > Ambystoma mexicanum. The sequence goes on from NC_090925.1 coordinate 681,641,034, forward strand.
TCCCCCGGACTCCACAGGAGATATATGATACCAAAGCTGCCTTACATGCACTTGCAGGCATGCCAAATTGCATAGGTGCCCTCGACTGCACCCACGTAGAATTGGTGGTTCCCCATGCCATGGAGGTGCCGTATCGCAACCGCAAGCAATACCACCCCATCAACGTCCAGATGGTGTGCAATGCCAGTAAAGCCATCACACAATGCAATGCTCGGTACCCCGAATCAACTCATGACTCCTTGGTCCTGCGGAACTCAACACTACCACGCTACATGGGCCGACATGCCAGACAACGTACCTGGCTGCTTGGTGAGTAACCATAATGGGCCATGGCAGTGCATTGGGTCTCTGAGTAGGTTGTCAGCATACCCCATTGCGAAAGGGGGTGGGGGAGATGCATACTCCACCCGGGAGGGAAGGGGGGATGCATACTCCACCCGGGAGGGAAGGGGGGGGATGCATACTCCACCCGGGAGGGAAGGGGGGGGATGCATACTCCACCCGGGAGGGAAGGGGGGGGATGCATACTCCACCCGGGAGGGAATGACAACGCTATTGTACGTTGTGCACCTCACAGAACACTGTGCCCCATGACAAGTGGCACGCCACATTACCACCTAACCACACAGTAGTGAATACGAACCAACACCTAATGGTACCTGACAAACAGTTACCCTGGCCTAAGACCACGACACATGCACCACACATCGGTGGACCTTACACACCGTAAGGCCATCGTGCACCATGCAGTGCAATAGCACCATGTCGCTGACTCCTGCATCTCAACACAAAGGACAGTCATCCATGGGAGTGCATAGAGGTTAGTCTCACAGGGATCCTACTGCATGTGACTGGTTCGGCACCTCCATAGGATAGCTGCCAATCACCATGATAGGGATCAGTGCTGAATGAAGGCTATGCTACCAACTACTACCAACACACCCTTACAGCAGGTCTCATACAAGTCATCAATTAATGCAGTCCAACACTGCTGCATGCATAAACGATGCACATGCAACAAGACATGAGTGCGCACCATGACCCATCAGGGAGAAGCTACCCCCTCCATCATTCCATTGGCCAGCACACATGGCCGGACCAGGAATGGGTTCATTGTATCCAGGGACATGTGTGCATGGCCAGTCATCACCCGGTGCAATGTAAGACTAGCACAGTTCTCTACCATGAATGTACCAACACTTACCTTCATTCCACTCTCATGCAGGTGATGCTGGCTACCCTTTGAAACCGTGGCTCATGACCCTGGTCCGCAACCCCCAAAACAGGCACGAGGAGGACTATAATAGATCTCATACCCGTACACGGGTGGTCATAGAGCAGGCCTTCGGCCTTCTGAAGGCACGATTCTGTTGCCTCAGCCGGTCAGGTGGGGCCCTCATCTACAGCCACGAGAAGGTGTCCAAGATCACCATGGCATGTGTAATGCTGCACAACATGTGCATCCGTCGGAACGTGCCACTGCCCCCTGACGTGGGACTGCTACCACCAGATGAGGAGGAGGAGGTGGAGGAAGGAATGGCAGAACAGCAACATGGTGCCGATGCACGGGAGGGACGTACCGTGCGACAAGCATTGATCGAGCAATATTTCTGAATCACAAGTCAGCTAAGGGGGTGAGGATGACAGGGCATTGGGCACTGGGTGTGGGGATACATGTACTACATGCACTGTGAGACATTAAAAGACACATGCACAATAATGAATGTCCACTCTGTATTGTAGGATAGACCAAACTGTGTATTGCATGATGATGTCCAAACGTGTACAACAGATCCTTCACCCTCCCCCTCCTCCCCCTCCCCCCCCAACTCCCACACACACCCTCAACCCCCTCAACTCCCACACACACCCTCAACCCCCTCCCCCCAACTCCCACACACACCCTCAACCCTCTCACCCTCCCCCCCAACTCCCACACACACCCTCAACCCCCTCACCCTCCCCCCCAACTCCCACACACACCCTCAACCCCCCACAACAACCCCACAATGTTCCCATCAGTGCAGCATTGGCCACATGTGTGTGGCTGCACGGTCAATGGGCACTGCCAGAGCCTGGGGCATCCCTTCCATTCCGGCGCATTGTGCGCAGTGACCTACGGACCGGGCTGGTCTGCGTGGAGGAGCTCTGGGAGGGTGGCTCCTCCTGCTGGGGCTGTGGTCTGGGGGGTGCTGCCTCCAGGGCATCAGCAATCCTGCCAAGCATCTCACAGATGCGGTTTGTGCTGGTACTGATGACCTCGCCCAGGGCCTGAAGGTCATTATGTAGCACCGACCCTGATTCCCGGTTGTCCCGGAGGAACTCCTCTATCATGCCCGTGAGGTGCTGGCAGCGCACTGTTTCTGCAGCCGATGTGGGCGATGTGGTTGGCAGGCTCCGTGTTGTCGTGCCTGCAGGACTTACAGGACTTCCTGCAGGGGAAGTGGGCACATGACAGACAGGTGTATCCGCTTCGCCTGTGAACCCTGGGCCGTCACTCGACCCAGGGTCGCTATGGGCAACCTGGCTGTACGAGGGAGTGTCTGGGCTCTGTACATAGACATTGGGCTCCTCCACGTTGTCGATGGTGTTTGGTGATGTGCTGCCTGGCACATCGAGGATGCACATGGCAGCATTCTCCCCTGACGCACTCGATTCCTCATGGTGCAACGTGGGGCATGTGTCCCGCAGAACTGCAGGCATGTCCAGGGCTGCGGATGGGGGTTGTGTACCCTCCATGGGGGTTGCTGGGGCAGGTGGTGTGGCATGTGCCTTCTTCCTGCTTGCAGGTGTGTGCTGTCCCCTGCCTGTGCCCCGGGAGGTACTTGTCCGGGGGCCTTCCTGGTCCTCACTTTCATGACCGGTGCCTGTGGGGGGCAAGAGAGAGACAGCATGAGCAATGATCTGGGGGTCAGAATTACTTCCAGACAATGGTATTACGATGGGATAGCAGCGTTTTGGTGACATTTGGGTGCTGAGTGGGACTGTGAGCTTTGCTTGGATGGGAAAAGCATACTATCGGCAGGGTCACTCATGTTGGCGGAGTACTGTGGTGACTGACATTGACCAGCTTTTTGTGTGGCATGCCCAATATGGGTGTCAGCCTTGCACCTGACATCATCCTGGGTCCCAGTTGTTACGGCATCATTGGGGGGGGGTTTACCCATACATGATGTGACTGCTTGACCTGCCCTTGGCGATGACTTGCATTAGGGATGCATGTACTGTTTACACTCATGGCACTCACCTGCGTCAGCTGATGAAGGATCACCGCAATCCATATCGCCAACGCCTTCGATGGCTTCTGTGCCCATCATCTCTGCACATGTTTCCTCCCAGGGCATCATTTTTATGGGTGAGCCTGGGCCTCCTCCTGTCTCTGGGGCCAGATTGCGGTTTGCTGAGAGGATGGCCCGCACCCTCAGACGGAGGTCATCCCAGCATTTGCGGCAATGCGTCGTGCTGCGGAGGGTGTTTCCGACAGCGCTCACCCTCTGCGAGACCAGCTCCCATATCTCCTTCTTCCTGAGGATGGTGGGCCTGCGCATGTCGCTGCTGAAAACAATCTCTGCATGTTCATGCAGAGTATCGACAAGTACCTGGAGCTCATCCTGGGAGAATTTCTCCTTCCTGATGCACGCAGCACCCTTTTTTAATGCTTTTGGCATGATGCTGGTCTCTGGAGTCTATTTTGCCTATCACAATATGCCCACGAGTCCTGTATGGGGAGGATTGCAATGGATTGTGATTTTAAAGATGGCCGCCATGATGCTTTCCGTTCCTGTTCGATGGCGTAATTTCCGTTTGCGGTTTTTACCGGTGCCCGTAATTTACGGTCATCGTTAATTACGGGCACCGCTATTTACGCACTAGGTGGAGGGCGATGGTGTTAGTTACGTCTCGGTTGTTGTCGGTAAGGGGTTTGACGCGCCCTTTACCGGTATGGCGCTAGGGGGTTTACCGGCATGGCGGAAAGCTCGTGCCCGTGAGGTCGGAATATGGTGCTATTTACGCCCTGCTACCAATGCGGATACGGTATTTCCGCCATGCCGGTAAAGTCAGTGATTTAACACGAACCTCGGAATGAGGCCCACTGTAATAAAACCAAAAATCATATTTGCACACGAGGTATTCGAAATGTGGGCCTCCTACATGTAACTGCCTGAATATCATCTTCTCAGACATGGTATTCACGTTGGTACATGCCAAGTGTTTTTGCCAGCGGGACATCTAGATGTTGATTAGCATTGAACAAGTAGCCAACCCCTTAAGCCCCTCGCTTGGAATGGTCGCGACTGGCAACAGGAAGTTATCAAGTGTCACCTGATGGGTATAGTTAGTAAAACAGGATACACAACAGCTACGTTAATTCTAATAAAAGTCAAGAAACCACACTTGGGTGTTGTAGAAGACTGTTAATAGGGTTACACGTTGTGGAGACACTGTTACATGAGCATTCATGGTGAACACTCTGGCTAGTTCTGGAGTCTCAGAGCATTCAGCTTCAGAGAGAAGACGAGTTGTGACAGAACTACCGTTTTTAATACCGTAATCACACACGAGGCCAACATTTGTTTTTTCTCCAGTATGAGACAACAGGGTAATTGAGCCACCAAGGAGTAATCCGTTGCCAAGGAGTAATCCGTTGGTTTGTTTTAACACATGTGCGAGAGAAGTTTCTAAGTGCAGTTTGAAAAGGGGGGCTCTGGGGGTAACGCAAAGCGTTTCCCCCGGGTTTATTTTGGGCACTGCACAGGCCAACGAGCTGGCTTGCGCATAGCGCATCCCGAGGGGTACTTAAGGGGGCAGGGAAGGTTCAGGAGCAGGCGACGGTTGAGGATGAGCGTTTGTCCTGGTCGCCTGCTCCCGAGCCTTCCCTGCGTCTGTGCCTAATTGTTGGACGGTTTAGAGGAGGTGAGGTAGGGCTTTGTGTCAGGTAGTGGGGGTGGTTAGGCTTAGCGCTGAGTTTTGACGTCCTGCTGATTATATATTTAAAAAAAGATATTTATAGCCAGGGATACCGTAGATAAGGGACCCCCCTTACTGCATCGTCGCTCGGTTTCCTCTGCGTAGTACTCAGGAGGGGCGGAGGTTAGGTTGAGCCAATACAGGCCCATTGTCCATTTCTCTGGCATTGGGGGAGAGGGCCAGCTGTCGGTTCCCGCAGCTTTGCGCCAGTGAGGAGCTGCGGAGGGCGGGGCAAGCGGTTCTCAGGCCATTTCGCCCCAGGTAGTGCCCCCGGTGGAGGCGGTTCAGTGGCCCAGGAGTTGTGGGGCGAGCAGCGCCTCGCCGGAGTGTGCTTCTGAGCAGAATGGGGTGCGGTTTAGGGAGGCAGTGGAGAGCTTTTAAAGGGGCCGCACTGCTGTGGAACACCAGTAGCATTTGACGGTGCTCGGGAGTGCGGTGGGGGGTAGGGTTGTGCGGTCTGTGGGTTTCGGTGAAGGCAGTTTGAGGAGCTCGGCGGCACTGCAGCTGGGATCTCCCCCCCTTTTTTTAGGGGGTTATTAAGATGGGGGCCGGGGTTGTAATATAAAAAAGAAATTAGGAAATAAAGGAGAGAGTTAGTGACCAGGCAATTACAGCCTAGTTTTCTTAGAGGTACTAGCAGGGATATTAGCCTGCTTTACCCCCCAGGGGGTTGGCTGCAGGCCTGGGTTCAGGGCCATATTCAAGGGTAACAATAAAGTGTGCCCTGGGAGGAAGATTTGATTTTGGCACGCAGACAGCTAATTGGCGGTAAGATTATCAGGGGATAATTTTTAAAGGGCCTTTTTTGGTTTCATTGGGCAAGGGGAGTTGACGGGCTTAAAATAAGAAGCTTTCTTCCCCTGGTCAGCGCTGTGTTGGGGGTAAGTGGCTCGGGGGCTAGCTGTTAGGTGGGTCAGCAGCGCTGATTTAACAGAATGGTGGGTCAAGGGGCAAAAAAGACGGGGCTGATCGATGCCCAGGCTTTGAGGGAGGCCCTGGCGATTATCAGCAGGGCGTCTAAGGCTCAACTTGAAGGGGCTGTGGAGGAGGTTACGGGGAGAAACAGGTGGATGGGGGGAGGCCACAGCAGAGAGCTGCGGCGGATGGGGCCCTTGCGCCAGTGGTGGCCTGCACCCCTGTGGCTGGGAATGGGGAATATTGGGATAGCGGGGCCAGAAGTAGGAGGGAGATGCCCAGGAGATCGTAAAAAGGGGTTGATGAGGTAGGAGAAGGGTCTGGTAGGGGTTCAGAGGATAAAGACCCAGTGGGTGAAGGGGAAGTGAGGAGGTTGCAGAAAGGGGCAGTGCAGGTAGGTGGGGAGGAGGAGAGTGCTGGGGTGCAGAGAGAGGCGACAGGGCAGAGGGGTAAGGGAGGAAAATACCTGCAGAAGAGTGCAGGGGGGAGGAGGAGAGAGCGGTCCCCTTCGATGAATGAGGATAGGGAGGGGCGCGGAACGGATCCCCGGCTAGGAGGATTTCGGGTGGAGGGCACAGGACGGCCCCCGCTATTGCAAAAGGGGATTATGGAGAGGGTTTAAGAACGGCCCCTCCGCAAAATTCATGAGGACAGTCTAGAGGGCGCAGCACGCCCCCTAGCGAGGAGGACCACAGGGTGGAGGAGAGGACTCCTCGCCCAAGAGAAGAGGACCAGGAAGGGGTTTCTTCAGCCCCGCCGAGAAGATGCACAGAGTGGCGGGGCAGACGCCCCGGGCTCACTAGTGGAGGATCTGCACGGACCGAGCATGTGCTCACAACAGCCATGGTATTACATGGGGGATGATGAAGGGGTGGAAGAATACGTGGGGCAGTGGGAGGATGAAGGGTACAGTGTTGTAAGGCAGAGGGAGAGGGCGAGAAGGAGGCTAAGGTGGGAAGGGGAAAGCCAGGAGCGGGGGCTGAGGGGCAAGAGGTCAGGGGGGTAACAGGCTGGGTGAGACTGTTGACATGTTTTGTCCCCGCAACAGGAGCCCAGTAAGGAAGGAGATGAGGAGCATTGGAGTGGAGGTCAGGCTGCAGATGGGTGATGGCAGGGCAGAAGAGGGACACGAGGTTGTGGGCAAGAAGGGAAGGGACAGAGGCGCAAGGGTGAGGAGAGAGATTGGCGTGCAGGCTATGGGAGCCTTGGTTGAGGAGAAGGAGATTTCTTCGGTGGAGATGCAGACAGACAAGGCGATTGACCCCTTGGGACCAGAGGTACAGGTTCCAAAGGAGAAGGATGCAGAGGGAAAGGGCAAGGAGAAAAAGCTGCCATACATGGGCAATACAAAACCTCTGGGAGCACATTTGATGACAACAACGAAGGATGAGATATGGGCAGGGGAATTTGTGGACGTGTTCAAGCTGCTACATAGGGAGGTGAGAGCCAAGGAGGGTTCTAAGGAGGAGAGGAAGCTGGCCTGGCGTCCAAAGGTGCCGGTGACAATCGAGAATTGGATGTCGGCTTTTATTGTCTATGCGAGTGTCTATTTTGAGAAATTTCCAGAGAGATGTGTGGCACTGTTGAAGTACATGGATGTGATTAGAAAGGCATTCATGAGCTTCAGGGGTTGCACCTGGGTGCGTTATGATGAGGAATTTAGGGAGAGGATGGCAGAGGACAGCCAGGCGGTCTGGGGTGAGATAGATATAGATCTCTGGCTACAGTGGATGGCGACGAGGCCAGCCCCAACATTGCACACACTGAGTGGTTTGCTTGTGCCTTTACGGCCCTTTCTTGGTCGCCTCGCCCACGAGGGAGTGGGGGGAAGAGGCAGAGGGCAGCCCTAAGCGGCATGCTGGGCCTTTGATAAGGACGGCTGCACAAGGACGGTATGTAGGTTTAGACACGAATGCAGCGGTGTGCAGGGAGGCACCCAATCACTCAATGTTTCCAGCAACGTGACAGGGGGAGAGGGTGAGGAACAGACCGGGGGTTTGTGGGAAAATGCTTTTACTCCAATTAAGGTGGCGGTGCTAGAGAAGTGGCTTGAATTTTACCCGGACAGGGAGGGGTCGGAGATCTTGGGAGACGGTTTTCGTTATGGTTTTAGGTTGGGTTATCAGGGTCCAAGGGTGCGTCGTTGGGCAGAGAATTTGAAGCCTGCCAGCGAAAATGTGGAAGGGGTAAGAGAGAAATTGGGCAAGGAGATAGCAGCGGGTAGGTTGGTAGGGCCATTTGCTGATCTGCCGAGGGATTTAGCGGTATCCCCACTGGGTGTTGTACCCAAGAAGGTTCCGGGGGAATTCAGGTTAATACACCATTTGTCATGGCCAGAGGACATGTCTGTAAACGATGTTATTGCCCCGGAGGAGTGTGGGGGTGCATACGCAAGTGTGGATCAGGCACTGGATTTGGTAAGGAAGGTGGGGCGTGGGGCTTTCATGGCCACGTGCGACATTAAGGTGGCTTTCAGGTTGCTGCCGGTGCACCCGGAGGATTTTTGGCTGCTGGTAATGCAATTTGAGGATCGCATTTACATAGACAAGGCCTTGCCGATGGGTTAGGCAATTTCTTGTGCCTTGTTCGAGCGTTTCAGTTCATAGTTGCAGTGGGCTTTTTAATATAGTTCTGGCTCGGAAAGTGTATTACATTATTTAGATGATTTTCTGTTCATTAGTGGGGCAGGCAAAGAAAAGGAGTGCGGGCAGATGCTAGGGGTGTTTCAGGCGCTGATGCAGGATTTGGGGGTGCCATTGGCAGAGGACAAAACGGAGGGGCCGGCAGTGGTGTTGACCTTTTTAGGGATCAAATTGGATTCAGTGGCCATGATTTCACGCTTGCCGCACAACAAGGTGAGCACGCTGGTAGGTTAGCTGGAAAAAGCGATGGGTGCTCGGAAGATGACATTAGTGGAGATTCAGAGGTTAGTAGGGCATTTCAATTTTGCATGCAAGGTGGTGGCTCCAGGGCGTACTTTTTGTAGGGACATGGCACGGTCTATGGCGGGAGCAAAGTGCCCACATCATCGGGTAAGGTCATCAGGGGCAGTTTGGGAAGACTGTAGGATTTGGTTGCGTTTTCTGGAGAGTTTTAACAGGGTGCCCATGTGGCTCCAGGGGGAGCCTGTGTCATTGGAAGTGCAGATATTATCAGATGCGGCAGGTGTGGGGAGGTTTGGAGTGTTTTGGGGATGCAAATGGTGCTCCTAGAAGTGGCCATCGCGTTGGTTGAAGGAAGGGAGAAGCATAGCATTTCTGGAATTTTTTCCTTTATTGGTTGCAATGGAATTGTGGAGGAAGGAGTTGCAGAACAGAAAAGTGAACTTCAATATTTACAATTAATGCATGGTTCATGTAGTGAACAGGCAGTCGGCAAGGGACCAGAGGGTGGCGAGGTTAATGAGGGAGTTTGTTTTGCGTTGCATGGAATGGAATGTGGTGTTTAGGGCAGCACATGTGCCGGGGAAGGATAATGCCATCGCTGATGCATTATCTCGTTTTCAATGGCAGAGATTCCATGGATTGGCACTAGGAGCGGAACAGGAGGGGCAGCGGATTCCGGAGGAGCTGTGAAAGATAAGAAGTTGAGAGTGCTGTCTTTAGTGGAGTGTTCGCTTCCCCCGGCATCTAGGGCAGCATACAGGAGAGCATGGGAGGATTTCATAAAAGGAGGAGCGTGTAGTAAGAGGGGTACAGGGGATGCGGAAGAGCGGAGAAGGCATGATGTGGTCAATTTCCTTTTTGGGTGCATGGATAAGGTTTGGTCGAAGGCAACTATAGCTGGGAAGGTGGCGGGGGTCGCTTTCTATGGGAAATGGTTTTGGGGTTTCCAGCCGAGTGGTGGGGAAATGGCGAGCAGGATGTTAGAGGGCTGGGCAAGGGAGAATAGGTGGGGGAAGGATAGTAGGAGGCCTTATCGGCGGCTCTGTTGGTCAGGTTGTGCCGGGCTTTAGATGGGGTCTGCTGGTCAGCTTGGGAGGGAGTGATGTTTGCAACATGCTTTACATGGTTGTTTTTTGGTGTTTTTAGGGTGTCAGAACTGGTAGGGGGAAAGGGAGGCATAAGTGGCCTACATTGGGAAGATGAACAAGTTACTTCTTACCTTGTAACGTTCTTTCGATGGGATGTTCCTCCGACGTATTCCTTATCTTAGATATCTCTTTCCAGCTGTGCTGGCCTCGGAATTTTTTTTCTCTAGAGGGCGCTGCGTCATCCTGCTCAGTTCCGTTTTGTAGCCCACAATAATTCTTTCTGGACTAGACTAATCACCCTGAAGGAGCGTAAGCTGCAACAACAAGGGAAGTAGTACTGCGGGGATGGATGGGAGGGTCGATAAGGAATACGTCGGAGGAACATCCCATCAAAAGAACGTTACAAGGTAAGAAGTAACTTGTTCTTCAAAGGGATTGTGTCCTCCGACGTATTCCTTATCTTAGATAGGCCCCCATAGCAGTATTCTGTTATTGGAGGTGGGAGTACTGACTTCATGCTTCCTTTTTTGATGAATAGAGTGCAATACTGCCCTTCCAAACCTAGTCTCTTGACTGGAGGAGGAACCCAAGTTGTAAAACCGTGTAAAGGTATGGACGGCCATCTGGCAGCCGCACATATGTCTCTAACCGCCAGTTTATAACATTCCAAAATGGCTAGAATGATCCATCTGGAAATGGTCTGCTTAGTTATCTGTAACCCCAGCTTGTGACCTGCGTAGCCTAGAAACAGCTGGTCTGCTTGTCTTATCCTAGCCAGTCTACTGATGTAAAAACTTAAAGCCCATCTTGAGTCTAGCCTGTGTAACCTATCTTCCTCTTTCCCTGGATGAGGAGGAGGATAGAAAGATGGAAGGGTAATCTTCTGAGTGATATGAAATTCAGAAACCACCTTTGGGAGGAAATTAGGCTTCACTTGCAGAACAACTTTGTCTTTGTGAAAGATTGTATGAGGGGGTTTACAAGAAAGAGCTTGTAACTCGCTCACCCTTCTAGCAGATGTAAGTGCTATTAATAAAAAAGTCTTAAGGGTAAGAAATCTTAACAAACAAGAGTGGAGTGGTTCGAAAGGTGTGCCCATCAGGAAAGGTAGGACTAAGTTTAAATCCCATAGGGGAACCTGGAATGGTCTTGGGGGATAAACGTTAGTTAACCCCTTTAGAAACTGTATTACCAAGGGTAACTTGAAATAGGATGGTTCTTCCGCAGTGCGCTTAAAGATGGATAGCGCTGCGAGATAGCCCTGGATGGTGCCAACTTGAAGGCCTGAATTTGCTAAATAGAGTAGGAAGGACAAAACCATTGGTGTACCACATGAAAAGGGGTCGATATTCTTTTCTCTACACCAGCTGCAAAATCTGTTCCAACGGCAGCGGTATAAAGATTTTGTTGCTGGCCTCCTTGCCGAAAGCAACACCTCCATAACATCATCAGGGAGGTCCCAATCCTTGTACCTCAGCCTTTCAGAAGCCAAGCGTGAAGGTTGAGGGTTTTGATGTCTGGATGGAGAACCTGACCTCCCTTCTGTGAGAGTAGATTCTCTCTGAGTGGAAGTCGAAATGGAGGGCAGATGGACAAGTCTAGAAGGTCCGGGTACCACGTTCTCCTGGCCCAATCCGGGGCAATTAGGATAATGGTTTTCCGGAATCTTCTCAACCTCCTGATCATTTGAGGAATGACAGGGACCGGTGGGAACGCGTACAGAAGTGGAAACTCCCAGTCCACTATGAACGCGTCTCTCAGAGCTCCTCTCGGGGGAAATTCCCTTGAACAGAACAGATCGCACTTCCTGTTGACACTGGTGGCGAAGAGATCCACCTGAGGGGTTCCCCAAAGGGCGAAGATCTCTTGAAGGACTTCCTGAGCTAGTTCCCACTCGTGGGAGACTGTGCTCTGCCTGCTCAGAGCGTCCGCTGTCAAGTTCTTCTCTCCGGTTAGGTGAACTGCCGATAGAGAGATTCCTTCTTGGATTGCCCAAAACCAGAGCTGCATCGCCTCTCTGCACAGAGGTAGTGATCCTACGCCTTCTCTTTTGTTGAGGTAATGCATGGCCACTGTGTTGTCCGTCATTATCAGGACATTCTTTCCTTGTACAGATGGTAGGAAAGCCTTCAGCGCAAGTCTGATGGCCTTCAGCTCTAACAGGTTGATATGTAGTCTGGACTCCGATGGAGACCAACGACCGCTGATGGTCAAGTCGTTGGCGTGGGCTCCCCACCCCGTGAGTGAGGCATCCGTGACTACTGTTATCACCGGCCAGGGTTGCCAAAACTGTTCTCCTTTCAGAATGTTCTCCTGACAGGCCCACCACTGAAGGTCTCGAGCCACCCTGTCGGGAACCTGAAGAAGATCTGTCATTCTCCCTGAGAATTGTGACCACTGAGTTCTCAGTGCCCACTGGAGGGATCTCATTCTCAGGCGAGCCTCTGGCACTAGGAAAATGCAGGATGCCATGAGGCCTAGCAACCTCAAAAAGCCGAAGGCTGGGAGACGTTGGGCATTTTGGTTACCATCTGTAGAATATCTTGAGCCCTCACCTCTGGTGGCGAGGCTTTTCCCAGGGAAGTCTCCAGGATCGCTCCGATGAACTGGATTCTCTGCGATGGTCTCATTTGTGACTTCTTTAAATTGAGGGAGAAGCCCAGTCTGTGAAGGGAGTGGCAAACGTGATTTAGCTAGATCTGAGCTTGTTCCGAAGATACAGCCCTGATCAACCAATCGTCCAGGTAGGGGTAGACGTGAATCCCTTCCCTCCTTAGACTTGCAGCCACTACCGACATTGACTTGGTGAAGACCCTCGGGCGGAGGTCAGCCCAAATGGCAGCACTCAAAATTGATGAGAGTTGCCAATTGCGAACCTCAGGTATTTCCTGTGTTTGAGATGGATAGGCACATGGAAATAAGCGTCCTGAAGGTCCAGAGATACCAACCAGTCCTGGAACTGAAGGGCCTGAAGGATCTGAGAAAGAGTTACCACCTTGAATTTGTCTTTCCTGAGGAATTTGTTCAATTCTTGCAAGTCCAAGATGGGTCTCAGTCCTCCGTCTTTCTTTGGAATGAGAAAGTAAGAAGAGTACCAGCCCTTGTTCCTCTCCGCTACAGGTACCGGTTCTATGGCACCTTTCTCTAGCAGGTCTAAAATTTCCTGCAAGAGGAGCGGATCTGGAGCTTTTAGAGAGCTGATCCCCGGTGGATGACTCTGAGGTATGCGTAGGAGAGGCAGGCAGTAACCTTGGGCAACTGTTTCCAATGCCCAAGCATCTGACGTGATAGCCTGCCATTCCGCCAGATGTTGAGTTAACCTGCCTCCTACAGGTGTCTTGTGAGGGAAGTCCTCAGAGTGGTTTTGGGGCGGCTGATGCAGATGCTGATGGTAAAGAGGCACCTGCTGTTGCTGCGGCTTTTGAATATCTACCCCGTCCACCTCGGGTAGTTCTTCTTTGTCCCCTTTGAGCCGGTCGTCCTCTACCTCTTCCGAATGCGGAGTAGAAGCAAGAGGACTTGCCTCTCGCAGAGGATCCTGTGGAACGAAAAGGTGTCTGACGGATTGCAGCGCCTAGGGATTTTGCTGCTGCCTTTGATGTTTGCAGTTTTTCTAAACTGTCATCCGCCTTTTTCCCAAACAAAGAAGAGCCATCAAATGGCATGTTCAAGAGCCTGGCTTGCACATCTGGGGCAAAACCGGACTTTCTCAACCAGGCAAATCTCCTGGTTGTTGTACTTGCCGCCATTGCTCTGCTGATACTGTCAGCCGAATCAATGCCCGTCTGGAGGGATTCGCACATAGCGTCTTTACCGTCCTGTATGATATTTAGGAACGCCTCCCTTTCTTCTCCCTCCGGGATGCAGTCAGCCGCTGTAGAAGCACACTCCCAAAGTGTATGGCTGAATCTAGCAAGGGTGCAAATAGCATTAATAGATTTTAACGCCATGCTACATGCCGAAAAAACTTTCTTTGCCATAGCATCATATTTTTTATCGTCCCTGTCCTGTGGGACGGTAGAGTAAGCAGTCTTGATGTCAGTAGAAGATGCTGCCTGTACCACCAGACTTTCTGGGGATGGATGTTTGGACAAAAACTCCGGGTCTGCAGAAGATACCCTGTATTTAGCAGTTTTTTATTTACTGCCGGGATGACATCTGGGATTTCCCAGTTCGCATGATTTTCCTTTGAAGAGCTTTATGAAAAGGCACTACAGGATCCTCTTGTGGACCTTTATCAAGAATATCCCTGAGGTCATCTTGTTGGAAAGCCTGTGAAGGTGTTGACCACCCCATAAATTCTGTGATCCTGGCCATTAAGGCTCTATAGGGGGTTTCAGCATGCTCCCCCGGGACTGGCCTAGCGAACTCCACCTCAGGGGAAGTGTCTAACCCACTTGCCTCATGTAAGGAATCATGTAGTTCCTTTAACCTGCGTTCCTCTGAGGATACCTCCTCCTGAACTGGGGTTGCAGATCCCTGCAACTCAAATGTCTCTTCTTGGTCATATAGTTCTCCCTCTTCCATAATTGAGGACATAGTTCTCAATTGGTCTGAACTCACAATGGGTGTGAAACCCATCTCCAAGGCCGAGGGTGCCAAACTTGTTGTAATCGGCCTCGAAAACGTCGATGTCGTCGACGCCGACGTCGAAGGCTTCGAACGTGGCGTCGAAAACAAAGGCGGAGGCCTCGAGGTCCTCCATAGAATTGGGATTCTGCTCGAGGATGTCGACAATCTCGACGCCATCGTCATCGAAGACCTGTGGATAGCCACTGGGTGCGTCGCAACCGTGACTTTCCTTGGCGTCGACGTCGGTGTCGAAGATGGCGTCGAGTCGACAGACCCGTGTGTCGAAGGTCCCTTCGACAACGGCGTCGAAGACACCGACCTCGGCGTCGACGGAACCTTCGTCGACGGCATCGACGGAACCTTCGAAGAAGGGTTCGAGGTCATAGCTTTACTCGAGGGTTCGTGACGCGCTCGAGAAGCTTCCTTCGCCGGGTACTGCGACTCGCGGCGTTTTAGACCTTTGGGTCTTTCGACCAGAGCATCGAGGCCGCTTTCGCGAAGACGTTCATCATATTTTTGCGGAATTCCTCCCATTCAGCCCGGGAACTATGTTTCGTGGGGCAAGGGATTCTCTTAGGAGAAACAGAGGAAGAGGAGGACGAAGAAGGGGATCTTCGACGTCTCCTCTTCGAGTGCTTCGATCTCGAGGAGTGATGGGACCCGCTTCGAGACCTGGAGCGCGAATGGTGACGAGGAGACGAATGTCTCGACTTCGTCGAGGAAGAAGAAGCTTTTGAAGTCTTACCTTTTTCCAGCTTCCCCTTACGCTCTTTCAGGGCCTTAGCTGTCATGGACATACAGTCCTCGCACTCAGAACAATGGTGTTCAGCTCCCAAACACCACAGACAAACTCTGTGAGGGTCAGTCAGCGACATCTTTTTCCCACAGTCTCGGCATTTTTTAAAGCCGGACTGAGGGGTCGTCGGTTCCGACGAGGAAGCCATCGAGTATGGATCGTATATCTCGAGGAAATTGGATTAATTCACAACGAAAACTGAGCAACGATATTCCGAGGCACTGAGTAAACGCGGAAAAACGGAACTGCAGCAACAGACTCTGCTCACGGCCTTTATAGGCAGGATGACATTGACGTCGATACGGCGGCTGTCGAGGGACATCGACTCGGCAGATGTCGACGCGCATCGCCCTCTAGAGAAAAAATGTTCTGAGGCCAGCAAAGCTGGAAAGAGATATCTAAGATAAGGAATATGTCGGAGGACACAATCCCTTCGAAATGTATTTCTCGGAGTTGGGGTTGGACATCAGGATTAAGAGGTCAAAGACGTATCAAAAAGGGAAGGGCTGTTGGGTGTTGCTGGGGTGGGTTAGTAAGGAGCTGCGCCCTGTTAGGACAGGTTTGGCCTGGAAGGAACTATGTGGTGGAAGGTCAGGTTTGGCTTTTCGGCATGAGGATGGGGCGGCATTATCGGCAGCCCAAGTTTTGGCAAGGAGGTGGAAAAAATTGGTTTTTGGTACGCAATTCGGGTGCAGTTACAAAGTGGTGCTTGTGAGGTGGTCGGGTTTAGGGGGGCTTCGTTGGGATCAGCTGCTGCCTTCGTTGGCGGGGTTGAAGGAGCACTATGGGTTTCCAGAAGGGTGATAATACATGCAGGGGAGAATGACCTAGTCCGAGACACAGGCGTGGCTCTGCTGTGAAAAATTAAGAGGGATTTGGTATGGGTCTGGGAGATATGGCCCAAGGTAAGTGTAGTATGGACAAAGCTGTTGCCGCGGAGAGTATTGAGGGGAGCGGTAAGTGAGGGAGCAATAGAGCGTACGAGGAAGAAAATAGAGAGCTGGTGAAATTTTGTGGCTTGGCGGCAGTGAAGGTTTTGGAGCACAGGGAAATAGTATACAAGGATTTCAAGGCTTTCCGGGAGGATGGTGTTCACCTGTCAATTTATGGGAACAGTTATTACCTTTTGGATTTGACTTTGCAAGTGCAAGAGATAATAAAGAGTTGGAATTAGAAGGCAGTATGGTAGGGGTGGGGCAGAAAGAACACCTCAGTGGAGGGTTTTCTGTTGCCGGGGCATGGCCCCTTTAGATGAAGCGGGAGTGAAGCACAATGGGGGAATACCACGGGAAATGATGGGGGTGGTGCTGTTTGCACAAACGGCTACACCGGGGGAAGAGGTATTGAAGATGGAGGGGCAAGGCCCTGGGGAGAAAGCAGGAAGCCTTGAGAAAATGGTAAGGAGATGGTAGGGAGCAAGGGATAGGTAGGGAGGAAGTTGAACTGATTTAATTATTTAATTGTTGGGGGAATTGAAAGTGTTTCATTATTAAATTTGTTTGGTTAAAATATTTTGTGTTAGTCTGTAAGGCCAGGTGCCAGGTTAGCGGTTATTTGTGAGCTTTGGTTTGTCACATTAAAGCGACCTTTTCCACTGCAAGCGAGTCTGGGTGTTTTTGTGCAGTAAGCCCAAAAAGGGGCGAGGGGTAAGTCTCTCAGTCAAGGACCAACTCATATGAGACAGTTAGCCAGCCAGTCAGAATATTATATGTGATATTGGAGGAAATACCAAACTTCTATTATTGTTCTCTTTATACAGGGCTAGATTGATTTTTAATGCCAAGGTTCTGTTTCTACATTATACAGTAAATCGCTTAATGCAATTCCAGTTCCCACAATGCTCTGAAAAAGCAGAAATTGCTATACTTCCACACTGCACCAGGAAATCATATATTGACATAAAACCTATAGGTCTCCGTTTTGAATCCCGACAAAACCAACATTCTATATGAGAGAGAAAGTGGGAGTGTGTGTATACCCACAATCACACAACAATGCTAATGGTTGGACACATGTGAGGTATTGAAAGGTGCTGAGGTCCCATGTGTCCCAGTCACTGGGCCTCATTACACGGTAGGCGGTAAAAATCGGAATTTTACGGCATGGCGCCATTAGCGCGTCCGCCCTCGCAAGAGGCCGCTAATAGCGTCCCATCACGAGTACGCGGACACGAGCATAGCGCCATGCCGTAAATTACCGTTCCGCCCTGCCGCTAAATACCCCAAAAAGCCCCTTACCGGCGCCCGCAAAACCGCCGATAGCGCCTCCGCCCTCCCGCTACCTGTAAATAGCGGACACCGTCATTACCGCACACCGTTAAAAAGCGGAACCGGAAATTACGTCGTCGCACAGGAACGGGAAAGAGCACAGCGGCCATCTTCAAAAACACAATCCATTGCCATCCTCTGCATCCAGGACATATATCCAGGCAAATCCGACCAGGAACCATACCGGGTAGCTCGAGGATGCCGAAGGCGCTTAAAAAAACTGCTGATCGCCAGCGCAAAGAAAAGTTCACTAATGAGGAACTAATGATGCTGACCACCACACTTGCTGCAAATGCAGGAGTAGTATTTGTTAACGATATGCGGCGGGAGGCCCTCCTTAAGAAGAAGGCCATCTGGGCCGAAGTCGCGCTAAAAGTCAGTGCGGTGGGCACCACCACCTGGAGTGTCAGGGAATGCCGCAAAAGATGGACGACCTCCGGGTGCATGTGCGCAACATTTTATCTGTGAACCGCAACATGGCAATGGCCACAGGAGGTGGCGCAGAGTCCCCCTTGAAGATGAAGGAGTGGGAGGAGATATGTGCCTCCACAATAGGAGTCGAGTCGATAGAGGGGGTCGGCGATATGGAGCATGGCGTGGCCGTTTCATCGGATGGAGGTGAGTGTATGCACCCAAAAATGCGCAGTGAAGGGTGAGGGGTCCCACAATCATGTGTCCATATGAATGCCGTGGATCCAGCCACAAACAGACATGCATGCATCATCACATACCCACCAACACAGGGCCAATCATGCATGAGCCATCCAACATCCCCATTCCATGCCTCCACAATGATGACCCCAAAATGCATCAAACTGCATGACGTATACATCTGCCATAATGCAGGTAGACCCATAGATGATGATTTACCCTTCTTATCACCCCTGCAGGATCACACACGGAAAATGAGGAGCCACGCACGTCAGCACCCACTCCCACACCCATGAAAAAAGCCAGGAGGGATGCCACCGGGGACCACGCAACATCCTCTAGGGGACCCAAGAGTAGTGACCGGGACAAAGGCAGCAGGAGCAGCAGTGCCACGCAGCCAGAGGCCATGCCTGCCGCTGTTGTGGTAACCACGGGAGTGTGTCTCCCATCAATTGAAGGCAGCATGGAGGGAGTGCACTCTGCTGCCACCAGCTCTACGGGTGAGGCAGCAGCCACTGGGCCACTTTCCGATGCGGAGGAAGCACCGGTGAATGAGGATCTGAGTCAGAGCCCCATCCCCACACGCCACTTACTCGCATCCCCAATGTTTTCACCAGGTCCGTTCAGCCAAGGCGGATCGCCCGCCCACACACATGATGTGTCATGGAGCCCCCTGGAACCTACGCCTGATGCCAGTGCTATTGATCCAGGCGCATCAGCCATTCCACCGGCAGACAACGAGGAACTTGACCTATCAGCCACCTACCAGAGGCAGACCGAAATGTCTGGTCTGGTAGGTCAACATGTGGCAGAGACAGGGCACCTGAGGGAGGACATTGGTGCATTCGCACGCCAGACGAGGGAGGCCATGGAGGCATGCACCAACCGCATATGCAATGAGATGGGGCAACTCAGGCAGGCCATGATCCGCATTGCGGAGGCGATTGAGCGCAGATGTCCACTCCCTACCCAGGAGGAAACAGGCCCAGCCTCCTCTGGGCGTTCGCGGCAGACAAGCCCCCTACGCCGCTCTATGCGCAACCTCAGGCGCACACCATCGCAAACGCCCGAAGAAGGAGCGAACAAATAGGGCCAACAAGGAATATCGGCCACATTTGGGGAAGGACATGTTCACGCCTTGGAACTCACGTGGGAGTGTTGTGGGGGGAGGGTGTATTCGGGGGTGTTGTGGGGGGAGGGGGGGAGGGTGTATTCGGGGGTGTTGTGGGGGGAGGGTGTATTCGGGGGTGTTGTGGGGGGAGGGGGGGTGGTTGTATTCGGGGGTGTTGTGGGGGGAGGGGGGAGGGTGTTTGCACAGTTGGGGTTATGCACTTTCTGTACACGTTATGTTCAAAATACACTCTTCTGCAGTTGAAAAACAGGCATGGTCTCCATCATTGTGTATGTGTGATTTTCTTTGGGAGAGGGCCCTTTGTGGGCCTCAAGACGGCCACAAGGGCAACAATGCACGTCTCTCCATGCATGATATTCCACCTTTGTTCCTGATGCTATTCCTGATTCCGATGCTGACGCGGATCCTGTCCCGCCATGCCATCGCCTCTTGCATGTCCGGGCTGGGCATTTCGACAATACTCATCCACATCCACATCATGCTCATCTGGTGTTTGCATGGTGCCATGGTCACATTCTATCAGATGCACATTTAGTTGTGCCTTACACATACCATGGTCATCTTTGCCTTGATTCCGGGGGTTTGTTGGCTGCCCTTGTGGTGTTTCTGGGTGCCCCGGTGGTGCTTGCTGCGCAGGTCTCGGCCTCCTCCTCCTACATCTCTTCGGTGCTGCCTGTTGTTGTTGGTGCTGCACTGCAGTCATGTACGCAGGCCTATGTCATGCTGCTGGTGTTGGGACCATCTTGCTGTGGGAAGGGGTGTGGGAAGGGGTGTGGTGTGCTCTTTAGTGCTGGCTGTCTCCATTGACTCCACCTGTGCTGGTTGTGTCCACCTGGGGCAGATGGGAACACTGCTCAGGACTTTTAACGTGTGGTTTTCGATGCTGTTATTAGCGCCATGCCGGTACATGCTTTTTGGGTCTTTGGGATGCCGGTATTGCCGTGTACGCATGGGTTGTGATTGCGTGCTATTTGCGCCATGGCGCTGTTTACGGTGTGGGGGTCGCGCGCAAGCGGCCACGCCGCTATTGGTGGCGCCGTACTTTACGGGTCCACTAATAGCGGTGGGTCCGGGTCGTGATCGGCTTGGGAAAATACCGTTACCGGTATTTCGTTATCGGTAACGGTATTCCCTTACCGCCTACCGTGTAATGAGGCCCACTGTATCTTACCCTAACTGCTTTAAGAGGAGAGATTATTTCCAGAAAAAGGGCTTTGCAGTATTCATTAGATACCATCAGAAACGTAAACATGAGCCACACAGCGCCAATTGCCTTTGAAGTCCAATATACCCCAATTCTCTCAGGGCCGTGCTCCCTCGGCATCTTCATGTAAAAATCAGCAACGTATACGGTCTGCAGTCCATAACTACATAAAAACCTTGTAGTCTACAAAAAAACATCAGGTAGTTAAACTAAGCCACATGCCCATTACCTTGATATGGGCACACGTGCAAAAACACATCTGAACACACCAACACAGAAACATGTTCAGGGAGTTTTGGGGGCTCAGTCTGTTCAAAATGGGTTCAGTTTTCAAGTCACTACAATAAATGATGGGAAACGTTTCGACACACTGTGAGGAGTATTGAGGGGGGGGCAGGGGCGACCTAGGTACCCCTGGAGCAAAAGCAAAAACAATGAAGGATACCTGCTGTAATAATCTCCCTATCTGAAGAAACAGGGAAGTTCGGCCACAGTGAAATAAACTGCCTTGTCTAAGATCACAGTGTGGTCAACTGGGGAATGTAGGGTTACAGCTACATCTCCTGGTTCCTTAGATGGAAGTTTAAAGAAAGACCTTCGAATCAGGAATAGGAACCCCTTCTGTCACTTTTGGCTGCAGCATTTACCCTGCAGATGGGAGACAGTTTTCATCTTCCTTCTACTTTGCAGAATGGATGCTTAAGATCAGGAGGATTTGATCATAGAGGACATGGCATGGCTGTGGCTTTACCTTATATCATACTATATACACAGGGACATGATTGCTTTCAGCAGGTTTTTTGTTCTCAAACGAATTCGGCAAAACAGTGATCCACACAACGATGAAGCAATAACAGCAGAGGGTTTGTACATGCTACTGTACTTTTTCTCCAGGGAGCTAAAGGCAGCGGGGAAAGTAGAAAATCTGCGGGTGCTAGTGCTCAGAAGCAGTTTAAAGGCAGAGTGACATTAACGCATTTAAAATAAACATAAGTGGATGACAAGGCCAACACGTGAAGACCACTGTTGTTTTTGTAAAACAGGTAGTAGAAAAGGTGAAGTGGAAACAATACTGTAAATTCCAGTGATAACAGTGTACGGTTTAGGCTCAGGCATAGAGTCTCTACTCAAACGTTTGGACTGGCCCTCATGTTAGCTGAGAGCTGTAGTGATCAAGTCCCTGATTACTCAAACGTTTGGACTGGCCCTCATGTTAGCTGAGAGCTGTAGTGATCAAGTCCCTGATTGGTAAAAGTCGCTAATTACAAAACAGCTCTCAGTTTAGGTCCCAGTACCTTTTTGCACGGTCAACCACAGAAAATATCAACACTCTAGCTACAAACATAATGCTAGAGGTGGGAGATGGCTCAAGAGAAGTAACCCCTTTTTTTCTTCCTTTTTTACATTCAGATGGCCTAATCACCACAAACTTTAAAAAATATACTCAACGTTTTGACCAATAGATCATATCAATCACTTGTTGCTGGGTGACAAACTTCAACAACACCTAGTTAACCTTGGATTTAGCTTTGGGGCCTGACATTAAACCTTCAAGCAAATGGGCAGCACTCTCCCCTCTTAGTGTATATTCTGGCAGAATTGCCTAGATAACGCGAATGTCATGTTCATCTTTTCATAAAACCGCTCTACATGAGTTGCTTATTCTGTGGTGGGACCTGTTCTGGAGCAGCATCGTGGTCGTCGCATGTTGTTTAGCAAAGCCCGGAAGATGCTGGGTGGCCTCTTAACATCCCCCTTGGCTGGAACTCCACGGATGGAACTGGGTCTGGTGTTCTGAGGTGTCATCACCTTCTGCCGACCATGTTCCTCTATCTGCTTCTCAAGGTGCTTTTGAATGGCCATGCCTAGCACCTCCACCTCCATAGATGCCCCATACACCTCCCAAGTCATGCCCTTCTCATCCCAGCTCACCTCCCGCACCGGCTCAGACTGCTCTCCCTTGGCCCCTTTCACACGCACTTCTGGGTATGATGTCCTTGGTGATTTCCCAGTAGGAGTCATGGGTCCTGTAGCAACAGACCGAGTTGCCACAGAAATAAACACTTGCATCTCTGCATCTCTTCTGGAGGGTATCTGCCCTGACTTGACATTGGTTACCTGTGGTCCCTGATCACCTCTCACTGACTGGAAGGTGAATGATGTGGATCCATTGGGTGGGATTATGGGACTGACAGCCATATGAACACAGTGCATGAGTGTGTCAACCTGAACTCCAACATCCTGCTGAGGAGGTGTGATCTCAAAAGAAAATCCTTTGGAAAGTGTGTCTAGACTTCTGGCCTTTCCTCCTCTGTCTTGATCTCCAGATGAGCTTTTCAATGATGAAGATTCATTGGGCATTCGATTTGTTAGGAAGGGGAATGATGAGGTTTCGCCTGGAGGGATTATAGGACTGACAGCCGCTGATTTACATTCTACTTTTGTACCAGCCTGAGTGCTGACATCTTGCTGAGGAGGCGTGACCTCAAATGATAATCCCTTGCAAAGTGTGCTCATATCCCTGGTCTGTTCTTCTCTTCCTTGATGCACAGTGGAGCCTCCCCGAGACAAAGACCCTAAGCGTGTCCCATCTGTTGAGAATGGAAATGATGAGGTTTCCCCTGGAGGAATTATGGGACTGACAGCCGCTGATTTGCATTCTACCCTTACACCAGCTTGAGTGCCGACATCTTGCTGAGGAGGCGTGACCTCAAATGAGAATCCCTTGCAAAGTGTGCTCATATCCCTGGTCTGTTCTTCTCTTCCTTGATGCATGGTGGAGCCTCCCTGAGACGAAGAGCCTAGGGGCGTCTCATCTTTTGAGAATGGAAATGATGAGGTTTCACCTGGAGGAATTATTGGACTGACAGCCGCTGATTTGCATTCTACCCTTGCGCCAGCTTGAGTGCCGACACCTTGCTGAGGAGGCGTGACCTCAAATGAGAATCCCTTGCAAAGTGTGCTCATATCCTTGGTCTGTTCTTCTCTTCCTTGATGCATGGTGGAGCCTCCCTGAGACAAAGACCCTAAGCGCGACCCATCTGTTGAGAATGGAAATGATGAGGTTTCACCTGGTGGGATTATAGGACTGACAGCCGCTGATTTGCATTCTACTCTTGTGCCAGCCTGAGTGCCGACATCTTGCTGAGGAGGCGTGACCTCAAATGAGAATCCCTTGCAAAGTGTGCTCATATTCCTGGTTTCTTCTTTTCTTCCTTGATTCATGAAGGAGCGGCCCTGAAATGAAGAGCCAGAGGGGCTCCTATCAGTTGTGAATGGGAATGACGATGTTTCACCAGAAGTGATTATGGGACTGACAGCTGCAGATTTACACTCTACTCTAGTGCCTGCTTGAGTGCTTACATCTTGCTGAGTGCAAATGACCTCAAAGGAGCAAGCTTCTGACAGAGTCTCCTTGCCTGTAGCCTGGACTTCACTGGAGGAACTCTTAGGAGACAAAGGCTGACATGTTTTCTCTTCCTGGAATTTGAAAGACTGATCAGGCAGGATTATAGGACTGACAGCTACAGATTTACATTCAACTCTGGTATCAGCCTGTCCCTTCACATCTTGCTGAGGGGGTGTGATCTCAAACGAGCATGTCTTCAATGGGGTATCCTTAATTCTGGTCTTCTTCTCTATTGTTGCGTCCTCACTCAGTGGTTCCTTAAGTGACGGAGACTCCAGGTTTTTCTTTTTTGCCTGGAAAGTAAATGTTGTAGACCCATCAGGGAGGATTATGGGACTAACAGCAACTGATTTACACTCTGCTTTTGTGTCAGCTTGAGTTCCTGTATCCTGTTGGGGAGGTGTGAGTTCAAATGGGTATATTTTTGAGACAGAAACAGTGCTGGCTCCCTCCTCTTCAGTCTGTCCTTTCAGCACACTTTTCCGGCATGGGGATCCCTGGTTCCCTTTGTGTGCCTGAAAACTGAATGACAAAGTCTTATCTGGTGGGATGATGGGGCTAATGGCTATGGATTTGCACTCCACTCTGGTGTCAGCCTGTGTCTTGGCATCTTGCTGGAGAGGCTTATGCTCAAATAAGCCCACCTTTGAGGAATTGTCGACAGTTATGATTGCCGTGCTCCTAGCCTCGCCTTTACTGGATGAGGTCTGCATAGAACAGTGGGAGTCCTTGTCTGGCTGGAATGTGAATGGTGACAACCCTTCTGAAGGAAGGATTATGGGACTAATGGCCACAGATTTACACTCCACCGTGGTATCAACCTGAGATCCAAAATCTAGGCCAGGAAGCATCAGTTCAAATGAACTTGTCTTCAGGAGTGTGTCCAAAGGCCCACCCTTCACCCCTCCTGTTTGGTGCTCTTTCAGTGAACTCCCCTGTAAGGTAGATTCTTGCTTTTCATTTTCTAATTGGAATGGAAAGGATGAGGACACCCCTTGAGGAATTATGGGACTGACAGCAGCAGATTTGCACTGTGCTCTGGTGTCAGCCTGAGTCTCTGCATCCTGCTGGGAAGAAGTGAGCTTAAACAAGTAAACCGTTGACACAGTGTCTCCAGAAGTAGTCTCTTTGCCCACAGGGTGGTCCTTCATAGCTGGAGACCACATACCCACATTTCCTGTCTGGAAACTGAATGATGGTGAACCATCTGGTGGAACGATAGGACTGTTGGCAATAGATCTGCACTCTGCTCTTATACCAGCCTGAATCCCGACTTCATGCTGAGGAGGAGTGAGCTCAAATGAGTTTGTTTTTAAAACGGTATCTACGGTCCTAGCCATTTTCTTTCCCGGGGGGCCCTTAGGGGAGCCCTTTGGGGAGGAAGGTGCTCGTTTTCCTGTATGTATCGGAAAGGTGAAAGATGATGATCCACCTGGAAGGACTATAGGACTGATGGCCACCGATTTACACTCCACTCGGGATCCAGCCTGAGTTTCCACATTATGTTGAGGAGGGTTGAGAATAGGTAAGCATGTCTTTGTGGGGGTACCCGAAGGTTTCACTCTGTTTCTTCCAGCACACTCATCCTGGTTGGTTACATTTACTTCATCCATCGCACATGAACTAGTCTGGTTTATTATTTCCTGATCAGATGTTCCACCTTGGTCCAAACAACACACATTTTGGGGGTCCAGGTGTTTACTGGATAGTTTTTCTTCTTCACAGCACCCTTTTGCAGTGGTTAAAATTTCAGGTTGCTTTGAAGACATGTCCATGACATGGAAAACACCTGCAGTATCCTCAAAACTTGCACAGACTGCCAATGGCAAAGTGCTGCAATCTGACAGTGATTCCTTTGAGGATGATCTGATAACATAGCCAAGCTTTGCCTCGTGTCTACGGTCTTCATCTTTATCCTGTTGCACCTCAACCTGGGATTGCTTTTTATAAAAGACAGTTGTGGCTTGAGCCCCAACAGTTTTAGTTTCCATTGGCAGAAACACTTGAGAGGCTTCAGACCTTGGTTGGGCTTTCTCTACCTCTTGATTCTTCGGACATTGCCCAATGAGTGTCAGAGGAGATATGGATGGCACTGGACTCATTTCTGGGGAAACAAGCTCCTTATTGCTGCCCTTCATGCTGGCTTTTGTTAGGCACTGCTGTGACGTGATGTCCTTTGAAGCGTCCTTGGTGTGCTCACCCTGAGTAGAAATGTCTGCACATGCTCCGACAGGCTCAGATGCCAAGCTCCCCTCGAAGGTATGACCAGTCCATTTTCCATTTCTGCTGCTGTCTTGCTTTTTAGCCTTGTCCGTCTCTTTGACATTGAGATTGATTGATTTTTCTGCTCGCTCAATTGCAGTCGTGGTCTTTCCAGTAATCATGGTGGTTACAGTGGCAACAGGAAAGATGCCTGGAGGTCCTCTATCCATCTTTGAAGATTTCCCCTTCTGCCTGGGAGTGCCCAGGACTTCTTTTACTGTGCTGATACTGGTTTTGATGCTGTAATCTCCTAGTCCACAGGTCCTCATGGTAGGATCCTCAGAGGTACAGCTAGCATTATTGGGAATTCTGTCCACATGCCCATAGCCAAGAGTGCTGAAGAGACTTACTCTAGGATACTTGACTCTTTGATGGCTACTTCTGGTGGCAGTAGCTGCAAGCTTTATTACTCATTAGTGCTGCTCATCTCTGCACAAAGTGGCTTCCATAATGTACACAAAATGAAGGTTTCTAAAGGAGAGAAGACAAAAACTTGGATCAGATTTCACAGTTTAATTTTTTGAACTATTTCTTTTATAATTGTTTGTATGACACACATTAAAGGAACTTTGAGGTTCTGCAACAGAGCACTTTGGACGGGTAGCAAAACAAACATACCAACCTCTTACTGTAATATGCGACAGGTCTATAATGGATCACATGCTTTAGGGTAAGGACAGCCAAAGCAAATCTCTTTCTCTGATAACAATACAAAGTAAATCCTTTTTTTATAATCGTGCAGAGCAAATGTGGATACCTCTGCTAACAGCCTTTTTACTCTTGTGAATGCCTCTTCTGCTTCTGGCGTCCACTGCAATGGTTCGCTAGTGTTTAATTGGGTAAAGTCTTGGAGTGGTTGAACTATTTCAGCAAATCTAGTGATTCATTGCCCGCAGTAGCCTACTTCCCCTAGAAAAGCTTGCATTTGTGTTATATTCAGAGGTTTAGGTATATTATAAACTGTCTCTTTCCAAGAAGTGGATATCAGCCGACATTCCTTTGTTAAGTCATGTCCCAGATAATGAACCTAAGGGCGCATAATTGTAGCTTCTTGTTTGAAGCCTAATGCCCCACTCTGGCAATGCGGTTAACAAAACCTTGGTGTCTTCTTTACAAGCCTTGTATGAGGGAGAGGTGATTAACAAATCATCGACATATTGTATCAATACTGACTTCCTTGGTAATTTTATATCATTAAATCTTTCTTGAGGTGTTGTGAGAAGAGGGTTGTGGATTCTATATATCTCTGGGGCAAATGGGTCCAGGTGCACTGGAGCCCCTATGTGAGAATGCAAAGAGGTACCGACTATCCTTGTGTATCTGAACAGAGAAGAAATCCGAACATATGTCGGCCACTGTAAAATGTGTTACTTGTGGTGGAATAGACAACAGTATGGTCACCGTGTTTGGCACCATGGGAAAGGAAGCAATCACTATGGCATTAATAGCATGCAGATCCTGGACAAAATGGTATACTTCCTTCCCAGGCTTCTTCACAGGAAAAATAGGAGTATTGCATATGTTGCTAGTCTGATCTGTTACTCCTTGACTCAGGAAAGATTTAACTGCGGTTATCAATGCCTCCGCTTCCAGCTTTAAGGGATATTATGGTGTCTGTGGCAATCTTTTAAATGGATCTACTTTTATCCTTACAGGTTTGGTACTCTTCCCCATGTCTCTTCCATTAATGTACATGAAAGAAAGTTCCCAATATTCGGGAACCCTCTTCCCCTGCACTATAACTGAGGCCTAAACAAGCCAAACAATTCCATTTAAAGTGTACACCAATGATTCGATAGTAGTATATCCGTAATGCATGATTAGTAATCAATCCTTCTACATAAAACAAATTCTTCTTGGCATCCAAATTGGTTATGAAATATGCAATCTTTAATAATATCAAATAACAAAAACAGAACCCAATGCGTTTCGAGAACAAATTCTCTTCATCAGGGGTATAAACTTTAACTGATTCTGTAAGTAAGAGAACTCGTCAAATGGTGATCACAATTCTCATAATAGCTACATGTGATATAATGATGAATGCAAAGTAGGTTTGATAAGTCACCTCATGAGTTTAAAATTCCAATCCAAATGTAGTAACGGCTAATATGTCTTCTAAGCTTCTAGTGCAAAATAAGAGAACATCTATGGAAAAAAGGAACCAGAATAACAATACTGGCCATCTCTCCTCATGAACTTAGATGAGTGTAAACTATCTAACTAAAGGTAGCCTTGCCCGAAGGGAAAACCTTAAGTCTTGACAGAAATTCTGTAATATTCTCGCTAAGTTCCTCCCATGGTAATCAAATGAACCCTGAACGGGCTAAAAGAAAATAGTTTGTCTGTAATTATTAATATTCTACAATGAAGATGCCAAAAATAATATGGTAAAAAAGTATTGCCTGTGAAGGCATCATGAAGTAAGACACAGACAACAGACTTAAAGTTCAAAGTAAAATACGTTATTAAATCAAATGTCAGGATGGTAGGAGGCCTAATTTGTCCTATGCTAGGGTGGGACTTCCCTACCTGAATGAAACTAAGGAAAGTCTGAGTCCAAGAGTTCAACTTAAAAGTTTGTCTGTGTCCAAAACCTATACTTACCCTCAAAATTAAAGATAACCAATGTATACGGATGTTACCATTAAAATAAATAGTATTCAACTCAAAGTTATGAGCTTCTTCCAGCTCACAGATTTCTCTCAGCTCCCCTTGCCCAAATATAAACAAGTTCCACAGAAAAGTCTCAAGTCTCGAGTTCAAGGTGATTCAGTTCAAAACCAATCCTCAGGGCTCCCTTCCCCAAGTTCCGAGCACCACAGTTCAGAAAAAATGAAAGACCTTGATGCTTTATTCTCAAGATCCCACAAGCAGCGCCTCAAGTCTCAGGGTTCCCTTTCCCAAGAGTTCACCTCATCATCACAATGGGCCTCATTACACGGTAGGCGGTAAGGGAAAAATGATGCCGTTAAAGGATTACCGGCATCGCTTACCGCTCCTGTCTATTACGACCCGCTTACTTGCTATTAGCGGCACCGCTAAGAACAGTGCCTCTAATAGCAGCATGGTCGCGGGCGCGCGACCCCTCATGGCAGCAATAGCGGCATGGCGGAAATAGGAGTCCATCACAAGTCATGCGGACATGCAAATTGCGGCATGGAGCAGGCCCAAAAAGCCCATACCGGCATGGCGGAAATACCGGCATCGCGAACCACCCGTAAAGGGCCATGTGCAGTGTTCCCAACTGCCACAGGTGCACACAATCAGCACAGGTGGAGGCAATGGAAACTGGGCCAGCACAAAAGGAACACACCACACCCCTTCCCACACCCATTCACAGACCAAAATGATTCCAATACTAGTAGCATTACATGGGCTGGAGGCCATGATTGCATTGTAACAGCAACAACAACAGGCAGCACAGAGGAGACGCAGAAGGAGGAGGAGGACGAGACAGGCACAGCAAGCCCCACCAGTGCAGCTAGTTGTACCACAGAGGCAGCAACCAATCCCCAGAATCAGAGCCAGTCCATTCAACCTAACCCCTGAGCAGATACACACCCTGTACCGTCTGGTCCGGGATACCATCACCACCATCGTGGACATGATACACAACGACATTGTCAGCCTCATAGACATCCGTACTGCCATCCGCCCTCTACTGAAGGTGGTCTCTGTGCTCCACTTCCTGGCCACAGGCACCTACCAGCACACGATAGGGCAGATGCATGGCATATCACAACCAGTATTCTCACGCACGCTGAACCAGGTGCTCGATGCCCTCCTGAAGCACACAAGTGAACACATATCCCTGCCACGGACTGCCCAGGAGATCTCCAACACCAAAGTTGGCTTCCATTCACTGGCAGGCATCCCAAGTTGCATCGGGGCCCTCGACTGTACCCATGTGGAATTGGTGGTCCCACATGCCATGGAGGCAGTGTACCGAAACAGAAAGCAATACCACTCCATCAACGTCCAAATGGTATGTGATTCTAACAAGATCATCACATATTGTTGTGCCCGATATCCCGGATCAACCCATGATTCAATGGTCCTGCGGAACTCAACGATACCATGCTACATGGAGCGACATGCTGGACAACGTTCGTGGCTACTTGGTGAGTAGCATGGCAAGCACATGGCAGTGTGATGTGGGGAGTAGATTTGGGGGGGAAGATGCATACTCCAACTGGGTGTGATTGGGGGGAGAGATGCATACTCCAACTGGGTGTGATTGGGGGGGCGAGAGATGCATACTCCAACTGGGTGTGATTGGGGGGGGGGGGGAGAGATGCATAATCCAACTGTTTGAAATTAGTTGACAGAATAAACAATGCCCATACAGAAATACACCACTGTCCCCCAAGGCAGGTCAGACTGAACCTGACACATGAAAACCACATGCAAGATGTAAGCTGCACAACAATGAAATTAAGCCATTACCACAACCATGCCATATCCATCCACATGCACACTGCACATCATCAGACCGTACCCTCTATAACACAATGCAGCAACATGCAGCCAATATGGACAATGAAAATGTACGCTGAACAGCATCACAATGGAAATGCGACCTTGAGTGCATACAAAGGGATCATCTGTAGCTATTATACTGAATCACACCCGTACACCACAACAAAAGTGCTGCATGCCAGCATGGGGACATCAAGTTTGATGGCAGTTCACTAGGAGTGTGGTTTAAACGGTGACAGGGCCAAAGGATAAGAATGACTGGACATCACCTAGTACATGGCAACAACTGCCGTAGGCATGGACAGTGCATGAACACTTGCAAGGACTACATCACCTTCCCACATTGCAGTTACTTTTATTACCTCCATGCATGTAGGGATATGTGGATGTCATTCACAAATCAAAGTTGACTTGTGTGATAGGTACTAGTTCCATTTGATGTAATCACTTACACATACCGATTGTTGCACCCATGCAGGTGATGCTGGCTATCCCTTGAAGAGGTGGCTCCTTACCCCTGTACGGAACCCACAGAACAGACACGAAGAGGACTATAATCGTGCGCATACCCATACCCGTGTGGTAATTGAGCAGACATTTGGCCTTTTGAAGACACGGTTTTGGTGCCTCAGCAGGTCGGGTGGGGCACTCCTGTACGGGCATGAGAAGGTGGCCAAGATCACCATGGCATGTGTCATGCTGCACAATATGTGCATCAGACGGAATGTGCCTCTGCCCCCTGACATTGAACTGCAACCACCTGGTGAGGATGATGATGAGGATGAGGAGGGAGAAGATGGGGATGCACGTCATGCAGGTGGTGATGCACAGGAGGGACGTGCTGTGCGCCAGCATCAGATAGACCAATATTTCTAATACACATGGATGAAGAGGGTGCACTGGATGTGGGTATTGGGGCACTGGGTTTTGTGGGGAAATGTACACTGTGCACTGTCCACCAGTAAAGCACACATACACAATGAAAAATGTCCACTCATGTGATTCGTCATGTCACCAGTGTGTATTAAGTTTCGTAAGAAAATGAAGTGCATGGACCCTACACCACAAACACCCTTTACCCCCTCCCCCCACAACTCTCCCAAACACCCTTTACCCCCTCCCCCGACAACTCTCCAAAACACCCTTTACCCCCTCCTCCCACAACTCTCCCAAACACCCTTTACCCCCTCCCCCCATAACTCCCCCAAACACCCTTTACCCCCTCCCCCCACAATTCCCCCAAACATGGCTTGCACATAAGTGCAGCATTACAGTAAATGAGTCACCAACAGCAGGCTGGCCGTACTTCCCACCCCCTCTGCCAGCATTGGGTGGTTGCGAGTTTGTGCGCTGCATAGCCTGCATGGACCTGCGCAGGGGGCTGGTCTGCCTTGAGCTGGCAGAGAAGGAGGTGCTCAGTTGGTCCGGTCCCAGGGGGTGGCGGGGTTCTGCCTATCCATATCGTCTGCGATGCGTGTGAGGACCTGCCTCACAGCTGATAATTCCTCACAAATGCGGTTGGTGCTGGCTTCAATGGCTTGTTTAATGCCCTTGGCATGTTCACTGCACTCCTCCCTCGCCAGGGCAGCCTCGCCCACATGCTGGCTGACCAGCGCAGTGATGTCTTCCTGGCGCTGTCGGATGATGCTCATGTCATGGCCTCTTTGTCTGCGTTTGATGGTACCTGATGCAGCTTGTGGCATGTGTCCACCATCAGGTGATGTCACCGTAGGACTGCAGCACCCTGCCACGAATTCATCCCCAGACAGCTCATGGCTGCTGGCATGTGATGTGGGGCGTGCGCTCTGTTGGGCTGACTGCTGCGGGCTGGGTGTGTGGTTTTCAATGGGTGAAATACACGTTTCCTCCACATCTGACATGGGTGCCGTGGCAGCTGCCTCGCCGATGGAGCTATTTGCGGCGGACAGTGATCCTTCCGCAGGTGGTTCCTGCGTGGTGGGAATTGCTGGAGTGGGTGCTGCAATATTGTCTGACGGACTTTCACGCCTTGGTGACGTGGGTGGCTGTGTGGGTTTGGCCCTCTGCGGCAGTGCAGACTTTCCAGTGCCCCTCGATGTGCTGGCCATGGTGCCTGCTTCCATTCCCTTGCCCTGTTTCTTTGGAGGTGGGGCCTGCGTCGCAGAGTCCTGCTCCTCACTGTCAGATTGTGAGCCTGTGGGGGACGAAGAGAGGGATAGCATCAGTGATGGGTCAACGTGCATCATGCAGATGTTGTTGCTGCAGTTCTATGCATTTGGACTTCATGTTTGGCCATACAGGTCGTTAGCCAGATCTGTGGGTCATACATGCATGAGTCTGGGTGACACGTGTCTGAGGTGCTGCATGCATGTGGTTGTGTGGGGATGTGCACAGCATATGGGCAGGGTTGTGTACATGTATGTTTGATGGCCCCATCCATGAGCTGATTTCAAGGTCACATTTGGGGGATTACCTCATGCTTTGCATTGCAGTGTTTTGTGTGGACACTCACCTCCATCTGACGATGACGGCACACCGCGCTCCATTTCACCAACTCCCTCCTCCCTCAATGGATTCAACGCCAATAGTGCTGGCACATGTCTCCTCCCACTCTTGCAGCTTGATTGGGGATCCTCCTCCGCCTCCTGTGCCCATGGCCAGGCTCCTGTTGGCTGCTAGAATACTCCGTACACAGAGGAGCAGATCGTCCCACTTCTTCCGTACGTCCTTCACAGTGTGGGGGTGGAGCCCACCGCACTGACTTTACGGGTCACCTCTGCCCAGATCTCCTTTTTCTTAATCAGTGCGGGACGCCGCATGTCGTTTGCAAACACGACCTCATCGTTGGCAGCAAGTGTGTCTGATAGCATTATCAGTTCTTCGTTGGAGAAGCGTTCCTTGCGCTGCCGCGCTGATCCTTTTTTTAAGGCCCTGGGCATTCTCAGGGTTTATAGGGATGATTTTGGCACGCTGTGCTGTAGCTGCAGGTGCTGGGGGCAGAGGATCGCAATGGATTGTGTTTTTGAAGATTCCTGTTCCTGTGCGATGACGCTACTTCCGGTTCCGCTTATTTACGGTCACTGCTATTAGAGGTCACCGCTTTTAGCTTTTAGCGGTGACCGTTAATGCCGGATTCATGGACGGCAGACGTGCTATCAGCGCTTTCCTTGGTGCCGCTAAGGGACTTTTTGGGGCCTTTAATGGCATGGTGGTAATGTCCTTACCGGCATGGCGCAAAGCTCGTGCCCGCGTACTCGTAATGCCACGCAATTAGCGGGCTGCTTCCTACGCGGACACGTTATTAGCGCCATGCCGGTAAGGACCGTTACTTACTGCCTACTGTGTAATGAGGCCCAATGTCTTTGGGTTTTCACCATTTTGGGCTCACTGGTCTAGGCGCAGTTGTCAGACCAAATGGTCCACCCATTACAGGTCGTGCAACCCGGATCCCTAACTTAGGGCCTCTTGACTTTGATGTGAAGATTCAGAATATTCTGGCTTTTCCTTCTAAGCCTCTTGGCTCTGCTATCACTTGTCACACATCCTTCCAGTCTTTGGCCTTGTCATGCTGCATTCATTCATAAAAGTTCAGTTTAAGGGTGTTTTGCTCCCACCCACCTTCTTATGACTCTCTGCACACTTTTTGTCCTTTTCTGTCATTTGTTTTTCCCTGGACATTAGGGTTATTCACTTTATTTACTTGGCCCATGAAGGTTGTTATTCCATTTGACACTTTGAAAGCTTAATTTCAGGGTTTCATTCAATTCAGTATTCGATAAGCATTCATGCCACGTATTGGTAAAGTTCATTCAGTTCGGTATTTAATATCCATTGGTTTTGCAGAATTTTAAAGTTCCAATCGTTTTAGTATTCAATAAGTATTGGTTTCTCTTTATTTTAAAGTTCGAGTCAATTTGGTATTCAATAAGCATCAGTTTCGCTTAATTTTAAAGTTCCATTCAATTTGGTATTCAACATATATATATTTGCAGGAGTGCCCCGGTGCATGAGAGTCCTCTCCGACACCCACCGGCGTGTGGCGTCTGTTTCTGGCAGTTCCCTCTGCTTTCTCCTTCACTGCTGAAGCTGGGAAACTCGCTCTCTGGAGCTCCGTTCGCTTGTCGCATACCTCTCCCTGCACGCCAGCAAGCGGAATGCTTCTTTCCAGTCTCAGATGCTGTACTTTCTTCTTAGTGCTCTCTCGTAGCTTCTGCTGCTGCTCCTCTGTAACAGAGGCTCCCAGACTGACAATACTTACACATCCCACTGACTACAGGCTGTGCAAGTCTTCTTGGCTCCTCGTCTGGTCCCACCACGGCTGCCTCCTCTGAAGCAAGGTCTCCGCCTGGTCTCTCCCTCACAGGCCTCCCTGTTGCTCCTTGTTCTGCGCCACTGTTCTATTTTTATACCCTTGACAGGCTGCAGGTGTGGATCTCTATTGAGACTTCCCTGACCATAATTAAAGGGACATGCCTGACTCTGATAACTCCTTGTTGGCATCTCGTCCCAGTACTAAAGTGGTGAAAGAATGTAGTGTTTACTCTTAGTTGCCTCTTCTTCGTCCCAGTACTGTCAAATGTCATCTGTGGGGAAATGAGGGGAGTAGCTTTACAGTAACCCATAAAGGTCGGGGAAGGGTCTGGTTGATTCTCAACAGGATAAGGGGATAACATGTCTATCCTAAGGGTACCCCACCCCCAGGTCCCAAGTTCCCTCCACCCAGGTGAACCTCCCTAGATTCTCCACGCCCAGGGTTGGGGTTCCAAGAGTGATGGCCTTTCCCCGGCCACCGAAGAAGAGGATCCAGGGGACCTAGGAGTGAGAATACCCTCAGGTTTCCCACATGCCTCACCAGAAAATACATGCTGTGCAGTATCATAAATGTGGATATAGACTAAGGATCTTGGCAGTAGTAGTGGAGCATGGTTAAAATATTGGACTGCTTACAAATTGCTACTCCTAAGAAAACGGGACCCTGTCTGGGCGAAAGAAGCAAAAGTGCGTCACTTGTGCCTAAATCACATAAAGTGATGTCAGGATGCAGCAATAGGTCCGAAAATATCATAAAATTAGGGATCTAACAAAAAAGGATTGCATAGCCTTACCGAGGGGTCTATCCTCTCCAAGGTTTCAGAGTGGAACAGGGAGGATGAGTTATCCATATTGCCCAGTAAATGATGGAACCTGTAATAGGGAAAAGAGGAGCTAGTCACTGGTGGCCCTGATACCAATGTGGGTGTTACTATATTAAGTAATCCCAGGTCTATCTGGTAGTTTGTGAATTAATTTACCAAATAATGGTGACCACAGCTTCAGCATGAGCAGTTAATTCACTGTCCTACACAAAATGTTGTTTCGTGACTTTCTAAAATGTCCACTACTCTAAATGATGGGCACCGCAGCGTGATGATGTCATCACATCATCCGTTGCGCAACTGCAAGCAAATGAACAGTTTTGTCTGGCAGTTATACCTGTAATCTATAACAAATTAGAATATTTAAAGAAGCCACTTAGCAAGATACATCCTTAAGCCAAACCTAGAGTGGCTGCGGGTCAAATAATAATGACTAAAAAGTACCTGAGATTTACACAGAGCAGACCCCATCCACTAAACAGTGGAGTGGTGTCTATCTAAAGTAAATAAATTAGGGCATGTGTTGGAAAAGCGCCTCAAATCTACATGGGACAGCTTTCAACACCATAAGGGGCCAATGTCTGTAATCCACTAAGCAGTTTAAGAGTGGGTGCAACAAGAAACATTGCTATCTGTTGCTGTATATAAAATTAACTCCTAAGCGGTGCAATGGCATCCAGTTCTAGAATATATAAGACTGCTCTCAGTAACAGCCTCAGTACTGTAATCTCACTGTAGGAGGCCTTAATGTAGCCATCACTGCAGCCCATTTGTAAGAGGGTACACTTAAAAACACTCTATCTAGAGTGCAATAAATAGTGCACCTTATTTTGCACAATAAATCTCTTCCCAATAAATTCACGGGTGATGTGGGACTTAAAAGAAAAGCATGCCAATCGATAATGGGCCCTAACATGTAAGAGGCTCCGACACCTGGTGTATGACCTTGGTATTCGATGTGGCTAGTGCTCCTACTGTCTCCCCTGATGTAGGGGCATGAGAAAAATTATTAATTTGCAAACAGATTGGTTTGCCCCAGTATCTACTAAACATGGTATTGGTAGGCCCTGAACCTGACACTGCACAAAAGGTCCCTCCTGATCAACTGGGATCATTGATGCTTACGGAGTCCCTTCCCCTTCTGGCTGTCAAAATCCAATCAGATTCCCCCACGCCCTCTCCCCGCCCTCTTGGGGCTTCGGGGACAACAGCGGAATTAGTATTTGGGTTCAGAAACTGGGGCATTGGCCCAGAAAGAGCGGTCTGTCTCCGGACCTGCCCTCCCGCTTTGTGCATCTGTGCATTCAGGATAATCCCACCTTGTTGCTGTTGTCTCTGGGGTCTAAGTGGGCACTCATTTTTCCAATGGCCCTTCTGTTTGCAATAATTACAATTAACGAGTTTAGCATCATGGCAATTTGGATTTCTTTTGCTATTTTATTCATTATTTATATAGCGCCTTACGCCAAATCACTGTACATATGCCAATTTACAGTACAATAATAATGAATACAAAATGAGGCAATCCATCAAAGTGAAAGAAGAACAAGTTACTTACCAACTGTAACGTTCTTTCGATTGGATGCTCCTCCCACAAATTCCTCATCTTAGATATATATCCTTACCTTCAGTTTCGGCTCAGAAAATGTTTCCTCTCTCCAGCAGAGGGCACTCCACTCGAGGCGACGACGTTGATATCCCTCGGCGGCCTCCGTCGAGCACCAACGTCATCAGTTGTATAAAGGCCTCGAGGGCACCCGCTGGCTTCAGTTCTGTTTTTCCGTGTATCAGAGCCCATGACTATGGTTAAAGGCGTGCCTCTTTTGAGCCCAGCCTCAAAAGAAATCAGAGTGTAAACCACGTAAACTGTACTGTGGGGTAGGTCGATGAGGAATACGTGGGAGGAACATCCAATCGAAAGAACGTTAAAGTTGGTAAGTAACTTGTTCTTCGAATGGATTGTGTCCTCCCACGTATTCCTCATCTTCGATAGACTCCCAAAGCAGTTTTCTATTGGAGGCGGGAGTACAGATATCTTTTTAGTCATGTACTGAATGTAGCACAGATTTGGCAAATAGACCTCCTTGAGTCCAAAGCATAATGTTTTATGAAAGTATGCATGGATGACCATGTGGCTGCTGCACAAATATCTTGTACAGGAACACCCCTTTTAAGTGCTGTTGAAGTTGCCATGCCCCTAGTTGAGTGAGCTCTTAAACCCTCAGGGGAATCTTTCCCAGCTAGCCTATAACACTCTGTTATGGCTAAGATTATCCATCTTGATAATGTTTGTTTAGTTACAGGTAGTCCTAACTTAAGACCAGTGTATCCCACAAACAGTTGGTCACACTGACGTATTTTTGACAATCTTGAGATATAAAAGCTAAGAGCCCTTCTAGGATCTAGCCTATGTAGTATTTCCTCTTCCTTACTTGTGTGAGGAGGAGGGTAGAAACTAGGTAGAATTATTTTCTGTGACAGGTGAAAGTCTGAAACTATTTTTGGCAAAAAAGAAGGCTTGACTCTAAGGACAACTTTATCTTTATGAAAGATGGTGTGAGGAGGACCACTAGAAAGTGCCTGCAACTCACTTACTCTGCGGGCTGATGTCAATGCAATTAGAAGTATAGTTTTCAGAGTAAGAAGCCTTAATGGGCAAGAATGTAAAGGCTCAAAGGGTGCAGAAATGTCAGTAATGTCAGTACCAGATTTAAATCCCACACAGGAACTTGAAAAGGTATTGGTGGAAAAACATTGTTTAAACCTTTTAGAAATTGTATTATTAAAGGTATCTTAAAATAAGATTTTTCTTCTGACGAGCACTTGAAGATAGATAGCGCTGCTACGTATCCTTTTATCGTACTAACCGGGAGCCACAGATTAGCCAAATGTAACAGAAAAGATAATACCATTGGAATATCACATTGAAAAGGGTCCACATTCTTGTCCCTGCACCAGTTACTGAACTTGTTCCAGCGACACCGGTACAGAGATTTCGTTGCTGGCCTTCTGGCCGAAAGCCAAATCTCCATAACATCATCACCCGGAAGTTCCCAATCCTTGAATGGCATATTAAGGAGTCTAGATTGAACATCTGGTGCGAAACCTGACTTCCTTAGCCACGCAAATCTGCGTAGCACTGTGCTAGACGCCATGGACCTGCTGATACTGTCAGCTGTGTCCAAACCTGCTTGAAGGCATTCCCCCGAAGCCTCTTTGCCATCCATTATTATGGACAGGAAACCATCACGTTCCTCTCCTTCCGGGATGTGTTTAGCTGCCGCTGACATGCAGTCCCACAGAGTATAAGTGAATCTTGCCAGAGTGCAAGATACATTTGTGGATTTTAGAGCCATACTCCCTGATGTAAAACCTTTTTCGACCATGCATCAATCTTTTTGTCATCCCTATCAGGGGGAATTGTAGGGTATGCAGCATTTTCTGTTGATGTGGCTGCCTGAACTACCAGGCTCTCAGGAGATGGATGCTTACTCAAGTACTCTGGATCAGAGTTACAAGGTCTGTATTTTGCCACATATTTTTATTCACTGCTGGAATGGATTCAGGTTTTTCCCAAGCAGCATTTACTCTCCTTTGCAAGGCAATATGAAAGGGAAGTATGGGATCTTGTTGAGGACCTCCTGACAAAATATCTGTCATATCATCATCCTGGTATATAGGTGAGTTCCTACCCCATCCCATAAATTCTGTTACTTTGTTCATAAGTTTTCTATAACCCAAATCAGCATGTTCAGGGGACATATCTAGTCCACTTGCAGATTGTAAACATACAGGTCTTGGATTTTTGTGTGAGGATCAATTAATTCCTCAGGGACCTCCCTTGCACCATATTTTATCCCTGCTGATGAAACTTCAGGTTCATCTTCTTCTTCATCCTCCTCATTTCCTGAAGACATTTCTCCATATATGGATGACATAGTTTGGAAAAAATCATGCCTGCTTTCTGGGTGAAATACTTTCTCAGGAATAGGTTTCACTCCTGTAATTGGTGTCGATGTCGACAGAAGCGTTGATGGCGTCAAAGTCGTGGCCGTTACCTTCGATGTTGTCGAGGCATTCTTCGATGTTTTCGAAGGCACTACGAATGTCGTCAAATGTATCTTCGAGACAATCGACGCTGCCGAAGGAGCATTCGAAACAATCGACGCCATCGAAGGAGTCTTCAAGGTCGTCGATAGTGTACTTGACTTAACCTTTTTCGGCTGGGTCGTTGACCCCTTATACTCAACAGCCTTCGATGGAGGCTTCAAAAATGCTTTTGTCGAGGTTCTTAATGACGTATCAACGTCTAAAGTCTTTTTCTTAAGGTCTGCCTCCTATTTATGCACTGGAAGGTTTTTCTTTTTAGGTGTTTGGGAGGAATCCCTAGAAGACACCCTTGACAATTTCTTGTTGGATTTCCTAGTTTTAGACCTTCCACTTTTTTTGTGCATAGAGGCATGATCTTCAACAGACATTTTTGAGGGGGTGTGGGCCGCATTCTCAAAAATTTTCATCATCGATGTTCTAAATGCTTCCCACTTTTTAGGGGAGTCATGCTTTGTTGGACATGTAATAACTTCCTCCGATATAGTCGAGGGAGATCGGTGCTGTCTTTTCTTCGCTTTTTTGGACGAAGAAGAAGCGGACTTCCTCGATCTACTCCTCGATCTGGATTTTTTTATGGCGTTTCACCGAAGACTCAGCCGAGTCTTTCTTCCCTCTCGAAGAAAACTTCGAGGATTCCTCCCCCACCGCCAGTTTACCTCGTCTTTCTTTCAAGGCCTTATGGGTCATTGACTGACAAGAACCGCAGTCGTCGATTCGATGTTCATAACCGAGGCATCAGAGGCAGTTACGATGAGGGTCGGTCAGCAACATTTTTCTTCCACACCTTTGGCATTTATTAAAACCTGTTTTCAAAGTGGACGGGTTCGAAGAAGACAACATAATTCGCTATAACTGAAGCGCCATTTCTCTCGATCCAAAGCGAAGCTAACGGAAAAACGAAACTGAAGCC
Source organism: Ambystoma mexicanum (assembly GCF_040938575.1). Classification (NCBI taxonomy): domain Eukaryota; kingdom Metazoa; phylum Chordata; class Amphibia; order Caudata; family Ambystomatidae; genus Ambystoma; species Ambystoma mexicanum. Next base: position 681,681,799 of record NC_090925.1, read on the forward strand.
AACGGGCGCGCTCGAGGCATTTATACAACTGATGACGTCGGTGCTCGACAGAGGCCGCCGAGGGACATCGACGTCGTCGCCTCGAGTGGAGCGCCCTCTGCTGGAGAGAGGAAACATTTTCAGAGGCAAAACTGAAGGTAATGATATATATCTAAGATAAGGAACACGTGGGAGGACACAATCCATTCGAAATATATGACATTGCCATAGAAAACAAAAAAGAATACTATACACAATTAAGATTGAAGAAGATAGCTTTTCAAGGAGGAACGAAAATTAAGAATAAGAAACAATAGACCGAAGAGAAAAGGTAAGAGCATTCCAGTGAGGCACAGCAAGCAAAGAAAAAGAACGAAAACCCGATTGAGCACAGGAAGGGCGAGGAACTACTAGTAGAAATTGAAATCATGCCTAAGGACCAGAGAAGGAGCATAAAAAGAGACAAATGATATAAGATAAGAAGGAGCAAGCCCATAAAGTTAAATTTAAGCCAGTAATTAAAGGATAACCGTGCAAGAGAGGATAAAGATGGAGAAATAGAATCACGAGGCAAGAGGAAGTAGATAAGACAAATCGAGGCATTCAAAATAGACTTTAAAGGAGCAAGTTGAGACACAGGAAGACCAAACAGAACCGTAAAATAAGTGGGAAAAAATCAATGAAGAAATCAAATGTTTAGTAGCACTAAAAGTAAGAAAAGGCCGAACGTTACGAATGTTAAAAAGATGGTATTGGCAAGAACAAAAAGTAATAGAAATATGATAGGAAAGAGATACGTCAGTGTCAAGATAAAGACAAAGATTACGAGCAGTAGAGGAAATAGGAAGATAAGGAGGAAACAATACAAAAGATGGAGGCGAAGGAGGAGGAATAGTACAAGCTGGGCAAAATAGAACTTCAGTTTTTGAAGTATCAAGAACGAGAAAATGATCAGACATGCAGGCCTTAGTAGCACAAAGACAGACCAAATGATTACGATGTATAACAGGAGTGAAAGAAGAAAAAGACAAAAACAGCTCAATATTGTTAGCATAAAAATGGTGATAGTCCGAAGGAAGAAATGATAGCCGCAAGAGGAGAGGTGTAAAGATAAAGAGAAAGGGACCAAGGATCAAAGGACAGAGCCTTGCGGAACACCATGTATAATAGGAGATGCATCAGAGCAAGCACTAGCCCATGAAACATAGAAAGTGCAATTAGATAAGTAAGAGTGAAACCAACAAAGCACAGACCTAGAAAACCCAAAAGAGAGACTGTAAAAGTAATGCATCATCACTCAAGCCAAGCACACACTCTGGCTTCGTCGACACAAGGAAACAGTTCCAATTCCAGCATCAGGGCCTTCTGATTCAGTGGGCCTGATGTACAAAACAAAAATAGAAAGTTATTTTCTTCTTATAATCATGTGATTTGGGTGTCTCTCTCTGGATCCCCTCAGCCGGACTCAGATCCCCTTTTCTATTACGGTGTATCGCTCTCTTTCGGGCTCAGATCCCTTTATTTTAAGGCTCCAAAAATATTCCTTCTCGGGTGAGTCACGGTTCACCTCGGATCCCCTCAGCTGGGCTGGCTTTATACTTCTCAAAGACTTTCAAATGGGCAATGGGTTTAGCTTGACCCGTCGCAGGACCACTTTGATACAATGTTCCTTTTTTTTTTACAATGCAGTCGCCATTCAGTTGGATACCTAACATAGACCTTAAAAATGAGCACCCACATGCAGCCGGACCACTCTATACACGGTATCTTATTTGGCTTTTTCAAAGTACATTCACTCCTTTAGTTTCCACTTGTTCGTGCCTCTCATTACATGCGCCTCAAACACTGTCCTTTGTGGATTTCTTCATACAATGTTGCTGCTTGCAACCTTGGTGCAAACACAAGCTGATTTTGGATAAGTTTCTCAGACTTACTGTCTGTGCTGCTTTTACTCGTGCGGCTTTCTTGCAGGAGCCAAGTACAGTACCACAGCAGCAATCACTGCTCTCACCCTTGTTTATCGATACAGGAGCGTCCCCAGATACCTTTGATGCACAGTGTAGGATTGTTCAGTTCCAGCTTCAATCTTAGGCTTCTCACTTTCCAAGGCTGGCGTAAAAAGCGGTTTCTAGAGGTCAATGGTACTTACCTCCTTGCAACCCACTCTGGTCTCACCGTCTTGCTTCTTGTGTTAAACTGCCATCTTGGAACTGCTGCTTTCTTGTGTGCTTTTCGTCACCCATGGTGTGCTTTTGTGCTCCGCCTTTTATCTGTGTGGAGAAGTGTGATGGGAGTTAGGTGTGTGTAATGATCAGTAATTGCCTGACCTTGCCTGACCATGGTCATGTCAGGTATAGGGCTCTGGTGTTAGTCCATTGTCGCTCACGATTAACTGTCCGTGAGAAAGTGTTTGTGTCGGGAAAGGGGGGCGGAGGCGTTGAGCTTCTAGGGAAAAGGTGTTACAGGGAAGGAGATACCATGTCTCACCCTGTGGTGTCCCACTTCCACTCCCCGAAGACCCCTCATCCAGTTGATCCTCCCGCACTGGTCCACCCCCAGGAACTGGATCCAATAGCGATGGCCGTGTCCTGGACACCTGGAAGACAGATCCCTTCCCCTATGCGAGGTGGAGATGATTGGTCTTTGTTCAGGTTCTCATTGTTAAAACCTGGGAAAGAACAAGGATGCGATATGTCCAGGGACTCTCACGTAATCCACTGATCTTTTTTTAAGGTTATAGGTAGAGGTGTGGTGGTTATGTCAGTCTCTCGAAAATATTCTATGAACTGGTCTCTAGGGATTGACTCTGATATATGTTCTGGTTTTTCCCAGTCGCATATTGGAGATTTCTGGGAGTAGTTATTTCAGTGCCAGCAATCCTCCGGTGAAAACTCTCTAGAGGGATTTGGAGTTTCCTGCAAGAGAGTGGAAAAGGTAGGGAAATCCGACCCAGAACAACTTCTTTGGGGAGTACAGGAATAATGGCTGATGATATCTCACAGGATTTTCCCCTGATGTTAATGTGTACAGGGATTTTGGGGTATACTTCATTGTCCCCGTGTACACAGGTAACTCTAGAGTAGCATTCTTGAGGTCTGTTGTTGTGACCAAGTTAGCTCGTATAGCGGTTTGCTTGCTGCCTGAGTCAATGAATGCCTTTACTTGCTTCCCATTCAACTAAACCATTTCATACGTGAAATCAGTAGAGGACTGACACAAACATATGCTAAAGGTCTCAAGATCTTCTTAGGGTTCTTCCCACTCTTCTCCCTTTAAACAACCTATTTCCATAGGTTCATCTTTTACATTTTTCAGACAGTGCCTGGCCAAATGCAAAGTTTCTGTACATGATAAGTAGATAAGAGGGGATGATCTGCCTCCTTTAGGGTCCTCCCTCTTACTTTCATCTTTGGTTTTAAGATCTGATCTCTTGGCTTCTAGACTTTCTCTTGGTACCCATTATTTGATTTTATACAACCCTTCTTGTTTGTCTACCCCCTAAAGTAGTGGTTGGTCGGCATTTTTGTAATCTTTCCGTTCCTCACCTCGATGTACCGAGTGGAAGGGTTTGGCTGCATCCAAATGTTTTGAGCGGTTTCAATGGCCATGGTTACGGTGGGTCGACTTAATTGTAAGACGGCCTTTTGCAAAAAAGGGGGCATGGAACTGGTGAACTGTTCTAGTGTGATCATTTCTAATAAGTCTTCTAAAGTTAAAGTATCAAAAGTGTTTTTGATACGTTCACCCATTTCCAGGGGGTATTCTCCTAGATTTAATCTAATGGCCCTCAATTTTTGTGGATAGAAGTTACAAGTTTGCCCAGTCCTTCTTTGATGGATACAAACGTGGCTCCGTGGGCAAGATTAAGTAGTTGGTAGGCGGTCTGTAGTTCACCTTTCAATAGAGGACCCAAATAGCATCTTTTTAAGTTTTCTTCCCACCCTAGTTGGTCAGCTAATCTTTCAAAATTCAAACCAAAGTTCCCTAGATCTTCGCCTTCTAGGTACGGTGGAAGTATCCCCTGGGGCAATAGGGGCCTAGCTTCCAACTGAACCAATTTCGTTAGGTTTTCTTGGATTGTAGCTTCTGCCTGCATCTGAGGGGCTGCTAACTGGGCTATAACCGCTGTTAGGTTGGCCATTTTTTCCAGTAGCATAAGGGTTCCTTCAGTGTTTTTTTCTGAATCGGATGAAAAACAGGTTGATTCCTTCGGATAAAGTTTCAAAGTCACCTGACTCTTCTGGGTCTAACTCTTCAGAAGGGAATGGTTTTTCTAGATTGGTCTCTAACCCTGATGGTCCCGCAAAGTATAGTAGTTGGGTACTAAAAAAAAGGCTCAGAAGCAGGGGATTTTAAGGCACTCCTCCTAATAAAGGTAAAGGCTGGTTGAACCTTTAGTATTATTCAATCCCACTGTTGTATATTATAATGAGAGAGTGGGAGGGTATCTAAGAGTACCTATGTTTTGAAGAACAGATCTTTTGGGATACGTAACTGAGTAAGTAAAACCTCTTATAGAGTGGATACACAATCAGAGTCAAGGAGTTCAACTATTCTATTTTCCCCTTCTGGTGGTACGACAATTATCAGCATGGATCTTCAATTCTTATCATTTGAATCACATTCCACTCAAGACACCATATGTAAGGAAGGCATGGTATCGAAGTAAGACAGACACAAGTGACCACAATTCAAGGGTGTTTATTGATCTTTAACAAGAGGGTGAAAAACACCTATCTAAACCTAGATCTACAGATGGGAGCAAGGTACGACCATCAAATAATAATAATGCAGTCCTAGTGGAGTCTTGTCAAAATAAAAGGGCCTATACTAAACATCCTATTGCCATTTCCTACCGCTAATTTACAAATAGTGTGGGGGAATGGGAATGTTCATGCAAAACAAAGAAGTGTTCACAAAATGATAAGTCAGGATGTTCGGCCCATTGGCCTTCCTTCCTCACGTTTTCAGCACGGGGCAAGGCAGTTCACTTGAGCCAGCCACACACTCTGGCTTCCGCAACACGAGGAAACAGTTCCAATTCCAGCATCAAGGCCTTCTGTGCCCAAGTCTCTTTTCTCATCAAAGTCTCTTGATTCAGAGGGCCTGATGTACAAAACAAAAATTGAAAGTTATTTTCTTCTTATAATTATGTGATTCGCGTGTCTCTTCCTGGATCTCAGGTTCCCTGGGCGGCTTTGCATGCACCGGCGCCCCAATCTCTTCCTCTGGAAGCTCTGGAGTGCTCATGGGGTTATCCAGGTGGAAGCTCTCGGGGTTTGGCTGTCTGCAGCGTTGTGCGAGAGGTCTGAGTCATGGGCACCATCTATGAACATAAATTCAGACAAATGGACTCAAGATTTATAGCAGAAATGGACTATGGAATCGAAGGGGATTATAGTTTTTTTTTTTTTAATGCCGAGAAGGTCTTCAATGGGGTTAATTGAGAGTTTATGGAATATACATTGTTGAGAATGGGGTTTGGTCCAGTGTTTATGAGAATGGTTGATTGTATTTGTCATGATGTTAGGGCTAAGGTATTTGTTAATGGAGTGATTTCAGGATCCTTTCCTCTATCTAAAGGTACGCGGCAAGGGTGCCCGTTGTCACCATTTTTGTTTAACCTGGCATTAGAGCCGTTAGCTGCATACATCAGACAATGCGAGGTGATTAAAGGAATTAGTGTCGGGAATATTGAAGTTAAAATATTGTCTTATGCAGATGACATGTTGCTTCTGCTGTCAAACCCGGAAGTATGTGGATCCGTGTTGAAGCAAATATTTGAAGAAGTGGGGAAACTATCAGGACACAGAGTAAAATTGGGACACAACTGAGATTTTTCCTCTGTCTAGGACATTTGATAATAGAATTTTGGAATCATGGAATTGTAGATGGTCTCCCGGGGTTGTTAAATATTTAGGTATACATATCATTGGTGATTTAAATGAAATCATTCAATATAATATTGATCAGGTAATAGACAACATTACGTTATTAATTAAAAAGTGGGAAAGATTGAACCTGAATTTATGGGCAAAAATTAATGTGATCAAAATGGTTCTGTTGCCTAAGTTATTATATATTATACAATCAGTTCCATTACTGATTTATAATAAGCAATTACTGAAGTTGGATAAGCGTTTTCAATCATTTTGTGCGGGTAAAAAACCTTGTATTCCAAAATATATATTGATGCAAAAGGTTGAAGAGGGTGGATTTGGTTATCCGGATTTGGTGAAGTATTATAAAGCCTTTTTACTCAAGAAGAGTTCGTATAAGGGCCGATTTGGTTACGTATGGAAAGAGAAATGTGTGCACCCTATCATTTGGAAAATCTCTATACTATGGGAAAGCTGTCAAATAAACTACAATTCCAACCAATAATGGCGACTAGACAGGCTTTGGGGTCATGGTTTAGAGAAAATGGTTATGGTTTCAGCCCGGATGCGTCAATTTGGCATAATGAGACATTACAACTTAATAATAGATGTTTGAATTGGAAGAGCTGGATTAAGAATGGTATTTTGAATCTAAGTGACATGCTGGATGGGAATAGTTTGCTGCGTTTTGAGGAATTGCAAAGTAAGTATAATCTAGGAAAACGAGAGGCGAGTAAATATTTGGATTTGGTTTCTATAATTAAAGAAAGAGTATGGCAGGCGACTCATTCGGAGAGAAACCAGAGATTAGTAAACTGTTGATTGGACAAGAGTATAGTGTATGGACTTACATGTGTTTCATGCTCATGGAAATAGGACATATTATAGCCTGTAATGAGCTAAAAGAGGCCTGGTCAGGTGATGACAATTTGATCATTTTGGAAAATGATTGGAGAGATGTTCTTAGAGTAAGCATGACTTTGGGGAAAGATATGAATTTGCGTTTGATTAGAAAGAAGATAGTTGGTAGAGTATATTGGACACCAGTTAGGATGTTCAAATTGAAGTTGAGGTCAGATGAGCTGTGCTGGAGTTGTGGGAGAGAAAGAGGTACCCTTTCTACATCTACTTTGGGACTGTTCGAGAGTACATGTTTTTTGGAAGGATATAGTTGATAGAATTTATTTGATTTTTGGAATAGGTATGCAATGATCGGCAGCAAATATAATTTTGCTCTTACATAAAGAAAGATGTGCAAGCACTAGGAAACACTATTTCTGGATTGATAGGTCTGTGATGGTGGCGATTAAGCTGATCCTTAGGGTTTGGAGGACGTGGAAGAAACCTAATGTTGAGAACTGGTTGGTGGAATTACAGATTATATCAAAGTATGATAAGATCTCAATGAGGAATAAAGGTAAAGAGGAAGACTATCTCTCGTTATGGGGATAGTTCAATGCCCTTTATGGTTGATGTAGTGGAGAGATGGTGAGACGGTGGAAGGTAAGAGAATTGTAAGAGGACAATTTTTCACTTCCTTTTTGTTTTTTTCCTCTTCTCTCTTTTCCCTCTTTCCCATTAATGTTGTCTTTTCTGGTGTTTTGAGTGTGTTAGTGAATATTTTTGGTATTGTTTCGCTATTTTCCTCTTCTCTCTTTTCCCTCTTTCCCATTAATGTTGTCTTTTCTGGTGTTTTGAGTGTGTTAGTGAATATTTTTGGTATTGTTTCGCTATTTTACAGTTCACATAGGGTGATTGTTTTTGATGCATTCAAGGATCGATCTTCTGGGATTTTGGATGTTGGTTGTTTTTTGCAATATCTTGTTGAAATCTATGTGAAGATATTATGTTTTGTTGAAAATCTAATAAAGAAATCTTTCAAAAAAAGAAATGGACTATGCAAGACAAAGTTTTATTGGTTTGCAAACCATCCAAATTACACCCTACCAGTACATTGCCCAAACTAATCTAACCAGCCTCCAAGCCGTTTTCTGCTTACATTCCCTCATGGTCTGCCCTCGTAAATATACATCATATCGGTTTGGCTTTCCCCGCCCTTCAAGGAATAGCCATAGAGTTCATTATGTACATCCGTAGTCCATCTTCTATTGCCTCTTTGTCTCTTGTCATCACATGGTCACTCGTTTCCATTCTGTCGCTCTAGTCTGATGATATCCAGCTTTGTCCTCCTCAGATGAGGGGTATGGGGCCAATGCCCTCTCACGCATATCCGGTCGAGAATAAGATCCCATTTTCTTTGAAATTACAATTTTATTGATTTTGTAACACAACATTGTACAATTTCACATAAGAGTAAAAGAAAGGAAAAAAAAAAAGAGGCAAAAATCAAAAGAGAAACACATATTGTGGCATATGTTTTGAGAGAGCAACATAGGAGTGCAACATACATTTTATCGATTTCAGATCTACATTGCACGAGACTTTCCGATTCCCTTCCTGTTCAGTCTGTACATATTGTGCGAGCGAGGCAATTTCTTTAGACAAATGTGACTTCCCCTTCGAGCTTTCAGAAGACATCATTCAGCACGGCGGACAGAGAATTTAAGACTTATTGACAGTGGCACCAGCAATATGAGAGAGCAATATAGTGGAAATACAGCATCATGCTCACACATTTTATGAGACATATTTCGCACGAAACTCCGCCCATTCTGTTTCGGTGGAGGCACCTTTCTCATGTAGGGCAGCGGTCAGGGACTCCATTCTGAAGATGGACCGCGCAACGTTCACCCACTCCTCTTTAGAGGGGAGGGATGATCTCTTCCAAGTCATTGTGAGGCAGGCTCTTGCGGCCATCAGGAGGCCCAGGATCATCTTGGGGGCTTTTAGAATCGTGTCTTCTTCTTGGGAAAGGCCGAAGAGTATCAGTAGAGGGTCTTTTTCTCTATCCTCTTGTTCAAGGTCTTTAATCCAGCTCAAAACCTCATCCCAGAAGGCCTGGACTTTGTTGCAGCCCCACCACATGTGCCAGTAGTTTGCTTCTTGACCACAGCCCCTCCAACACAGTGGATTTGATCCTTGATACATTTTCGCCAGTCGAAGCGGGTCGTACTGCCATCTATACAAAAGTTTGATGGCGTGGAGCTTATATTGGCATGATATTGACGCTTTAGCTGTTTGTCGGCACATCCGGAGCCACAACTCCTCATGAAGAGGACCTCCGAGGTCGGTTTCCCATTTGTTCCGCAACTTCGTGGAAGGAGTTAGATCCGTTGATATCAGTGCGGTGTACATAGAGCTTATTAGGCCTTTCGAGCCCACGAAAGTGTCCAGTATTTTTTCAAAGGGTGTGAGATCTCTTTGTAGTTGGTCTTTCCATTTTCCTTGGGACATTACTCCTTTCAGTTTCAGATATTGAAAGACCGATAAGGGGCCTATGTTAAGAGCATCTTCGAGTTCCTGTATAGTTATAAAAGTCTTGTTTCTCCAAAGTTGTCCTGCTCGTTCCAGACCAGCTTCGTACCAGGACTGATAGCTCAGAGGTTCATGTATGTCGTCACGAATTCCTGGGACCCATATGTGTCCAAGGGGAGAGGGCCAGGTCGTAACTCCCTTCGTGGCTTTGTTCGGTTTCCAAATTGCCCAGAGGGTTCCGAGTATGGGGTGATTCCGAATGCTATGACGTAATAGAGATCCAGGGACCCATAACCATTCACCGACAGTGTATGGTCTAAGGTGAAAATTGTCCAGGTCTATCCAGTGTAGGTTTTTTTGCTGTCTCAGGTGTGGGATTAGTACACGCAACTGGGCTGCCCTGTAGTATGCCTCTAAATTGGGGAGGCCCACACCGGCGTCGTCCTTCTTGAGATACAGCAGAGATTTAGGGACTCTTGGTTTTTTACCTTGCCACAGGAAGGTCATCATGGACTTGGTTATTTCGGAAAAGAACTTCTTGGGTATTTTTATGGGGAGCATCTGGAACAAGTATAGAATCTTTGGTAGAATTACCATTTTGATGGCATTTAGGCGCCCCATCCAGGAAATTGTCAGTTTGTCCCACTTTAGCATGTCGCTTTGCAATGTCATTAACATGGGGGGGAAGTTGGCGTCGTATAAGGTGTCCATGGTACGTGTGACGTTAATGCCCAAGTATTGCAGGGTAGTGAGGCTGACTTTCATTCCTAACGGGGCAAATCTTTCCACTTCATTGTCTCTGGATCTGTCAAGTGGGAGGATGATGGATTTGCCGGTGTTGATCTTCAGGCCTGCCATCCTTCCATATTCTTCAATAATATTCATGGCTGTTGGGATGGTGAGATGTAGCAGTATATCATCAGCGTAGAGGCCAAGTTTGTATTCCTTGTCCCCGACTTTGATCCCGTGGACGTTGGGGTCAGACCGCAGTCGTTGTGCAAGGGGCTCAAGCGACAGGACGAACAATATGGCAGATAGCGGGCATCCCTGTTTTGTACCTCTCTCCAGGGGAAACCATCTGGAGTAGCCGCCGTTGACTGAAACCGATGTTCGTGGTGATGTGTAGAGTGCTTTTATGGCTAAACGTAGCCGTGGGCCAAGGCCAACCTCGACAAGGACTTTTTCTAGAAAATCCCAGTCCACCCTGTCGAACGCTTTCTCAGCATCTAAGGAAAGAAGGGTCGGGTCTGCTGGCATATTTCGGGCTTCGTGAATCAAGTGGAGTGTTTTCCGTATGGTGTCGGCACCTTGTCTTCCTAGTATGAAACCCACCTGGTCCGGATTCACTAAACGAGGTAAGTGGACTTCCATACGAGCTGCTATCACCCTCGCATAAATTTTGGCGTCAATGTTAAGTAACGAGATGGGGCGGTATGATGTACAGAGTTTTGGGTCTTTGCCTTCTTTTGGTATTACTGTAAGGAGGGCTTGTTCGAAGGAGGGTGGTGCTTTGCCTGTTGTAAGGATGTCATTGAAGAGTGTTGTCAGGAATGGAGCAATGTAAGTGGAGAATGATTTATAGAATCCGGGGGTGAAACCATCGTCTCCGGGGGACTTCCCTGTTTTGAGCCGCTTGATCGCGTCGGCGACTTCATCCTCACTAAAGGGAACGTCAAGCGCCTCGGCTTCTGCGCGTGTTAGTGACGGTAGTTTTACACTTTGAAGGTATGTCTCAATGGTATTTGGCGGGGAGGGGGGGTCACTCATGTATAGGTCTTCGTAGAAGAAAGCAAAGGCTTCTCGAATCCCCCGGGGAGATGTTTCTGTAGTGTCTCGGAGCGTGCCATCCTGTCTTTCTATGGTGTCCACCCATCTTTCAGCTCTTTGTGCGCGCAGCCTGGCCGCTAGGAGGGCGTCCGCCTTGTCACCTTTCTCATAGAATTTTTGCTTTAGATGTTGTAAGGATTGGGTAATTTTGCCGATTTCCAAAACTTTGAGTTCTTCCCGAAGTTCTTTGGCCTCATTGATGTGTTTCGCTCGGTCATGTGGTTTCGATTGGGCGCGTTTTTCAGCCATGAATAGTTTTTCTCTGATACTTTTCTCAATTAGCGATCGTTCTCTCTTTTTGCGAGCTCCTTCTCTGATGAGGACGCCCCTCCAGGTGGCTTTGGCCGCTTCCCATACCGTAGCCTTTGAGATGTCTCCAGTATCATTTACCACAAAGTATTGTTTGATTTCATTTTCAAATTCTTCTCTGAACACCGCATCTTTCCATAATGAGTCGTTACACCGCCACTTTTTGTCTGGTATAGTATGTTTCATCCAGCGTATTTCTGCTATTACCATGTCGTGATCCGACCATGAGATCGGGTATATATTTGCTGTAGTGGTTTCCTGCAGGAGATCTTTGGACAAAAACAAGTAATCAATTCGTGTAAAGGTGTCATGCGGGGCAGAGTGGAAGGTAAAACCACGATCCGTGGGGTGGAGGTGACGCCAGCTATCGGTTAGACCAAACAATGAAAATGTCGCCTTCACTTCTGCAGTGTTATTTACATGAGATGAGCTGGGTGTATTGGTCTTGCTTTGCCTGTCTACAGAGCTGTCCATCCACAAGTTAAAGTCACCTCCTAGGATTATGTGTCCCTGTGCCATCTGAAACACCTTTTCAACCGCTTTGTGAAGGAATCTTGTCTGACCCTGGTTCGGGGCGTAGACCGTTGCCAAAGTGATAGGGGTGTTCTGTATGGTTCCTGTTATGACTGCAGTCCTTCCCTCCACATCGACCCAGGTGTTGTGTATCGACATATGGAGGCTCTTCCGCACGAGTATCCCCACCCCTGCTTTCTTAGATAGTCCGGAGCTCCACAGGGAAAAACCAATAGCTCTGCTCGGGATTGTTCTCTCCGTGCCCCTGAGATAGTGTGTTTCTTGGATGAATAAGACGTCAATTTTGGAGCGCATGAATTCTCTGGCCATGAGGGAGCGTTTTGTGGGGGAGTTTAAGCCTTTGACGTTAAGCGTGCATATGCGTAGACGATCAATGTCGGGTGTGTTTGCCATTATAGATGTTTGGTAATGCTATAATTATTCTTCGTGCCCGTCGATCTGTCTTTTCTATTTCTCCTGCTCTTAAGTTCAATTTCTGTTCTTCGTGAATGGAACAGGGTCGGGTTGGATCCAATGAGTCATGCAGCTCATCCATGTGTCGTAAAGAAGTTGTCCACAAAATTCCAACATTTTCCCCCCCTCCCCCCTCCCTCCACCCTCCAGAAACAAAGCGGCCCAACACAGGGTCGCCTTCAACCATCTTGACTCGTGGCGTCCGAATTCAGTCGGGTTAACTTCACCAAACAGAATTCGAACCACCAGTATGAACCGCTCAATTTTGGTCCATCAATTAATAGTACATAACATAACTTTAACTTTCGAGCCCCCAGCTCATATCACTCAATGTCTTAGAACATGAGGCTTTCTACTGTTTCGGCCAGAGTTTACTCATTATTAGCCCCACGTTCAAGTGTAATTGTGTTCATCAACATTTTACCCCCTTAACCCCGGCCTGTACCTTATGTCACTGGATGCAGACATGGAGCCGGCCTGGGTTTCGTTGCAGGTCACTCACCACCCACGTAGTTTCTCCGATAAAATTCCACAGAAAGGTGGGTGATCGTGATGGTAAGAGAGTCAGTGTTCCATTTCGGAGGAAGTGTTCATTCTCCGGAATTTTCGAGACCCCTGCATCCGCCTTCTTCGGGGACCTTTGGTTTGCCATAGGCCATCTGCGTTCCCTTGTGTTGATGCGTGTGATCCATCCGCCTGAGGGCCCAATAGATCCGTGATGGCGTTGGTGATGTCTTTTTCAGAGCTCAATTTCATTCCTGTGCCCTCCCAGTCGAAAGAGAGAGAGAATGGGTAACCCCACCGGTATCTGATGTCTTTGTCTTTAAGAAGTTTTGTAATCGGTAGGCACTTCCTTCGTAGGGATAGTGTGAGGGAAGACAGGTCTTGAAAGATAGCTATGGTGGACCCCTCCAAGGAGATCTGCGGTGCTACTCTGGCCTTCTCTAGGATCCGTGCCCTGTCTGCATAATTGTGGAACCGGACCAGGACGGACCTCGGGCTACCCGGCTTACCTCCGGCCCTGTGGATGCGATCAATTTTTGGTTCGTCTATCCCGTCGTCCCCGAATAGAACTTTCAGGATGTCATGCAACGCTTTTTTTAGATGCGCTCCCGTCTCGCTATCCAATTCAGGGATTCCAAAAACACGGACATTGTTCCGACATTCTCTATTTTCCAAATCATCAACTTTTAACCGGAGCTCTTCCTCCTTGTTCTCGATTTCGACCAGGCGGTGATCGATTTGCATTTCTAGCGTGCTTGATGAGGATTGGTTGTGTTCGACCTCCTCAAGTCTCTCCTCCATTTTATCGATTCTATTTGTGATCTTATCGATTTTGTTCCCAATGTCTGCCCTCATCCCTTTCATTTCCGAGAGGAGGTCAGCGATATCGCCTTTTGTCAGTGCCTCTCCGGCACTCTTGGATGCCATGACCGTGGGCTTCAGAAGATGGGGTGCGCTTAGAGGCGGAGTGAATTTGAATTTGGCCAATTTCAATTTTATGTCCATAGAGCCAAGGTGTGCTGTTAGGCCACTGATCGGGACTCAACTTGTGTTGGGTTTGCCAGTCATGGGGAGAAGAAGAGTAAGCGAAAGTCAACAGCGGCACCCCGGAGACACCCCTCAACCGGAACCTCGTTTCTTTATTCAATGCGTGGAGTGCGAGGCTGAGGCGTATTCAGCGGCCGTTGTGTGTATTACTGCGGGCCGCAGGATGGGTTTAGGGTGTGGTTGATTGAGGATGAAAAGGTAGAGAACCTTATCCCTGAAGCGCTGGGCATTTGGTTCTATGCGTTGTCATATACCTGCGTTGGGAATGATTGGGTTTTCTTAGCTGGAGCAAGACAGACTCCGTGGCAGGGTGATCACAGGGGCCGTGAGCTTGGGTCCGCCTTCCGCTGCGGGATAAGTTCCACTTTTGCTTGAAAGTTAGGGTGATCCAGTGGGGCACGCGTTTCGAGGCTTGGGGACCCTACCCCAAGTCGTTAGCTTTCCAGGGCCCCGTGTTGTGGAGGGGGGAGGATCCGACGTCTTCGATGCGACTGAGGAGGGCACACGCCCCAGGGACTGGGGGCCCACCCCTCAAGTCGTGTATTGAGCAGCACCGGATGAAACCACCGTTCCGGATGACTACAGGAATGGGGGCTTTAAAAAAAAAAAAAAAAAAAGTTTTCGGGTCGCTTACAGACCGCAATGGCAGGGCGCGGGGAGGGCCCAGCTCCGGGTCCGTTGCAGGTGCGGGTGAACGTTGGGGGGCAGGGGGATTCCCCGTCACAGGGTCCGAGTTCCTTATATTCGTGAGGCTCTGTTTGTCGGGGCGAAGGGCGCTGGGGGCGTGCGACTCACTCCGCGTAGCATCGGCGTCATGAGGGGTCTCACTTCCCCCCGCTGCGGAGCTCCCTATGAGCTTCCGGGGGCTCCGGTTGATGGGTCCGATGCAGATGTTGGGGGGGCAGGGGGCTATCCTGCCACTGGCGCCGGGCTCCTCCACACCCTACAGCTCGTGCTGGCAGAGCACACCGCAGGCCGCTTGGGCATCGGCGGCGCCCGGTGGTGCTCCTCGTCGGATGGCAGAGTTTTTCAGGGTGGGGGGTGGGGGACGGACGGGGCTCACTGTGCGTCGCTGTAGCGCCTCGGGCGCCAAGGCCTCACCTTCTTCGGCGGGAGGACTCCCGGGAGCTTCAGTCAGGCAGGCCCGCGCTTGGGAACGTTGCTTTCGTTTTCTCGCGCGGGAAGGGTGCTTCGAAAGAGCAGAAGTGGGTGAAGATCCGTCCGATTTTCTCCGAATTTTTTGCTGCAGAGGGGGGGGGGCCCTCGCCAAACACCGTACTGAGACTCAGCTGCGGGGGGGTCCTCAAAGTGGGGGCTCAGACCAAATTAGGGACCATGAAGGAGCGAGCTCAAACGGGGCACGGCATTCTCCGTGCGCCCCCTGGTGGCCCGAAGAACAAGATCCCATTTTCTAAGCTGGTTTAAACCAGCATGATCCAAGATGCAGGCCCAAGTGGCCTTCACCCAGTGCACCCGAGAGTCGTCCAATGCACTGTTTCAGCAGTTTTACCGAGCATGTCTGTTTTAGGGAACTCTCAGTGAAAGTGTTACCTAGAGCCAAATGGGGAGTGGGGGGTGGGGGGAATTTCCCTATTCACTCTTCGCTATAATAAAAATAAAAACTCTCTGCCACATTTACCATGCAAAATAACACAACCAGTCTGTGTTATGATCATAGTCATCTTATTGCATTTTTGGCATCATTACAGCACAAATCATATCCCCCACTCCCCAGGGAGTCATCAGCGTTCACAGACCCCCATTACAAAATAACCATCCCCTAACAACTTGCATCAAAGTCACAGTTAACACTGATGTCAGTTTTAAGTTGATGGAATAAATGTACACTTTCATTACAAACGGTCCACCAAGCGTTTAATTTGACTTTGATGTCGGTTTTAAAGTGATGGAATAAATGGACACTTTTCATACTAACTGTGCACAGAGCGTGCACCTGTGGCACATGCACCTACAACACATGCTACTATGAAACATGCTCCTACCACACCCATTTTGTATTAACACCAGAGCCCTGTAAGTGAGGCCTAGTAGGAGTTAAAGTCCCATGCCTTCTTCATTGGAAGAAACAACAAGCAGGCTGTGGAGGAAAGCAGATCCTCTCTTGCTGACTGATACCCACCTGTTCTTACAGGGGGAGAATTGAACCAGTCCTTAAGAGGGAGCCAACCTGTCTGTGAGACAGCCAAAACAAAAATTGTATGTGAGCATAATGTAAAAGGGGAAATAACCATGAGGCGAGTGCTACTATAAAGGGAACTAGATTAAATCCTGGTACCTGTTATTTGTCAGTACTGAGGGGTGGGAATATAGAAATTGATTGTGCTTCCCGAGAAGTAAGGAAACATTTCAGAAGTGTATGTGCTTCTAGAAAAATATTTATTTGATAGGCTAGTTCCATGGGGTGTATACAGTGAGATCTCATATGTTCTCTGTGTGATGACGTCTAGCATGGAAGAATCATTGGGGGAGTTAAATGGGCATCTCACTGTGTCCATACCTATAAAAATAATATAATTGTAAGTAAGGCATGGGTATACCATCAAGTAGAATATTTTTGTTGATGCTAAGTTATTCCAGACAAAAGGAAAAGGGTGATTCCTCGCTACCTATTTTCACATTTTTAAGTTGCCCACCGAAAATGAGAAAGGTAAGCTTTTACTAGGTAATTAAATAGAAACATCACTGAAGGGAATCTAGCGTACATGCATGTTAAACATACATTTTCTTTTATACAACCCATTTCCACACAGGAAGGTCCAGTAGTTTGTTGCAAATGAGTTTTTAGAATGCTGTTGAAATCCTGACATGCCAATTGAGTAAGGGGGAGTGGTATCTATTTGTAACAAAGGGGAAGAAGAGAGAAGTTGATGTGCAGGGATGTTTTAAATTAACACATTTTTTAACAAATGAAAGTCTTATCCTGGATCCTCATGCAATTTTTATCAATGTTGTATACTCACCCAAGGACAATATAAGTGGTGATGTGTGTGTGTTAGAAAAAGTCTCTATTTCTATAACTGTAGCATTGAAAACTGAGGTGACTGATGTGTTGATTTGTTTTCATCATTGGCATTTCAAGGAAGTATAACTTGTTTATCTTTAAACTGATTACATTATTTAATTTGTTATGTTTTAATTGGTTTTAATAATAGTAATACAGTGACAGCCAGCAATTACACAAAAATACAAAAAAAATACATATTACTACCAACAAGTCAGCCTCCAATGAAGAAGATAAGAGAGGACAAATAAACACATATAATTCATTAAATTCACTTCAAAAGGTTGAAGACGGTGGATTTGGTTATCTGGATTTGGTTTATCATGCTTTTTTTGGATCTGAAAGGACGCCTTCTCTCTACTGGAGAGAAACGACAAGTCATACAGTCAGTCATCAACAGTAGGCTTGAGATTAAGGCGAAGGAGAAAAAGGCACAAAACAAGATTAATTCGTTGTAGGACTTCTCAACAAAACAACTGAAACTTTTAGTAAAGCCAAAACATATGCAAAGTGGTACCCTCCTCCCTTTTAGAGTTCTAAAAAGGAGGAGTCATCCTGACTTAGCTTGCAGTGCCAGAGCTTCCATGGGGACCAGTAAATATAATGAGAGATCCTCTGTTGAGTATACCTCAACTCTAAATCAATCTTAAACCTTTTGGGACCTGCGCATATACGACTCCACTCAGTATCCGAAAGCAAATATCCTAAATCTGAGTCCCAACGGCCCTTACCATGCCGAGAGGCTGCCTGGAGCTCAGCCAGCATGAGACATTTATAAAGCAAGGAGGCAGATCGCGGCATACTACAAGCCAAATGCATTATCATGGTTGAACCATACAAGCTAGCATTCATGGGCGTCAATAGCTCCTCAAAAAGTTTACTTAGAGTCAATAATCAATGAGTTTCAGCTAAACACAGCTTATTTTTTAAACTATAAAAACTCAAAATCAATGATGGATTGACCAGTGTAGACCTGCCCTAATCACCAGATACCCACTCCCTGCCACTAAATCCAAGAGAGAGTAGGATTATCAATCTTCACAGCAGGGATTTTCCATAGAGAAGAATCTGCACTAAGCAGGAACTTCTCACCACAAACGTCTTTTTCCAATCTCTTAAAACATGCTTAACAAACGATGAAGTTGATCTTACAGGAAGATTATTTTCCACAAAGAGCAAGCAATCAAGCAGGGTTGGATGGACGGATTCCCTCTCAATGGGAACCCAGTTCGGGCAATTCGCGAGATCCGACATGAGCCAATAATGCAGAGTATGCAGCGTAAAAGCTGAATAATACTGCCTTACGTTAGGGAAACTAAATCCACCCAGGTGCACTGGCCTCATGAGGACATCTTTTGGAATCCTAGATGTCCGCTCCTCCCCACATAAAAATGTATTGAACAGTTTGTTTATTTCCAGCTCTAGCTTACCTTATAGCAGAAGAGGGAGCATGCTAAAAACATAAAAATATTTCGAAAGCAAAGACATTCTGATCGCGTTAATTTTACCCGAAAGACACAAGTTTAATCTTTCCCACTTAAGACACAGCACCACAATATCCTTGGGTTTAAGCCTGACGTTTAGTTCAACAAGCAAATCAATGTCCCTATCAATCTGAATTCCCAAATATCTAAAACCACCAACAGCCCAAACATCTCACCTTACACCAAGGAGCCCCCTGTGGCATGAAGTTGAGATCAGAAAAATCAATGTCTTAGAAACATTGACCTCATAATCAGAAACCTGTCCAAATGACTGCAGAGTCAACATCAAATCCCGGAAGGAACTGTCAGGATCTGAGGTCAATACCAGACGATCATCAACATATAAAAGAAACTCAGAAGTTCCATCATCTTACGAAATATCCTATGATGAATCTCGAGATGTCGTCACTGCTTGCTGAAGGGGAGCCACTTCCCATGAGGCCAGTGAGGTGAGGCTGCTACCCGACAGTTCCCGTGGGGGTGGTACTCACATGAGGATCTCATGGCGAGAGACTCCCCCTCTGGGGATCATGGAGGACATCTCAAGAGAACACAGTACAACACCCCTCATCCTCCACCCAACTACTTCACACCCCTTTGTCCCATGCCACACACCTCCATGTTACACCATCCGATGTATGTCTGCGAGGTTGATGAGGCAGCAGTCACTGAGACGAGGAAGAGTAGGGATGACTTGACTATGACTTCAGTAAAAGGTACGGAGATGAGGAGGAGGTGAAGAGCTATACCTAATCCCCATTGCAAACTGATTGAGTGGTCTAGACACCATCGTCCATTCCAAATAAAGACCAACGAAGGACTTACCTTGTTGTCAGACCCTCCCAGGATGAACCGCGAGCAGGGAGGATGTCCAGCGTGGAAACAGGGAGAGGTTGCTGTCCGAGACATGAGAAGGGAAATCAAGTGCCCCTACCCGGTCCCCCGCACACAGGCCAACTGGAGAGATAAAGAAATGGGAGTACTGATGCAGGAATCAGCCAGACGGCACGTTCGTGGGGAGATGCGCAGCCCGCCCAGAACGAAATGCTGAAAAGCCACTGCAAGTGCTGCAGAAGCAGCAGGAGAGTGAGAGAAGCTAACGAGGATGTCAGAAGTGCCTGAGACCGCTGAATGAAGAACGACAGAGAGCCAGAAGGTACATGGGCTGTCGGGGACGAAAAAGGGAACCAGAGTAACCTCAAACCAAGGGTCTGGGACCCATATATAAAACTGAGGAATACTCTAAACAATAGTACCTGACAGTCGAGTGAACCAGGTCTATTAGGATTAAAATACAGAGAAGATAGCAGGGTCTGGGACCCACAACCTGAGAGGGAGAACATCACTAGTTATCTTCTTCGTGGCCGTAACTGGCAGGGTAGTGAACCAGGTCTGCCAAAATAAATCACTAAAGGAACTGTGATACAGGTCTGGGACCCATATCGACCAGAGTATATGAGAAAGGCCAGGGGAAGAAAGACATTCCCCCTGGTATTGTGGACTGATATAAAACAGCATGAGAAAGGCCAGGGGGAGGGAGACAATCCCCCTGGCATTGTGAACTGTGATAAAAAGTCAGAGAAAGGCCCGGGGAAGGGAGAAATTCCCCCTGTCATTGTGAACCGTGATAACAAAACTGAGAAAGGCCAGGGCTAGGGAGCCATCCCCCTGGCGTTGTGAACTGTGAAACTAAAGCCAAGAAAGGCCAAGGGTAAGGGAGACATTTGCCATCGTGTTGTGAACTGTGAAACTAAAGCCAAGAAAGGGCAGCGGAAGGGAGTCATTCCTCCTGTTGTTGTGAACTGTGAAAGTAAAAGCCAAGAGAGTGTGAGAACAAAGCCAAGCAAGGCCAGGGGAAGGGAGTCATTCCACTAGCATTGTGAAATCGTAGAACTAAGTGAAAAGAGAGTCCAGTGGAAGGGAGTCATTCCCCCTTGGTTTTGTGCCAAGATACCTGGAGAAGAGAGGCATTCTCCGGGAAACCCAATAGTAAAGAAGCAACTATGGGCAGTAAGGAATGTTGATGCTTGACCTGGAACTTTACCTTTTGAATTTGAATTGGGAACTTTACTGGTTTTTGGCCTTACAACCTGGAACTTTGTTTTGTACCTTGGAAAGGGATTGAGGCCTGGGGAAAGGGGTCATTCCTCAAGGTAAAGATCCCACCTAACAACTGGAACTGTGGTGGTCTGCCATCAGAGAAAGGGAGACATTCTTCTGGACCAAGAAGATCCACTGCCTCTTTAGTTTAGTTATAAGTGTGAGGGTATGAAGGCATCATGAAGTAAGACACAGACAACAGACTTATTGTTTAAATAAAAGATATTTATTAACTTAAATGTCAGGAAGGTTAAAGGCCCAACTTGCCCTATGCTAAGGTGGGATTTCCGTACCTGAACAACACTAAGGAAGGTCTGAGTCAACGAGTTCAACTTAAAAGTCTGTCTGTGTCTAAAACCTGTCCTTGCACTCACAACTAAAGCTAACAAATGTGTAGGGATGTTCCAGACCCCTCTTCTTGGCGTGCAGGTACTTGGAGCCATATTCTCCCAAGTACCACGATGAGGAAGATTATTTGTGTTGTTCTCATATATTGGTGGGACCCAGACCCCTCCTCTCTGCCTTCGGATACTTGGGTCCCTCTCTTCCCAAGTACCACCACAAGGAAGACGACTCATGTTACTCTCATGTGGTGGATCGCAGACCCCTACGCTTCTCCTGTTGCAAGACATACCTTGCCTACCGTGCCAGGTAGTGTGACTATGAAGATGTTGACTGCACCTTCTTTGTTTCCCACCAACCAGCCTGAGTTCTCCCCCTACATCTAGGGAGCATTGCCATTGGCTGTGGTCCATCAGGGAACTCTGTGGTCTCAATCTTCCTCTGGGCAACACTGCCTTTCCTTCCTGCGCTTCCCAGGCTTCAGGGGCTTTTCTCTGCAAGCTCGCCTTCTGGTCCTTCCACTCTGGACTGGCCCTGGTCACCTCCAACTCCCCTCTTGGTGTCCTGGTCTGCTTCCTTCCACCTTCCTGCACCGTGCTGGCTCCTTCAGCGCCTCCAGGGAGGATTAGACAACTGCTTCCTGAGTCTTTCTTCCTTTTCTACTCTACATTGATCAATGAGCTCGGTGTGGTTCTAAGGAGTATTGTTCGTGCCTCCTCCTCTCCGTCCCAGTACTATATTCCAAGTTGTCTAGACTGCTCATTTTGGTTCTGCTGGGCCATCTGCATTGCTCTGCACATCATCCTTGTCCAAGAACTTTCTAGGGGAATGGTAGGGTGACAATAACCCATAACCCTATTAGGGATGGGGCTGTTGTTCGGGTTGCAGAGTCTAGGCTCAGGTGATTGGCAGGGATTATGTGCTCTCTCCAGTTTGTCAATAGTCCCATGGGGGGGGGATCCCCAACCATGTCATCCTCCTGCTAAGTACCACCCCCAGGGTGACTATCGGGGAGCAGCCTCACCTCCCTGGCCCGATGGGAAAGGTCTTCCCTTAGGGGAGAAGGAACGAGACCTGAAGATTTGTCACACATATGTTGTCATCATATCCCGGGTCTCAACCAAAAGTGCAAAGCCTTACCAGCCCGCAAAGTGTAACATACATACGACCATTAGCTTGACACACACATAAAAAATATAAAGAACACAAGCTGTCCAAAGTCAGTGCTGAAGGTTGTGTTATAAAACGTAATTAGATTTGCATAAGCAGGATTTAAGTCAAGTACTGGTGTAAGAGTTACCTTTATAGCTTCTTGTCAGCCGACCCTCCTCAGCGCAATTATTTCTATTTGGTTTATATACCTTCTGTGCAACCCCGTGTGTTGTATGTCTCTAAAGAGGAGGGAGGCTGTAAGGAATCCATACTGTTAAATTGGGGGTTCGAGAGTCATAAAAAGAACTTCATTAAATAAAGGAAAATTGTGCGTGACTAATTTGGGGTGGGTGGAAAGTTCTTTTGAATAATATGTCACCTGATTAAAACATACATACTACAATGTCAATAAATCCCTTGGGTCTACACATTTCAATAATGCACTACTCTAAGAATTTATGCGTGATTGTGCCTCAGTAATATTGTGCTTTTCCATCTTTACATTTCTTCAGCATTGGATTATTCATAGATTCACATTTTTCCATTGTCAGGTTGGGAATCTCCGGTTACACACTTCTTATTTTACTTAAAGGAAAAATCAGGTGTGATTTGAAGTCTATCCTCCTCATTATGGGTGCTTGTAGTCCCAGCCATTGGGACATCGAGTAGTAAGCCCCTCCCATAAGGCCATGATCAGATTCTAAAAGTATGTTGTGCGTCCCCACAACTTTCTCTCAGGAGAAAAGGTAACTTTTACAGAAATTGGATCAGATATGTCTTATTCTTTTTTTCATCTTCAAACAATGGAGAGCATATCTGAGAAGACCCTCTTTATTCTGGGTTAAAGAATGTATTTGAAGGGGACAAATACAAGGATTGCATCTACTGCCTCTATCCTAACCATTCCATTCAGAT
Source organism: Ambystoma mexicanum (assembly GCF_040938575.1). Taxonomy (NCBI): domain Eukaryota; kingdom Metazoa; phylum Chordata; class Amphibia; order Caudata; family Ambystomatidae; genus Ambystoma; species Ambystoma mexicanum. The sequence goes on from NC_090925.1 coordinate 681,704,721, forward strand.
GTGTGACATCTCCCAAGGTTTCAGCGCTAAAACACTTAGAGACAAGCACAGGAGGTTAGTGTGCTGGCTAAACGAGGGAAAATATCCACTCTCAAAAGCTGAATCTTCCAAGAGCGTGGCAGTGCCCAAACTTTCCTTGAATATAATCCCCTCATAGAAAAGGGCCAGGTCCAAGGAGAGACCATGCAAGAAATACAAAGAGCAAATAACTCAACATGGGGATAAGAGCTAATCTGCGGCACCTCACATGGCATCACCGAGCACCTTGACGATGGCCGGGTCATCCACGACCGTCCAAAGACCTTTCCACATCTACTGGCAGCAGAATGAATGCCCTCACCATCAACAAAGGCGTTGTCAAGGCCATCAATGTCATTGATGGTCCCTTCAACAAAGTTGTCATCTAAGTCTCAGTTGACAAAGTCATCACCGAACGTCCCATCAATAAAATCATCATCGAAAGTCCTGTCAACGATTCGCTCATGGACGACAAAATCCCACTGCTCCTCAATGATGGAATCAAAACATTTTTATTGTCAGAGCACTGCTCGTCGATGTAGAAGTCAGTAGAACGAACATCGATTATGTCGTTGATGGCCCCAAAGGTTACGTTCACGGAACATGAAGAAAAATTGCTGCAAAAGTCCAGCATATCACCGAACCAAGCCTAGCCATCCGGAGGAGCAGTAAACACAAAGGACAGATGTTCACCCAGGTTACAAAAACCTAACACTGCCCTACCAGTGCCAGTTGACCCTCCAGACATCATAGAGGAGGAAAGGCAACCTATAGAGGAGGAAATGCAACCTACCTCACCAACAGTATCACCAATAACGTACTCGCAGATGATGCTGGATAGCACATTACAGCACCATGTCGACTCAGATTTTGAGGTGCAGTAGGGTCGTTTGCCAACGTTCTCAGACTCTGAGGAGTCGGTCATTCCTGAGAGGGACCTACCCACTAGAGCGGATGAAGGCAAACAACCAACAACTCAGCCGCAAGCTTCACAGCCACTGCCGCCAACACCTCAGTAGCCACTGATACCAACAATGGCAGCTCTATCTCCGCAAATGTCTGCTCCAGCACAATCCCACAGGTGCTACTTTCAGTACAGGTTATATTGTCCTTACAAAGTTTACTATCATAGCTCAATATGAGGCTACCACTCCCAGTGCACCAAAACACACACCAACCGTTACCAGCTGATAGCCCTTTGCTGTACTCCTGATGGGACAGAGTCCCCGTTATTATTTTTAGAATCTCGTGAATCGGATCCCATTCCAAAAAGGATAGGTATTGGATCCCGTGAGTCAACACTCCAGGTTTGTTACGATGCAATCAGCATTAACTAAGTTCATAATGAATTCATTTGATCAACAAAGTATATTAGGCTCTATCTATCTGCTCCTCTAAAGAAAGGCACCACAAGACTGAGACAAAACAGAGTTTAGACAGATAAAGTATTATTTTATATATGTAAATTTTACCTAAAAACCAGTATGCAGCCACACTATTACTTAATAATGTGGACAATCATTAACAACAAAATTCGTATATTGACAGTTACTGAAACAATGACAGTATTTTGGGCTGATTAACAGTCCTCACAAGAACCGAAATGTATTCAGAAAATTATACACACTATGGCATATTCGATTTGAATTAAACAAGGAATTCACATGTGGCTAAACAACACAGAAAGACCACATTGACTTGATTCTCATTCTGGGCAGTAGAATTCTTTCTGCTCAGAGTTTCCCAAACACACTCATATAAAACATGTGTGCCGACGCGTTTCGGATTAATCAAAAATCCTTCTTCAGGGCGGGGTGTGTTACAGTTTCAGAAATGTTCATTAATTCCTACAAAATGGAAGGATAAACTAATTAGACCTCTATTGAAACAGAGATATTTCTTAAGTAACTCTCCAGTGAAGAGTAGCACTGACCTTGATTCCTGTGTATGTAGCAAAAACCGGTATCAACCTGTGTGGTAAACGTGTAAGAGTGCATAGTAAGGATATATTCTGAACTACAAGTCAACTATTATTCTGGTACAAACGTCATTAAATGTATTTACCCGGAAAGAAGAGAAGTACCTCTACCCGGGTAAAGTGAAGATGATAGGCTGCGACCTTCAGTGAGCGATGGCTAAGGGCAAAAGGAGAGCAAAGGTGTGCATTTAATGTATTGTAAACGTGTTACCCTGCAATGGTGACAACTTTAAACTTGATAGAGTAACTGAATTAATTCTGACACGGATCAATTATGTTACCTGTTTTTTGCACGGAAAATCCACTTAGAAGCAACCTAAGGGCTTACACAACAGTGCAGGCCAAGATACGCTCTAATCAATGTGCTCATACCTAGGCTCTAGGCTAAAACGCTGTTCATACCTCAAGCAGAGAATACCACTCGTGTGGGTTAACTATGGCAAATTAGCACGAGGACTATTTCAGACTCTCATGTGTTGGAGCCCTGCCGTGTTCTCTAGTAATGGAGTTGCACAATATATTAGATACAAGCGGAGAACACCACTCGTGTGGGTTAACCATGGCCAGTTTGCACGAAGACTATTTCAGACTCACATGTATTGGAGCCCTGACATGTTCTATAGTAAAGGAGTTGCTCAATATATTAAATACCCGTCATAATATGGGTTCTTCGGATTTCTCATTGCCAACACTCACCATTAGACGTCATGCATGCAACTCCCAGTACAAACGAGCTGCCTGTCGCTGGGACGCGCTGCTCGGAAGTGTTCTATTTACATTTTCGTCATGGAGCTGGCGCGCATGCGCGTCTCGGCTCCTGACATCCATCTTGGTGTGGGACTGGGCGCTTTCAGCACCCAGCTAGCAAAAGGCCGCTCCCACCCGCATATGCTCTTTGCTCAGCCGAAGCGATCTCCAGGTCTATGTGTTAAAAGTTAATTCCAAGTGGAAACTGGTTCCCCATGGCATGATGATCGGGTCGACCTGATAATTACGCGCATGGGCATTAAAGATCTCAATGGCACATCAGTTTGTGAGTGTCCATATATGACGTCTCTCTTACGTGTGGAATGAGGTAGTAGTCATGGAAAGTGTGTCTAGGGGAGGTAGCGGTGTTACTGTGTCTATAAGTGCATCTAGGTGAGGACATGCGTATCTGAGTGATTTGTGGTGAAGCATTAGAGGCGGGAGGAGGGGGCGGGGGCATCTAAACAGTAATAACCATATGGTGCCCCCATCTGGCGCTTTACATTTTGGATGTCTTAATGTAGGGTAAGCTAATAAGTGGCGGGAGGAGGGGCGCCCTGCAGTATAATACTGCCCCAGGCCCCAATCTCCCGCTAGGTCGTGATGGAGACCAACAGGTGAGAATGGTGTGATCCAGAGATCCAGTCACACCTATCTATCCGAGGGTGACCACATGTGTGGTATAATGTTAACATCAATCACAAAAAGATATTTTATACACTGACCCCAATGAGGCCCCTAGAAAGTGAACCACCATTACATGCACATTATATTTTTCCTGCGGTACAATGCCCGCTCACATTCTTTTAAGTTTCTGCCCGTTACCAGACTCACAAGGTATTGACTCAACCAAGAGCTCCCGGTGCCTACGCCGTTCACAATCTGGAGTATCACAATGAAATTCACCACTAGATCACAATGAACTTCACCATTAGATCTGGTTTCTGTCAGAGCCCACAAATTCACAGGTATTAAATACATTCAATTCATCATTGGAACTCATATTTCAGATCTAGCCTCTTAAACACTGAACTAGGTGCTTCGAGGCACATAGTTCAATAGCACTATCTTAGCTTTCATTACTGACAGTCTACACGCAACTTAACACAAATAGAAAAAATGCGCTAAAACAACACTAAGGAAAACACTAAAGAAAACACATAAGATCAAATTCACAATTCATTCCTCTTGGGCTCAGACAGTCCAAGAGATCAATCCAAGCAATCTCCCTCTGGAGTATCCTCTTATGGACATCACCCCTTCTTGGTCCCACCCTTACTTGTTCCAAGATCATGCATTTCAGTTGAGCAATGCTATGTTTGGCTTCTAGGAAATGCGTTGATACTGGGGATCTGAGACTTTTCGTCCGAATATTGGACTTATGCTCTGTCCAACGTAATTTGGCCTTTCTCATGGTAATCCCAACATAATAGAAACCACAGGGGCAGTTAAGCGCATAGACCACATTTGAGGAATCACAGGTGCATGAATGTTTCAATGTAATGGGCTTCCCTGTGTGTGGGTGTGAAATTGTATTGCCTGGAAGGATATTACTGCAATGCTGACAATTATGACAGGGTTGGGTCCCCTTGTGTTTAGTCTGAGCCTCTTGAGGCAACAATAGGTCCGCTCTGACCAAACTGTTCCTTAGAGCACTGCTATTCCTGTAAGCAAAAATTGGTAACTGTTGGAAGAGTGGTTGTGTGGAGGGGTCCATTTGCAGCATTGGCCAATTTCTTTGAATGATGCTCCTGATTTTTTTGCTTTGAGCTGAGTATGTGGTGACATAAACCATAGAGTCATCTTTGTTCTGCTCTTTGGGTTTCAGTAGAGTGTCTCTCTCTATGGTTGCCACTTTCTCGTCGATCTGGGCTAAGGTAGTACGGTTGTAGCCTCTTTCCATAAACTTGTGACGTAAAGACACTGATTGTCTTACAAACTCGGTATCTTCTGAGATGTTTCTGCGATACCGTAAAAATTGGCTTAGGGGGACACTGTCAATTGTCCTACGAGGATGTAAACTCGTTGCCAGTAAAAGGCTGTTTCTGTCATTTGTTTTGGTGAAAATCCGTGTCTCCAGGTTAGCCCCCTTCACATATACTTCTACGTCCAATTTTGCTTGTTTCAGTTGTAAACTTAATCCTCGGGTGCATGTCATTCATCATACTGAAGAATTCCTGTAACTCTTCATCCGGTCCTCACCAAATACCGAACAAGTCATCAATGTTTCTTACAAAGATGGTTAGATGACGTAGCCATCTCGCTGATGTTAAGACGTGTTCTGTTTCCAGATGGTGCATGTAGGTATTTGCATAAGCTGGTGCCATAGCGGCCCCCATGCTGGTTCCTGAGACTTGCAGAAAGAATCTATCTTGAAATCTGACAAAGTTGTTCATTAGAACCATTTTGAGCAATGTTAATACGAATAGTTTGTCCCCCTGACAATTGTTGGAGTTGAGTAATAACCATTCAACGGCTTCCAACCCCGCCTCATGTGCGATATTGGTGTAAAGGGATGTTACATCCATGGTAAACAAGGTATCTCTTCCTTCAACGAATACAGTCTCTTTGAGTTTTTTCAGAACGTGAGTTGTGTCCTTGATGTAGGTCGGGGTTTCCTGTATGAGGGGTTGTAAGATCTTATCCAGATATTTGGCCAACGGTTCCAGGATACTGTCAGTTGCCGCAATAATGGGTCTTCCAGGAGGCTCTATGAGTCTCTTGTGAATTTTCGGGAGGATGTATATCACCGGAATAATGGGGTGTGTCTTTTCCAAGAATTTTCGTGTTTTTTCAGAGATGACTTCTCGTGTTTCAGCCTCGTCCAGGACCTCCTTTATCAGGTTCCTAACTTGTTCAGTTGGATTATAATCCACTTCATGGTACATTTCACGATCCATTAGTTGACGTTCGATCTCTGCGATATATTTGGTCTTGTCCATCAGGACAAGGGCTCCTCCCTTGTTCGCTGGTTTGAAGATGATCTCGCTGTTGTCAAGTAACCTTTTAAGCGTTTGTCGTTCGATCTTAGTAAAGTTACTTCTTTCATTAGTTCTAAAGGAAATTTTTTTGAACTGGTGCAATACTGTTCTCTCGAAAACCGTCAAAACGTGATTGTTGATAGGGGGATTAAATGCACTCTTTGGTGCCAGTTCACCTATCCTGTGAACCGTTGGCCAAATATCTGGATAAGATCTTACAACCCCTCATACAGGAAACCCCGACCTACATCAAGGACACAACTCACTTTCTGAAAAAACTCAAAGAGACAGTATTCGTTGAAGGAAGAGATACCTTGTTTACCATGGATGTAACATCCCTTTACACCAATTTCGCACATGAGGCGGGTTGGAAGCCGTTGAATGGTTATTACTCAACTCCAACAATTGTAAGGGGGACAAACTATTCGTATTAACATTGCTCAAAATGGTCCTAATGAACAACTTTTTCAGATTTCAAGACAAATTCTTTCTGCAAGTCTCAGGAACAAGCATGGGGGCCGCTATGGCACCAGCTTATGCAAATACCTACATGCACCATCTGGAAACTGAACACATCTTAACATCAGCGAGATGGCTAGGTCATCTAACCATCTTTGTAAGATACATTGATGACGTGTTCGGTATTTGGTCAGGACCGGAGGAAGAGTTACAGGAATTCTTCAGTATGATGAATGACATGCACCCGAGGATTAAGTTTACAACTGAAACAAGCAAAACCACGATCAATTCTTGGACGTAGAAGTATATGTGAAGGAGGCTAAGCTGGAGACACAGATTTTCACCAAAACAACCGACAGAAACAGCCTTTTACTGGCAACGAGTTTCCATCCTCGTAGGACAATTGACAGTGTCCCCCTAAGCCAATTTTTACGGTATCGCAGAAACATCTCAGAAGGTACCGAGTTTGAAAGACAATCAGTGTCTTTACGTCACAAGTTTATGGAAAGAGGCTACAACCGTACTACCGTAGCCCAGATCGAGGAGAAAGTGGCAACCATAGAGAGAGACACTCTACTGAAACCCAAAGAGCGGAACAAAGATGACTCTATGGTTTATGTCACCACATACTCAGCTCTAAGCAACACAAATCAGAAGCATCATTCAAAGAAATTGGCCAATGCTGCAAATGGACCCCTCCACACAACCACTCTTCCAACAGTTACCAATTTCTGCTTACAGGAATAGCAGTGCTCTAAGGAGCAGTTTGGTCAGAGCGGACCTATTGTTGCCTCAAGAGGCTCAGACTAAACACAAGGGGACCCAAACCTGTCATAATTGTCAGCATTGCAGTAATATCATTCCAGGCAATCCAATTTCACACCCACACACAGGGAAGCTCATTACATTGAAACATTCATGCACCTGTGATTCCTCAAGTGTGGTCTATGCGCTTAAATGCCCCTGTGGTTTCTATTATGTTGGGATTACCAAGAGAAAGGCCAAATTACGTTGGACAGAGCATAGGTCCAATATTCGGACGAAAAGTCTCAGATCCCCAGTATCAACGCATTTCCTAGAAACCAAACATAGCATTGCTCAACTGAAATGCATGCTCTTGGAACAAGTAAGGGTGGGACCAAAAGGGGGTGATGTCCACAACAGGCTACTCCAGAGGGAGATTGCTTGGATTGATCTCTTGGACTGTCTGAGCCCAAGAGGAATGAAATGGGAATTTGATCTTATGTGCTTTCTTTAGTGTTTTCCTTAGTGTTGTTTTTAGTGCATTTTTTCTATTTGTGTTAAGTTGCGTGTAGACTGTCAGTAATGAAAGCTAAGATAGTGCTATTGAACTATGTGCCTCGAAGCACCTAGTTCAGTGTTTAAGAGGCTAGATCTGAAATATGAGTTCCAATGATGAATTGAATGTATTTAATACCTGTGAATTTGTGGGCTCTGACAGAAACCAGATCTAGTGGTGAAGTTCATTGTGATCTAGTGGTGAATTTCATTGTGATACTCCAGATTGTGAACAGCGTAGGCACCGGGAGCTCTTGGTTGAGTCAATACCTTGTGAGTCTGGTAACGGGCAGAAACTTAAAAGAATGTGAGCGGGCATTGTATTGCAGGACAAATATAATGTGCATGTAATGGTGGTTCACTTTCTAGGGGCCTCATTGGGGTCATTGTATAAAATATCTTTTTGTGATTGATGTTAACATTATACCACACATGTGGTGACCCTCGGATAGATAGGTGTGACTGGATCTCTGGATCACACCATTCTCACCTGTTGGTCTCCATCACGACCTAGCGGGAGGTTGGGGCCTGGGGCAGTATTTTACTGCCCGGTGCCCCTCCTCCCGCCACTTATTAGCTTACCCTACATTAAGACATCCAAAATGTAAAGCGCCAGGTGGGGGCACCATATGGTTATTACTGTTTAGGTGCCCCCGCCCCCTCCTCCCGCCTCTAATGCTTCACCACAAATCGCTCAGATACACATGTCCTCACCTAGATGCACTTATAGGCACAGTAACAATGCTACCTCCCCTAGACACACTTTCCATGACTACTACCTCATTCCACACGTAAGAGAGACGTCATATATGGACACTCACAAACTGATGTGCCACTGAGATCTTTAATGCCCATACGCCCATGCACGTAATTATCAGGTCGACCCGATCATCATGCCATAGGGAACCAGTTTCCACTTGGAATGAACTTTTAACACATAGACCTGGAGATCGCTTCGGCTGAACAAAGAGCATATGCGGGTGGGAGCGGCCTTTTGCTAGCTGGGTGCTGCAAGCGCCCAGTCCCACACCAAGATGGAAGTCAGGAGCCGAGACGCGCATGCGCGCCGACTCCATGACGACCATGTAAATAGAACACTTCCGAGCAGCGCTTCCCAGCGACGGGCTGCTCGGTTGTACTGGGAGTTGCATGACGTCTAATGGTGTTGGCAATGAGAAATCCGAAGAACCCATATTATGGTGGGTATTTAATAGATTGAGCAACTCCATTACTATAGAACATGTCAGGACTCCAACACATGTGAGTCTGAAATAGTCTTCGTGCTAACTGGCCATGGTTAACCCACACGAGTGGTGTTCTCCGCTTGTATCTAATATATTGTGCAACTCCATTACTAGAGAACACGGCAGGGCTCCAACACATGAGAGTCTGAAATAGTCCTCGTGCTAATTTGCCATAGTTAACCCACACGAGTGGTATTCTCTGCTTGAGGTATGGACAGCGTTTTAGCCTAGAGTCTAGGTATGAGCACATTGATTAGAGTGTATCTTGGCCTGCACCATTGTGTAAGCCCTTAGGTTGCTTCTAAGTGGATTTTCTGTGCAAAAAACGGGTAACATAATTGATCCGTGTCAGAATTAATTCAGTTACTCTATCAAGTTTAAAGTTGTCACCATTGCAGGGTAACACGTTTACAATATATTAAATGCACACCATTGCTCTCCTTTTGCCCTTAGCCATCGCTCACTGGAGGTCGCAGCCTATCATCTTCACTTTACCCGGGGAGAGGTACTTCTCTTCTTTCCGGGTAAGTACATTTAATGACGTTTGTACCAGGTTAATAGTTGACTTGTAGTTCAGAATATATCCTTACTATCTTACTATGCACTCTTACACGTTTACCACACAGGTTGATACCGGACTTTGCTACATACACAGGAATCAAGGTCAGTGCTACTCTTCACTGGAGAGTTACTTAAGAAATATCTCTGTTTCAATAGAGGTCTAATTAGTTTATCCTTCCATTTTGTAGGAATTAATGAACATTTCTGAAACTGTAACACACCCCGCCCTGAAGAAGGATTTTTATTTAATCCGAAACACGTCGGCACACATGTTTTATATGAGTGTGTTTGGGAAACTCTGAGCAGAAAGAAATATACTGCCCAGAATGAGAATCAAGTCAATGTGGTCTTTCTGTGTTGGTTAGCCACACGTGAATTCCTTGTTTAATTCAAATCGAATATGCCATAGGGTGTATGATTTTCTGAATACATTTCGGTTCTTGTGAGGACTGTTAAGCAGCCAAAAATACTGTCATTGTTTCAGTAACTGTCAATATACGAATTTTGTTGTTAATGATTGTCCACATTATTAAGTAATAGTGTGGCTGCATACTGGTTTTTAGGTAAAATTTACATATATAAAATAATACTTTACCTGTCTAAACTCTGTTTTGTCTCAGTCTTGTGGTGCCTTTCTGTAGACGAGCAGATAGACAGAGCCTAATATACTTTATTGATCAAATGAATTCATTATGAACTCAGTTAATGCTGATTGCATCGTAACAAACCTGGAGTGTTGACTCTCGTGATCCAATACCTATCCTTTTTGGAATGGGATCCGATTCACGAGGTTCTAAAAATAATAACGGGGACTGTGTCCCATCAGGAGTGCAGCAAAGGGCTATCAGCTGGTAACAGTTGGTGTGTGTTTTGGTGCTTCGTTTTAATGGCCTCGAGATTCTCCCTGCTGCACCTGAAATCTTGTATGAATTATATATGGAGTTATGATCATACCTTAACGTAATAATCTAAATACATATTTTTGACATAGTTGTGCCTTCCACCCCACATTTTGTTCTCATACCACTCCCAGTGCCTCAGTTACCACAACAAGAGGCAAGGCCACAAGAGGATCCACCACAGAGATATAGATTGCTCTTGCCACTACTAAGAGCAGCTTCTCCGCCAAGGAGGTCACGGCCTCTGCAGCGAGAGGAGTAGAGGATGCTTACCAAATGAACACCACCAAGACCTCACAGGTCACTGATGCACCTCACTAAGTCAGCAGAGCATCGCGCAAGGTGCTCCCCAGCCAGGCCAGATGATCAAGAGGTGGGTGAGTTACTGCACACGGATACCAAGGATGATCCTCGAGACACAGCATCCACAACCTCATCATCACTTAATGGCGACGACTTGGATACAGATAATTCCCCCACAAATGACACACCAGATGAAACCCCAAAGCAGTCACCACCAGCGGAAATTCATGCAATGATTACAAAAGCAAGCCAGGAGCTTGGCCTCACACTAACTGAGGAAAAGAGAAACTGCTTCCCGTTTGATCACATGAATAGATGTAGGCGGTCAATAGTCTCCATCCTCATTCTTGATCAAGATTGGGACAAAGGCCTACAAACCATGAAACACCCATTCACAGAGCACGCCATCAAAGGGAGGCTTCAGAAACAATTCAAAGCAACGGAATCCATGCCCAGATGTCTCACCCGCAACTCACCCATGAGTCGGTAGTCTTGGTGGCTGCAGGAAGAAAAGTAAACTCACAGTCACCAAAATGCTCAGTCTCTCTGGAGAATGAAGGACGGAAGGTGGATGCATTTGGGAAAAAAATGCTAGCCACTGGAGCCACCACATTGAAGGCAGCAAATGCTCTTGCCATTGTGTCAAGATATGACAGAGAAATGTGGCACAGGATGGCCTGATCCTGGAACACTTGTTAGAGGAGAAAAGAAAGGAAGCCCTCGTCATCCTGAAAGAAGGGAAAGAAGCCGCTAACCACAATATCAATATACCGGTAGATATATACGAAACCGGCTTTAAACAAATAGGCAATGGCGCAGTGCTCTGACTTCAAGGATGGCTCCGCTGTACAGATTTCCTCAGGAAGTCCAGAGTAAAGTCAGAGATATGCCCCTGTTTGGAACAAAGATCTATGATGCCCTAAAGGTGATGAAGGCGGACACTTACACAGTAAGATCACTTACTGTCCTACAGCAGGGCAAAAGTGCTTTTCGTCCCTTCTGGGGTACATCAGGCAGAACCGCCTCCTGGTCCTACACAAGGGGAGGATGATCTTACAATAGAAGCTCATACTACTCTCAAGGTTTTAAGCTGAATTTTTAAGGGTCTCACAAATCTAAAGACTACAGACCTGCGCAAAGGTGTAGAGGCTCTTCCTCTTCACAGAGACGGAGGCAAGTCAAAACACAAGCATGAGTCACCACAGACAGAGAAGGGGGCACCAGTATGGGGCAATGTCACAAACTACATTGCCGAATGGAGCATGATCACAACCGACAGACATCGTCAAACAAGGTCACGTCCTAGAGTTTACCAAGCCTCCTCCAGCTATGCAATCAAACTGACAGGCGCTACCCCATCTAAAAGTGCTCAAACAGGAGGCACGAGAAATGCAACAAAAACATGCAGTCGAAAAGGTGCCAAAACATCTCCAGGGCATTGGGGTCCGCTCATGGTATTTTGACGTAAAAAAAGCCAGATGGAAACTGACAGCCTATCCTTGACCTCAAGACATTAAACAAATCAATTAAAAAGCAGAAATTGAAGATGATTACCCTGCAAGACGCCATAAAAGCGGTTCAGATGCAGGACTTTTTGGCATCTCTCGGACTACCAGACGCGCATTTTCACATTCCAGTGCACAAAACACACAGACAGTACTTGAGGTTTGTGGTGTGGAACGAATACTACCAGTTCCGGGTTCTACCGTTCGGACTCAGGTCAGCCCCCCAAACCTCAGGAGACAAGGTCATCACACATATCCACACTGAGATGACTGGCTAGTGCGGGTGTTCATGCTAACTCTAGCAAAACAGTCAATTTCAAGAACGGAGGGGATGCTACAATGGCTGGGTTTTGACATGAACTACATGCCGCCCTCCAAAACAACTAGTTTTCCTTGGTGCAGCTTTTTCCATGACAGGAGCGCTAGTTCAAACGTTCGCCGTCACCAGACAGGATTAAGGCCCCAACAATGATGGCCTCCTCCTTCATTCAAGAAATGTGGATTGCCATTCGGAAATACATGCAACTAATGGGAACAATGTCCCCTTGCATACTCTAATTCCACATTACAGACTACACAAGAGGACACAAGTTTGTGGCCGGCAGATGGTCCTGTAGAGGAGCAGGTGGATGCTTTCACACGATTTCCCGCCCCCTCGCCGCCGTCATAGTGGAATAGTAGAAGAAGAGCAGTAAATGGGCCACCCTGTATCATTCCTGTACCACATCTCAGCGGGTTGAGCGCTCGCTGCTGCGATCTGAGCGTGATCTGCAGGTTGCAGGTTCGAATCCCGGCAAGGCCAACTCAGCCTTTCATCCTTCCGAGGTCGATAAATGAGTACCAATTTCGGTTGGGTGATATTGTATGTAAATATGTGCTCTGGAAAACGCTTTGGATAAAGGCGCTATATAAATAACACATCATTATCATTATTATATGAGAGACGTTATGCACTCAGACAGCCATCCAGAATGTATTCTTGCACTGACGGTGCGGAAGGATGACGCATGGAAGAATGTCAGCACGCGCCTATAAACATCATGGAACGTTAAAGTGAAACTTGAAAAGGGCAGAGTGATGTCATAAAGAAGATATATAAACCTATGGTGAAACGATATGAAAATACTTAAGAGTAACAATGTTACTGAAGCACCAAAAAAAAACATGTACCTAAGGCTAAAGTAATCGTGAATACAAAGAAGATTAAGTAACTTACTAGTTAATAACGGTAAATAAACATTAACGGAAGCTAGAAAGGAAACATATAGAGGCTTGCTATACAGGAATTTATAAAGTGGCAAGGATGGCCATGATAGGATAATGGACGCTGGCTGACATCGAAATGAACCAAGCTACTTCAGAGACAGACCAAGGTTACAGAATCAGGAGACGCTGGAAAGCTCTATGTGTAGAACAACAGGAAGGCTATGTTGGCCTAGCACCAAGGATGCTATTTTAAGGAATAATTGAAAGGCACAAGGGGAGTTAATCAGGATAAGCTATGAACGAAGGAGACATTCATCATAGATTAAAGAACAACAAAACATCTGCAGCGGCCAAAGTATTGGACCATTAAAAGTGTGTGAAGTCTATGCAAGGTAGAGTGAACACGTCTCTAGAGGTCAAGAGGATCAACAGCACACTGCATAATTGAATCAAATAGCAGTAAATAAGAGGCTGAAATTGACACATTCGTGGTTTCTTCACATGTGACTCAGAAGTCGAAGACAAGGGCTATTCACTGGAGCCTCAGACGGAAATAGTGGTGTGCTTACATTCCCCTGAATGTTCCAGGACAGTAAGCAGGCTACAAGGCCAACTACAGACAGAAGACTTTAGCTTATGGCTGACCGATGAGAGATGATGGACTAATTGGGAAAGTAGGGAGCAGTCTGACGGGATTCAAACACCCAACTTTCGTTTCACATACGTGCTGCTAAAGACCTGAAAATCCAAGGTTGGGATAGCATGCCAACTAATCAGTGGGTCCAAGGGACAACCTAACATACAATGTTGCATAGACCAATCCACTGCCATTTTGTCCGCTATGATCAGTACTATACGTATTTAGAGGTAGTTCAAGGTGTGCCCTACAGATAAGGGGCAGCCAGTGAAGTATTAACCCATATATATGTTATATGTAGATATGTTCCCTTAAACAATCCCTTCCCTCAATAGGTTTTATAATTTGCCACGGAGAATAACGCCATAGATGACGCATATTAGGGTTTAAGACCTCTATGTAATCAAGCTGCTATGTGAGTGTTCATGCATCAGACCGATGCCGGTCAGGTCTCCCTGCGTTATTAAATGAGAATAAAGTAGTATTTTGCCATATTCCTTGAGTCTGTCCGATCATATGTGCAATTCCATCTAGCACAAAAGACGCTTCCAGGTGCTAGAGCACTGTCCCAAACAACTGGGTATTGGGACGACAAAGTCACGATCACCCGCACGCTGACCCACAGACTCAAGTGGTGGTCTTTCGCAAATCACTTAGCAATTTGTTACAGGAATCACCGCACCATAGCGCCCTAGTCACAGATGACTCCATATCTGTTTGGGGGGTGCATGTCCATCATCTCCATGTGAAGGGTTGGTGGACGCAGTCGGAAACGGCCCTACATATCACATCCTGGAATTGCAGGCACTCCGGTCATTCCTGCCGGTGTTCAGAGGGTCCGCAGTGAGGGTACTCCCAGAGAATACAACGACAATGTATTACGGAAACAAGGGGAAGAACAAGATCCAAGATCCAAGACTTAACAGCTATTGTGCTTGGCAATCGACATCCACATATTGCTTCAGGCTTACCATCTCCCAGGGATCCAAAACTCGGTGGCAGACTGTCTCAGCAGAGCAATCCCGCAGTGTCACGAATGGAAACTGAATGATGCCCAACTCTGGAAAGTGTTTAAACCGATTCATTTGCAACTAGAAACACAAAAGGCTGCAGCAGATATCAAGCAGGGTACCTCAAAAGGGGTGGACTAGCCTATTCGCCTGCACGTGTCCCCCAATAGCAGTGATCCGCAAAGTAGTTCAGATGATGAGAAAGTATCCGTGCCGCCTCATTCTGATAGCACATGTCTGGCCCCACCAACCGTGGTTTTCAGACCTTGTCCAATGTCAGAAGATCACCCAATACAGCTACAGGTGACCCCCAACTTGCTGTCGCAGGAAGGGGTGAGGCTATTACACCACGACCTACAGTCACTAAAACTAACAGCGTGACTCCTGACTTCTTAGAGTTTGG
This sequence comes from Ambystoma mexicanum, assembly GCF_040938575.1. Taxonomy (NCBI): domain Eukaryota; kingdom Metazoa; phylum Chordata; class Amphibia; order Caudata; family Ambystomatidae; genus Ambystoma; species Ambystoma mexicanum. Next base: position 681,719,971 of record NC_090925.1, read on the forward strand.
GCATTAAGAGGTGCCAGAAGAATGTAAAAATGTTCTGCAGACAGCGACACCAACCTCAACCGACTGGTTCTACAAATTTGAATGAAAGAGGTTCTGTGCATGGTGTATGCAACAGGGCTTACAACCACTGAGAATACACTGAGACCGGCTTCTTCCATACCTCTTATACTAGCTCAGAGTGGCCTGTCCCATTTCACTATTACAATACACGTAGCAACTATATCCAGGTACAATAGAAGGAGGGACACCACACCACTATTCAGTGATAGACTGATTACGCACTTTATGAGAGGCTTGCTTCATTTGTTTCCACCTACCAGGAAAGCAGCTCCTCAATGAGCCTGTAAACGGAAATGGCAGGTCTCACGAAGGCCCCCTTTGAACCACTGATGACAGTACATATCAAATATGTGTCATGGAAAATGCTATTTTTGGTGGCGAGCAAAACAAAACACTTCAGGGACTCTACTCAACTATTTGTAGCCTTTGGTCCGTCCAATAAAGGAAAGGCGATCTTGAAATAAGGGTTATCAAGATGGATCTCTTCTGTGAGTTCCCTCTGTCATGAAAATGCAAAAAAAGCTGTTGATAGGCAAGGTCTGAGCCCCTTCCATCAGGGCCACAACTGTGGCACTGTGGGTAGGAATCCCACTGAGAGACATATGTCGAGCAACCACCTGGGCTGTGCCCCACACATTCACCAAACATTACTGCCTACCTTTGGGTCTAGGTACTATACAAATGTCAAAATTAAAAATACAATGAATTAAAATAGAAGGGCAACATGCGGCAGATGAGCCATCCTGCAGCGCCTGTTCCAGTAAGCTCTGCCTTTATTTGTTTCGCCTGCAACATGAAAAGAGCACCGCTATATATTCTATTCAAAGCATGTGAATCTATGAAAGATCCAATGAAGGCGAAGGAGTATGTTTCTTACCTGTAACTCCAGTTCTCCAGAATTGGTATCTTTCATAGATTCACATTCACCCTCTGTCCTCCCAAGGGGCTAACGGCCCATCCTCAGGTATTGACAAAGATCAGCACTCGCCTGTGAGAATCTAAACATGGCCTCAAGGGAAGGGGGCTTACTACTCGACGTCCCATTGGCTGGGACCAAAAGCACCCATAATGAGGAGGAGAGACTACAAAACACACCTGTTTTTTCCCATTAAGTAGAAGTAGGAAGTGTGTAACTGAGGATTCCCAGCCTGATGACTGGGAATATTCAAAGCATGTGAATCTATGAAAGATACCAATGCTGGAGAACTGGAGTTACAGATAAGAAAAGTAATCCTTAATCCAGGCGCAGGTTTCTTTGTGCAGCATAGTGCCCCCCCCCCCCCTGATTGTTTTCTAAGATTATATTACTGTCTATTTACATAATTTGGGAATATTGAGAATTTTTAAGGAGAAAAAACCTAATGCTCATTAGCAACTGGCGTATTTTTGGGCAAGTCGAATTATGTTTATTTTTTAAAGACATTCACCCTCTAATCCAAGCATTCTTTGTAGTCAGAATTCTTATAAATAGAAGGCAGCATTCCAATGATATAAGTTTCTCTTTGAAGAAGGTGCTGCTTATGCCACTGGTTGGAACACATTATCCGAGCAGGGGAGGTGGCATAAGGTGTGACAAGTGTGATCCGTTACTCCTTATTTTTCTCTGTTTGTAGTTTTGACCGGATTTTAGGGATTTAAATGGATGGGTATGTGACTCATCTGGAATCCTCTCCTAAGATTCTAAAATATCACTTAAGTAAAAGTTTGCTCTTTATCATTCCATTAACAAAAATATGCAGGTGACCTCCACCATGAGCGACAGTGTGGGCATCTAAGATACGCCGATTTTGATCCTCTTAAGGCACCAGGGTTCATTACTGACCCAAACCCTACTATGCGTTCATGGCGCAACTGCAATGTTATCCACTGTGATACCATATCCATTTCCATCCGCAAACAAGGATAAAAATGCCTTTTTTAAACGTTTTTAAAAAACATAAATTGCAGAAAATGTGCATGAAATATTTTGAAATACCGAATGTGTGCTAACAGTTTACTTCTATACTGGAGGTAAAATGTAAACCTGCGGGAACCCTCAAATTTCTCAATATATTAAAATTAATAACTGAATGCATATCTCCGTGGTGGAATACTGCAATACTCATAAGGGGGACAAGAAACATGGGAGGAGAGAAAAGCACCAGAGAAAAAGATGAAAACGAAGGGAAGACACATAAGCGAGAAAGAGTTGGAAACATAGGGGCGAGCGAGACACAGAACCTATGTTAGATACATAGGAGAGAGAAAGGCATAGAAGAGTGAGGGGCAAACGCACGGTTTAGGTGGACATGCTGGAGAGATGGAACACAAGAAAAGAAACATAGGTATGCTATTGACATAAGAAGTGGGATGCAATGGCAATGTACGTAAGAAAGAGGGGGTTAAAACAATAGCGGGCTCACAGAATAGAGTGCAAGAAACCGAGAGGAGAGGTGGAGCAAAAGACAGGACATACAAAGGGAAGAGTTGAAAATATATAGTAGAAATGGAAAAATAAGGAGTAGAGAGACACAATTAGACAGAATATAAGGAGAGAGAAGGGCATGCAAAGGGCATGCAGAGAGATGTTTTCTTACTAAGAGGAACTTTTCTTGGGGTTGTGAGGAGGCATATCATACCTGTTCTGATGGACAGCCAATGATGATTTGGGAGAAATTCCTTGCTAAGGGGCCCGTGATATACCTTGATTTTCATTAAATCCAAGGTATTTCTAACTCAGAGTTTAAGGCTCAGTAATACAAACATTTTACTAGTAAATGTCAAAGAGCATTCTCATATCAAGGACAAATCAAATAGGAATACATATCATATGCAGGTTCAATTAAATGTTGGCACCTGCGCGAATAGTTCGAAATCCTAGTGCCCTGAAGAAGGAATATAAGAACTTGAACCAGACCAAAGAACTGGCTTTAGGCATATATTTACATCGGAACAAACTGACTGAGTTGCCCAACAGGTTGCAACACAATAAAATGTGTAATGTGAACTGCGGGTGTACGCTAATTGTAAATGATTGAATCTGAAAACACAGCGACGGTACGGAGGGCCACATTACAATTCAGTGACATCGCTGAAAACAAGCGTCTACGGTACAGGGGGGTGTACCTAGTCTAGAGTTCTTGGTGTGGCTAACCCTGCAAATTTTTGGAGAGACTGTGGTGGAGGGGGGCACTTGTGTGGAGGAATCTAACCTTTTTACATATTCTAATGAGACTATTCTAGTGCTGCATCAATGTTACAAGCAGTTAACTCTCTCCTTCAAGTCTGAGAATGACTCATGAGAATGAGCTGTCTTCTGTCCCCCTTCCCTTCCAATCGCTCCTCTGACATGCAAGTACTGACCCCATCATGATTTCAATTGCCTATAAATCTATCTATCCAAACTACTACCCGAGACCGTCTGAAACACGGGGCTCTCCCGCCGTTTAGGTCCCCAATCGAGGCGTTAAGTACTGCATGCTTTCCCTATTAGAACATTGGCGAAACCTAGGGCCCACCATCCTTCACCAAACCTCTGAGAACCCCATCAACACGTACCTTAACTAGTCCTAGACCGCCCGACAACAAATACCCAGTACTCCCCAATACCCCCGGGACAGTACACCTGTAGGAAAATCACCTAACCCACCGACGGAAGGACAGACGGCACCCGAAAGCACGCAGGCATATCAACATTAGAGGAAACACCAATACTGTCCTAGCACAAGACATCAGACAGCAGCTTGCCCTGTTAACTCTGCAATGAGAACCAAAATGCCCCGATGCAGAAATGGACGCAGAGAAAGAGAGCAAGATCATGCAACAATGGACACGGATACACACATCCAACAGCCCCCAGCAGAAGCAGCCTCAAATGCAGAATACACCCCACCAAACACTGCTATCATCAGAAAAAACTTCACAAGAGAACAATCCTTATATCTTACACCATACCTCGCAACAACCGCAGAGCCTCGATACCCCAATGTCACTGACATCTCGAGACAAGCAAAGAATCCCCCCAAACATCTGGAAAGAAGACGGGAGTACCCAAGAAGAGAATGGGAAGACTCCAAACCCCTGACCCCTTACATCACAAGAAGAGAAGGGCACTATCGATGCCCACAACAGATCACAAAGGATGACGAAGCTCCAGTACTCAACAACCCAACCATTAACCTAACAGACCGATTTAATGAAGAAGCCTTTGCTGATCTTCAACCAATCGGCATCACCAGTGAAGCACCGTGATTGAACAGCCAAGCTATCAATCTAGCAGACTGCTTCAATGAAGAAGCAGATTTTGCTGATCTTCAATCAACATCGATACAGAAGGACTCTGATTAAACTACAAACCAAAACAAGCAACAACTAACAAACAAAACCACACCAAAAAGATCCACTGCAATCTAATCAACGCAAGGTCAATGTCCAAACATACCACTGAAATATACAACCTCTTCTGTGGCAGAGGTATCGACATCCTATTCGTAACTGAAACATGGCTAGACGACAACTACAAGATCACCCTCAGCAACTGCCTACCTGAAAACTTCAAATGCGTCCAAGAAAACAGAAAAACCAAAAGAGGTGGGGGATTGCCAATCATCCATAAGGAGCACCTGCCTATCAAATTGAAAGACCCATCCAACATCAAAAAATGTGAATCCTTAATCCTACGCCTATCAGTAAAGCCCAAAACAAACCTGAAATTCATATTGATATACAGACCGCCAAACTACAATGCAACCTTCGTAGACAACTTCACAGAAGCAATCACCATCCTAGCCATCGAGCATAATCATTTGATCGTCTTCAGAGATTTCAACATCTGGTTCGATGACGAAACCACAACTACACAAAAATCTCTAACTAGCCAACTAGCAACAATGAAACTACAACTAGTCAAAGGAGCAACTCACTCGGCAGGGCATACATTTAACGCAATCTTCGCCAATAAAAAAACTCCACACCACGGCACCCCCAATTCAAATACTCTGCGCGACCACCTCATCATTCCCTTCGTAATCACACTGTCCACTCCAATAAACAAGCAACAAGACAAACCACCAATCACCATGAAAAGAAACTGGAGAAACATAAAAAACTCCAACCTAACTGAACTTCTGGAACTCAGCAAACTACAAGCAACAATCATGGAAGAAACTGGCCTGGACAAAAAAGTAGCTCTACTCAAAACTTGGATCATAACTACGATCGACGAAATCGACAAAGAAAAACCTTTCACTCCTTCACGTAAAAGAGCAGTGGCAAAATGGTTTACCCCACTACGCGTCGACATTAAAAGAAAAACGCAAAAACTAGAAATGGAATGGAGGATACAAAAACGACACTGGCAATAAATGAAATTTCAAGAACATATCTGCTGATACAAAAAGGAAATATAAAAAGCAAAGAGGAAATAATACGACAAACAAATCTTCAAAGCACCAAACACCCAAAAAGAACTCTTCAAAATCATAAATGAAATAAAAATTCCACCTGGCTGCAACAACACGCCAATACCATTGATTAAACTATGCAATGACCTAGCTGACCACTTCAAAAACAAAATCATTACCATCCAACAAACCATACAAAACAGACCATGCTATCAGACTACGGAACCCACCTATCCTCACAAGGAACATCCGAACAAACTTCAAAGCTTCTCCGTAATATCAGTGGAGACTTTCGTCAAACTGGTAAATCAAAGATAAAAAACGGTTTTCCTAAGGATTCCTGCCCCCCTGCCCCCTCCCCGGACATATACAAATCAATCCTCAAAAAACGAAATCCCATGGAATCCCACAGGAATGTCCTCAACCTCTCAATCTCAACAGGGAAAGTTCCACAATCCTTTAAATCAGCGTACATCAGGCTGCTACTCAAAGATACAGCAGGAAACGTAGAGGACCTCTCCAACTACAGACCCATTTCCAATACCCTGCATACAGCCAAACTACTCAAAACGTATATATACAAAACAACCCAAGAATTTATAGAAGAACACTGCCTACTAGACCAGGCACAAGTTGGCTTCAGACCAATGAGAGGAACGGAATCAGCGCTCCTCTCAATATGGGATGACGTGAAAGCAAACGCAGTGTCAAACAACAGTACTGCCTTGATACCTCTAGACCTCTCTGCGGCATTCAACACAGTAAACAACGGCATCCTCATCACGAGATTAGAAGGACTGGGAATAACAGACACCGCCCTACTGTGGATCAAATCCTTCCTAACAACAGAACAGAAACCATATGGATGAAACCATTTAAGTTCAACCCAAGAGACTCCACATGCAGAGTACCACAAGGATTATCCTTCTCCCCGATATTATTCAACATCTACCTATCTCAACTAATCAAAATCATCAAAAGACAAGGTCTCTGTTGCTACAACTAAACCGATGACACACAAATAGTCTTCAAAATATAAGACACTCAAGAAGAAAACACAACACTAGAGAACTGCCTTTGTGATATATTCAACTAAATGAACTCGAAGTACCTCAAAATCAACCCGGGCTAAACAGAAATAAAGATGATCACAAATAACAGAGAAGACAACTATTACCTCCTTTGGCCAAGGGAACTCGGTACAACCCCAACCCCACGGACAACGGTAACAAACTTAGGCATCCTGATGGCAACAAACTTACTCTAGAGCCACAAGAAGCCAAGCCACAAGCTACTTGAGAAATGCTTCTTTCTCCTGCGAGTGGCAAAAAGTATCCTACCGTTCCTGTCATTCGCCAACAGAACACTTACCATCATCGCTCTCGTCATGTCCAGATTAGATTACGCCAATAGCCTATACCTACGTATGCCAGAACAAATTCTAAAAAAACTACAATGCATACAAAATGCGGCGGCCAGACTGCTTCAGCAAAGAGAACACATCACACCTGCGCTAAAACCACTACATTGGCTAGCAATAAAACAACAAACCAAATTCAGATCAATGTGCATCAGGCACAGTGCAATCCACAACCAAGGCGCAGAGTTCCTGAGAGACAAACTACGCCTACACCAACCAGCAAGAACGCGCAGATCAAGCGTCGACATCCGCCTGGAACCGAAACCCTACAACAAAAGAAAACTCAGAGGATCTTCTTTCTCTCACTAAGCACCAAGAACTTGGAACGACTTTCCAAAGAATATACATAACACAAGAAACCAGCTACTGTTCAGGAAACTGCTCAAATCTTGGCTCTTCACTGAGTGACTAGAAGACCGCCCACAGAGGTACACACATAGCTGAAACAATGAGTTAAGATACTGATCCGACCAAGCAATCAACTACAACAGAATCTAAGGAAGACATTCTACGACATACCATACTACAAACTGAGAGACAGCTATGATAGGATGCCACTAAAGACTGAATACATAGTCATACCAAGATGGAAGGACAAGGACAACTCATCAATATCACCCTGGCCCCGAATTACACCTTGCTCCAACAGACCTACATCAAAGAGATAGCGAGGGAATAGGGTGCAGCCATTCTACAGTACCCACATCAAAGGGGGGGACTAGATACACTCTATCCCATCATACTAAGCTCTATACAAGCACAGCCAGAAACGCACCGCACCAACACCCACAACAGTTAGATGGTCAAGAAAGGAAAGCAGCAACTAAGCCTACCCATAGGAATATTAGTTAAATAGAACAAGATCTGCTAGAACCAGTAGATACAACCCACTGACCCAACTTCAAATCTCTGCATACCTAACTCACCTGGAAATCCACACAACCATCTCTTCTCCAGCAAACTGCATGAACTTCACCACACTGCAACAACAACATACAAACAACACATAAACCGTACCAACAAAACACCAGGTCTGGCCCCGGTCCGATACTCACACCAAAGCTCAGCGCACGGTGGAAACAGAACTGAAGCCGCCAACAGCACACCACCTCTCACTCTCCTACTCCCTCTTCACCCGACTAACCAAACCCACCCACCTTTTTTTACAGATCCGCCTGAGCGCCTAGGGACCAACTCCGTTGGTGACGGTGCGCAATATAAATACCTTTAACATTTAACATAAATGTATGCATTCAAATACAGGTGCAAACAATGAAATGCTTTACATTAACAATTGCCGGGCCTTTGTAAACTGTGCAGCCGCAGGCACCGTTTATTCTCTGTACCCTGTTCTGTCTAGCCATAGCTCTGTAGCTCTGCCAGGTCAAGTCAACATAGCCCAACATTTCAGGGGTAGGGGGGCTTGTAAGGATGCAGAAGTAATGGACCAACACAAAGGTGGCATGCTTTTGGCTATAGACTTTTATTATCATGAAAAGAAAAAGAAAAACCTAGCTATCCCTATTGCTAAGAGGGGATTCCCTGCCTCAACTAATAAACTAAGGGTTGCCGGAATGTTCAGCAAATCATAAACGTCCACTGTTGTGTCAAACCTACTTCTGTCCCTAACACTTATATTCAACTAAGGATAACGTCTCTAGAAGGTCCAGAAGGATGCTTCCCTCCTTCTGGACAGGAGATCTGGCCAGTTCTTAGCACGGTTTGCCAGAGAATGCGTTCCTTTTTCCCTTGCTTTCTTTCACTCTTTGCAACAAGTATAGGGGATGACTCCCTCGCCCCTGGTTTCTTCTTCTTCCTTGTACACACGTCTTTCAATGTTCACAACTACCAGAGGCAGTGACTCACTTGCCCTGGTTTATTCTTCTCTTCCACAACTGAGCTGAAGAAGAGGTATTTGTCCTCTCTTGCTTCTTCACTTTCTTTGTTGATGGGCTATCTGGGTGGCCTCACTGCCAGGTGTTGAAATGATGAACAACTACTTATCGGCTTGTTCCACCTGGTACACTCCTGATAGGTGCTGTGATGATTATGAGGACTCTTGATCCTTTGGTACTGTTTTATGGGAGCGCGTCCCAGGCTTACATATTCTGCAGCTTCAAGCAGTCTACCTGGTGTACTCGTCAGCCAGGTACTGTGACTAAGATGAGCACTCTTTTGATGCTTTGCTTTGGTCTTAAGGGTTTGGGTCCCAGACTTGCATATCGTACCTTTAATTGTAGTCCACATGGTATACTCTTCTGACAGGTGTTGTGTCTGTGATGATCACTGTTGAAGCCTCTGCAGTCCAATATTGTTCTTGCCCTGGTGTCCGAAACCCTATATGTGGAACTTTTCTGCGTTTGCCCACTTTTATCCAAATGGTTTGGGCCCTCTGCGTCTCCCCTACCACCCACGTACCTTTCTCTCTAGTGCGCTGCATTGTCGGGGCTCTTCGGACTCTGACTGCCAGCTGTGTGGTTTCCTTGGCGTGTTTCGCCTGCCTTCGATCTGCCGCGGCTCCACAGGGGCAGCATTTCTCTTGGCAGCTGAACGTCTGCTTTCCACTATCTACGACATCCCAGTCAGTTGGGAGTTTCTTCCTTGTCTTCTCCTTCATGTCAGTTGGACAGTGGACCATCTCTGGATTTGCTTTCCCTTCTCACGACGTTCCGGTACGTTCTCCTTCTCCAGCTTCCTTTGACCTTACAGTTTCTCCAGGGAGTGTGGTTCAAAGCTAGTCTGTCCTTTCCTTTTAAAGAACCCATTGCGATTAATTGTCGATATTGACTAGACTGCGCATGTTGGTTCTTTGGAGTTTTTCTCATCAATCCACACATCTTCCTCGTCGCAGTATCCTTACTGCCATGATTCACTGAAGTACTGATGTTCTTCCTCATCTCAGGCTTTTCTACAGGATTCACATGGGTAATGCCTACTCTTCCTTGTCCCAGTAGTTGTTAAGGAGGAAGTGTCTATCCTACACAGTTACATAGAAGTGGAGGGGGTTACAGGTGCTACTATGGGTTAAGAGGGTGAGGGAGGTTGTGAAGGGGTGGGTAAATACTGTGTTGCTCTGTAGCTCAGCCAGGTCAAGTCAACATAGCTCAACATTTCAGGGGCAGGGGGGCAGAAGTAATGGATCAACACAAAGGTGATATGCTTTTGGCTATAGACTTTTATTATCATGAAAAGAAAAAGAAAAACCTAGCTACCCTGTTATGTCAGCATCCACACATAAACAGCTGACACTTGCTGATTACAACAGGAAACCTTTATTGGAATAAAAGGTTTAGCTGTACACATAAGGCGACCCCCAGCAGGAGGCTTACAACTGTCCTCCTTCAGACCGCCTTCTCCTCTCCACTAGCACACTAGAACCCCTAGCAATAATAACAGTTCTAATGTAACCAAGGAGAAGGAAGGTAATGTTCTGTATATGCTAAACACTGGATCTCCTAACACCTCTCCTCCTTAAACATGAACAAGAAACAGTGTGGGTGAGAACCCCATGAGTTAAAACCTGTGAAAAAACGAAAACAAAGAAAAAAAACAAAGTTCATAACAAGCAACCCACAATGAGTAAATCAGAAGTCACTGCATGCAATTGAAAGAGAGGTGCAATGAGAAGTAAATATGGTGAATTCCTCCTCATCCCATGAACCTCCTCTCACCTCCTCTTGGTTGACTGACTATAGCCACCCTTTCTTTATTCCAAATGCCTCCTCCCTTGACTAACACTGACGAGCCCAAGTCCTTCATGACTTGTTTGGGTTCAGAAAACAAGGAAGCTTCCTTGCGAACTTTAGTTGGAAGCTTAATTTTATCCATTCACCCTCTCCAACCTTGAGTTCCCTGCAACAATTTTTCTGATCGTACCTCTCCTTGGATTTGGCACCAGACTCAAGGGTTTTTCTTTTCACACTCTCCATATCCACACCAACCATTTTTGATTTACCCATCCATCCCGGACACAAGTGGGTATTTGGTTTTCTGCCTCTCAACATTTCAAACGGAGTCACTCCTGTGACACTGTGGGGAGATAACCTATACTGGAAAGTTCGTTCCATTACCGTTCTTACCCAATCTCCTCCAGTAGCTACCGCAATCCTGATAGCTTCCATTAGAGTCCGGTTGAACCTTTCGACACATCCATTACTCTGGGGGTGATATAGGGAAGTATTTACATGCTCTATTCCATGCCTATCCAAGAATTCTCTGAATTCTTTAGAAACGAGTTGGGACCCATTGTCAGACAAACACTTCCTAGGGAACCCTTCTCTCCAGAACAGTTGTTCCATAATTCTCATTATGCTACTGCTAGAAATGTCCTTAAGTACACAAACTTCTGGCCATTTCGACAACAAGTCCATAACCACTAACAGGTAGCTATCCCTTCCACCACCAATGTTAAATGGACCAAGGAGATCCAACGCAATTTCATCCCAAGGGACCCGCGGACACTCTCTCACTATCATGGGGACTTTCTGCACCGTGAGCCTCTTGTTCCCCTCAACACACTCCACACAATCTTTGACTCTTTCCTCAGTGTCCTTGTCAATTCCAGGCCACCAGAATTCGGATCTTACCAACCCCTTCGTTCTGGCGAGCCCTAAATATCCAACATGGGCCAAATCCAGAACTAGTCTCCTCATCCCAACTGGAACAACCATCTGATGTCCTTTGTACAAGTAGCCATCCTGAGCCCATAGCTCTTCTTTTACCTTGGCAAAACCACTCATCCCCCCTTTGTAAATCCTTATTTTGCCTTCCACAACCAGTGTAAGTGACTCTTGATAGGCAATGTCTTCACTACAGGCAGTGTCTCAATCATCCTTCCTTAGTGTTTCATGTACCTGGAATATTTCTGCAATCTCCCCTGAACTTAAGTGCTCATCACCATCATCACTCAACACTTCTCTCTGAACAGATCTAGACAAAGCATCTGCTACCACATTAACTTCCCCCTTTACATGGAGCATGGTATACTGTAGACCTTGTAACGCTGTCACCCATTTCATAATGCGCCTCGACACACCCTCCAAACCACCTTTTGTGAAAATCCCCACCAGGGGTTTACGATCAGTGCAGATGGTGAATTTCCTCCCCCACAAAAACCTTTTAAACTTCTCAACTCCCCACACACATGCTAGGGCCTCCTTCTCAATAACAGAATATCTAGATTCGGGTCCCTTCAAAGATCTGGATGCAAATGCCACAGTATGTAAACCTGCATGATCCTCTTGCATGAGCACTGTACCAACACCATAATCGCTAGCATCAACAAAAAGCAGTGTAGGCCTGCCCTCTTCAAATATCTTCAAAATGGGGGCCTTGACAATGGCCTCCTTTATCATCTTGAATTCTTTCTTACAATGTTCATCCCACTTAAAAGCTACTCCCTTACAGGTAAGTAATCTCATGTTCCTTGACATTTCTGATAATCCTCTAACAAATTTACCGTAGAACTCAACCAGTCCCAAAAATGACAGTATGTTCCCTTTAGATTTGGGCTCCTCCATTCTCTTTATAGCCTCAATGGCTTCCTCTTTGGGCTTAACCCCTTCACCTGTGATCTTGTGACCCAGGTAAACCACTTTGTTAGCTTTGAAAGTACATTTCTCCATGGCAATCGTGAGTCCTGCCTCCTTCAATATGTCTAACACTCTCCTCAAGCGATAATCGTGTTCCTTCTCGTCACTCCCACACACCAACACATCGTCCTGATAACACATCACTCCTTTCTCTCCCCCCAGTAATCTGTACATAATACATTGAAACACACTTGCCGCTGAGACTATCCCAAACGGCATACGCACGCACCTAAATAAGCCAATTGGCGTGATAAAAGCCATAAGATCCCTGGAATTAGGGTGCAACTCGACCTGATGGGTGGCTGACTTCAAATCTAGTATGGAAAATACTCAAGAACCAGCTACCCCCACCATCAAATCATCGATTCTGGGCAATGGGAACCTGCCTGCTACCACCATGCTGTTCAAATGCCTAAGATCGATGCAAAGTCTCAGAGATCCATTATTCTTCCTGACCACCACTATGGGACTGACCCACTCTGACGCATCTATTCTCTCAATGACTCCCTCACTTTCCATTCTCTTGAGTTCTTCCTCTACATCTTGTTTAAGGGCAAGAGGAACGGTTCTCAGTTTTGCAATTTTTGGCACTGCACCGTTCTTTAGGCGAATCACATGAACAAAACATTTCAAACACCCCAATTTCCCAGGTGAATCGGTTCGCACCTCTGTGGCATCTCCACCCCCCACAGATAGTACTTGCTCTGGATGACTTTCCTCAAGCCTTATCTTCAATTCGGCCTGATCACTCCATGATAGCAACTCTCCCCCTTTTTTTGTAACATACACATAGCCTGTGGACTTTCTATCCTTAAATTGTAACTCAGCATCAAAGCACCCTATAATGTCTATGGGAACATCACCGTAAGCATTTGCTCTGACAGTGTTCTCCCACAAGGTGCAACAATTGAACTTATTTTTCCACACTTCCACACTTATCAATGTGTAGTCAGCCCCACTATCCATCAGCATGCGTACGGGCACTCCACGGATTGCAACCTCATATGGCTTCTGCATCTTCACCCTACCATCAATGGCATTCACCGTAAACACCACCTCTCTCCCATCATCACCAAGTGAATCGTCTTCATAACTCGCACTTATCTCATGCACTTGGTTCGACCCAGCATAAAAGTTCCTACAGCATCGGGCAATGTGACCTCTCACTCCACACTCGTTGCATATGATATGTATAGCAAAACATTCCTTATCAGACGCTATATGTGATAGGCTTCCATATCTAAAACAACGTCTCCCTGGAAAACCCCTTGGAGTCCCAGAATCCTTAGCTGTCTTAAAGTGATTTGTTAATTCTCTGGACATTCCTCTGCTATCTTTTATGGCGATCCCTTGTCGCCATCCTCTGCCAGGTGCTGGCCTGTTTTCCTCCATTCTCTTTCCGGACTGCATGGGACGCCTTGGGTTTCCTGTGTTCTGTCGCTGAACTACTTTTGACACCTTGTGTATTGCCCCATCACTCTCCTCCAACTTGGGCCGCACAATGTTACCAGTATCCGTCTGAAGCACTTTAATACACTTGTCAGTGTGTTCCACCATCTTTGCTATCTCAATTGCTCGATCCAGAGTGGGGTTCCTCTCCTTCCACAGTTCCTTCCTAATACTGTCATTGGAACACTTGATCATTAATTGGTCTCTAAGATGCTCATCTTGACCGTGAGTAAACTTGCATTTCACCGCCAAACCCCTCAGAGCCATCACAAAATCCTCAATGCTTTCACCACTCTTCTGTTCCCTCGTGGCAAATTTATATCTCTCCAGTATGATATTTTCCTCCACTCTATAGTGTCTGTCTAACTTCGCTAAAGTTTTCTCAAAAGGACCTGAATCCAACAAGTCAGAGGGTTCTGGCAATCTCTTCAAAACTTCCTACCCTGCGGTTCCCAAACAATGAAACAGCAATGCCTCCTTGCGCTCATTAGAGTAATTAGCACCAAATACTGCCAACGCATACTTGTTGAATCCCTCTTTCCAATCTACCCACCGCGCCCTGGGTTCTCCTGGTGTAGGAAGGGAAAATACAGGCGCAGGAACATTCGCCATGATAATTCCACAATGTGTGATGCAGAGGGAGTGTGTGAAAACTGTACTCAGCAACCCCAACAGCCCGCGCCGGGCAGTGTCCACTCACTCACCAAAAGTCTCACCAAAAGTCTCTCCGTCGAATGGGAATGCCAACGGACCAATGTATGCTCTGTAGGAGCTGCTGCCACCTTCAATCAGCCTGTTGTCCAATAGTGGCTGCCTACTCCCTTCGGAACGGGGAACCGGATCGCTCCCGACTGCGGGCCGAATCACTATGGAAACGGCGAAGTCAAACAAAATGGCCGCCACGTCTTTGGGTCCTCTTTTCTGGGACGTGAGAGCGTCACTCCATGGACGCCAGGCCACGCAGAGGTGACCACTTAGTTCGGTCACAGCGGCTGTGCGGGGAGACGACAGTGCTGAGCGCGGCAGCTATTTAAAGGTAAACACCACAGTACTGCAATGGCGCCGCCGTCGCACATGCAACCCAATTGCACAATCCAAGGTACACTATCCAAGCAGAGTGCAACCGCGGGTGTAAACGCCACCCGTAAACACTCCCAGACCGCTCCGCTCACCTTGCACGTATTCCCAGCTGATCTGCTGGTTCCCACGACCCAGGTGCCGCCGACGACCGCTCGCTGGCTCCTTCGGTCCTGAGCACCGCCGACAGCCTCTCCGTGGCTCCCTCAGGAATGCGAGCACGCACTGCCGCACTGGCAGGCACGACTGCCCGACTCGCCCAATTGTAACGTTCCCACTGACAATGAGCGCTGGCGGTACTGCTCCACAGCTGTAGAGGATCCCAGTCACGCCGGGGGTCGTCACCAGGAGTCTGCTCCTCTTAGACCTCGTCGCCAAATGTTATGTCAGCATCCACACATAAACAGCTGACACTTGCTGATTACAACAGGAAACCTTTATTGGAATAAAAGGTTTAGCTGTACACATAAGACAACCCCCAGCAGGAGGCTTACAACTGTCCTCCTTCAGACAGCCTTTTCCTCTCCACTAGCACACTAGAACCCCTAGCAATAATAACAGTTCTAATGTAACCAAGGAGAAGGAAGGTAATGTTCTGTATATGCTAAACACTGGATGTCCTAACATACCCCTATTGCTAAGAGGGGGTTCCTTGCCTCAACTAATAAATTAAGGGTTGTCAGAATGTTCAGCAAATCATAAAAGTTCACCATAGTGTGAAACCTACTTCTGTCCCTAACACTTATATTCAATTAAGGATAGTGGGCCTCATTATGAGTTAGCTGGACCGGAAACAACGGTGGCGGTAAACCCGCCGCCACTGTTGTTTCCAGACCGGCTAACTCCGAGTTCTGCAGGCTGGTGGTGTTACTCCCGCCAGGTCTGACTTGGCAGGAGTTATGCCACCCGCCTGCAAATGGAAATGGAAACACTGGCACCGGTAAGTGCGGTGCCAGTGTTTCCACTGTCCCCATTCCCATGGAGTCCTCTAAGACTCCATGGGAATGGGGATTCACGGAATTCTGCCTCCGGAATTACCGGGTCACTGGGGTTGTAATGCCCCAGTGATTCCGGCAATCGCGGAGGCGGCAATCCACTACGAGTCTGGCGGCAGCCTGCTGGTTTTTCCGGCATGGCTACCGCTTGACTCGTAATGAGGTCCAATGTCTCTAGGAAGTCCTGAAGGATGCTTCCCTACTTCTGGACAGGAAATCTTGGCAGAAAGGGTTCCTGTTTCCCTGGTTTTCTTTCACTGCATGCAACAAATATAGGGGACAAATCTCTGCCCCTGGTTTCTTCTTATTCCCTCGTAACACAAGTTTTTCAATGTTCACACTACCTTCCCCCTGTTTATTCTTCTCTTCCACAAATGCGCTGAAAAAGAGGTATTTGGAACCAAGAGGGTTTGGTTGCCCTGAATGACAGGTAGCAGAATAGGGCAGTTGTACAAGTAATCAAAAGGATATGACAGCTGCTACCAGTGGGTGACGGCCAGAGTGGCTATATTATTGAAAGCCTAGTTGGTTCACCCAATAATTAAGTAGATGCTGATCCTGATAAAGAAGATCTGACTTGTCTAAGGGAAATGATGGTGGCACCAAAGCTCAAGCCCACTGTTCCCCCGATTTCAACTGGGAAACCTGCACAAATTGAAGATATTCAAAATATTCTCAAGTGGTTGGCTGAATCCCTACCAGGGGTCCTGAAAAAGGAATGAGATTACACGATTTTGTCATTGAACTGTAGAGGGTTCAGCCATCTATTCTCGTCAGGAGGCTCTCTTCCATTTATCACGAAGTAGTTCTTGCTCATCTGCCTTCAAGAGACATGGCTTACCACTCAAACTGTACTAAACGGGTATACCTTGTATCAGTCTTGTGCTAAAAAAGGTCTGGGTGGCAGACCTTACGGGGGGCTAATTGTTGGAATAGCTCATAATGTTAAGTCCCGCTGTATTTTCACAAAATTGGATGATTTTCTTGTTGTTGTGGAATTTGAACTGTTAATCGAGGGAATGATAGAAAGAGTGCTACTGATTAATCTCTACTGCCCTCCGGGAGCCGTTCAGAATGAAGCTATGCAGGAAACACTGCATGGGGTCATGAGTGACTGGTCATTAAAGCAGGAAAACAAATGCATGATTACTGTGGGGGACTTTAACTGCCATTTGAGGGGTGGGTACTGGCCTTCTAATAATCCCAATTTAAGATCGGTATGGAAAATGTTACACTCAACATGTGAGTATGTGGGCTCCAATGGCTAAGCTTCTTTCACCAATGGGGGATGGAAATGATCAATGGCCGGACGCCAAGTGACTATCCTGGTAAATCAACATGGGAAAGTGGCAAAGCTAAAAGCACCCTGGATTATAATTATAATAATTAGGCATTTATATAGCGCTACAAACCCTCAGGTATCTGAGCGCTGCTTATTATTACCCACGGTGTGTGGTGCTCATTTATCGACCTCGGAAGGATGAAAGGCTGAGTTTGGCCCCGCCGGGATTCGAACCTGCGTTAACAGGCTCTGCACGGGTGTCAAAGCGAGCGCTCTACTCGCTGTGCCACTTGACCGGATATTTTTATCATCCCTGAAATTGCATTTTATGCAAAGGATCTTGAAATAAATATTAATAGCTGGAGTGATCATGAGGCACTCTCTCTGACCCTAAAGATAAAAGAACTGAAATCTAACATGAGACCGCTGGGAAATATGAGAACTAACCATGCTGCTACACTATTTGCTGGTCAGAGAAAAATATAACAAAAGCAGCAAATGCAATAGCATCTGAACAACATCTTGATATAACAATTTTTCAGGATATGTCTGCTGATCATATTGAAAGGTGGATTTCCCTGTTCTCTAGGGCTTATGCCACAGTGGGGACAAGGACAGATATTGGCGGTTCGGTTAATATAAATAGATATGATTACGAGGTCAGAGATGCCAAGAGAACTCTGAGAGCAGCAATTCGAACGGCCAAAAAGACAAGCCCTACATATATTTCCTGTTGCTTTATTAGTAAGACTCTTAAGAACAAATATAGAGCATGGATAAAACAAAAAAGAAATTGAGGAAATTAACTCAATGGCAGGATAGGTACGATTACTGTGCACTAAGAATACACAAAATAGATGGGCCTTGCAGGGTGAGGCAAGGGGTAACAGGTATACACCTATGATTAACACCATAGGAGCGCACATCTGGGAAAAGTTCTTGATGGACCGGAACAGGTGAAGATGGTATGAGCCCTCCTATTAGCTGTCCGCCTAGTCCTCCATTTAAAATTATGGTAGAACAACTTGTATTAAAAATAAAAAGGCTAAAGTCATCTCGTGCGCCAGGCCCTTATGGCTTGGTTAACAGTGCAATGAAAAGTAATCCGGTATTTTGGGCGGAGGTATTGAAGATCCTATATGATAAGGTTTTAGTCGAGGGGAGGATCCCGAGTTCCTGGCAGAAGTCAATTCTTATCCCAATTCATAAAAAGGGTGATAAGTATGAACCAGGAAACTATAGATTATTATCGATGCTGGATTTTTTGGGCAAATTGTTTAGTGGCCTACTATTGAAAGTACTCCAGGATTGGGCAGACAAAAGAGGGTTACTGAACCGCTTTCAGAGCGGTTTTAGGAAGGGTTACTCTATGTCACATAACCTGGTGATATTACACACCCTATGTACCAATGCCAGGAAGAAGGCTACTCCTCCTCTATATGCCTTATTTATAGATTTTAAAGCAGCTTTCGACAGAGTTTGAAGAGAGTTGCTATGGTCAAAATTAGAATCCTTAGGATGTCCATACGGCCTATTATACTACTTGAGGTTCCTTCACTTAAATAACACTGCCTTGTTAAAGTTAGATTCTCAAGGGAACATGATGGCAGAAGTTGAGCAGAATCGAGGTGTCAAAACAGGGTTGTGTTACGGCACCTACATTATATTACCTGTTTGTGTACTATCTGCCGGAGGCAATCTGCTCTGTCCATAATTGCCCCCCACAGATAGGAAGTGAGCAATGCCCTGTACTTGCATTGGCAGATGATCTGGACATTCTTGACCATACAATTAGTGGACTACGGTGATCAGCGGAGGCTTTGTGGCAGTATGCTAAAAGTAACGATCTGGTAATTAATATGGAGAAGACCCAAGTAATGGTGTTCAGCAGCAAGAGTATTTCCCGCACTAGAGTAAAGGTACAAGAATTAGAGATACTATACACGCCCAGTTATAAGTACCGTGGCATTGATTTTGAAAGGGGTAATGATTACAGATTATGCATACAAGCCAGAAAGGTTAAAGCGGCGCAAATCACAGGCCCCGTTTATCGTTTTACTAAGACACATGGGGGATTCACAATGTGGGCTGCCAGGCTATTGTATCAACACGTACTTGCACCAATGATGGTCTGTGGTCTTGAAGCCCTGCAGGTAATCGATCTTAAGTGGTTGCAGGTAGTTGAGGGCATGTATTGGAAAAAGATCTTGGGCCTTCCTACCTGTATACCAATGGCTATTATTAAGTTGGAACTAGGAATCCTTTCATCGAAATAAATGGTATTAAAGAGAAGGGCAGAACTATACATGAAGTTAATGAATACTTCTAGTAACCAGTTGGTATCTATGCGGCAGGAACACAGCAAGGAGTCTAAGAAGTCTCTTTTTAAGGAAAATATTGAGAGTTACTTAGACGAGATAAATTGGAGTAAGAGAACGGGCTAATATTGTCCTGCAGTAAAATCTAAGACGATTCATTCTACTAGTCAGGATAAATCAGCTCCCAGTCTTGGTAATTACTGGCGTACTAAGTAAGATACCTATCACTGATTGTTATTCCCGACTAGGGATGTAACGGTATAACATTAAAGATACCGTGAACCACTTAATTGAATAATAATAACCGTCACATTGTTTATACCTGTATACCGTTTATACCGTTAAGTGTGCTTTTCAATCTGATTTGGAAAGGCTGCAGTAAGCAAGTGCTGCACAGTCTTGGTCTTGCACTGTTGGATGTGCCATCTGCCAAGTAGTTACAGTTGGAGCAGTTTTTAATGCCATTCCATAAATCACACGTGCCTGACATAAAATCAATATGTTAGCAATAGGAAGAATAAATACAGTGCTAAGAAAGAAAAGGGTTTACTTTGGGATGGCGGCTTTGGGGCTTATATATTTATAATGGATAATGTTTGCTAAACATATGACAATGGGGGATTTCCCTGGTTCTATCATTGAATTTACATATAATAAGTTACACTGTAAAATGTACTCATCTCTGTGGGTATTCCCTGCTGCCATACCAAAGGGTAACATGTCCGTGATTACTGAACACCTTTTGGCCCGCAAGTAAACTAAAGGCTGTAACGTAAAGAGAGAGTGTGTGTGTGTGCGTGTGGGTGTGTATGCGCACAAGCGTATACTACCATCAGCCTCCATTGAGCTGTGGCATGCAGGTTATCAAGATGGCAACATGTTCATCTTCAAACAGAGAAGAGAGTGGGCACCACCATGTATTCAAAAAATGTTCAGAATATTCAAGTAAAAATCAAATATTTCAAAAAAGAATATACATCTAATTGAAAAGGAGCTGGCTGTGACAAGTCAGGAGACACCCGGACTTATAATTGCAACACACGCTGGAGACCAAGTAATAATACTGGGTCACACAACCGCTCTCATATGGGGCCCAAGATGGGCACGTATTTATATCTGATTCACGACAATATGTTCAAGTATCCATAATATACCATACTTCTTAGAGAAAGGAAGATGAGTCTTTCTGATTCATATCAAAAATAATTTATCCATAGTAGTTCAAACAAAAAGCTATCACTAATAATCCTTAGTGAGGAAGCAGTTGCCACAATCCACATGTATTAGACTAAAAAAGCCAATGCATTTCGGAAATTATTTCCTTCATCAGGGCGAGTCTCATTGGTGTGGTCACTGGTGAAAAACAGAACGTCCTGCGTTCATGCCCACTCAGCAGTGGGTTGTAAATGACATTAAGCACAAAGGCATGGAGAAAATCCACTCGTGTTTACAAGGAAACCAATCTTGTAATACACAGAGAGAAACGATCCTCCACTGTGCAGCTGCAGGGCAGTGACACAGACTGCAAATGTCTGCCCTGCAGCTGCACAGTGGAGGATCGTTTCTCTCTGTGTATTACAAGATTGGTTTCCTTGTAAGCACGAGTGGATTTTCTCCATGCCTTTGTGCTTAGTGTCATTTACAACCCACTGCTGAGTGGGCATGAACGCAGGACGTTCTGTTTTTCACCACTGACCACACCAATGAGACTCGCCCTGATGAAGGAAATAATTTCCGAAATGCATTGGCTTTTTTAGTCTAATACATGTGGATTGTGGCAACTGCTTCCTCACTAAGGATTATTAGTGATAGCTTTTTGTTTGAACTACTATGGATAAATTATTTTTGATATGAATCAGAAAGACTCATCTTCCTTTCTCTAAGAAGTATGGTCTATTATGGATACTTGAACATATTGTCGTGAAACAGATATAAATACGTGCCCATCTTGGGCCCCATATGAGAGCGGTTGTGTGACCCAGTATTATTACTTGGTCTCCAGCGTGTGTAACATGTTCATCTTCACCAGTAGCCAGAGGGGGAGCTAAAAGCCTAAATGACCACTTAGGAAAAGCTATTCAGTTTGCTTTGCTAGTCGCAGCAGGGCTCCCCCCCCTCCTCCTCTCCACACGTGTGTTTGGTGGAAGCAAGGGGTGGCATTTCAGTGGAAAGTATGTTGAAAAACCCAATTCTGGACCTGGGTGCCTGATTTTGTTTGTGATGATAAATCTGACAATTTATGACCTTTTAGAAAATATTTGTTAAGATTAGTTAACATCACCTGCTATACTGCGATAACCATGATATACCGTCATTTGGCAAGAAGGTTATCATACCGTCATAAAACTAATACCGTGACACCCCTATTTCCGACTGTGCAAGGATAAAAGAAATTGTTAAGACAGGGAAACATCTACTGACTAGATGTCGAATATGTACAAAAGATACTATGATAAATATGTACATAACATCAAATATACTGGGGAGGATATCTTTTGGTGGCATAATGTCAATGCTACCAACTTGAAGATTTTTATTACAATGTATAACGTGTGGTTAGTGATTGAGAACCTGCTTAGGATTTGTATTTAAATGGTATGGTTGGCCTGGGTATTTGTTGTCGGTTACAAGGTGTACCCCCTGAATAACCCAGAAATTAAGTAAGGAAGTAACATGAAATATCAAGGCTGTAATTTTGACTTTAGGTAGTACTTTTATCGTTTGTTTTAATTATACGAAGTGCATGATTTTATTAGGTATGATGAATTAACTTATGAAATATGTATTTCTATTCGGATGTGTATATGGATTATAAATGTATTTATTATGTTTATGATTTATATGTAAAAGGTTTATTTATAAACTATAACACATTAATAAAATAATAATAATAACTAAGCAAAGCCTAATGAGCAAATCATTCATGTTGAGTGCCAAAAAGGAAAACACGCAGAATGCCAGAAAGGTGTGGTAGTTCAAATATAATTTATCTATTTACTGGATAGTGAACACTTGATGTACATGTAGAGCAAATAAGACAAAATAAAGGAACTGATCTAAAAACTAATGGTTGAACAAGGCAATAAAATAATAAAATTAGTAACAGAAAGAATGAGGATAAAGTTGCGCTTCGGCAGCGAAGTTGTGGAAGTTGTGGAAATAGAAGTTGTGGAAATTGAAGAAGGCTGCCTTCATCAGGGCGATGATTGTGAACACTGTAATGCAAATGAGACCTTAGTTCTGGTGGTAAGCCTTTTTGTCCACTGCGAGCAGTTTCTCTTTGCCACTAAATTGTTTTTTTTTAATTGATTATTCACAATCTAATTGTATATCCTGAGTGCCAAGCAGGACACACACAGAACTAAGGTATCGTTTGCCTTACATGTTTCACAATCATCGCCCTGATGAAGGCGGCCATCTTCAATTTTCACAACTTCGCCCTCGAAACGCAACTTTGACAAGGGGACATACACCATTTGCCTCAGTGGCCTACTTGTAAATTCCAATGCACCACGCCACATTTTCTTGCCCCCTGTCGCGTTGGTATAACGTGCCTCTGATCAAGGCTCGATACAACTGATCTCTGATCCAGGCATAAACTGTTTTTGATCAAGGACTTTTCAAGGCAGAACCAATTTCAGATTTTCTCCAATTCTAAAGTATAGTTTGTTTTGAGTACTGCCTTACAACAAAAGCAGGTTGTTATACTACGGCACTATTTGTTACAGGATGAAAATGTTTTTTCCTTTGAATGTTTTGATTGAAATATTCAGATGAGACAAATGCTCTCTTTTCCTTTGAATGCCGTAAATGTGTTTATATATTTGAATCAGTCTACCTAGCCACGGCATAACCTTTTCAGTTTGCAAGGACTCCTGTTTAAAGGTGTGCATCTATGTGTTTACATGATGATATGTTTTGCTATTGAATATGTTCACTTTAGCTCACTATGAGCTTCTACTATTGCTGTCTTCGGACACTGTTTACTGATGGGGCTATACTTTATTCTCATTCTTTCTGTTACTAATTTCAATCTTTCATTGCCTTGTTCAACCATTCGTTGTTAGATCACTAGAATCAGTTCCTTTATTTTGTCTTATTTGCTCTGCATGTACATGTATGTATGTATGTATGTATGTATTTATTTTTTGTATAGCGCCGATAGCCCGTGGGCATCAGGGCGCTTCGGCAAACAACGAAAAACAAAACAATACAATAGGAACGTCTGCGCTAAGCCATGAGGTGGTCATAATCCCCCGTATCCCAGTTCATCATCTGAAAAGATGAGTCTTCAACCCTTTCCTAAAAACAGTAAGGTTGGTAACGGTTCTGAGTGTTTCTGGAACACTGTTCCACAAGCTGGGGGCCTGCACCAAAAAGGAACTGCCCAGCCCAGATTTCAATTTAAACTTGGGGACGATCAACAGGCATTTACCCTTTGAACGAAGATTCCTACTGGGGGTATGAAGCACTAAGCCCTTTTTCAGATACTCAGGAGCAGAGCCGTACAGGCATTTATGCACCAGGCAGAGAGCTTTGAATTTAATACGCTCCTCCACTCTGAGCCAATGCAAGGCTATTCTCTCTGCAGTAACATGATCTCTTTTCTTCAGATTTTTTACCAGCCAAAAACATCAAGTGTTCACTATCCAGTAAATAGATAAATTGTATTTGAACTACCACACCTGTCTGGCATTCTGCGTGTTTTCCTTTTTGGCACTCAACATGAATGATTTGATCATTAGTCTTTGCTTAATTATTGGGTGAACCAATTAGGCTTTCAATAATATAGCCACTCTGGCCGTCACCCACTGGTAGCAGCTGTCATATCCTTTTGAAAAAGAGGTGTCTTCTCTTGCACTTCACTTTCTTTGTTGATGGGTTACCTGAGTGGCCTCACTGGCAGGTATTAAAATGAACAACTACTTCTCAGCTTGTTTCACCTGATACACTCTCCTGCCAGGTGATGTGATGATTATGTGCACTCTTGATGCTTTGGTACTGTTTCATGGGTGAGAGTCCCCGACTTGCATATTCTGCTGCTTTGGAAAGTCTACCTGATGTACTCTCCAGCCAGGTACTAGGACTAAGATGAGTACTTGTGATGCTTTGATTTTACACTTATTGGTGTGGGCCCCAGACTTGCATATCCTACCTTTATTTGTAGTCCACCTGGTATACTCTCCTGCCAGGTACTGTGACTGTGATGATAACTCTTGATGCCTCTGCAGTCCAATATTGTTCTTGCCCTGGGGTCCCAGACCGTATATGTGGAGCCTTTTTGTGTTTGCCCACTTTTATCCCACTGGCTTGAGCCCATCTCTCCTACGACCTGCATACCTTTTTCTCTGGCCTGTGACATTGTCAGGGCTCTTCGGACGCCGGCTGTCAGTTGTGGGGTAATCTCACCGTGGTTTGCCTACCTTCGGTCTGCGGCGGCTCCTCAGGGACAGCATTTCTCCTGGTGGCTGCACTTCTGCTTCCCACTCTCCCTTCCCTTCTTGCGACTTCCCGGTCCATTCCCCTCCCCATCTTCCTTGAACTTCGCAGTTCCTCCAGGGAGGGAGGTTCGATAAAGCTAGTCTGCCCTTCCCTTTTAAAGAACCCATTGTGAATAATTGTCCATATTGACTAAACTACGTGTGTTGGTTCTTTGGAGTATTCCTCACTACTCCATGCATCTTCCTTGTCGTAGTATCCTTAATGCCATGATTCACTAAGGTACTGATGTTCTTCTTCGTCTCAGTGTTTCTACAGGATTCATAAGGGTAGTCCCTACTTTTCCTCGTCGCAGCACTTTATAATTATAATACTTGTGTAGTACTTGTTAAGGGGGTGGATGTGTCTACCCTACACAGGAACATGGAAGTGTAGGGGGTTCCATGAGCTTCTATGGGGTTAAGAGGAGGAGGGAGGTTGTGATGGGGTGGGTAAATACTGAGTTCTCCCTAGTGTGTGTCGTCCCTCATTCCATACAGGCATTCCCTCCCCATGTGATCCTACCATGATACACTACCCCCAGGGGGATTAATGGACTGTGGCCGTACTGCCCGGGCCCCATGAGAAGGGTCTTCTCCTATGAGAGAAGAGACGACATTTAGGGATTCGTCAAAAGGGGCTAAAGCCTGATCTGTCCAATGGCTGTTGCGCCGCTGCTACTGGAGAACAACTAACTGAACAACTCAATGACGTAGATATGAGTAACACATTGACATTGGTACATGATTAGCAAAACGAAAAAGAACTAAAAATATGACAGCAGTAGCGAACTGGAGTTAACTTGTATTGCAACCTGCTCAGCCTATGCAGCCTTGCTGTTTTCCAAAACCGACTCCAAGTTTTGACCACTATTACACCCTGAAAAGACAAGATTTGAATTGTAACTGGGGCATGGGGGGGTGCAGCAGGAACCTAACACGTCACGGGGGACCTTAAAGTAGTCACCTGGAATGTCAGGGGGCTCAATAGCTATTTAAAAATAAATAAGGTTATGATGTACTTGCGTAGGCAAAAAATAGACGTAGCCTTGCTACAAGAAACTCATCTAACGCGAGAAAAGCTAGAAGTGGTCAAAAGCAAGTGGAGTGGTACAGTTGTGGGTGCAGCCTATTCAGCCTATGCTAGAGGGGTGATTACCTGGGTGGCACCGCATGTTCCATTTCAGTTGTTACACTCTACAGTTGAGCCAGATGGGAGGATGGTTATAATAAGGGGTTGGTGGAGAACAAAGAAGTATGTATTATTAACACTTATGCCCCAAACCAAGACACAGCGGCATACTTTAAAACTTTATAAAGCAAGCTCAGTGTGAACCTCGGGGGGGGGGGGGCAGTGATCTGGGGAGGAGACTTCAATTGTGTGCTAGACCCAAAAATAGACAGATCAGATGCCAAAATAGATAGACCCACTTCAGCTGCCAGGGTGTTGCAGACTCTATTAACAGATCTAGGGCTACAGGATGCATGGAGGTCACACCATCTGCAAGACAGACAATATTCACACTATTCAGCCCCCCAGAACCTGCACACTGGTCTATGGACACACATGGAATAATGATAAAAATAGCACAAGAGGAATACAAAGCGAGGGTCCTCTCGGACCATTCGCCGTTGGTACTAACATGGCAATACAGACCCCCGAGAACTAAGATACCGACATGGCGCTTCCGAGCGGAAGCGCTAAAAGATGAGGTTTTTAGGGAGGACATGAGAGAGGAAATAATAAGCTATTTTGAGATTAATACTGGTAGTGTGGAGACAGCGGGTATGCTCAGGGAAGCGTTTAAAGTAGTAGTGAGAGGGATAGCTATAGCCAAGTCCGGGGGGTTACAAGGAGGGATTTTAGTCGGACTACAGGAAGCAGAAACGGAGCTAGAGATAGCACTAAAAAGGGGAGGTAATACTAAGGAAAGTAACGAAGCAATACTTAAGCTGCAACAGAAATGCGCGTGATTCTGGGAGAGGTTGTGCAACCTCAACTATAAAAAATATATATAGAGGCAGCATGCAGGGTGGGATAAACCAGGGAGAGTCCTGGCATAGTTGTACAAAAGTGAGACTCCCAGACCCGCAATTATAATGATAGCGAAAGAAGATTGGAGTATAGTAGACACCGAAGAAGGAGTTAACCAGGAATTTGCAAATTATTACCTTATCCTGTATGGAGATGCAGAGGACAACGATAATAAGGGAATAAGTGAATCACTGGAAGATATTGGATTGTCGTAGATTAGTGCAGAAGAACGAGAGGAGCTAGACGCACCGATCACTCTGGAGGAATTGGAAGAAGTAGTAATGCAATTACCTACTAGTAAACCCCCAGGGGCTGACGGACTTCCCAGCAAATTTGATAAAATGAGATACTCCCCCCGCTCCTAGAGATGCTGAACGAGGTATATGAAGTCGGGAAATTACCAGAGTCCCTAAGAGAGGCGATTATCATACCACTCCCCAAACCTAATAAGCCAGGTAGTGAGTGTGGCTTCTGCAGACCCCTATCGATGTTGAACCAGGACAGTAAAATACTGACGGCGGTCCTGGCAAA
Source organism: Ambystoma mexicanum (assembly GCF_040938575.1). Classification (NCBI taxonomy): domain Eukaryota; kingdom Metazoa; phylum Chordata; class Amphibia; order Caudata; family Ambystomatidae; genus Ambystoma; species Ambystoma mexicanum. Next base: position 681,747,587 of record NC_090925.1, read on the forward strand.
CAGAATGAGAAAAGTCATTAATAAACTGATACACCCGGACCAAACAGGTTATGTCCTCAACAGGAATATACCAAATAACCTTAGGCGGCTCCACCGAGTCATTAAACATGCAAACGAGGAGGCGGAGGAGATGGCAATAGTTTCATTGGACGCAATAAAGGCCTTCGACTCGGTCAAATGGCCATGGCTGATTGTGGCCCTGACCAGCTATGGAATAGGACCGGGGTACCTCAGATGGGCCAACCTATTATATAGCGAGCCGCTGGCCAGAGTTAAGACAGGCGCGGTAATATCAGAGAGGTGGAAACTAAGTAGAGGTACTAGGCAGGGATGCCCGTGGTCCCCTATGTTGTACATTTTGGCCTTAGAGCCTCTGGCGATATACCTAAAACAGCAGTATGACATAAAAGGTATTACCATAAAAGGGCAACCGCATTTAATCTCTTTGTACGCAGATGATATGTTGTTATACCTACGCTACCCGGAAGAAAAACTCCAGTACGTCCTGGAGGTGATGGAGCGATTTGCAAGGCTTTCACATATAGCTGTGAACCCCAAGAAATCTTGTGTATTTCCATTGGGCAGGTACAAAGGGATCCCGTTAGAACAACTACCGATCCTGCAGATACCTTGGGAGGTTAACACTTTTAGATATCTTGGGATAGATATTTATCACACGGTGGAAGCAGAGCACAAATGCAACACAGAAAAGCTGTTAAGAATATTGAAAACAGTATGAGGTTCTGGGCGAAGCTCCCCTTGGCGATGATGGGGCGGGGGGCAATGCTGAAAATGGTGGTCCTGCCAAGACTGTTGCATTACTTTGGGAACATCCCATATTTGATACCTAGACGATTCTTTGTTAGAATAAATAGCATATGCAGGGAATTCCTCTGGCATGTGGCCCTTTGGAAACTACAAAACTCACATGAGAAAGGGGGCATAAAATTGCCAAATTATGAGATCTAATATATAGCAAGTCAACTGCAATATGTAGTTAAATGGCTCTCTGAGGAGCCAACTTCGGAATCCAGGATGTTCCGCTTGGACTGTGCCCCATTCTTCCTAAAAGAAAAGATGTGGTAGCCCAGATTGGACATGGAAGGCCGTCCAAAGATGATGATGTTTGGGTGGGAGATATGGCGCAGAGCCTGTCAGATAATGGGGAATCCATCCCCATGTTCCCAGCAGTTTCCATTAGTTGCTTTGGCGGGGAAAGAAAAGCAGCTAAGATTAACAATCAGGATGCATTGAGAGCCGGCAGGGATAGCAACAATGGGTGACATATGGCAAGAGGGGGGGTATAAAGGATTTTGAGGGGTTGGTGGAAGAAACGGTGTTGCATGTGGGGCAGTATATCACATACCATAGGGTGGTGCAGCGCGTTAAAGAGACATGGTCCGAAGTAGTACTAGCAGATGAACCGGACGTCACTATAGATATAATATATGATATAGCAGAGGGGGGACGCGAAGAATCCAGAATATATGGGCTGATGATGACCAAAGTGGGGATAAAGGTGGCGCAGCTCAGACGGGACTGGGAAGAGCAAGTGGGTACCCAAATGAGTGATGGGATGTGGGAGCGTGCCCAAGGATACCACAAGAAAGTGTCAAGAAATGCTAGATTACAACAGATACAATTATATGTAACCCACAGAGCGTATTTGCCTCCCCAAAGGATAGCTAAATTCAAGAATGCAGGACGACAATCATGCCCCAAATGTGACCAAGAAAACACTGGAATGGTACACATGTACTGTTCATGCCCAATAATAGAGAGATTTTGGGGAGAAATGGCACATAGAATGGAAGAAAAGGGGATCAATATGGTGGTGGACACAGTGTGGGCTTGGGGGATTTCCCAGATCACTTAAATTTAAGCATGTGAGTAAACTGAAAGAATTTCCAAGGGGTGGAAAGCATGTCATAGACCAAGAATAGAAGTGTGGTGGAAAGATCTGGAGAAATGCGCAGAGGCAGAAACTGCAGTATGGCGGAAGTAAGCAATGTCAGGGAAGAGGAAGGGCGGGAACCTTGGTAGCTTGGAAACAACTAATAGCGGGATTCTTTGGGCCCACGTATGATGGAGCAAGTGATCGGAACCCAACAGAACATTCCGAAGAGGAACCCCTACCTCAAGACTGATAACAAATATTGGGAAAGAAGGCTCTGGAAGGGGGGAGGGAATGGGTGAAACAGTGGACACGGATAAAGTGATGTATATTCAGATGTCATTATGTACACTGTAAGTTTGGTTTGTGTTGGTTATTGAAATAAAATCAATAAAAAAAGTTTAAAATAATTTAAAAAGTTTTGACCACTATCACTATTAAGTCCATTGGTTGATGCTGTTTACAGACTCTTGAACAATGGATGGCTGTGTTGGCATTTATGGTATTCTAACTTGAATGAAAGAGGTTTAGCGACAAACGGTTTCAATTACCTTCACATCCCCCTTCCTCGTTCCAGTACTTACTTGTAAGTGCCAACCACCTCCTGCAGGAAACCTTCTTTTATTTTTATTTTCCACTCCTATGCCCAGTCTCCTTCCATTGGGGCATAACACAGCCAGACACCAACCAGTTATTTCTTTCCTGCCTCTGGCAGAGACGCTTCATTCCGATTCCTTTCCTTGCTGGGCCAATGGGGGTCAACGTTTCTGTGATCCTCGGGCGAGGGAGGAGGCTCCTGAGGGATCCCTCCCCACCTGGGGGCTCATGCTCCCAGAGGTCCTGCTGAGCCATTTGAGCTGGCAGCCATGCACCGCCATGGAGAGGTGGGGCTCCTGGTTGAGCTTGTCTCATGGAAGAGGCTCTGCCGCCGCTGTGCTGCTCAAGCTGAGGGCGGCAGTCGTCCTGCTGGAGCCGGGGCCTACAGCCCATACGGGTGAGATTTGTAGGAACCACGTGATTCTTGGACGGACCATGGCTTCTCTGGAAAAATCGGTGGGGTTGCTCCGCAACCATGTCAGGTGTGCTGCATGGTGGTTGCCTTGATCCGATATAGGCTCTCCTGTGGTCCTCCCGCTCCCTGGTTCTTCCCTAAGGGTCCCTGTTCCTGATGGACATCACTTGGGGGCGTGGAAATTTGAGAGGGGAAAGGTTATGGCTGGGTGGGGTCTCCAAGGAAGTGGCTCTTTCCATCTAGCTGAAATCATACGACAGGCATTGGGGGAACTTCAATGCCTGGTGTCAGGGTAGGGCCCTTACTCCTGCCTTTGGTACGGGGGCTAGCATCCTTAAGTTTCTGCAGAAAGGGTTCAACTTGGGGTTGTCCGTTTCTACCCTACAAGCGCAGTGGCTATATATGCCATGGACACCACGTCTGCTACATGGCTGGGGGGAAATTGGGTGACCCAATTGGGTCCCGTGCACGCTACTTCCAGTGGTACGCTGACGATACACAACTCTTCATCAAACTTCCTACTGAGGCCCTTACACCTTCCTTCATCCCGGACTGCCTCTCTGCCATCCAAGCCTGGTGCACTGCTAATGACCTCTGCCTCAATGCCAGCAAAACAGAGATTATCCCTATTGGGTCCCCTACACCCTACTTCTTCCCTCACTCTGGCCTTCCTCCAAGGGCTCCCCCCAACCTCCTACTCTGTAGCCAGGAAGCTTGGAGTGATCTTAGACTCCTCCCTTTCCTCCATCCCTCATATTAAGGACATCACCAAGAAAACCCACTTTCAGCTCTTCCTTCTCAAAGGAACTCTATCCTTCGTCACATTCCCCCAGAGACTCAATGTTACTCATGCTCTGGTCCTCTCCAGGCTAGACTATTGCAATAGCCTCTTACTTAATCTGTCTTCGTCCAACCTGTAACCCCTCCAGCTAACCCAGAATAGGGCAGCAAGACTTATCCTTGGCCTCAAGCCCAGGGACCACATCTCTCCTGCCCTACAAAGCATTCACTGGCTCCCGGTCACAGAACGGATTATATTCAAATCCCTTTGTGTCATCCAAAAGGCTATCTGGGGCTGGGCACCAGTATATCTTCAACGTTTCCTGACCAAATACTCGCCTTCTAGACCCCTGCGTTCCTCTGGCACCAACTCCCTGTGTGTGAAGCGGTTTGCTAAACAGAGAGCTGGTGGTCGATCACTTTCCTCAGCGGGCTCCCTTCTGTGGAATAGCCTCCCTCTCCCTCTGCGTCTTGAGCAGGACCTCCTTAAATTCTGAAAAAGCCTCATGACCTTTCTCTTTACCTCTTCCTTCTCCTCCTCTCTTCCCTGCTAATCATACAGTAGCATGACTGATGTGCAGGGCCCTGACCCGCCACATCTCTCATCCCAGCCGCTGCCTATTTTTTACTGCACTTACTTAGGCTCCCACAGGAAGTTGCACTTACGTTCTTCTCTTCTTATGCACTTCACCCTGAGCACTTCTCCATGAGCACCACAGCACCTATCCCTTAGCCCCCTGCCATCTGCACTTGCACGTTCTGAACACTCACAAGGCATAGTAGGTGTGTCTCCCCTCCCTGCTATTCTTATTATTTATAGCTCTATTAATTCAATTATTTATCTTTGTTGTAATTCATTGTCTCACGAAATTGTCCTGGCTGCCCTTTTTCCCCAACCCTTCTTCCCCAGAAGAAGAGCTGTGGAAGACCTTGAATGTCCAAAGGGTAGTCCTGCTGTACCTGGAAAGGACCAGGCCGTTCAGGCATTCCGGTAACCTTTTTGTTACCTTTGCTGGTCTGTCTCTGGGGAAAAAGGCATCAGCCTCACAGGCAGTCCTTGGTTGCGCAACATGATCTCCATAGGCTATACGGTGGAAGGTACCATCTGCCTCCGGGGATACAGGGTCTTTCCACCAGGGGCATGGTCACTTCTTGGGCTCAGGCAAGAGAGAACCAACGATAAACTTTGGTATCAAGCCAAATGATACTAGCAAGTGGTGGGACTAGCACAGACAAATGATAAGACACCCGGGGGCTGACACCAATGACATTGCCCGAATGGCCAAAATACATACAGAACTAGCTGTATCGAATCGACGGATACTTCTAAGGGAGTGAAGACTTATCACTGCGTCACTGAGGAAACGGCTGGTGCACACTGCCCATCAAGACCGTAGAGGGATTGAAAACACAAAAAACGACCCTGGCATCATGTGTGGTTCCCACTCATGCATGTGCTAGTTAAGGAAATGGTCCGAAGCTGTCTCCGGTGACAATGCACATCAAGGGCAGATTCACCCATACTGCTACAGGAGACTACCATGCCCGAGGGGCCATGGTGCAGAATCACCAATAGAAAATGTCGAATATCTGCTGGTAGCCATAGATGAATTCTCAAGCTTTCCTGTGGTAAAACAGGTGCATGCTGCAGTGTTTAGTCAGGTGGCAGGCATCATAGACAAGGTATTTAGTGAGTGTGGTAATCCATACACTGTGAAGACAGATAAGGGCCTGTCATTCAACAGGAAAGATTTCAACAGATTTGCATGCCATACGGGATTGCAACATCAGAAAATCACCCCTCTGTCGCCACAAGCCAGCGGCATGGCCAAAGGGTTCATGTCGTCAATCAAGAGAACGCTCCAAAAGGCAACAAATGAAAACATGTCTGCACAACAAGCACTGTGCAGGATGTTCAGGCACTATAGTAATATGCCTCATGATGCCACAGCGAAAACCCCGGCAGAGCTCATGATATTGAATCAACCAAGAACAGGCCTACTCAGAAGTCACCTAAGTGGAAGACAAGAAGATGAAGAAATACAGAAGAGGAATGCATGCCGAGAGAACAGACAGATCTAAGATGAGAAGCCAAAGTGAAGGAGCCAACTGTTGAAGAAGAACTGCTAGTGAAGTAGCAAGAACAAAAGTGGACTCAAGATGTACCGTCACACCGCTAAAGGTAACTGAGAAAAAAGGTACGATGATGATTGCCTAGAGTGACTGTCGGTAAGTAACAAGGAACGCTTTGCATTTTAAACGTTTTTAGACCCTTTGGAGAAGGGGCTGAGGAGAGGAGGAAGAGAGTGACCATCAACAACCCGCAGGTGAAGCAGGAGGAGTGAACTCAGTGGATCCTGAACCTGAAGGAGTAGTTATCCTGACACAGGTCGGACACACAGGAAAGTAAAAAGGTTGTTATGATTGGTGGAAGAAGCCTAGACAGATCAAAATAGATACGTGGGGGAAGGGGGTGATGTTGTGAGGGCAAACCAGCATTGCCCCTTTAAGAGACATAGAGGCATGGGACACGAAATCAGGTGGGAGGAGGGAGAGAGTGAGTAAGCAAATGGGGAGGATTTGGGGAGAGGGTCATTGATGTAACGGGGAAATTGGGGGAAGAAAAATAAAGTTGATCTCTGCACCTCCACTGCGTCTTTCCTTTGCCTACCGTCACCTGAAAGTGTTGGTAACACCAGGTTCTGTTAAGATGAACTCAACTGCACCTCATTGACCCAAAATGATTGGATTTTTGGAGCCTGGTCAGTGGCATACGAAGCATTGGGGCGGGGGACCAAGCTGCCCCCCCGTGACTCTTTTAAGAGCCTGACCGGGACAATTGTCAGTGGGACAGCTCTGCCATTGGGCACCTCAATGAGGGTGCCCAACAGGTAAGGTGTCCTGCTGGCACGACAATCAATGTGTGCTGAGCAATTCCTGCTCAGCAAGCACATTGCCTCGGCAGCAGGATATCTGATGCTTCCTAACGGGAGGTGTTCTGCGGCCAGGACAATGTCCCAAGGAGCCGTGGGCAGCAGAGGGGCTTTCCCGTTGCTCTATGCCAACGGAGCATTATAATGTGATCCATTAGGCACTGATGGGGCGGAATATGAGGGGGAGACTATTAGGGTCTTTTGTCCGTTTAGAAATGGAATGGGAGGGAATGATCAGAGGGGAGAAGGGTGCATAATGGTGCATGTTTAAATGCTTTATGAAATAATGGGCATGGCTTTAAAACCCAAGGGGGATTTGTTAGTCTCACATTAATCTGCAAGAGGCTATTGAGACTTTGCAGGTTGGCGAGAATAAAAACTAAAGCCATATTCTTATTGCTCAACATATTTCTATGATCATGTATATAGTGTATAGTTAACTATAAAAGGCAAGTTTATTATGTAATGTGGTTTTCTTCCAAGGCATTGCTATAAAGTATTATTTAAGCAAATGAAATGCAAAGCAAAACCTTAATAAATGTCTATATCAACTAAACCTGGGAAGATGTGCTCAGTTGCTTAAATTCCACCATCCCAGGTGGAACTCTGAGCCTCTCTCTCGACTATAGCTCTCTTAACCTGTGGCATTCCCCAGGGATCTAACCTATCCCCCTGGTTCTTCAACGTCTATATGCCTGCCCTGGCACGTGTGGTTGCCACTTTCACCTCTAACTTCCAGTGTTACGTCAATAACATGCAACTATCTTTCAGGCTACCCTCAGCCGCCTTCTCCTCCTCTCTCAGATCTGAATCTCTGTCCGCTATTCAGTCATGGTGCGCTGCAAATGCAAACGACCTCTGCCTCTACGCCAGTAAGAGTGAGATTGTTTGCATTGGGACCCCTGCTTTCCCACTTTCACTCTGGCCGGCCTCCCTTGGCCCTCACCTGCACCCACCTACGAGGCAAGAAAACTTGGGGTCATTTTTGACACCACTCTCTCATTCTCCTTTCACATCTCATTTCTGACGTCTCTAAAAAGTATAACTATCAGCTACACCTCCTCAGAGGCACTCTACCTTTTCTCACTTTCCCCCATCAGCTCAATGTCTCCAGAGCCCTGGTTCTCTCTAGGCTGGACTATTGCAACAGCCTCTTCCCCAATGTCCCTTTTTCTGCCTTGCGCCTTCAGCAACTCATCCAGAACAGAACCCTGAGACTTATCCTTGGCCTCAAGCCCAGGGACCACATCTCTCTGGCGCTGAAATCCCTTCACTGGCTCCCCATGGCTGCAAGTATCAAGTTCAAGACCCTCTGCATTGTTCACAAGCTTTCTGGGGCCTTGGACCGACCTACCTGCAACGCTGCCTACCTAAATACTGTCTCTCACGAGCCCTCTGCTCATCTACCTCCAACCAGCTGCGAGTGAGCCCGTTCCCCAAGCAGAGATTTGGAAGGAGATCCTTATCCTCAGCAGGTGCCTCCCTCTGGAACAGCCTCCCTGCCGCCCTACATCTTGAGCCTCTTTTTCTTAAGTTCTGGAAACTTCTCAAGACCTTCCTCTTCTCCTCTTCCTTCTCCCTCACTCCACCCTGCTAACCTAGTTTTCTGCTCATTTCCCTCTCTCGCTCCTCTTCCTTACAGCTTGCTGACTGGCCACCTGGTGTACCTTAAAGTCTCACAGGTCCTTGGCACCCCCGCCAGTCCTCTTTCGCACTTGACTCAGTGCCCACACCCCACCCATAATCTCTGTACTTGAGAAATAACCCAAGAGAGTGGCTCTCTCTGCACTTACTCCAGCCTCCACCGACCGGGTGCACTTGTACCTCCCCCTCCCTGTGACCGTCTGGGCACTTGCACGATCCGTACCCACTGTGCTTGAATATCGTCTGTCTGTTCTCCCTTTTCTTCACCCCTTAATTGCACTGGAAAAAATGCAGAATCGCTGTAAGGCCTATTTGATGTATCTCAAATTGTTAAATGTATTTTACACACTTACTCTGCATGTGCAGACTATTATCGTCTCAGAACGTCAAGGGCTCTGAGCGACTGTTGTTTTTTCCCCATGTTCCCAACCTCCTTAAGGCTTTGAAACAGTTGGCTGTTTGTAAATAAACAATACCATACCAAATTGTCCATATCCCAGTTTCACCATTTAAACGAAGCGTGCGATGCTGAGCAAATCCTTTAATCGCTCAGTCATATCTGCCGCTCAGTAAGTGATTCTGATTCACTTAATAGCTTATGTTGAGATATCATGCTATTATTAAAAAAAAAGCCTAATGACTATAGAGTTTCTCCATATATAATAATAGTGCAATTTAGGTATTTTGCACAACAAAGTTATTTGCCACTTGGCTTAATTATGGCAACTTATTCAAAAGTCACTTCCAATGTGCCTCCAAGTATCAAAGACTGATGATGCTCCTTGGAAGTCACTCTGTTGCTGCAATCCATATGCAAATTAGGATCCCCACCCCCTTGCAATGCTGCATACACTCATAGGCGTGCCCAGGGTGTATTGACATTTGAGAGGTGCAGACCAGGGGCGTGAGGAGTTTGGGACAAGGCACTGGCAGAACACAAGGAGCACTTAAGGGAGGATGAGGACCTCGGTCACTAGTGGGTGGGCTGGTGTCCTGAACTTGCGACACTTTTGACATTCGTGTAGGCGTTGAGGGTCTTGGGGCCATATGGACAAAGAGAACAGTGGTGGCAATAACAGGCATTTTGAAGATCTTGGGGTGATGGATTCGATCATTCACATCGTTAAGCTGTGCCAGGAGCCTGGTGCCTATTCTGTGCCGCGAGGTCGTTCATCTATAGAGACTTGGGCAGACAGCGTGGGCAGCTTGGGATGCATGGACAGGCTTCAAAGAGTAGAGCGTGAGTGAGTAAGAGCACGTGCATAATATGTGTAAGGGGAGACATTTTAAAACACAACATAAAACTAAGCAGAATTCCACAGTACGGCAACAGAACACCACAGCGCGTGTCTCCCAAGGAGGTCGAACCCTGATGTGTAGGAGTGTGTGAGAGAATTCATGCCAGTGATTTTTTTTTTAGAAGGGTGGTGAAGGTTATCTAGGAGTTCAATCCTATAGTAATATATTGGAGCATTTGGCTCGCTGGGAAGATGACGATGGCAGGGCGACAGCCTCTCACGGTAAGTGAAAGGATATGAATAGCATCGCAGCATATAACATAGCTGCATACAATGCAGAGAACCGCGTAACATTGCCCAGCAATCCCTAACGAACCCCGTTATACAAAACTACAGAATCACATCGCAAAACAGCACACCGTAATTGCAGATGGATTACCTAGCATAGCACTACATCACGACAACACATAACATGGCACACGATAACTGCATTGACATGCTGATTCGCTCCTGCGGTGCTATAAACGACTCAGGTTTTAGAGCGCAGACGTCATAAAAAATAACCTATTTTTATAGCCAGGACCATGCAATACAACAGCACGATGAAGGAGGCAGCAAGCAATTGAGAATTCACCGCATTGTCCCATCTGTGTATGTTTTTGGTTAGCGGCAAGCCGGCAACATCATATGCTCTCGTCACATTCTGCGAGGGTGGTCAAGGGTATTTTTTGTTACGCCACAGACGGCCCCTCGCACGACCAAGTGACATCTGAAATTATTCGTGTGACCGTATGGGACGTGCGTTTAATGGTCAGCCAAGGGCGCCAAGTATAAGGGTGCTCTGGGGCACAGGCACGGTGCACACCCCGGGAAAACCAGTTTGCGGTAATTCAATGGCACAACTAAAATCCAGGGACCGGCACCCACCGAGAAAGTTGGCTCCCCTTCCTTTCAGGGGCACCTGTTAGCCCGCCGTGTGGGGGGCTACTCGCGAGACAATCCCAGGTTTAAGAGGCACTGACCTCATTAAAATGAAACTGGTCACATGCTAGCTTTCTTTCTGAAGCATCGCCATTGTGACATGTGTCAGACCCTGCCCTTCAGATATTTCAGAGGGAGCAGGCTAACCCGAGGCAGACCTTACCCCAGCCGTTTGGACCTTTAGCACAACAGATGCCCCGTTCGCTCTCGATAGCCGCAGTTATAGCTGTATAGCGCACACCACAGTGAATTGTCTCGATACCTTAATAATAGATCATAAACAAATGATTGTATTATCCTAGGAAGGATAAAAGGCTTACTTGGTCAGGCAGGGGTTCGAACCTGTGACCCGCGCTCTACAAAGGCAGCCGCCGACATCTGCACCTACCGCATAAACCCGCTTGCCAGCGGTTTTCCTCCTTACAAGCACCACAAGAACTTCACAAATAACAAGACCTCGCGCGCGCTATGAACACAGGCGCGCAACTGCCCCGTCCAATCACCCCCTCTCCCCCCAGCCCATCTCCAAAACACGTGCGCGCGCCACAATACATACACGCTCATACGCACGGGGCAACCGTCGTGCACCGCGTGCTCTGGCTTCGCGAAGACACGCACCGTGCGAACGTCCTCCGAATTTCAAGCCTTCTTAAGATATGGCCGTGACAACGGTCCGGGCAGTGAATCCAAGCGCAGCACGCGACTCGGCGCCCGTCAGGTGAACGCGGGAAGGCAGAACGCGAGCGTTTGAGGGGGCCCGATGCGGCGCGCGCTGGGCTCACATCTCAAGGCCGTTTCCATGGGAACCGCTAGGCGACGGTAGTGCGACGACGTTAGGCAAACAGTTAAGTGCGGTGGAGGCCGAGGCTCTCGTAACCGCCAGAATCAGATGAGCTTCTGGCTCCCTGGTTTGGCTCGCTTTTTCTAGCTACCCTTTCCTGATTTGACTGGCGCTCCAACTCTCTGGTCTCAAAGTGAGCGAGCTGTCAAACTCAATACCAGTCAGTTTCATATAGTATTTGGCCGGCGCCCCTCCACCCCCCGGGAATAATTGCGAGGGTGAGCCACAAAAACAAAGGCACGGTTGCAGGAAAATGTGTTGTTTCCTGAGTTGGAGAATAGGGTGGAGATGGTGCTGTCAAGCTGCCCATGGTGCCAAATGTTGGGACCGTTACACAAACAGCCGCCTATAGAAACGCCTGAGAGAGCATGCAGACTGTGGCAGAAGCCAGCATGGAGCCACAAAAACAAAGGCATGGTTGCAGGAAAACGTGTGGTTTCCTGAGTTGGAAAAAAGGGTGGCGATGATGCTGCCCAGCTGCCAGTGGTGCCAGAATGAACGTTGTTCCTGCCGTATCAGGGATGTTACACACCCGACACCAGGTCTTTTCTTTACGGACTCTGGAGAGTGCATGAAGAGCTATCCGTAGGGACGGATGATGCCCTGCTGGGGGGGTCCCGGATTGTAATTTTCCTAGAATGATTTCAAGGGTGATTGACATTGACCACACATGGCACCAGGGAGCCACAAAAACAAAGGCATGATTGCGGGGAAAAAGTGTGGTTTCCTGAGTTGGAGAAAAAGGTGGCGATGTAAAATGCATTTGCATCATGGAACAAGTGATTTTTACTGGTTTATGGTCATTTCATCTAAAACCATTGCATCTAATACCATTCCATCGACATTTTTCCATCTAAAAAATGCATTAGATGGAGAAAAAAAAATTGCGGGGTCCCCCGACAAACCCCTGTTTTTTACCCTTTAAAATGCACCTGAACAAAAATGAATCCTTTACCCCCCAAACACATGCATTGGATGGACATTTTTTAGATGGAAACATTTTGATGGAATGGTATTAAGTGGAATGGGTTTAGATGAATTGACTAGATAACATTTTTACTTGCTCCATAATAATGCAACTATTAGCATTTTCAAAGAATCTAAAACATTTAGATTCTTTGAAAATGCAAAGACTGGTGGTGTCCTTTGTGCCCTACACAGCACTTTACACGGGTGAAGGCCAGCGAATAAAGCCCCCATGCCTTCACTCATATAGAGCTCTGTGAAAGGGATCAGGAGACCATGGGTGACGTCAGCCATTGCAGATTCTTCGAGGGCGCAGTTAGAAACAGCCCTGTAGGGATCCCGAATGGCTCTTCACCCCTCCCTCTGCCTGCCTGTCTCAGGCCGGGGGTGGGGTCAGTATGTTGACTCTGCCCTCTGCCTGTTAGAGAAATAGGCACGAAGAGGGGTGAAGGGCATCTCCTGATCCTCTTCCTCCAACATGATGCCGTTGGAGGAAGTGGGAGAAAGCCCGGGCCATTTATTTATTTATTTGCAATTGGTTTACAGCAAACCTTTACAAAAACAGAAACCAGAAATCGACTCAGTACATAATATGAAAACACATAAAATCCCAAAGGGAAACGAAAAAAAGAAAAGAGAAATAATAAATACAAGTTGGGCACTCAACCATTTTAAAAAATACAACACAGTTATTCACTTATTCATAGAATACACGTGTTATACAAGGATAAAAACACAGACTATCATATAAATAATTTAAAACAAATCGCTAAGCTAGAGCTAAGAAAATACCTCATCCTCATTGTTTTTAAACATACACACTCCAATACCAGGTGTGGGGCAGTCTCCATTTGTCCGTAATTTGCAGCCTTAGGATTAAGCAGATCATTCTGACCAAGCTTGCTTTTCCCCTACATCAGCAAAAACATTATTTCACTATCGACCTCCGTCAAATTTAAAAAGGATATCAGATTGTAATTTAAACCAGTACAGTTAATTGGATTTAGTGGTAAAATACGAAACAGATTTAACCGCAACCCCCCTCCCGTTCTAGCATTAAATCCAGTCTCAGGAAATTCACCCGGGTTTCTGCCAACCTGGCAGAATTACCCGAACCAATAGAAGTAGATACATCCCCTGAAGCAGAGGAGGAGATAATTCAATTACACCAGCAAGAAGGCAAAGACATTAATAAAGGTCATATTGAACAAGACACATCATCTATATAAGGAGAAGAAGTCTATTTGGAAGATAAGGAAATGCCCACTATAGCACCCAGTTGGCTTCCAATCAGATTAGGGAAGATGAAAGATTCCAGGAGGAATTGGACAGACTGGCAGCTAACTCACAGAGACCCATATTACCACAAGGGATGTTACAGCCTTATAGGGAGGGGGAAGACCTGGTAAATGGTTTCCTCAATGTTGAATGTCTGGATCATCAGTTACATTGGGGGGCAGAGCTGAAGACTTGTTGTTTAGCCACTTTACTGAGGGGAGAGATCTAGAACTCTTTGGTTATCCTTCTGGATTCAATAACTGAACTTGATTAAATTAAGTAAGGACCATTGAAAAAGGTGGGCCAAACTGAACATTTCTATTAAGCAAAAAATGAGAAACATCAAATTAAATCCTTATGAAACCCCAGTCGAATTATCTGCTAGGATACAAAATACTTTGTCCCTGTGGATATGAAAGAAACCATTACCAGACATTTTGGACATTTTGACCATAGAACAGTTTATCAATTCAGTGCCTCCTTATCTACAAACATCTATTTTACAATTGAATAAACCTAATTTGTCCCTGGTCGTTGAGACCACCCAAAAGTTCATGGAAGCCAATGGCCACGTGAGAAACCTCCAAAAGGGAGAAGAGTTGAAAAGAGATCTACAAGGATCTTTTCATTCCCCTCATTTGATGACTAAAATTAGAATCCAAGGCACTCCCACTAAATTCTCAATGAGAAAAGCTTCTAGCGGAGAGAGAAAATGTAATTTAAGGAAATAAGTGACCTAAAATTCAAAGAAGGGTGAGTTAAAAGGTATATGGCAGTATTATGCTTTTTGTGTGGACAGTCTGGCCATTTAGCCCGACACTGTGCCTCAAACAAAAGAGAAGAACCAATGGAGATTGGTTATATGATGGGACAAGATCGGGAATAAGAGGATTCTGAGGCAATTTAAGCGGAAGTTACTAATAATTCGTTTCTTGGTAACACGTCCTTTAAAACGTATGATTCTGCAGTATCCAATGGGGATACAGTTAAAGCCTTGATTGATTCTGGAAGTAAACAGACGGCTATAAGGTCTAATTTAATACCTCTTAAAGGTCGGAGAAAAAGCTGCCCAATTAAGGTGACGTGCACATGGGGATGAGGGGATCTATCATCGAACCCCAGTTACTATTGGAATTCATTGGGAGGCTACAAGAATAGACACTGCTTTCATTCCAGGGCTTCCTGAAGAGTCTAGTATTAGTACCAACTTTCCTAACTTTGAAAAGCTGCAAAGCAATGCTAGTAAAACCTCTTCTTCTTATTCCCCAGCTAAATCCTGGGAAAAGGAAGGACTTCCATCAGAAGACCCGGTTTAGGTCTGGGATACCCAAAAACGTTCTTTGATATGGGAGAGGCGACTGGGTTAGGGCAAGGAAAAGAGTCTGGAACATTGGGTCAGGTCTTTAGGGGAAGGGTATGTGATGAATCCTGCTGAATCTTCACTAAATCCCAGCCTAAGATCTCCCTTGTGTCCAGGGGAAGGCACCCGCTACCTGATCCTGACCCTGGGGGTGGTAACATGTGGGAGGATTACATGGAAGGAGGTGGCCGTCAGGAGGAAGTGGTGACTGCTTTAGGACAGGCAGAGTATTCATATTCTGAGGGTGAGAGTCTCATAATTCCCAAACTCTTAATGGCATGCTGTCATTGTTCAAGGACCTGCCGAATAACTACCCAAAGCACATGCTATAAATCCGGTACCTTAGGGGTTCAGGAAGTAAAATTAACCACCTCAGATTTTTATGATTCTGTCTTAAATAGAGGTCCTAACCCCTAGAGTAAATCACAAACCCTTTGCACAACCCCCTAACTCTTGACAACTCTCTGTACACAAAGCAGTTACAACTAACTGAATATAAAAAGACTAAAGCCCCTACAAACCTCAGGATCCATAATGCCTTTGGTACTGGGACGATGAAGAGGGACTCAGAGTCAATGAGGATCAAAGGTGCCATTGAACATAATGAGTGGTCTAGCTGTTGTAGCGTTAGGCTCCTGAGCAGGACATTTAAACTCAAGAATGAGTTGCAGCTGGTGGAGATGCTGAAGGAGAAGTTGAGGTAGCAGCAGGTCGAAATGTATGGTTTTGTGAGGCGTGCGGCAGTGCAGAGATAGTGCAGCAGGAAGCAGAGAAGTGGACGCAGAGACCCCACAGAGCTGTCATAGCTCCACCGAAGAACTGCACCCACCAAGACGGTTATATAATAGCTGGCAGAAGAGTGGACAGACCACTGAGGATCCACCCCAGTGCAAACGAGAGGAAAGGAGATGCCAGAGAAGACTGGTGAGTTGGCCTGAGACTACAGGTGACCACAAAGCACTCCGAACAAGACAATTTGCAGAAACTAATATTTTTGAATACCGTACAAGGAAAGCAAGACAAAGACAGCAAGGTTGCACTTCCTCTTATATGGGACACCAATTGGGAGAAACCTGAAACCCACACTGCCAGCAGCCAAGAGGCCACAGAGGAGTAATCCAAAGGCAAGAGGGGTGCAACTCTCCTTATATGGGACACCAACTGGGGGAAAACTGTAACTGCATTGCCAGCAGCCAAAAGGCTACAGAAGAGTAATACAGAGGCAACTAGGGCGCAATTCCCTTTGTCCCTTCCCTTTATGTGGGATACCAAGGAAATCTGTAACCCACATTGTCAACAGTCAAGAGACTATAAAAAGAAGAAGCCATTGTTCAAACCTTCTCACATGGGATACTGGTGTGGAGAATCTTGGCATAAATATGGCCACAAAGCAAAAAGGACCAATATTATTTAGTCCTGGCAGACGAGTATACCAGGAAAGAAGAAGATGATTTGAAGAACTGTGTTTCTGATAAAAAGTTGTGGTGGAAAGTACTTGTTTTTTAACAACTTTATTTATGTTTGCACACAGGTTATGCACATACATTTATAACAGTCATTTAGTGGTCATACAACTTATACAAGTTAGCTTTCTTCAGTGATTGGGCACTCCCGTTCTGTTAAGTCTGCCAGATATTGTTTATACCTTGACCATAGGTTTCTGGGTTTGGAGGGGGGCAACACTGAGTCAATATATAGTTCCTCTTTATCGTTAGCCCACAACATGTCTTTGTTCCAGTCTTCTTTGGTCGGCGGTAGAGCGTTCTTCCACCTCATCAATATGGCCCTTTTGGCTATCAATAGACTCAAATTTAACAATCTGCTTCACGTTGGGTTCATCTTCTCCACCACCCCTAGCATGCATATTCACGGAGACCATTCCACCGGTTGATCTGCCATCATGTCCTGGGCTCCGCAGACCTCTGACCAATATCGTATAAGTTCTATACAATCCCATAACATATTAAATAAGTTGGCATTTTCACTGCTGCATCTTGGGCAGATGCCGGGCATGGTGGGGTATATTCTCTTGAGCTTTGCCGGGGTATAGTGTGTCCTATGTGTTATTTTGTAATGAATCAGCTTAAACCTTGAATTACATGATATCTGCTTGGTTAATGCACATATCCGGGACCATTGTTGATCTTCTATCTGTTGCCCAGATCTTGCTCCCACCTGCCCTTGGCTGCGTGAATCACCTTCGGTCGTGTCTGTACTATGATTTTATACAGAGCAGAGGCTGTTATTTTCTGAGTCCCCCTGTGTATATGTAGCCTAGTGCCATGTTAATTTCAGGTTCATTCGGGAATGATGGATACATATGTCGTGTGATGGCTGCCACTCGGTCATATTGTCGCTTATACGCATTTGTGTTTCCCACTGTGTCTATAATGTCTTCCCAGAGTATAAAGTGTTTTTCCGGGAATAGTTGTCCCCATTGTGTAATACTTCTAGTGCTCCAATGCATCGCCACTTCACTCTCGATGGATAGGGATGTATGAGGGTCGTCCCAGATTGGCATACTTGGATGGTATAATTTACTGGCGTCGAATATATCAGTGATTTTAGACCATGCCGTGATCGTAACCTTAGTTGGGTTTATCATGTTGTAGTGCTTGGGAGTAGGCCTGGTCAACCTTTGTAATGCTAACACCGCCTCGCGCTCCCCTGTGGAGGGGGACGAGGGGCCTGGGTCGATGAAGGATGTGGCCCAACCAGCAGCGTAGTGTGCCTGCGCCGCCAGGTAGTATAATTCCATGTCAGGTGCCATCAGCCTGCCCTTGGGATAAGTGTCCGACAGGACCCTCCAGCTCAATCTAGGATGTCCACCCCTAATGAACGCTATGCAGGCACTATTAATTTTGGAAAACAGAGCGCGGCCAGGCCAGACTGGCACTGTACTGAAAAGGTAAAAGAGCTTTGGAAGTATTATCATTTTAATCAGTGCTATCCTCCCCAGCAATGATATGGGCAGGGCGCTCCATCGCTTCATTTTGATGCATAGTGTTTCTGCCAGAGTTCTGTAGTTCAAGGTGCGGGACAATTGGGCCGTCCTAGCTATGTGAGCGCCTAGATATATGATGTGGACCGGGCTCCATATGAGGCCATGCAGGTTTCGGGGTTGTACTGTGTTGTCAGTCAGCGAAAATATCTCCGACTTGTTGGGGTTAAGATGTAATCCTGAGTACTCGCCGAACTTTTCCACCTCTGCTAGCACCTTACTCAGTGTGTGGTCAGAATTTTTTAGGTATAATAGGATATCATCCGCATATAACGTTATGATTTGCAGTTTACCATCAAGCCGGATCCCGAAGGTGCTATAGCGTGATCTAAGAATGTCTGCAAGTGGTTCTATGACTAAAGCAAAGAGGAGCGGGGATAGTGGGCAGCCCTGCCTGGTACCTCCTAGCAATTCTAAAATGTCTGTGAGAGATCTGTTGATTCTGATCCTCGCCTGGGGTCGTGTATATAATATTTTAACCCACTTTATGAATTGTGGACCGAATCCATAATTCCGCAACACTCCGAAAGAGAAAGGGCCAAAACACTGTGTCAAATGCTTTCCACAATTCAAGGGAGACCGCTATCCCTTGGGTCTCGGGGGTATTGTGGCAATGATTTGGTGGCATCGTCTTATATTAGTTGCTGTGGACCTGCCCGTTATAAACCCTGCTTGGTCCTCATGTACCATATATGGCATCAACAGTGTGAGTCTGATAGCTAGTGTCTTCGCTAGGATATTAGCGTCCGTATTTATTAAGGATAACGGTCGATACGACCCGCAGTCCTCGAGGGGTTTCCCTGACTTCAGCAGGAGTGTAATTATTGCCTCTCTTGTGGTTTCTGGGAGCTCCTCTTTTTGTAGTGCCTCCATCCATACGGCATATAATCTGGGTGCTGGTAAATGACTGAATTCCTTATAGAATTCAGCTCCCAACCCATCCGTGCCCGTCGATTTCCCAACAGGGAGTGCTTTTATTGCTTCAATTATTTCAGCTTCAGTGATGGGTTCCTCCAATGATTCTCTAGTGGCATCTGCTATAAGGGCTGTTGGTACTCGGACGAGATAGTGTTCTATTTTGTGTTCTGTGACAGTGCTTTGTGGGGAATATAAGTCTTCGTAGAATGCATAAAATGTGTCTTTCAGTTTCATCTGGTCAGTGGTTACTGTACCATCCGCCGTAAGTATGCAGGGTATGGTCGTGGGGCCCCTTTCACAGTGCTCGGTTCTGGCCAGTAGCCTCCCAGGTCGATCCCCCTCCCCATATCGGGTCTATCAAAGTATCTGACCTCCTGATCTGCTGTTTCCATGTATTCATCTAGCTTGGTCTAAATTTCTGAGCTGAGTTGGGGTGACGAGGTAAGCGCATATTGGGATTGCAAGGCTGCTATTTGTGTCTCTAGTCGGGTTAGCCTACCCCTAATATCTTTTAGGATTCCTCCTTCTATGGATATCGACTGACCTCTGATGCATACTTTAAACGCCTATAATGTAGCCTGAGTTGAGACTGAGTTTTCGTTGATATCAAAGTATTCTTGTATGTATTGTTCCATTGAATTTGTATAAACCAGGTCTCTTACGGCTGCCGGCTTAAATCTCCATGGTGGATGGTTATTAGGCCTGTCGGGGATGTTCAGTATTAATTGTATCGGGGAGTGGTCTGAGTAAGTCCTAGGGTGGATGTGGGAGTCTGTGACCCATGCCATGCTACCCGTATCTATTAGCCATAGATCTATTCTGGAATGCATGTCATGAACCGAGGAGTAATATGTGTATTCTCTTGTGCTAGGGTTTAATGTTCTCCAGGCATCCTTCAGATTTAGGTCCGACATGTGTGTGAGTATTGTCTGTGCTGCTTTGGTTAATGTTCTGGGTTGAGTCGATGTGCGATCAAGTTGTACATCCAAAATAGTATTAAAGTCCCCCCCGCAAATCACTTGAGCAGTAGGAAAGTTCGCTAATTTTTCGGAGCCCGAGGAGTAGAATTCTGGTTGGTCAGTATTCGGACCATATATATTAAGGAAGACTATTTCTTTATCATAGAGGTTTCCATGGAGCAATACATAGCTCCCTTCAGGATCACACTCAACTTTTATAAATTTGAACGGTAACGTTTTATGCAGCAATATTGGAGTATGTTGTGAAATATTGACAAGCCCCCCAGTTGGGTATCAATTGTTCGGCGTGTCGGGGTCCCGTATGCGTCTCCTGCAGGAAGATAATCTTAGCAGTTTTTCTGTTGACATATGCCCGAATCTTCCTTTTCTTTATCCTGGATCCGAGGCCCCTTACATTCCAGCTTAACACATTAATATCGCCGCTGCTTGTTTTACCAATTGTCTATGAAGTGTTCACTTTTGTTTGTACACCAATAACTGTCAGCTGTATGCTTTAGCGCCATCGTGCTTACCACCTGTGTGCTTTTTGCTTTATCAACCTCCCTTTCATAACAAACCCCCAACATTCCCAATGTCACCCCTCCCTCACAGTTCCCCAAACTTCAACTGTGCAGTTAAATGTCCATCTCTCCCCACCCATCAATGTCTTGAGCACCTGCTACGGGGGGGCTGCAGCGTTTCCAGTGCACGTGCCGACATCGAATCCATTTGTCGTTTCCGGTTCTGACTCGTTACTCTCACTCATTGTGAAGTCTAGGGTTATTGCAGTCAAGTGTTTGAAGATTGGGTTTCCATGGGGAAGCCTATTCCATTGCTATTCATCTTGCTTCTTGAATGTGATGGCAATAATGTGGCCCACGACTTACTTGGATAGCCATCCATTTAAGATGGCCCATTGTTCGGTGGGATATGTGTTTCTACAAAGTTTGCCGCCTCCTCAGGGAACGTGAAAAAATATGACTTATTCTGGTGTTGGATTTTGAGTCTGGCGGGATAGAGCATTGCATATTGCACTTACCGGTCGGGGAGCATCTTTTTGACCCCAGTAAAGAGCTTCCTATCCTGTTGGACCGCTAATGTGAAGTCTGGGTAGATGCATATAACATTAGCCTTCCATCTTAACTCCTGTTTCTCTCTGGCGGTTCTTAAGATCAGGTCTCTGTCTCTGTAATTTAATATGCGTGCTATGATTGGCCTGGAGTATGCCCTGGGCTTTGGTTTCGGGGCTAGTGACCTGTGTGCCCTCTCCACTATGAACATCGGGGACCAACCCGGGTCACCTAGTAACGTACGCAAAAGGTCTTCCACCGCTTTCTCAATCGTTCCTTTCATTGCTTCTTCCGGGACCCCAATAATGCGAATATTGTGCCTTCGGGACCTTGCTTCCAAGTCCTCACACTTGGATTTCACGGTTCCCAGCTCAATGGCCATTGTGGAGACTGTGTTCTTCAGGGTTTCCAAGGCGTCTTCTGCGCCCGATATCCTTGTTTCAGCCTCAGTCATGCGGGAAGTGGTTTTGTCGAGTTGTGTTTTTATGGTAGCAACACTTGCTGTGATTCCATTTAGTTTATCGGTGAGTGCTGCAAAACCCTGCTGCATGGTCAAGAAAAATGCCTGAGGATCCATCATTAATGCTGGAGGGGTTTGTTTTTCCTGCGCGGGCATTTCCTCTTCGGCCTCAGGATCTATGTCTTTCTGCATTGTGGTCGTGAATTTGTCTATAGTGCCTCTGCTATTTTTTGGGCCAAAGTTCTTGGGCATCGTTACTATTCAAAGGAATTCTCAGTAAAAGTTACTGTAAGGTTGTCCTCACCGGCTGCCTTGTGCAGAAGATGTCGTGGCTGCCGTAAGATACGGCACTTGATGCTCAGGCCTATCCGATGGTCGGATTTCCGTGTATCTTGCACTGTCGTCACACTCAGACGCGGGCCTGATCCCAATACATGGGGATGTGTTATAGAAAAGGTAGGTGTCTTTTATTACCACCTTATTGTCTTTGTGTTGGTACAAAACTGTTATTGCGCTACTTAGGTGGTGGTCCGTTGTCACAGAGATTGTATCCAGCTGCTAACCCGTCTGGTGATTCCCGCCTTAGTTCCCTTGGGAGGGTGGGCGAGCTTCTTTTCCCTGGTCCGTTATCGTCCGTGACACCCCCACTCCAGGTTGTGGTTATGCTTCGCCCCCACTCCTCCGTTGGGGGGGGCCATGTGATAAAGTACTGGCGCCCTATCCCCCTCCTGAGAGCGTAATGTGCAGACTGGAGATCTCCAGGTGCCTTATTCGCCGCTACGACTGTGAAGTTGGGAGTCACTTGTGCTCACCAATGATGTGCCAGACCACTACTGCAAGTCATATGGGCCTTTTCCGCTACATATGATCACCATGTGGCCCCGGGGGTTGGAGGGCGAGGGCTTCAATTTGTGCGATTAGTGCAGAGAGAACCAATTTCTCCTGGGGCCCAGCCGGGTTGACTGGGGTGTACTGCTTTCCCAGCACGGGGCCGCGTGAAGGAAGGGCGCAGGGGAGTTGGGGGGGAGCAGCAGAGGGTGCCGCACCCCCGGCCGCTGGGTTCGAGTGCTCGCTCCCTCAGCGCTTAGCAGTGTCAGTCTTGCCTTCACCTTGGTCTTTGAAGTTCTGCGTCGCTTGCCAGCAGCACGGGAGAAGGGAATGCGTGTGTAGGCAGGGAAGGTTGGCCCGGCTTACCTTCCCCGCGTTGGACCAAAGCAGGGTCGGTGTCTGCCCTAATCCTGCTGCTGCGATGATGTCTGCGGGAGGGTCCGCAGGCGCTCTACGATGTTCGGAGCGCCCGCGGCCCCCCTCCCTGCGTATTCGGATCGGATGTTCTGTCTCCCCCGCTGCTCGCGTTGGCCTGGTGCCGGGCTCCTCCCCACGTCCCTCGGCGGCCGCGTCACACACTGCCACAGAGTTCAGCTGGGCTCGTATCTCGGCAACCCCTTCACTGTCCGTTTCCAAATCTCGTGTGGGTCATCTGCTGATGTTGTTACACGTTCTACGCAAATTTCACGAAGAACCGGAGAGAAAACACGCATTTATCTCGGCTTGCGACCCTGGATACTGCCAGAGCTTACACAGGAGCCGCCATTTTCTCCTGTGCGCAACAGCGCCACCCCGTGGAAAGAACTTGTTAACGCTATCGCCTTTTTGACAAACTGTTGCATCACCAGAAATAGTTGCTGTGCTATCTTGACAAAAGCGTTTCATTTCAAGAATAAGTGCGATATGTTAATAATTGCTTGGCATTCTGAAGAGAGCAATTGCTTTGGTTTATGAACTTTTGTTTTGAGAGAGAGAGATTTACTTAACCACGAAGGATACTCTTGAGTAAAACAGTGGTTTTGACTTTGTGACCACGCATCAGTGAAAGAAACATTTACTTTACTAAGTGGAAAGACGCAGTGAATGGAAAATACTTTTTGTGTTACACAGAATAGAACTTTGTTGAATCAGAACTTTGCTCAGGTATTCCTGAATTGACTCAGGGGAAGGGAGCCCAACCCTCGTCACAAGGATTATTTTCTAAAATCTTTAAGTTTGAATTGGTATATTGTTTTGTTAAACTGAAGACAAACAAACATTCCTTGTATGATTTTGTTGTGTGTATTAGTGTGAGGGTCAGAGACTTTTTTTGACACATTTTTCTTTAGTTTTAGCTTGCTGGGCAGGGACATCCTTGTTAGGATAGGGAAAGATAGGAGTTATCTCACCCCTTTTTATTTAATAAAATGCAAACTTTGAGAAAACAATACCTTTGTGTCCGTCTCACATTTCTGATCCCTCACAATGCATAAATAAAGTGTTCTGCTGGGCACCATGCACATGAATCGTTCACACAGTGGCCAGCCGAAGACTTAGGTAGATACACTTATTCATATATACATGCACAGACGCATGGATACACCCATACAGCTTCTCTCAATCATTCAGTGATGTATACGTGTATATTTGTACATGCATATCTGTGAGTGAAGTGTTCTGGTGAGTGTTGTGCATGATTGAGAGAAGCTGTATGGGTGCGTGGCTGCTTGTGTGCAGGTGAATGTGAACGTGAATGTGTGGTTTGGCCTGGATTTGAAGGGGGCATTGGAGCAGGGCAATACCAATGTGAGAAAACATGTTCTTACTGACTGCACGTAGACAGCAAGAACATCCTTTCCTAGCTTCGTATTGCCCTGTACCAATACCCCTCCGAGCCCACACACAGTTCATATACACATGCACATAAGGTCTCTAGCGGTTATCCAGTGCAATTACCGCTGAGCAGAAATAGCATTACTGTTGGGTCATGCAGCGGTTTTAGCAGCGCATCACCACCTGGCGTGAATGCGCCACGACTCTGGTGGTAACAATATTAGCGCCCAGCGGTGACTGTGCTGAAATACGGGCTACTGCCGAGAAAGCAGCGCTAATAGCACTACCACCAGGGATCCCGGGTCTGTTAGCGCTGGAGGAAATTGTGCCACCACCGGCACAGGAAGCATCACGGCAGCCATTTTGAAAAAACACTTGATGAAATATCTCCACTTCCTGCAGTCATCTGTTCGTGGTAATAAGCAAAAATGTCCCAGGAGAGGATAAGAGGCAAGGTGGCAAAAACATTGCCTGCGCAAACCAAATCTAAATTCAGTGAGGGGGAGCTGGTGGTCCTCACAGATTAGGTCATTGCCCACTGTGAGGAACTTTATGGCAGTCGCCAACGGAAGAGTGGGCTGAGCAGGACAGCCATCTGGAATTCTATCTCCCAGAAAGTGACAGCAGTTTCAAGCGTACCCCGTGATGGAGAGGACTGTCACAAGCGGCGGAACGACCTGAGGGTCAGGGTGCAGGGACTGCTGTCCTAACTCCGCTTGGAGTCTCTGGCGACTGGAGGAGGCACTGTAGAGCCACTGGTCCTCAACGCCTGGGAGGAAAAATGCAGCGCGGTGCTGGACCTCGAAGTCATAGAGGAAGTCGGCAGTGTGGATGCGGATGCCAGCCAGGAGGTGAGAGAACCTCCCCAACACAAATGCATGCACAAATGACAGCCCAGCATAAAATGCCCCAGTGGACAGAGACACAAGTCAGCAGACCCAGAAGTTGGGCATGCCAACAGGGCAGAGTGACGGGGTGGCACATCAGCCACCCTCCACATCAGCCGTGTAGCAGGGCACCAAGGCCACCCCTGAGCGTCACATCAGCAGGAAGGACAGGCAAGTGAAGCAAACCAATGCCATGGGCACCATACCTCTACTGGCACATCCTGTGCAAGTGGGATTGAGGTGCGAGAGTGACCACAACACCGGGCAGCAGTCACACCAGCAAGTTGCGGGCCCAGTAGGCCTGTCCTATGTCAGCATGGAAGACAAGCCACCGAGAAGTACATGTCCCACACACAGACATGTGCCCAGCTTGCCAATCACAGTGCAACCCTGCTGGCTGCACAGTAGTGCCCCATAAAGCCATGACAGTGCCAAGGACTAAGTCACCACCACCACCATCTGAGTGACACCTGGGGAGTGGATTTGGGGCCATGAAGGACCACAAACATGCATGCTAGACATAAGCTACCCCACCATGGACACCCTGCCATACCCACACACAGGCCAAAGACCAACAGGTCAAGGGTCACACACCCATCGCTACAAGCAACTCCATGACGCTGGACCCACATGCATCCTCCCATGATCAACCCTGCCCATTTGCCCATATGTGTGCGGTCACACTCTGTACCATAGCAATTGTGCCTTTCATGCCAACACACGTGGGGGAACCATACCTGAAAACATTTTCTATGTACCCTACAGGCACTCACGCATCGTCAGAGGCATCAGAGGAGGAGGTTGAAGGCCAATCAGGGAGCGGCGATTCCAGTCCCTCAAGGTCTGCTACCACCACCCCGCCAAGTCCCACACAGGCCACACCAAGTCGGATGTCCCTGCACGTAACGCTGCAGCAGAGCAGGGCCAAGGCAACGGCCACACCACAGGCCACCTGGAGCAGTGCCGGGTACACTGCATCCAGCCCCGCAGCCGGAGGCACAGATACTGAGGCCAGACCTGCTGTCAAGTGACTGAGGAGTGTGAGAAACCTGAGGCGCTTCTCCCAGGCTTTTTCCGGGGATCCTTTGTTCAGGTGGCCAGGGGAGGGCCATCGCTCTTGGATCCCAACCCTGGGCGAGGACGGGGAGGTAGGATCACCAACTCTTTCAAAGAGAATAAAAGGTCAGACACCCAGGCACACTCTTAGTGAGCTGGGGATGCTGAAGGAACCGTTAAGACCAGAAGGAGAAGTCAGCAGCTGGGAAGAACTGTGGGAAGGCAGAAGGTGATGGACTGCCAAGACACTGAAGCCTGTGAGTACAAAGGGGGCTAGAGTGTGGCAGGGGGGCTGTGCCCCAGAGAACCAAAACTCCAGCTACACTTTTCTGGTAGTGTTTAAATCAGTACTTGCTCCCTGGGTGAGTTCCAGAAACCCAGGCAATTGGGAGGCAGGCACTAGGACCCTGACCTCAAATGAATTCCCATTGAGGACCCGCTAACACCTCATCACTAACGTTAACAGATGGAGATCCTGTGACTCGAGGGAAGCTAAGGTGGGATAACCTGTTATGTCAAGAATTTTGGGTAAATCCCAAAAGTGCCTGTAACTGGCGAAGTGGGAACAAAACCTCGAATGTGCATTCTGGGACTTGTAGTCCAAAAGAGCGAAGCTGTGGGACAGAGAAAGACTGGGGCGAGAAGGAGCGGCTCTGGTGGAACAGCTGCAGTGTAAGCTGAGGAAATAGAGGGGTCCAGAGGCTGTAGGAGAGAAAAAGAAACTCCAGGAAAGCCAAGGAGACTGACCCTGTTTTCCACTCACCGAAGAGAAACCTGCTTTGTCATTCATTAAGGCGGTGAGGAAATGTCTGCTCTACTCCCTATGAACAGCTGAATTGAGGAGACACATAAACATTGGAACTGTGAGTTTGAAGTACAAGAGCCAAGTTAAGAGACTGGTTTTATCCCGACCGTGGGAAGCCACTGAGAATTGTAAAATATCGAATATTGAAATGTACAAGTAACAAAAGGAACTACAAGTACCAGCAGTCACTGGGAAAGATGGTAGTACTGTGAAAGTCAAAGTGGTCAGGTACAGTTTAAGTAAAACCCTGTACCGTTTCAAAAGCCTTTGATGATAAAAGCTTGGAGAAGGGAAAGCCCAAAGTGACAAACAAGAGAAGTCTGTGTGTTTTGACAAGTAAAGTGAACTTTTGTTTCAAGCCGAAGGAAGCCTTTATTCTGATGTAGAGGAGAAGTCAAGTACCCACACCAAAAGCTCTGCCCCCATGTTGCCTATATGTTGGGAATCGGAAATTGCGACACGTGCAGTACCAGTGAAGATGCCTGTACCGCAAAGAATCCTTGAAACAAGGTATCCATTGAGAAAATCCTGTATGCATTCACAAAGATATAATGGCTTTCTGGATAAAGTCCCGGGAAGAAGTGTGAAAATGAGTAAGAAAGAAAACTGGTGACATCATGCGAAGCAGAACTGTCGCACCCAGAAAAGATGCATGAGGCAAAAGAACATAGACATTCTATAAGATCTGAAGAAGAAGTGTTAAAGATGAGCAACATTTTGGGCTCGAAATGAAGATGCTCGTGCTAAAGAAACGCTGAAGAAAATGCAAAATCAGTTTACAATTGTACAGATGCAGTAACGCAAGTAGACAAGTGATTTTAAGGCTGGCTATGTAGTGAATAGATTGTGGCGGTTCTCCAACGTATATACATAGGAATGCATAGAATCTGGGTGTTCCACGATGCACTTTAGCAGAGCTTGAACCCCGTGAGTAGAAAGGGTTTCAGTGTGGCGCAGTTGAAAAATAGCTAATGGGAAGAAGAACTCAAGAAAGGCTTGGCTGGCCCAGCACCAAGAAGTCAAGGCCACTGTGAGCCTGGTTGTCCATCCAGCAGTTAGATGAACGTGAGAAAGAAACTAACTTCTGTTTGTGGTGGAATGGAAAAACACTGAAGGCATCAAGAGTTTTTTTTTTTAAACAGTTTAATTAGTTTTCCAACATGTCAACCATACAGCACAATAAACCTTGACACTTATCAATTTCCTTGTACAGTTTCATGTTGCATTTTTCCTTACCCCCGTCAACTGCAAACTCCCTCCTCCCCAGCCTACAGCCCACTCCACTCTTCCTACACCTGCCCCTGCAAACGTGTCCTCCGCTACTCCTCCCCTGTAGAACTATCTCTACTCGAGCTATCTCGGTCTGACATGGATAATGTCGATACCAGTTGTCTCCAAGCGACCAGTGTGTCTGCCTCCGCCTCCCCCCTTACCATACCATAATTTTGGCATTCGCCCATCTCGTAAGATGTTGCCACCAGACCTGTGCCAGCGGTCTCCTCCGCTCTTTCCAACTCATTGCTGTTCTACGTTTGGCAAGTATATATGCCAGGTCTTTGATTTTGCTCACATGTTTAGCTCTACGAGGCCTGGAGAACCCTCCCCAACAGGCATGCCCAAGGGGAGCTCACATCCAAATGAATCTCTTTGCTTGCCATGATTTGAGTCGCCTCACTCCAAAACTCTCCTATTTCGGGGCATGACCAAAACATGTGTACCATTATTTCATCCCCTTCCCCACATTTCAGACATGTCTGTGGATCTGCATGGTTAAACTTAGCAATTTTCATGGGGGTCATGTATGTTCTATGGGTGCCATTCAACTGAATCTGTTGCAACCATGCATTTCTCGACACCTTTTTGTTGTATCCTTGCGCCCTGATCCACCACCCGTCTTCCATTGCTTCCCCCACATCCTCCTCCCAGTTAAGTCTCATCTGGACCACCTCTTTCCCTACCTTAGCCATCAGCAACACGCATATGCGGGAGATCTTTTGACCCCCGTCAGACACATTGTAGAATGTTTCTATTACTGCATCTGTCTGTTGGGCCAACAGCGCATCGGACCACGTACCTTTTATAATCCCCACCAGCCTGGCATATGTAATATGCTGTCCCTGATGCAACCCTGTGTCCTCCACCAGTGTACTGAACTCCTTAACCTTCCCGTCGAGCCACACATCCCTGATTGTTGCTATGCCCACCGGTTCCCACTTCCTCCTGATGTTCAGCCTGATTTGCTCATCTACTCCTAGCGCCACTAACAGTATCTGCAGGGAACACGGGCAGGGCCAGCCTTAGGAGCAGCAGCGCCCTGGGCGAATTGGCGCTCCCCCTTCCCCCACATGCCCCTTGTAAACAGGGGTGGGGCCAGGAAGTGTCACTTTTTATTTTTTAAACATCCTCGCTCCGGTGAGGAGGTAATGCTATGAATAGGGTGCATCAGCTGCTGCGGGCGCATTGACTAACAAAGAGGCGCCTGCCACTATGCCAGCTCAGGAGAGCCCTTGAAAGAGTCCCCCGAGCTGGCGTGGTGGGGGGCTAATGGCGCCTTTTGTTGTTGAAGGTGCCCTCGGCAGAGGGACGCATTTGGTGACAATGGGGTGCTGAGCACCCTATCTTATTGAATGCGCCCGCCTGCTGCGCCTTCTCCGGCTACGCCAGCTCGGGGGCACTCCCCCAAGCTTGCGTGGCGGGGGCTAATGGCGCCCTGAGGGGTGTGGCGCCCCAGGCGGTCACCCGGCTCACCCCCCCTTAGGCCAGGCCTAAACATGGGTATGGGTTTCCCGTTACCTGGCAAGCTCTGTGCCACATCTTACCTCCCAGGTCTAGTAATCCGCCCTCTCCCGGCCTTCGTTGTTTTGGCAACCACAGTCTTTCATTAAAAAAATAAGGGGCACTTTTGGCACTCAACAACTTCGACTCAAGTGTTTGTTCCTCCGATAGCCACCTTGCTACATATTGGAGTTGACTAGCCAGATAGTATACTCAAAGTTTGGCAATCTAATGCCTCCCTGCTCATATGAATTTTGTAACTTCCACAATGCTATTCTATTCCTGGAATTATGCCAGATGAACCCCCCGCATATGCACTGTAGTTTCGAGAGAAATCGTTTGGGTATTGTATGTAGGACGGGATCCGGTCATTTGCAATTATCTCGAAAACATTTTGTCGAAATTTGTTTTTTCGAATGTATTATTTTTTTATTTAATACGTTCTTTGGGTTTTGTAAGTAAAAAAAATGTTAAAAAAACGGGGATTGGGGGGGAACCCCCCATTAAATAAATAAATAAACATTTAAAAAAAAATTCGACACATTTTTTTCGAGATAATGGCATTCGTAAAAATGGCATTCGAAAAAATCACTATAAACCATGTAGGACATTAGCAAAATAGTGCAATAGCCTGGGCAACACCGCCATCTTTAATAGCGCCACTCTTCCCATCATAGTCAAGGGTAGTTTGGCCTAAAATGTCATGCTGTTTTCTATCTTTGATACTGCTTTTACAGCGTTTTGCTTATGTTCGTCTTCAGTATTATGATATACGTTTATCCCCAGGCATCTGAACATGTCGGTTTCCCACTTTATCGGTAATACAGGCAGTTTGTGTTTTGGCATTCCCACGTACCTCCTCATGGGCAATATACTTGTCTTTTTAGGGTTAACTGTTATACCAGACAACTTTGCATACCGTTCCATAACTTCCAGGACGTATTGTAGGTTCTCTTCTGGGTATTGTAAGTACAGTAGCATATTGTCTACATACATCGATATCAACTGTTGCCCTCCCATTGTGCTGATTCCCACTTCCCCATATTGTTGCCTTAAATACGCCGCTAAGGGTTCTAATGCTAGGATGAAAAGCATCGGGGACCATGGGCATCCCTGTCTGTTGCCCTTACTCAGCTGCCATCGTTCTGAAATGCTAGTGCCCGTTCTGACTCGTGCCACTGGCTCACTGTATAATAATCAGACCCATCTCAGATATGTCGTCCCAATTCCAAATTCTTACAAAACTGCCAATAGCCAGGGCCATTTAACCGAGTTGAAGGCTTTCACCGAATCCAGTGAGATTATATCCGCCTCTTGCGTACTCCCCTGGACATAATCTATGACATGATGATGTTGCCGTAAATTGTCGGAAATGTTCCTGTATGCTACATATCCGGTTTGGTCTGGGTGTATGAGTTTCTTTATGATTGGACTCAACCTATTAGCCATCACTGCCGTCAGGATCTTACTGTCTTGATTGAGCAGCGAGAGCGGTCTGTAGGACCCGCAGTCCGTGTCTGGTTTGTTGGGTTTAACCCTTTAAGTGCCAAGGAAGAGGTATCTCGTCCTTTGGATTACCTCCATGACTAAAAGGTTGAAATAGCTCGTCCTTTTAGACACTGTTTTGTGTGATCCCTGCAAAGCAGAGATCACACAAAACTGTAATCCAACCCCTGGGCTATTTGAGGAGGAGGTCCCTCCTCACTGCCTGGGGGCTGGATTACCTTCAGTTTCACGTCAGCGTTCGTAATGCACGCCGACGTGAAAGTGAAAGTAATTTCACTGCAGCAGCCGTTTCGGGCTGCCGCAGTGAAAGAGAGAAGGTGAGTGCCCTTCTCCCTCTCCCTCGATCTCCGGCTGTATTTCAAGCCGGAGTTCGAGGGAGGTGTCGTTGGAAAGGGGAGATTCTCCCCTTTCCAACGACACCTTTTGTGAAAGCATTGATGGACATGGATCGGGCGCAGAGTGCTCGATCCGTGCCCAGCACTGCCCACTAGACCACCAGGGATTTGTTTTGAAAGCAGGGGGAGGTGGGGGCTGCTTAAAGCAGCCCTCTCCCACCGACCCCCAAAGCATGGGGGCACATATATGGATAACCCTGGGGGCAGATGGCTGATCATCTGCCCTCAGGGAAGGGGGCAAATTGAAAAAAATAAAATAATAATAATAATAAAAGAAAACAAAGGGAGATTCGGGTGGGGTTGGGGGGCCAGGGATTTATTTTACATAAAAGGGGGTGGCCCTCTCCCCCTCACCCCAAGGGGAAATGGGGGCACCCCTTGTAGCTCTCGCTGGGGGCCTATTTCTGCCCCCAGGCAGGAGTACATGAGATGGCCCCCCATCCAATTGGGGGGAGCGGGAGGACCACCAGGAAAGTGTGGGCAGGCCCCCCAAAGGATGGGGCCTGCAGGGTAGGGCCCCCTGGGGCAGATGGGTGCCCATCTGCCCTAGGGAATGGGCCCAAGTGGGAACAAAAACAAAAGTCATTGATGGTTTTGGGGTGAGTGCCCCCCCCATTAGACCACCAGGGAATTTATTTTATGGAAAGGGGGTGTCCCTTCCCCGTCACGCAAAATGGACTGGGGTTTGTGTTATGCAGCCCTCCCTGGGGGCAGTTATCTGCTCCTAGGAAGGGGCATTTGACCCCAGGAAGGGCTGTATGAGATGCCCCAACCTCTTGTCCGCCCGCAGGGAGGGTTGATTGAGATGCCCCCCCTTGCATTTGGTGTGGGGGGGAGGGCCACCCCCATTTACATTAGAAAATTCCCCAGAGGTTTAGGGTGCCCCTCAGCCCCACATAAAGTGTAGTGTACCATTTTCAATTTTATTCTTTGTTTACCAATCTTCCCTTGGCACGGATGGGCACATTGGTGTGCCATCTGCACCCAGGGTGCCCAAGCCTTACTGCCCCACCCACTGGGGGGCCTGTTCCACATTTTTTGGTGGCCCTCTCCTCCCACCCCAAATGGAGGGGGGGACACCTCGTGCAGCCGTTCAACGGAGCCCCAGGGAGGCCTGCATGAGGTGCCCCTGCATCCGTTTGGGGTGGGGAGTGAAAGGGCCTCCACAAAATGTCGGACAGGCCCCCCAATGGGTGGGGCAGTAGGGTTAGGGCACCCTGGGGGAGGAATGGCACACTGTTGTGCCCATCTGTGTTAAGGGGAGTTGGGTAAACAAAACAAAAAAGTGAAAATGGTAGACAGCATTTTTAGGGGGCTGTGTGGCACCCCAAAGCATTGGGGAGTTTTGTAATGGGAAGGGGTGGTGGCCCTCTGCCCCCCCGCACCCAAAATGGAGTGGGGTCATGTCGTGCAGCCCTCCCTGGGGGCAGATATCTGTGCCTAGCAAGGGACACATGACCCCAGGGAGGAGTGCATGACAGCCCCCACTTATCTGCCCCCCGTGATCACTACATGAGATGGCCTGCCCCTCCATTTAGGGTGGGGATGGGCAGGTGCACCTCCTTTTACATTTCGAAATTCCCCACCGGTTTAGGGCGTCCCTCAGCCCCCCCCTATAGTACAACCTACCATTTTACGTTTTTTTCTTTGTTTACCTTCTTTGTTTACCAAACTTCCCTTGGCACAGGTGGGCACATTGGTGTGCCAATCTGCCCCCAGGGTTCCCAAACCTTACTGCCCCACCCACTGGGGGGCCTGCCCCATGTTTTTTCGTGGCTCAATCCCAAATGGAGGGGGGGGCACCTCATGCAGCCGTTCGACGGAGCCCCAGGGATGCCTGCATGAGGTGCCCCTTCTATCTGTTTGGGGTGGGGGATGATAGGGCCGCCACAAAATGTAGGATAGCCCCCCCAATGGGTGGGGCAGTAGGTTTAGGGCACCCTGGGGGCAAATTGGCACACTATTGTGGCCAGAATAAATTCTGGGCCACTTTGCGCAAGTCAGACCTCTGTGCATTCCCACGGGTGTCCTCTTTTTGGAAATGCATGGGATTCCCAGTTTTCCTTGGTGGCTTGGATACCCTAGGCCCAAATCTGTATGGTGTGCACATGAGTCAAAATCCTGCAATTCTGCTGTGCGAAAAGACTTCGGGTTACCCGTGTTTTCGGCTTCTGCCTTTGAGCCCAAGTAGGTCCACCCACACATGTGAGGTACCTTTCTCGTCGGGACACCTGTGGGAATGCGGGACGGTAGGCCATATATTGTTGGCAGCGTGTTTTGGTGAGTGAGCCGAGTGAAATGTGTGGAAATGGCGTTTTATTTCCCCCAATATTGGACTTTTCCAGGGGTTCTGGGTAATAAATTCTGGGCCAATTTGCGCAAATCAGACCTCTGTGTATTCCCACGGGTGTCTTCTTTTCAGAAATGCATGGGGTTCCCAGTTTTCCTTGGTGGCTTGGACACTCTAGGCCCAAATCTGTATGGTGTGCACATGAGTCAAAATCCTGGAATTCTGCTGTGCGAATAGAGTTGGGGTTACCCGTGTTTTCGGCTTCGCTCCTTTGCGCCCCGGTATGTGCACGCACACATGTGAGCTACCGTTTTTGTCAGGACACCTGTGCGAACGCAGGATGGTAGGCCATGTGTTGTTGGCAGCATATTTCAGTGGGTGAACAGAGTAAAATGTGCAGAAATTGTGTTTTTTTCCTCCAAATTTGGACTTTCCTGGGGGTTCTGGGTAATAAATTCTGGGGCGATTTGCGCAAGTCAGACCTCTGTGGATTCCCACAGGGTCCTCTTTTGGGAAATGCATGGGGTTCCCTGTTTTCCTTGCTGCCTTCGACACCCTAGGCCCAAATCTGTAGGTTTTCTTCCCAAACCCTTTGGGGGTTACAAGTGGTTCAGCCTTTTTCCTTTTGGGTCCAGGTAGGTGCATGGGGTACAGGTAACCCCATGCATTCCGAAAAGAGGACACCCGTGGGAATCCGCAGAGGTCTGACTTGCGCAAATAGGCCCAGAATATATTGCCCAGACACCCCAGCAAAGTTGGCTTGTGGTTTTGCTTGTTTTGTGTAACACTACAAAAATGTGTGATTTCCTAACTGCAGGAGTAGGGGGAATGTAGCGGAGCATTGTTTTTTTCAAAATTCATAGAAGCCATTGCCGTACCAGGCCAGCCACGTCCACCACATACCTTTATGGAATTTCCCCCTACCTTGTTGCCTGACCTGCGCAAATCACCCCTTCCTAAACTTGGAAATTTGTCTACTTGAAATGTATGCCTTTCTGTCCTCCAATTCGGCTTTCCTACCCTTTTCTTCCTTTCCGTCCACGCATGTCCAATTGGCAAAAATGGCCAAAATCGCCTACCTCTCAAAAAACGGTTAATAACCACCTCAAAATATTGTTTCTTCGTTTCCACTCAACCTGTTCATGAAAGCCAGGAAATTGGGGAATTCAGCACAGTAAACCATTTGTTCCTAGCTCTTACAAGGAAAAAAACACAGGTTTCTTTGTACATCATTTTATTGGCATTGAAAAAACCCAACATTTTCGCCCTTTTTGTTTATTTTCTCTCACCCCCTCCAGCAACCTAGGATTCCTGGGTGGCGTTACGACCGCCTACATGTGCAAAAAAAGGGGCCAAATTTGGTCGAGATACCTCATGTAACAAAAAAGTTACAAGGCATTGAATGCCGACATACCGAAACCACCAAAAAAGGCCTTGGCACTGGGGGGAAATCCCATGGCAGTTAAAGGGTTAAGGAGTGGAATAATGATCACCTCCCTCAGAGACCCAGGCAATGTGCCTGCGTTAAACACCTCATTTAGCATAGCTACCAGTGGGGGGAGTCATTCCGTTCCTGGGGCCTTGTTGGTGGGCAGTAGCTTGATTACTTGTTCTAGCTCCTCTGACGTTATTGGGAGCTCTAGTTTCTCTCTATCTTCCTCCTCAAGTTTGGGGAGTGTGATCTCTGTTTGAGTTTCCGATATGTCTATCTCTTCTTCTTTAGCTGAGTCTGCATATAATCTCTTATAATATTCAAAGCAGCATTTGTTTACTACCTCCTGAGTTTCTCATATCTGACCATGCATCCCTTGCATTGCTCTAATATTTTGTTTAGGGGTCTCGCTTTTGTACAACCAGGCCAGTTATCTGCCTGGTTTGTCACCTTCAGCGTGTTGTCTCTCAGCGTATTTCCTATAGCTTAAGTTGCTTAACCTCTCCCAATGTCCTCTGCATTCTAGATGGAATTGATTTATTGTCTTTGCCTCCTCTGGGGATCCCGTGCCCTCCTGCATCATTGTTTCTAACTTCATTTCTGCGTTTTGTAGTTCCTGTGTTATGCCGCCTTGCAACCCCTTTTATTTAGCCATTGCCACTCCCCTCATTACCACTTTAAACGCCTCCCACAATGTCCCAGCCGATTCTACACTTCCTGTGTTATGTTTGAAATACTCTTGTATCGCCTTTCTCAGGTCTTCTCTAAACACTGTGTCTTTCAATGCTCCCGCCCTAAGTCTCCACATCGGGATTCTGGCTCTAGGTGGCAGAATCTGCCACGTTACCACCAGTGGGGCCATGGCTTTGTATGCTGCTTGTGTCACTTCCTTTATCTACTCTGTTCCAATAAATATATAATCTAGCCTTGTGTGCAGGTTCTATGGGGCAGAGCAGTGTGAGTATTCTCTATCTTGTGGGTGGCGCAGCCGCCATACATCTTCTAGCTGAAAGGCTTTTAACAGAGTGTTTAGGGCCTTCGCTGCCGGGGTCAGTTGTGTCACCTTTTCGTCCGACCTG
Source organism: Ambystoma mexicanum (assembly GCF_040938575.1). Lineage (NCBI taxonomy): Eukaryota > Metazoa > Chordata > Amphibia > Caudata > Ambystomatidae > Ambystoma > Ambystoma mexicanum. Next base: position 681,783,787 of record NC_090925.1, read on the forward strand.
TCCATCGCTGGATCCATGGTACAATTAAAGCCCTCCCACACCACCGCCCGTCCATATATGGGCTTATCTTGGAATATAGGTTCCTAAAGTATAAACGACTTGGTTACTTAGAAATTAGTCATGCGCCCTTTGTTGTTTGAAGAGCAAAAGCAGGCAGAGGACACTTTTTCTCCAATGTTGCAGGCATTTGGCTTTTAATTATACATAGTTTCTGAAGCGCCCTTTGTGATTACACGTGTTTCGACATCTTCTGCGTCTTTTTCAAATCAGGGCTGATCATGTCCCAATTTTCAAATTAACATTGCATTTGCAAAACAAATAAGGAAACCCCAATGGTTGTATGAAAATAGCATTGAAAACACATTTTCGTAACGTAAATGCATGTGAACAGGTGGCCATTGAGGGAGGGGGAAAAGGTAGGAGTGTTTAGGGATGGGATATTTACTATGTTAGAACTTCTAATAGAGCATGCCTCCAGGGAACACAAACGTATAACAGAACAAATTGAAGAAATTAAGAAGGAAATAAAGGAACCAAAAGCATTAGAAGTTAGGAAGGAGAAAAACTTTCAAAAAATGTTTGAGATCCTGAAAGAGTACCAAGACAAAATAAAATGAGAAAATTCTTTAGAGATAACAGAAACTATGAGGATGATAAGGTGTACACCTTCCAGGACAAATATAGACAATTAAGTAAACCAGGTTCGAAAGAGAGCGCCAACTAACACTTCCCCGGGCAGTTCGGATGCAGATTCTGAAGGAGACCAAGATAAAGACGCATCAAACACAACTGAGACTAAAGAAGGACAAGGTTTTTTGAACCAAATCAGAAGATATAAGAAAGGTAACAGACTCACATATCAAAATCAAAAACAAGTGCATTTTTTATTGCCACAACAGGCAACCCAACAGCAACCTCCTACAGGAGGCGGCGGAAACGTGGAAACAGTAGACACAGGAAATGCAGAGGCGTTAGAAGATTTCAGAAGATTGACAAGAGCAAGAGAAGCAGTGAAGAAGAACAAGTGAAAGACCTAGATTTCAATATATCCAACCATCAACTCAAACCTGAAGAAACATCATTATTAAATAAAGGGTTTACGTTTGCACCTACCACAAACTTCAACAACACAGAAGTACACATAGATTTATTCAAATTTGTGAGAAAATTGAAATTAAAGAAACATTTTGACACACAAATGAAGGCACACCAGAACAAGGAATTACCAGGACAGGAAAGTGCAATAACGATTGAAGATTTGGCCAACATAAATGCACTAAGATCCTTACAAGAAACAGAAGAAAGACCAATTCATGAAACATTACATGAGCTTCAAATAAAACAAACAAGCCTTTCCGTAGAGGAATTAAAAACCAAATCTAAGTTTACGCCAGAGCTTATGCCGGATAACTTAGTTGACACCTTTTACAAGACAGTCACCAAAGACTTAAATGATTATAATGATGCTAAATCTTCAAACAGATTTAAATTGAAACATCAAAATGACAACCTCACAAGCATGGAGAGAAAGGCTCTTTTTCAACTAAAAAAAGACAATAATTTGGTCATCAAAGGTGCTAATAAATGAGGGAAAATAGTAGTAATGGATCGAGTAGACTACAAAGAAATGGCAATGAATCATTTAAATACACCACATTGTTACACCATATTGAAAACAAATCCAAAAATGGAGATACTATCAGATCTGAAAGAAGCCATTACAGCTTGGCACAGACAAGGACTCATCACTGAAGATGAAAAGTACTTTTTGGAGATAAAACAACCAATATTACCAACAATATATCTTTTACCAAAAATACACAAGAAATATGAAAGGATACCAAAAGGAAGACCCATTTTAAGCGGAATAGGTTGAGCTACTATGAATATGGCACAATACATAGACAACATCTTAAGACCCATGGCAATCAAAACCAAATCTTATCTTAGGGACACAACCGCCGTAATTAACAAACTAGTTACTATAGAATGGCAGCATGATTATCGTTTGGCGACTTGGGACGTACGTTCCCTATAAACATCAATTAGACATGACACTGCCATAGAGACTATGGTCTATATATTTTGGAAAGAAACAACATCCAATTATCAATCTGTAAGCATGCTGAAAGAAATACTTTTATTGACATTACAAAATAATGTATTTACATTCAATGGTCAATTCTTCAAACAGACATGAGGGGTGGCAATGGGGATTAAATATGCCCCAGCGCTTGCCAATCTGACAAAGGCAATGTACGAGGACAAATACATTTACACAGATCAAGTCTACGAAACAAATGTGATACTATGGACGCAGTACATAGATGATGTACTGATCATTTGGAAAGGAGAGGAAGGACCTCTAGATGATTTTAGAAAGAGAGCAAACCAGAACCCAATGGGGATCGAATTAACAGGAACAAACAGCACAAAAGAGATAGACTTTTTAGATTTAAAGATCTACGTGGAAAACGGCTACCTCAAAACCAAAACCTTCAGGAAAATTACTGAGGCGAACTCAACGCTATTCTCTACGAGTTGCCATTTTAACTCTGTGATTAGAAATATACCAAAGGGCGAATTTATTAGAGCCCGCAGGAACTGTTCTGAATAAAGCAGTTTTGAAGAAGAATGCAAACTGCTGACCAGCAGATTCAAAATAAGAGGCTATGGAAACAAAACAATAACACAAGCGAGGGAGAAAGCCTCGAAAATGAATAGAGAGAGCACTCTCATGGTAACAAAACCTACACCAGTGGAAAGACAAGAAGTTAGTTTCATTACAAGTTACTGTGCAGATAATAAAGTGTTAAGAAAGATATTGAAGAAACATTGGCATTTGTTACAACTGGACGAAAATGTGAAGAAATATATAGGAGATAATCCTACATTAACTTACAGACGAGCAAAAACCATCGAAAACATTCTAAGCCCTTCACTCCTTCCGGAAATAAAAAAAGAAACGTCAGCTACATGGCTTCCGCCGTTACCAACAGGTTTTCGGAAATGCGGCACATGTTCTATGTGTAAATATGCATCAAATAACACAATGATCTTCAAAGACAAACACGGTATAACTCATAAGATTGTGGACTATATCAATTGCAAAACCAAGTTTGTGGTATATGCAATAATTTGCCATTGTGAAGAAATCTATATAAGCAGCACCATAAGGGAACTCAGGATAAGAATAAGGGATCACCTATCCAACATTGGAAGTCAAGACATTAATTTACCTTTAGCCCAACATTGGCAAAGAAAACACCAATTGGTTGATAAGAAAGATTGAAATTTATTGGACTTAAAAAAGTGATCCTCGGACCGAGAGTAGGTGACCATGAATTGAAATTAAGGCAAGAAGAAGTGAAATTGATTTGCAAATTTTGTGCTGTGGAGAGAGGGCTGAACTCTGACCATGAAATGGCCTCATTTCTTTAATCACAAATGGTAGTACAGGTTTTTGAAAGTCAGTTGGCGGCAAATGTATTATAAAAGACTGATTTACCATAAGTAATGTGTACAGACATTGTATAAACATGATTTTTTGAATGTGTCATGCACAATAGAAAAAGTTTTCAAATTTGATCAACATTTATTTTTTGGAAAGGTAATAACCCTCCCTATGCCAACAACCCCTATTTCGCCCATTTTTTGTGCACTTTGTGCCTTATGCACATTTAGTACCCTAATATAACTTCAATTGGATTGAAATTCGTATTAAACCAACAAGAAGGCGATGCAATCCCCATGCAGTTAAATCATAGTTTGCCCAAAATATGGCCGCGGTAATGAAAACAATAGAGGGACTACAAGGGATGTTTATTTTGTATTCTTTATAACTTATGTTAACCGTTTACATTGGTTAATAAGACATAAAAATAACAAAGAAACGTGTATGCGGCTCAAGAGAGTTCAGACAGACATTATGATAGATGTTTGGAGTATTAATAATCATGACAACGCTATCAGCACAATTATAAATTTTTACTTCAAAATCCCAAATTCGGTTTCCCAAATTCATTATAATATATACGGAAGCAATCTGACTTGACAGCACATGATTAACGACAGCGATCACATATACAAATTAGTGAAACACGATCATTGAAGTAAAACAGAAGTAGGACTTAGGTAACAGGTTTCCATGGAAACAACAATAATAGACCCGAGACGAAAAGCAATCGAGGACTTTCCGAAACGGGACACACTTTCACAGGTAAGCGTGCTAGAGGGGCTCCCGTCCAGGGGGGATTTCTTAGATAATGCAGACACACGTGGACACTCGTGCACACACGAGTCCCAAGGAATAATGTTCACAGTTTAGGTACTAGCGCAAGCGTGTCTTGATAGCGCGCTTGTGTTAAAGTGAAACGCGGTTGGTATAAGCAAATACTGGGTCCACACGCAGTTCGTTTCTAAAAATCGTAACACAATAAGTCCATTGACATGAATGTAAAGTTAACATTTCCCTTTTAGAACATTAGGTTGTTTCTTTTTAAGAAATCATTTTTCTGACACCACAATACTTAGTCTAAAAGGAAAGTCATCTTAGGAACTTTCGGAACAACAGAATGGTCACTAAGACTACCTGAAGTGAACATTATCAAGTAATATTTAGGCAGCTTATTAATGGGTTAACTTATTTATTATTATTTTTTTATTTCAGGGATTTAACCCATGACCTTTAAACCTAAACCATTTAACATGAACATTGAATCAACATTAATAGGTAAGAGCCAAACGTACATTCCATCTAATTTTCCTGATATATTATTTCTTGAACACTTTTTCTTTTTTAGATACGCTACTGTCCCACACCATTTTGTATTTAGAAGTAAGGATTGGCAATAGGTTTCTTAGTATAGGCCCTTTTATTTTGACAGACTCTACTAGGACTGCATTATTATTATCTGATGGTTGTAGCTTGCTCCTATCCTTAGATTTAGGTTTAGATAGGCGTTTAACCACCCCTTTGAAATTCAATAAACACTCTTGAACTGTGTCTCATTTGTGTCAGTCTTCATTGATGATACCAACCCTTTCTTTACGGGAGCTACAGGGGGACACCAGCCCGGTGTCATCACCTGCCGAAGGGCCACACTCCCCGGAGAGCCCTCCATGCCACCAGCACGCACAGACACCAGAGCGAGACGTTGATACACCCTCACATGGTTGCCCTGCATTGAGCCCTGTGCCAGTGCAGAGCCCCTCACCCACACAGCACACTACAACATGCATGGAGCGCAGGCAGCGGGAGATTGTAATTGCAATGGGTTGTAATGGGTAATGGGGATGGAACCTGTGCTTCATCGGGTCGTCATGTTTCAAGACGAGTGCGTTGCCCCTGAGCTATCCTCCCGATACCCTGGAGGAGATTGGAAATACGCACCCCACACACCTGCAGGCCATTAGGGACAGCATCCAGAGGGCTACCCGCAGCCAACAAGCCCGCCGTGATACTGTACGCCCAACGGGTCAGGGAAATGACAAAAGGCGTCTAAGCACTGGCAGAGGCCATCCGACAGAGCACAGAGGTGCAATGCCAGCAAAACCTGGGGACAGGCTCCGTTCCATCCACTTCATCCACACCCACAGAGGGGTCACAGCAGGGCACACCACGGTGATAGTCACTGCGGCTTCTGTGCCCAAAATCACCAGGGCCACGGTTGTGAAGGACTCTGGGACACTGATTGCCATTCTGGGAAGATGGTGGTGGGAGGGGGGATTGTGTAATGGGGAGTTGGTGGTGGGAGGGGGAGGGGGGAATTGTGTGATGGGGAGTTGGTGGGGGAGGGTGGAGTTGGTGGGGGTTTCACTTCATCAATGCGATGTGGTGTCATGTGATGGTGTCATGAGAAATTGTTCATCAGTCCCTGGCGTGTCAATCTTATCTTCCATCCCTCACTTCATCTCTGGCAATGCGTGCATTTGCCTCAGCTACAGACACTGCTTCCTCATCCTCTGGAGGTGACATGTCCACGTCAGGGGGTAGGGGACATTTCTCCTCAGGCAGATGTTGTGCATCATGGCATACACAAGAATAATTTGTCCCACTTTCACTGGAGCAAACATCAGGCCTCTACCAGTACAGTGGAGGCACTGCAAACGTGCCTTCATGGGGTCAAAGGTACGCTCGATGCCCACACATGTCCTGCTGTGAGCGTGGTTGTAGGCAATATCCTGCAGTGTTTTTGGATCACGCACATGGGTCATTAGTCAGGGCAGCTGCAGGGATCCGGAGTCACCTGCATGGGGAGAGGCACAGGCATTAGACACAGTGTAGAGTGTGGGGGTTAACTCACACAATGTGAGCTCTATGGAATACTTGTGCATTCACATGGACCTTCATTTTATGGCATGTGTCTATTCCATGTCTGTGCATGCAGTGTCACTCGTGTCATGCTTTGGTGGGGTTCCACATGCACCCAGTTCCCTTACAACAGATGTTACATAAGGTGTCTGTCTGTGACATGTGCAGCGGACATGGTGGCTGCCATGTGGCAGTGTATTTCCACCATGCATGTGGCATGCAGGGTACACCATGGGCCCTCCCTGGGAATGAGGTGCCAACAGATGGGCATTGTGGGCTGGCCGCACATGGGTGCGTGGCTGTGGTAGTGGCATGGTTTGTGTTATGTGGATCAATGTGACCATTTGTCAGCATTGATCTGGTAAGTGCATGTTGCATTGTGGTACCTGTAGTCATGTTGGTGTATATGGTTAAAACTGTATGTGTACTAGTGCTTCTCCATGCAGGTAAGTCAAACATGTGCATGCTCCCTGGCCTGTTCTGTGATGATGGTGCGGGAGGGGGTGAAGTACAGATTTCTCATTCACTTGTCATGCCATCCTGTGTGTAGTAATTTGCATCCCGCAACCCATTTGGGCGTGTGCTTCACGGCGCATGTGTGCTGGCTTTTCTACTCAGCCACTATCCAGGTCCATTGTCCTGTGTGCCTCTCTATATATCCTGGCAGTGTGCTATTCTGTAGGACCATGGCATCATATGTGGAACCAGGGTAGCAGGCACAGCAGTGGGTGATGTACAGGTTGGGGTTGCAGGTCACCTGCACATTCAGGGAGTGGTTGTGCTTGCAGTTTTGGTTCACTGCTTTGTGGGCCTGGGGGGCCAGCAGGGCAACATGGGTACAGTCCAGGGCAGCAATCAAATTTTGTATTTGGGCAATGGCATGGAACTGTGCCTTCATGGCATTGACCTGGGCTGGGGTGGTAGGCAGTGGAATGTGGCATTGCACTTGCCGCAAGACGGCTTCAAGCACCTGCCCCAGCACTGCAAAGAATATGGGCCGTGCCATGCCGTGCATCATGGCCACAGGGTGCTAGAAGGTGCCAGTTCCAAATAATTGTAGGATGGACACTAGCTTCAACAGTCAGGGAACAGCGATCTGGATTTTGATCCTGCTCCGTTTGTCATCCTGTGTGGTGTTGGGCAGCTCTGTTATGGTCTCCCTGTTGCAGCGGTACAGGGTGAGGGCCTAACCCTGGGGATCAGTGCATGCCTTGCTTGGGCTCTCCTCCTCCTCCTCCCCACCCCCTCCCTATGCCCTAGCCTGGTTATCCTGCCTCTCTGTTTCCAGACGTAGCATGAACAGCTGCTAATCCCAACTCGCAGTGGCTAGTGGCAGCATGTTGTTGGAGACAATGTTTGGGGTAGGAGTGATCCTTATGTAGCCACCTGGGGTGAATTGGGATCACCTGTGGCTTCGTTTCAGGCACCTGTGTTCATTTACCTCCAGCTGGAAGTTTGAAGTAGCTGCTGTGCTTTCAGCAGTCTTTACGCCGATTTATGGCGCTAATTACACTGGACATGGACTTGTGATCTGGCTGTGTTTGTGCCTCGTGTGGCTGGCTGTAATTGCACCAGTTGTCATAGCGCCAGCTGCTTTTGCAGTCAGCGGTATTTGCACAGCGCTAATTCCGTTACCACTGCTTTTAAGGATTACCAGCAGACTTGCGATGAGGCCCATAAGCAGTTACACACTGTCATGTCGCGCCGACATTCATTGTGGGGCTGCTGAAAACTGACGTGACGCTTCCATCACGTTTTCCTGCTGGTTTGCCGACACAGTCTAGTATTTCTCAATATGGCCGCCGGCACTGTTTATACTGCATTCAGGCCACGGCTCCCCACCCTTCCACTCCTGCTCCGGATGAGACGCTTGTTTCTTTCCTTGTCTGTGCATGCAGTGTCACTCGTGTCATGCTTTGGTGGGGTTCCACATGCACCCAGTTCCCTTACAACAGATGTTACATAAGGTGTCTGTCTGTGACATGTGCAGCGGACATGGTGGCTGCCATGTGGCAGTGTATTTCCACCATGCATGTGGCATGCAGGGTACACCATGGGCCCTCCCTGGGAATGAGGTGCCAACAGGTGGGCATTGTGGGCTGGCCGCACATGGGTGCGTGGCTGTGGTAGTGGCATGGTTTGTGTTATGTGGATCAATGTGACCATTTGTCAGCATTGATCTGGTAAGTGCATGTTGCATTGTGGTACCTGTAGTCATGTTGGTGTATATGGTTAAAACTGTATGTGTACTAGTGCTTCTCCATGCAGGTAAGTCAAACATGTGCATGCTCCCTGGCCTGTTCTGTGATGATGGTGCGGGAGGGGGTGAAGTACAGATTTCTCATTCACTTGTCATGCCATCCTGTGTGTAGTAATTTGCATCCCGCAACCCATTTGGGCGTGTGCTTCACGGCGCATGTGTGCTGGCTTTTCTACTCAGCCACTATCCAGGTCCATTGTCCTTTGTGCCTCTCTATATATCCTGGCAGTGTGCTATTCTGTAGGACCATGGCATCATATGTGGAACCAGGGTAGCAGGCACAGCAGTGGGTGATGTACAGGTTGGGGTTGCAGGTCACCTGCACATTCAGGGAGTGGTTGTGCTTGCAGTTTTGGTTCACTGCTTTGTGGGCCTGGGGGGCCAGCAGGGCAACATGGGTACAGTCCAGGGCAGCAATCAAATTTTGTATTTGGGCAATGGCATGGAACTGTGCCTTCATGGCATTGACCTGGGCTGGGGTGGTAGGCAGTGGAATGTGGCATTGCACTTCCCGCAAGAGGGCTTCAAGCACCTGCCCCAGCACTGCAAAGAATATGGGCCGTGCCATGCCGTGCATCATGGCCACAGGGTGCTAGAAGGTGCCAGTTCCAAATAATTGTAGGATGGACACTAGCTTCAACAGTCAGGGAACAGCGATCTGGATTTTGATCCTGCTCCGTTTGTCATCCTGTGTGGTGTTGGGCAGCTCTGTTATGGTCTCCCTGTTGCAGCGGTACAGGGTGAGGGCCTAACCCTGGGGATCAGTGCATGCCTTGCTTGGGCTCTCCTCCTCCTCATCCCCACCCCCTCCCTATGCCCTAGCCTGGTTATCCTGCCTCTCTGTTTCCAGACGTAGCATGAACAGCTGCTAATCCCAACTCGCAGTGGCTAGTGGCAGCATGTTGTTGGAGACAATGTTTGGGGTAGGAGTGCTCCTTATGTAGCCATCTGGGGTGAATTGGGATCACCTGTGGCTTCGTTTCAGGCACCTGTGTTCATTTACCTCCAGCTGGAAGTTTGAAGTAGCTGCTGTGCTTTCAGCAGTCTTTACGCCGATTTATGGCGCTAATTACACTAGACATGGACTTGTGATCTGGCTGTGTTTGTGCCTCGTGTGGCTGGCTGTAATTGCACCAGTTGTGATAGCGCCAGCTGCTTTTGCAGTCAGCGGTATTTGCACAGCGCTAATTCCGTTACCACTGCTTTTAAGGGTTACCACCAGACTTGCGATGAGGCCCATAAGCAGTTACACAGTCATGTCGCGCCGACATTCATTGTGGGGCTGCTGAAAACTGACGTGACGCTTCCATCACGTTTTCCTGCTGGTTCACCGACACAGTCTAGTATTTCTCAATATGGCCGCCGGCACTGTTTATACTGCATTCAGGCCACGGCTCCCCACCCTTCCACTCCTGCTCCGGGTGAGACGCTCGTTTCTTTCCTTGCCTTCCCGTTTTGCTCTAATTTCTTTTCCTCCCTAGGCTTACTCTGCGCTTTCCTTCCACTTTCCTCCTGGATTTGGCTCGATCCTCCTCTTTTGACTATGCTCCTTGCTGTTTGGTCTTCCATTCAGCCACTGATTCCTGTGCTGCCTTGTTAACTCCTCTATCATTGGAAAAATGCTGTGTCAACAGGGTTTTTTGTGCTATCAAGGCTTTTTCCCCCGCATTTGGCTTTCTCCCAGGAGACCCCCCCCCTGCTATATTGGTTGTGCCCATCAACCAAGTGTGGTGGCCTTCGATGGAGAGAGACCCTATCTCTTCTCTGGCAGAAAGACTGCCAACACACGAAAAGAAAGGAAAAAAGCACGAAAGAAGAAGGATAAACAAGGAACACCTTCTGCATCTTCAGGTGAGGAATCCAATAGACCTGAGATTTGTGAGACACACCCATACAGCTTTCTTAATCATTCACACAACACCCACTGGAACACTTCACTCACGCAGATACACACAATCATATATCTGTGTGAGTGAAGTGCTCTGGTGGGTGTCATGTGAATGATTGAGGCAGGCTGCATGGGTACATGACTGCTTGTGTATATAAATGTAGGCTAGGCCTTAGAGGGGCTATTAGTGATATGATATGATAGGTTATTTATAATGTGCTTAATACCCAGAGGTTTCTAACCTATGTTGCTCTGTGTCGTCTTGCTTCCAATGCCCCTGAGCTATCCTTCTGAGACTGGTGCAGTAGTGGTGGCTCCTTCAGAATGGGCTAAGGTGCGCCGGTACCCTCGCCCATTATGGAGGACCCAGGAGCCAGCCCAGTGTAAACATTGACCACTCCATCAGCTGCTTTTTGCTGGTGAGGGAGTGCTTCCTGGCTAGCTTAGACGTGCGGTTTCCCTTTTACAATTCTGTTCCCCAGCTGCACATGCTCACTGAGCCATGCAAAGTCAGGGCGTTTCGCTTTGCCACTCTTGCATAGACCATTGGGAATGCAGGCTGGGCAACTGCACGTGCGAGGGACGGGCATCTCTACTAGGCATCTATGATAGAAACCTAGTAACAAATACCATCCCTGCTCCCTGGGCCCACCAGCGCCTTACATACACACATAATCACATTGATTATGCGCATGGGTGGGGCACTGGGAGCGCAGGGGGCAAACATGTAATTTTGTTTGCTGGGCATCTATGATAAAGATATCAGTTATTGTGTGGCTGGACTAACATTTGGTGCAGCTAGTCTAGCCCTTTCTTACCGTGGCATGACATTTTGTATTGTGCATCCTTTGATAAAGCAAACATTATACGTGTTATTACATGGCTGGACTGACATTTTGGTGCATTCAGTCTAGCCATTTCTTATATCTTATTGTTGTATGACATTTTGTATTGGGCATCTTTGATAAAGCAAGCATGATACGTTATTATGCAAGACTGACATTTTGGTGCATCCAGTATGGACATGTTTTCATACTGTGGCTTGCATTTTTAATGGTAAAGCCAACTGGAGTATGTCCTTATGTGGGGATGCTACCATGTATTAGCAGAACAGATGTGGACATGGTTTCTTATAGTATAATTACTGGCATTATGCGCAAAGCAAACATGAGTATGTTCTTATATGGAAATGCTTGCATATATTGGTGCAGCCAGCATGGAAAGGTAAGGGCACAGCCCAGCATGCAATGTTTTTATACTGGCACATACTGTGGGCAATGGCATCAGGAAATGTGTTGGAGAAATGCTCCTGTGCACTGTTGGTTACTTGCATCCATTGGATTTTTCCATGAGTTATCCTACAAAACCAATTAGAAACTGTGTGGCTTATTACCTAATTTTTCAAACAAGTGTTCTGTAAAATGCACCATTTTAACCCATTATTCCAAATTAAGTTCCCCTGGTGGGGGCGAAAACCCCCTTCCCCCGAAACCACCCTTGCTATATTTTGGCTCCCTTGCTGCACTGCATTTAGGGGAAATATTGACGCCCCCTTAAAATATTCACCAGCTGCCACTGCACACCTTGTATAAGGTGTTTAGGATTGTGCTGGAACAAGGGTCGATAATGGAAAAGACACTGGTTACGTTTCTAGCAGCATACCGCACTTCTCCGCACACAGTGATGGGAATAGACGCTGTTGGAAGCACTGAGGGGCAGAACAGTTCAGTCACTGGTGCTGGAGCACGAGTCAAGAATGTTGTCAGACATTGATGTTGGCAGGGTGAGAGAGGACCAGCAAATGAAGAATGAGAAAGTGTCTGTGCGAAGAGGACTGATCACGTCACCAATTCAGGCAGGGGACATGATGACTTTGATCCGGAACTGCAAGCCTGCTCATAAGCTGTCTCTTCCATGTGAGCTTTAGCCCTGGACGGTGACGGACAGAAAAGGGTCCATGATTACGGGCAAAAGAACTGGAGAGGTGATGACTCAGAACTGTAGCTTTTTCCAGAGGATCTCCATGCAGGATGAGGCGGAGGACATCCACAGCCGTTCCCAGGAGAATGGGCCGAATGTAACCTGAGATTGCAGAGAGACTTGTCAGAGTTGGATGTCGACCAGGAAGTCCCAGGTGCAACCAGGGAGAGTGATTAAGTGGGCCAGAAAAGGTGACCGCAGAGGACGGGAGTCCACCCAGGTATCCCGGCAGAGAATACAGGAGAACAGTGACCAGGCAGCAAGAAGACGTGCTCGAAACCCCTGACAAGTGAAGATGAGGTTGGACATGGATGATAGCCTGGTATCTATGAAGAACGTGGTGCGCAATTTAGTTGCAGAGGCATTGGAGGGTTGCATTGTTCTGCTGTTTGTTTATTTTTGGTTTGCATGTCCTGCTGTTTGTTTAATTACGGTTAAAAAGGGATGTGATGGCGTACGTCCACACACACACGCCGCCGGCGTATGGCACGTCACCAAAGCTAATAAAATGGGACTGCCCTTCCAGAGAAATAAACCATGAATGGAGTTTTTGTGTTCATTGCTGCTGCAGCAAAGCCTCCCCCCTTCACCATGCCCACAACACTGTACAGCCTCCACATAGTTCAGGCTGCAATCATTCCCCAGTGCCCCACGTTTCCATCCTCCCAGATGCAGTCTACCCAAGAAGTGCTCAAATAAAACGTTACTGTTATTCAGGATCTAGCACCCAGTGTGCAAAATGTTAGCAATGTCATGTGCAGGGTCTGGTAGTGTGCTGCAGAAGGGATGATGTAGGGGATCGTGGTTGCTTTCTATAGTCTCCTGCTTAGTTTTCTTTCTGTAACTACAATAAAGACGCCTTTTGTATATCTACAGAAACCTGCCTCGTGACTGCCAACCCTCCGTCATCTACCACAGGCAGCACATTACATTTGGTGACAAGTCGGTGGTTAATGAAACCCACTATGTGGCGTCAGCCCTGCATGCAAACAACAGCCCCAAGATGTCTGTACCATCCATCCTACAAGGGATGCATGTCTTTACCACTTCTGATTTCACTTCGCCATGTGTTCGTCTTGGTACTTTTTATTTCTGATATATTTCACTTCTTCTAACATTCACTTCATCATTACAGGTGGAGATCCCCTGCAAAGCCTTTCTTTTCTCATCCACACTCCTCCCACTACCTCCCATTGACCCTAATCCTACCCTTACAAATAATCTTATCATGCCCCTTGCCAGCTCGACATGTAAAAAGCAGCAAATGCATGCGGAAGTAAATATCTGATGAAGTGAAAGCAGAAGAGCTAAGTGTAGAAGATGTTTTGGGAAGAAGTAAATGGGGGATGCCCCCACAAGTGAGGCACCCTAGTGATGAGGCAGCATATGCAACACTTATCGGTGTATGGCAGTGAGCTACTTCCCTTCTAAATCCCACCTATCTTGCTTTGTTTAGATGTTCATAATGTGCATTTGATCATGTACGCATGCTTTAATATCTATTACAAAATGTACGGTATAGGTTAATTTGTATGTACTTTTCTTGAGCATTGCTTTTATTAAGCAATGTTTGGGTACATTTTTTTTTGTATTTTGTGGGTTGCAATGAATGAGCATGAATGTCTTATTTAGTTTTTGCACTAATGGGGTTAGGAATGTTTCAGCGTATGTGCCTAGGTATGCATATCGGATGTTTATACATTAGATTTTCTTTCTAGTTTCTTTTGAATCCACCATGTAGGCATGACAGTAATTGCCCCACACCTACATCCGTTTCCGTGTTTCCGCCCCATTGTTTGCCCTGCACGTGCTCTTTTTTCATCCAATCGCTTTCCCTCCTTTTTGAGTGTTTTTGTGGAAGTAAATGTGTTCATCTTCTAGTATGCTGTTGGGTTATGCGTTTCCATGTGTGATTAGTTCTGCATGTTTCAGTGTATTCGTTTGGGCATTTAGGAACTGTTGTTTGTGATGTCTGTTGCTCAGTTTGATTTCTATTTGTTTCTTGCTGGTGTGATTTTCCTTTGCAGTGAATGCTGAATAATGCTTGCTATCTCCACGTCATTGATGGTTGTGTAAGGTTGCTTTGTGGTCTGTTTGCATTAGTTGTGTGACTGCTAAATATTGTCCTGCGTTTTTAGGAATGGAGGTATTTAGCATGCTGTACGTGCTGAGTGAGTAGATTAGAATGTTATGGTTGGAATGTTAACGCAGAATGTGGCCGAAGGTGCTGTGAGTTTTGGTTTGCGCAGATGGGATAATACGATAGCTCTGATGGTTGTTTCCTAAAGACCCTTGCTTACCTTTTTTTCTGGAACCAGTTACTACAATAAATACTCCTTTATAGGCGGTGTTCCCTGTTTACTAATGTTCTAGCCCAAGATATACTCCTTGTACTTTATATTGATGGTTGTGGAATTGTATGCACAGAAGTGTTCTTTACCCGCTGCTCCTATGACATAATTGCCCAGGCTGATGTGACCTTTGATTTCAACAGTGTCAGTTGGTGGCCTGGCATGATAGCTGAGCGGTTCCCTCATCAAAGCTTACCTGTTCCTGTGGTGTCCTGCTAGGATCATTTCACACTCTTTTTGTATAGATGTAGAGTTCTGTCTGGTGCCCGCCGTAGGCTCTTTCATCTACCGCTGGCAGAATATAATGAAGGTGAGACCAATCAGCTCTAATACATCTTCTTGACGCCAGCTACCTCCCTCACCTGCCATCTTTAAAACAGTTAACAGCTGTTAAGCGCAAAGTATACAGTGACTTCATTGACAATGCATGAACCCGTGTTGATAGTCTCATTAATACTACACTCAGATCACCTATGAATGAATGTCTATCTTATACACGACTTTGCACCTGCCTACGTGAGCTATGTATCAGTCTGGGTTTGCACTGACCACTGGGCATCACCTATCAACCCCTGGGCACATACCTGTGGCCCTTCTGCAGACAAACACCTGTATGACATGTCTCAGTCAATACCCTTAGCAAGTCACCTAGAACACTACATAACTCTAATTCTGTATGTCCTCTGTAAAATGCCATACCTGTACAATGCCATCAGTATGTCGCCTGTAGCCTTACATAGCTCTAAAATCAAAACTCCCTAACCAACCTCTAAATCACTGTTTGGCCGTGGTCTTTTACTGACATCCCCCGATTTCTCTTCCATCCTCGCCACCTCATCTTATCATACGTTTCTATCTTCTACTCCCTCACCTTTGCTTTTGCCTCTTTCCCCTACAGCACTGAAATTGCCTCACTGGCAGTGTTAAGCTCTATACAACAAACCTACATACTGTTGTCTATCCCCTGGGACTACTTAACAATACCTGAATCAGCATCTACTATACTGCAACACCCAATTACTAGTATAATTTCCCTATAGATCTCCTCTCTTTCGGTGTGGGCTCTGAGCCATCCGGGGCCCCTCGACCAGCTCCAGCATGTCCCTCGGTTATCGCACAGCTGGTCTCCTAAGCAACACCGGCAGCATTTGCATCGAGGTGCCGGATCACCACCATTTTGGTCTTTGTTCGGTGTCACCCTTTAGGGCCCGGCTCTTGCTGGAATCTGTCACTGCACTCCCCAGTCTCTCACAATCTTATTTCCCTAATGTTTGGCAAGCCTTTCCAAATACTTCAGTGCAGTTTCACGTAGTCAGCGGACCCGTTACAGCCTGACTATGATCTCATTGGAGTGGAGCAAGATAGCTCCACATCTATCTCATGCCGCGGCGCAACACTGCCCCCCTCCACATCTCTGCACATTTTTACTGGCTTGACTGTGAATCTAGGCAATCCCAACCAGTCATAAAGGATGGAAAGACTTGAGTATCATCATTTATGAAACATTTATGAAAAGGATTAAGAGTACCAGAATCATCAAAAAGGTGACATTGAGTGTGTTTCTTTGTCATTGGTGAGGATTTAGCGACACCTAATAGAACAAAAAGAAAATGTTTAAATAACAGTGATGGCAAGTGTGCATGAATAAACATGTGTTGTTGTTTTCAGACCTTATTCATTCTTTTTGTATTTTAGATGTGTTAAAGTTGATTAATCTGTGAGTGCTGTTAGTGCTTTCCAAACTTCATTTCCAAACTTTCCAAGCGCTTTAGAATTGGGCAAAACGTCTGTTAATTGTTTTTTGGGCAAGATCCTCTTACTATTTCTAGGCACCACAAAAAACTAGGGGGGAGAGGAGCATTAATGGAAGGCAGTTATTTAAATATAAGGTGCATTAGCTGAATTAATTTGTAAATGTTAAACTTTATGCAGTTCTTAGCACACGACTCAAAAATACTCCCCCTCCCTTCCCGGAAAGAATGCAGCCTGTACCAAAAATAGACTATAAGCCATTGCGTGGGGCCGGCTAGCTCTAGTAGAGAGCATGAGGTAATTCAGAAGCTGTTCCTGTCCATCACAAGCCAATGGAGACTAAAAAAGATTCAAGGCACAACAGAATACTATGGGAAGACAGGGTTTCTTGTAGAAATTACTGGACCAGATCAAATATAAGTTTATTGAATGAAGTGTTGAGAGTATGGCGTGAAGATGTGTTTATGTATGAATGTTTATAACATAGCAAATTATGATAACCAAGAGCGACAATGTATTCCTGCAGAGGCAGTAGTATGTTACATAGGTTTGTCTATATGTAAAACTGGTCATGCAACACTGGAGACTACAGCATCCCTTGTATGGCAAGAAGCACAGTTTTGGATGAGCTCTGCTGGTATCCAGTAACCAAGTCAAGAGTATTTAAGCCCCAGGCACAGCACCAGTCTTCAGGACCTGGGAGCCAGCCACAGACGACAGAATGCTGGTCGGAAATGGCAGAGTCCTCTGCCATTCCCCCAATCTGCATGATCTGTAAAGATTAAAATGTGTTATCTCTTGCAAGTTAGACTCAAGGTCTTAATTCCCTAGAGGGGTGCATTTAATCTGGTCTGAGCGTGATCAGGGGGTACACCAAAATATTTAAGGGGTGCCCCTGTAAATTGGGGTTTGCTTTCAGTGGTGACCCTGATGTGATACATAGTTTCTTCCCCTGTACTTTGCAAAGCCCCAGGTAGGTCAGCCACGCCCATCTGTAGTGATCAGACTTCCAAATAAAAAAACCCATGTATCATGAGCGACTTTAGTAGAAGCCATTTTAAAAGAAATCCTTTCTGCTTACTGCAGCAGGGCGTGGCTCCAGAACGACCGGCATGGGGACTTCCTAACAGAGGAAAACTCAAGTGAACAACACCCACGTGGTATATTCTTGCAAGTGATAACAAAATGGGAACATGTATGTATGATATGGTGATGTGATGTGAATGGTATGGTGACGTGAATGAAATATTTGGGGATGTGAAAGATTATGGTGATGTGGATGTTATACGAGCTCAATGGAATAGGACTTGGTGATGTATTATGGCATAGGACTTTTGGTGATGTAGTATTGGTGATGAAGTATAAAATAGGACTTTGGTGATAAAGATTGGATAGGAGGGATTGTATTGCAGGTGATGTGTTAAGGCCTAGATTGGATAAGAGGAGGGTTATGTATTGAAATTGTCACATATTTCTTTCTGTTTTTCTACTTGTTATAACGGAAAGGGAACCTCAGCATATATAAAAAACTGAAATGAAATGGATCCCCAGCTAATAAGGACTGGGAGGTAAGGGATCATCAGCCATAACAGGTGGAGAAGGTAGTAACACGCATTATTCTACTTATGACAATAAACGAAATAATTGGTATTACGTAGTGGCTCAGTATAAGGAATGGGCATGGATGGTAGTCAGTTATTTTTTGTATATTTTCTTTTGCTGTCTTTTGTGGTAAAAAAGGAAGGAAGGTGGATACTTCACAGTGTTTGTGTGGGTGAAATCAAAGTGAGAAAAAGTAAGGAGTGTGGGGGAAAAAGTGGGTTGATCTATATTTTTGAGGCACATGCAGCATAGCAGTAGGGTTTAAGTGAAGCATTAGGGACGCGCATAACATAATGGAGGAGGAAACTCCAATAAAACACATACATAGGGTTGTGCCACTACATTGTGACAGAATAAACAAACAACTGATAGTAGAAACAATGGAAGATGGGACGTCTTGTATCTGGCCAGAACAGGGCTCCCATAACAGAAACATGCTAGAAAAAATGTCCATCTTTGTAGGAAAAAATGTCCATCTTTGTAGCAGCAAAATATGAAGGGAACAAGTCCAAAAAAAGAGAAGAGATTCTAGATCTCTGTCAATTAGTTTAGTATATGGAAGATCAGGAAGGTGAAAAAGAGATCCAATATCAGGGGCTATACCCCGTAATGCCTAAACCTGCAGTAGGGTATAAAAACCCAGTCTAAGTCTCCAGAGGTAGAGACAGTGTCAACATGATTATCAGGATTAGCAACTAGGAGGGGGGACTCAAGAGCTTTTGCACCTCCATATAACCCGTCCACAAGCTCTAATATGCCCGTAGCATTGGTGTACCCAGAGGGCCCACAAGTAGACATAGACAGCAAGTTAAGAGCATTGTAGGAAAGATTGGTCAGGTTACAATAAAGTGAAGTAGTATCACCAGAAATAAGGGTACCAGTGCAAAAAACAGGGGATTGGAAGTCAGGAGAGTTTTTGTTTAGGTTTAACCCTGGGGCAATAAGAAATGTTTGTGTTGAAAAAGATGATGGGCAGAGGGTATGGATGGTCCTGGGACAAGAAATAGAACAAACAAGGGATAATGGAAGGGAAGATCAAGGTGGTAGAAATAATGAAGAGGCAGGGCAAGAAGGAGATCAAGGAGAGGAGGCAGTGAGAAACCAGTCCCTGCCACAAGAGGCAGTGGGAGGGACAGACCAAGAAATAGACCAGATTTAATCGTGGTAGTTCAAGATCAGAATAATACTAAAGGGGTAGAAAACAAAATAGATATGCAGATGCCTCTTATACATAAAGGAGTAGGGATAACGAGGTATGTGCCATGGCCTCAAAAGGACAAAAATAATTTGACTAAAGCTTTCCCCCAGCTTATAGACAGAGCTAGTAAATGGATCTATGAATTTGGAAAACAAACAGCAGGGGTAGCCTTAGCACCAGGAGATTTTAAGAGTCTACTGGTCACCATAGTTGGGGACCAGGCTGGGGACATATGGGCAAGGGCTGGGGTAAGTCTTGCAGATAATGAACATGATGAACAGCCTTTGATGAGGTAAGGGAAATGGTATGGGCTGCCTTACGAAGGATGTACCCAGATACCCCTGACTTACATTCTTAAATGCAGTTAGGTTTATTATTACGTTACAGGAAATGTGGAGAGTTGAGACAGTACAATTTTTCTATTTTATTGTAAGAGTGGACTACCAAAAGAGGTCCAGAAGGCACTAGATAAAATTGTGGGAATTGAAGCCAAAGGGTGGGCAGAGATACAAAGTATAACAGTCCATAATTGTAAGAAAATCAAGGAGCGGGACAGGGGGACAGTTCAGAAGCGGCAAACAAATGAGGCAAATATTGTGGAAAAGAAACTATATAAGGTTGTCGTTCAAGCACCAGTGAAGGCACCGGCTCAGGGGGAAAGGACAGGAGACACTCAACAAATTGGGAATGCCACAACTGTGGCACTATGGGGTTAAGTAGGACAGGGACAATGGGGTGGGGGGGCAGTACCCCAACCCACAGCGGCAGTATGAAGGAGCACCAAGGGGAAAAGGAAGATTTCCAGGAGCAAGAGCAGGATGCTTTGGGAGTATAGGGCCTCGGGAGGAGGATTGGGAACATCCCAATGCTGGTATTGGGGGAAATGGGGGCATTTTGCAAGGGAATGCAGGAATAGGCATGGGATGAGATTTAATTATGGGCCATCACCTCCAGCGAAGGGATTCCAAGGGCCCCAAGAAACGCGACAACAGCAATTTGGGCGAGGGGGTCAAAATCAGTCCTCTTATGGGGCTGAAAGGCAAGGGCAACAACTACAGCAGGGTGAGGGTACACAGTTCTACAGAATGACAGGGAGAACAGGCGCCCCATTCCAAGGAGTTACAATGACGGGGGCTGCCCTTTTTCGTTCCCCAGGACAAATACATATTCTGATTAGGACAGCCCACAGAAAGCACTTGCATGTCCAATCCTTTTAATAACCCTATACCCTGATGAGGAGCACTTAGAGGAGGAGGAAATAGGAAAGAGAAAATGTATATTTATGGTAGATTCAGGTGCAACCAAATCATGCATCATGGATGGGAACTTTGCATTATCATCTAAAATTCTTTAAATGCAGGGATTCTCTGGGGCTATTTCTACAGTTCGATACACTGAGGAGCTGGATATAAAAGTGAGAGGGTAGGTAGCGCCCTTGTTATATTCAGAGAGTTCCCCTGTGAACTTGTTGGGAGGGTTCTGCTCAGTACAATAAATATAACTGTATTATTCACAGATCAAGGGGTAGTGTGTTCCACTCCAGGGATGTGTGTAACTCAAGCACTGGTAATAATCAATTCAATAGCAAGGGAGTCAGTAGTCCATGAGGTTCCTGTTGTCCTAGATATATTTATTTTAATGGTATTAAGGTATTAGTAAAAGCAGTGCCTGCCTCAAATTGCCACAAGGTAAGTGTTGGTAAGTACCTACACATTTTATTTTCCGACCTATGGTGCCACCCGAGATGATGGCAGGGACAATATTGTCATTAGATGTATAAGGACTAGTAGTATCACACAAAAGAGTAGGCCTCATTGGAACAGACCATGTTGGGTGCGAGTGGCACACAATATTA
This sequence comes from Ambystoma mexicanum, assembly GCF_040938575.1. Classification (NCBI taxonomy): domain Eukaryota; kingdom Metazoa; phylum Chordata; class Amphibia; order Caudata; family Ambystomatidae; genus Ambystoma; species Ambystoma mexicanum. The sequence goes on from NC_090925.1 coordinate 681,804,986, forward strand.
TGTATAGACCCGACAGTACAATTGAAGAAAATGACTGATGAAGAGTTATTTGAGGACAGTGAACAAAATGGGGAGATTTGGGAAATCTGCATCCCCTGTGATATCATGGTACAGTATAGGGACGTACAGTGGCCCCTGATGACAGTGATAACTGAGATGTTTTTATTTTTTGAGGAGGCCATGCAATATGTGCCAGCATAATTATGGACTGTTAATCCACATGATATTGGGTTACTGAGAGATGTGACACCAGTATAAGATTACATTGAAGTAAGGTGCTTAGCACAAATCATCCAGTATTTTTATTTTTTATTTTTATTTATATAGTATGTGGATGATCGGGTGGTATGTAGTGAAAAGGAACATCAGAGCATGAGGGGTTCTGTTGGATTATTGCAATTGCTGGCTCACAAAGAGTACAAGGTAGATACAAAGAAGCTACAATACTGCCAACAGGAGGGACTATACTTGGGACAACTCATTTTTGTAATAGGGAAAAAAATAAATATATATATTATCAGATAGGGTGGCAGCAGTACGCACCGCCCCTAGGCCCAGTACTGTGAAGGAAATGTAGCAGTTTTTTGGGCTTATGTAATTGTTGTAGGGCATGGATCCTAGACTACGCAGTCTACACAAGGCCACTGTTACAAAGTCTCAGGGAAGGACAATGGACTTAAAAGTACATTTTAATGGATTGATAAAATGACTAGACAATTTGAGGACTTAAGCTATTTGCACGTCCCCTTTTTTAGCAACTCCGGATTATATACAGTAGTTTTATTTATTTTCTAACTCTGATGAATGGCTCATGCAATGACAGAAGGAGAGATATTATATGTTGATGGGTCAGAAATAATTGACATGGGGTGGGACGGAAGCACAGAGGGGCAGTAGTGGCGTGCGGTAAAGGGGGGAAAAATAGTGACCACCCCTGTAGAAAGCGAGACCATGGTACCATACAAAGCATTGACCATATTACAACTGGACCATTCTTATCTGGGGAACTATTCAGCCCCAGGTTTAAAGGTCCATATGAGGTGGTGTTTTGTACTCCTCTCGCCGTCCGTATGAAGGAGTTAGATATTGGGTGCATCTCTCGGATGTCCGAAGAGCACCTGAGACAAGGCAAAGTTTAGTAAGGGCATAGCCAAAGAAGTGACATTTTTGAGGATCCATGCCAGGGTGGTGTCCAGTGGCACATGCCTGATTTTTTCTTTTTTCTTTCTTTTTTCATTTTTTCATTTTTGTTGTTTTTTTCTTTTTGATCTTTTGTCCATTTTTGTTTTGAAGGTATGGAACCCGGTCGGCCCTGTGGGAAAAGGGTCCCTTTTTCTCCCCCTCTCTTTTTCTCTCCCTCTCTTTCCCTCTCTCTTTCTCCCTCTCTCTCTCTCTCTCTCTCTCTCTCTCTCTCTCTCTCTCTCTCTCTCACTTCCTCTCTCTCCCTCTCTCTATCTCTCCCTCTCTCTCTCTCTCTCTCCCTCTCTTTCCCTCTCTCTTTCTCCCTCTCTCTCTCTCTCTCTCTCTCTCTCTCTCTCTCTCTCTCTCACTTCCTCTCTCTCCCTCTCTCTCTCTCCCTCTCTCTCTCTTTCTCTCTCCTTCTCTCACTCTCTCTTGCTCTCTTTCTTTTTCTTTCTCTCTCTTTTTCTCTCTCTTTTTTGATAACCTTTTTTTCTCCTCTCCAGGAATAAGCAAAGAAAGCTGACTAACCACTCTGTTATGTAGGGATAATGTTGATAAAGATGCTATTTAGTCTAGAAATGTAGTAGTGTTATGATGTTTTGTATGACACTGGTTGTGGTTGTTGGGGTGGATGAAGGTATGTTTGTTATATGGGGTGGCCATATAAAGGGAGGGGGGATGGACAGTTTGAAAATAATGCTAGTATAAATATATCTATGAAACAAAAACACAATCACAAAATGTCTCACTTTTTGCCGGCCACTCCTACAAGTTTTCTTAGACGAATGATTTACATAAGGGGTTGGGCTCTGACACTATTTCTGATGTCCAGAATGTAGAAACATTGAATAGCTGGTACTCTGATATGCGCATTACAGGAAGGAATGTTATCAATTAAAGATGTTACCTGTTTGCACTCATCCCGCACACATCAGGGGCTCCTAAGCTTTTTAGTTCCACATCCAGTCCCAATTACAGAGGCACAATGCTGGGTACATCTTGCACTATACGGGATAAAGGGCACATTCCAAGCACATAGTGTAAAGTTGAGGAGCAATGATCTAGACCCAGCGTAATGCAACAGCAACACAAAATACTGCCAGTGTCTACAAGGACCATATTTTTCCTTGGGAGGTTACTCAAATGATAATGACAAATGGCAGGTCACCACAGTGATGTGCCTGGCAGATGGGCTGATCGAGTACAGTGGAGAAGCAATACCCCAAGCAGAGACTATGTGTGCGTAAATATGGTCCCAACACATCACAAGGCTGACACGGATTGCAACAATGAAGAAGCCAGTGCGAATGGATAGGACCAAAAATGTTGAACTTTGTTTTACTTATGAAGGAACAGTTCCTGGTACACACAGTGCAACCACACTCTTGTGATCCCTGGTATGACGAAAGGTATAGCAGCAGTGATGGATTACTACTGGTCTTGTGGCCGACAAGCCTACTTGCAACTCCTGCCATCCTGGAGGGGCAAGTGTTCACTAGCCACTCTGCACTCAGTGCTACTAGTAATCCTGGAAGAACACCTGAAGGGAGAAGAAATGCCTGTCGAGGTGCCAACTGCCATTCTAGCACCTAAAGAAGCAGAAAGAAGCTTGCAGATCACACAAAAATATGGTATGCTGCCAGAAAAAGGACGATTTCAATGGCGGGGAAGGAAGAAGAGATCAAACTGTGTCAAAAAACTGTTCCGGACTGCTCAGAGGAATACCTGACAAGTATTGACTTTTTAGCTCAGCAGAGTCTTTCTTTTTCATCTTTTTTGGCTCCTGGGGTACAAGCAGTTGCTGCCCTTTTATACCCCCAGAGGATGCTGAGAATGGGTCACTGTCCCACGCCATCAAGCCTGTGCACAATCTAGGTATTCAAATGAAGAAAGAAGGTGGAGTTCAGAACACAGATTGGCCTTCGCTTGCTTTGATTGGGTCTCGTCATGGCTGGAGACAGCAGTGAAAATACTGGCTCCTGTGATTGTGTTCTTCTTGGTTCTATTCTGCATGTGCCAATGGGGTCTCCAATGATGTGTTCCTATAGTGCCTAATAGTGCAACAATGATGGTATGAATTGGGGAATCTAAAAAACCTGGCCATAGAATAAACAACATAACTCAAACTAATATTTCTGGGGTTGTAGGTATGTGGGGTGGGGATGAGTTTGTTACTGTAGAAGTAACGAAAGGGGGGAATGTTGGGAAGTAGCCTAGTGCTTTCCTTCTTTTCCAAACTTTCCAAGCACTTTAGAATTAGGCAAGACCTCTGTTAATTGTGTTTTGGGCAAGATTCTGTTACTATTTCTAGGCACCACAAAAGACCAGAGGTAGGGGGTCATTAATAGAAGGCAGTTATTTAAATATAAGGTGCATTCGCTGAATGAATTTGTAAATGTTAAAGCTTATGCAGTTCTTAGCACACGACTCAAAAATACTCCCTTTCCCTTACTCGGTGCAGTACCTGTACTAAAAATGGACTATAAGCCATTGCGTGGGGCCCAGCTTGCTCTAGTAGAGGGCACGAGGTAACTCAGCAGCTGTTCCTGTCCATCACAAGCCAATGGAGACTAAAAAGGATTCAAGGCACAACAGAATACTATAGGAAAACAGGGTTTTTTGTAGAAATTACTGGACCAGATCACATATAAGTTTATTGAGTGAAGTGTTAAGAGTTGGCGTGAAGATGTGTTTATGTATGAATGTTTATAACATAGCAAATTATGCTAAATAAAAGCGGCAATGTATTCCTGCAGAGGCAGCAGTATGTTACATAGGTTTGTCTAAATGTAAAACTGGTCATGCAACACTGGAGACCACAGCATCCCTTGTACGGCAAGAAGAACAGTTTTGGGTGAGCTCTGCCGGTATCCAGTAACCAAGTCAATAGTATTTAAGCCCCAGGTCCAGCACCAATCTTCAGGACCTGGGCGCCAGCCACGGACGACAGAATGCTGGTCGGAAATGGCAGAGTCCTCTGCCATTCCCCCAATCCTCATGACCTGTAAAGATAAAAATGTGTTATCTCTTGCAAGATAGACTTATGGCCTTAATTCCCTAGACGGGTGCATTTGATCTGGTGTGAGCATGATCAGGGGGAACCCCAAAATATTTCAGGGGTGCCCCTGTAAGTTGGGGTTCGCTTTCAGTGCTTTATTTGTAATTGGTTGCCTCTTCTGGTGGTCTAATGGAAAGAGTTCTAGACATGCAAGGTTCATAGAAGAGTGTTTGCTTTGGTTCTGTTTTATGTTTGAAGTGTTTGCTTATTTTGTGTTAAGGACTGTGCTAGCTCACCCCATTGCTACTTTGAATTCTTTCAAGTTTAAGGGCTCCAAAAATGGGAAAGTTTTCCGTTGCTGGGTAATCTAACAATTCAAACACTTTATATATCTTTTTGTTTTTTCCTTTTAGATGCCTGAGATGATTGCCCTTTCTGATGAATTTAAGTATGAGACAACTTTGCCTCCTCTTTCGGGTCAATGTTCAATAAAAAAAAGATGCATTTTGTGACAGGGCCATAGTAATGACCCCGTCCGGGGGAGCTGTGTCCCCTCCCAACCTGGGGTAGGTGACGTACCGGAGGTAAACCGCAGCCTCTCCTAGGTGGGGTGAGGGAGTTGGTGGGGGGCCCAGTCCCTACCCCCCTGAGATTGCATTGTATATGTCTGCTGGTACTGCTGTCCCTTTCAAATGCCTGCCAGTCTCTCTTCTGGCCAGAGTTCTCTTTTGACTTTTTCAGAATCACAACTCCCAGAATACACCTGGGCACAACCAAGAAAACCCTAACTGGAACCAGGAGATGGGGATTGAGAACACAAATGGAATGGACTGGTATTTTTCCTGCCAAACTGAGATGAGACACCCAACACCTGACTAACATCCCAGACACACCCCGGGGGAATGGTGGTGCAGTAAATAACAAACTGAGTTTGAGAAGGGACTGAAGGTAAGCAGGGGAGATACAGAAATCTGCCACAACCCCTGCTAATGGAGATTGGAAACCCTTTTTGAAGCCTTCCAGGAGATGTACCAACCCACAGAAGCATAGCGTATCTAGAGATTGGTCAAGAGGAGCATGTGACCAGGGACACCCATGGGAGATGGGAGGAGTGTTGCAAGATAATAAGATGGGCTATAAAATCCCAGCCTGCACAGCGAACATTGAAAATTGTTGAGCTGAGATCATGTGGTGCGTTGGTGGATCAAGGAGCCAGGCAGAGGACGGATAGTCGAGGGGAGTGTACAGGAGACTGGCAGTGTTTTGTGAGAGTGTAGATAAGGTATTGTGTGTGTGAGACAGTGGTACCAGATGAGTGCATTAATAGGTGTGTGTGAAAGGAGAGTGAAAGAGAGAGGAAAGGAATACATAGTGGGAATTAGAGGGGGGGACCATGAATGTAAGGGATAGAGTGTATGGTAGGAAAGGGTGGAGAGTCGAAGGCAGATGTGAAAGTAGTGTTGAGGGCAGAGTGAAGCAGGCGAAGGGGAGATGTTAGAAGAAGAGAACACAGGCATAGGTAGGGATTAGAGAGCAGAGAGAGGCAGAGGGGAGAATAGAAGGAGAGCTGGAGCAATGAAAGTCAGAGGAGATCAGATTGGGAGAGGAGCAAAGGCAGGTTTAAAAGAGGGGGAGGAATGGATGTAGAGACAGATGGGAGAGTAGGAAGATCTTGGAGGGAGGAGCATGAAGACAGATATAGTGGGATAAATAGAGGCAGTGAGAAAGTGATAGAGAGAGGGAGGAGGGGAGATAAGTCAAGAGCACCCTGGCAAAATCAGTCTGATGACAAAAGGGAGATGGTCACTTAGAAATTCCCTGAGAGAGCTAGATAGCAAGGCCACTGCGTTTAGATTAGCATCCTAGATTTAAAAAGACCTCGACAGTATGGGTTACCATGCTTTAAAATATGTAGGGGGGCATGGCCAAGATGACGGTAATGCGGGAGCACTACATCTAAGCTCCATACACCCTGAGCCTAGAAACCTTACCCCAACGGCACATATGAACCAGTGCCCCTCTGGAAGATGGTGGATGGCCCAGAGGGTAGGCTCCCTCCTCGAATGTTGAGTGGGGATAGGTGTTTATGGGACCTGCTGGAGCATATGTGAGCTAAGGCACCACTCTTAACCCAAGGAGGGCCCTTTGGTTGAGTGAGAGTTACAAGTGGACTGAAGGATATGTAGGCCTGCATGGGTGCCGGCAGCTCTCTCGCTGACTTCTTCATGTGCTTGGTGCTCTGTACAGTGGAGGTATTATGGCTGTGGGTCCATATCTTGTTGGGGGGGGGGGGGAGGAAGCAGTGGACATCTTTGTTGTCGGCCACTGGCCCTGACTATGTAATCACATTCAAGTTGGGCTGGGGGCAGGCATCTTTCTTGTGCGATGAACTGCTTAACTCATTAGGACACACGTAACAACAAAGACTGGCCAAACCATTATGAAGAGGAGTAAAGAAGGCACGGCTGCCCGGAACGATCTCCTCCTTGTCTAATTTGATACCTGAAATATGTAAGGGCAGGTGCTTGTAGGTGAAGATTGACATTATTTTTCTCGCAGAGATGTTATCCTGTACCCATTTCTACAAACCTCTTCAGGCCAGATGCCTTAAGGAGAAGAAAGGCAAAATTGCATCAGGGAAGTCAAAGAAAAAAGATAAGGGTGACAATACAGATTTCTTCACACTACGTAGTAGACAACCTAGCCAGGAGAAACCTTTGTCCCAGAACCCGGTGATGGCTGCGCTGGCATGGATCGAGAAGTCAATGGGCCTCATTACGAGTCCGGCGGTAACCGAGGTGGTAAAACCGCCTGGTTACCGCCAGACTCGTATTACCATTCTGCCTCTGTGATTCCCGGAATTACCGGGGCATTACAACCCCGGTTTTCCAGGAATCACGGAGGCGGAATGGTGTTAATCCCCATTCCCATTGAGTCCTATGGGACTCAATGGGAATGGGGATCATGGAAACACCAGCAGCATCTCGTAATGCTGGCAGTGTTTCCTCGTCCGCCTGCAGGTGGGCGGTGTTAAACCCGCCAGGTCAAAATTGGCGGGAACATCACCTCCCGCCTGCAGGAGTCAGGATCAGGCGGTCCGGAAACAACGGTGGCGGCGGGTTTACCGGCAATATCACAGTTGCAGAATACATTTGACAAAATGTGTGAGAAAGTGGCCCAACTGGAGACAAGAACTTCCACGCTTGAACAAAGAACCAATGAGCTAGACTGACAGTGTGCCCAAATGTTTCAGCTGGTAAAGCAAGTGGGGCAGGGCATAGGGGCAACCATCAAGGGGAATACTACAATGCAAAATAGATTGAAATATATATGAGAACGTGATGTGGGCTAAGCAACTCAGGGCTATTGGTCTTCCTCCTGGAGTGGAAGGGGATGACCCAATTAGTTTTGTTTCCACTTGCCTCCCAGCCCTGGCAGATTTGGATGTCGAGGAGGACCCTATATATGTTGATAAATGCTTCAGAATCAAATTGTCTACCTCCAACAAATCCTCAGAATCATCGGCCAGTCCAACGCTTATTGTCAAGCTCACCGATGTTCGAGACAGGGAGAGGATCCTGAAGGTTATAGGTCAAAGGTTCGAATGAAAAGGATCGAATGACAAAAGGGTCGAATCAAAAGGACCGAAAAAAAAGGGTCGATTTATTTTGGTGGTAAAAACCACTTTTTTTCCTATACGGAAACCCCAAAAAATATATATATTTAAAAAAAAAAATGGACCCTTTTGTTTTAGGTCCTATTGACTCGACCCTATGGCATTCGATCCTCTTGGATTCGAACCTTTGACCGGACACTCATCCTGAAGGCTGCAGCAGCAAAAAAGCCACAGGAGTTCCAGGATCACAGGATTCTCCTTTTCCCAATCTGACACTGGCGACTGAGAAGAAAAGGAATGAACTCAATGGCATTAAGTAGTACTTTTTGGAGTGAGACGTGAGGGCAGGATTGCTTAGACCCGCCAAGCTGAGGGTTTCCTGGAAATATAGGGATACATTTTTTGGGACACCGAGAGAGCTGAAGAGCTGTTGAAAACAATATCTGTGAAAGCAACATCTAAAGAAGGTAAGGGATGAGGCGATTTAGGCCTACTGGACTCACCCATAAAGGGTCCAGAAAGTGGTCTCTTCAGGGCGCTGTCCAATTTACTGTGTCTGATCTCGTACTTCACTCTGGATCTTTGAGCCTGTGATAAAGCATTCTCCCGTACGGATGTAAGATAAGCCGAGGGTAAACCTGACAGATTATTAGTGGGCCTGGTTTAGATGATGTCCTACACTAGGGAAGTATGAGGTATGGATGAATTTCTGTTTGCGTCTCTATACTAAGGGGAGGCTTCCTGGGGTTTGGGAGGGTCAGTGAAGTTTTCACAACCTAGATCTATAGTATTTGCATAGGCATTCCCCCCATGTGATAGAGGACTACATGGGGGCCCCAAGATGAATATGTGATGTGGTTCAATTATTTCATTATACAAGTGGTGTGCGCCTCTTATGTGGAGGGTTCTCCTCCTGTTATGTTTTGCATGTTAAAACCGCATTAAAAAGATATTTGAAAAGATATAGATGTTGGTGTCATTCTGGGGACTACAAACACCTGGGTTACGTTGGAGGGACGCTGCAGTGAGGTCTAGAGAGCTTTATGGACCTCTTAGTTTCAACCATTCCAGCATTCGCAGACCAGTTGTTTTAACGTTTTATGAATCACTGTAAACTACTCTCTTTGTGGATGTTTTATGCCATATGGGAAAATACTGAGAAAGAATGTAGAATGTTCGTTCTGCAGAAACATGATCTGTGTTTTAGAATATCAAGGGTGCCTATTTATCTTCTGTTTGGCAACCAATTGTGTGTTTCTGTCAATATAATGTCAATTTGTTTTTGTGATGATGCTTTGAAAATGCACCTATAGATTTTTTTCTAACATACATTGAAGAAGATGAAATTTAGGGTCGGAAATTGCTCGAAGTGGATTATCTCTAGCCTCGAAGAGTCTGGTTAGGTTGACACCAACAACTACCAGGAGCAACTTTTCAATCCCAAAGCCAACTAGACATCTAAAGACATTTAAAGCATAATGGACCATATATAATTTACCAAAAGTATCGTTTTCTTCTCATGTAAAATTTAGAAAGTGTAAATGTAGGCGGTACAGCAAATTGTGAAAAAATACTTTCTAATACTCCAATTTATATGGCCATTCCAATTGTACCTTGAGCAAAAGCTTGGAGCATAAAACCGTGGCCAAGGGCTGCCTATCTCTTAACTAGCATTAGATTTTAAGATTTGACTTATTTCAATTTAAGAAACACCATTTTAAAAAATCCAACCTGTTCTATCCTAATTCACTTCTTAAACTAGTTCTTTATATTCTGGTTAAGCATAGAGGTATAATGTTTCTTGGACTCTTTTTAATTTGATTGCTCGTAATAATTGTGTTTGAAATTGTACTTTATTGTAAAGCTCTCCTATATATTGCAAGGTGTCTCATATATAGATTTCCTGCATGTTATATACTGTGCATGCTAACAATATGGATCCTTTTGTTTTTTCTGAAGTTCATATTTCCAGTGTGGTTTGTGTGGAAGGTAATCCTTAATTTTGTGTTAAAAATGGGGAAAATAGGAGCAGACAATTTTGAGAAATTGTGTTCTGAAAATCTACCTATTACCGCTAAGGAGATTCCAACTGTATGAAAGTGGTCAAAATGCTAATTTTCAAACTTTTTATAACATTTGAATGGCTTCTTCACAAATTTGGCATAATTCCTTGGATTGGCCGCAATCAGTTGCTTGCCAGATTTAGTGACGATCCATCCACAAGTTCAAATGTTTAAGGAGAAAGTATTTCTTACATTTTCCTATGTAATCTTTGAAATATTGTTAACTTTAGAGCCACAACCTATATTTGTCCATCTCTCTCTGTATCAGCTCATCCATCCTTTCAAATATCTGTATGTCTTTTTGTTTGCCTGCTTTCCTGTTTGTTGTGTGATATGTGGTTTAGTGTTTCTGGCCTCGTCTCTGGGTTTGGTTTCTGGGGTCTGGTCTCTGTAGTCTGATTTCTCATCTGGTCCCTGGGGGTCTGGTCTTGCTGGTCTGGCCCCATGTCTGGTCTATGGTGTGGTTGGGTCTGCTGTGGGATCTCAGGCCTGATCTGCTGTGGTGTCTTGGGCCTGATGTAGTCTGGTTTAGTGTAATCTCTGGGGTCCTGTCTGGTCTGTTGGGGTGTTTGTATTTGTATTTTATTGTATTTGTATAATGGTTTACACACTGAACAACCAAAGGCAGTACAACAAAAATGATAAATGAGTCAAAACATCTCACTCAAGTCGAAGGAAAATGTTCCTTAAGGCAGTTTTCGAAAGGAGGGAAAGCAAAAATAAAGGGATGTGATAGGTGGAGAGCATTCCAGTATGTCGTAGCTAATAAACAAAAAGAGCAGAGATGAGAAGATGTGCAAGTGAAACGATGGACAGACAAAAGAACTTGAGACTGGGACCTGAGAGAGCGAGGAGGAACGTAGAAGGAAACAAGAGAATAAATATAAGGAGGGGCAAGACCATTAAGACATTTAAAATCAATACAGGAAAAAATAACAGCGGGCGTCAAAAGAAAGCCAGCAAAGAAAAAGTAAGGCATGGTAAATATATTCACCCTGAGCGCGATGAAGAAGTAGGCAAATAGAAGAGTTGTAAATTGAGCAAAGAGGACCCAGTCTGTATGCAGGAAGACCAAGAAGAACACAGGAGTAGTAGTAGCACCGACAAAATATAAGGGAGGAAAGCAATGCCTTAGTAGCTTTTGTGGTGAGGAATGGACAAGGTTTATGAATATTATAAAGATGAAAGTGACAGTACTGAGATATAGCAGAGATGTGTCATGAGAAAAACAAGGAAGAATCAAAGATCACACCTAGATTACGGTTGGCAGAATAGGTAGCAATGGAAGAAGGAGGAGAGGAAATTGAAGAGGGGGGAAGCAGTGGTGGAATAGTGGAGGCAGGAAAATAGATCACATCGGTTTCAGAAGGATCAAGGTTAAGATAATGAGCCATCATTGAAGATTGGATGGCAAGAAGGTAGGAGGAAAGAGTTGATTGCAGGGCAGAGGTGAAAGAAGAGAAACATAATAAAATCTGTGGATCATCTGCATAACGATTGTGGGAGATTTCAGAAGAAGAGATGATAGAAGTGAGCAGGATAGTGTACAGGGAAAAAGGGTACAGGACCTAAGACAGAAATTTGGGGAACACCGTAGGCAAGATGAAAAGTGGAAGAGGATTTACTAAGCCAAGAGACTGAGAAAGTGCAAGCAAACACATAGGAACAGAACCATTCTAAGACAGAACCCCAAAAGCCTCTTGGCTTGATAAAGGGAGGAAATGAAGAAAGTATGATTGACAGTGTCGAAAGCAGCAGAAAAAGAAAATATGATTGACAGTGTCGAAAGCAGCAGAAAAATCAAGAAGTATAAGAAGAGAGCAAAGTTTAGAATAACAAACAGTGAGAAGGGCAGTCTCAGTGAAGTGATGTGGGTGGAAAACAGATTAGTAGGGGTATGGGGAAGAGCATTAGCATTGACATTGGAGGAAACCACATAAACTATGAGCTCCAAGAGCTTAGAGAGAAAAGGTAGGAGGGAGTAGAGTGTAAATTAGCTGGAGAAGAAGGATTGAGAGAAGGTTTCTTCAGAACAGGTAGAATAAAAACATGCTTAAAATGCATAGGAAACACATCATTAGAGAGGGAGGATTTAAGTAATTAGAAGAGGGTAAACAGAAACAATCAAGGAGAGAGGGAGTGGATCAGAGAGAGCCGCGGTAGGATTGGCATTAGTGAGGACAGCGGAACTAGAGTCAGTAAGAGGAGGGAACAAAGACATTCATGAGATGAGTGGGGGAGAAGTAGCAGAGGGAGATAGTTTAGGAGTGAGAGAAGAAGAAACAGAAGAATGAAGAGTGACCATTTTGTGGGGTCTTGTCACTGATCTGATATCTGGAGTTTTTCCTTTGTGGTGTGCGGCCTAGTGTCTGGTCACTGGGATCAATGTAGTCTGGTCTCTGGAATCTGGTCTTCTCTCTGGGGCTGGTATGGTTTCTGGGGGCTAGTCACTGGTCTTTTAGGTCTGGCCTATTCCTTGGGGACTGGTCTGTCCCCAGGTCTTGTGTTGTGAAGGGGCCTGGCCTAGTTTCTGGGGGCTTGTTCAGGTCTCTTGTCAGCTCTGGGATCTGGTCTCTAGGGTCTTGTCTCTGGGGGGTCTGGTCTGGCTTTTGAAATTATAATCTCTGCTCTCTGTGACATTGCTTGGTCACTGGGGTTTGGTGTATAGGGGGTTGGTCTTGTCTGTGGTTGACTGGTCTGCTCCCTAGTGTCTGGGGTCTGATGCCTGATCTCTGGTATTCAGAGGTCTCATCTGTGGAGTTGGGCCTCTGGGTTCTAGTCTCTGGGAGTTGGGTTTGGTCTCTCAGTGTCGGGTCTTTGGTTTGGTGTCTAGGGTTTGGTCTGGGGTCTGTTGGGGTTATTTGGGGCCTGGTGTGGGGTGATCTCAGGTCTTGTCTCTTGGGTTTGATTTTTGGGGTTTGCCCTCTGGGGTCTTGTCTCTAGTCTGTGGTAGGGTCTCTTGTGGTCTGGGCTCTGGAGGTCTAGTCTCCTGGGATCTTAGCTCTGGTAATCTGGTTTTTCTGTTATGGTTTGTGGAGGTCTGGATCCTGGTCTATGGGGCTTGGAGTCTGGTTCCGTTGGCCTGGTTTAGAATCTGGTCTGCCAAGGGCTAATCTCTAGGATCTGATCTAGTTTGCTTTGGTATCCAGACTGATCTCCAGGACTTTTTTGCTGTTGTCTCTGTGGCCTGGTGTGTTCTCTGCAGTCTGTGTCTTTTCTGGTCTCCATTTCGGGTTCTAGTCTCTGGTTTCTCATCTGCTTTGGTCTTGGGATCTAGTCTGGGGTCGGGTTTGGTTTGCTCTCTGATGTCTGTTCTGCTCACAGATCGCGAAGAGTCTATTTTCACAGGTCTGCTCATTGGTCGCTGGGATGTTGCCTAATCCTTGTCTCGCAGGGTATGGTCTGGTCTCTAGAGGCCTGCTCTCCAGACATCTGGTTTCCTGGCTCTGATCTCCGGGATCTGGTCTCTGGGGGTCTACTTTGCCCTCTAGGGGTTTTGTCTAGTCTCTGGTCCATGGGGGTCTGGTCTCTGGAGTCTGGTGTCTGGGGGTTTGGCCTGGTCTGCTCTCTCGGGGTCGGGTCTATGAAGTCTGGTCTCCTGGGATCTCACCTAGTTTCTAGGGGCCTTGTTCAGTCTCTGGGATCTGGTTTCAATGTTATCTATCTATATGTATATCTCCTTCTCTTAGATCTGGTAGCAGTGGACAGCATGGGGAATTAATAGTTATTCAGGATGTGATGCGATGTTTGTGTTTTCTCTCCTTCACTGTATATGGTCTCTTTCAATCCTTACAAGTATGCATCTGAGTCTCTGTCTGGCTGCCTGACTGCCTATCTATCTATCTGGGGTCTTGCGTGGTGTCTGGGATGCAGACTCTGTGTCTGGGCTCTGGCATTTTGGATCTGGTATTTGGTCTAGGGTTTAGTTTATTCTGGTCTCTTGAGTCTGATGTAGTCTTGATTTTGAGGTCTGGCAGTTTGATCTTCTCTCCAGACTCCTATGGTCTGGTCTTTTGGGTCTGGTATCCATTGTCTGGTCCCGAGGGTCTGAACACTGGGGTGTGTGGTCTGCTCTGATTTCCGTTATGGTGCCTAGGGCCTGCTATGGTCACTAGAATCTAATTTATGTTCTGATCAGCTTTTGACTTGGCTCTTATCTGCGCTGATCTACAGGGTCTGTTGTGGTATTGTGAACATGCAGAGGCAAGTCCCAGGTAAGGTCTTGCTGGGGAATGATCTCAGAGGCTTAGGTCTTGTGGGTGACACAGCAGAGAGACCATGCACAAGGTCACAAACAAGGGCTGCCTTAGCCAAGGGCAACACACAACTGTATGTCATTAAAATTTGGCAGTAGGAGACACCCATTAGGTATAAGGCAAAAAACACTAGCATTCAGTGGCCAAGGAGATGCAGGGTCAGTCGGAAGACAGTAGGATAGTGAAGAAAAAACTGTCTAAACCTGTCCTACCCTTGAGGTTTTAAGAGACAACCCTATCCCTAGGAAGCGATGATGTGCCGCTTACAAACAGGGGGAGACAGTAAAAGAAATCAAAAGAGAATTCATTTTTGAAAAAGCAACAACAACATGAAGGTTGTTTAACTCCTGAAAATCCTTGGTCACTGAGGGTCCTCACAGAGGAGGAATGGGCACAAAAAGGGGAAGGATGTAAAAATAAAAGTAAAGTTTACACCTTGGTCTAGGAATCCAAATGGATGGGTACGAATCTGGACTGACTATTGTGAGTACATTGCACCTTTACTATCCCATAGACAGGTCGAGATTTCCCAAGGTGACTCTACAAGTAAAATTATAGAGAAAAAGAGCTCAACACTATATTATTATATTGCTGTAGTCCATGCTAATTAGTCCAGCAAATATCCCCTGGTGGGGATGAGGTGAGCCAATTTCAGGTGAAGACGAAACGTGAAGACAACATATAGGTCACGTTAACCGTTCCTATTAGGTGTTTAAATAGTAGGAAGGTACGTGAGACCTCATAAAAAGACATAAAACAGGTTGTGCATGGTAAAGGTAGAGTATATTTTGGTTCTCCACCATTTAACAACCACCGTCTACCGGTTTCAGTGGTATAGTTTTGGTGTGACCACTTTCATCAGGACAGTATTCTAAAACAATGGAGGAATTTTTCCTTGCAATGCTCAATATTCCATCACCATATTGCTGCCATGGGGTTTTAAATACTTTACCCCTTTTCTAGTGCCAGTGCAGGAAGGTTCATGAGAGAAACCTATGGGAAAACAAAGCAAAAAAGCCAAAGTCACTCCCCATATACTAGCATACGCACTAAATGCTTAAGAGGCAACAGGGCAAAGCACTGCGTCTCTTTTCATGGGTCTATGAAGACCAAAATTAGGGCTGCCTTATGCACCATAGAGATACAAACAGATACAAGTTTTAGTTCAGATTCATAACTGATAGATTATATGGTTTATGGTATGTTCTTTAATTATTTTTTATCTTTTTTTTTTTTTTTATTTGTTTTGGCTTAAGCCTTTACAAAAATAATACAAAATTGTTAGTATAAAACACCTAATAATTACATTAAATTTCATTGTTTTCCCCCAACCCTGCCAATTTCCTATTTTTCTGCTGTATCAATGTTTTGAAGACTTTTGTCCTTTATTTTATTTTATTAGATGATCAGTCCATTTTCTGTTAGCATCTGGATTGCTGCAAATGTCAAAACTGCATTGCTTCCTGAGATAATTCTATCCAAAAAGAGGTCTGAAATTATATCTTCCTCTCTCCACACAAAGTCTCTGAAAAGTCTTAATCGTTGAGGCCATGTGCCTTCACATTCCATTAGAACATGCCTTAATGATTGTTTGGCAGGGTTGATGCAAATTGAACATAGTTTTTTTGCCACATCCCCTTGGTTGTGCTTTTCCAGAACAGCCCCACACTGGACAAGGTTCAGTCTCATTCTAAGAAAGTCTGAGCGCAGTTTCCTGTTTGGGGATTTTAGTAGATAGCTAGAGAGACACCCAAGCTTCTTTTCTCCCTTCAAGAATGGATTTTGGGTTGGTTTATCTCTTACTCTCTCTACTGTTTCGATCCAATCCCATTGTTCTAGTCTTCTTTTCACTTTGAGTGGGTTTAGGATTAAGGTCTCTTTGTTTATATCTAAAGTTTTCAATCTCTCCAGTGTTCTCGCCTCTAGCAAGGTGAGGATAGTTGATTTTTTTTGCACTGTTTCATGTCTGAGGTCTCCATACAGTGTCGAGTCCTTGCTTGTTGCTATTTCTCGAGACAATGTAATCAACTTCCAGTCTGCCATACAGTTCAGCGATTTTAGACCAAGTTCAAATCTCAAGCTTTGTGAAGAGGCACAGTTTGGGAGACCCAGAGCTTTTTTCCATAGGCGGCTCTCAAATTTGTCCCAGTTTAAGAACCAAAGATCGGGTTTGGCTTCTAAACCATACAGGATGACTGGGACCACTTTGGCAAGGTAGAATTTTACCAATGGGAGAATAGAGAATTTACAGAGTTTATAGTTTAATTTGATCATTTGTGATGTGAATTGTGTTACTTTAGCCATGATTTCACTTTCTGCTTTGTATATTGCTGGATGGGCGTGGATGTTATATCCTAAGTATTTTATAGTTTCTACTGTTCTTATCCGTTCTCCTCCCATATTCCAGTTTATGTGTTTTGTTTTTAGTAGCGGATGTTTGAAAATCAGGATATTTGATTTAGCCGGGTTTACTGTCAGTTTTTTTACTCCCACATACTCACTCAGTTTGTTAAGTAAATGTTGTAGACCAATTGCTGTTCTGTCGAGGAGGACTATATCATCCGCGTACGCGAGCCAACGTATTTTTCTCCCGTTTAATATTGGACTTAACAAAGCAGATGGTTGTAAAAAAAGGCCCATATCTGCTAAGAACAGGTTGAAGAACAGAGGCGCTCCCAAGCACCCCTGTCTGACCCCCCTATTTACTTCAACAGTCTTGAAAGGTGTCCCATTGCATCAAGCCTACTCTCAGATTAGTTTCCCTGTGTAATTCCACTAAGATGGACAATAGTGGTTCTGGCATTCCCCATTTCCGGAGTTTCTCCCAAAGTAAGACTCGTTCTATTTGGTCGAAAGCTTTGGACAAGTCTATCCAGGCTCCGTACAATGTTTTTCTTCCCCCTCTTTTTTGTTCACTTAAGATGCTTAAAATCAGGCCATTAAGTGATGTTGAATGGCCTTTACGGAATCCTGTTTGAAAGCGTGATAAGATATTGAAGTCTTCCACCCATTTTGAGATGTAATTTAGTAGAAGCTTCATAAAAATTTTGCGTTCAATGTCCAGCAATGCTATTGGTCTATAATTCATTGCTGCACGACGATCCCCATGCTTAAAGAAGGGTATTATAAGGGCCGTTTTCCAAGATGCTGGGAAAGTCCATTTTTTTAGTATTTCATCAAAGAGAACGAATAAAATTTTTGACCACAGGATAAGTTCGCTTTTCAATGCCTGATAGGTCAAGCCATTTAGTCCTGAGGCTTTGGATGTTGATGATTTAATTATGATTTCATATATGTCCTCTTCATTAATTATTTTTTATCTTTTATCACACAGATGTTAAAGGCCCTGTGGTCTTTGTTATAAACGACCCCACATTTGTCATTGTTAGATAACTTAATAACAACAGCCAGACGTAAGGCCATGCCTGCAGGTAAACATATTGAATATATCAAGTGAGAGAAGGGTAAACTCAACATCCAATCAGTTAGCTGGACCGAAAGCACTATATGACTGACCTTAACCACTGCAACAAGATGTATTCAAGAGATGTCGTGCATCTAGACGGCAGGAGCACATAGATCTACCAGGATCAGTGTGCATTGCGTTGTGCTAAAATAATGAAGAAGAAAAGCACAGTCATTAAGGACACATACGCCCCCTCCTCCCCTTAAGGCTGAGGCCGCGCCTAACACACCTCCAATGGTAAAGAATACTGAAATGAACGTCCCTTCCAGGGAGGCAGAGTTAGAGATGCGAAAGAACCCAAACAAAGGGGGGGAGGCCATCAGTCCCAAGCGTAGTGATCTCTATACTTTGGTCACGGCTTAGCCCTGCTGCACTGTTGTTCAGACCCCACTCTCCCCCTGCTCACAAATGATATTGGGGGAACGGGTTAACAGCAGGAAAGGCAGAATGTTAGCAGAACAGCGTCGACTATGAACTAATGGTGAAAAAATTACTAGATAACAGAACACATTATCAAATTCTCCCTCGTGACCCTACAGAGGAGTTGCGCATCCAGATTACAGGGATTGTAGAAGAAGCGGCATGTGAAGGCCACATAAGCTCTCAAGAAGCAGCGTTCTTATGCCCCAGATTTCCGATATTGCCTGCATTCTATGTACTACCCAAGGTGCATAAAGGAATTTCACCTCCTCCGGGCCGTCCGATTGTGGCAGGAATACAATCTATTTTAGAGCCACTCTCGGAATTTGTGGATTTTTTCCTGAGGCCTGAATTTCCCAAGATGCGGTCCTACTTGAAGAATACCACCAGCATTCTGAAGCTGGTGCAGGATTTACCATTCAATCCCGCAACACAATTCCTAGTGACTCTCGACATAGAGGCGTTGTGTACTAACATCCCTCAGATGGAGACCCTAGGTATAGTGGAAAAAACCCTACAAGAAATGGGGGATAACCTGAAAATGCCAGCTCCGTTTATCCTACAACTAACAGAAATAGCACTAACCAGAAATGTTTTCGTTTATGGGGAAACTTTCTTTCAACAGTGCTTGGGCACGGCCATGGGGGCGGCTTTTGCCCCATCATTGGCCAATCTATATGTGGCACATTTCGAGGACACACACATATATCCCCACACGAACCCATACTTGAATAACATCACAGTATGGGCTCATTATATTGATGACATACTCCTAGTGTTTACAGGGGACGAAGCCGCTCTGAATGAATTCATACTTTGGATCAAATTCCAGAAATAGATTTCTGAGGCTCACCCATAGTGCAGCAAAAAATACCACACAATTCTTAGATGTGGAGATAAGTGCCAACTCTGGAGTGTTGATGACGACGGTCTTTAGAAAACCCACAGACCGAAACTCCCTTTTACAATATTTTAGTTTTCATCCAAAAAGCTTGAGAGAGAATTTGCCCTTTGGGCAGTTCCTAAGATATAGGAGGAATTGTTCTAGCCTCCAGGAATACGATACACAATCCCTTATATTGAAAGAACGTCTTTTGGAAAGAGGATATCCAAATAGAATCATTAGACAAGCCAGAAAACGGGCTAGGAATATCCCCCGGGAAGTTACATTACAACAGCCAAAGCGCCCGGAGGGACAACAAAAAATAACAGCTATCTTTGGGTACTCCTCCAAAGTGAATCAGATCAAAAGGGAAATCCTTAAACTCTGGCCAATCCTGAATGTTGGAGCAGTAGATCTTGCCCCTCCTCGTTTTGCCATCAGAAAAAGAAAAAGCATTAGGGATATCCTTGTGCATTCCTATAAAGAACAGGTGGATGATACACCAACCACCCTATGGAACACCACACCGGCTATTGGACATACACCATGTGGCAAGTGTAACATATGTAATCTGACATCACGTACGAAGAGTCTGGAATTGGGCCTCCGCACTCCATATGGTCACATGTCCCTGCAATCTGGTCTACATAGGGATGACCAGTAGAGTCATAAAAAAACGGATACAGGAACATATGTCCTGTATTAGGACAAGGCGGGAAAATGCACCCTTGGTAGCCCACTTTGTGGCGAAAAAACATAGACCAGAGGACATTAGATGGAATATTGTAGAAAAGGTGAAATGTCCCAGTAGAGGAGGTGACATTTCGAGCATGCTCCTGAAACGTGAGCAGAATTGGATCTTTCGTCTAAAGACAGACTCAAGGGGTTTGAACAATCTATCCCTTGGCAAGCTCTGTCTACGATTCTATAACTGACGTGGTCCTCCTGGGAAAGAAAAAACACATTACTTTGGAAGCATTACCTTCTATTCTCTACCACTCCCATTTGTCTTGCTACTTTATGCTATTTTTGGCTTATAACATCTCCCAGTTTGATATTTGTCTGCATTGGTACATGACTTGTGCATCCATAGTGAAAAAAGGTTTTTTTACTGTCAATACACTTTAAATAAATGGTCCATGTTCACATAACTATTCGGGCCCTGACGTTATGAACACCATATTTCTAGGATCTTCCCTGGTGTTCATCCTGTTCAATCTTTGTCCCCTTTAGAATCTGACAAAAGCGGTATAAATGGGGGCACATTCGCCGACATTAAGATCAGTTTTTTTCCGGCGCTGTGTGTTCTGTTTTCCCCATAGTCTTTTAAATTCAATGCACTGCCTGGCCTTGCCTGACTGACAAGCCTTGATTTGGCTGATGTGCACGGAGACTTGTACTTCCGGTTCGGGTACGTGGAACGGAGCGTTAGAGATGTCCACGTGACTATAATCACGTGACATCGCGCTGACTCCATTTACGTGTCCATCCGACCACAGCCTCCCCGTAGTCTCGGGGGTTTCATCAAGCTGTGCTGTGTCGAAAAACATGAGTAAGTACATTCGGATTGACCCCTTCTGCTAACATTCTGCCTTTCCTGCTGTTAACCCATTCCCCCAATATCATTTGTGAGCAGGGGGAGAGTGGGGTCTGAACAACAGTGCAGCAGGGCTAAGCCGTGACCAAAGTATAGAGATCACTACGCTTGGGACTGATGGCCTCCCCCCCCCCCCTTTGTTTGGGTTCTTTCACATCTCTAACTCTGCCTCCCTAGAAGGGACGTTCATTTCAGTATTCTTTACCATTGGAGGTGTGTTAGGCGCGGCCTCAGCCTTAAGGGAAGGAGGGGGCGTATGCGTCCTTAATGACTGTGCTTTTCTTCTCCATTATTTTAGCACAACGCAATGCACACTGATCCTGGTGGATCTATGTGCTCCTGCTGTCTAGATGCACGACATCTCTTGAATACATCTTGTTGCAGTGGTTAAGGTCAGTCATATAGTGCTTTTGGTCCAGCTAACTGATTGGATGTTGAGTTTACCCTTCTCTCACTTGATATATTCAATATGTTTACCTGCAGGCATGGCCTTACGTCTGGCTGTTGTTATTAAGTTATCTAACAATGACAAATGTGGGGTCGTTTATAACAAACACCACAGGGCCTTTAACCTCTGTGTGATAAAAGATAAAAAATAATTAAAGAACATACCATAAACCATATAATCTATCAGTTATGAATCTGAACTAAAACTTGTATCTGTTTGTATCTCTATGGTGCATAAGGCAGCCCTAATTTTGGTCTTCATAGACCCATGAAAAGAGACGCAGTGCTTTGCCCTGTTGCCTCTTAAGCATTTAGTGCGTATGGTAGTATATGGAGAGTGACTTTGGTTTTTTTGCTTTGTTTTCCCATAGGTTTCTCTCATGAACCTTCCTGCACTGGCATTAGAAAATGGGGTAAAGTATTTAAAACCCCATGGCAGCAATATGGTGATGGAATATTGAGCATTGCAAGGAAAAATTCCTCCCTTGTTTTATAAGACTGTCCTGATGAAAGTGGTCAGACCAAAACTATACCACTGAAACCGGTAGACGGTGGTTGTTACATGGTGGAGAACCAAAATATACTCTACCTTTACCATGCCCAACCTGTTTTATGTCTTTTTATAAGGTCTCACGTCCCTTCCTACTATTTAAACACCTAATAGGAACGGTTAACGTGACATATATGTTGTCTTCACGTTTCGTCTTCACCTGAAATTGGCTCACCTCATCCCCACCAGGGGATATTTGCTGGACTAATTAGCTTGGACTACAGCAATATAATAATATGGTGTTGAGCTCTTTTTCTCTATAATTTTACTTGTAGAGTCACCTTGGGAAATCTCGATCTGTCTATGGGATAGTATAGGTGCAATGTACCCACAATAGACAGTCCAGATTCGTACCCATCCATTTGGATTCCTAGACCAAGGTGTAAACTTTACTTTTATTTTTACATCCTTCCCCTTTTTGTGCCCATTCCTCCTCTGTGAGGACCCTCAGTGACCAAGGATTTTCAGGAGTTAAACAACCTTCATGTTGTTGTTGCTTTTTCAAAAATGAATTCTCTTTTGATTTCTTTTACTGTCTCCCCCTGGTTGTAAGCGGCACATCATCGCTTCCTAGGGATAGGGTTTTCTCTTAATACCTCAAGGGTAGGACAGGTTTAGACAGTTTTTTCTTCACTATCCTACTGTTTTCCGACTGACCCTGCATCTTCTTGGCCACTGAATGCTAGTGTTTTTTGCCTTATACCTAATGGGTGTCTCCTACTGCCAAATTTTAATGACATACAGTTGTGTGTTGCCCTCTTTTGTGATACAATACTTGTCTTTTAGGGCTGCACCCTGCTAACTGCACTTTGAGTGCCCTTTTGTTTATAACCTGCCTTAGCCAAGGCCATGCACAAGCCAAAGAGGAAACCCACGGCTAAAGGAGTCAAGAAAGACAAGAGAGAGATAGAAAACATTCCCCCAACTCACCTACCACTGAGGTGGAGGTACTTGGCCAAACACCTGAACTTGACGAAGAAGAGGTGTCGACTGAAATTCTTAATCCACATGACCACCCTGAATGCCAATGTTTATTGGTTGAAGGTGGTCCGGATAGGGTTGAGTTTAGTAAGGGTCAAATGTGAGTGCCCATCTTTGGAAGGCCTAACGAGACAGTCCTGCTCCCAGCTTGAGGGGGGACCTCCTGGGAAACATAGCATTTATTGGGAAGGTGGGCTCCTGTACAGTGACCCCACAGAGTCTACAGAAGGAGACCACGGGAGGTTGGTAGTTCTCCTTCATGTAAGATCCTTCATCTTGCAGCTGGCACATGAAGTCCTCCGTATTGGTTGCCTTCGCATCAAGAGAACCAAGCGAAGGTTAGCCATGCACTTCTACTGGGCCAAGATGGGGGTCCAGGTAGAATGTCACTGCAAGAGTTGTTCCACCTGCCAGTTATCTGGAAAAAAGTGGCACAACAATCCAAGCTCCATTGGTACCACTCCCAATTGTGGCATACTATTTGAAAGGGTAGGGATTGACATTGTTGGACCCCTTGACCCTCAAACATCCTCAGGCAATAGGTTTATCCTGGTGCTGGTCGACCATGCCACCAGGTATCCTGAGGCCATCCCATTGAACACTGTGACTGCCAAGTCAGTTGCAAAAGCTTTGATTGGCATATTCACTAGGGCTGGCTTCCCTAAAGAAGTTTTTTTCTGATAGGGGCAGCAGCTTTATGTCTAAGTACATGCAAGCCATGTGGAAGGAGTGTAGGGTTACTTACAGGTTTTCCTCAGCATATCGCCCCAAACCAATGGCTTAGTTGAAACGTTCAATAGAACCCTCAAAAGCATGTTTGGGGCTCTTGAAGAGCGCCAGAGGAGCAAATGGGATCTCCTTCTTCCATGCTTATTGTTTGCCTACAGAGAACTACCTCAAGAGGGGCTTGGCTTCAGCCCCTTTGAGCTTCTTTTTGGTCACCCTATTAGGGGACCCTTAGCTATGGTCAAGGAAGGGTGGGAGATGCCTACTCCCCCTATCACTACCAATGTAGTGGACTATGTGCTAGGACTAAGGAGGAGAATGGTCCTCCTGAAGGCTCAGGCTAGTGATAAGTTGAAGGCTGGACAAGCTCTGGTGAAACACTGGTATGACCAGAAAGCTACCCTTGTTAACTGTACACCAGACCAGCAGGTCCTAATCAGGAACCATATAAGGTCTAGAGCTTTACAGGATAAATGGTCAGGCCCGTACTCAATAGTGGAGCCACTGGGTGAGGTAAACTATTTAGTGGACCTTGGAAGGGCTGGACAAGCTCCAAAAGTGTTCCATGTGAGTAGACTGAAGGCTTTCATCCCTAGGGTTGAAATAGCTGCACTGCTGTTGGCTTCAGATGTAGAGGGGGAAGAGTCAGCACCTCTTCCTGATCTGTTCCAGGGCAGTCCTTCAGACAGCTCAATTGAGGGTGTCAAAGTGGCCCCTCACCTGACTTCTGGTCAGCAAAATGAGGTGAAAGGTTTGCTGAGGCAATTCTCCCCCTTGCTTTCCCTAGCTCCTGGTTTGACACCTTGGTGCAAACAGGATATTGACACAAGAGATAGGGTACCTACCAAAAGTAGAGGATACAGGATGTCCGATAAAGTGAGATCTTACATCAAGACAGAGGTCAACAAGATGTTCGATCTTGGGTTGATTGAACCCTCAAGTGGCCCTTGGTCCAGTCCTGTGGTTCTGGATCCAAAAGCAGCTTCCTCTGAGTTGAGGTTCTGTGTGGATTACAGGGCTCTGAATGCTGTCATCAAGACAGATGCACACCCCTTGCCTAGAACCCATGAGCTGGTGGATATCTTGGGTGGCTCCAAGTACCTCAGCATATTTGACCTCACTCCAGGGTATTGGCAAATAGCCCTAGCAGAACATGCCAAGGAAAAGACAGCATGCTCAACTCCAGAAGGCATTTAACAGTTCAGATTCATGCCATTTGGGTTGAAAAATGCACCTGCCACTTTTCAGAGGCTTGTGAATCATATCCTTAATGGGTTAGATGAATTCTGTCTTGCATATCCGGTTGGTAAAGCAGTTTTCAATGCCACCTGGGAGTATCAAGTGAAACCTTAGAATTGTGTTGCAGGCCCTTCAGAAGGCCCCCTTGGCTATACAGGGCAGAAAGTGCCAGATTGGTGAAGGTTCCGTGGTCTACCTTGGGCATGAAGTAGGTGGAGGGAGGATTCAGCCTCTACCCATTAAAATACAAGCAGTACAAGACTGGCCTACCCCCACTACACAAACCCAGGTGAGAGCCTTTTTAGGTCTCACTGGATATTACAGAAATTCTATGGCACACTATGGCACCATAGCTGCTCTCAGACTGCTCTCACTACTCATAAGAAACCCATGAAGCTCTCTTGGTCTGCATAGTGTGGGAAGACCTTTAATGGCTTAACAGAGTCCTTGTGCTAGGCCCCTGTTCTCAGGGCTCCTGACTACAAAATACATTTTATTGTGTAGACAGATGCCTCTCACACTGGGATTGGTGCTGTACTATCACAGGGAAATGAGAAAGGTGAGGAACACCTGATTGGATTCATAGGTCGCCATTTTAAGGACAGAGAGCACAAGCGGTCCAAAGTAGAGAAATAATGTTTCTCTGTTGTGTGGATCCTAAGGAAGCTGAGGCCCTATGGGACCCACCTTACAGTGTAAAGTGACCATAAGCCCTTAAAGTGGCTCATGAACATGAAGGAAGATAATCCTAAATTGCTCAGGTGGTCAATATGCCTGCAAGTGTTTGACTTCACCATTGAACATAGGCCAGGTGTCCAACATAGAAATGCTGATGGGTTGTCCAGAATGTTTTACCGACCTGAACAAGAAGCTTATCCAGCGGTGGATTAGTTCCCCCTGTCCTTGGTCTGTGAGGGGGCGAGTGTTAGGAAAGATTTCCATTCATGGGTAATTTTCCCTCCAGTTGTGCACCCCCCAACTTGTTCCTGTTGTCTCACCATCCTAGCCTGACTTTTGCCAGTGGAGCCCAGCCTTCTGCTGTACTGCGCTGGGCTTTTGCTTATTTTTGTTATGGGGAAACTGATATGCCCTTAAGACTGTCCATACTGGGAGGCTTTGTTTCCCTTAGTCTTTCACTTTGTTGCTATTCTTTAATAACATTATATCAGTGCACAATTTACCTTATAGTACAGTGCGCTAGGGTCTCTTTTTTCATTTCTAAGGCCCCAGACACCCTCAAAGGATGTTTGGTGAATGTACAAGTGTGCCTTGGACAGAGCTGGTGACAGCTGTTGCTTTTTATGTATTTTCAACTCTTTTCTATGTTCCATACCGTGTTTACTGCGTTCACCGCATTTGGCCGAGGACAGTGGCCAGTGCCTAAAATGGCCATGCCACGAGGTCCTTTGGCCATTTTGTCCATTTTCCTTCCCCAGACCTGGGAAATCCATTATTTGGTCATGCAGAACCCTGCGCAAACTGAAGATTTTGTAGGCTTCTGCATGCCTTGTGTGTGTGCACCCAGGATGTGGGCTGGAGCTGTCTAGTTCCAATACACATCCTGGGTGCCAGGATGTCTGGTGTGCTGGGATGACTGGGACCACGTGGTCCGTGATTGATCTATGTCTGGGATTGCTGTATGTGAGCAGATCTCCTATTGGTTTTTCTTTATTTTGGTGCGAAGGTGATTTTGGATAAGAGAAGACATCTTACACCAATTCCAGGTAGATCTTCTGAGTTCATACCAAACTTAGTAAAGGAGCCAAGTATCCTGACTGAAGAAGCAGATCTGTGGAACTGCTGGTGACCCACTGGAAGATTTGGCACCCTGAGCCCACTGTTGTCCCTTCAGACCCCCTGTTTCCGATCGAACCTAGAAGGCCTGCAAGGACGCTTCGACCCATTGGAATAGTAAGACCAACTATTCTCGGCACCTCCTGCTTAACCTGTAAGCAAGCCTTTTTGGAAGTGTTCCTGGACCGCCCAGTGAACTGATCAGCTTGCACGGGGCCTTTTCCCTGGAACCACCGCTGTCTCGAGTTTTGACTTGAGCCTATGGAGACTGTAAGCTCTTGGTATAAGGCACTCTCCCGCCGAGTTTCGTACACCTAGCATTCCTAGGTCTGGAATTAGGAGAGTATGCCTGAACCCGAGTATACCTAGTCCCTGTGTTGCCCAGCTGTGGTGATGAACTTCGTGGGTGCCTTGCTGCTGTGCCCCCAGACTCACTACATTGGAACTGGCCTTATCCTTCACCAGGAGCTGAGAAATCGCCACTGTCTGCCACAGAATCATTCCTGGAACACAGCCCCTGAGAGCTGCAGAGCCGAACAACTGCAGGATTTGAACCTGCGACCGAAGTGGACTCGACTGCCGAACTTTGGTCTGGAGTACGCCATGGGCGGTAAGTACTTGCAACCCTTACCGGTGGCCCCTGGTGGCCCCTGGCGGATCCATAGACTTTTATGCACGAGTGTCCCGTGGGCCAATCTTCTTTATCGAGGTAGCCTGTGCTACCAAGCTATTCCCAACTCTTAGATCCTGTTCAACTCTCTTGGGGTGACCCTCCTCGATAAGTGGAAACTTATTCTTCAGTGCCTCACCCACCTTCCTGAGTTGTTGCATTCCCTTGACGAGACCTGTTTTGAACTTAACCGCGTGCATCAGCACAGAATGTATGTTTGAGCTCAAGGCTCCACTCATATTAGGGACTGGACTGCCTCTTAGCTAGGGTTTGAATTGAGAAGGACTGCCTGTAAGATATTTGCACTGTGTGACCCCGTTTCTTTGCAGGTTGTGGATCTGTACTGTGTAATATCCCATTAGGCCACTGTTAACTGTATATATGTTTCATATGTTGTGTTGGTTTTCGTTAATACTGCTGAGATTTGCTTTGTGTTTGATGTTTATGTTTTTTTTTATATATACACCTGACTGCGAATAATTTGTGCGGTCGTTTACTGTGTGTGCTCATTGTGGGTTTTCGATCACCCACACCCCTCCTGAGATGGAGGGCCTCATTCCGAGTTTGGCGCAAAGGGATACCAGGCACTGGTAAGGACACCGGTGCCGGTAATCCCTTTGCACCCTATTCCGAGGTCCCCCAACGGGACCCGTAATGTACGTTTGGTTGGACCAAACGTACCTTACGGTTCCCGTTAGGGGACCAGGGCGCAATTAACGGCCTTGGCATGTGCCGGGCCGTTATTTCCGCCCTCCCCATTCCCATTGAGCCCTATGGGGGCTCAAATGGGAATGGGGATTGCCATTTTCAATGGGGACTTACCGGTCCTGCAAAGGTCGGAATGGACCAGTAAGTCCCCATTGAACCAGGGCAGACTTGGTACCGTTATTGGAGGCAGTCATGGCGCTAATAGCGCCATGACTGCCTCCAATCTCGGAATGAGGCCCCTAGTCTTGACCGCCTCCAATGCTACCTTGATTGGTCTGACTTGTCCAGAAGGTTACCCTGTTCCAAGAAACTAGGCTGGCCTTCTGAACCTCTGCCCACCAGGTCAGAGTTCAGAAGTTCATCTTAACACCTGCTTTTCAGGAACGACAGGTGGGCCTGAGGGTGGAGCTTGCGCCTTTCCACTGATTGGTGCGAGACCAGGAGCCTCTGCTCGTGATGTTAAAAGATTGTTTTTATAGTTGACAACTTGGTTGACTGACTGAGATTTGGGGGGGGGCACCTCAATAAGTGAGGACTGTAACAAGGAGTGGGGACAACAGGGTAATGTACCCTAGTTACTCTTTCTCCTGGTAAACTGCAGCAACTCTGCTTTGCTTCCCAGGTCAGTGGGTACTGCTAACTAGATTATATCATGGTTTATCCAAGAGATGCTTCCATGGTGTCCGAGTAATGTTATTTTAATAGGCATTTATACTGCATCAAACCACCATTGAAGTGGTTTTTAGAGAACCCGTGCCTGCTGGATGAAAGAAAACAAGCAAGGGGGCCTATGTCAATCCTGTTAGGTTGAATAAAGTTCTGCATAGGTTCTGCATAAGGGCGGGTGTGGCTTTCACTTAAAGTGCTGAAATAATTGAGTTGTGGTGCCAAAGCAGATATGAAGAAATGTTAATTAATATTAAATATAATGTTGGATGCATGAGGGACTCGAGAGCGCGCTCTGGCAATACTAAGAAGTTTGGTGAATGTTTTGTTAGGCATCTCAATTTCCTGGACCCCCAGGACCAACTCTAGAATATAATTTTTGGGACTGCTATGCCTAAAACAATAGTGGCCTAGTCAAAAATAGACATAGATGACAAGTTTCCCTTCATGCGTGACACTTCCGCCCAGTCCCAGTGGTCTAAGTGGGCGGGAGCTTTTGGTAGCAGTGCTCCTCTACTTTTCTTTATTAAGTTTTATTGTTCCCATACTTTTCTTTTTTTTTAAGTTCCGAAATAGTTTTCTTTAAAATAAAAGTGTAGGAAGAAGTTGAAACTTGCACTTTCAGTGCACTGCACTGAACGTTGTCTTAAACAGCAGGAGCATGTATTTGGGGGTTTGGATTGCAAGTGGGAGGGGGTGTGTCAATGGTGTTTGTGGGGAGCGGGGAGGCCAGTACGGAACATAGTTCCACTACTTCTTTTCTTTCACTTCAACCACTGACTAGTCCTGCTTTTTCCCCCAATTAATAAGTCTACAGGTCGCAGCATGAAATGGGCAAAACCAAGATTGGCTTGACGTTTCAGACTTGGCAGAGGACAACTTGACAGCTATGACTATCTTGCGCATAGAGAACAATTCTTCACTGTTGTCTGGTGGAAGAGTACATATTTTAGCATGTTTGGCCTTCTTCCTTGGGACAGACGCTAAATGATTCTCAACTTTCCCTACTTTTCACGTCCTCTAGCCGAATATGTCTCTTTTTCCAAATCCACCTTATTTTGCTGCACATTTATGTGAACATGACGGATTGAAAAGTGCATGAGTGAGATCGTGAAAGCTGTGGAGGAGGGGGGAATCTGTGGGCCGAAGTATAGTGAAGGTGGCGGCGACGAGAAGGACAGTGTGGGCGAGAGCTCGCCTTTGAGAGAAAATGTGGGGCAGCGAAATAGAGTGGTGTGGGTGGTAATAGGCGAGAGGCGATTGTCAGCGAGGGTGAGTGCAGGGGTCGTGTTTGGGTTAGAAGAGATGGTATGGAGACGGGTCGGGAGATAGGTAGACAAGAAAGAGATAGTCTAGAGCCGAGGGGGCGGGGCGAGGGGAATGAAAAGAGGACGTGGAGGTGAGATTTAGCTGTTGGAGTGGAGGCGGGAGGGAGAGAGGAAAGGGGGAGCCGGGACCTAGGAAACAATCTCCTTGGAAACAGATAACTCTATGTCTGCAGCTGGAGTGTGCGGCCCCCTCTGTGAAAACACCGAACAATGAGCAGCAAACACACAGCTCAACACACAATATTGGGCTGGAAAAACACAGTCAGATAAACTCACACTGAGCTACAAACACAAATCCCTACATGAAACACTGAACTTCAAAACCACAGCTCTACACATCAAACCAAGCAAGGCACAGCTAGTGATGCGGCACCATGACAAATATAATGGCAAATACACAGTACTGTACACAGCACTAAACAAACCCACAGGACTACACAAAAAATATGTGCTAGAAACACCACACACACACACCTGTGAAGTTGAAAAATATCTCTACAACCAGCATTGAGTAAGTAACACGCACATTTTATGCGACTTCAACAAAGAACACTGGGATACAAGACCACACAGCCTACACAACAGTAAAGACAAGGCCTAATGCAAACACTGTGGAGCTATTTTTTCTCCTGGTGTAGCGTAACATTCTCATTCTTGCGTAAATGTTTTATACATGCACTTCACGCCACGCCATATTTGAATTCATTTGTATGGCGGAGAGGATGGGCGGAACGTAATTTATGCTTGTCTGTGCCAAAGAAATACTCCAGCCTTTGCGCCACTATGGATTTTCATGTTAGCGCACACGCTGGGGATTCATTTAGAGTCCACCTGCATTTTGCACCAGCAAAAGCACATTGACTCCATAAGGATCCATTGCAAACGCAGCCTGCCATGCGTCCATGGCAGACAGCGTTTACTCAATTTCGACGGCGGAGTGCAGAAGGGCAGCGTACAAGCGTGTACGCTGCCTTTTTGCCCTCCCCTTTTTCACTCCGCCGTGCAAATTAGGAAAATGTGACAAGAGGGACATGTGTGTATAAAAGTGTACATATAACGGGTCTCCGCCGTCAAATTGCGGCGACTTCGAAAAAAATATGATCCCCAGTGTGAAATAGCATAGACCGAAAAATAACTTGGACAAAATGCGCTTCCCAACATGCATCACTTCTTTGCACGCACAACTGTTACAAACACACCACATTGCACACATTACTAAGCTACGATCATACTGACTGACACACAACGCTGAGGTGAAAATATGCAATCCTGCATGAAATACTGAGGTAGAAACTCGTAGCTTGACCCACAACATTTACAACCAAACACGCCTATTTCTGTATTTTTGTAGCTCAGAGTTGTGTGCATACAAATGTTTAAAGGATCAGAAGCGGGTCCACCCACACATCCACCCGCTTCTGATCCTTTAAACATTTGTATGCACACAACTCTGAGCTACAAAAATACAGAAATACAAACAACCAACACTGATTTAAAAATGAAGCCCTGTGCACACAAAACTGGACCGGATCTGCTATCATTATGTTTTATTTAGATGTTTCATCCAGGACCCCTTCCCTGCTGACAGACCATATCCTCAGAACTGTGATGGGTGAAACCAGAATACTTTATGACAGTATGTGAGGTAACAGTACAGAGCCTCTGGGATACCAGCTTGGCAGTGCTTATCAGATCCTGTTTCACAGTATCTAGTCATTGCATCGAATTAAAAAGCGTGAAATGCCTTGCCATTGAAAAAAAAGCATTGAATGCATTTGTTTTTAAGG
Organism: Ambystoma mexicanum; assembly: GCF_040938575.1. Classification (NCBI taxonomy): domain Eukaryota; kingdom Metazoa; phylum Chordata; class Amphibia; order Caudata; family Ambystomatidae; genus Ambystoma; species Ambystoma mexicanum. Next base: position 681,836,363 of record NC_090925.1, read on the forward strand.
TAAAGGGTTTGTTTTAATTATAACGGGGTTTAAAGGTTAAAAAATGGGGTTGGGGGGGCCACTAAAAAGAAAAAGAAAAAAAAATGCATTTGATGCTTTTTTTTAGATGCGTTTTTTCGATGGCAATGCATTCGATGCTTTTTAATTCGATTCAATGACTATAAACCTGTTTCACTGATTCCCACCAACAACTATTTGGGGAGATGATCTTCACCAGGGCCTTAAGAGGACCATCTGGCTCCCTCTTGCACAAAAACCTTCCTGCTCCATTGACTGTTTACAAAGGATGTAGTGGGACCGCTGGAACCATCCAAGACTGAATTTAGATTCGTTCTGGTCATATTAGACTGTTCTACAAGATATCTGGATGCTTCAATCTAACAAACGAACATGACACACACAATATTGAAGGTACCGCACTCTATCAGGCTAGGGTTGCCTGGCAATATTTTTACGGACCAAGGCATCACATTAATGCCAAATGTCATGAGCGAGATGACGCTTCTAATGTGAGTCAAAAGTTTGAGAACATCAATATTTCCTTTTTTTTGTTGTTGAAATTTCCTAGGACTTATGAACACTGATTGAAGAAGAGATAGACCAGGATGGATGCAAGTGGGGCACTTTACTAGCCTGGGTCCTGTTTGCACTTCAGAAGAATAAAAACACATCCACCCGCTTCTGATCCTTTAAACATTTGTATGGCCAGAACCCACAAGCCGTAATTGATGCACCCAGGGATAATTGGGAAGAACAAGACTACATTACTACTAACCGGGCAAAGTATGTCCAAATTTGCAGACAAATATGGAAATTGATAGATAATTACTGCAAGAAAAACCCTGTGAAAGCTCAGAAAAAAAACAGAAGACTTTGTATAACTGCAATGGTCATTTAGGAACCTTTCAGGTTTCAAATAAATATGCACTTGTTGTTTTATTGGCACAATTTTAAAAGTGATACATTTGGTCAACCTACATTTGGTTGTTGCATTTTGTATTTTTTACTTTACATGGGAGCCCCCATAACCCATTCCCTTTGCCCTGCTCACCCCTCCACCACTTCTCCCAACCTACATATTCAGTGAAAAGAACGTTGTTAAAGGGTTGTTATGGTTAAGTTGCACTAATAAAAACCTATAAAATTCAGTGAGCAAAATGTGTTAAAGGGACATTATGGTTACAAGTAAAACCGAAACCTCCCAGAAGTTCATCAGTTATGGAAACTAAGCAACCATAACTCGCACCACCACTGTGCACTGTTAAGACTAACATTAACACCCAGGACATCAAAGATGACATCACAAATGTCATTGAAGACATCACTGATGACATCACATATCTCGGCCACTTATTTTTTTTCACTGACATATCTAGGCCAGGTGCTTTTGTTCACTGACAGTCAAAATATGAAACTGAAAAGGTGTTATATATCTAGACGTTAACCTTCTTGTATGGTCATAAAGTACTTTTCTTAGGGTTTGGTCTCAGCACATGGTGCATATATATATATGTGGGGCAATAAGCAGGCCTCAAATACACAATTCATTTGTATACATGATGATGAACTTTAATGTTATTGACATTTTCTGGAGATGTTGTTTCTTTCCTACTTACGGAAGTTTCCCTGTATGTGCCTCTGATTTGCATGCATTGTGGGTCTTCAGATGTATTGTTTGTACATGTTTAACATTACTCAAAACTCTGTTAAGGTTGCATTCATTATTTTACTAGCCAAAATGACCAGATAAAACATATTGTACTTCTATGGTGCATGCTGCAGCCATTGCCTATCTGTATGTATGATTAGGTGGTTCCTGTTTTAACAACAAAACTCCAATATAATATTTTGCTTCGATGAGTACATTCTTTAATACATTAAGTAGTTCATGATAGGTCTCCCACTCACCCCTGACATCTTGCTACGAACATTGTAAACACAACTCCTTGTAGGGTCTTTTCATCAGAATTAATTTCAGATGTGAATTCACCAGTGATGTCATTAATTACATTTGTTATGTCATCTCTCATGTCCTGGGTGTTGGTCTTAGCAGTGCACAGTGGTGGTGCGAATTATGGGTGCTTAGCTTACCATAACTGGTGAATTTCTGGGGGGTTTCGGTTTTACTTGTAACCATAGTGTCCCTTTAACAACGTTTTTTCACTGAATTTCCTAGGTTTTAATCAATGTACCCTAATTTGCTACAGCTTCCTAATATCATGCTCACCCCCAATATAGCAAGATTTTCAGCCAATCTAGGAGGTTTCAAGTGAAAACTGTGCCATTCCCCACCTTCTAGCAACATTCTTAAAACTTCTAACAACTTTCTCCAACTTTTCACACTGTTTTTTTGTTTGCCGGCGTTCCCAAACATCTGACGTCAGCGCAGACTTCCCGGACATTGTCACATGACCGTGCGCGTATGACATGATGACGTGTCCACAAACAGATCCGTGCTTCGCAGACATTTTGAAACTGCAATTTTAGCCGATCTAGGACGTTGCCACCTTAAAGTTTACCCTTCCACAGCTCCTAGAACCATTCTTACTCATTTTTCATCTGCAATCCAGGAAAGAGCACCTGCTTGGAAGAATATAGGCAAACCTGCTATTTAACTTCAAAAATGGCATCAGCCATGGCTCCTCCCCACGGGCCACAACCACCAACACCACCACCGGCTGGAGGCCCTGGACAGGGGAAAAGGCACAATGATGCAGAGGAGGATGAAGAGGACCAGGAAGATGAGATAGAGGAAATGCCTACCTCCAGCACCCAGAGAGAATCGTGCATGTGGCAGTTCTTTAAGACCGTACGAGTGGTCCCAAAGGCTCGGGCTACTCATTTTGAATGCATTGAGTGTGAGTTACGGACAACAACGGCAATGCTCTTTCGGTACCACCTCCATGCACCGCCATAACCGTTCAAACCACCTGGGTGCTGTGAGAAAGGCTGTTCCTTTCTCAGGAAGTAGTAGGCTGTCTTCCTCTACCTCATCTTCCTCAACCACTCTTGCCACCACAAAGGCTACTCCTGTGGGGCAGAAGGTCTCATCAGTTGCCTTGCAAGCCATAAAAGAGGCTGTTGATCCATATCTTTCCAAGACAACAGTACTTTGTATATACTTCGGCACACCACTCTGCGGAGATGAGCAGTTTCAAAGTGCTTTCAAGGCTGCAATCAAGGAGCATGAGAAACACTGCCCTCTACCATAGATTTAAGGCATGCATAAGATTTTCCCCTGTCCACCTGCCCCTCCGTATCTGTGGTTGGTGCCCCTTACCTCATTTCCCTCCCCCACCTTACTTCTTGGCCTCTCCTACAACAACAAAAAAAATACAAAATCAAAAAAACACCAAAAAAAGGTTACTTTTGGAGCCACCTTTTCTTTCAGTTTAAAAATAGAACTAAAACATATCTTATAGACTCCATCTGCTTTACATTTTTCAATAAAATAGTTAGACTTAATAAGATTCTCCAACATTTCCATTAGCATTTTGTACTATGCTAATGGAAGTAATGGGCAAAAAGAAAAAGAAAAAAGGACAGAAACTATTTTCTGTCACAAATACATTTCTCCAGCATACAATAAGGACCATAATCCATGGACCTTCACGACTATCTGCGGTTTCCAGAATCCCCTTTCCATGCCAGGCATCATTAAAACACCCAGATGGCATGTGCACACCATCGCACAGAACAGTCCATCTACCCTTTTTATAGCACTCCCTCATTGCTTGCTTTCGAACAGTCACACATCCATCCACCAATCACATCCAAAATCTCTACATGTAACCCTGTCAACATATTAAACTTCCACACACTAACTGTCACTTAACAATGTTCTAAACATCTTTTGCATCTTCATTTTCCTTACTTATACAAAGTATTTGCAGTGTTGCTATAAATGCACATATGCATTTTTTATGCTTGCTCCAAAACAGAAACATTTTTAAACGCACAGCATCTTCCATTTTTCCTTCCATAGAAACGTCTTACTTTCCATCCTTTCTCATTACACCCCTTAAAGTGCCACCATTCTCCACCTGCTGACACATATGTGCATACTGACAAAGTATATACAACATTTCCACTCACATAAAAAGTACTATTATTTTCGAAGCACTACTATAACACACCATACATGGCTCCAACTACAAACTAGCATACCATTACCACCAGGCCACATTTTCCCTATTCTTTAAAAATACTGCAACACATTACAAATACAGCATTCACACTCTTTCTACAATTTCATTTATTTACTCTTTTATACTCCTATTACTATCACACATTACCACACATACACACACTTCCTCGCCCACTTTTCAATTACACCCACACAATCCTCATACCTATGCATTAAATCACACCATTATAGCAACCACTGTTTTCCTCAAATCAAGACAATGTGCCTACTTATTCCTACTTATTCCATCACACCACCACTCCCTTACTCACTAACACCAGTAGTGCTCAACACATTCTACTATCAATTCTTCATTACCCTTTCCCATCACATATATAGTTATTTTATACATCAAACTGACAGGGTAATTCATAGAATTTCGCTGAAAAGTGTCGCAAGCGGCTGGCGCAGAGTGTCCGCGTGCGATTGACTGCGCCAGGCACGTGCGCTAAAACCGATTTCCGCGCACAGCGTATTCATGGATTTCATGCTCCCAAACCAGCCGTGGCGCAGAGTATCGCAGCGACCCTGCAGCAGCGCCAGTAACGCCCCCAAGAACGCCCTCGCGCAAGGAAAAGCCATCAAAATCGCTAAATCATCGCAAAGGGCTGCGCTAACCCTGGACCAGTTTACAGGGCTGCCAAACAAGGAACGCAAAGCGGGTAACATGCATATCAGGGGTACGCGTGAAGTTATACACGCGATTAGCCAGGGTACGTGTATTACAGGGGTACGCGGGAAGTTATACACGCGATTAGCCAGGGTACGTGTAATACAGGGGTACGCGGGAAGTTTAACACGCGATTGGCCAGGGTACGTGTATTACAGGGGTACGCAGGAAGTTCAACACGCGATTAGGCAGGGTACGTGTATTACAGGGGTACGCGGGAAGTTTAACACGCGATCCCTGTATGCGGGAAGTTTAACACGCGATTAGCCATGGTACGTGTATTACAGGGGTACGCGGGAAGTTTAACACGCGATTAGCCAGGGTAAGTGTATTACAGGGGTACGCGGGAAGTTTAACACGCGATTGGCCAGGGTACGTGTATTACAGGGGTACGCGGGAAGTTTAACACGCGATTAGCCAGGGTAAGTGTATTACAGGGGTACGCGGGAAGTTTAACACGCGATTAGCCAGGGTACGTGTATTACAGGGGTACGCGGGAAGTTTAACACGCGATTGGCCAGGGTACGTGTATTACAGGGGTACGCGGGAAGTTTAACACGCGATTGGCCAGGGTACGTGTATTACAGGGGTACGCGTGAAGTTATACACGCGATTAGCCAGGGTACGTGTATTACAGGGGTACGCGGGAAGTTTAACACGCGATTGGCCAGGGTACGTGTATTACAGGGGTACGCGGGAAGTTTAACACGCGATTAGGCAGGGTACGTGTATTACAGGGGTACGCAGGAAGTTTAACACGCGATTAGCCAGGGTAAGTGTATTACAGGGGTACGCGGGAAGTTTAACACGCGATTAGCCAGGGTACGTGTATTACAGGGGTATGCGGGAAGTTTAACACGCGATTGGCCAGGGTACGTGTATTACAGGGGTGCGTGGGAATCATCACACACGATTAGGCTGGGTGGGTCCTCACAGGTGTTCCCTGTACACCCTCCACGGCCCCTGCAGGCAGCCTACAAAACAGGGGACTACCCTGCACACCTGCTCATGTCCCCCTGCACCCCCACCCCCCAGCAGTGCAGGGGCAGCCTCCACCAGGCCCCCACTCATGTCTCCCACCACCCCCACCCTCCCGCCACCAGGGGCAGCCTCCACCAGGCCCCCACCCATGTCTCCCACCACCCCCACCCCCCCGCCACCAGGGGCACTCTCCACCAAGCCCCCACCCATGTCTCCCACCACCCCCACCAGTGCAGGGGCACCCTCCACCAGGCCCCCACCCATGTCTCCCAACACCCCCACCCACCAGCACTGTGGGGCACGTGGCCAGCAGGCAGTCAGGCAGCAGCAGATGGCAGGTGGGAGCGTGCTCAGGGCTCTGGGGGGCAGTAATTTGGCCTCCTGGCCAGGAGCGTGGTCTCTCGTGTGTGAACGCGTGGACAGCCTGATAGGGAGTGAAATCCCACACGTCAGCAAAGGCCCTTAGCGCGTAAACCCGTCAACAGCATATGCGCGCCTATAGTCACCTGCACGTGCAGGAAATTGTTGCGTGACACGTCCCAGTGTCAAAGCGTGTGATTGGTGAAAATGGATGCACACGCAGAAGTGACAAAGCGTGTGATTGGTGAAAATGGATCTACACGCAGAAGTGACAAAGCGTGTGAATGGTGAAAATGGATCTACACGCAGAAGTGACAAAGCGTGTGATTGGTGAAAATGGATCTACACGCAGGAGTGACAAAGCGTGTGATTGGTGAACGAACACGCCGCGTAAGTGACGCTGTACGTGTGGGCCTGTATATAAGGTACATGTAGAACACCATTTCCTTGTACGTGCTTTTCGTGGAGAGCGAGTGGGTGAATTCTGTACTTCTTGTCGTTTCACACGCGATTTACTTCACGGCGTTTCCAGTTCGTATTCCCTGTTACCTCTGACAGCTTTTTCTCTTTTTTCTCTTTTACTGGTTTACCTGGGCCTGTTCCCTCAAACAGTGTCCCCTTCTACTGTTGTCCTGTCTTCTCAGACAGCGTACACATCTTCTTTTGGCGGGGGTTTAGCCAGCCAAACGCGCTCATTCTTCACGCTCTTTTACCTGGCAGACGGTGAGTCACGCACGTATCCAACTTCTGTGCTTGCCCCGTGTGTAGCCTACCCCTTCAGAGGTCATTCTAGGCTGCGTGTGACACGCATACGTTCATTCTTGTGTTACTGGGTGCCACAGCGTAGTGCAGGTTTTTCTTTCTGCACACGTGGTCTAGGAGGGGTTGCGTGCACGTCATCTCCCTTTTTTGGGCCTCCTGTGCATTGCGTGACCCGTCATCTTTCCCCAGGGGTTACAATCAGCCATGCTAGAGCACTAGGGTACAATTACCATCTGGTACCCAACCCCTTTGACCCCCAATTGCCCAGGACAATTGTCTACAGCCACTCCCATACGCACATTAATATCAGTGCCATGGCTGGGAGGCGAGGATTCCGTAAGGGTGGCAAAGGTGGAAGAGCCACAAGTGGTGGCCGTGGTGGATCCGGTAGGGGACGTGGTCGTAACTTGCAGGGTGAGCCCGTCCCCCCATGTGTGGAGGACCAGTCAAGGGCACCCATCATCCCCCCCCCTCCCCTCCCTCCCCCCCTCCCGTTGAGGCTGAAGTGGCTGACACCATCCATGCTCAGCCCTTGTTGGACCAGCCCATTGTGGCACCAGACCTGGCTGACTCCATGGCTGACTTCCAGGTCAGCAGGGCTACGACACGTGCGCTGGTGCACGTTGATGCCATCATGCCACGTGGATCTGGGGCAGCAAGGTCATCTGCTGCACCAAGGAGGCAGGGCGGAGTGGCTGCAGGGGCAGCTGCGGCTCCATCCACCCCAGCCCTCACACACCCAGCCAGGACAGTGTCGGTCCTAGTCCATGCTGCTGACATTCCCCCTGACACCATCACACTAGAGCCAATGCCTGCACCAACTCCCATGCTGAGTGTGCAATCCCACACTCCTGATACAGAGTCCACCAGGGCTCCTGCCCCTAGTGTCCAGAGCAGCGCAGGACACTCAGGATCACCACCACCTTCCAAGCGGAAGAGGAAGAGTGCTCGTCCGGCACAGGCTGATGCCCCAGACACGGCTACACAGTCCGGCCCGTCCAGGAAGCCCAGCTTCACGGATGACGAACTGAATGCACTTGTCGAGTATGTGTCCGGACATGACAACGAGATGGTCATTGTTGCAGGATCCAAGACCACACCTGCACAACGCCAGGCACACTGGCAGACCGTTGCGGACATTGTAAGTGCCCTTGGAATCGTGAGGTGCACAGCCAATGATTGCTATAAGCGCTGGAATGACCTAAAGCGCAGGGCAAAGAGTAAGCTGGCCTCAAGTCATGCCGCAACTCTAGTGACTGGAGGTGGGTCTCCAGTAGTAGACATGGAACTCACTCCACATGAGTCAGTCGCTGGGACCTACGTCACGGAGGAACAGATCCAAGGCGTGGGAGATCTGGCTGATTACGAGGCATTGTCCGGTGAGTGCACATGCATGTGTGTGTCATCCATGTGCATGGTGTGTGTGTGAGGGCTTCTGTTTGGGTGCCAGGTGAGAGTGTGTGCGCCTCAGTCGTATGGGTCAGCCATGTGCTTCATGCAATACTTCCTGCGCAGCTGCATTTGGCCATAGCAGTATCCCTTCTGCCAACAGTAGACATCTAGCACAACTGCACGCCAGTTGCCCTTGAAGTGTCACCTTGACACAACATATTTGCTTCTTTTTCACTGTTCATTCAGTCAGTTTGTTTGCATTCCACCACTTTCACTAGGCATGTCGCTGTCCACTAGTCACATGTCTGACATGGGTATGGTAAAGTGGAGTGACTTTGTTACCTGGATATCATTTGTACACACATGTCCCTGTGCAATTTGACCATTACAGACTGGCAGCTCCAGGTGAAAAATCTGACCTGTTAGAATCAGAAAAGCTATTACATGCGGGAACTGGACTGAATGAATAGGTGCTGCCCTCCTCTCCATCTTCACTCAATAGCAATGGTACATGCCATCTGTGTGATGGCATGTGTGTTTCACCTGCCAATCACAGGCCAATGTGTGATGCCACTGCCAGGCAGCATGCAGAAAATTTGTTCATCTTCCATCTTGGTGTCATCAGTGTGTGCCATTTGCCTGCACTTCATACGCAGTGAGGGTGCATGCATGGGAGGGTTTTAGTCATGTGGGACATGTGTCAATCAAGTACTGGTTCTCTTGCTTCTCAGCCCTCAATGTGTGCCATGGTGCTAATGCCTGTTTCCATTACTTTGTTTTCATGTCTTTGCAGGGGAAGACGCACCTGATACTGCTGGGGTTGTGGAGATGGTGCAGACCCAGGAGGTGTCCCAGGGCCGACCAACCACCAGTGAGGGACGTGGTGTGGTGGTGGGGGAGAACCCACAAGTGCTGCAGGTCGTGCTCTCAAGGGGTGTCTCTGGCTGCACCTCCCCCGAGCTGTTCTCAGGTGTTGATTCGGATGAGACCTACGTGCCGTCGCAGGTGAGTGTTCCAGGGAGGGATTCTGTTCTGTCTCACCCACCTGCACCAGGGTCAGTACCCTCCATGGGGATGTCAGTGTTGGCAGCTACGCCTTCGGTGGTTACGGATGCAGGGTCACACTCCGCGACATCTGATCCTGTTCCTGGGCCAGCAGATCAGAGGGGGAATGCAGTCCTGCAGCCTCAGGCAGTGCCGGCACAGCAAGGCGCAGTTCGCCTTGCCCCAGACAGGTGTGGTGCCCGCCGACGTGGTGGCCGTACGCCACCCGGCAATACCGCATGGGAGCAATCCATTTACGGTATGGCTACCCAACAGGCTGCATCATCCGAGATGATGGCTCAGGCCATGGATAGGGTGGCCACTTCCATTGTCCCCCCAGAAAGGCTGATGGAGCGACTAGAGCAGGCAACCGACTCCATCTGCCAGTCACACAGGGAGGACATGTTGGGGTCCAACAGGGACAGGCGGGCGGCACTGGCGACTCTGCAGGAGGCCATCTCCATTGAGTCCCAGGGCCACAGGGAAGCCCTGAGGCAGGAGCTCCTACACCTCAGGACGACTCTTGTTGAGCTTGAGGCTTCAACACACCAAAGGACAGAACAGAAGCTGGAGCGTCTCACCCGTACGCTCTCAGCTGAGATGCAGGCAACGAGGGCGGAGGTCCGGGCATCCCGTGAGTTGTTGCATGGGGACCTCCGCACACTCATCCTCCAGAACCAGACCTACCACACCCGCATGCTTGCAGCCATGGAGGAGCAGACTAGGGCCTTGCGTGGGCTGCCTCCCATAGTGCAACCACCTCCGGATGCAGCTGCACAGGGTGATAATAGCGACAGCAGTGATACTCCCACAATAGGGTAGCCGTGTGGGCCATGAGCCCATGGAGGTGTTTTATCTTCCCAGGATCCACGCAGGTGGGTTCTGGTGTGCATCCTGTCCTCGGACCTCCTGGGTGGCCTCCCCAACCCCCCCGGGCCCATCAATGGCCATTTTTGATTGTTTCTTATTTTTATTTTTATTTTGATTTCTTTTATTCCCAATTTTTTTGGGACGATCTGTTGGCTCCGATCTGTTGGCTCCGATCTGTTGGCTCCGATCTGTTGGCTCCGATCTGTTGGCTTCGATGTGTTGGCTCCGATGTGTTGGCTCCGATGTGTTGGCTTCGATGTGTTGGCTCCGATCTGTTGGCTCCGATCTGTTGGCTCCGATCTGTTGGCTCCGATCTGTTGGCTTCGATGTGTTGGCTCCGATGTGTTGGCTCCGATGTGTTGGCTTCGATGTGTTGGCTCCGATCTGTTGGCTTCGATGTGTTGGCTCCGATGTGTTGGCTCCGATGTGTTGGCTTCGATGTGTTGGCTTCCGTGGTTCCTGTGGGCATACGCTGCATTGTGGCTGGGCACATGCAGGCTTGTAATGTATTTGGTTCAGATGCTTGGGTTTGAGTCACACACACCCCTCCTGCTTCCCGTTTCCATGGGCTTGCAAAGGGTGTGCCCAAGTGACAGTGAATTACACAGTGACGTTGGACTCCCATGAGCTGTGTGGCCAGTCTGTAGTCAATACTGTGTATACATTCATAGTGCATATTGCTGTTGTGTTGTACACTGCATATTGCATTGATGTGTAACTCTTCTTCTGTGTCTACCTCCCAATTTGCAGGTCCCTTCCTCAAGTCCACACAAGGACCTCTAGTCTGGCGATGGGGACCATGTTGGCAGCAGTGCACCTACAACTCTACATGGCGCCAACACTGCACAGTTGGTAGTGGTGGGAGTGCAGGCATTTCCAGGTGGTGAGACTACTAATATGTAACATTTTTGATGTCATGTTAATGGTACTACGTGCTCAAGTATGTTGTTGGTCCGGCATTGCTGTGAGCATTTCAGGTGTTGCAGGTTTCTAATAGTGCCACTGTACATAGTGAGAGTGATGTCATGTTGTGGGGATTACTTTGTTTACCTGCAATTAGCATGACATGGCACGGTGTGTCGTGTGGCAGTGCTGGGGTTGGGTTGGCTGACATGGCACTGTCCTCTTGTTGCATTTTGCAAGTGGGTATTCATTTTAGCTGCTTCAATGTGTAACTTCACAAAACTGCATTGGTGGTGTCTGTGTGGGTAGGGATGCACACATTGTGACACTTCCAGGTGAACAATCTCAGGCTGACATGGACTCCCGGTTCATTCTCCACACATTCAGGATCAGTGTCAGGTTGAGTCATCATTGATTGTCAGATGGAATGTGCCAGGGCAGTGTGCACTCCACAGGGGTGTGATTTCTATGTGAAGTAATTAGCCACTAGCTGTGTACGGGCTGCCTCCCCCCGTGCCCTTTCCCCTCCCATGCGCAGCGGCTGTGCATGTGTTTGGGGATGTGGGGCCACCACCATGTCCACGGCCAGGCCCCGGCGTGTTGCAACGTTGTGCAGGACACATGCTGCCACTATGATCCTGCACACTACTGGGGGAGCGTATAACAGCTGCCCGCCAGAACGGTCAAGGGAGCGAAAGCGTGACTTTAGCACTCCGAATGTGCGCTCCACTATGCCCCTGGTTGTAATGTGGGCTGTGTTAAATCTTACCTGGGGTGGCGTGGTGGGGTTCCGAATTGGCGTCATCATGTGGGGGCTGAGAGGGTAGGCACTGTCCCCTGTGGAGGTGGGGATTGGTATCATTGGTGAGGTTGTGACCTTGCTCAGTATCCAACATGCATGCATGTGCAGTGGCATACATACTCACCAAGCAGCCATGTATCGCCATGCCGCCCAGCTTCTAGGTCCCGGCTTAGGGTGGACATTCGGTAAATGAAGCTGTCGTGGGTGGAGCCGGGATAGTTGGCATATACTGAGGTGATGATTCCCTTGGCATTACATGCTACCTGCACGTTGATGGAATGCCAGTGCTTGCGGTTCCTATAGATGTGCTCAGATGCCCTGGGGGGACGTAGAGCCACATGGGTGCAGTCGATGGCACCTAGCACTTTGGGGAATCGTGCCACTGCGTAAAAATCCAGGGCGGCAGCATGCCTTTCTGCAGGTGTTCTGGGCAGGTATATGTGCCTGCGGACTGATGGGCGTGCAGTCATGATGTTCAAGACCTGGTGTAGGCAGCGTGACTGGGTGGCCTGTGACACCCCACCCACTATGGCACTTGTCCGCTGAAATGACCCAGTGGCTAAGAAGTGCAGTACATTGAGGACCTTCTCCAGGGGGCTGAGTGCTTGGGAGCACAGGGTGGGTGATGTGAGGTCATCCTCCCACTCACTCACTCACCAGGTCCAGTATGATGTGTGGTGGAAACCTGTACCTCCCATACACCTGGTCATCAGGCATCCCGAAAAGGCTGGTTCTGGGTGTGAATATTCTGGCCCTGACTATCCTCCTCCTCCTCCTTTGGTAGCCCACTGCCACTGCTGCTAGGAACGGTATGTTCATCCTGGCGTCTGAGCTTGTTATTGTTAAAGTCCGCAATTTATGCTTAGCGCGTGTTCTAGGTGAGCGTGTGACCCGCGCACCCCTGGAATCCAGTTCCCAGTCCAATAGCGTGTGGAAATTCACACGCACCACGGGATACAGCGTGTGACCCGCGCACCCCTGGAATCCAGTCCAATAGCGTGTGGAAATTCACACGCACCACGGGATACAGCGTGTGACCCGCGCACCCCTGGAATCCAGTTCCCAGTCCAATAGCGTGTGGAAATTCACACGCACCACGGGATACAGCGTGTGACCCGCGCACCCCTGGAATCCAGTTCCCAGTCCAATAGCGTGTGGAAATTCACACGCACCTCGGGATACAGCGTGTGACCCGCGCACCCCTGGAATCCAGTTCCCAGTCCAATAGCGTGTGGAAATTCACACGCACCACGGGATACAGCGTGTGACCCGCGCACCCCTGGAATCCAGTTCCCAGTCCAATAGCGTGTGGAAATTCACACGCACCACGGGATACAGCGTGTGACCCGCGCACCCCTGGAATCCAGTTCCCAGTCCAATAGCGTGCGGAAATTCACACGCACCACGTGATACAGGTTCGCTGACGTACTTGCGTGTGTAAGTGGCCGCGCACCCATTAAATACACGTACATAGGCCAATCGCGTGTACGCGCACTTTTGTCCAATTACACGCGATGACACTCTGACGTGCAGTATCTCCACGTGTGCCCCGTCATCACGTGCTGAGTGGGGAACACCCGTGCGGGTCACGTCACAGACGCGCTTACGCGCTGAGGGACTCTGGTCCAATAGAATCGCGTATGCGTGCTGACGCGCTTACGCGCTAAGGGCCTTTCCTCGGATTTCACGCTGACGTGCAGGATTTTCACGTGCCAAATCACTCCGTATCAAGCTGGCCACGCGAAAACACACGGAAGCCCACTCTCCTGCCCAGAAGGCCGAGTTACTGCCCCCCAGTGCCCCGAGCAGCCTCCCACGTGCCATCTGCTGCTGCCTGCCTGCCTGCCTGCCTGCCTGCCTGCTGCCACCGTGCCCTGCCATTTGGTGCCTGCACATCAGCCATCTGCAGGGGTCCAGTTGCTGTGTCCACCCCTGCTGGAACTGAAGACTCCCGACTGGTATTACATCGCTCCACAGCCCAGCCCCAGGACCCAGTTGCCCACCCACACCTGCCTCTGGGGTTGCCATGTCGGGCACTTCCACATCTGGCACCAGTGGCAACCCCAGGCCAGAGGGGCAGAGGGGCACCAGCTTCACTGTCACCGAAGTTGGTGTCCTGGTGGAGCATGTCCTGGGGCAGTATGATGCCCTCTTTGGATCGTCCCGCGCCAGCAAGGAAGGACGGCAGAGGATCTGGGCCGACTGTGTGGTTGCCATCAACGCGGAGGGGGTGGCAACCCGCGACGTCCTGAAGATCAAGAAGCGCTGGGAGGACTTGAGGTCCAGGACCCTTGTGAAGGCCCGGCGCCTCGTGGAGGGGGGCCGGGGCTGCATGAGTTCCATCCAGATGAGGGTCCTGGAACGCGTACGCCCAGCGCTCCACGCCCAGATCCTTGAGAGGGAGGCCCGTCTGGAGTTGAGCGGTAAGTGTCCATGCATTACTGTGTGAGACAGGGCATGTTGCGGTGTGCTGGTTCTATGATACTTGCCTGTATGTGTGCCATAGGCCATGTATGCATGTATGTGTGCAGGGACATCATGGTAATGCATGTGCGACCAGTGATGTGTGATGCACATGGTTGTTGCATGTGTTGAAATGCCGCATGGGGAGCCCTATTCAGATTTTGAACATGAGAGCATGCCAGTCTCTGTACCTGGACATGGGTGGGGGTGAGGGATGGGTGCTGATGCCAGGTACATATATGGTAGCCATGTCTGTGTGCCTGACCTGCGTGTCTGTGACTTGTGCATGCCATGGATGCATGACACATGTGTGTGACAATGCAGAGATTCAGTAAAGCAGCCAAATTACCCTTGTATCCGCTGTGTTTGGTGTGTTTGGGGCCAGATGGATGTGACTGAGGTGAAGTGTGTGCATGTGATGGGCATGAGGCATGATGCATGTGAGTTACATATCATTGAATGTTTCAAGAGTCCATTGGACATGCATGGAAATGTCCATGGCATGCACCATGCCTGTTACTGTGTGTGTTTTGCCTGGACTGACCCATGTGTTGTGGAGGGACATGATGGAAGTGTACTTTGACAGTGGTGCTCATCTGCTATTGCTTCCTGTCTAGGGGACCATTGTACAGTGCCCTGATGCTTGTGTTCTTTGTCTCCCTCTACGCAGCGGCTAGTGAAGAAGAGGGCGGAGACGGCGCTGTGGAGCAAGGCGGCGGGGATGCCCCCACGGCTGCAGCGGAAGGGGTGGGTGAGCCCCCACAGGGGCCTGCTACGGTGGGAGACGGTGAGGAGCCATCCAGGTTGGTGGTTTGCACAGAGGAGGAGGAGGCCGCCACTGGGGCACACATGGGGCCTGGTGGGGGCATCCCTGCTGGTGCAAGTGGTGCAGTCCAGGGCCAGGGGCAGGAGGCAGCACAGGTCACCGTGGAGGGGCCTGTGCATGTCGCTGTCCCTGACCCTGTGAGTGCACCACCATGCACCAGCAGGGATGCCCCGTCCCAGGCCTGTCCGCAGGTAGAGGGGATGTCCATGTCACCTGACTCCCCTCCACCTGCGGATGTGGGAACCCCTGGCCGTGCGGAGAAGGTCCTGATTGGGGTCGCGATGCGCACGGCTGTGATTCGTGATGCCGTGCGTGCTTCCCGGGAGGAGCACGCACGTCATCACGAAGTGCACCGTGCCGACGTGGCCCAATTGGGATCGGCCATGTTCGGGGGTTTCCTGCATGTGTTGGCCAATGTGGCGGCCCTCTCCTCCTCTGTGCAGGCTATCCACCAGTCGTTCTCCTTGCCGTCTTCCAGCCCAGATGCCACCAGGGCCCCCTGTGGACCTGCCCCGACCAATGCAGCCAGCTCGGTGGGGATCCCATCCCTGCCACAGTCGGGAGTCAGAGATCCAGCAGGGGTGGACACCAGAGCAACTGGACCCCAGCAGATGGAGGATGTGACGGCATCATCGGGCAGGGCACGTGCACGACGGCGTCGGTGGTTTCCATCAGCCTGGATGCCGTCGTGCTGGCACAGGCAGTTGCGTCGGAGGCAGCAGCAGGCTCAACGTGGGAGGCATCATGGCTCGGGGCCATCAACATCAGGGGTGCAGGCATCGGCCGGAGGGCAGGAGAACCCTGGAATGGGAGTGGCTTCCGTGTGGGAGAGGTTATGCCAGTGGATAGGTGCGGAGCGGCAGCGGGCAGAGGAGGAACGGCTCATGATGGTCAGGGCGGAGGACTCCATGCGGAGGGCGCTGAGGCGGGCTGAGTGCCTCGAGGGTCTTCGCAGGGAGTTTGAGCTTGACACTGCGTTATCCCTGCGGGACCTCGGGGCCAGGGAACATGCCCGCCTCCAAGCCATTGACCAGGAGTTCGATGATGCCCTGGCCCATGACAACAACCAGTGAGCCGTCCGAATAGCCCGCTGCCTTTGTATATAGTGTATAGTTAGGGTTAGGTTTCCTTTGTTTTTTTGAATTTTTTTTGGTTGCGATTGGACAATGCACCACTTTTTTGTATATAGTTCACTTTTTAGTTAGTAGTCAGTTAGGTTTAATTTGGTAGGGCTCATGGACCCAGGATGATCTTCTTAATTGGCTTATTTTAATTTTTCAGAATTTTTTCTTGGACATTCATCTTGTTTTGTTTGATTTGCTTTGTGTTTTTTCTTATTTGCTGTTCAATACATATTATTTTTTTATTCTTCAATGTGTCGTATCATCTCATTGCTTTCAGGCATGTCATGTTGGGTGTTTTGTCATTCACTTGCAGCCATTGTGTGTGACAGACATGTGTTAAATTGCATTATTTACATTGGGGGTGTAACATGTAATTGCCTTTGATATGTGGGTGGGTGTGATAGTTGGTTGGGCCTTTTGGCAGGGGAGGATGGGCATTACGGACATGATTGGGGAATGTTGGGACCCAGGTGCAGGGGGGCATGGATTGGACATGGGTGGGGGCCTGCTGGCAGGTCCCACACAGTGCTGGGGGGTGGGGGTGGTGGGAGACATGAGTGGGGGCCTGGTGGAGGGTGACCCTGGTGGCTGGGGGGTGGGGGTGGTGGGAGACATGAGTTGGACATGGGTGGGGGCCTGCTGGCAGGTGCCCCACAGTGCTGGGGGGTGGGGGGGTGGGGGACATGAGTTGGACATGGGTGGGGGCCTGCTGGCAGGTGCCCCACAGTGCTGGGGGGTGGGGGGGGTGGGAGACATGAGTGGGGGCCTGATGGAGGGTGACCCTGCACTGCTGGGGGGTGGGGGTGGTGGGTGACATGAGTGGGGGCCTGGTGGAGGGTGCCCCTGGTGGCTGGGGGGTGGGGGTGGTGGTAGACATGAGTGGGGGCCTGGTGGAGGGTGACCCTGCACTGCTGGGGTAGTGGGGGTGGTGGGTGACATGAGTGGGGGCCTGGTGGAGGGTGACCCTGCACTGCTGGGGTGTGGGGGTGGTGGGTGACATGAGTGGGGGCCTGGTGGAGGGTGACCCTGCACTGCTGGGGTGTGGGGGTGGTGGGTGACATGAGTGGGGGCCTGGTGGAGGGTGACCCTGGTGGCTGGGGGGTGGGGGTGGTGGGAGACATGAGTGGGGGCCTGGTGGAGGGTGACCCTGCACTGCTGGGGTGTGGGGGTGGTGGGTGACATGAGTGGGGGCCTGGTGGAGGGTGACCCTGCACTGCTGGGGTGTGGGGGTGGTGGGTGACATGAGTGGGGGCCTGGTGGAGGGTGACCCTGGTGGCTGGGGGGTGGGGGTGGTGGGAGACATGAGTAGGGGCCTGGTGGAGGGTGACCCTGGTGGCTGGGGGGTGGGGGTGGTGGTAGACATGAGTGGGGGCCTGGTGGAGGGTGACCCTGCACTGCTGGGGGGTGGGGGTGGTGGGTGACATGAGTGGGGGCCTGGTGGAGGGTGACCCTGCACTGCTGGGGTGTGGGGGTGGTGGGTGACATGAGTGGGGGCCTGGTGGAGGGTGACCCTGCACTGCTGGGGTGTGGGGGTGGTGGGTGACATGAGTGGGGGCCTGGTGGAGGGTGACCCTGGTGGCTGGGGGGTGGGGGTGGTGGGAGACATGAGTAGGGGCCTGGTGGAGGGTGACCCTGGTGGCTGGGGGGTGGGGGTGGTGGGAGACATGAGTTGGACATGGGTGGGGGCCTGCTGGCAGGTGCCCCACAGTGCTGGGGTGTGGGGGTGGTGGGAGACATGAGTTGGACATGGGTGGGGGCCTGCTGGCAGGTGCCCCACAGTGCTGGGGGGTGGGGGTGGTGGGAGACATGAGTTGGACATGGGTGGGGGCCTGCTGGCAGGTGCCCCACAGTGCTGGGGGGTGGGGGTGGTGGGAGACATGAGTGGGGGCCTGGTGGAGGGTGACCCTGGTGGCTGGGGGGTGGGGTGGTGGTAGACATGAGTGGGGGCCTGGTGGAGGGTGACCCTGGTGGCTGGGGGGTGGGGGTGGTGGGAGACATGAGTTGGACATGGGTGGGGGCCTGCTGGCAGGTGCCCCACAGTGCTGGGGTGTGGGGGTGGTGGGAGACATGAGTTGGACATGGGTGGGGGCCTGCTGGCAGGTGCCCCACAGTGCTAGGGGGTGGGGTGGTGGGAGACATGAGTGGGGGCCTGGTGGAGGGTGACCCTGGTGGCTGGGGGGTGGGGGTGGTGGTAGACATGAGTGGGGGCCTGGTGGAGGGTGACCCTGGTGGCTGGGGGGTGGGGGTGGTGGGAGACATGAGTACATGAGTTGGACATGGGTGGGGGCCTGCTGGCAGGTGCCCCACAGTGCTGGGGGGTGGGGGTGGTGGGAGACATGAGTTGGACATGGGTGGGGGCCTGCTGGCAGGTGCCCCACAGTGCTGGGGGGTGGGGGTGGTGGGAGACATGAGTTGGACATAGGTGGGGGCCTGCTGGCAGGTGCCCCACAGTGCTGGGGGGTGGGGGTGCAAGGGGACATGAGTTGGTGTTCATTAGTTCAAGGAGACATGTGCCTTTGCTGGGGGGCATGCCCATGGTGGGTGGGCTGCCTGCGGGACATGACCAGGGATGCAGGGTAGTCCCCTGTGGTGTGGGCTGCCTGCAGGGGCCGTGGAGGGTGTACAGGGTACACCTGGGAGGGCCCACACTGTCAAATCACATGTGGAACTTCCCGCGCACCCCTGAAATACACGCGCCCAGGCTGTTCGCGTGTGGAACTTCCCCCGCACCCCTGAAATACACGCGCCTAGGCTATTCGCGTGTGGAACTTCCCGCGCACCCCTGAAATACACGCGCCCAGGCTGTTCGCGTGTGGAACTTCCCCCGCGCCCCTGAAATACACGCGCCTAGGCTGTTCGCGTGTGGAACTTCCCGCGCACCCCTGAAATACACGCGCCCAGGCTGTTCGCGTGTGGAACTTCCCCCGCACCCCTGAAATACACGCGCCTAGGCTATTCGCGTGTGGAACTTCCCGCGCACCCCTGAAATACACGCGCCCAGGCTGTTCGCGTGTGGAACTTCCCGCGCACCCCTGAAATACACGCGCCCAGGCTGTTCGCGTGTGGAACTTCCCCCGCACCCCTGTAATACACGCGCCTAGGCTATTCGCGTGTGGAACTTCCCGCGCACCCCTGAAATACACGCGCCCAGGCTGTTCGCGTGTGGAACTTCCCCCGCACCCCTGAAATACACGCGCCCAGGCTGTTCGCGTGTGGAACTTCCCGCGCACCCCTGAAATACACGCGCCCAGGCTGTTCGCGTGTGGAACTTCCCGCGCACCCCTGAAATACACGCGCCCAGGCTGTTCGCGTGTGGAACTTCCCCCGCACCCCTGTAATACACGCGCCTAGGCTATTCGCGTGTGGAACTTCCCGCGCACCCCTGAAATACACGCGCCCAGGCTGTTCGCGTGTGGAACTTCCCCCGCACCCCTGAAATACACGCGCCTAGGCTATTCGCGTGTGGAACTTCCCCCGCACCCCTGAAATACACGCGCCCAGGCTGTTCGCGTGTGGAACTTCACGCGAACCCCTGAAATACACGCGCCCAGGCTGTTCGCGTGTGGAACTTCCCCCGCACCCCTGTAATACACGCGCCTAGGCTATTCGCGTGTGGAACTTCCCGCGCACCCCTGAAATACACGCGCCCAGGCTGTTCGCGTGTGGAACTTCCCCCGCACCCCTGAAATACACGCGCCTAGGCTATTCGCGTGTGGAACTTCCCCCGCACCCCTGAAATACACGCGCCCAGGCTGTTCGCGTGTGGAACTTCACGCGAACCCCTGATATACACGTAGCCCGCTCCCCCAGACCCGATCGCGTGTGAAACTTCACGCGAACCCCTGTGATGCACGTACCCTGCTGAAATCGCGTGTTAGACTTCCCGCGCACACCGGTATACACGCACACGTATTTTTTGTCAGCGGGTGTCCGTGTTTGTGGGTACCCCTTTGCACGTCTTTTTTCCTGTAGGGCCACAGTATGGGACATTCATCATGGCAGTATATAGGTGCGATTTGTTGGCGCACCTTTTGGCGCACATTTCTTACAGCCGCAGAGACGCTACCGCCTGCTTTCTTGTGGCGGTCGTGTTTGTGCCTGTGCGCTGGTTTGAGCGTGCGCTTTTTTCCCCTATTCTATTCCATGAATACGTGTTGTAGGAGAGCGTGTGGGCGTTCCGCGCACTTGTGCCCTGTACTTCCCCCGTGACGCCCACGTTTTGGCAAGTTGTTCCCCATTCCGAGTGTTACGCCCGTGTTCCGCCTACTTTTGTTGCGTGCGCCGCGCTATGTGCGATTTTCGCTGTGGCCTGTGTGATTTTCGCAGTGACCTGGCGCACGCTGTTAGATGGCCTGTGCGCCAACGTGCGCCGCGCACTTTTTATCGCACATCCGCTGGTTTTCTCGCGCACGGCCTTCCATGAATCGACGTGCGCTGCTTTTCGTGCGATTTTCGCAATTGCACTGCGATTTTCGCTATTCCACTGCGATTCGCACGTTTTTGCCCACTTGCGCCGCGCTAATTATTCCATGAATCGGCCTGATAGTGTTACTGCAGTACTTTTTGTAAAATCCAATATAGTTAGAATACGCCAACGGATATCTAACTGCTTTAAGCATGCTCTTAATTACAACACACTTCAAACAAACATCCGATTACACTTACACTCACATAATATATCCATGTTACTTCGCACATATCTTTTCTAACATATATTGTTTAAAACTATGTAAATGGAAAAAAGCTATATGTAAATACAGTTGTTTTTTTTTTAATCCACTATGGATGTTTGTTCCCAATCACCCAATAATTATTTCATGTGAATACAACAATAGTGTACCACACTAACGTTATTCCAAATGTAATACATAGCATGTGCTATTTATGAAGGCCAAAAAAGTAAACCTATTTGTACTATCATTTGCAATTAAAGGTTTTAAACTATCTTGTTTAACAAATTATACTATTTATTTTCCACAGAAAAAGAACCAGAGATTCACAAAGAAACAACGATAGAGTCCTAAAGCACTATCCTCAATTGCACTCCAGTCATAAATATAATATACACTTCAATTATATCAGTCCACCAAATTACAAACACTGTATACTCCCCTTATAATTACTATTTGGAAATGCATGCTACCAAAACAAATGCACCACTAGTAAAAATACATACAGAAGTTACGCTGTAGGGGCAAGCAAAATGTTATTTCCATTATGTCTATTATGATTTAAAAAATTGTTCCCCCCCCCATATAACTTTGCCCCCTAAATGAAACCAGTTTGGTAAGGATTCGCCACACAGCGCCACACAGCGCCAATGTTATAAGCCCACCAAAAAATACTCTTTCTATGAGTTCAGCAACTTAACCATAACTACATGGCTGATCCTGTCTTGAAAATTGGATGAACTTAGAAATAACTTTAAAAAACTTCTAAATGAAGTTAAAAATCATGTTTCTAAAAATGTTGATTATTGTGTACCTGTCCACTTTACCCCCAGCAATCACCCCAATCAAATTTACAAAACATAAATGAAAGTCGGTTTTATAAAAAGTGTCTCCCTCCCTTGATGACTTTCTAGAAATTCAAAACATTTTATGTTTTCCACTCCGATAACCCATCCCTTTCATAAATATATATGTTTAATACTATAAATAACTTGTCCATTATTCTGTGATACATTCTTTTTTAAACCCCAATTAAATAGCGGACTATATGGCTGTTTGGGGTGTCCATTTATGAAAGGAGCATTCGCGGAGATCACGCCGTGTCCGGATATTTCGGTCTGGCATGACACACTTTTAATTAGTGCACGGACAACATGCCTGTTGCGCACAACCATGCGCATGTGCCCGACGTCGCCCACTCGATGAGGTGCGCGGACACGTGCCGCCACTGCGGACATCCAAGGATTTCATCATGTGCCCGCACCGATGCAGCGTGACGGCGTGTCTGCGGACGTTGTCCGTTATCTTGGACAGTTTGAAACAGCATTTTTGGGCAATCTAGGATGCTTCAAGTTGAAAGGTTACCCTTACAGAGCTCCTAGACCCATTGTTAGTTGATTTGTCAACTTCTTAAAACTTCTCAAGGCCTATTTTCGGTTCTGTAGTCTGCGGGCAGTCGAGCAGTCCGTGTACGGTTCCTCTGAAGGGACCCACCCATTACCTTTAGTCATTCTCAATGGCATCTGTCATGGCCATCCCTCCTTCCCAGAGGCCACCAACACAACCACCAACTGGAGGGCCTGGACAGGGGAACAGGTGCAGTGATGCAAAGGATGACGAGGAACAGGAAGAGGAGGCAGAGGGAGTGCCTACCTCCAGCACCCAGAAAGAGTCATGGGTGTGGTGGTTTTTTACCACTGTTGGGGATGTACCAAAAGCTCAGGCTTTAGGGCATGGCCTTTCCCCCCTACACACTATATAAATAATATAGGATGACCCACCCGGAGGTTTCTTTATTTAACATTCGGGGACCGCTGATAATATACAAGTCCCACACCAACATGGCTGAATGCGGGGCCTGTGCACCAGTGCACACGCGCCCAGGTGCCATGGTTACCCATTTATACACATCAAATCCGGGATCAAATCTCTCAGACAGATGGCTCTGTCATTACGGACTCTAGGATCTTGTAAGGGCGGGAGGACAGCTCCTGCCTATGTATTGGCACATAGGCAACAAATTCAGTAAGTGAAATGCCCCTTCACAGCTCCTATGACAGAAAACAGGTGTACGAGGCTCCAGTGTCCAGCCTCATTATATTACGCTCCGATTACGGCACATTTTTGAAGAGGGGCAAACATTGCCTAGTAGGTACTTTGCATCCCCCAGACCACAAAGGGGTATTAACACCTTAGTCAATCCAGGCTCTTTTCTGGTTAGTTTCGGGATATTCCTGCCCTTCTGCCCCTACTGACATAGGATCTAGCTTACCCATGTGTCAAGTCTGAGTTTCACAGACCACATCTTGGTACAGACCCATCAGCAACCCCGGTCTTGATTCCCGTTAGTCTCGGGACATACATGCCCCTTTGACCCACTTGACCAACTGATATATATCTAGCACCCTAAAGTGACCCACTGTTATTGATCTAAGTGCTTCAAGCTACACCACAGCTGGCCCTCTTACCGCTGCCCCAGCATGGCCGGTTCGACACAGTGAGCCAGGTGAGTAGGGACCATGTTTGCTTCTGTTTATTTGTAGCAGATAGGCCATATTTAGCATGAATTGTGATCAGGTACCCTATCTCCTTATTGTACAGGGTAGATACATCATTTAACAACACATAAGAGATTGACGGTCAGTGTACTTCCGTACTTGACATAAAGTAGGTTGTATGTACATAGTTAACCACTACACTAAGCTAGTTAACCTGTTGTTCTTCTAGGTGTATGGGCGAATTTATATTTATTCTAACAAGAAAAAGATTGGAACATTAAGCTTCAAAGCCCTGAGGATGAATTTGTAATCCGAAATGTGTTGGCAATTGTTGTTGTTTTTTCAACATTTGAGCTTTTTGGTTAATTTGAATTGTGGTAAATTTGGCTTCTGGAAATTTAACTTATGTTGAAGCACATTATGTATTTTCTGATTACATGCAGGCTGATCTTATCAACAAAATAGAGAATAGAGAATATTGTTGAGATGATTATATATTGAGATGAATTGTTATATGTCGCCTATGGATTTGTACAAAACTTTTTGTTTTGAATATTAGCTACTAAAGTTAATCAAGGTTTTTTAATGATATCTTTGTTTCTATGTGGTTATGTTGACTGAGGGTGGGTGACTCGCGCAGACAACATGACATTTAAAAATTTTAAATTTAATCCTAGTGAATTTTCAGAACTATATTACTGTTGTTTCCTTTACATGCACAAGTTTAACGGTGTGTTGAGTAGAGCTCACATAGTGGGCACCTCTCACTTGCACGGACAAACCTCACTGGACTTAGGTCCCTTTAGAGTGTATACAGGGCTACCTGTTGGTAACAACAGGCTTGGTATGACTGTATGTCTGTTATTTTGTCTCTGGAGGCCTTGAGACTACACCCTGTTGCACCAGAAATTACGTTTATGTTGCTAAGTGTATGACATTTATTACCATTAGTAATTCTATAACTAAGGTGAATTTTTCCAAAAGCTCGGGCTGCCCAGGACAACTCCAATGAATGCGGGGCCGTACTCAGTCACAGGAAACCTGAGCAGTACTTTTTTGGGACCAGTTCCATGCGCCGCGACACTCGATCCAACCTTTCGGGTACTCTGAGAAAGGCTGTTCCTTTCTCAGGGAGAAGCAGGTTAACGCCCTCTACCCCATCTTCCTCAACCGATCCTGCCACCATACAGGGTACTCCTCTGGGGCAGCGGATCTCGCCGGCTACCTTGCAGGCCACACAGATGCTGTCAGTCCTTACCTTTTGAGGTTCACAGTGTTCTGTTTGTACTGCGACACAGCGCTCTGCAGCACAGTGCAGTTTCGGAGTGCTTTCGAGGCATTGTTCAAGGAGCACAAGAAACATTGCCCTGTACCTTAGATTTAGGCAAGCCCAACATTTTCCCCTGTCCACCTGCCCCTCCATATCTGTGGTTGGTGCCCCTTCCATCTCTTCCCTCCCTTCCTTCCCACCACACCTTACCTCATCGCCTCTCTTACAAAAAAAAAAAATCCCCCAAAAATATAAAAGCCAGAAAGACAAATAAATTGTTTCTTTAGAAGCCACCTTTCACAGTTAAAAAATAGAAAACAAAATAGAATTACAGGACCCTTTGAAGCCTGCATAGTCTGTGGACAGTATGATAGTCCACGGACATCTGGAAAATTCCAGGTCTGGGGTGGAAGAATTTAAATCAATATACTTGTTTTTTTGTTTAAAAATGGCAGCTCTTAAAAGAACCTTTTATATACTGAACTAGCAAATGTTCTACTGACCTTAATCATTTTTTCTAAATTTCGTAAAAAATGCTTCTAATTTGTTTTCTGTTTTATTTTCTTATTTACTACAACTACTAAAAAATACTTCACTACAGATTTCACGTGTTCAAAAAAACTGTTTCAATACATTTTGCATATTCAAAAGAAAAATATGATTTCCGACATCAGTCAAATGCACTCCAACTCCTCGAAAAATATTAACAATATCAAACTTGATGTTTTCATAGTCATGGCATTCCAACATACTGCAAAAATGTGCATACAGCTTTGTTTACATTCCACCTTGCTTTCTCGATTTAGCTACAAAATAACTTAGAACGTTTCCACATTTGTCTTTCAGCTATCTGAGAAAAACCAATCTTCAAACATAAAAACAGTTCAATTAACTTTGCTAATGTATCCTTCATAGCCAACTGTAAGAACATTTGAGTGCCAAAGCCCTAACTGTTGACACCACACTAAACTATAATGATGTCTGGGTGTTTCAAATTAACCATACGCTTGGTATAGACAAAACAGGAGCCATTCCGACCACTTCATTTCTCTGACTCTATACCAGGAAACGTCTTCAAATCCAAGATTCACTGGTAATCCAAACTGTTCACACTGCACTACACCTTTAAACAATGGATCCAAGAATCACCCACCATCCAGACACTCTCCTTCAACAAAACCATAGCCATCTTCACTGCACACAACATAAATAACTCCTGCTGCCCTGTTCTCCTGTACACCACAACCAGGAAACCTGATTGTCTAATCCCTCGATGTCCATGGGTGTACATAGCACAAAGCAGCCCTTTTACCTTTTTAATTTTAGGTTTGTAACACTCCCTCATTGGCTGATTTCAAACAGTCAAACATCCATCCATTCACCAATCACATCCAAAATCTCTGCATGCAACACTGTCATCTCAGTTCAACACTTCAGATGTACTGTTCAACTCTCAGAGTACATATCTCCTGTTACTCACAACCACCTCCATCAAAAAATACTGTTAAATTCTCCAAGATGTCTGTTTGCACATTTAACAAAATTTTCATCAAACAAGACACAGTACATGTATTTATTTCAACACTTTTACAAACATATATATACAGGGTTGCTGCCACTTATCATGTAATAAACTTCTCCATAAGCATATTCTCTTTTTTAACCACTCCATCAAATGCTATGTAAAACAGCATTCTGCACCTGGTCACATCAACTGGCAGTTACTTACTTGTACTGCCAACATATTAAACTTCCACACACCAAGTACCACTTAAAGATATTCTACAAATCTTTTACATCTGCTTTTCCTTTCTTTTAAAATTAAGTTACACACAGTGATGGTGTAAATGCGCGTATGCATTTTTAAATACTTTTAACAAAATACTACTAAAAAGAATTTTTTTTAAATGCACAGCATTTTCCATTCCAAATAAATGTCATACTTTGAAACCTGCTCACACATATGTGTATACTACCAGAGTATCCATTTACAATACTTCACCTTGCATATAAACTACTGTTCTTTTCCAACCACTACTATAAGAAACCAAACACTGCTTCAACTACAGTCTGCCATTGCATTACCACTAGGCCACAGTTTCCCTTTTCTTTAAAAATAGTGCACCGCAAACACAGCACTTATCCAACTAAGTAACCATAACAAGTATTATCCTATTTTGTATCTTCACAAAGAAACAAATACATGTTCCATAAACACTACCCTCAATTGTACGACAATTATAAATACTGCATTCTTGGTGAGGGACTGTTTGTGATGACACCTGCTGCAGTACCTACGCGCCCCGTTAAATTAAAAGGGTTTGTCCATGAGAGTTGAGGTGATGTTAAAGATCTAGCGTCGCACCAGGTTTAGCTACTACGGAGACTTAGAGTCCCTCCACTCCGTTTGTGACAATATATAATGGTTGTGTTGAGCTATCCCTTGATAGTGCGCCGAAAAATAATGGAATGGCAAGTAGTGATGATTAATCAATTCCTGTTTATTTTTGTGATGTTAGAGCCTTTGTGGATGACACGTGTTTCGGCAGAGCTGCCTTTATCGAATCCAGGCTATATAGATAGCTCATAAGTCACTGCATAATGCATAAAGGTGCTGAAGTTCACAGGGATGCCAGGACACTCGTACATACGGAGGACTTCTTTGTATCAGGAGGGATTCGATAAAGGCAGCTCTGCCGAAACACGTGTCATCCACAAAGGCTCTAACATCACAAAAATAAACAGGAATTGATTAATCATCACTACTTGCCATTCCATTATTTTTCGGCGCACTATCAAGGGATAGCTCAACACAACCATTATAAATTATAAATACTGTATACACTTCAATTATATCAATCCACCAAATTACAAATATTGTATACTCCCCTTAGAGTATGTATAATTACTATATACATTACTGTAATGTGTGTGGCCAGTAACCAGATTCTTGAGGGCCTATGGCCGTGTCCCCAAGAATCTGGCCACCGACCACAACCACCACAATAGAATTAAACCATATAACAAGTACATACAATACACCTTCAAATAACAAGACTCACCCTGAACCTCCCCATTCCCAAGGATGTCCGCAAACAGTAAAATTGGCTGCATACTCAGCTGCACCTGCACCACTTTTGTTCATCTATAATAACAGCTCACTATCAAATTTTTTCAGTCCCCAACTCTTTACTGGTCTTCTTTTGGCCACGAAATCACCCCAAATGTATTTTCCACAGCCTTTTTTCACTGCGGAGTCTGTGGACCATAGTAGTGGTACGCAAATCCAAAATGGCGACCATTTCAAAAATTATGACACACCTCACGTTTTTGAGCATCCAATCAGCATGTGCCTTTGATGTCCACGGACAGCAAGCCATGCCCAGATTGGTCCAGAGTCGTCTGCGGAATCCGAATCAGGAAATGATTCCACGGACCGGACCCAGATATCACTGTCTTTTTTTACCTACTTTTTGGCAATTTTTTAAAAAACAACTGGATGGATTTACACCAAATTTGCAAAAGCACATTTTTGGACCCAAGCTGCCACTCCTCATGCAAATTTGGTAAACATCTGTAAAGAAGTTTGGGCTGTAGGCACAAGCAAATTATTTTTTCCATTGAGTCTATGAGGATTTCAAAAAGTTGGGTCCCCCCTATAACTTTGCACCCCCTAGACGGATTCGCACCCCATACTTCACTACATCATTCTGAGGTGGCCATATACTTTTCTTTCAAAGTTTGGTGAGGATTTGTGGAATGGCGCAAAAGTTATTAGCCACCCAAAAAGTTCTCTTTCTATGAGTTGAACAACTTAACCATAACTACAGTACCGCTACTGCAGGCCCTGTAATATATATACGTTCAAAAATCTTCGTACCAAAGTACGTGAAGCAGACTACACTCCCAGAGCAGCTGGGGATGGAGTGTCCTTTCATCAAGAAGAAAAGACAGTACATCGGGTCCCGGCAACAGCATATATCTTTATTATTTAGTGTGCTAAGAGAAATGAAAACCTGGTAAAAAGAGATGACGCTTTTCGCAGTGTGCCAACTGCTTGATCACGTGGGGTGGGAAACACAGATGATGGACCAAAATATACGAAAAACTCTATGATTGTGCATAGGGTGTCTACATGTAAAAAACAGTTCACAAATAAGTTACAAGATCATCCATCTTTGAATGTTGTGATGTCTGTTGTTTAACCATATGCAGTACATATTATGTCAGCCAAAACTCATCTTGAGTCTGATAGGGACTGCCATGTCTCGCTTCCAGAAGGCAACCATGCTAATTCAATGTGTACTGTCATGTAACCTAAACTAGCCGCAAATACAGAGAGAATAAAAAAGCGGGTCAGTAACACTGCAGTGAAATTACTCGCTGACAAGAGAATATTCAAATGCAGCGAAGGTATGTATAATTTTGTCCCTGCTCGCTTGACATGGCAGTCTCGCCATCGCTAATACCAGAGCGCTTGACGATTTTATGTTCATAAATGTTCATAAATGAAACATTCAAAATGCTGAATAATAGCAAGAAGGAAGGAATATGTGTATACAATGTGCAAACCAGCAAAGCAGCAATGTCAACATCATAAAGTGCATAGTGCTCTATAGCCCTACAAGCCTATTGTTCGAGATGACATATCTTACACCACAACCAAATGTAGGTTGACCAAATTTACCATTTTCAAATTTGTGTCAACAAAACCAATACATACCGGCAGTAAAGTCCTTGACTAAATTGCCAAAGATAAAAACACGCTTTTAGATTCTAGAACTGGCAGTTGGAGTGATGGCAGCTTGAGAGCACGGCCTCTGCCCTGGAAATCCTGTTGATATACTATGGCAGACTCAGTTAATGGTGGACCCCCCTACCTCCAGAAGATTCATGCTGGGGGATGTTATGAAGAAAATGAACCTGCAGGTAATGGAGACTCCCAACCTTCTAAGAGAGTATGAGAGGAAAATCTGGTGGGTTCCTGACCAGAGGGTCATTCTACTGAAGATTATCTGACTGAAATGATGGATGGAGTTGTTTTGTCCATTGGAAAGATTAAACAGACAGCACTGGAAATGAAGAAAGATCAATCTCTGGTAACAGAAATCATACAGAAGAGTTTGAAACTAGGGTCTGTGGATCTGAAGACCGCCTGTAAGCCCTGGAAGAAAAGGTTTCACAATTGACAATGCTTTTGGATGCCACAAATAAGAAACACTCTGAGCAAGAAAACGATTCTAGGAGGTCTTACATAAGGAGTACTGGTATCCCAGAAGGTGTGGAAAATGGTTGCCCTGTAGATGATTTACAAAATATTTTACCTACATTGTTAGGTCTTCCATCATGGAAATTGCTGGAGATTGAGCTGGCACATCGCACACTTGTCCGTTAACCCCCTCATTCCTTTCTAGTAAAGGTGTTAAGGTTCCCTCTAAAGGAAATGATGTTGAAGTGAACCAGGGAGTTTGGAGAACTGAAATGGGATGAAAGACACACTATCATGCGTTTTAATGATTACAGCAAGGAGATTGTAGCACAGAGAAAACTGTTCTTGGATTCAAAGAAACTGGCCAGAGTCAAACATGTTGCCTATTACATGGTTTATCCTGCTATTCTCAGGATTGTCTTGAATGGGACTATGCACTCTTTCTCAGACCGCATCAAGGCATATTCCTTTTTTAAAGGACTGCAACCTGACCGTGGTGGGTCTTCACAAACACAGAGCTCTAAGCACTGCAATATCAATTTGTTGAACTTGTGCTGTTCTGGTCGTGAGTTTGTAGACACTTTGAGTTTCTATCTGGTAATAATGTTTTGGGCTTTTTGGGGGGATTTTAATGGTTAAAAGATTGAGGGGAAAAAGAGAAGAAAACATTGTCAGAAAACATGATGACATCATTATTTGAATATTTCCGTTACGCAGAATCAAGTTGCCCAGTGTGCAGTCTTACACTACGCATGGGAGAATTTGAGGATTATTTCCTTTACTTGGTCCCGTTGTACGCTGTTCCTGCTGCTGTGCCAGTCATGGGGCCTCATTGCGAGGTGGGCGGTAAGGGATTACCGGCCCCGGTAAGGGCACCGGTGCCGGTAATCCCTTACTGCCCTACTACGAGTTCCCTTGTGGGTCCTTCCTTAATGCCTGTTTTTTTCAGGCGTTAAGGACGGGACTCGCAAAGGGACTCTAGAGCTAATAACGGTACCGCAATTTGCGGTACCGTTATTGGCGCCTTCCCCATTCCCATTGAGCCCTAAGGGGGCTCAAATGGGAATGGCCCTGGTGAATGGGGAATTACCGGTCCCGCCAACCTTGGAATGGACCGGTAATTGTTCCATTTACCAGGGCGGAGTCGGAACGAGTTTGGAGGCAGCCATGACGCTAGAAGCGCCATGGCTGCCTCCAACCTCGTAATGAGGCCCATGGAGTCTAAGGCTGGAATGCAGTGAGGGCCTCCGCCGAGTTTGAATGGCAGGGAGCGCAGCCTCAGCTCTGCGACGTTCCTAGATGTGCCTAGATGTTCGAACACTGCAGTGATACGGATTGCCTATGGTCTATCGCACCCGCACACATGGTTTGTTAAGGGAGACCCTCACCTGCAACGGAGGTTAGTGTACGGCAAATGGCTATCGCTGATTATATTACCTGTATCCTATAACCTTTCAGAGTATTATCATACAGCTCTTTAAATATAAATATATAAATATCTGATTGATTGAAAAATGTTTCCCCCGTGCACATTTTTTTGACAACATGGATGTGAATTAGAGTTATGTTCCGAAATGTGTCTGGATTAGATGCTAAGAACCAGGAAGCTGGGCATTTTGAAGGTCTCCTTGGAAGTTTATAATGGCATGGTTTGACCCTCCATTTGGAACCCTGTTATATTTCTAGATAATATACTTGCATGGTTTTGTTCCACCGAATGTTTCACATTGCTTATTCTGTCTTGCATTTAGTGTGATGTGCTTACTCTTGTAAGTTAATTGACACCATGTTTTTTCTTGTTAGGGTTTATGACTGCCATTTTATTCACATAATGTTTTCTTTCTTTGACATAGCCTTTTCGCATTAAGGTTTGACTTGGTGGTTTTTTTAGGCTGGTTTTAAGTTATGAGTTTTTGTTGGTCCAAGTTTTCTTATTAGACTTTTCCATATTCACTAACTTGATTTGCTTGTGTCATTGCTATTTTTTATTGAGGGTGGGTGTTGATTGCTCATTTGCCATCCTCGTTGGGCTGTTCAGTTTGTGTGGCATGTGGGCTTGTTTTCTTTTTTTGAGGCTAGTTATATATAGAGATAAGTATTACTATGTCTGTTTTCTTTTCTGTTGCCTCTTTTTTCTCTTTCGTTTTTCCTCTTTTTCTTCTTATTGTGCTGTGTTACTTGTGAGCAGTTATTCAGGAGACTCTCAGTGATTCATTGATGCAGTATGTTGTATGCACTCTATTTGACTATTTGGTCACATGGATGGTATGTTTTGTGTGTTGGGGGATTTGACTACCAACCTCTCTTGCTGGAGTGAGCGGGATGGCAGCTAGCTTGTGGTTTTTCAGTTGGAATGTTAAAGGTATTAATAGCCCAATTAAAAGGAGACAAGTACTTACTTTATTTTAATAAGTAAAAGCAGGAGACTCATTTGAAGTTAAATCAGGTGGACTACAACTTAAATAAGTTATATGTGATTGAGTTTTCGACTACATTTGCAGGTAACTGTAGGGTAGTCTCTATACTGCTTAATAGGGACCTGAGATACAAGGTTGAGCGTATGGATATTGAATCAGATGGGAAGTATGTGGCACTTAAATTACTTGTGGAAAACAGATGCTTGGTGCTCATGAATATTTACGTGCCCAGTGTGACACATGCTGATTTTTTCAAGAAATTGGATGCTGTACTGGACACAGTGGGTGATGTGGAGATGGAGATTGGGGGAGACTTTAATACTACCCTGGATGTGAAGATGGACACATCAAGTGTGACTGGTTACTATGCCGAGGCAAGTGCCAGAAAAGTACTCATGGATCTTATGGAAAATTGGGACTTGCATGATGTGTGGTGGGATTTGAACCAAGGCAACAGGCACTGCACTTTTCATTCGATACTACATGGAACCTCTTTGTGGATTGACCGTTTTCTGGTTAGCAGGGTTCTTTGTGCGAATGTTTACAATACTGCTATTGATGATGTTGTGATCTCTGACCACGCTTCAATTGAGTTGGCTCTGGATGGTTCTGTAGGTGGGTTGAAAGGTAGGAAGCAGTGGCGGTTGAACACGGTTGAACATGAAGCTGCTTTCAGACTTAAATTTTGTGAGACTGAAAGTGATCAGCTGTGCATCTTATAAGAAGAGGCAAAGCAGGGGTGTTGCTAGGACTGGAAAAGATCAGGGGCTAAGCTAATGTCGGGACTGTCGGGACTCTGGGCTAGCTAGCATTTTGGTTGTAGCACCTGAGCTTCTATCCGGGGCTACAACCAAAAGACCTGGGGCTATAGCCCCCTTAGCCATCCCCTAGCAACGCCTCTGAGGCAAAGGAAGAAAGAACTCATTAGATTAGAGAATTAGTGCAAATTAGCAACAGAGCGTTACAATGGATCCCCAACTGCAGATAATATGCCTACTACATTGGATGCCAAACACC
Source organism: Ambystoma mexicanum (assembly GCF_040938575.1). NCBI lineage: Eukaryota > Metazoa > Chordata > Amphibia > Caudata > Ambystomatidae > Ambystoma > Ambystoma mexicanum. The sequence goes on from NC_090925.1 coordinate 681,869,827, forward strand.
TGGTGGAATGTGAATTACACTTGAAGGCAGAGAAAGATATATTCTACCCTAGGCAGGCTTTCTGGGAGCGTGGTGAGAGGTTGCACACAGTGTAAGCGAACCGGCTGAAACTAAAAGGGAAAGGAAGGCAAGTGCTCTTTATTGTAGATAATGAGGGATCAGTCTTGGAGAAGGAATGAGGACATTTGTGGGGCGTTTAGACAGTTATATGCCTCTTTATATACTAATAATGGGCACATTTCTGATTCAGAGATTAGTGAGTATTTGCGTTCAATAGAAATGCCTAGTTTTTATAAGCAAAATAAATTGTGTTTGGGTGTGGAAATAACCACCCAGGAGGTTGTGGATTCTATGAAGATGATCATGTGTGGTAAATGTCCGGGACCAGATGGGTTTCTTATAGAATTCTGCAGAACATTTTGTCATGTCCTTGCCCCCTTTCTAGTGCAACATTATATGGAGATTGTACTCACTGAGACAGTTAATGAATATATGCAATTAGCGATAATCAGTTATCCCTAAACCGGGCAAAGATCATTCCGATTGTGGTAACATCTGCCCTACATCGGTTTTGAAGGTGGATCTGAAACTTTTTGCAAAAATGTTTGCAAAAAGGCTATATGGTTTGCTCCCAAAGTTTTCTCATAAAAATCAGACCGTTTTTGTTTATGTAAGGGACAGTTACGATAACTTGCAGGGACTGATGGATGTCATTTGTCTCAAAGGGCATTCTGCAGATGTCTAGTTAGTATTGATGAAGAGAAGGCATTTGACAGTGTGAATTGGGAATACCTTGGCCATGTTTTGAGCAAAGTGAACTGTGGTCCACATTTCTTGCAACTTTGTTTTTTTTTAATTCAGTATTTATTTATAACTTTTCAAAGCTCCAAACAGGTAGAAATGTACACACACTCAAAAACAACATAAATAGCATTAGTCAGGAAAAACCATCTACCTTACCCCCTTTTCCAACCCCACCTTCCCTCCCTCCCCACCCCTCAGTACCAAGGACCAATTTGTCTTGATCACTGACAGCAAACGTCATTTAACCCCCAAGTCATACAAGGGCATGTACGAAGCACTACATTTTTCAAACCGTCAATCATTTAACCCCAAGCGACATTCCTCTCCCTTTCCAAAACTGCTTTGTTCCCCAAGCCAACCACCAACATGAGAGGGCAGGGCTCTACCCCATCAGGACGATATTCACCCACCTAACTCTCCTCCACAGAGGGGGACCTCAAGTGCACATAAACCCACTGCGGAATCCACCCCATTCCGTCTCCATGCTACCTCCTTGACCATGAATGGCTGCCGTTATCCTTTCCATTACATATATGCTTTTTTACCACATTGACTCATTCCTTTTTGCCCAGGCAAGGACACTCTTTACCAATGTATAGTCATACAAGCTCTCGTCGCCAACAACAGACAGTGTGCCAAATGCCAGAGACTCCGATATTCCCCCTCAAACTCCTCCAGTCCGAAGAGTATCAATAGCGCGCCTGTTCCCGATGCACCGCATCTGTCTCCTTTATCCATGCCAGCACTTCCTCCCAATAGGCCTGAATTTGGTACAGCCCCACCACATGTGCCAATAGTCCGCCCCCACCCCTCATCCATGCCAACATAACGGGCTCACCCCCACGAACATTTTCGACAGACGTACTGTATCATACTGCCACTGGTGCATCAACTTGATGGGGTGAAGCTTATGCTGCCATAAATCGAAACTTTGATAGCACTTCTGCACATTCTATACCATAGTGCCCCATCCAACATATTGCACCTTTTTAAGGCTTCATTTAGTGGAGCAAGAGCTTCTATTACAGTTAATGGTCTTCTGTCGGAGTATTTTGGCATCCATAAGGGGACTCGCCAGGGCTGTCCTCTGTGTCTTTTGTTATTTGACTTGTTTATAAAACCGCTTGCTATTGTGCTTAGGGTTCACCTGGATATTAAGGTTATTCCATTTGGAATTTGTATTTCAAAGTTTCTCTTGTATGCAGATGACCTTTTAGTGTGGATCTCAGATCGGGAACGTTCTTTTCGAGAGTTGATGTTGTTACAGATGTTTGTCAGTATTTCAGATTACAAGGTAAATGTCTCTAAGACCTTGATCTTGCCAATCTCCTCTTCATGCCACAGGGAGTTGTTTAATGTGGACCATAATGTGTGGGCCGATGCAGGTTTTAGGTACTTGGGTATACGCGTCACTAGGAATATTGGCTCACTTCTCGAAGAAAACGTTCAGTTGAAACTCATGGATATAGATAGGCTAAGTTGTAAATGAGAAATACTGAAATTGACTATCTGGGATAAAGTCAGTGTGATTAAAATGACTCTACTTCTGAAGTTATTATATGTTTTTAGCATGCTTCCTCTACCGATCTGGAATACGTTGATCTTGGATATAAATACATATCTGAATAAGTTCTTATTAGGTGAGGGCATAAGGGCACGGATCCCGAAAGATGTTAAACAGAGACCTGTGCATTTAGGAGGTTTTGGGTATCCGAATATAAGACATTACCATCCTGCATTCACATTGCATACTTTCCACCACTGGCTCACACTTGACCAGGGTGATTGTGCAAACTGGATTTGCCTTGAGAGAGAGAGGTTATTTCTTCAGATCCTCTTGATACCCTGTTATTTGCAGATAAAAGATTACCGTCATTTATAAAGCATGTAGTAAAGAAGTAGAAGAGGTGTAATGACATTTCAGATGAGAAATACTTACTGTGTATGATTCTGGTTTGTGTAAGTTCCTTGCTGTGAGGGTGGATAATTGTACTCTTTCATGGTCTTCATGGGTTGTCTGTCGGAAAGCTCTTCGGGACTTGCCAAGCTTTCTTGGTGGCTAAGAAACAAATCTTGAAGTTCTGGGAGAGTGGCTATAGCCCCTCTGTTGATGATTGGCTGCTGGGCTTGTCGCCCCTTTCTAGGAGAAAGTGTCTTTTCATGTGAAAGAACAACATCACAGATACAATGACATTTGGAGTGCTTTTAATGATCTGTATGTCTAGCTGTGCTACTGCCCCCCCCTTTTTTGTCCATTCTCCTTCCTATGTATTTGATTGCTTTGTTGATCTAATGTAAATACTGTACCTATTTGCTTGAGATGTTTGTAATTTACTTTGTTGCTTCCTTTGTGTTCCTTTATCATTAAAATAATAACCATTCTTTTTTTAATTAAGAAAAACAAGCTTGTATCCCAATAGCATGGTCCCTACCATATAACATGCACCAGTAACCTGATCTATCAAGTACACAGACCAGATTGACAGAAGACACATCGGTTGTATCATTTAAGTTAGCTGTAGAGGTGGAAACAAGGAGAAAAAGAATCACAATTGCATTTTTTCATTACTAACCAACCAGATAGATGATCAGGCAAAGTTGTGCGGACCGCTGGGGGAAACTATACCAAACATGCCAGAGCATATAAGCAAGGACACGAGAAAGTACCATAGTCTCTTTCTGGGAGAATCCCAAGATTTTTCTTTCTGGAAGTCTGTATCATCTACAGGAAGCCCGGAGAGCAGGAAGTCAGTAAGAAGTAAAACATACTGATGATGGATATAACTGAGGGATCTTTTAGTAAGTTGGCCTCTCCCATTGGCCTGGTTTCAAAACTAGATGCAACGAAAAGGTTTTGAATGGACTTTTGAAAATTCGATTCAAGTTCAGACATAGATGCACACCTCATGCAGTGAAGAGATTCACTATTTTAATGCTTAGACCAGTCTAATTTCATTAGCACGCATGACTTAACAAAATGGCACAGGCTGGTAATGAGAGTCTAAAGCCCAAAGTGAACTAAAATCAAACTAAACTGTCAATTGTCTATCCTACAGCATGAGAAGAGAGTGATGCCAAAAGCCCTGAGTGAACTGAACTATCATTTTTCTAGAACAGTGCATAATGGCAAAAACAGACTTCAAGAACCAAGCAAGTTGACAGCTATTTGTCTAAAATACTAGGTTCTCAGAAAGTGTGTCTACAAGCCTCGATACCAAGTGAAGACCTTTACAAAGCTGACAACTGCAGACTCAAGACCAAGGAAAGACCTTGGCACCCCGAGAAACATTTGCTATACAAACACAGTTTTTCAGTGGCCTGTCTTTGATATAATTTTCACAATTGTTAACTTTAGATCTAAAACGTCTACATCCAAATTCTGTCTTTACCATTTTGTATGATCGTAGCCAGACTACATCCTATCCTTGTGCTACATTTTCAATATTTGTTCAAATAGTGAATGGCTAGAAACTGGCTTAATAGCAGTATGCACTATATACATAGCTTGACTAGATGCATCATTTATATTGAGCCACTTCTATGCAGCAGTTTAACACATTTGACAGATTGTTTGGTGTCTTGACATTTTATGGACACATAGCAGATAATATAAGGCACAGTTGCAATGTCTGTCTATTTTTCAGTTGTTCAAGACACTTTACAAAAAAAGTGTATATGTGGGATAAAGATTTGCTCTAACTTTTAAAATCCACAGTATAGTAAAATGCAAATGGTCTAAACATATTACAATGTAAGCAAATCGTTCAACTCTACAACCAATGGACACAATTTATCACTGCTTTACACAATGATGTAAACTTTTCAAAAAGAGAGGGTTATGAAGTTTAGAAAAGAAATATGGATTATAGAAATAGATTATTGGTATTACATTATTTGAGACAGTCCTGTTCGTCTCCAGCAAGAGACTCCAATATATTTTTTCACATGTATAGCGTGGTGTTTGTTGTCAATTTGTCTGAAGAGATACAGAAGTTTTCTGCATTTTGTACACTGAGATGTGTTAAAAGATATAATTGTTGTGGTTGTTAATTCCCTTGAACAGAAATGTTGAATTTTCACCTCGAGTGGCTCATCAATTGTTGGATCAAAGGTTGTTTAGAAGAAAGAGGAAGGGAGCATTGTGGACCGCTAACTACGGGTAGATAAAGAGAGGGCACATTGAGTAAGCATGCTTTTATTGTGCTGAGAAGCATCAATGTGTGAAGACATGTTCGAAATTGATTAGATAAGATAGATCCCAAGTTTTGAGCCAGGAAAAATCAGTTGCATCTTGTGAAACAGTGCGTTTAAGAATTAAACATTTCTTTCTTGGGCTGTATTTGTATGTTCAAAATCCTTATGAGAGAATGTTGGCTATGAATGATTTGGGGGTTACTGAAAGCCCTGTGGATAGCAAATACATAAGTTTCACTATTGGAGAAATTAAGACCAAAAAGGTTGGTTAGAGCGGTTGATGGGGCACAGTTATTGCCTCGTCAAGTTCGCACCGACACAGGATTGATGGAGGCGAACATTAAAGATCATTCTGATCATTGATGAATGATCTTTAAACATCATGTTAGTCACAGGTATCCATTTTTTGCATAGAAATAGTTAGCATCAAATTACTATCCATCGAAATGTATTCATTGAAATGCTTTTCCATCGAAAAGCATATTAATTGAATGCATATTCGATGGATTTTTAGGGTTAGGATTAGGGTTAGGTGTGCGCCCTCGGTGGTTGGGGGTTGGTGGCACCTCCCAATAAAGTTAGGGTTAGAGTTAGGGTTAGGGTTGGGTTAGAGGGTTCTCTTGGTGTTGGTGGGGGGAATCCCCCCATAATGTTAGGGTTAGGGTTACAGTTAGGGTTACAGTTAGGGTTGGGGTTAGGTTTGGGGGGGTTGGGGAGATTTTGCACTTGACAGCTCCCTCTAACGTTATAACGCTAGGCATGTTTCATTGTATTTCCATGCAAAGAATGTAAAGTGTTTATGTAACGAAACCCTATTCGATGGAAGGGTTTCGATGCATAAACACTTTGCAGTTTATGTATGGGAATGCAATGAATCATTTTTCGATGGAAATGGTTTGATGCATCTAATTCTCAATGCAAAGAATTTGATGCAAAAACCATAAACCTTAGTCATACTACTGCTAGAGGAACACTCTGCAAGGCATTTATGGTACAGAAGAGGAATTAGATTTCAGTCTGAGGTATGTAAAGGGAAATGTCTTTGAGGTGAATGGGATACCCTACACTTTCAGCAGACCTTTATAGTTAAAAGCGAACAAGGATATAATATTAGTCTAGTCTTTTTTCCTGATGATTATACTGATTTATGTGAGTTCTTTTAGTTGGGAACATATCTTCCAGGTACATATCTTGCCTTTTTAAAGTGTTTTTGTGCCAGGCGAGCTGACAAGTTACCATAACACCATCTATAAGATTGTGTTGAAAATAGGCTCCCTGACAAGGTGTCCCTCATGGAAAGGTCTATGTCCCATCCTTTCAGTCTTCTTTGATAGGTATCCAGTGAATGTTAGTGAGAAGATGTAATCCGAATGACATAGGCCAAAAATCTTACGTGCATCCGAATTTTGAAGTGCCTGAAGGCATTTCAGGAGAAGCGCTGGCCAACTAAGATAGAGTGAATTATTTTTATTTGCATAATCTAACTGGGACTGATTGAGGGCAGAAGCCACAGAAATACATGCTGAGAAAGTGGGGAAAGAGAGGCCTGGACGGAAGAGACATGGGCAATAATGGCATGAGGAGGAAACCTGATGAATTAGGGGAAGCAGAGTAAGTGTGTCATCAAAGTGAAACCCACAGTTCTTAACAACTTCTACAGGTTCCAGAGAGGTATCCCACAACTTAAGGGCAAAAGCAGGGGCCCAAAGATCTGCAGGACCACCAATAACAACAACCTCAGTTTTGTCCAATTTGTCTGTAATAAAACTGAAAAAGAAACCAGAGACCATTAGATTATGAAGGCTGGCATTTTTACTATGTTGAAAGAGCATTATTCATTGCACTGAATTGGGCGATATTGAATTCAATTTTCATAACTGGATTTATCGAATATATTACGGTCCAAATATAATATAGAGATCAAACTTAGATAGCATATAAAATGAGATTTGGCTATTTTGATCAAAGGCAATGCCTTTTTTGTTTGTGCAATTGCCCAGTTGTATTTCATGAATGACCTCTTCAAGTAATACGCAGATCAATTTATGATGATCTATTCTGATCAATTGTAATAGTTTGAAAGAAGATAACATACAATAAATGTGTTACATAAACTATGTGTGAGTCTCTGCTCTAAACTGAGATGTGTGAAATGCATATAAAAAATGTCAGTTTCTTGTGTGCCTTATCTCTCGAAGAGATGTGTCAATGGACAAGTCAGTAATTTTAGCACAATGAATGGGATGGCCCCAATGCCTGTAAACAATGTTTAGAGCTTTTGGTCATTTTAAAATGTGCTATAGACGATGCACTGATGACTGACTGGGAACGATGTAAAGTTTAAATGGAGAGCAAAACAATGGTTGTCATTTCAGAACTTAACTGCCAGGCTATTATGCAAGTCTATGCAAAAAGGACGTCCTTGGCACTTGCGGGCGGCTTACGCTAGGCACCTGTGTTTAAACAATCAAATCATTTAAAGATTTTGCTTTGGGGGCAGTACTTTCCCAAATACTGTATAATGGCAAGACGTATACAGTGAATTTCTTCTTTACAAAAGTTCTGGCAACGCAAAATGATTCTGTACTTGAAAAGGAAACGGAGGTAAAAGAAAGATGGCGTCATTGAAGCGAGTTCATGGAGGATTCTGAGGTTCCACTTGAAATCACTGCAGACCATTGTATGGTAGTTCATTTAAAAATAGTCTCAGCACCAGATGAATGCTGTTGCTTGCCAGGTTTAATTATGTTAACACTTTTGGCAAGGAGGGAAGAATGGGAAGGCTGATGCGTTGACCAGCACAACATCTCAATGTTTCATTGAAATTTCAGCTGTAAGTGTTGTAATGAACCGCAGTAGCTGAGTCGTTCGAGCAAGACTTTGTAAATGTCTTGTAATTGCCTGATGTATGGCTATTTTGGAAGAGAGACAAAAGACCCTGGCTTTGGTGTTTATTTTATTGTGGGGGCCAGGAACAAATACATTGGTTTGTATTGTATTTGTATTAATTTATTTGTATAGCGCAGCCAAAACCCTGGGGCATCTGGTCGCTGAAATGTACATGTTACACAGGCATGAATGTATGAGTAATAATAATACAAGTTGTGCGGGCATTGGTATACAGGAATACAGGAGTAACAATAAATGAGAAGTATGATACAGAAAAGCAGGGTACTCAGTCAAATATATACAAACGATGGCAGATATTATGCACTTTGAGGACATATATACAACAATTGACATTAAGGAGGCACCCTAAGTGTTGTGTAGCATGTTTTATGAGGTGGGTAGGCTATGGTCCTGCTCCGAGACCCAGGCTTTAACCTTAATTCGGAAAAGCAAGAGGGAGGGTTCTTCTCTTCTGGAAATAGGTAGCGCATTACTTTTTTTGCAGCAAGGACTGGGAAGCTGACTCCGCCAGCCCGTTGTTGGTTAAACTGCGGGATGACAACACAATGCGATTGTGCGGTTCTACTAGGTCACATTGGAGTGTGGCATGAAAAGGTGTCACAAAGGTATATGGGTGCCTGGTTATTGATGCACTTGTGGGTGAGTGAGAGCGATTTGAGGTTTATTCTTTGCTTAATGTTAAGCCAATTTATATTCTGTCTGATTGCAGTAATGTACTGTTTCCTTGCGATATTACATGCCAATCTAACTGCATTATTTTGCATGACTTGCATTTTATTAATATTTTTTTGGGAAGTTCCCAGATAGAGTGCATTGTAATAGTCAAGCTTGGATAAGACTTGGGTTCTTGCTACTGAGATGCAGTTTGTTGTAGTCAAATAAGGACAAGCTTGCATGTATACGCTGTGGATGAAGCTAGGGCATTGATTTGTCTCGTGAGTGAAAGTGCAGAATCAATGTAAATTCCTAAGGTTTTCACATCATTAGCTACTTTAATAATGTTACAGTCGATATTAGCTTTGAAGAGGGTTCCTAGTTTATTCAATTTAGTTGGAGAGCCAAGGAGGAGTAGTTTGGTTTTGTTGTCGTTTAAGAATAAGCTATGCTTAGCCATCCATATTTGAATAGCGCTGTAGATATAATTAAGTGTTTTGCTGTCTGCAATGTAGTCACCGGTGATAGGGATGAGTATCTGGGTGTCGTCCGCATAGTTGGTATATGTGACACCCAGATGATCAAGTATATCAAATAAAGGTTTGGTGAATATGTTGTAGAGAGTTGGGGACACACAGGAACCTTGGGGTACTCCACAGGTAACTGGCGTAGGTGAGGCTGTTGCAGATGGTGCAAAGACCCTCATAGATCTATTGCTACAAAAGGATTTAATCCAGGTGTTGGCTTGGTCCGAAAAGTGTACAGAAGATGACAAATGTTTACATAGAATTTCATGGCTCGTTAAATCAAATGCCGCTGATAAGTCGAGTAGTAAGGGTAGGGCAGATTTACCTTTATCTTTTAAGATCTGAATTTGTGTCTTTAAGTTGATAAGTGCCATTTCAGTCCCATGTCTAGGTCTAAAGCCTGACTGTCTTAGTCCTAGCAAGTTGTTAGTTTTCAGATACTACTGTATCTGGAGGTATGATGCACGATCCAGAATTTTTAGCAGGAACGGGACGTAGTAATGGGCCTGTAGTTAGCGGGGTTGTTGGGATCCAGAGAGGGTTTTTTTAATAGTGGAAGGACCCATGCGTCTTTCAATTTAGTTGGTACAGTGCAAGAGTCAAAGGATGCATTAATGAATGAGGTAAGGAAGGGAGCGAGTCCATTGGCCGCGTCCTTAATAAGCGTGGCCGGGCAGACGTCACCCTTACAATTGGAGGGTTTGAGTTTCAGTATGATCATCTCTACTTCTTTGGTTGAGAGAGGTTTGAAGTTAAATTGTGGCACATTGGGAGTGGGGGGTGAGGGCAAGTCCTGTGGTATAGCATTATCGATAAGGTTTTTTTTGGTTGATATTTTCTTTAGTAACAGGGTGATTTTATCTTGGAGAGCATTCTGCATGTTAGTACACCATAGGGTGTCCTTCGTACAGGAGTCAGGTATGAGAGCAGGAGATTCGAGTTCTTTCAGAATGTTGAATAATTCCTTAGTACTGGAATTAGCTTTGGCAACACTGTCGTTGAAGTTGTCTTTTTTTGCCTGAACAATTACCATTTTATAGTTAAGTGAGGCTGTAGTGAAAATATCTTTGTTGTATTCTGATGGGGAGTTTCTCCAAGCAGTTTCCGCTGTACGTTTCTCTTTCCTAAGAGTCTTCAGATATGGCGTGTACCGTTTGTTAATGTGGGTGCAGGGTTTAGATTTCTGCATTTTAAGAGGTGCTATTGTGTTAATAGTCTTGAGGATAGTTTCATTATAATGATTCACTAGAACGGATGGGTCCGAGTGCGTGATATTAGGATGAGTGATTGGGCGTAGTAGAGGTAGCAAGTTTTCTAATGTAAGGTTCAGTTTTCTTCTTGTCAACATGGCTGGGGCTTGTGTTTGTGTAGTGAGAGGTGCTGCATTGTCAATGGTGAATGTGATTAGGTGGTGGTCGGTCCATGCGCAAGGAGTATTGGCCAGTACATTGATACTACTAAGTCTGCTAGCCAGTCAAGCGTTCTACCTTTGTTATGGGTAGTGCTGGAGAAGATGGTTGAAGATGGTGTGCAATCATGTGGTGTTTGTAAATGGGCTCATGGCTCTACAGGGGACCTTTGGGTTGTATTAACGCTTTTGCATATGCCAAACGATAGTTTCTTTTATCATCATGTTTATTTAAACGTGAGTTCATAAAATATATAAAAAAAGAATTACATTTCATAAAAAGACTAGTTGTGCGTTATAAAATCTAAAACATAACACAACTAATAAATGTAAAAAATAACAATACATAACAAACTTACAAAAAGCCTACAACTCTCCTAGAGCAAATTTATGTCCACTTTTTAACCATTACCTACAACCCTCACCTACCAAGTGTTTTTTATTATTCGCACACATAAAGTGGCAGGTTTATAGCACCATTTTTATAATTAGTCAAACCTCGCCCTCCTCAAATAACCTAATTGTAGTTTTTTCCCTTTTTTTACAGCATTTTGTACGTAAGTAGCTAGCTTTCACAACTCATATTGACTGTGCGAGTTCAGCAAATATTTGACTGTCTTGTGGGGTCAATACATTTTGCTCTTAACAGGGGGGAACCATTGGATTCGTAAATCCAAATGCCCTCTACAGAAGAGAAGCACCTTTTCTCTATTCTCTTCTATATGCATACCATGTTCACATTTAGTTGTTCCGCTTTCCATCCAGCCTGCAGTATTATGGAATAAATGTAGCCGGGTCAACCACAATTCAGCTAGTAGAGTTCTATGTTCTCTGAGGGGATGGACTGCATATATGCAGGCACCCCCCCCAACTAATGATTTTAATATACTTAGAAAACTGTTAATTTAGTCAGTGCTTTATCTCAAGCCCCATCTAATTTATTTGCTAGAGCAGCTGTTCTCAGAAAGCTCTTCCCGATTAGTAGTATCTTATCCGGATCTCTAAGCCAAACTTCTCTAGAAATATTACAAAGACATCTTGCATTGAAGTGAACCGGAGTCATTTCTCTTTTGGTGAATTGCACCACAAGTCATCTGGTAAATCAAAACACAAGGAACAACCATTAGTTGCCCAAAGCATCACCCAAAATAAGACTCCCTCTCACCAATTCTAATTGCTTATGGACCAAAATGTTTCATGCAGCATTACTGACCTTTAAAGATTTTCAGGAATTTACTTTCAATGACATCCAATGAACCTCGTTAATGGAGACTCTATAATTCAGCGCCATATAAAACTTGTGCCACAACATTGGCATGATGTAGTTGTTAGGATGCCTTGACTGAAGAACTCCCTGTTTATGGCAACAAGATAAAATAGCCCCTGCTGTGTGCCTCTTAGGCATGTTTAAAATGGGATGACCAACCCAAAACCCAGGTAACTGTAGATGTTTGGCAAATAAAATTGTTCTTTTTTTAAACATAAAGTGTACTTTATATCAATAGTATTGACCCAGAATCATTATTTACGATTTCTCAGAACGTATCTCCAGGCCGTAGTCAGTGCAAAAGTGTTCAAATACTTTTTATCACACAACCTACACATAACAGTAGCATATTGACTGTGGCAGGATGACTTCAATTGCACAATGAAGCATTGTCTGTTTTGCCGAGATCAGTAAGCGAATTTAATGCAGTCAGAGGTTAAGTTAGTGAAGAGAGAGCTGCATATGTGGTCCACCCTCAATTGGGTGGAATGAAACGCTAGAACAGTATCTTAAGTGTTTTATTAACAAACATCAGGAGAATTTGAATGAATTCTCTACATCAGGGTTTTCTTGCAATCAGTTCTACAGATAAGTAAGTGGCCAACGCCTACAAAAATAGGGAGTAAATTTACTCCCAATTAAAACACAGGAAACAGAAACATATTAACAGGCCCCTGTTTCCACCCACACTGCTCCACAAATATTTTCAAATAAACAGTACAGTCAGATCAGTATCACCAGAAGGCATATTCTAATGTGAATTATTAAGTGCAAAGACATATTTACCACAAAATGTTATCTGCGTTACAATGAACATATATTTTAGCTCACTTTAGAAACAGCCCCATTAGGAATCGGAATGACTTTTTTTACCACAATAAAAATAATTTTACTCCCATTTTCTTTAAAAAAAAACCTCTACAAATATTAACAGGATGCACTGCTTGCATTAACGCAAGTCCTTTCTCTGTTGGTGCGTTGCCCCTTTTTTGTGTCCATGCATGCCATCTTAAAGCGGTACAGGTGCAGATTTCTGACAGTCGTGTTCCTGGATCTAAAGAAATGTTGATGCCAATTCAGAAAGCTCAATGAAAGGTTACAGAACAATTAGACAGGAATTCCTCAAGGTCCAGCGGTTGAGGAGCCTTCTGAGTTCAAGATTCAGGAGGTCTTGGATTATAATGTATCCTGAGGACAGTTTCACTATTTAATTGATTTGGATGGATATAGGTCTAATAGTAAATCAAGGGATCCTGCAGAGGAAGGGCCTTGCTTTAGTGCTTCTGTAAACATGGCCCTTGTGAACTCAGTGCCTTGGCCAGTCTTATAGGTGTTCCTCACTTTTGCCGAATGGCAACCTGTGTCTCTCAAGATGTTTTGGACTACAACTCCTGTAATACCATACCATTGGCTAGCTAGGGCTGATGCCAGCAGTAGCCCACTTAATCTGGCGAGCCAAAGGTTGAAGACCCCTGACCTATGCCATTCATTAACAGAGTGGGCTTTTGTCAGAAGGGGTTGAGTGCCAAAGGAAGGATCAGGTGTGTAGATACACCCCGCACCTCGAGATTTACAGTAAAGCACGATGGAGATGGTGGCAGTTTAGAAGCATAATGAAAGACACTCACTAATTCTTCCTCATTAAAGCCTGGTTGTCAAGTGCCTAACCAAAGTTGAACCCAACCAAGATTGAATTAATTTCCATCGCCAAAAGCATCAAGGATGCTCAGATCCGGGAATGAGTGTCTTTCATGAAGCAAGATGGATCCACAATCCACCTCGCACCGAAATGCAAACTCACGAAGATTCATCATTGAAATGTCCTTCAAAACCCAATATTACCAAGAACGCAGACATCCTGGTGCCAGCTTTTCCAGATTTAAAGAATAGAACCTACCATCTCAAATCAGACTTCAAAATGACGTCCATGCTGTAATCCTCTCGCATCTAAATGGTGGAGATGTCTTACTCAACTGCGTCACTGGATTCCACCCTCATGCCACTTAAAGGTGTGCGCACACTGCGGCAATGAATCAGCAAAGGCAAACGAAGTACACCCCCATCAGTCACACCCTGATGGAAAGAAGCTGACTACCCCCCTCCCCCGACTCCCAGAATTGCAACATCTTCAAGACTATTTGCATCAAGTACAACACAGTAACAACTGTGGCACCACTGTATTTGGGAAAAAGCAGACTGTTTCTGTAGGACAACACATCAGAAGAAACTACATCGCCAGACTAAAAATCAAGAAGTGCAAAAAGAAAAACAAACAACAAAGTGCAACCTTTTCCCCCCATGACCCAGGGCCGCGTGCATCCTCTGCAGTGTACAATGAGTGTTGAATCACTTTATGAGTGCGGAGAACTATGAAAGAGTGAGAGTGGCTTTCGATCAACCTGGCTGGTTCGTCCTTTCTGGGAGAGCTACTCTCAAATCGATGCTGCGTTTCACACAGTAGGCTATTCGAGGTAGTCTTATAGGTGTTCCTCACTTTTGCCGAAATGGTAATTTTACGGAAGGGATTTTCGCTGAACTTGTTACCTCTTTTTTTTAACCACAGATGGTAAGTATGGTTAAAGGGGCAGGTGGGGGTAGAAGTGGTGGTTGCAGTGCAATACCCCTCGCTTTTTGTGGAACAAAAGAAGTAAAATCGGTGGGAGAAAATCAGGCAAATTGTCATTCAGCAAAAATACATTGGCAATGCCTCATAGATCCGCCTTAAATCACGCAGAGACTTCCTCTACTTAAGTTCTTTTGCAGGTATAACTGGCTCTGGAGATGCCTGGGGTGCCGCAGCCAGTGCTGGCATTTGGGCCGGATCTTGCCAGGTTTGGGAGCCGGCAAAAGATAGATCTGTTTGTACCTTTCATTGTTTTAGTGTGAGTGGGGTGCTTCAAACGGTGCCGAAGCCAAGCTTTGAACTGTGATTGTTAGAAAGTGGGGCGAAGCAAGCACTTAACCACGAGACCACTCAGGCATCCGATCAGGGCACCTTTGAAATGGCTTGGATAAGATTGCACTCTGCAGGAAATCAGGAATATTCAAATACAGCTTTTTGCTTTTTACGGTGTTCATCTTTTATACTTTTCTTGCAACATTGTAGGAATGACTACTCCCCTGGGTTATTTTTTAGGTGTTTACGATTAACCAAATATTGATGGGGTTGAGAACAATCCCCAATCCGCCGGCCGCCCACCAATCCCCACACCCCAATCACCCACAGTGGGACCCCACAGTAAAAAGTTTCTATTTTCAGCACTGGATGCAGCAATAAACACGATTTTGGTTATATATCTAAGGGACTTGAGAGGCACAGCAAAAGGACCCCACGCACCACGTTAATCTAGAATATTTCCTGGATGCACTAAAACACTTGACTGGTAAACTGCTAGTCACTCAACTGGAGCCATTTCCTTGCACTGGAGTATTAGGCTCAATGCGTTATTTACAGATGCCTGCTCGAGTTAATGTGTGCTCGTGAGTTAAAAAGGTCAAATTAGTTACTGTGTTTGTCTTTTGGTGCCCCTGAAGACAGCAGTGAGCTTCAAGCACACACGCCTATGCTGAACACCGATGGCAACACACAGCCGTAATGACAAAAACTGAGTTAAAATACGCCTGCTTCCACACAACTTAGAAACGGAACCGGAAACCAACCGCTCCGATTGGTCAGAAATGATTCCTAGGTTTATATGGAGTGAGGCCAAGTCAATTGCAGCGGTTGAAAAGGCCACAAAAAAGCTGAACGTGGCAATGTCAAGATTTTGCAAGGGGGCCGGCTTCTTAACAATCGGGCACAGGCTCATTAATCTTCAGGTGCCCTCTTATTATTAAGAGGATGGGGTGCAACTGTCGGATATGGGCTGGTACCTTTTTTTTGCTGAACTTGGAGGACGCCCAGAGAGGGTGTGAATGGGAGGCCAGTTTCAGCAATGATGGGGGCGGCAAAGGGGCGGAAACCCCTTTTTAGCTGTGACTGTAATGCAGGCGATCAAGCAGTGCCTAAACTAACCTCCTCCCCTGTAGCTAGGGGAGTGGGGGCCTTTATGGTATTAAGAGGAGGGGCACCCCCCTGAGCCCCCTCTGATACTTCCCCCCCAGGGTCTTCAGCTTCCAGCTTGGGCCGGTGGAAAAAGAAAGGCATAACGGCACTCCCTGCAGACCATGAACGGCGGCTGCCAATGTGTTTCACCCAAACCGACAGGCTCTGGGAGGCTCGGAGAGTGGTGGCCCAAGTATGCTGGAAAGGAATGGACCACCAGAAGAGAGCTGGCTGGAAACAAATAAACATATTAAGGTGCAAGGGGAAGGAATGTGTAAACAAAAAGGTGCTGCCGATCGTCTGGGATTGTAATAATGTATTCATATATATTATTGTCTGGTTTGCAGTGATAGTGTGAAATGTGTGATAATAAAACGGCGGCCTTGTTGGTCTGGCATCAGTTATTTAGACAAAGTGGGCTGCAACAGGAGGGTAGGTAGCTGAATGGTTGGGAGGGGGGTGAGCAGGTACCCGACTGCCCATGTTATGAGTAATCCACTTAATGCATGCATCTGAGCCGCAAACAATAATTGCAGACGTGTTGCCCTTTCCAGACCTCATCGCCGAGGTACAGCTTGTGCGCCGTCCTAGGCAAAATATTAAGCTCTTGATGCTTGGAATTGTGGACATTGCTCGATTGAGCATTCCGCACAAACCTGCAAGGAGCGCTGCAATAACAGTACACAACCAACCCCCCCCACACCCCACATATCGCTGAGCTACAAACATGTTCACTAAACTAACACACACTGTGCTACTAATGTACACCATCGGATGCAAACCTGAGCTAGCAACATGCAACCTGCACACACTGATAAACAAACCGAGCTGTGATGTACAGAACGCTGAATTACGAATGTGCAACAATGCAAACTGAACTGAGTGAAACAACACAGATATGTGCACGGGTGCAAACATACAGCCCTTCACGCAATACGGATCTACGGGCACGATCCTTCCCATTACACCGAACTAGAAACACACAGTGAGTGTGCATTACTGGTCTACACCAGTACCAGAGCTCTGAACTATAAATACAAACATCTGCCCATAAAACCGAGCGAGGCACATACATAATAGGAAGCCAGGAACAGGCTGCCAATAAACAGAGCTAAAAAACAGAACATGACAGCCAAACCCGAGATACAAGCAAGCAGACCCTGCACAACCCTGAGATACAAGCAAGCAGACCTCCATACAACCCTGAGATGCAAGCAAGCAGACAGCCTCCGCACAACCCGGAGATACAAGCAAGCAGACCTCTTCACAACCCTGAGATACAAGCAAGCAGTCCGCCACTCAACCCTGAGAAACAAGCAAGCAGATCTCGCACAACCCTGAGATACAAGCAAGCAGACCCCGCACAACTCTGAGATACAAGCAAGCAGACCCTGCACAACCCTGAAATACAAGCAAGCAGACCCCGCACAACCCTGAGATACAAGCAAGCAGACCCTGCACAACCCTGAGATACAGGCAAAAAGACCTCCATACAACCCTGAGGTACAAGTAACCTAACTGCCTCTGCACAACCCTGAGATACAAGCAAGCAGACTCCGCACAACCCTGAGATACAAGCAAGCAGACTCTGCACAACCCTGAGATACAAGCAAGCAGACCTCAATACAACCATGAGATACAAGTAAGCAGACTGCCTCCGCACAACCCTGAGATACAAGCAAGCAGACCCTGCACAACCCTGAGATACAGGCAAGAAGACCTCCATACAACCCTGAGGTACAAGTAACCTAACTGCCTCTGCACAACCCTGAGATACAAGCAAGCAGACTCCGCACAACCCTGAGATACAAGCAAGCAGACCTCAATACAACCATGAGATACAAGTAAGCAGACTGCCTCTGCACAACCATGAGATACAAGCAAGCAGATTGCCATACAACCCTGAGATACAAGCAAGCAGACTACCTCCACACAACCCTGAGATACAAGCAAGCAGACCCTGCATAACCCTGAGATACAAGCAAGCAGACTTCCACACAACCCTAAGATACAAGCAAGCAGACCTCCACACAACCCTGAGATACAAGCAAGCAGACCACCATACAACCCTGAGATACAAGCCAGCCAACTGCCTCTGCACAACCCTGAGCCACAAGCAAGCAGACCCCACACAACCCCGGGATACAAGCAAGCAGACCTCAACACAATCCTAAGATACAAGTAAGCAGACCTCCATAGAACCCTGAGATACAAGCAAGTAGACTTCCTCAGCACAACCCTGAGATACAAATAAGCAGGCCATGCACAACCCCGAGATACAAGCAAGCAGACCTCCACACAACCCTAAAATACAAGCAGGCAGACTTCCACACAATCCTAAAATACAAGCAATCAGACCTCCATACAACCCTGAGATACAAGCAAGCAGACCTCCATGTAACCCTAAGATATAAGCAAGCAGACCTTGCACAACCCTGAGATACAAGCAAGCAGACCTTGCACAACCCTGAGATACAAGAAAGAAGACCCAGCACAACCCTAAGATACAAACAAGCCAACCTCCACACAACGCTGAGATACAAGCAAGCAGACTGCCTCCGCACAACCTGGAGATACAAGCAAGCAGACTCTGCATAATCCTAAAATACAAGCAAGCAGACCTCCATACAACCCTGAGATACAAGCAAGCAGACTGCCTCAGCACAACCATGAGATACAAACAAGCAGACCCTGCATAACCAACCCCGAGATACAAGCAAGCAGACCTCCACACAACCCTAAGATACAAGCAAGCAGACTTCCACACAATCCTAAGATACAAGCAATCAGACCTCCATACAACCCTGAGATACAAGCAAGCAGACCTCCATGTAACCCTAAGATACAAGCAAGCAGACCTTGCACAACCCTGAGATACAAGCAAGCAGACCTTGCACAACCCTGAGATACAAGCAAGAAGACCCCACACAACCCTGAGATACAAACAAGCCAACCTCCACACAACGCTGAGATACGAGCAAGAAGACTGCCTCCGCACAACCCGGAGATACAAGCAAGCAGACTCCGCACAATCCTAATATACAAGCAAGCAGACCTCCATACAAGCCTGAGATACAAGCAAGCAGACTGCCTCGGCACAACCTTGAGATACAAGCAAGCAGACCCAGCACAACCCTGAGATACAAGCAAGTAGACCGCCACACAATCCTAAGATACAAGCAAGCAGACCTCCATACAACCCTGAGATACAAGCAAGCAAACTGCCTCAGCACAACCCTGAGATACAAGCAAGCAGACCCCACACAAACCTGAGATACAAGCAAGCAGTCCCCCATATTACCCTGAGATACAAGCAAGTTGATCTCCATACAACCGAGAGATACAACAAGCAGACTGCCTCCACACGACCCCAAGATACAATCAAGCAGACCTCCACACAATCCTAAAATACAAGCAATCAGACCTCCATACAACCCTGAGATACAAGCAAGCAGACCTCCATGTAACCCTAAGATACAAGCAAGCAGACCTTGCAAAACCCTGAGATACAAGCAAGCAGACCTTGCACAACCCTGAGATACAAGCAACAAGACCCCACACAACCCTGAGATACAAACAAGCCAACCTCCACACAACGCTGAGATACAAGCAAGCAGACTGCCTCTGCACAACCCGGAGATACAAGCAAGCAGACTCCGCACAATCCTAATATACAAGCAAGCAGACCTCCATACAAGCCTGAGATAGAAGCAAGCAGACTGCCTTGGCACAACCCTGAGATACAAGCAAGCAGAGCCCGCACAACCCTGAGATACAAGCAAGTAGACCGCCGCACAATCCTAAAATACAAGCAAGCAGACCTCCATACAACCCTGAGATACAAGCAAATAGACTGCCTCAGCACAACCCTGAGATACAAGCAAGCAGACCCCGCACAACCCAAGCAAGCAGTCCCCCATATTACCCTGAGATACAAGCAAGTTGATCTCCATACAACCGAGAGATACAACAAGCAGACTGCCTCCACACGACCCCAAGATACAAGCAAGCAGACCTCCACACAATCCTAAGATACAAGCAAGCAGACCTTGCACAACCCTGAGATACAAGCAAGCAGGCTGCCTCCTCACAACCCTGAGATATAAGCAGGAAGACCCCACACAACTCTGAGATACAAGCAAGCAGACTATGCACAACCCTGAGATGCAAGCAAGCAGACCGCAACACAACCCTGAGATACAAGCAAGCAGACCCTTGCACAACCCTGAGTTATATAAAGAGTATTTATTCAGTAACAATTTTCAAAACTATTAGCCGCATGCTGAAGTAACTTATGAAACTGGCCCACATGAGCCAAAAACGTGTCCCACTTTGACCCAAAAAACTGGCCCACACTAGAATTTAGCATTTTGCATTTGGGCATTGCCCTATAGGCCAGACTTGATACAAGCAAGCAGACCTCGCACAACCCCGAGATTCATGCAAGCAGATATCCACACAACCCTAAGATACAAGCAAGCAGACCTCCACACAACCCTGAGATAGAAGCAAGCAGACCCTGCACAGCCCTGAGATACAAGTAAGCAGACGTCCACACAACCCTGAGATACAAGCAAGCAGACCCTGCACAGCCCTGAGAGGCAAGCAAGCAGACCTCCACACAAACTCTGAGATACAAGCAAGCAGACCCTGCACAACCCTGAGATGCAAGCAAGCAGACCTCCACACAACCCTGAGATACAAGCAAGCAGACCTCCACACAACCCTCGGATAGAAGCAAGAAGACCCTGCACAATCCTGAGATACAAGCAAGCAGACGTCCACACAACCCTGAGATACAAGCAAGCAGACCCTGCACAACCCTGAGATGCAAGCAAGCAGACCCCCACACAACCCTGAGATACAAGCAAGAAGACCATGCACAACTCTGAGATGCAAGCAAGCATACCTCCACACAACCCTGATATACAAGCAAGCAGACCCCCGCACATCCCTGAGCTATATAAATACACTACACTACACACAACTATTAGCTAGAGGCACAGGCAGGAATACTGAAATCTACAGGCATGGTTGCCATGCACAATTCACCGTATACAGAATACACACAAGGTCACAGAAATCAACCAGAACACAAAAGTGAGCCACGTGCCCACGACAGCAGGTCTCGCACACTGACCTGACAGTATTAAATCGCCCTCTCGCCAAGTGTAGAAAGGGTGAGCATTATGAGCAGTGGTGCGCAGAGGGCAAATGGTGGCGGGGGGCATACAGTGGGGAAGTGATTGTAGTGTCGCACCGACGGCACTGAATGTGGGGGCAGAAAGGCGCATGTGTGGGCAAGCAAGGGACTTGAAGCACCATGAGGGTTGGGGGAGGCAAGGTTACGCTGATTAATTATCTGACACACCCCATGGTACAGAATCGGGAAGGAACCCCGCCAGGGAAGTGTGAGATGAGCCCCAGGTCCAGGGAGGGGGCACCTCGGATTTCAGATCCACTTAGAGAGCACCAAGAAGCAGCGACGCCACCTGGCGAAGGGACTTCGTCTAAAATGCAAAGGTTGCGGACAGGGGCAACAAGTGGAGGGGCCACCCCCCGGCCCGCCCTCCGATGCGGGGCATCTCCAGAAACGGACGTGAAGACCCACCCTCCCCGATCCTTTCGCAAACACCGCCAGGCACACGCGAGCTTGCCGTGTCCCCACCCCCACACGTAAACAGAGCACCACCGTACCTGTCAGTGAAGACCCCCGGAGTCAGAGAGAATCTGTCGAGAGGAGAAGGGCGATAGAGGAGAGAGTCATGGGGCGAGGAGCAGAGTAGAGAAAGGAGGCAGGAAATGAGGAGCCGAGCAGAGTCAATGGCTGAGGAGGACAGATGAGAGGCAGGATGAGGTACAGAGCTTGAAGGAGGTAGTATGTGTGGGACAGAGAGGAGAGGCGGCGTGAGGATCAGAAAGAGAAAAGGGAGCAGGCTTGGGGGACAGATCAGAGAGAGGGGCGGGAGGCGCAGTGAGCATCAGAGAGGCGTGCTGAAATTTGGAGGAGCAGAGGGGAGACGCAGAGTGGGATGAAGAGAGGAAGGGCAGCCTGAGGAATAGAGAGGAGAGGCGACGTGAGGGAATGAGGTGCAGGTGACGGTGGCGATGAGAGGAGAAGAGGTGAAATGCAAGGTGGAAAAGCGAGATGAGAGGGAAGGTGAGTGAGGAGCAGAGAGGTGAGGTGTTGAGGCCGGGCATGAAGCAGCGTAGTGAGGAGCACAGCGGCAAGGAGGGGTTCGGAGAGGAGCGACGAGTGAGGGTCAGAAACAGCAGCTAGGCTAGGCAGCAGACGAGAGAGAGAGAGAGAGAGAGAGAGGGAGATAGAGAAAGAGGGAGAGAGAGAGAGCGAGAGAGAGGTGTGATATAGTCAAACAGCAGGAACATACGGGCATTTCAATCATTTCAGTTGAATTGGGCCACTAACGTTTTGGAGGTGGGGTATGATAGCTTAAGGGGTGATTTAGGAATTGACGCTCCACCCTCCCCCACCTTGATGTCTGCTTTTCTTTCTTCTGCTGCGCAGGCCACAATATCCCACTCCATGTATTATCTCCACAGCGCACACGCCCCCATTGCGTTATTTGGGGCTGCAACACAAGCTGCGGCACAGGGCGCGCAGGTGGCCGTGCGGGCATGCGTTGATACTAGAGACCTGTAATGCAGCAAGGAAGAACGGAACATGTTGCCAAGTATGAGTTACAGAACCATTTCCCAAAAATTCTTCCCACTCCTTATTATATATTGATTGTGTAATCAGATAAGTGCACCCGGGATCAGAATTCCACCCACAGAAAACGTGTGTGTTGATTTCCCACTGCCCTCCTGCATTTGGAAACCTTACATTTCACCACGCCTCGATGCATTTGCGTTGCTGACACATGCAGACAGATTTCCCAGGCTGAAGGGAAGAGGCCCCCGGACATCATTTTGCCAGACATGGGAAAGAGCGTGGAGCAGAAAGGAGAGGCAGGGAGCGTGGATCAGAGACTGAACACATTTTCTGGAACGGACAATCAAGGCCGCCTGAAGAGCAGAGTCTAACGCAGGGTGGGGCACAATGCACAAATACTTGGGGGTGGACAGAGATAGCGATGAGAGACATGGTAGGGTTGACCCCTCCACTGGGTACCTTGGGAGATTATGGTTCCTTTTTCTACAACGTGAAGGGTTTTTGGCACCCTTCTAATCCGGGTGGGGTGGGGGGGGGGGGGTGGGGGAGGTGTTGGTTAGACTCTCCTCCCCCTTCTCTAGGGATCGGATTTAGGGACTCTAGTCTGAGAATTGTTTACTCAGAAAGTCTGTGTGGGTTCTACACAGATACGCTGTGTGGCATTGGAAAAGTTGGGCGGTCTAGTGTTGGGTGGGGGCAGGACTGAGGAGCGGGGTGTGATGGGAAGTGCTATTGGGAAGGGAAGTTTTTGTGTTGGGAAGGGGAAGAATAAAGGTGCTCCACACTCCTCCCTGAGTCCGCGTCTCTTGAGAGTGGCAGAGTGCGAAATGCGGCTGCACACGGGCGGTCCACGGGTTAGGCAAAGCCACCATTAGCGACAGAGGGGGCAAGCACACGCAGGAGATGGTTCCGGTTGCCCGCTTTGGGCTGTTACGTTATTGACATTGCGCACCGCGGGTGCAGCAGTGACAGCGCGATTCCCGCGTTTTCAGGCGACAGAAGGCAGGCTGCTTGCTGCTTCAGGAAAGTGTCCTCAGAGGATGGGCTCCACGAGGCAGGCCTTCTTGACTCGCCCCGACAGGAAGTGAGGCCCCAGTGCGGTGGAAGCCATCACGCTCTTGTCTGCACAGCAATGCTTATGGCTGAAAAGGCGGCCACCATTTTAGGAGTAAGATAGCAGCGGGTGTCATGACCTGCCACCAGAGAAGACGGCTATATGGATGATGGGTACCCCAATGCCTAGTAGGAGCTGCTTTTGGTACACCCAGTTTCCCACTGTTACAGTCATTGACATTGATGCAAAATCACCATTGACTCCAGTGCCCAAATCAGCCTGTCCTAGTCAGCAACATGCCTGACCCTGATATTCCTGCCACTGTCCCTGTCCACCTCCAGCACAGACGCAGCAGAGAATCCAGGAGTCCCTGGTGCTGCAGTTACCAGGGGTATTTAATGTCACAAATACCAGCAACATGGGACCCAAATGGGCCAGGTGGCTCAGGGGCTTTGACCTATATGTGGGCGCCATGGGGCCCATGGAAGATAGACAAAAATGTCTACTGAAATGGGTGGTAGGACCTGCAACCAGAGACGCTATTGATGAACTGCCTGCAGATTCCATTGATACCATTCAGGGACTGAAGGCTGCTCTCTCCACTTACTTCACACCACACACAAATACGGACTATGAGCACCATTTCTTTCACACCACCAACCATCTAAAAGGGGAGACAATGGACGCATTTGTAATGAGACTGTGGATTAAACTTAAACATTGCAACTTTAATAACTACTCAAACACTGAGGCCTTACGCTCTCAGATAATTGTTGGATGTGAGTCGCAAAACTTGAGGACGAAGTATGCAGTAGCACCTTGGAGCATATCTCATGCGCAGAATGGCTTGTCACTGAGTTAGTTTTGACACGATCTGACATCCATCTACTCATCATGCCGCTTTACTCATGTTATAGTTTCTACTGCAGTAAGCTTCTATGTATCCCATCTACCTTGCGTTTCTGCCTATGTACATTTGTTGAGCTTCATCTTGCTCATCTTCTCGGCATAGATGGTTTCTTCCTCTCTTTGTACTTGTTTATTTTGTTAATTGGATACACCTTCATTCTTTAAGTATTCTTATATCGTTTCTGTGCATCATTGTGTCTTCCCTTTATGATGTCGCTTTATTCTCGTCGGTTCGCACTTATAGCTCTTCCATGTCCAATGGGGCATCATCTAGAAACCACAGGGAGCCATTTTGTTATAGATGTGGATACAAATGTCCACAATAAAGCATGTGTACGGCCCTAGGGCAGTGATGCACAGCATGTGGAGGGGAAAATCACTATAAATCAGTCTGCCGAAATGACCAGAAACACAGTGAAAGGGGCTATGAAGGCGTATACGCAGCAAGACCCAAAGATCACACACCAACCACTGCCTTGGCGTGTCTCAATTCGCATCTGAGGTCCATGGGAAGTACAGAGACAGGGGACGACGAGAGGATGACTTGGGAGAAGAAAAGAAATCAAAGGATCGCAGACGCTACCACCTCTCGACATCAAGGCCAGAAAGATGGTCAAGACGTCAGTAAAATACCTGGTTGAACAGTCACCATCAGAAACAGAGCTGAGCTCCTCAGCGGGTGAGAAACTGCGAAAAGGGTATCTGTACACCCTGTGCAACAACAAACAGCCCACGGAACATAGCCCTACACTGTTCATGCATCTAAATGAATGGCAGGTGCAACTGTAAACGTCATTAGTGAACAAACGTACAAATCCCTTCCACAAATACCCAGTCTTGGCCCACCAGAAGTAGA
This sequence comes from Ambystoma mexicanum, assembly GCF_040938575.1. Taxonomy (NCBI): domain Eukaryota; kingdom Metazoa; phylum Chordata; class Amphibia; order Caudata; family Ambystomatidae; genus Ambystoma; species Ambystoma mexicanum. The sequence continues at coordinate 681,895,128 of NC_090925.1, forward strand.
CATCTACCCTTACGGGTCCATGTCTCCATTAAAGTGCATGGGCCAGTTCGAAGCGAGCTGCCGCTACAAGACACAAGAGAGAAAATTCCCTGTGCACATGATAACAATGTCAACTGCGTACGGGTGTATTCTAAGTTTCATAATGCCATTGACATGGGTTTAATAAATGCACTATTTTTTTTATTTTTTTTTATTTTAATTTTATTGGTTTAAAACAAACCTTTAAAATGTTGCACAAACATCTACACAAAACAAGAGTTTTACCGACTCCGTCATCATTTGTCAATGCCCCCGACTGGATCGATTTCATTCTGCCCATACCTTCGGACAGAGATAGTCACCCAGATTTCCCCTTAAAAATGGTTTTTAAGAGTTCTCAACCATTTTCTCCGGCTCCTTATTGACCTGCGTTCTCTTTTAATTTCGCTACGATAATAGCCAGAAAGGAAGTCAAGGGCAAGATTAGTTTCATGTCCAGTCCATTCCACATTTTCCGCAACCACTCTTCTGCGCACGCAGAACGATTTGCATCTGACCATTGGCCCAGATGTATTGATCTAGCGTCTCTTAGAGCTGAGCAGAAGAGGACTAAGTGTTTTAAGGACTCTAGCTCCTTATTACAAAAGCGACAAGTAGAGGTTTGTCCCGCATTACACGCCCAATAACTGGTTCGCTCTTTAGTTCTTAATGCATTCAACCGGAACAGTAAAAATAATCTTCTTGCATTTGCGTTTGGAAAGCGGGACAAATATTTTTGCAAGATGTTGTACCCTCTTGCTTCCGTAGGAGAATCTGTCATCGCATTAGCCATCAATCGCTCACGACATGTATTTATCCAGTCAGCACGCCATAGTCGCACTATATAGACTGATGACCAATAAATACTTAGATGCGGTCGACAAGATTGACTAACTGGTCTCAATGCTTTTCAAAGGAATTGGGAAATTGAAGAATAAGTAGATCAAGCTCCACATTGATGAAGACATCCCGCTGGTGGCACAACACTACTGAGGCATCCCTATCAACATACAATGGGGTATCTGTACATCCTGGGCAAGAAACGGGCCATGGAACATAGCCCTACACTGCTCATGCATCTAAATAAACGGCAGGTGGAACAGTAAACGTCATTAGTGAACAAACGTACAAAGCGCTTCCACAAACACCAAGACTTTGCCCATCGGAAGTGGACATCGGCCCTTACGGTCCAGGTCTCCATTAAAGTGCATAGGCCAGTTCGAGGCGAGCTGACGCTACAAGACACGAGAGGAGAATTCCTGTGCACGTGATATCAACGGCAACGGAGTATGAGTGTATTCTAAGTTTCAAAACGGCCATTGACATGGGTTTAACACATGTACTATGTAGACTGATGGTCAATAAATATTTAGATCCGGTCGACAAGATAGACCAACTGTTCCCAATGCTTTTCAAAGGAATTGGGAAATTGAAGAATGTGCCTATCAAGCTCCACATTGATGAAGATGTCGCACCGGTGGCACAACACTACTGATGCATCCCCGTCAACATACAACGACAGGTGGCGGAAGAACTTCACAAATTGTTGGAGCAGGACATTATAGATCCGGCAGAGGGACCTACTCCATGGGTGTAACCCATCATGCCTTTGCCAAAAAAAGGATCATATGCCACCTGGCTGTACGTGGATGCGACCAAACCAAGCCATCAAGAGAGAATGTCATCTGGCCCCTGTATCACTTACATAATACACCTATTGAATGGAGCCAAGGTCTTTCCTAAGCTGGATCTCAACAAGGGCTATCACCAGCTGGTCCTAAGCCCATAGAGTCAATATATCACAACATTTGTGACACAACTTGGCCTGCATAGATACAAACATTTGAGCTCTGGGTGTCTTTTTGGCGGCGGAGATATTCCAGGCAGGGATACCCAATTGCATCAACTACAGTGAGGACATTTTTTTGTTTGGCACGAGCGCGGAGAAACATGATGAGGCAGCAAATTGCACCCTGAACAGAGAAAAGTGTGAATTCAGGAAGGGCACCTTATGTTTCTTTGGGCACATCTCCAAAAAAGGAATGACACCAAATCCTAAGAAGGTGGCAGCAATTAATGAGACCTCCCCTCCAACAAATTTCTCAGAGTTTCGATCATTACTGGGGCTGGCAAGCTATTGCACAAGGTACATCCAAGATTTTGCCACCATAACTGAACTATTGAGGGCACTCAACTCAGAAAACAGCAGGTGCCATTTCACTGGTCAACGGCGTGTCAGACGGCATACACAGCCATATGTGATTAAATTCCAGAGGCTGAAAACATGGCGTACTTTGATGTTGTGAGAGATACAGAACTGACTGTGGACGCAAGTCCAGTGGCCTTGGTGCCATCTTGGCGCAGAAGGCGCAAGACAACTCACAACAGAGACACATCATATCATAAGACTGTCAAGGATGGACCAAGCAAACTCGCAGGCTGAGAAAGAAAGCGTGTCCATCATCTGGGCATATGAGCATTTTCATTTGTTCTTATATGGGAAGCCTTTCACAATTGTTACTGATCATCAGTCATTATTATTCCTCTACAGCAACCCCCAAGTGAAAATGCCACCCTGCATAGCCAGGTGAGGCTTGCGATTGCAGGGCTATGCATTCAACATCATCCACCGGCCAGGGAAGGAGGAGAAGCCAGCTGACTTTCTGTCACGTCACATGAGGACAGCTTACTCACCAGAGCCCTTGGTGGCTGATATATAGATAAGATATATTGTACAGCAAGTGATTCCACAAGGGGTAGATCCGGTGAATCTCACTCAGGAGGCAGAGAAGGATGTGGCCACACAAATTGTCACTGAAGGGCTGTAATCTGGAAAGTGGAGCAGAGCAAAGGAGAGAAGCTGCTTCGAATCGGAGCAGGTGCAGCAGAACATGTGAAGTTTCATACTGGTAAAGGACGAATTAGCCATGTCAGACGAGACACATCTACTCAAGGGGAACAAGCTGGTGGTGTCTATATCCCTGAGGAGGCAAGTGGTCAAGCTCACGCATGAGGGGCACCGAGGAATCATATTAACAAAGAGCATGTTATGGCAGAAAATGTAGTTTCTGAGACTAGACGATGGTCGAATTACTAAAGGAGTACCTCACATGCTGTTTATCGCCCCGGCAAGGCATCTAGGACCACTGAAGATGACAGAGCTGCCGGAAGGGGTGTGGGAGGAAGTGGGCGTCAACTTCTTTGTACTCATTGAAGGGGGCGAGTATGTGCTAGCTGTGATGGACGAATATTCACAGTTTCCTGAAGCCCAGATGGTAGCCTCCACGGTGGCGCACAAAGTTCGAGGAGCTTTGACTCTGAGACCCTGCTAGGCTTAGCGGCACAACACACTCGTAGTGTCAGAGCTCTGAAGATGGTACCCTCTTTGTGTGAGAGGTGCTCTCACTCTCCTTTATAACCTCAGGCTCTGTATCCATCCATCAAACTCAGAAACCTTCCTAGTGTGCAGTGCTCAAACTCTGAGGGCTTATTAGTCAGTTGGCTATAAATCAGTAACCCCCCTCCCTATTGCACAGGACTTGCCCATGGCACCTCCTACACTGAGGGCTCTAATGCTAACAACCTCGTAGTATGAGGGGCTTCGACTTTGGTTGGGCCTCCCTTTATCTGAAAGGTGCCTGTGTTAAAATCATGGTGGCCTGGGGTGCAGCGACACTTGGACCTTCCTGTTGTAAGACTCTTTCACTCTGAAACCTGTTCAATCTCATCCGTTCTGACTCTGACACCCGCTTAGCCTGAGGGGCTTTGGCTTGGAAAGCATCAGTATGAGCCAGGGGTTCTGACTCAGAGAGACCCTCGTGGCTTGAGGGGGGCTGACACCGAGAACCCCCATTATGAGTGCTCTGACACTTTCAGTTCTGTGGGAGTGTCACTCCAATACTCTGCTTGTTGAATGGGCTTTCAACAAAGACGCCCCCCGCCCCCTGGTTTGAGGCAACATGACCCACCTTGCCCATGTAGCGCTGACACTGAAACCCTACTAATCTGAGGGGCTCATACGGTTAAACCCTCCTAAATTGAGGGCCTCAATCTCTGACACCTTCCTGCCCCTAGCTGAAAAAGTTATGTTTTAGGTTAGGAGGATAGCTCAGTGGCAACGTGCTTGCCTTGGAAGAAAGACGACACGGGGCAACAGGTTTGATCCACGGGTGCGTGCTAAGAAACCTCTGGGTATTAAGCGCGTTATAAATAACCTATCAAATATCATATATCACACTGACACCAGATCACGACTATCAGTTTGAGATTTTGCTTTTAATCCTTAAAGCTAGAACGATAACTAATGCTTGTGAGTTTACTGTCTCTGCTTGCAGAGATTTCAGGTTGGCACGTGCCTCGCAAGAGTAGTTATTTCATGCAGTGCTGTAGTTTTCATTTCATGCTCACCCCTGTAACTCTGGGTTTTCCTGCTATAAATGTTAGACAGCAAGCACTGCCATGCAAAGAGGAATGTAGGACTGGGTCAGGTATTCATACCTGACAGAGGGCAGCTTGAGGTGTGTCTGCTGGCCCAGGATCCGGGAGCAGAATGTGGTGCATAGACTGTAATATGCAACATATGGGCTCTCATGCAAACTGCAATGCATGGTTTCCCTTTTGATTCCATGGGGCCTCATTACGACCCGGGCGGTAACCATGGCACTATTTGCGCCATGGTTGCCACCGGTAAACTACTGATTCCGCCATGGTGAATGGCGGAATTACCGCCCCATTCCAAGGTTTGCGGGGGCGGTAATTCCCCATTCACCATGGCCCTTCCCCATTCCCATTGAGCCCCCATTTGGTCTGATCATTTCTTTGACTCTTTTTTCTAGTTGGTGAGTTTGTTGTTTTCTAGACCAATCACCCGGACAAAAAAATCTACAGTTAGATATTAAACTTTTGCAGGAATCAATGGCATCTGCCCTATTGTGCAGAAGATAACACAGCTCTTCTCTTCCGGAGTTGCCGTTCCCAAGCTTTGTATAACTGTGTTTGAGATTTACTTCAGGGACTACCAGTATCTTCTGGAAAAAGTAGACCCTAGAGTCTCCACTCTGGGACAATTCCATTCTACTCCCTCACTGACATCCCCATGAAAGTCTGAAAATAAAATGTGCGCGGCATCGGCATACACACACACATGCTGCTGATAAGAGTTACTGCACTTTACACATGGAAGAGTATATAAAAAGCCATTCTGTCCGCTAACACACCATTTGGACAATAAGAATTAGCCATCTGCCAACCAACCTCGAACTCTTTTTCATTTAGCTAATTGTGTGACACATCCTGGTATCTGCTTTCCTTCTATCCCACTTTCGGTATCTGCTTTCCTTCTATCCCACTTTCGGTATCTGCTTTCCTTCTATCCCACTTTCGGTATCTGCTTTCCTTCTATCCCACTTTCGGTATCTGCTTTCCTTCTATCCCACTTTCGGTATCTGCTTTCCTTCTATCCCACTTTCGGTATCTGCTTTCCTTCTATCCCACTTTCGCAATTCCTTTTTTGTGGACACATCTGCCAGAATAAAATGGAATTTGGGGGTAACTGATGAACCCCTTTTCCACAAGAAGCTCCATTCTCTCCCAGAGAACTTTAGAAAATATCCTACTCTTTGCACACAGTGGAGGCCGCAGAATTGCTAACCCTACTTTATCAAATAAAACCTACCCACTCAGAGGCATATCCTGTACCTGGCTGGCTCATTTTGCAGCACCCAGTAGCCTTTGCTGAATGCATCAAGGACCCAGTGGTGAAACACAAAATTTGGGGGGCCCCCTGTGAGCCATGCTGAGGGCTCCTCCCCCCAAATCTCTGCAACAAAGCACGCGACGTGCCACACACCGTGACGGCATGGACCACCATGCATGTACAATGTCCATGATGATCATGCTGCTGCAGGGGCACGTGCGGTGCTGCGCAGTGTAAAAGATGTATGTTTTTTAATCAAAGCTTACATCTTTCACTTAGTGTAGAAGCAAGGATGCAGCGCCTGGCCTCTGGCACCCAAATGTACTAGCCACCAGTGGTGACTGGTGAATTCTTTTATTGGAGGAGGGTAAATATTTGCCACAGTTATGCGAGAGCGACCGAGTGTAACAAGAGAACATGAGCCAGTGAAAGGGGGCTTAGGGTATTATCCCACCCCGAGAAATTGTTTTTTGAACAATGGGTTAAAATGGTGCATTATACAGCACAAATTATGTGAAAAATTAGGTAAAAAGCTAGATAGTGTGCAATTGGTTTTGCTGGGTAACCCGTGAAACAATCCAATGGATGCAAGTCACCAACAGTGCACAAAAAACCTTACCCAGTGCATTTTCATGCCTTTCCCCACAATAAATGCAAGTATAAAAAATATTTTCACGCTCGCTCTGCCCATATATTTCCATGCTGGCTGCACCAATATATGCCAGTATTCCCTTAGAAGAACGTACTCAGATTTACTTTACATGTAATGCCAGTAATTATGCTATAAGAAAACATGTCGAAGCTGGCTCTGGCAATATATGCCAGCACCCTTATGTGTAAACATACTCCTGTTGGCATTGCCATTAGAAATGCCATACCACAATAAGAAAACATGTCTGAACTGGTCCAATGTAGACCAGCCTAACCAGGCAAGCACACGTATGCTTGCTTTATCAAAGACGCTTAGTAAACAAATGTAATGCCACAGGAAGAAACTGTTAGGCTGTCTGTTTCAACAATGCCAGTATAGCCACGTAATAACACATATCATGCTTGCCTGTTTTATCATAGATGGCAGGTAAAAAATGTCAAGCCATATATGGGGGCTCATTATAAGTTTAGTGGTATCTCGCTGGTAAATCTGCCGTCATGCCACCAAACTATATTTCCGGTACCACCACTTGGTCCATCGGCATTACTGCTGGATTACGAGTGGTGGTGCCAGTGCTAGTCCCCATTCATTTTGAGTCCATAGGACTCAAAGGGCATTTTACCGGAATTACCATGCTAGTAATTTTGGAACCAGTAATCTTGGAAAAACCAGCTGGAAATTGCCGGATTTAGCTCCAGCTCATAGCTGGAAGTGAATCCTTCAATTTTCCGGCAGACTCGTAGTTGGCCTGTGCAGTAATGTGCTGGTATAAGATAATACTGGTAAATTATTACTGCTCTAGACAACTTGTAATGAGCACCTGCAAAGTATGAAATGACTAGAATGGCTGCAACAAAATGACAGTATAGCCAAGTTATAACACATATCATGCTTGCTTCATCATAGATGCCCATAACAAAATGCCATCCACAGTATGCAATAGCTAGACTGGCTGCACAAAAATGCCAGTCTAGCCACATAATAGCACAAATCAACTTGATTGTGCCCACACATGCCAGTAAAACATGCCATGAAACTTAAGGAAATGTCAACATTGCTCCCGGGCTCCCCGGGCTTCCCAATAACTTGTGCACACATATAATCACATTCATACCCATTAACTCTCCCATACATCTTCTCTCACATCCACTCACACTACATTCTCCACACATTCACCCACAGCCCAGAACATTCACAGCCACATTAATACCCATTCACTCACCTATAACTCACCCATACACCTTGCATATTAATTCACAATGAATTCTACACACAGGCACCCACCCAGAACATTCACACATACACACAACCATATTCATATGCATTCACTCACACATACATTTTCTCTCACATCCACTCACATTGTATTCTCCACACATGCACCCACCCCCACCATTAATACCCATTCACTTACCTGTCACTCACCCAAAGACCTTCTCTCAGAGTAACTCACACTACATTCTACACACAGGTATGGACACCCACACATTTATCCATCCACCTGTCACGCATCCATACATCTTTAACATTCACTTGCACTGCATTATACACACAGGCATCCATCCAGAACATGCACACCCACACACATACACAAAATCATGTCCATACCTATACACCCAGCAGTCATTCACCCATGCACCTCTCACATTTACTCACACTGCATTCTCCACATGAGAACGCAGAACATTCATCCACACACACACACTACATTCTCAATTACATGACAGGTGCACTCACCACCCATGCATACATGCACGCACACATAAACATGCATACATACATCTATACCATACTTACATACACAATCCTAGCAAATATACACTCACACACATACACACACACACACACACACACACACACGTTTCAACAAAGAAAAAAGTTTTCTCACCTGGTCAGCATGTCTGATTAGTCATTGAGCGAGCTGGAGCAGGCAGAATGCCTAGTTGCCGCGCCAGCTGCAGTTGGCTCCGGCCCAACCCTCATCCTGACTTACAGTCAGGGTGAGGGCTGAGCCGGGCTCCCCCACCCCCTAAGGATCTGGGGTAGCAGGGGTGGGGCTGAGGGTGTAACGCTCACCTGATTCCCGTAGAGGCGCCGGTCTTGACTGGGCGTATACCGTATCTTCAAAGGTGATGTGTAACACACGGCTGGCTCTTTGGGCTGGACCTCTGTGCACTGTATGTCTGCCTCGAAGGGTAAGATGTCTGCAGATAGAAAATATGGGATTAAGGAACTGGGTTATTGAATGTCTCTCTCTTCTTCCCTTTCTCTTCTCCTGTAGAACCCCAAAGGTTAACGCTCTCACCTTAGGTAAGTGAACGCCGTGCTCTCCATCTGCCTCGGGGCAGGGTGCTGTAACCAGTTTCTTCAGTGGATAAGGGGAGCAGGCCTCTTGACTTCAGAGGACTGCTGTCCGTCGTTTACTGCACGAACGGTAAGTTTCGAGTAATTCTAATGTCTTTAAAGTCGTTAGTAATGATGTTTCTTGTTTTGCAGGGTTCCGGCGATGGCGGATGACGGGCTGAAGTGAGTTGAAGATGGAGCCCGTGTGATGAATAGAAGCGCCTGGAAGCACGTAAGTAAGCGCTTGTTGCCTGCTTCACGATGCGCTCTAACTGTCTTTTTATTTTGCAGGTACAAGTTCAGAGCGGCTGCAGGGTGCCGGAATACCCACTGGGTTAGATGTGGAAAGGAGTAATGGCACGTGAGTATTAAAGTTCCCCAATGTCTTTAAACGCACCTTGTTTTGTCTTTCAGATGCGGGATGCAGCGCCGAAGGCCTCCGGAGCGTGCGAAGAGTTGGTAAGCTTTTGTCTTTCAGATGCCGGAATGCAGTGTGAAGACCTCCGGAGCGCACGAAGAGTAGGTAAGCGTTTGTCTTTCAGATGCCGGAATGCAGCGCGAGGCGTTGGTGACAGCCGATGGACCAGGTAAGTGAAGAGCTGTCACTGAAGACCGTAATGCTAACCTGTTCTTTCTTGTCTTTATAGGTGTTGCTGAAGACTGGATTCAGGATGGTAAGCCTTTTTCCTTAGGCCCAGGATCAGATGCAGAAGACACGATGAGCGTTCTGCTGCAGAGGATGCAGAATAACGCAAAGCAAGATTCATCCATCGGGTGTGGTTTAAATAGCCTCCTGTAGTGCTTAGGTGTCTCCTTCCACAGCCACGCCTAGGTAAGAAAAGAGTTCCTGCTTTCCAGAAGAGTTCCAGTGTTCTGAATCTAGGGAGTGGCTCCTGCCCCACCCAACAGGAAAAGTAGTTCCAAACAGAAGAGGATCAGAGGCTCAACTGGCAGGCAAGTAAGCAGCATGGTCTGCTGCAGGTAAGTCCACTCAAGCATTATGAGCCCGGCGCTTCCAGCGCTGGGACTGGGCATATTTATGAACCTGGTGCCACTGGCGCCAGGACTGGGTCCAAAAGGTCCCAATTGGGACTGGTTGGCACTCGGAACCTGGGTTATGGATCTGCTTCCAAGGGAGTTGGGAAAACCCTGACCTTTTGGAAGCAGAGATCATGACAGAGGGTTGCCCAGTTATGCCAGTGCACAGACATTAGCAACCTGAGCCTTCTTTCAGGATGTGTCCCCCAGATCTTAAATAGGGGATCAGATCTCTGCTGCTGAAAAAAAAGGCGATTCAATTCTACCATCATGGTGTACTTCGAAGCAATTTTTAGAATGTCGTTTTTGTCTAAACCTCTTCAAAAGCTAGTGGTGTATCTCCCACCCTGTCCAGGTTTCGATCAGGCCATGGGACTGAAACTGTGTTAATAGGCTCAGTGGGTAATGGAAAAGGTGCTGTTGGTCATGTTCGACCTTTCTGCTGCGTTGGACATGGTCAGCCATTCCATTCTAATCTACACATTGTTGTCTGTAGGCCAAGTCACCAGCATTGCGCTACAACGTGTTTGCTTCTTTATGGAGGAAATGTCTGAGAGGAGCACCTCAGCCCTTCTCGTTCTGCTAGATCTACTGTTACTTGTGGAGTACCTCAGTGGTCACCCTTCTCCCATGTCCACTTTAAGGTTTATTTCACCTTTTTCAGTCACTGTGCAATTATATGTGGTCGACACACACATTTATATTGGTGACTCAAGGGTGGAAGGGGAGTTCCGAGTGTTACAAGGCTGCCTGCAGCGAACCAGAGACTGGATGAGCTCTCACCACCTGCAGCTGAATTGTTCAAAGATTCCAGTGATCATTTTCTGGAGAATAACTGAAAGATAATACAAACCATATCTATTCCTTCTCTTCTGGGGCTTTCCCTTCCTAAGAGTACATAGGTCAAGCACCTAGACGTCTCCTTTGATGAACATTTTACTCTTGCTTCCCAAATCAATTTGGTTGTTAGCCGTTGTTGTTCTCCAACTTAGAGACCTTATAAGGAGCACCCTTTGGCTTTCCCTTAAACATTGATCCCTCCAGACTGAGCCACGTCAACTCTCTTTATGGCGGTCTACCCACCCCCATCTTTAATCTTAACTTCTTTGGACCAAGAATGTGTCTATTCATTTGCTATGGAGTCTTGGTCAGTCTAAATATGTCTTGGGAGCTCGAGCCTCACTCCACAGGCTTTAGGTCAAAAGGGAAGTAGAATTTAACATCGCCTGTTCAGCCCTTAAATGCATATGTAATCTGGCCCCGGCTTAACTTCTGACCAAAGTACAGCTTTATTTCCACTCCTGATCCCTGTGAGCCACCACTCAGTTGCTGATCAACTCGCCTGCTTTCAAACTGACTACTAAGGGAGGTAGCACTTTACAGTCCAAGAGGGAAACATTGGGAATTCCCATCTCTTTGCAGTTCGCTCAGGAAACTCCCTCCTCAAATTTAGATCAGCTCTAGAACATTTCCTTATTCTCTAGGCAGTGAGGTCTCGAGAGCACTGAGACCCTTCTATAGATATGCACGCGCCACAGAAATGTACCAAATCAATTAATCACTAAATCAGCATTAACGCTGATCGATTTCCAAACATATTGTTGATATCTATGACATTGTCCTGGAGAGTTGACATCAACCTCTTCTTCCTCCCATGCCTTTAAATAGAAACCACAAGAGATACAGCGCTCAACTTGGGCATCATGGATGTACAGTGTTGTGCATTGTGGTCCCACTTGTTGAATAAGTTGAACCAGGTATTTACAGTGTATTTGTTTTTTATTTTCAGGCATCAAACGTTTTCAATTTCCTTGAGAGATGGGTTGGGCATCTGGTTCATCTTGGTGTTGAGGCGTTCAGGTCTAAAATAATTTGAAAGCATCATTTCTAAAGTTAGTTACCCAAATCTATATATATATAAAACTGAAAATCTGTTAGTTTCCTTGTTTGCTCCTCATGCAATTCCACATCATTCCACGGATCTGCACCACATGTTGCACAGTTACCTGTTAAGACCCTCTGGAAGCCACAGGCTACATTACATGTGGACATCCCACCCCTTTCCCTGGATATCAGCCCTTGCATACATGAGACATTTGCCTGGAAGTAGGAAGCGGAAAAACATCAAGGTGTTCATAGAAAGACCAGACAGATCTCATTTCAAGCATCTGGACGCAAGGAACAGAACTTCAACTGACCTCAAAAACACGTTTCATATGGCACCGCGCCAGCGTAATGCGACAGGTGGGGAGAGCGCACAGAAGGTCCCATTATGCTGCAGCACGCCAATTATCCCCTCCACGTCTGCTCCATGATTTTCAACAATTGATGAGAGAGTAATCATGCCTGTCTACAGAACCCGTGTGAAGTATGGGCACTTTCAGCTAGTTACAATTAAAATATAGGTCTACACATAACTTATAGACTCAGTTGCAACCACAGTAACGGCATCATTAAGGTTAAAAGCAGGCTTAGTATTTTGCTCCTCATTCAAAGTTCGCCTTTTAACAATTTCGGCAGCACAAAGAATGAGCATTTGCTGTGGATCCAGTAGCCACACGGTGGACATTGCACTGAAGATGAGCCGAAGGAAAGAGAAGGCAGCACATTGTAGTGAGATGAAGCTTCTTCTGCAACACAACGAGGAGCTGGGAAGAAGCAAAGTCGGATTCTTCTGGCAAGGGAAGGAGACAGAGAGGGGAAGCAGGCGGTGTATGCGACACGGAGGCAGGCATAGGTGGAGGGCCCGGTGTAACATGTATGCGTTTTGTGCTGGGGCACTTGGTGGCCACTGGCGAAGGAGGACAGAGCACGGGCATGCACTGGCTCCATTGTGGCACTGATGGAGGCTGCTGTAGATTGTCCTTGTATGGATGGGAAAGAAGCTAGGGTCACAACCTTTAAGTACAAATTGGACATGTTTATAGATTCGAGAAGACATCCAGGGGCGGGTCAGTGGTGCTGATAGGTGTAGCAGGTCACACTCTAGAGATGCAGAACAAGTGTGAGTTGAGGCAGGAGGCGGGGTGGACAATGGGTGACGGTAGGTAGGTTGGGCTGAGCCAGCTGAAGAGGGGAATTGTTGCTGAGCAGGGCGGGAGGGACCTGGCGAGTAATAGGGTGAGGATAACTGGGCATAAGAGGAGCACGCATATAGTGAGATACCTGGGCACATATGCGGGTGAACAAGATGAGGGGCTTTTGGATGAAGAAAAAGCCTCTTGCCTTGGAAGCTATCTGCCGAACATCTAACATGTTTTGCCAACGTGGCCCCAACAGGAAAACTGTAGGTGCAGCTTGACATAACTCTACCATTGGAGGGCTGGAGGGGTTGATGTTTCAAAAGAAAAAGTGAGGGAGAAGGGAATGGCTTTGCTGGTAAGCGGGGCACAAAGACACGCTGATGACAGGTAAGTGCACCAGGATCTGAAGATATTTTTTTGGGGGTGCTTCGCAGTTTTAAACTTCAGCAGACAATTGTCAACAAGTAATAACACTTGAGAAGGGCCCCTAGAGGTACCTTTTCTTTCCCATATATTAAACACCTCTGCAAAAAGGTTTAATTGAAAGCCTATATATGTATGTATGTATCGGCCTATCTATCTATCTATCTATCTATCTATCTATCTATCTATCTATCTATCTATCTATCTATCTATCTATCTATCTATCTATCTATCTATCTATCTATCTATCTATCTATCTATCTATCTATCTATCTATCTCTTCTATTTACCTATCTACTTACCTATCTACCCGGCTCCCTACCTACCTTTCTACCGATCTGTATATCTATGTGTATTGGGGGTGTACGTGTGTGTGTATGTGTGTGTGTTCAAAGCAGCTATTTTAAAAAACTGTTATGATTCATACAAGTAAACAGAAATATACCCCATGCAGTACCTTTTCATGTTTATGTGCATATAATGTCCTTTAATATTTTTCTAAAATGAACAGTGCCCGAAAAAGGCAGCACCCAGATATGAACTAACATCCCCCAATTGCAATGTAGTTCTTACCCAAGAGATTGTGCGTTTGCCCTATAATTTGTCTAATAATTCATTTCCTTGGGCAATATCCATATTTTAAATCTTAACAACAAGCAATCTTAGGCATGATGGCGTAGTAAATGATACCCCCACCCTTGAGTACAAATATTGCTCCTGTGCCCCCTAGATGTCATTTCTGCTTATGTTTTCTATTAAAATCAGTCACCGCACTCCTTTTTCCACAGGAGTAAGCCCCACAGTTTGAAGTCCACTGGTGTAGAGGGAGGCAGCTGGATTTGGTGTTGGCTTTCCATGCACCCTTGGTTCCCAGTCGCTTGCTGGCTGTTGCTTGCTTGTAGCTGAATGCATGGCATGCACCAAGTGCTGCACCTTTGGTCGCAGTCTGTCATGTTTCTATGTGATCGTCAGCTCTGTAGTCACAGCTGTCCCCCTGGGTAGCTTTATCATTGACTTCAAGGTATGCTTTGTAGCATGAGCAACATTGTCAGCGTTACAGAGTTTGTCATCTCTTGTCCTGTAAGAGGACTTGTGAATGCTGCATCCAAAACCCAAATGATGGATGAGGAGCTGTCTGATCTACAGTATAATCATAAGTGCTTAGACCACCACCGGCCGGTAAGTGTTTCTCCATTAGCCTTCTTGTCATGCACATACGAGCGGTTAATCTGCATGTTGTATTGTTTTCTGAGTGCATTTTATTGATGAGTGATGCCTCCCTGTGGGATCTGGGGCACACTTCACGTGCTCACGTCCTCTGCTTGGTGTCGCCGCTTTTCAGGGTTCTGGTTGGGCTTGGGTGAGGCTGGCGTATTTCTGGGCTTTCCGATTGGTAGAACATGACTCACCCAGAGCAGTGACTGCCACCATTCTAGCCTCTGTAGCCATCTTCCTGCCCTATACAGCTACCCCCAGGGCCTCCCAGACCTCTCCCAATAGTTTCAATGTGAAGGTGCTTGGTTGTTTGCAGGCTCTGGTAGACCTGTTCCAATGCTTGAGTGATCTAGTCCATATCCCTCAAAATGGCCTCCCATTCTGAACCCCCTATTTCTGTTGTGCTATAAGCAAATCATCCTGGTGATCAGGTGTAGCCACAGATTGATTGAGAAGCATCAGGCATGTGTGTGGGACAATTGTTTTCCACCGAAATCATAAGGAAGATTCCTGCTTAGGCGCGAGGCCATGTACAGAGAATGCGTTCCCGCCAATTGTAGAAGGCCTAAATGGAGGCTTTTCCAAAAGCATAGAATCAGAAGATATGAGCCCCTGATATGGGTCATAAGATTGTTATTTAGCCACCTGAATAGTTGGGTGCCGTGTATGCAGGGTCTCATGCAGCCGATCAAGGGCCTTATCAGAAATTCGCTTCTGAACTGGCAGCCAATGAAGAGATGGAAAGACATGATTTGTCCAACTAATGTTCATGAGAAGATGAACTGATGCATTGTGAAATGCCTGTAACCTCTGAATCTGCTCATGGGGGAGGCCCATGTAGAGAGACTTGACAGTAATGAACCCGGGAGGATGCAACATTATTCATACTCATACCATGGGCTGCGCAAGCAAAAAATAAAAAAGGCGAAACGTACACCGAACAAGGCTACACAACACATCAGTGGGGAAACATGAACAGTATCCAACTACTTCTGATACTATTGTGTGTCATTTGGAAAGCACTCGCCTGCCGTTGGTATGGCACTGTAGCAATGTGAGCTGTCTGCTTGTCCGCTGGAAGGTTGCCCAATGATGCTTAACGAACTGAAGTGTATATATTCATTGCAGAATGATAGACATTTCAACAATTGCATGTTTGTATAACGCAGCCTATATAACATGACATTGTATGAGGACATTTCTTGACATAGCAACACCAGTGCGCTTTCTCCCTTCCCAGCAGCCACCGGCCTTGCAACGCGCTGGGTTGAGGTTTTAAAGTCTGTGGAGCCTTCATGCTCATTTCATCGATGGCAATTTGCGCCAGGCATATTGGTTCGCAATTTTCGTAACACATTTCCTCATATATATATATATATATATGGAAAAACAAGGAAAGGTGCGCACTCCAATTCTCTGCATGACCCTCCAGGCCACCGGTGTACTCCTCCGACCGGTTTCTGTGCCAATACATGTCATCAGGGAGGCTGGGTGGACTTGCAGCTCACCGCAGGTGCAGGTGATAAAAATCTGCTGCAGGTCGGAGGAGTACACCAGTGGCCTGGAGGTTAAGCAGAGAATTGGAGTGCGCACCTTTCCTTGTTTTTTCATTTTTCGCAGGACCTTGAGGGGTGGAATCCTCAAGACCTGACAAGGTGCCGCACCAGGGCAATATATGCCCGGCTTTGGAGTGCCTCACTTGAGGCTACACTCCCCCCCTTTCTCCACTGTGGGATTGGGCGTGAGCGTTTTCTCTGCTGACCAGATGACTACATCTACCAGTAGCCCTTGCAGCAGATTTTTTTCACCTGCACCTGCGGTGAGCTGCAAGTCCACCCAGCCTCCCTGATGACGTGTATTGGCACAGAAACCGGTCGGAGGAGTACACCAGTGGCCTGGAAGGTTATGCAGAGAATTGGAGTGGGCACCTTTCCTTGTTTTTTCATATATATATATATATATATATATATATATATATATATATATATATATATATATATATATATATATAAAACAAGGCCTGCGGTAGCGGCGGTGTGTTTATGGTTAAGTTGTTAAACCCATAGGAAGAGCATTTTTTGGGCGGCTTATACCTTCACTCCCCCTGGCCGAATCCTCATTTCTTTTTTTTCTTTTAATATTATTCAGTATAACATATAGTCAACTTTAAATACAGTTCATCATCTCATTTCTATAATGAAATAGTTCATCCACAGTATTTACAGATTCAAAAAGTAAAAATCTGCAGAATATTTTCAGTAGAAATCCACCGTTTTGCTAAGTGAAACATACATGTGTCATTGTGGTGGTGGGGATGTGGACAGGGCGGCAGGCGGCGTGGGGGTCTCCCCCTGCATTTTATTTGCAAGGAAATGTGCTACAAAAAAATTGAAATAAATCTGCCTCGAGCAAATTGCCACAAACAAACAACAATATATTACCTCAAAGGGTGGAGCAGCAAGCAGCAAGCCAGACTACCCCAGGATGCCACAGGATATTTCCATATAAATACCTTAACATGATTGACACCACTACCAAGATGTCACCAAGGCCACAATGCAGGGATGCTCCAATGTGCCCAGAAGGCCCTCAAATAAACTCTGTGCACTAAACTTCCCAACCTCTACACTCAAACACACTATATGCATACCAACTAAGCGACTTGCATGTGGCAAATGAATATCCCTCACAAAAGACATCGAATGACACAACACTGCACCTCTACCAACAACTTACATATCAGAGTCCTGGCAAATGCATCCTAGCACCACGGGCACGCAAGGATACCCCTTGGACACCAATATCTCTGTGCACTCAACACAGGACACCGACCTACATGCAGAGCTCAGGAAACGTCCATTCTGCATGCATCAACACAAGAGCAAAGCTCTCTTGCATTTACCATCCCTCCCCACTAACCTAGCAGCCCTCCTCTCTTTCAGATCCACTAGACAACCTGGAAGGCAAGCAAATGGCAGCAGCGTGTGGTATACATTCCAGTAACATAACAACAAATATCAAGATCGAAGGCGGGCCACTGCAGAATCATGGATAAGGAAGTACATTTCATGTCGCCATTCAGAATTAGCTGCAGAAGTAAGCGTCCACAAAAGTACAGGCACCCGCTGTCCTGTGAGATAGTGAGCCCAGTGCTCAGAACTAGGACAAGGCATTAAAGCATGGGGCAGCGCTCTACTATATTGATCATTAAGTGCCAAGAGGCGATGAAAATGGCAAAAGCCATGCTATGTTAGACCCAATGACCTAACTTTATGTGTGGTAATAGGGAAGGGGGGTATTCAAGAGCGCTATCGTTACCTAAAGGATGATGCAGAGAAATGTAAAATATAAGTGTTCAGACCAGAAAACGGGACATTACGAGGGATTGTGGAGTAATCTTGCTCTGGAGGTGCAAGTTCTATGCATGGGGAATGTAGTGAGGTGCATTGGAATGTGGTGAGGTCATGGTGGAATGTTGTGTGTTGGTGACTGCTGGGGATTCTATGTGTGGCAGTTACATCTTGGAGCTGGAAGGTATGGAAGTTCCAGTGTCTTATGTCCAGGAACCTACTTATGTGACTTACCTGATGTGTACCAGTGGACCAATAAACTTACCTTAAAGAGCCTGGGCCTCAGTGACTCCATAACCAACTACCCTACAACAGATTGCCAATAGGTGGAAAGGAGAGATAAGGAGAACCTTTATTGTACATACGGCGCTGGTGAAAATATTGCTGCTCTCTCTTTAAGCAGTTCTCCCGAGATGCAGAGTGGAGTTTAAAAGCTGGGAGCTTTGCGTATGCGTAGTGGAAAGTGAGCAAAGTGTTCTACGGTGTTCCGCGGGTGACGCGGTCTCGCGTCTTGCCTCTGACCTCTTGCTCATTTGGATTCATGAAAGGACACACATCTATCCGCTGGTAAACATCAAAGCACAGTGTTCTGAGCGGCAGCCATCATATTCTAGATGTGCCGGTCTGCAAGGACTCTGTTGTTGGTTTTGACCGATGTGACTGTTTGTCTGGTTCCCCGGACTTTTTTGGGTCTTACTGCCTACAACACAAACTAGAAGTCTGTGACTTTACTTTGATGCTTACACAACTGGGACTCGAGCGTGTATAGAGGGTGTGTCCCTTCGGTGTGTCCCTTCACGCTCGCAAAGCACGGTACAGTGATACAGTGTTATAAACCCTGTTGTGACTAGAGCAAGCGGTCTGTAAATACAATACAATACAACACAACACCGTGTACCATTGCATACTATTTTGGATTCAAAGCCTTTAAGAACATGACGAGCCCGGTTGACCTGACCTCGTCTTCCAGCCCCACATTTGACCTGACACATGACCAGCTACAAGATGACCCTGACGGTAATGCAGATAAAACCAAGATGCGTTTGACTGATTTGTCCCTCAGTGGAAATTTCATCCAAAACTTTGTCTTACAAAAATAAGCTGCAGGATGAAGTATCTGAAGGTGAGGAGGCCGCGGTAGTAGAATCTGCAAATGCAACACTCAAGGATGCAAGGGAAACTAGGAACATAGTTTCCACAATGGATAAAGACTCATTCAAAAATCAGGTAGGACCACCCCCTCCAGACATAGGTGGCACAGAAAGGACATCAAAAGCCACATTAATGCATTCTCTGGAGGCAGGTGGGTCCCATACAACGATTACTGAGACAACAGAACCTGCAAGTGATGCCGCGGATCCACCGGCCATTTATACATTTGTCTCAAACTACAAAGAAAGCCTAACCAATGGCCTGCTTCAATCGGCGGCATCAAGTCTGTGGAAGCCGCCTTCCTTCTACACCAGGAAGATCGACAGTGTGCCTGTGGGAGTGGGATGCAATGTGGACCCATTAAACAACAAGGCTCCCCCATCCCAAGCAAACGTCATATGTCCACAAAGAAGGCCTGTAACGACGAGCACCACTGGCTCTATGAGCCAAATCCAAAAGCTGCCACAGCTAAAAAAAGGCCCCACAGGACCCCCTAGCGACCATGTTGGAAACAGGTCAAGAGAAGGGGGAGTACAGGGGGCATCACTTGCAAGAATCTACATCAAATCAGCAAGTCAACAACATCGAGGCAGATCTTAGATCCTGGAGGGAGGATTTAAATGCCAGAAATAACCTTAGCGATCGGGAAATAAGAGTTACAGGGAAGAAAACCACAATTGGAACATCAAGTAATTACTTTGGTTCCAATAAATGCCAAAGGCTATCATCGGTTGGCGTGGGCTCCTCCCCACAACAGATAAAGACCTGTTGATGGATCTTGTGGCCTCCCAAGTGGAACAGGTGAAGGAGGAAAAAGCTGCAAAGAACACGATCGATACTAACATGATAGCAGCTTTTACCATTACTATAGCCCCCTTTATGAAACTCATTGAAAATGTATCTGATGAACTTAAAGACCAGACTACTGTGATAGCTATGCTTCACTCTAAACTAATTTTTGTAGAAGGATTCATCACCGCTATCCAAGGCAACTTGGATAAAAACTCTGAACAGATAACTCAGACCTTGAAAAGCATAATTGAGTCAATTATCCTGGACAAAGAAAGAAGAAGGTCAGAAAGATTCATTGTTAAGACACAAGTCAAAAACCAGCTATTGGTGGCAGACCCATGTAACGAGGGTCCCCAATTAAATCAACATCTGGTTGCCACCGTAGAATTGCCCCTACCCAAATGTGGGGAAAACCAATGCCCAAAAGACGGAAGTGGTAAGGATGTTATAACAATAGCGGACGAAGACTTGGGAAGGGAGCGGTCTGCCAAATCTGAGAAGCAAGCAGTTCTTCACCCTCCGGCTAGAAGTACTCCAAGTGTGGCTATAATATCGGACAAGGACCCACAAGTTAGGGAAAGGGTAGGCCCTGCAAGATTGACTTGTGTTCTCAACCTCCGCCTAAAACCTTTAACAGCTTCTCTAAATTAGGAAGTGGTGACCTGGCGGATATTGGAGAAAATGATTCTCCTCAAACAAAAAGAACTGCTCTAAAGGAAATATTGACAACATCAGGAGTAGGTCCATCTAGAAATACATCGAGGAAGCCGCTGCGGAAACAAAAGACCAGCCCATACCAAAGTGGTGAAGCCACAACAAAAAAAAGTTAACACCATAGTCTGCAACATTGTAAAGCCAGTTAAAGCGGTGGTGTTTGAGAGATCAACGAAGACAGTGGTATCAAACACTGCTGAGGATGCTAATCCAAAAACGGCACCACCTAATCTGACTCTAACACAGGGAAAACTCTGAAACAACTGAAGATGACTTGGCAACCCTTCTAAACCTCTCAACATACTCAAAGATGGTGGAGGAGGTCAGTAGTGACTCAATGGATCAGACTGAAAGTGATGACCAAGAGGGAGATGAACTGTGCCAGGAAATGGATAACAGGTTTCTGATTGCAGAAGGTGGGAGTGAGTCACTGGAAATACAAGATGAGAAATCAATAACCTCTAAAAGAAATGTGACTTTCTAAAAAAGGTTGGGCTAGTTCAAGCTCAGCAGCAAGGGAAAGCCGTATGTCCAACATTAACCCTCCCTCGACGAGGAACAACGAATACAGAGAAGATAACTCAACGGACCAGGGCCATCTTCTTAGAGATTAATATAAGAGATTTGACCAGAAAAGGAAGGTACCCAGGATGAGTAAAGAGGAGATTGACGTTCCTGGAGCAAGAACTATCCTAAAGGATAACGAAAACCTCACAATAACAACTAAAACTGCAATGCCAGTCAAAAACATTGTCTACAGATACAACCTGGACACGGTCCTGAAAATTAACGACAACTTGATTCTGAATAGTGTGAATGTCATACATAGTTTTCCAGAAATTAAATTAATTAACTTCAAGGACTTTCAGCTGATAGAGTTCCCTGACGATTCCATGTTCGACCGAGTCTCAATTAACATTGTAGATCTAAGAGTGAACCATCTCCTTGACAAAGAAGGAGTAAGATTACTTTCTATGGGATTCAGCCTGACAGAATGGGATGTAAGTGACTCGCCCGAGAGAAAGGAGTATGAGGACCAGGTACGCTGGGTTAAGGAGAATATACAAAAGGACACATGTAGAACTAGGAGATCGTCTGACAAAAAATCCTCCATGGATGACCGACCAGTCTGGGCATTTAAAGGTCAGAAAATCCAGCACTCTAGACAGGACACGTTTGACAAACCTGGGGGCTCCGAAGACAATTCCTGTGTATTCGGGAATAAAAAGAGTTGAAAGGGGCGTATTGGAGCTGGTTAGCTGCCGTATTGGCTTCAAGATCATAACGCCAACAGGAACTACAAGACATTAATAGTCCACAAGCCATCACCAGCAAACCATATGAAATGATGACCTTGGGATCCTGGAACACCAGGGGCTTTATGCACCTATTTGGGAAGGGGGACCTGACTTTTGAGGAGAATGACATCTTGTGCCTCCAGGAAACTTGGCTTAGGGAGGCGCCAATCCTGCAGGGCTACAAAGTCTATCTAAACCCAGCCACAAAAGGAGAGGCGGGGTGCCCAACTGCTGGTATGATTACTGTGGTTAACAGATCCATTGTCTGGCAGGTGAGATCCATGAGGAATCCAACCCCCTTAGTCCAACTAATTGTGTTGGAAAACATGTTTAAAACCGAAAGCCATCAGAGAACTCTCCAGGTATGCAACCTCTACTGGAACCCGGTGTCTCCCTTGGCTGGTAACTTCATAGACACGATGATGTCCTATATAGATGAGGAAAGGGTGGCCAATAACAATCTGGATATCCTACTGTGGTGACCTGAACATAGAATGCTTTGACAACACCAAGGCTTTAATACTCAACTTACCAA
The DNA here is from genome assembly GCF_040938575.1 of Ambystoma mexicanum. NCBI lineage: Eukaryota > Metazoa > Chordata > Amphibia > Caudata > Ambystomatidae > Ambystoma > Ambystoma mexicanum. The sequence continues at coordinate 681,917,376 of NC_090925.1, forward strand.
CAAAGGTGACAAGACGGTTGCATTGGAGGGAAGAACTAAAGAAAAAAATATCCACATACTCAACGGACACTTAAAGGGGGATACTCCTCTGAATACAACGTGGAAGAGAAGTGGCCAAGAAAAAATCTTGGACTATCTATTAGCTTCAGAAAACCTCTTGGCAGAGCTAGGCTCTCTGGAGGTAATAAGAACCACCGAAAGCGATCATGATCTACTCCAGCTAAAAGGCAATCACAGGGCCATTGGAAATTTTCACTCAAACTATACACCACCTTATTCGACTGTGGAACTTATGCCTGGTCAAAACCACCTAAGAATTAATCAACCAAAGTTGGTTCGTTTTAAGGCCGTGTTTACCACTGGTCTCTTTATAGACGAAGCAGGAAAACCGCAGTCTATCTTGGAATACCCGCTGGCTTTAAAATACATACAGTTAAACATGCATTCAACCAAGAAGTGGCAGATAAGAACAAAGCACTAAATAAATTGCCCGCAGTCACAGAAAATGTCCAACATTCATATCTGCAGAAGGGGCCAGACGGGCAAACCAATCTCTCAGAAACTGGCTAAAACATCAGAAAAGCCGGCTTTTCCAGACGGACGGCGAAAACATGCTAAAGTTACTAGCCTCAAAGAATATAAGTATGTGGAAGATGTTTAACGCATTAAAGGCTCCCCACGATGCCTTGGTGTCCCAGTATCAGCGGGGACTTGGGAGAGCCACTTTGGTAGATTATTCAACCAAGAGGGGGATCCAATTCCAGGACCAGTTATGAGCAGTCTCAGTGCATGGAGCTTTGTAATTGATAAGTAAGAAATCAGGATCCTGATAGACAAAGCAAACAGTTCCAGGGCTGCTGGGCCACATGGCGTCACCAATGCACTACTCAAAAAAGACCCGGAGTACTGGCCTGACTTCATGTTGCAATTGTTTGAGAAAATTAAAGACACAAGGACGATCCCTCAGTCTTGGACCAAATCTATTGTAGTACCCATCTACAAGAGGGGCGATAGGTCTGACCCTACCAACTACAGACCTATCGCCCTCCTTGATGTGGTTGGAAAAATGTTCTCGCCAATCATACTGAAGGAACTAAATATGTGGAGCAAGGCCACAAAACACCTGGACCCATGGTAGTTGGGATTCAAAAAAGGCACAGGAACATCTTTAAATGTATTCCTGATTATTTTTTTCAAGTGCAGGATAACAAGTTCTATGAATAACAATAAAATTGACATTGCCTCAATAGATCTGGCACACGCCTTTAATTCCATAGACAGGAATATTCTCTGGTTTAAACTGGAAAAATGGGGTTGCCCACCCCACTTAAGAGAAGCACTGGAACTACTCCATACGTCAACTATGATTAGAGTAAGACTCACCAAGAGGGGTACTCTTTCGAAGGAAATATCTACTTTTAAGGGTCTAAAGCAGGGTTGTCGATTTTCAACCTTTACACGTCAGACATTGAAGAGGAGTTTGCAAATGTGAGATGTTTTCCACTACGAATCTCCGGAACAGCAGTGGGAAGATTCCTCTATGCAGATGATCTCTTGTTATTAGACCAAACAGTGATTGGTCTGCAAAGACAGCTGGAGGCACTGGCAATCTATGTCGATAGCAATGCATTAACAATCAACCCATAGAAATCCAAAATTCTAACGCTAAGCAACATTTGGGGACCACAACAACCAAAAGTATGGTTCCTCAAAGGGGAGAAAGTCTCTGAAGTGGCATAAATGACATACCTTGGCCTGTCTCTGAACAACAGTACCATTGACTCTTTTGGTTTGGCATTACGAAAATCTAAAGCCAGGAATCTAGCCACTCAGGCTAGAATTATCAACCAGAAGTACGGCAAGTTCTCCCTATCCCTGGTCATTGCGTTTTACAAACTTAAGGTAATGCCAATACTTACATACGGCACCGAAACTCAATTAAAGTTAGCAGGGTCAGCTTGGCGACAAGCTGAGTGGATCTTTTGGAGAAGAACTCTTTACTTGCCTAATTCATTGCCAGTCGAAATGATTCGGAGAGCGCTAGGTTTGACATGCCTGTACACAGCTATGGAGTGGAAAACACTATCTCTTCTTCGTAAATGAATGGATCCCCCCGGACTATTGAACTATTGCGTTGCACCATGAACAAAAACCAGTAAAGACCCATGATTGAGTGGAAAAGTATATGCTCAGCAATACTCCAAAAGTTAGCCCTCTCAGAAGACATTCTGTTGGAAAACCCAGGATATGTAAAAAGAAAACTACTAGATTTGGACTGGATCACGACTATCGACATGATTACCTCATCTAAAACAGGAGGTGCACAGGGAAGTCTCATTGCTAAAAGAGAGGACACATTGAGTTCTATAAAGACATTTTCTTTGCCTACTCTTAGAGAAGAGTTTTTGAGACTTCGCCTTAACCCCTTTCCCACCAAGGAAGTAACAGAGAGATGGCGGACTGCAAGTGAGCGCAATTACTCATGTAGATTCTGTGCAGAACCATTCGAAACGCAGATGCATCCAATATGATATGATATGATATGATCGTTTATTTATATAGCGCCTATACACAATGTGTTTCAAAGCGCTTCAAGGCAAGGGAGGGAACAATGGAAAATACAACCACATTCTTACAGGCCATGAACAGTAAGGGTGTGAAATTAACTATCGTACTCGGCCTGACGACATTTCAGATAGTGCAAGAGCTAAGACATAGATAAGGAAGGGAGGGGGAGAGTGGGAAGGAAATGGAAACAGACAGGCGACTACCGTACTAGGCCTGACGACATTTCTGGTAGAGCTGGAGAAAAATAAAAGGTGAGGGAAAGGGGTGCAGAAAGGGAGGGGAGAAACAAAACAAGCGACTATCATACTAGGCCTGACGAAATTTCAGATAGTGCTGGAGGGGTGCTGGGGAGGAAAAAAACAGTAATGGGAGGGTGGAGGAAACAGACGAGGTTGCTATCATATTAGGTCCAGGGACAATTCTGATAGAGTAAGTGCATAGAAGAAAGTAAGGGGAGGAGATGGGAAAAGGGAGAAGGGAAAGGAGGAGAGAAAAGAGATTAAGCAGTCAACAAGAGTGGAGAAGCAAGCGTGGAGAGCGAATACAATTGCAGAAGTCAGTAGTAACACATGATGTTGCAAGCCAGGATACAAGATGCAAGCCAGGATACAAGATGAAGATGGGAACAGCATGATGATTGAATGCTCGCCTCTGAATGACCTAAGGACTAAATATTTGGGTGAGTTCTGAAAAAACTGCTCTACAAGGTCTACCAAAGAAATATCGGACCTTTTGATGCATGGGAGAAGAATGACTGTAACATTGGCACTACTAGCCTTTTTTAAAGACATGTTGATGAAACAGTGAATGAGTATCATTTGTATCAGAGGTGATCTAAGAAAACAGAAACGAAATTTGGACTGTGAGGTTTACCATTTTGGACTTGATTTTGTATGTGGAAGTATCCTTGTGTCTTTTTATCTTCTTGTATATCTTTATTTTTTATCCTACTCTTGTTATTATTATATTATCATTAGCCTAATCCTTTTGCACTATTTACTCACTCATTCACTGAACAACTATCATGTTGTCAAATGATTTTACAGAGATTAAATGTAGCATAAAAAGTTGAAAATTGTAAACTAAGAAATGCTAATACATTTCTTTTTTATTGCCAATAGTAACAGGGTGTGGAAGTCCAGGGTTTGCCATGCCCCATTCGGCATTAGGAGAATAGAAGCGCGATAACCGGGGGGGGGGGGTTGTGTTTGCGGCGGGGCATCCTGAAGTGGTAGGATAGTAGAACAATGTTTGTTTGGCTGAGTGAATCAATCATGGGTAGAGCGAATACCACTTCCCTCAGTACAAGCAGTGGCAACGGTGTGATGAGTTGGCATCTATTGTTTGGGTGGTGAGCGAGGAATTGGCAACGGGTGCCACATAGCGAGAGGTGGAGAGAGATGAAGGCAAAGATAGGTGGGATGGCAGCAGGATATAATGGCCTGGGTGTTCGACGTTTGATATGAGGGCATGCAGGTGAGATGCAGGGTGGTAGATGGTGCAGTGTTGAGAACCATTGTGGCGGGGGCAGTAAGGGAGGGGAAATCCCCTGGGAAGGAAGCTGGGTGGGGTAAGTGACAGGAGGAGTCACGGGGTTAGGAAACAGTAGTATGGGGTGGAGTTTCGGAAGAGAGCTATGTGGTTGGTCGGTGGGAGCAGTCAAAAGTGAAAGAACATAGTGAGGCTTGTAGGGAGGACAAGATTAGTAGCAAGGGTGCAGTTTTGGAAATGAAGTGGTTTGGGAATAGTTGGGAGGGTGACCCAATGATCAGTAATAGAAAGTGTTGCTCGGATTGATATGGGTGTGCTACAGCAGAGTGGTAGAAGAAGTCGGGGGGGGGGCAGGGAAATAGGGGTGAGAGACAGCACAATTACAGGTGTGGAGGGTATATAGGAAAACAGGCTCCAAAGTGGCCTGATGGAAGCAGCCTCAGCAGAGGAAAAGCAAGGGGGACTAAGCAGATCTCATAATGGGGGGGGCAGAGTAGGGGGATAGCAGTGGTCACCGCAGGGAGGAGCTGCAGGGGACACACCCTAGGAGAGTAGTGGGTGGTCCCTAGAGGTGAGGGGACAGGATGGTGGTAAAAGGTGGAGGAGTTTGGAAGGGTTTGAGGGGAACATAAACAGGAGCAAGGAGGTGAACTGTAGCAAATGGCCTAGAGAGGCTTGGCCATATCACACATTCCGTGGGTGCTCCCACCTCATGGCTTCCACAAAGGACATCATTTGATCTGAGAAATTCATAGGCATGTTGAAGTTTCTCTATTGGGAACTGAGATCAGAAAGGTGGAGAAGGAGCCGGCTTGCAGGCCAGTAGCCCTTAGGAATATCAGTAGATGTCAGCTTTCTTCACATATACAAGCGTTTACTAGTGTGTAAAGTTCCCAGTCAAGTGTGGCATGCTCTAGAAAAGCCCAAATGAGTTTGGGGGGAATAGCCAGGCTTTGCTATGATGAAGAATTCCGTTGATTAATCCACAGCCCGGCTTCAGCTGGAATGTGTGGTTCCAGTGGATGGCTCCCACAACAGCAGTCATTGCTGCACATGCAACGAGCAGCTTGCCTTTACCACACACAGCCTGTCTGTGAAGGGGTGGGACTTGTCCACACGGGGTCAGTATGAAGGGGTGGCCATGATGGGTTTTTGATAAGAATGTGGCCAGAAGGGAAATATGCAGTTTACAGCACAAATGTTGAAAATGTGTAGGCAGGTACCACGTTGTACAATGATACCCCCAGGGAAGAAAAGGAAAGCCAGGGGCAGAGCAACAAGAATAGTGGTGGGCTGACAGATAATATACTGAATGGACCAGTGCATCAGTTAAATGGCGTAAGATTATAATTATAATAGTTATTTTATAAAACGCTAAGTTGGTTTCTAAGCTCTGGATTGGGATTCAAACCAGTGTTGCACTGTGTTGGCAAGACAAACGCGTTGCCCCTGAGCTACTCCCCCTCACCGTCATGTTAGGGATTTTAGACCATTATCCAGATGGAAAAGAACACTGAGGCCTTAAGGGAAGGGTTTCGGTGTGGTTGGAAAATCCCTTACAGTTGTTCACAGAGTGATAAGATTGGCAGGAAGTGTAGCACCAGTTTTGGAACAACCCAGTGTGGTGCCCAAGAAATAGCCAACAAAGGGTAACCCCAATAAGACATTTGCCAATATCCCCCTCTTGGCCAGAGGGGACATCAGCAAATGGTTGTATTGCTCAAGTGGACAGAAAGACGATATACTTCAACAATGACAAGGAGGTGGAGAAGGTGCAGGCATGCGGGAGGGAAGTGAAAAGGGCCTGGTGCAATACGATGCCTGCATGCCACTTGATTTTTATGCACCCAGCTGATTTTGACTTTCTGTTGAGGGGAACATACTTATTGACTAAGACATGCCGATGGTTAGCTCAATTTAATTTGCCCTATTGTAATTGTTCATCAAATTCCTGGACAGTCTTATTTTGGGCGAGTTTGGGATCCAGGCAGAAGACATGCTAACCCTGCAAATTTCTGCAACCGGCAAAGGTCAGTGAGAAAGGGGGTGGAGGTGGCTTTTAGGTACATTTCAGGCCATGGCAAATGTTTTCGGAGTTTGATTGATTCCAGGAGAAAAAAAAAACGAAGACCCTTCGACATGTTCGACGTTCCTAGGGATTGCACTGGTGCAGCGGCAGGAATTGCTAGGTAACCTTAACTTGCCTGCAAGCTTGCTGCACCAGTGAGGGTGTTTTATAGACAAGGCCCATTTGATGATCCTTAGGTTACAAATTATTCACAGAATGCTTAACGACTTAAAGTTGGGCCAGACTCCTTTGTCTGAATATAATCCTACACTCTAGTTGCACTCACGCACTATTTACTGCTCTGTCTATCGCCACTGACCTAGACGCCAGTCGCCGAGGGCGCTCAAATTATGGAGGGTGAGTGAATGTTGGCCCTACTGTGCAAAGAGGGGTATTTTGGAAACATCAACCAAAAGGGGTGTACAGTCAGGCAAGAGAGAGCTACAAAGTAGGCAGAGATGGAGTAAAGAGAACCGCCATCTTCGGTGTAGGCATGATTGGCAAGAAAATGGCCGTCATGAGCATGAGCTCTGAATTGGACGGAGAAGTGTGTTATGAAAAACTGTGTGCAAGTTACAAGGTGTGGTTCACAGGGCAGTGAAATGTTGGGAAATAAAACACGCAGGACTAAGCGCGAAACAATAGCAGTTATGATCAGTCTTCAAGGAGCATTCAAAGCAGCGTGCCGGCCTCGTTTTAAGGAAGTTTTTTGTATGACTTTTATGTTGATGTATTTCGAGAGTGCCAGTTGGAACGGGAAAGGCGCGAGGAGTTGCGCGTGCATGATATAGAGTGGGACAGACAGTTGTTCTTGGAACATATTTTTAAGAAGGCAAACGACTGTGCTGAAGAGGGGTGGGACGTCATATGGTCAGACTGCATCGGCAATGTTTGTGGTTCTGCATACATACATACGTGCATGTAGTGGAGCGGATCGCATGATGGTTGTCGCCTAGAACTTGCAGATTGGGTGGCTAGAGCGGGGGGGGGGGGGGTGCTCAGGCGGGTGGAAGTGGTAGAGTTAGATAGATGGGTGATCGCGGGTGGGGGTTGTGATTATGTTGACCCATAGGTTGACATTCGGAGGGTATTTTGTTGTTGGCCATTGGCTAAAGAGGAAAGGGTTCTCATAGGACATCGCCCTGGAGGGGCGCTGTGTGGGTCCAGCTGTGGCCAATGGGAGAGCTGGAAAGGGGGGGGGGCGAAAGGCTGACGCACTACAAGGAAGGGGATGACACAAGTCATTGAAAGTGTTCTTAGGGAGTCCAGGAAGAGTTGGCCAGACATGGTCCTAGTGTGGATATTTTCGGGAGAGCATTGTGTGGGGGCAGAAACTCGATGACCTTTATTAGAGCTCAGAAAAAGCATTCCTCGCCCCGCCCTCAGCCACCCCATGCACGCGGGTGCGCCACACCCTTTAACAAACCGCACCACGCATCCTCCGAGGTGATAGGGGTGACTCCGTTTAGTGGGCGCTAGAAAAGTCACACCTGTTAAATGGAAACGGGTGCATGCGTTGTTAACTCCAAGGCGCATTGGGTAGTTAAGGCAGGCATTCGCCTCATCCGGGTAGAGTGAATGCAACCGCTGCGGAATAGCTATGCCTCTAAATCTACGGCTATATGTGTCGATGAGTGTTTCTTCTAAATATAGTCCGTGCGCGCCTGTGTCATTTTCAATGCTCACTCAATTGTCTGATCCAATCAGTATTCGCGGAGCATTCCGTTGCTGGGCAACTGGAGATGTGCGCATGCAAGGAAGCTGTTTCCAGTAAGGAGTCATGTTTGGGGGAGTGCAGTATGGGGGTGGCGGCGAGGAGGGGGCCAAGAGTGTATGGGGTGGGCTCCAAAGGAGCACAACAACACCGGAAGTAGTGACGATGTAATCATGGCGGTCGTCGGGCCAGTGAGTTAGCGCACCATCTCGATGGGGTTGCTGCTGCTGCAGGGGACCGCGCGTAACCCGCAGGATAAAGATTCTAGCCTCGGAACGATAGCTCCGTTGTTTTACGTGTCTACTGCAGAAATCGGCGTGCAATCGGAAGGTCACAGGTTCCATGACTAGTAAAATAGCTCAGTGGATACATTCATGTTCTTGCCTCACACCTTTCTGCCCATCCTGAACGTCGTAAGTTGCAGTAAAATAGCTCAATGAATGCATGCTCCTGCTAGACGCCTTTCTGCGTATCCTGCAGGTCACAAGTTACAGTAGCAGTATAATAGCCCCATGGATGCATGCTCCTCCTAGACGCCTTTCTGCGTATCCTGCAGGTCACAAGTTACAGTAGCAGTATAATAGCCCCATGGATGCATGCTCCTGCTAGACGCCTTCCTGCGTATCCTGCAGGTCACAAGTTACAGTAGCAGTATAATAGCCCCATGGATGCATGCTCCTCCTAGACGCCTTTCTGCGTATCCTGCAGGTCACAAGTTACAGAAGCAGTATAATAGCCCCATGGATGCATGCTCCTGCTAGACGCCTTCCTGCGTATCCTGCAGGTCACAAGTTACAGTAGCAGTATAATAGCCCCATGGATGCATGCTCCTGCTAGACGCCTTCCTGCGTATCCTGCAGGTCACAAGTTACAGTAGCAGTATAATAGCCCCATGGATGCATGCTCCTCCTAGACGCCTTTCTGCGTATCCTGCAGGTCACAAGTTACAGTAGCAGTATAATAGCCCCATGGATGCATGCTCCTCCTAGACGCCTTTCTGCGTATCCTGCAGGTCACAAGTTACAGTAGCAGTATAATTGCCCCATGGATGCATGCTCCTCCTAGACGCCTTTCTGCGTATCCTGCAGGTCACAAGTTAAAGTAGCACTATAATAGCCCCATGGATGCATGCTCCTCCTAGACGCCTTTCTGCGTATCCTGCAGGTCACAAGTTAAAGTAGCACTATAATAGCCCCATGGATGCATGCTCCTCCTAGACGCCTTTCCGCGTATCCTGCAGGTCACAAGTTACAGTAGCAGTATAATAGCCCCATGGATGCATGCTCCTCCTAGACGCCTTTCCGCGTATCCTGCAGGTCACAAGTTACAGTAGCAGTATAATAGCCCCATGGATGCATGCTCCTGCTAGACACCTTTCTGCGTATCCTGCAGGTCACAAGTTACAGTAGCAGTATAATAGCCCCATGGATGCATGCTCCTCCTAGACGCCTTTCTGCGTATCCTGCAGGTCACAAGTTACAGTAGCAGTATAATAGCCCCATGGATGCATGCTCCTGCTAGACGCCTTCCTGCGTATCATGCAGGTCACGCGTTGCAGTAGCAGTATAATAGCCCCATGGATGCATGCTCCTCCTAGACGCCTTTCTACGTATCCTGCAGGTCACAAGTTACAGTAGCAGTATAAGAGCCCCAGGGATGCATGCTCCTGCTAGACGCCTTTCTGCGTATCCTGCAGGTCACAAGTTACAGTAGCAGAATATTAGCTCCGTGGATGCATGCTCCTCCTAGATGCCTTTCTGCGTATCCTTCAGGTCACAAGTTACAGTAGCAGTATAATAGCCCCATGGATGCATGCTCCTGCTAGACGCCTTCCTGCGTATCCTGCAAGTCACGCGTTACAGTAGCAGTATAATAGCCCATGGATGCATGCTCCTCCTGGACGCCTTCCTGCGTATCCTGCAGGTCACAAGTTACAGTACCAGTATAATGGCCCCAGGGATGCATGCTCCTCCTAGACGCCTTCCCGTGTATCCTGCAGGTCACACGTTACAGTAGCAGTATAATAGCTCCATGGATGCATGCTCCTCCTAGACGCCTTCCCGCGTATCCTGCAGGTCACACGTTACAGTAGCAGTATAATAGCCCCATGGATGCATGCTCCTGCTACACGCCTTTCTGCGTATCCTGCAGGTCACACGTTACAGTAGCAGTATAATAGCTCCATGGATGCATGCTCCTCCTAGACGCCTTCCTGCGTATCCTGCAGGTCACACGTTACAGTAGCAGTATAATAGCCCCATGGATGCATGCTCCTCCTAGACGCCTTCCTGCGTATCCTGCAGGTCACACGTTACAGTAGCAGTATAATAGCCCAAGGGATGCATGCTCCTGCTAGACGCCTTCCTGCATATCCTGCCGGTCACACGTTACAGTAGCAGTATAATAGCCCCAGGGGTGCATGCTCCTCCTAAACGCCTTCCTGCGTATCCTGCCGGTCGCACGTTACAGTAGCACTATAATAGCCCCATGGATGAATGCTCCTCCTAGACCCCTTCCCATGTATCCTGCAGGTCACACGTTACAGTAGCAGTATAATAGCCCCATGGATGCATGCCCCTGCTACAAGCCTTTCTGTGTATCCTCAAGGTCACAAGTTACAGTAGCAGTCTAATAGCTCCATGGATGCATGCTCCTCCTAGACGCCTTCCTGCGTATCCTGCAGGTCACACGTTACAGTAGTAGTATAATAGCCCCATAGATGCATGCTCCTGCTACATGCCTTTCTGCGTATCCTGCAGGTCACAAGTTACAGTAGCAGTATAATAGCCCCAGGGATGCATGCTCCGGCTGCACGCCTTTTTGCGTATCCTGCACGTCACAAGTTACAGTAGCAGAATAATAGCTCCGTGGATGCATGCTCCTCCTAGACGCCTTCCTGCGTATCCTGCAGGTCACACGTTACAGTAGCAGTATAATAGCCCCATAGATGCATGCTCCTGGTACACTCCTTTCTGCATATCCTGCAGGTCACAAGTTACACTAGCAGTATAATAGCTCCATGGATGCATGCTTCTACTACACGCCTTTCAGTGTATCCTGCAGGTCACAGGTTACACTAGCAGTATAATAGCTCCATGGATGCATGCTTCGACTACACGCCTTTCTGTGTATCCTGCAGGTCACAAGTTACAGTAGCAGTATAATAGCCCCATGGATGCATGCTCCTGATACACGCCTTTCTGCGTATCCTGTAGGTCACACATTACAGTAGCAGTATAATAGCCCCATGGATGCATGCGCCTCCTAGACGCCTTCCTGCGTATCCTGCAGGTCACATGTTAAAGTAGCAGTATAATAGCTCCATGGATGCATGCTCCTCCTAGACGCCTTCCCGTGTATCCTGCAGGTCACACGTTACAGTAGCAGTATAATAGCCCCATGGATGCATGCTCCTCCTAGACACCTTCCTGCGTATCCTGCAGGTCACACGTTACAGTAGCAGTATAATAGCCCCATGGATGCATGCTCCTCCTAGACGACTTCCTGCGTATCCTGCAGGTCACACGTTACAGTAGCAGTATAATAGCCCCATGGATGCATGCTCCTCCTAGACGCCTTCCTGCGTATCCTGCAGGTCACACGTTACAGTAGCAGTATAACAGCCCCATGGATGCATGCTCCTCCTAGACCCCTTCCCATGTATCCTGCAGGTCACACGTTACAGTAGCAGTATAATAGCCCCATGGATGCATGCTCCTGCTACAAGCCTTTCTGTGTATCCTGCAGGTCACAAGTTACAGTAGCAGTCTAATAGCTCCATGGATGCATGCTCCTCCTAGACGCCTTCCCACGTATCCTGCAGGTCACACGTTACAGTAGCAGTATAATAGCCCCATGGATGCATGCTCCTGCTACATGCCTTTCTGCGTATCCTGCAGGTCACAAGTTACAGTAGCAGTATAATAGCCCCAGGGATGCATGCTCCTGCTGCACGCCTTTTTGCGTATCCTGCAGGTCACAAGTTACAGTAGCAGAATAATAGCTCCGTGGATGCATGCTCCTCTTAGACGCCTTTCTGCGTATCCTGCAGGTCACATGTTACAGTAGCAGTATAATAGCCCCATAGATGCATGCTCCTGTTACACGCCTTTCTCCGTATCCTGCAGGTCACAAGTTACAGTAGCAGTATAATAGCCCCATGGATGCATGCTCCTCCTAGACGCCTTCCTGCGTATCCTGCAGGTCACACGTTACAGTAGCAGTATAATAGCCCCATAGATGCATGCTCCTGGTACACTCCTTTCTGCATATCCTGCAGGTCACAAGTTACACTAGCAGTATAATAGCTCCATGGATGCATGCTTCTACTACACGCCTTTCAGTGTATCCTGCAGGTCACAGGTTACACTAGCAGTATAATAGCTCCATGGATGCATGCTTCGACTACACGCCTTTCTGTGTATCCTGCAGGTCACAAGTTACAGTAGCAGTATAATAGCCCCATGGATGCATGCTTCGACTACACGCCTTTCTGCGTATCCTGTAGGTCACAAGTTACAGTAGCAGAATAATAGCTCCGTGGATGCATGCTCCTGCTACCCTCCTTTCTGAATAAACTTCAGGTCACAAGTTGCAGGAGCCTCATTACTGGTAAACGTTAAAAGTGCCGGTAACTCCATTTACCAGCACTTTTAACATACGTACAAATTACAAGTAGGCGGAAACAGCAGTGCCATTAGAACTGACACCAGATAACGGACCTTGCGGAATACCGGCTGCCCAAGACCCCGGCGCCGGTATTACCTAGTGGCAAAGTACGAATACAGATTTTCTGGTAATACCGGCAATAATTAGCCAGTATTACCAGCAAATCTCTGGCGGAGATACCAACACCTCGGAGCATCCGGTAAATTAACACAGTTGATGTCAAACTGGCCACAGGTGCACCCAATCCACCCTTGTGCATACAATGCACACAGGAAGTGTACTGAAGGGCCACACCTGGCCTAAAAACACTTACCACCACAACCATCATGCCACTCACAACCATCATGCCACTCATTGCTGTTAACATGGACTTGGAGGTGCTCCATGCTGATTTACAGCTGCGGGGGCTGGAGTACCAGCAGTGGTGCCAGGAGGCCAGGGAGAGAAGGAGGAGGAGGAGAATGCTGATGGGGATGCAGGTGGCGAGGAGGAGGAGGAATGTAGTGATCCCACACACAGGGGCAACACCATGGACCTTTACAGACACACACATCCTCACCCTGCACTACCTTGACAGGCAAACCATCAGAGAACGCCTCACCTACATCCAAGTGGACATAGGGAGCAGGATCGGCATCAGGACAGCCATAACACCTCTCGTAAAGCTGGTGTCGGTCCTGCACTTCCTGGTTTCTGGCATGTTCCAGCAATCTTTGAGCCGGCTGCATGACATGTCGCAGCCTGCATTCTCCTGAGTGCTGGTGCAGGTGCTAGAGGCCCTTCTGCACCAGGTGGGCCAACACATTACCCTCCCCACCACCCTGGCATAGCTCAACGCCACCAAGACCGGGTTTTCTATGCCATTGTGGGCGTGCCCAATGTGGTGGCCGCACTGGATTGCACGCATGTGGAGCTGGTGCCCCTCCACGCCTCACAGGTGGTCTACAGGAACTGGAAGCAGATCCATTCCCTCAATGTCCAGGTGACCTGTGACGTCAACCTGACCATCATGCACTACTGTGCCCGGTTCCCAGGAACAATTCACCATGCTATGATCCTGTTAAAAAGCATCCTGCTGGCGTGAATGGCAGGTCACAGAGGACAAAGGACCTGGATGTTGGATGCCTACATGTACAATCCCATCTACCTTGCAGCTTGGGTGGCAGGCAATGGGGTGGGGGGTAACAATTTAACAAATGCATGTCCAGAATGCACCTGCAGGACCCACCAGCGCTCCCCTAAATTTACAGGCCACAACACATAGGAGTAGCACATGACTTGAGAGGTAGCAGTCACTGAGCAGCCCATTCTATCATGGAACCCGCATGCTCCGAGCCTAGAGGTGGGCCATTGAAAGTGTATGCTTTGAGTTCAAAGAAACCGCAAGCTCTAGCGAACCACAGAATTCTGTGATAAATCTTTCACACAGTTCGTTTAACATAGATAAAAATGGTTCGCTTCTGAAACACTACCTTAACCTCCGATGGAATTCCATGGGCCCAGCAAATGTCAATTACAATAACGTAATTGGCTCTACCCCTTTGGCTACTCCTGATTTATACAATCTGCTCTCATCTTCGGAGTTTTCTTCAAATGATAACGACACAGAGGTTGATATATACCAATATAATTTGGTTCACCAGGGAAAATCTACTGCGGTCAAGGTTCATTGGACAGAATCAATAACCTGGAGTCAAAAATCACTGCCCTGGTCCAACTATGCTCCAACATAGCTGAGGAACAAAGGGGTCTAAAGTCTATTATGGGGAAAGTGGTGGATGTGATTTTGGTTACTAGTGCCACGAAAGTCAAAACTTGCTGCAGTAGGTGACCAACAATAAGAACTCAGAAAAGCCAATTATGGCTTACTCTAAAGAAGATCCTTAGCTCTGCATATACCTGAAACTGCTTCTTCTGGCACAGAGGCTTCAGACTCATTGCGCCCCCCTTCCATACACTTCATGGCAGTAATCCTTTATTCTCCACATCCTTCTGAGTTCGATGATGTGCAGACAGGCTCTGTCAGAGTATCAGCCGAATCCGAGGAACAGGCATTGATGTCCCTGAGTATAGAACAGTCTATGCTAAACACTCTGCCATCACCGGAGGTAATGAGATGAAAACTATCCCAAAAGAGAATTCGTAAAAGCAGATTGCTCATTACGAAACAAAAGACATGTCTCGAATGAGGTTTGCCACAGAGATTGCCTAAATCTTGTATTACTTGCTCTGCATCTACTATGACTGGGACTTACATGGTCAATAATGACCGGGAAAGGGCGAAGAAAAGAGGGTTCTGTTGTAAGGACCTTCGGATAAATGGATGGTCCAGAGGAATAGTCCTCCTATGCTTGTCACAGCACCTAACTCTCTAGGGAGTCCTCTTGCAACTACATTTCAACCTGCCACTACATCAAATGCTCAGCACAATAAATTGACTAAGCTTCGAGCCACAGCTATAAATTCTCCTAGCAGTCCATCTTCTGCTGATCTTGGTAGAGCACATCTGTGCCTAGAACCTACTAATTTATCTGATGCTTGGTATACACGAGTAGAATGCTTCAGAAAACTCTGAGCCACAACCTTCCACAATCTACTGACACTTTATAGTATGTTGATACCAGACACATCAAGTTGGTTGAAGTCTCTCCTGAAAAGAAGATGGCTACTGGCATTATTTCATATTATTCCAGATCTTTGTACAATAAAGATTACCCCTGCTTTCTGCTTTCTGCGCTGGGAGTATTAATTCTATTAAAGACTAGGAGGCGAGCATTATGCTTCAACTTCTTTTATTACTACCCCTCAGCAGTTTCAACAAAACCAATATAAAACTGTAAAAAAAATGTCTCAAAGTGACTTTTTTTCTTCGTGAACTACAATCCCCATAGTGTCTGTAGTCCATCTCCGTCCTTGCTCAGCTATGACCACATCCTGTCCCTGAGCTCCTCCTCTCTTTTACGTGCTCTGAACTGTCACTTAAACTCCACACTATGTCCTGCCGACAGAGCGAAGACTTTAACCACTTCAAACTGGAACATCGATCCTCCTCGACTTCCACTGACTATTGTTGCTAGTCTGTCCTTTCAATTGTTCTTTGGCTCTTCCCCTAGGAAATAATGCAAAGCAAAATAATCAGGGTAGCGTCCATGTATTGCCACTAACCTGTGAAAATATCATCATTAGTTAATACTAACAGTCTATTATACACATCTTAATCAATATATGAATGGGTGGGAATTTAATGCTCACCTCCTAGTCTTTAATAGAATTAATACTCCCTGCGCAGAAAGCAGGGGTAATCTTTATTCTATGGCAAGACTGGAGGCGAGCATTATGCTTGTTCAAAGCTTTCCCACCACTGCGGCTGCAAGACTTTCTGTTGTCTTAAAGTAAAACTCCTTAAAAGTGCGATCATTAGCCCAGTCTGCAGCTAGCACAATATCTCTCAAAGACACTCCTGTAGTGAATGCTTTAGATGCCATTGCACCTCGCACTGAGTGAGCTCCATACATTCTCAAATCAATGTTAGCTGCTTGCATAATTTCTTTCACCCACCTAGCAATTGTTGCTGTGGTTACCCCCGAAAAGGCTTTCTACAAGCTATGAGCAATTGCGTGGTACCTGCTGCTCTATGCTCTGCTGTCCTGGTCTCATATTCTTTGATACAGTTCGCTACGCACAGCTTAGTCCTAGTCGAAAGGTCCCTGTCTTAGTTCTCTTTACTACCGAGAAGGTGACTCCTTCCGGTCCGAAGGACCTTCTACTTATCTCTAGCACCTGCACATCTGATACACGTTTACAGGAGACTAGACATAGTAGCATTGCCAGTTTCCCTGACAGCTGCTTATATTTGTTTGCTGGCCAACTTTCTAAGAGCCAAAGGACCGCTGATACATCCCACATCGTCTGGTAGTGAGGCTCTGGGCGAGCCTTAAATTTGGCTCCTCTAATCAATCTCACTATGGCTGGGTGTTGGCCCGCCGGTACCCCTTCGATCGGCAGGTGTCCTGCTGATATTGCTGATCTGTAAACTCCTATTGTGCGGAAAGCCTTTCCCTCTTGAAGTAATTGTGCTAGGAAGTTCAGAATCGACACTACAGGTGCAGAAACGGGATGAACACTTCTCCTCTCGCACCAGCTAACCCACTTGCTCTAAGCCGCGTCGTAGCTCCTTCTGGTGGATGGTGCCCATGATGCAGCAATGAGCTCTGCAGCTTGCGCCGAATCGCCTGGCAGTGCCCAACGTCTCTTGATATCCTGCACGCAATGAGCAGGAGTGTCCCTCTCACTCTCAGAGGATGAAATGACCCAACTGGGTCTGTGAGCAGTTGCTCTCCTCCCGGTAGCACTCTCGGCAGGTCTACCGGCAATTTCATTAGTGTCGGAAACGATACTTGTGACTTCCACAGTGGTGCTATTAACAGCAGTTCTGCTCTCTCCCTCCGACATTTCGCTAGAGCTCTGCTCAGCATCATGAATGGAGGAAAGGCGTAATGCGGGCCTCCGTTCCATTCCTGTAGGAATTCATCTGTTCCCCGGGCCTCTTGGTCTAGCCTCATGCTGAAGTAATCGGGTGTGTGTGCATTCAGCCGGGATGCGAAGAGGTCTATGTGAAGAGGACCCCACGTCTGATTCATCTTCTGAAACACTATCGGATCCAGCTTCCAATCGCTGGAATCCGTGAGGTATCGCGAGTTCCAATCCGCCACTACGTTCAGTTCTCCGGGCAGGTATCCCGCCTTCACTGACGTCTGTGACTGAAGGCAGAAATGCCCGAAATCCTTTGCTAATTCTGCTAATATCCTGGATTTCGTTCCTCCCAGGTGGTTTATATAACGGACTGCTGAGATGTTGTCCATCTTCAACAGTACGCAGGATCTCATCCTCCCTTTCATGAAGGCTTTGATCGCGAAGGATCCTGCTAGTAGCTCCAGGAAGTTTATGTGAAGACGAAGTTTCTCTTCGCTCCATTTCCCTCCTGTCTGCAGGTCTCCGCCTCGGGCTCCCCAGCCCAATCGGCTTGCATCGTATTCTATGATCAGGTCTAGTTAGTCTCCAGAGATGGCTCGCCCATTCCAGGCATCCATATTCTTCAACCACCATTCCAGTTTGGTTATTGACTCTTGATCCAAAGGTACTAATTGATGATACCTCAAGTCCTGCTGCAAATGCCTTATCTTAAGCCTTTGCAGTGCTCGATAGTGTAAAGGCCTGGGAAATATGGCTTGAATGGAGGCTGCTGGTAGCTTACTATTCTCGCTAACGTCCTTAGGGACACCACTCACTTCTGCAGACATCCTCTTATCTTTCTTTTGATGTCTCGCATTTTCCGAGCTGGCAGCTCTAGAGTGGCTCTCTTGGTGTCTAGGATAAATCCCAGGAAGTCTAGTCTTTGTGCTGGGATGGTATCCAACTTCTCTGCATTGATTAGGAATCCTAAGGATCGTAGCAGGCTCTGTGCCCATTTTGTCTGGCATATCAGTGCCTCTCGGCCCTCGGCTAGTAGCAGGAGGTCGTCTAGGTATATGATCAACCTGATGCCTTTTTCTCGAATTGCTGCGGCCACTGGCTTCATTAGCTTGGTAAAAGCCCATGGAGCTGATGCAAGCCCGAAGGGCATGGTCTTGAATTGCCAGAATTGTCCTTTCCAGTGAAAAGCTAGGAAGGTCCTGAATTCCTCTAGTACTGGGACCGTCAGGTAAGCATCCTTCACATCTAGTCTCGTCAGCCAGTCTCCCTCTCTGAGGGAGTCTTGAAGCTGGTGGATGCCTTCCATCTTGAAATGCCGGTAAACTATTCAGCCGTTCAGTTCCTTCAGGTTTATTACTGGCCTCACTTTCTCTTTCCTGTGTACTAGGAACATGTTGCTCATGACACTGGGCTCTCTTGGACATCTCTCTATGGCGTTTGTTCTGTGCGAGCTGTAAAAGCTCCTAATTTAGAAGGCTCTGCTCTATGCCCGCTAACTGTTGGTGGTGTGGCCTGCGCTCTTGGATGGGCAGCTGTATGAATTCTAGGTGCAGCCCCAATACGGTCTGCAATACCCAAGCATTGCAGGGAAAGCGCGTGCCAATTACTCCAGAACATACTCGTTCTCCCCCTGACTGGAGGGTAGTGCGCCACTCTCACCTTGTGTGAATCCTTGTCCACGGCCGGTTCCTCTCCCTCTGTGTCCCCTCGGGAAGCGCCCTCTCGCTGGGAAGAAGGAATCCTGTTGCTTGCTCTCCCAGTATTGTGCTCTGGGATTCGGGGGTCGTCTTCCTCCTTGGTTTCGACCAGCCACTGCGTGACCCCTGTAGCGGCCGGTCCCGGTAAAAACTCTGTTATGCAAGATCTTTCGAATCAAAGCTTTAGTCTTATCTAGGGAGGTATAGGTGTCGACAAAGCGTCCCATTTCTTTTACAAATGTCTCTCTGAATAGGAACCCTTGAGCTGCTTCTCCCGCTTCATATGACGCGAGGTCACTGCGTTTGGGATCAGTCTTTAGCAGTAAGCCTCTCCTTCGTTCCGAGGTGATAGCGCAGTTGGCATTGCCTAGTAAACAGACAGCTCTCTGTGCCCAGCCCGCTAGGGCGTCGGGGTCTACCTCTTCCCCTGTGTCTCTGGCTCTCTCAGCCAGGTCCATGATCTTTGCTAATGAGCCTGCTAGGTCCAATACCTTTTCCTGGCAACTCTTCCAGGATGTGTCGATGCCCTTATGAGGGTCCTTGCTGGTCTTAGATACAAATGTAAGCATTTTGGGATCCAGCTCTGGCATTTCGGCTATCTTACCCGGGAGGTCTTGCCTCGGGCATTCTACTCGCAGGCGCTGCCGAACTTCTTTGTCGAGCGCTTTCCTGAGTCTCATGGTCATGTATTGCGCAACTCTTGGTGATGGCTGCCAGTCTGATGACCTTGGTATTGGGATACTGTCTTGGTCGAACATATCCTCTTCCACCTCCTTGAGGTGCTTCTTTTTGCGGGCTCTTTTGCCTCCGCTGGGCTTGCTCTCCTCCTCCTGTACTACCTCCACCTTGTCTTGGGAGGGTAGTTCACCTTCCACTGGCTCCTCTTCCAAGCCTGGGTCATCCTCCCTATCCATTTCTTCCCCAGGAGTGGGGGTCGTGAGGTCCGGCACTGTCTACTGCCGCAAATATGCTTCTATAACCTTTGCGAAGGCGTCGACTACCTCCGGGGCCTTTGGTTTCGCCCCATCCGAAGGGCCCTGGGGGTCACAAGAGGCTTTCTTCTTACAGGCCTGGATACTCCCTATCGTCCCTGCTGGAAAGGGCTCTGTGGGTGTGCAATCTGCTATGCCGGTGCCAGCCTTTGGCTGGTGCAGAATTGCTTCTAGGTTTTCCAGCCTTTCTTATAGGGGTTTCACACCTTGTGCCACGGCCTCCACTAGTGAGTTCCCCAGCACCTCCTTGAAGCTGGCAGCTAAATCCAGAGACTGCTCCTCTTCACTCCATTCAAACTCTGACATTCTGGGAGGTTGCTGTGTGCCTGAAATACCTGAGACAGGTGTCTGAGCACGCCCACCTCACTAGCTGGGCTGTATGTTTCTTTCTAGTAACTGTCTGTGTTACTGTAGTGCTTACTATAATAAAAAAAAAATAAAAAAAAAAATAAAATATATATATATATATATACATATATATATATTACATGGACGTGGTACATAGACATAATGGGAAAAAACTTTGCGCACGCCTACAGCCCAAACCGCTGGACCGATTTACACCAAATTTGCGGCAGGAGCGGAGGCTTGCTCCCGAAAGTGTGCTTTTGGTGTAAATCCGTCCAGTAGTTTTTTTTTAAAATGACCAAAATGTAAGTCAAAAAAATTAGTGATATCTCCGTTCGCTTCGCGGACGGACTTCCCGGTTTGCTCTGCGGACAGTGCCCTGATTGGCCGGGTAGCTTGTGTGATGTCCACGAACATGCGACGTGTTCGCTGATTGGACGGCGTGGGGCGTGGAGCACGTCAGATTTTTTGTGGCGCCCGCCATCTTGCATTCGCCGACGACCGCGGACAGCGCAGTGAAACTTGGATTAAAAATTGTATTTAGTGGAGTGTGTTGGTGTGTAAGAGTGTTTGGGGAGGGTGGGGGAGTATGAGATAGGTTCAATGTTCTGTTTTTTTTAATGTGCTAGACGCTTTTGTTGTGTTCGATTTTTCTGCGGACAACACGGCTGTTCTGAAATGTTCGTAAATAAACAGGATGGATTCGGTGTCAAGTTGAAAGTGTTCTAAGAAGACTCGCGGGGTCCTAGAATGTTCTCAGGGGGTGTCCTGAAGACGTCTGTATTGTTCGTTGTCAAGCTGAAAGTGTTCTAAGAACATTCGCGGTGTCCTGAAATGTTCGTACATAAAGAAAATGGGGGTGTTCTGAGGACGTTGTCCGTATTGTTCGCTGGCAAGTTGAATGTGTTCTAAGAACACTGGCGGTGTCCTGAAATGTTCGAAAATAAACAAAATGGGGGTGTTCTGAGGACGTTCTCCCTATTGTGTGCCTGCTTAGCTGTATCCAATGAGGGAATGGCACAGAGAGTGAAGTGGAAATGGTAGAAGGCTGTCCAAGAGTTACGCAGTCCACGGACAGGGCGTGCTACATCCGGGGTTTTCCAGCAAATCCAGCATGGAAAGAAGACTGTAGGGATCAGCCAATCAGATGTTGAGGTTGTGGATTTGTGTTCAAAGAGACTGGCCCTCATTACGACCCTGGCGGAAAGGGGAAAACGATGGCGGAAATGCAATACCGCCATCGAAAAGCGCTCGGTGCGACTATGACCCGTCACCGCAAAGTACGAAGCCATTAGCGACACCGTAGTGAACGCCAACGCTAACTGCACTAAGCACGCGCGCGCGCACCATGCCAAACCGCAAACACCACCATGGTGCAACGGTACGCCAATTCCGACCCTAGCGGACATGTACCTAACGCCATCAGGCATGGCGGAATGGACCATTCCGCCATGGCGAGAAATACGGCATCGTGAACCAACCGTAAATGGCCCACTGAGTGCCTGTACTCCACTCCCTGGCCACATTGCACAACTCCTGGCAGGCGCAATGTACTCACACCATGCAACCAGTGAAATCTACAATTCACCCATGCATGCCAACGTAGAAATGCATGCAGGTGTTCGAAGCGCCCCGTGAGTGGGCATCCATGTACGGCATTTCACCATAGCCGTACTGATGCAGCACAGGCATGTGAAGGTACAAGACATCAAAATGGAAATCAAGAACACATGACACAAAACAACAGTAGTCCCCCATCGCTTGCCACCAGCGCAAGGCAACATCCAAAACAGCATCCTGAGGGGGATTGCACCAGACCTGTACTCTTGCCAGTAAACAAACCAACCATCAGCAGAAGCATGTACCACACAAGTTGGCAGAGTGACTGAGCAGCCAGGCACATCCCAAGAGGGGCCGATGGGAGCTGCAGGGCACAGATGGCATGAATACAGAAGCTATTCCAATGGACATGACCCCAGTCCCCCTCCAACAAACGCACGCAAACACAGGCACCTGTGACCAGCCACATTCTGAACATCCCATCATACCATCAATCGACCTGGCTGACAGGCACCAGTCGGCCAAAAGCCAATCCCCCGCCCCTGAACAGCACATCATGTAAACAGTCACAATGGCAGCCCCTATCCGTGACCACACTGTGCTACGTAGGCAAAAGCGGCCAGTACTGTACCACACAACTCAACTCAGAAGGCGGAACACAATGCAGATCATCTCGCAATACATACCGCCACAAATCGAAAATCGCCACATCACCTGCAAAGAATAACGCAACACGCCAAATATCGGAATACAATTTAAATGCACATCCAAATGACAAAGGCCTCACAGCAATTTGTAAAATAACACCAAAACATCCATCATCACCGAGGGCTGCATCTGCAATAATTGACCAGCTTCCACTTGTGTGACGCCCTGTACCATCATGGCACACAGGGCCAACATCAACGTTCCAAAAGGCAACATGGAAGCGGCAAGAACCGCAGGTCCGTCCCATGAGGCAGGCACTAGTCCAGCTGAAAGGCCGAAATGTTGCACCTAGCCACCAGAACAGCGTAAGGGCATGTGGCCCATTGGCGATCGTCCCATAAGATCGTAATGCTGCTCCACTGATTCACCCGAAGCTGCAGGTGTCGAGAGTAAAAACCATCTGGAGGAGTGGCGTACAGATGGCATCTGCAATAGGGCAGGAGATACCTGTCACCAAAATGAAACACAAATTAACCGATTGCACTACATGACACATGATGCATCACTATCTTCATTCAACACACCAAATCCACACCCATATGCATGCTAGCCCACTCCAAAGGAATATACACACCCCTAAATCAGTATCGATACATAACGAAACCAATCGAGGTTAATACACCATTGGCAACGTCGGTTACTGTGCATGCGTCCGTCAAGATAGAACCCATGACATGGGATTAGTAACGTGCCTAGACACAAGTGTATGAAGGCGCGTCGAGACAGGGAGGATCCGACAAGGGCAGATAGACGTAAGTCCCACTATGGCAGCCTTGCATCACATAGCGCAGGGGAAGGGGATTGAATCAAAAAACACATGTACATGGCAGACCCTAAATGGAATCATCTGTCCATGCATCCATTCATCATTCCCTCATCCCGCAATGAAAACGCATGAACATTCACTCACATAATATGTGAAACTTCCATCGCGTCTGTGCGTAATGCAGTCTGCAAAAACCACTGTGCTCCTGGCCGGATCTGTAGTGTCGTGAAGCTAGATGGACTTGGGAACGTCCTGCCTTATCGTCCACTACGCTATTGCGCATCCCATTCAATTCATGTCATTCATTGCTTGCTTGTTATGGGCCCTGTCCCAAGGACATTCAACAATAGAACGTTACATTTCCAGGCAGACCTGTGGGCGTCTCCTCACCGCTACTTCGCAACCAAAAATCCTGGCCTTCGAATTCCTCACTTGCAACATTACGTCGAAAAGGCTTCTGTGAACGCTTGCATTCACAATTACATCAATGTAGTGCGGCTGTGTGTCATAATGCTAACTGGCTGCAATCACAAATGGGACGCCACGCCCGTCGGTGAAGTACGATACTGTGCTGCATGAGGGTCGGCCATCGATCGAGCCCTACATACCACTGACTCTTCACAGGTATGTAAGCGGCTGCAATCATAGCATGTGTAACAATGGGAGCATAGCATGAAAATCAGTCAAAGTACATCACACTGCCATCGGGATTTGATACATGATTCCAATCCCAAGATGCCATGCGGCCAAATGCAGCCTTACGTGCGGGACGTGCTCGGCCAGAAGGGATTGCATCTGCCACAGATTCATTCAATCAGCACAGGTGGAGGCCATACAGGCCGACAGCACATATATAGCAGACCCAAACCCCTCCCACAACCACTCCCACTCCAAAATGCTACCGGCAGGACTAGCGATGTTGGGCCTGGGGCACCAGATAGCACTGCAAGTGCTACAACTACAAGAAGACGACGAACAACAACAGGTACAACAACCGGGCGCACAGGGGAGACGGAGGAGAAGGAGGAGGAGGAGGGCAAGGCAGGGTCAGCAAGGCCCACAAGCACTGCCACTACCACCACGCAGGCGGCCCGCAATCCCACGCCTCCGAGCTGATCCGTTCAACCTCACTGCTGAGCAGATCCACACCCTCTACCGTTTGGACCGGGACACCATAATCGCCATTGTGGACATGACACATGCTGACCTCGTGAGCATGATAGATAGCCCAACCGCCATCCCACCCCTACTGAAGGTGGTGTCTGTACTCCACTTCCTGGCCACAGGCACCTACCAGCACACAGTGGGACAGTTGCATGGCATTTCACAGCCACTGTTCTCACGGACACTCTCCCAAGTGCACGATGCCCTCCTGAAGCACGCCGACGACCACATCACACTACCACGCACGTACCAGGAGATTACCAACGCAAAGGTGGGATTCCATGCACTTGGCGGCATCCCGGGTTGCATTGGTGCCATCGACTGCACCCATGTTGAATTGGTTGTCCCACATGCCATGGAGGTCCAGTACCGCAACCGGAAACAATTTCATTCAATCAATGTGCAAATGGTGTGTGACTCCAACAAGATCTTTACGCATTGTTGTGCCAGATTTCCAGGATCTACCCATGATTCTATGGTCCTGAGGAACACAAGAATACCACGCTACATGGAGCGACACGCAGGGCACAGATCCTGGCTACTCGGTGAGTCTCATTCCATGCATGACATCGTGGCCCATTTGATGCGTCAATGACCTTGCAGGAGGGGGGGGGGGCTACTTAGCACTATCATTCCACTGACACCCTTTATTCGTCCCATACAGGTGATGCCGGGTATCCACTGAAGAGATGGCTCCTTACACCAATCCGGAACCCACAGAACCAGCATGAGGAGGACTACAACCATGCCCACTCACGTAGCCGTGTGGTCATTGAACAGGCATTCGGCCTACTGAAGGCTCGTTTCCGCAGCCTCAGCAGGTCTGGCGGGGCACTCATGTACAGCCATGAGAGGGTTTCTAAGATGGTCATGGCATGTGTCATGCTGCACAACATGTGCATACGTAGGAATGTGCCCATGCCCCCTGACGCTGTACTGCATGCACCTGAAGATGATGATGATGAGGGTGGGGATGTGGAGGCACCCCAGGGAGTCCATGAGGCACAGGATGCACGTGCAATCCGACAGAGCATCATAGATGCATGCTTCTAGCAACCACGCATGGTGCCTATTACACGGAAAGGGGACCTGTGGCACTGTGTGTGTGTAGTACAGGCACATAGTGGACTGTACGCCTATGAAGGCCTCGTACGCAAATATCAATGTCCACACATGTCATTGGATGATAATGAAGTGCTGTATTGTTAATGTGATTTGATTCATACACCCTATGGACCCGCCACCCAGTGAAGCCCAACACACCCCCTCCACCCTACTTCCTCCCCCCCCAACACCAGTGTCCAGATATGCATGCTGCCCGTGGGTAGACGCTATTGCAAGCCCCCTCTACGGGTATCAGGGGCACCCCTGCCCGTGGAGCGCAGGTTCCTGCCAGATCTGCGTTGGGGGCTGCCCTGGACGGAACTTGCCACGGATGACGTCTCTGCCTGCTCGCGTCCATGCATGTCTCTGAGGGTTTGTGAGAGCTCCGAGAGCACACGGCGCACAGCAGCAAGTTCAGCACAAACGTCTTTGGACGTCGCATGCAGTTCCCCCCTCAGGCTCTCGGTGCTTTTCTCCATTTGTGCTCTCAGGCTCTCGGTGCTTCTCTCCATTTCTCCCCTGAGGCTCTCACTACTTTTCTCTATTTGTGCCCTGAGTGTCTCGGTGGATGTTTCCATGGCTGCCCTGGAACCCCCGCATTCATTTGCATGGTCCTTGAGTAGCGTGGACGCTTCCTGCTGTTGCTCGATCAGCAGGTCGAGGGACTGTTGCCTCTGCTGGGCCATGGACATTTGCGGTGGTGTGACAGGGGGGCTGCTCAACACATGTTGCCTTGGCACAGGACTTGTGGGGGTTGGCCAGTCGTCGTCTTCAGGGTGCCCATGCGTGGTTTCGTCATGGTGTAGGGGATGGAACATGCAGGGGGATTGGGAAAGGTCATGGATGGTACCTACGTCGCCAGCACTGTTTTCCGTGTCGGAGCATGCTGGCATGACAGCTGTGTCACCTATGGTGCTGCTACCACCAGAGGCAGTGCCATCAGATACGTTCTTTGGGGGGACCTGTGGTGCTGGGGTTGTGGACTTGCTGGCTGCTGGGGTGCCTGTTGCAGTCCCCTCCAGTGTGCTGGCACTTGATTCCTGCTGCTGCCGTGTCTTGATCCTTGCACCTGAGGTGGAGGCTCTTGGGACGTTGGTCCTGGCCCTCTTTGCAGGCGTGCTGGTAGGGGTGTCCTGCAGCTCGTCGTTGGTATCGGACCCTGTGGTGGAGTAAAGAGGGGCGAGCGTTAGTTATGGGTCTGTCGGATTTGGAATGGCAACGTATCAAATGCATTGGGGTGGTACATGAGGCTGATATGGGACTGGGCCTTGGAGGTGGTCTCATTTTCGTGTGGATTGAGGATGCATTCATTTGGCTGCCTGCAGTTAGGGGGTGCATGCTGCACATGTAGGGGTTGTTTATGGCATCTTGATTAATTTGTTTATTCATTCTGACTTTTAGAGGGCGCTGTCAGGGCAAAGTATGTATTGCACTATGGGGTCACATGGTACTGCACATGTTCGTGGTTTGTGGATTTCGCATTGTTTCTCTTGGCAAACCTACCTGATTCTCCGGATGTCGGCACTCCTTTCTCCATCCCTCCGACTCCCTCTATGCTCTCCATTCCTATGGTGGAGGCGCAGATCTCCTCCCAGGGGGTCAACTTGATGGGCGACTCTGATCCCCCCCCGGTAGCTGTGGCGATGTTCCTGTTCGCAGAAAGTATGCTGCGTACGCGGATCCGCAGGTCGTCCCACCGCTTGCGACATTGCTGTGGCGTGCGGGGTGTTGTCCCCACCGCACTTACGCGCTGTGCCACAAGGGCCCATATGGCCTTCTTGTTGGCAAGGGCCGTCCTGGTCATTTGACTGGAGAAGACGACGGCGGCATTTTCCTGCAGGGTCTCGGTCAGCACGGTCAGTTCCTCTCGGGAGAAGTGGACCTGCCGCTTGCGATCACACGCTTTCTTGGCTACCTTTCCCATATTTATTTTTTTAACTGGGGTTGCTAACGGGTTGGGATGTGTGTCAGGGTCGGATTTTTAATGGTTGTGTTGGGATTCGGATTTTATAGTTGTGCGGCGTGCTGTTTCCCGTTCCGGCCACATGCTTTTACTTCCGTTTCCGTATATTTACGGTGCCCGTAATTTGCGGTGCCCGCTCATTACGGTGCCCGCTCATTACGGTGACCGCTAAGATGGGTGGCGGTATTGCACCTGGTGCAGCGTACGGCGGCGGTAAGGGCCGTTTTGGGGTCATTTCCGCCATCGCAGCCTTTCGGATTCCGCCATGGCGTAATGCTCGTGCCCGATGGGTCGTAATTAGCCGCACTTTGCTCCTTCGTGCAATGGCGGAAACGCTATTTACGCTGTTGCGGTCCGGTCAGTCAATTTCCGCAAGGGTCGTAATGAGGGCCACTGTGTGTAGTGAAGATGGCAGAAGTGGAGAAAGCCAGGGTGTTGGTGCTGGGAGATATGTTTGTGCATGGTTTACAACAGTATGCTCAATGCAGGCAAGTTGCAAAGAATTTTGATGTTAAATGAGTGGAGGTGGTGTGGAGCATTGTGCCTGATTGCAATGTACAGGGAATTGTACAAGTTTGTGAAGATATGGGCAGGATGAACAGTCCCCATGTGGTAGTTTTGCACTATGGTGCTTTCAATTTGGGCTATGTCAGTGCCCCTACTTTGTTGGCAGATTTGTAACACTTGGTTAAAGCAGTAATGAACATCCTTCCAAATGCCAAAGTATTTTTTTCTGGATTAGTACCTAGGGCAATATGGGACAATAGTTCAGTTTTTTGTCCTCAGCAAAAACAATGCTAGGTGTGTAATCAACCGAGGCATGTGTGCCTTCATGCTTAGAGCTGGTATGTTCTTCTGTAATAATGAGAATATTGATTCCAGTAATGCTGTTTATTTTAAAGAAGATGGCATTTCCTTATCTTTTATGGGAAATGCCATTTTGTTTTGGAATGTAAGGGTTGCTTTGGAGAAGGTTATGTGAAGATTTTAGGATTAAAGTAAGAAAAAAAAATACTAAATAACAGGTGTCTGTCAAGCATCTACAAAAAACCCCCCAAAAAACTGCTCTTTTCAGAGCCAACCTCAAAGGGGAAATGGGGCACACTATTTAAATTTACATTCACCACGCTCAGATTTTCGATATGTCCGCGGACATTGCGGTAGTCCACGGACATCGAAATCACTAGCTAGGGGTTCAGTATGTTCTATGTTACATGTATATAAAGTCAGGGATATTATGGTTAAGTTGTGCTACTAAAAACATATGAAATTCAGTAAAATAACTTTGTTAAAGGGACGTTATGGTTAAGTTGCGCTAATAAAAACCTATGAAATTCAATGAAAAAACTTTGTTAGAAGGGACGTTATGGTTAAGTTGCGCTACTAAAAACCTATCAAATTCAGTAAAAAAACTTTGTTAAAGGGACGTTATGGTTCAAAGTAAAACCGAAAAACCCCTGAAATTCGGCAGTTATGGTAAAATGAGCAACCATAACTCGCTCCACCGTGCACTGCTAACACCCCTTGTGTCCTATTCAAACAGTGTCACAAAATGAATGGTCATTTCTAACAGTGGGCCACTTTTTCATTGGTGCTCGAGACAATTTTACGTCCAAGTCCGACCCTGGTTGTAGAGCAAATTTGCAAACACAAGCTTTTAAGGCCTTGGTATTTAAGCTAACTGTTTTCCGTCCTGTTGTGCAGAACGAACAGCCCCGGGTTGAAGTGGTTCCTAGTGCTTACTTAAGACAGTTTGAAGATAGTGATGGTTACAGGTTAAATGCTCAGAGCATAGTGGGCAGTTGGTCACAAGTGCCCAGGTCCTGTTGAATTTTTTCATCACAAGCCACTGCTTCTTTTAAGGTGGTTTCTCGCAATACAACAGGGTTTAATTAATTTCTCCGTAACCAGAGTGGTCTATCTAAAGTAACTGGTGCTCAGGTGTTTACGTTGCAGGAAACTTGGCTCACTTCCCCTTGTGACTTAGATGGCTAGAGCATGGTCCACAAATTAGCAGCCCCTGTACTAAAGGGTTGCCCAAAATGCAGACTTTGTATTGGGGCCAAGTCAGTATATGATCTGGTTGAACTCCGAGATATTCCTGTCCATAAAATGGCTATGTGCCACATTCTCCAAGACATCTTTAGGATCTGAGCTACCACTGTTGCTAACATTATATGATCGTCCGGGTGATGACCTTACTAAGAGTCTCATGTTTGCAGACTCTTCGGTCTTGGTGCAGTTGTCACCCGGGCGCTGGTGTTATATTAACTGTCGACCTTAACGTTGATTGCACATATTCGTCTGTAACAGTTTCCAAGGATGGGAAAATATCAGCCACCCTGTTAAAAGGGCAGGATTGGCGGGAAGCACTCTTGGAAGATGATCTACAGATGGTCACTTCGAGCCCCATGGAACTGATGCTAACCTGGTCAAATGGAACATACAGCAGTTGCATAGATTTTATTTTTGTTAACTCTGTTATTTTAAAGTACTTCCCTGAATTTCATGTTAGTCCCATTGTCATAAGTGACCATGCTGCCCTTCCCATAAAATTCCAGTTAATCACAAATCAGCATCGGGAAGGTTAAAGTGAAAAACCTATTGTTAACTTACAGGGAAATAGACTTCAATGGTCTTTTCACAATATTAATCTTTTTAACTCAAATCTTAGTATTGTGACAAATGCTAACCTATTGAGACAACACAACTGGGATTTGAAAAGTTTGCTAGATTGTTGTTGTACATTTGCATCGAAACATGTCTGTAGGAAAATACAGTTAGGAAGGCTAGGGGCCCCATATGATCTGAGTATAGCTAAGAGAAAGAAACAGCTGAATGCTATCCTCCGTGCAATTCATAGAAACGGCAAAAGAAAACATAAAGCACTAGCCAGCTCTAATAATAAATGTTCGTTATGTGCATACACATATCATGAAATTTCAACTAACTGGCGTTTTATAAATATACTACTTAGTGCAAGTGACTCTAAGAAATTCTGGTTTCTACTATGCCCTTTTAGATCTGCTAAATCTGGCTTGGCTATATGTGGTATTACCAAGACTACCTGGGCCACTCATATTGCAAATACATTGGGCAAAAGCTGATCTTCAAATTTGTTTGTCTGGCGTTGCCAAGACCGGCTCACTGGTTTGGCACTATGTGAAGGAAGCTAATATTACTTCAATAATATTGAAGTCTAAATCATCAAGGGCCAATGGGCCAGACTGACTTTGTAACACAGTACTTAAGAATGATCCTCAATATTGCACTGAATTGTTAAGACTTTTGTTCCTACATGCATGTGTGAGACTGGCTATTTCCCTCCCATATGGCTAGAGTCAATTCTGATTCGTGTGTATAATAAAGGGCCACGTTCTGACACAAATAATTATAGATTACTGGCCATGTTAGAAAGCAGCTTGAAGATATTCACACTGCTCCCTTCCTGGTCCAACTTTAATTCCATTCTAAATATTACACAGACTGACTTTAGGAAGTAATTGTACAACCCATTCTATTTGGGTGCTCCTTACACTTATTTCTGATATCCTTCAAAATCCAGGATCCAATCTTTATATGTGTTTTGTGGATTATAGCTCTGCTTTTGACTCTGTTGACAAAGGAAGATTGTGGACTAAGTTGAACGACTGGGGTCTGGATACTTATCTTTTGTATTTCATTAAGTTGCTGCATAGTGACACAGTCGTAAGGGTGAGGTTGTCCCAAGATGGAGCTCCTACAGAAGCTTTTTGAACTAATGTTGGTTTGAAGCAGGGTTGCGTTCTCGCACCACTGTTGATAACCTATACGTGGTGGATTTTGCCTCTGCTTTAGAAGCTGCACACAATCATCTCCCCAGCTATGGTGATAAGAAGATACATTGTATCACTTATGCTGATGATACTGTTATATTCGACCATACACAAATGGGTCTTCAACGCTCGCTCGATGCCTTGAAAGAATATTCCGATCTCAATGGTCTTTGTGAAAATATTGGAAAGATGAAGATTATGACCATTGGAAGGTATAATTGGAAGGGTATATCGGCGGACTAGGTTTACATGGTTCTGGGCGGGTGAAGCCTGGAACAAGTCGTGGTCTATAAATATCTAAATAACATCGAAATCCACCAGTTTATGTCATGCTAATACGACTGCCTCTATGGCCTGGACAAAATGGTTGTTGCAAACAAATGTCATTGATAGACAAGGTTGCAGATCTATTGAGGCTAAACTCACTACATACAGAGTATCCGGGCTCGGATAGGCCCCTCGGCCTTTCCGCCCGTGGCCGGGCCGAAATCGTCCCTGGGGAGTGGGGGCCGGTTTCTGGGCATGCGTGGGCCGGTTTGGAAGAAAAAAAAAAAAGAAAAAAAAGATATATTTTTTTTCAATGTTTTCTTTTTTTTCAAAAAGCCTTTCATCCTTCTTAGGTCGATAAATGAGTAGCAACACAAGTTGGGTGATACTGTATGCATATTTGTTCTATAAAAAAGAGCTTAAGCGTAAGTGCTATACAATAACATGTTATTATTTGGCCTTGGACGTCCGCTTGAATTCAAAGTAATTTAGTGTACTTAGGAACAATGCTCTTTGATACCACTTCCAGTTTTGTCAAGGGGTGAAAGGTTGTGTTTCATCGAATCCTGGGATGTCACTTTGGGGTGGGGTCAAATTACATCACTTCCGGTGATGTCATCAGAGGTCAAGGGTCGTGAGGCGAGGGGTTGTCCACTTTTTTTGAGTCAAGTGGTGGCCCACTTTTTTTCTGGGTGACCGGGCCTATTTCTTGTCCCAGTCCGACCCTGAGAGTATGGGTCTGCCAGAATTCTGTACGCTCTGGAGATGCTGCCAGCTTGTTCGGTGTGTTGGCTGAAGAAAATCGAGGGAAAACCTTTAAGAACATTGTTGGATCTACCTGCTGCGGTTCCGATAGAAGTCATCCGACTGGAACTTGGCTTGCCTTCCTTATACATACTATGGATGCTGGCAGTGTGTACATTTTGGGCTATCATCCGTTGTAGTGATCCAGAGAAAGGAAGAATTTTGAGCTTAACCATGCATCATGGGCAATGTTGTTAGCATAGCTTTTGGTTTAAGGACATGCAAAATTTGGTTCTAAAATCATTGTGTGAATATTGGTGTGAATGGATTGTCTGAGACAATGGAGGTATTTTATACTTTTGCTTTTGAGAGGAAATCAAAGGATTATGATTGCATTCAGTCTATTAAATATCTGGCCATATATGCGTAAATATGTCCAATATTCTACTCAGGGAATGAACATCAATACTCTGTGTAATTATCTAACCAAACTATATACCCCTTAACTGCTACGATTCATTCTATGTATGTGCTTAGAAATTCTACCAGTCTATGAAAAAACAGGGACTTGGTTAGGTCTCAAAAGGGATGAGCACCTATGTCGCTTTTGTGACCAAGCAGTTGAATCTTCGAGGCATCTACTGACACAATGTATTTCATGTTTTAGCCTATATGAGAAGGGCTGTCATGAATTTCCCACATAATCAACTGACCAGTTTTGGAGCACTCTTTATGGTGCCAAATCTCTGGTAGTGACTGCCACTGCGTACCATATCTAGTTGCTGGTGGAAAAAAGATTGGATATGCTAAATGGCTAATTCTCGTTGAAATTCTACATGGATTATGAGAGTCCGGGCACAAGGCTAACAGTACTATTAGAATACCCCTAAACAAATGCTAAAGACATTTTCTGCTGAAGAATTTCGATGATGTAAAAGTTATTAGTTATTGTTGCTGTTTTATATTGAATCAATGTAATTTTACTCTTTTGACATATTTATTTGATTCTTTTGATGTATATATTGTCTGATGAATTTATGTGTTTTCTTTGTACAGTGTAAAGGTCATATGCTGACCAAAGACACAGGGACGTCATTTCACCAAAATGCCAGGGGTAGCGGAAGTGACATCACACGACCCTTGACCCCTGATGACATCACAGGAATTGATGTCATTTGACCCCACCCCGAAGTGATATCGCGAGAAGCAATGGAACACAACCTTTCACCCGTTGACAAAACAGGAAGTGGCATCACATAGCATTGTACACTACGAAAAAATATGGTTACGATATCACTATAATGTGATGTACATTTCATACAAGAATGGTTCGCTATATGTATCGTTAAGATCAGTGTGTATAGGCCCATATTACCTAATTACTGTGAATGCAAGCAGATGTCCATGACCAAATGATAATGATGTGTTATTATATAGCACTTACGCTTAAGCGCTTTATATAGAAAAAATATACACCCAATATCACCCAACCTGTTTTGGTACTCATTTATCAACCTCAGAAGGATGAAAGGCTGGGCGGAGGCGTTTAAGAACAGACTAAATCAGCGACTCACCCCCTGAAGTGTGCCTGAAATAAACCTTTAATGAGTCTAGCAATTATTGTATATAATTCCAGAAAGACACATTATTTGGTATTCCTGTTCTTTCTTATTTAGGGTCAGTGCTGAAAGTGTTACACTTGTTGCGCTCCTGTTCTTATTTTTCTTATTTTTTTTAAGGGGCCTGAACAAGAAAGCCAGAAGCAAAGAGCCACAGGGTGCTGGCCACAGCCCAGGAGCTTACATTTAAAAAAAAAAACTTTTTAAAAATGTTTTTTCTTTTTTAATAGAGGTTGCAATGGAGATCACAGAGGTCACAAGGGAGACCTCAGAGGTCACAGTTGCGACCTCTGGCGACCCCTAAATGATGTCCCTGCAAAGACACTTTATTAAAAAAAATGCAAAGGCAGTGTATCATCAGATGTGGCCACCCAGGGTCACCAAATGCATGTCCTGGGACAACACCATGAGCAGTGCAATACGCATGCAAGGACTGGAATTACCAATCTACAGTGCTCACACAAGTGCCTCTCCACCTTAAAGGTGACTCTGGATATCCACTCTTTCCATGGCTGATGGCCTCTCTGAGGAATCTCCAGATGCCGCAGGAAGTGGTGTACAACTAGGCCCATGTGAGGACCAGGGTGGTGATTGAGCTGACTTTTGGCCTTCTTGAGGCCCAATTCAGGTGCCTGGACAGGTCTGGGGGTGTGCTCATATACAGGCCAGAGAAGTTGGGACAGACTTTATTGGCCTGTGCAATATCGCACACTATCTGCATCAGGCACAACATACCCATGACCCCAGATCTAGACATTCCTCCCTTGGAGGATGATGATGCTGTCCTAGTCGGTCGCATGCACCCGTGCACCGAGCGCATTGAGGCCAGGGATGGAGGCATGACCCATCAAGAACTAATTGAGAACTTTTTCTGAGTTCCCCCTCCACTCAGCACTTCCCTTGCACCTTACTGTATATCATGCACAATCACAGTAAATATTTGCTTGAAAAAATTGAATGTCCAGACATTGCTTCAAGTGTAAAGAATGTATTTAACAGTAATGTGAATGCACCCATGCCTCCCCAAACACCCCCTCCAAACCCTGCCCAAACATCCCATCCAAAACCTCCCCCTTAACCTCCCCTCCACCTTCTCCCCAAACAGACCCAGCAGAGCACCCAGTCAATGGCATTGTCACTTGCGGGCCCTGTTGGCCTTGGGGCTCTTACCAGACTCCTGTGTGGGATTTAGTCTCTGTGACCCCCCCCAGAAACACCCCCCCACCTCCTCCCCAAACAACCCCTCCAAACCCTGCCCAAACACCCCATCCAACACCTCCCCCTCAACCCCCTCCACCTTCTCCCCAAACACACCCAGTAGAGCACCCAGTCAATGTCATTGTCACTTGCGGGCCCTGTTGTCCTTGGGGCTTTGCCAGACTCCTGTTTGGGATTTAGTTTCTGTGACTGGTGCCTTGGGCTGCCTTGCTGGGAGCCCTCAGTGATGGTCACGGATGTGGGGGAGTCTGACCCCTTGGCCTGCATATTGTCCAGGCAGAGTTGGACAGCATGTCTAAGGACCGCTACCACAGAGGTGATCTCATCTACCTATGTTATTATTCACCGCGACCGCCCACTCCCTAAACGGGGTGGATGGGTTGCGGTCATTTTTAGTGAGAAGTATACCGTTACTGAGCTACCATGCCCTCATACACTTAGTATGGAGGCCCTTTTTATTCGTTGCACTATCACGCCTTCTCGGATTATTCATCTTCTGCTCCTTTACTGCCCGCCGGGTCCTATAGGATCTTTTGGGAAAGGTCTAGCTGACCTCATAGCAAACCTGAACTTGCACTTTACGAATCTTGTGATGTTAGGTGACTTTAACTTGCATTCTAATATGCCAAGCTGTGCCGAGATTATTTATTTCTTTGATAGCGTCTCTGACCTACATTTGCACCA
This sequence comes from Ambystoma mexicanum, assembly GCF_040938575.1. Lineage (NCBI taxonomy): Eukaryota > Metazoa > Chordata > Amphibia > Caudata > Ambystomatidae > Ambystoma > Ambystoma mexicanum. The sequence goes on from NC_090925.1 coordinate 681,953,007, forward strand.
ACTGATTCAAGCTCCAACTCATCTACATGGTAATATTGTTGACCTAGTATTTGCCAACGACTCTTTGCTATGCCCTAGCTCGGTTGAGCCAGTGACATGGTCTGATCATCATTTAGTCTTGTGCTCATTCTTGCCAGTTATTTCTCCCTGTAAACTTCTCCCCCCCAAGACGCTTCTACGCTCCTGGCGCTCAGTCGACCCGAAGGTACTCAGTGGGCCTCATTACAACCCAGGCGTTAAGGGCTTAACGGCGCCGTCGGCGCCGTTAACCCTTAACGCCTGATTACCATTTTAACGCCTGCTTTTAGCAGGCGTTAAAATGCAAGGCGCTAACCCGCCTTGGTGCTAATTACAGCACCGTAATTTACGGTGCCGTAATTAGCGCCTTCCCCACTCCCATAATGCCCTATGGGGCAAAAATGGGAATGGGGAAGGTTAAATGGGGAATGGGGATTTACCGCCCCACTCACCTTAGAATGGGGCGGTAAATCCGCCATCCACCATGCTGTAAAAGGAGTTTACACCATGGCGGTAAAGTAGGGAACTTACCGCCTGGGTTGTAATGAGGCCCAGTGCCCATATAGCCTCCAATTGTGCCTCCTTGAGGCCTCTATCCTTAACCTCACTTCCCCACGCTTTGATGACTGCTGCTGATCTCTACACTCCATTAAAACTGACTCAAGGTCGCAGACTACCTTCCCAACCCTGGTTTATGGACCAGCTCAAAACTGCCCATCTACAACTCAGACAAGCTGAGCGTAAATGGCGAATTAGCTACAATCCTGAGCTTAGAGACCTATACGAACTTAACCTGTCCACCTATCTGGCCAGTATTAAACTGGCGAAATCCACATTCTTTGCTCAGAAAATTGAAAATGCCTTGTGCAAACCTAAAACTATTTTCTCCATCGTACACTCCCTAGCCTCTTCAGAGACACTTACCTCTATGCTTAAGCCCTCGGAAGAATTGTGCAACGACCTTGCCTCCTTCTTTATCACAAAAATTGAGGCCATTCGAGCTAATTTTGCTAAATCGCCTGCGATACTGTCCCCTGGTACCCCTGGCTTTGTGCCCGCTCTTGCTACTGACTCTCTTGCTAGTTGGTCCACCTTTCCACTATTTACCGAAGCAGAAGTCTTGGCAGCCATCCTAAAGATTAAATCTTCCTCCCCCGAGGATGCCATTCCTGCCGCTATTATGAAGACGATTGCCCCTGACATCTTGACTGATATCACAATGGCTATAAACAATTCCTGCCAGTCTGGACTGGTTCCCCCGGAGTTGAGATCCGCGAGGGTCATTCCCCTCCTTAAGAAGCCTTCCCTGGATCCCACTATTCCTCCTAATTTTCGTCCCATTTCTTTGCTCCCCTTTCTCTCTAAACTGTTGGAATCTTTGGTTACACCTCTTTTGTCTTCTTTTCTGGAATCCTCAAAAATCTTTAATCATGCTCAGGCTGGTTTCAGGCCAGGGAGACGTACGGAAAGTGTGTTAGTCTCTGTGCAGGACGATATGACCAGATTAGTCAATGCGGGAGGAGTTGGGGCTTTGGGCCTGTTAGATCTATCCGCCGCATTTGACACGGTTGACCACCCCATCCTCCTCGCTTGCCTGTCACAGACTGGAATATCTGGCTCTGTTCTTGCTTGGTTTACTTCTTTTCTTTCAGAACGCACACAGACCCTCCCCATGCCACCCTTTCTCTCCTCCTCTTGTCCCCTCACTTGTGGTGTCCCTCAGGGATCCTCTCTCTCGCCGATTTTGTTTAACATATACATCTGGGCCTTGGTCTGTCTCATCCGCTCTTATGGGCTAAATTGTTACTCTTATGCGGATGACACACAAATCCTGATCCGTTTGGATCAGGAGCAATCTGAGGTCTCAGCCTGCCTCCATGACTGCCTTATGGCAGTCGGGATCTGGATGGATCAGAATTGGCTAAAGCTAAATGGAGATAAGATGAAGATACTGTTGGTGGGAGGTCCCCCCAGCCCCTTACTGTGGACCCCTGCCTTTTGGCCCTCCTCCCTGGGCCCTTTACCTGTTCCAGTCAGCAAAGTGAAGAACCTAGGGGTTATTCTGTCTGCCTCCCTGTCCATGTCCAACCAGGTTACGGCCGTCTGCCAGTCCGCCCACCATCAGATCCGGGTCCTTAAGAGGGTCATGCCTATGATCCCAGAAGCCCTCTGCCCCCCGTGGTGGCTGCGCTAGTCCTTACACGGCTAGACTATTGTAATTCGCTGTATCTGTCGCAACCCATCTGCCTTATTCATCGACTCCAGCGTATGCAGAACCTTGCAGCTAGGTTAGCCACTGGTTCTCCCTATGGTGCTCACATTTCACCAGTGCTCCGCCAACTTCACTGGCTTCCGGTGTCTCAGCGAATTCATTTTAAATCACTGTGTATCGTCCATCGGGCAATCCACAGTCATGGAGCTGAATTCCTGCAGTCTAAATTTTCCCGATACTCTCCGGATCGGGATCTCCGTTCTGCTACCTCTAATCTACTCATTGTTCCTAGATTCAACCGGGAAAGGCTCAGCGGTAGAGCTTTTTCTATTGCCGCAGCCAAACTTTGGAACAATCTCCCTCCGCTACTTAAGGCCACTTCTAACCAATCGTGCTTTAGAAGAGCTTTGTAAAATAAATCTATTCTAGTCCCTGGCTTTCTCACCAGTTCTTCCTTTATTGAGCAGTTCCTCTCTAGCGCCATGATGCCTTTGGGCGACCGTGCGCTTTATAAGTTGAAATAACATAACATAACATTCCCCTCCCTCAATCTTTGTGTAAGGGTGACGAGGGCTGCAGTTGCATGGCCTCAGGACTTGGCACTCCTGTGGCTGGAGACCTGCATACACTCCCTCATGAGTCTCATCTCATGTAGCCTTTCCTGTGCTATTGCAGTGAGTTAACTCTTCTGGGTCTCTATTGCATGCAGGCATGCATCAATGCTACAGAGGCTGGGCAGTGAAAATGATGGGGGGCTATGGGGTGACGAAGGGCTGTAAAAGGCTGAGGGGTATGTTGTGACATTGTCGTCAACCTCCTCCTCCAAGACAACCTAGCCACGATAGCCTGGTGGTTGCTGTGCCCGTGGTGAAGTGGAGGGCACAGGAGGGACAATGGGGACAGTGGGGCCACTGACCACAGGTGTGGTGGTTGCAGCTGTGCCACATGCAGTGGTCAGTGCTGGGGCTGATGTGCTGATGGTGGGGCGGATGGTGTCTGTGCTGTGGCAATTGTACTGCCCTGCTGCCTAGACCTGCTTGCCTTTGCAGGTCTGTCTGCAGCTGCTCGGCCTGGTGACGGTCCTGGGCCGTCACTGTCCGAGGACTGTGTGTCTGCTGGGAAGAGATGAGCATGATGTTAGTATTCTTGGTGCCACGACTGTGGCCTTCCATTTCATTCATGCCCCATTGTGTGTGTACTGCACTTGTCATGAGGATTCTCTGGTATGTTGGCTCCGATGTGTGCATCTACCTGCGGGTGGTGGGGGTGCACATTGCATGTTGTTCTGTTAAGGTGGCCTGTTGTGCATGTGATGAGCCTACGATTCATGTCCTCTCCTCCCTTGGCACACATGTGTGGGACTGTACATATTGGCAAAAGTGCTTCTGCATGGCTACTTCTACCCACATCCCCTTGCATGTGTGTTGGATCGGGCCATTTGCTGTGTTTGACGTGTGTTGGACTCTGCGTGAGAATGCATGTATTTGGATGCAGGAATAGCATTTAAATGGGTTTTTTTGTACTTACCATCATCTTTGGTCCCGGCTCGTGCCTCTGCAGTGCCAACACCCTTGATGCCCTCCAAGTGCAGGATGGAGCTGCACCTTTCTTCGCAGGGCATGTGGGTGAGGGGTGACAACGTCCCACCTGTGGCTGAGGATTCCCTCCTGTGGGTGGTGATGATTTTGCGTACCCTCAGGTGCAGGTCATCCCAGCTCTTGAGGCAGTCCCTGGCTGTGCGGGGGCAGTGCCCACGGCTGTCACGCTGTGAGCAGCCTCCCGCCATATGGCAGTTTTATGCTTTTGGCTGGTTTTGCAGTGTCCAACCCCAAACAGCTCATTGGCGTGCCGGACAACTGTGTTCCCTAATGGTGTCAGTTCTGCCTCAGAGAAGTTTGGTTTCCTGATGCCGACGTCAAGGGACATGTGCCATCTTTTCCCGTGGCATGGTTTAGGCCTCCTCTCGCACTGGATGGTAACAGGAAATGGGAGATTGACAGTGGATTGTGTTTTTCAAGATAGTCAACGGCAAGCTTCCCGTTCCGTTGGTGATGCGATTTCCGGAGTCGCTAATTCTGGCACCAGTGATTCGGGCCGTTTGGGTGCTGGTATCAGTGTAACAAGCACATATCTGCCAGTAAAACCGGCAAATTATTGTTGCCTGTAATACCAGCGTGTTGTTATTACCATTTCCAGCGGTCGATGAGCACGCAACGGCAGACTCAGAATACACCAGCAATTCCGGTGATTGCCCTGCCGGTAACACTGGCACTCCAGTATTATTGCTGCTCTACTGGCGTACTCGTAATAAGCCCCACAGTCTCAGTACAATAGCTCAGAGGATGAGTGATCACGTTGACACCATCAGTTTGTGTTTAACCTTTAGTTCACTGGCTTGAGTCCTGCTCTCAAGTCCTGCCGGTTAATGCATCTACAGAAATGATCTGCTCGCAAATTCAAATGTACAGATTATGAACCCAGCAAGATCAGTGAGTTAATGCATCTGCTGCAAGAAGATTATGCAACATGTAGACCACAGGTTCAAATCCCTGCAAAATATCTGAACCGGTTATTTTGTTTTCCTCAGAGATGTTATTTATAACTTGTAGGTTAGCGGGTGGCATCCCTGGACAGCCAATTAGGCATTTCACCTTTCTGGGGTGTATAAACTAGAGACCATTAGGTTTTGTAACCGCGTAATGAAGCCTGTTGTTTACAGACATGAGACAATTGTGTGGTGTGTGGTAAATAAACTGTCTATAGGACCCTCTGCAAAGCACATTTTAGAGGGCGGCCGCGCGGGGATCTGGGGGAGAAACAGATTTCTGTGGAAACTAGGAAATATGACATGTGTACCAAAAGATGCTCAGCATCAAGAAGGGGGGTGAGTGAGGAAGTCCTGGAACATGAGGACAGCAGTGAGAGGATGCCCTTCCGGGCTATTGGGGGTTTCTGTACCTGGGAGGTCGGAATGGAGAGTTTCTGAGGGGAGGCAAGAAGAACCAGGTCTGTTGGTAGGCAGAGTTGTCCAATGGTTCCATGTCCTGAGGGGCACCCTATACCACTCCTGGGCTTTGCTTTTACCTTGGTCTTACTCAGCGGCAGCTGATGAATATTTTAATTGGAGGGGTGAACATGTTTGCCCTGAAATATGCGTGAGGCCCCGAGCATAGCGAGGGAGCCTGAACCAACCAAGGGGAGTTTTGGGGGATTCTTCCCGCAGAGACATTTTTTTAAATAATGCTTTTTAAGAGGGTGAGTTTTACAGCACACTTTCTGCGAAAAATTGGGTAAAAGGTTGCACAGTTTGCAATCGGTTTTGTATGGGAGCACTTTCCAATGCATTTTCATTATGTCTTTGCCCGCAGTGTATCTCAGTATAAAAACACTGCCGCATACGGCTATGAAGGGAGGAGAAACAGTGGCAGGTGGCCACTCTGTCATGCACTATGCTTACTTTCAAAATCTCTCAGCATGACACATAGCCTTCTGCAAAGCCATCAAGACACTGCTACTTCTCTCAATAATGAACTATACGCACACGCTGTTCCCACTATGTCTGCCCTGACTAAGGATATGAAACTCCTCTACAAAGCGTGTAAAGTCCCGACAAATGTTTTCTGCGCATGCCTGATGCATGCCTCAGGTATCTTAGTTCATTACCTGCAAAATGTCTGATGTATGCCTCATGTAACTAAACTCATCACATGTAAAATGTATGATCGATGCCTCATGCAACTAAGTCCATTAGTTGCAACAGCGGCTCAATGCCTCTGGGCTGTTTGCGCGCTTTATACATTTAAATAAAAATAAATGACAGGATGATGGCTGCTGTCTGCAAGCACACATGCCTTGCAGGCTCTCATTTGGGGTGCCATCCCAAATGAGGACCCTCAAAGCTTCTGTCCCTGCAGGAACCAGATTGCAGCAAAGCTGCACAGCCTGTAGAAAGCCATGAGAGCGCCTAATGTTAATGTTCCTCGCATGCCTTTCTATGGGCCGAGCTGCAGGCGGGACTCAGTGAGGAAATTGTCAATTATTTGAACACCCTGATTCTGTGGGCTGAGGAAGAGGAGCAGAGCGGAGGTAGCAGGCATGGAACCGATCCCCACCATCATCGGGTAAGTTTGCATGTGTGTCTGAGAATGCAGGGGGAGGTGAAGTTTCCAGTGTGTGTGTGGAGGGGGTTTATTTCACATGTTGTAAATACTGGCAGTATTGGACAGAGTTATCAAGACTTGTGTTCTTGCCGGGTCAAATACTGTCATTTTGGTGACAAGGTCAACACAAGTGTCTTCCTATAGGTTCAAACAGTGTTATTTTTGGGGAAAAACACCAGGAGTGTAATCTTATAGAGCAAGACAATGCACTCACGGGTGTTTTCTTGTGGGGCCAAATACTGGCTTTCCTGTGCAAAGCCATGACAATTGTGTTTTTACAAGGTCAAATACTGGCAATATTTGGCCAAGCCAACATGAGTGTCTTACAGCGGCAAACTTAGGCAATATTTGGCAAAGCCATTACAAGTGTGTTCTGAGAGGGACAGTACAGTAGTACCATCCCCATTCAGCAAAGCCATCATGAGTGTGTTCTTAAACTGGCAGTACTGGCTTTATTGGGCAAAGCCAAGAGGAGTGTGTTCTTACAGAGGCAGTACTGGCCTTACTGATTAAAGACCTCATGAGTGTGTTCTTTTTTTTACACTACTGGCACTATTGGGCTAAACTAGTATGTTCTCACAGCAGCATTTTTAGCCTTAATGGGTAAAGGCATCTTGTGTATGTTCTCACACTGGTATTAATGGCCTTGTCGGGCAAAGCCGTCAGGAGTCTGGTATTATAGTGTCAGCACTGGGATTATTAAGCAAAGCCAAGATAAGTGTGTTCTTGCATAGACAGTACTGGATCTATTGAGCAAAGCAATTATGGATGGGTGTGGCCTTAGAGTGGTAGTACAAGCTTTATTGGCAAGCCCCTCATGAGCGTATTGTTACAGTTGCAGAGCTAGCATTATTTGGAAAGCCAGTATAAATGTGCTCTTACAGTAGCACTACTGGCTCCAAAAGGCAAATGTAATATAAGCGTGTTCTTGCAGTAGACATTTCAGCATATATTGCGGGGAATGGCATCCTGAAAATGCACCAGAAAATGCTCTTGTCTACTATTGTTGACCTGTGCCATCAGATGTTTGGAGCTTAGCCTGCAGGTGCGCTGGTGTGCTACTCGTGACTGCTTTGTAGATGACACATACGGTCTTGAACAGTATCCTGGCTTGGAGTGAAAGCAAATGTATTTTGCTTGGGATGGGGGTAATTCAGTCAAATTTCCATGCTCCTATAACAAGACGTGCTGCAGCGTAGTGGGCTGCATTTAGGGGGAGCTAAGTGAGCAGCTGGGATTCCTGTCAGGAGAGCATTTCCTCAATTGATGTGCGAGACTACAAGGGCCTGCACTTTGGTCCGGAGGTCCTGTGGTGGGATGAAAGGTTTGATGTTTCGAAGGGTAGAGATTCTGAGCCAGGCTATGTGTTTCTGGAAGGACAGGCTGCTACCAATGGTGAAGCCTAAGAATTTTGCTGAGTGTGAGATTTGTGGATCAAATCCTTCTAGGCTCATATCATTGAGCCGTTGTTGGATAAGTTGTTTTTTAGCAGGTGGACCGATGAGGATGAATTAAGTCTTGGATGGGTTTAGTTTGAGGTAGGCAGTCAACATTCAGGACTGGATGAGGGCTAGGTGATTACGGAGACGAATGATGCCCTGTGTGCTATTTACTCTCATGTACAATTGAGTATTCAGCACGTATTGGTGGATGGCTATATTGGGATCTTTGAGGAGGGTGACCAAAGGCTCCATGTAAATATCAAAAAGGATTGGGGAGAGGATGGAGCCTTGGGGGTCTCTGCAAGAGACATTGAGTCAGTTAGAATATAAAAAGTTCATTTGAACAGCAACAGCCTGGTGTCTGCCTGAGAGGTAGGAGATAAACCAATTCAGGATGGTGACAGAGAATCCCATCTTGTAAGCAAGGAGGGAGAGAAGGATGAGGTGGTTGATGGTGTCGAATGCAGCTGAGAGGTCAAGGAGGACAAGGAGGCATGAGTCACCCTTATCTATGATTTAGAGGGCATTATCCACCACCTTGATGGTGTCTGTCTCGATGCTACACTTGGGACATAACCCTGACTGGTAGTCATTTAGAAGGTGGAGTTGTTCGATTCAGGATGGTAGTTGTCTAGCAACTACTTTTCCCAAAACTTTGCCAATAAACAGGAGGTTCATAATGGGCCGGTAGTTGGCTAGGTCGTCAGGATCTAGGGTTGCTTTTTTCAAAAGTGGTTGCACAAGACCAGTTTTGAGGGTGTCCGGGAATGGCCCTTCTGCGAGGGAGGCATTGATGATGCTGAGGAGCGCATGGAGTTCCGAGCCCGTAAATTGTTTAGTGATGGAGGCTGGAATTACATTGTCAGAGTAAGAAGTAGCATTGAGGGAGGCAATCATATTTAGGAGATCTGGGGGTAAGAGAGGAGAGAATTTGGTCCAGAGGGGCCATGGGCATGCCGGGGTGCATGGGATGCTAATGTTGTGAGAGGTTGATTTGATGGTCTCTCGGATTTTGTCTATTTTTTCCATTTAACATATGTTGATTCCATCACATTTTTCCTGAGTTGCTGATACCTCGGGATCAGGTGAGGGTTTGGTACAATACTTTACTAATTCAAAGAGGGCCTCTCTCCTGTTGGAAGTTGCTGCAATGGTGGTGGAGTACTAAATAGCTTTGGCCTTGGTAGTCAGACTCCTACGGTTTGCACTGAGAGATTTGGGGTTGGTGAAGTCTCCCAAGTTAGGATTTTTACGCCACTGTTTCTTTAGGGCTCTGATTGTGCATTTGTTTGAGGTTAGCTCGGGGGTCTATCATGGGGCGGATGGTTTGGTCTTTCACCGGCTGGATTTCAGGGGGCATGGGTGTCCACCAGTTTCACAGCATAGTTGCTGAATAATTCCAGGAGGCCCGATGCATTCCCTGTGGTGGGGACGTCTGCTAAGTTTGCTTCCAGCGCATTGCCCGGGAAGGTTTTGAATGAGCTGTGTTGAGTGATGGCACGTTTAGCTTGTCCTTTGTGAGCCGTAGTCGAGTCGGTGACTGATAATGGGATGTTGGCGTGGTCAGACCAGTCACGTGGGATAGGGTCTGAACAGGTGATGCAGGGGGATGATGTGAAGAATAGGTATAGGGTGTTGCCTTTGTTGTGCGTGGGGGGAGAGCACAATTTGCTAAAGGTCTATGAAAGCTGACAGTGTGAATAGCGTGCTTGGAGAGTGGTTGTCTGCCAGGGACATTAAAATCCCCAGGAAATACATTACTAGAATGTGCCAGCACTACTTAGTGTTAGTAGCTGAGTATTAATATCAAGCTATACTGTCTGCATTGTGTGGGTAGGAGACTGGAACACCCTACCAGTCAGTTTAAGAAATGGTAAAAAAATTGTTGTGTTCCCAACAGTCGTGCGCTCAATAAAAATGGCTTCCCAACGAAGAGGGCAAATTGATCTTGTTAGATAGGTTTAAACTGAATAATAAGTCTTATTCCGTTTTGTACATGGAAAAATATGTATTTAACAAATTCAAGTGAAAACAACCTGATGAATTAGCCAACAATCACCATTTAATATACGTGCCTATTGTTTCGCCTTTCTGTGGCTTTCTCTAGGCTAAGAGGTGATTTACCTGTTTGATTGGTATCATTAAACACGTTAAAGATACATTTGACATCTGTACCTCATTACAGCAAATCCTTTAGCATTTTACTGTATATGAATTTTGTCGGTCTTGAACAGGTATGTGCATACAATGTGTATCTGATTCTCAGCAAGCTCTAGTTAAATCACAATCTCATTAGTACAAAGACATTTCTTCATATCATTGGGGAGTTCAATCGACTGGGGACAGTGGAGGAAGCAAGATTGGAATGTTTGAGTAGGAGAAGTCTCTAAAGGTAACCACATGGACCAACAAGATCCACATCTAATGGTCGACTTGCAACAACGCGTCTGCAATGGGGTAACCAGGGAACCACTTATGCAGGAATACATGCTATATTACTGTTACTCATGCCCCCCTGATTGCTGGGGACTCCGGACATCCCCTGCAAACCTGGTTGAAGACACTGGCCCTCATTACGAGGTTGGAGGAAACCATGCCGCATTTAGCGGCATGGTTGCCTCCTTACTGCATACCGGGCCCGCGTTCCTCAAATGAGGACTTACCGGGCCATCCCAACCTTGGCAGACCCGGTAATTCCTCGTCCAAGGAACCCGGACCCGATCCATCCCCATTCCCATTCGAGCCCCCATAGGGCTCAATGGGGATGGGGATGGAGCTTACAACGGGCCCGTTAATAACGGGCCCGTTGTTAGCTCCCTGGTCTCCTCGTGGGACCTGGTATGGACGCCTGGTTTTACCAGGCACCCATTGCGGGTCCCGCGAGGAGACCTCGTGATAGGGCGGTACCGGTGCCGGTAAACCCATTCCACCAACCTTGTAATGATGGCCACTGTCACGCTTTTTTGTGGCACAAAATCAGCAGTCGTACAACTGTCCGCACATCATCTCCCGGAAAACAATAGATGTTTGGTGTGCTGAAGCACGATTTCTGATGTCTTTAAAGAACAAAGTTAGGGTGGCTTGCAATATAAACCAGGCAGCATATGTATGGTAAAACAACGTGCTGTCCACCACACAATAACGCTATCAGGCCAATGCGTCCATGCCTGATCAGCGAGATGTCCATGCTGCTTGGGAAGCCTGACATCGCTATCATCATCAACATGTGGACAATGTAGATGGGATGAGGAATATTTTATTAAGAAACTACTTCAGCTGTTGTGATTTATGAACCCTCCTTTATTTATCACAAACATTTAACCAAAAGCAGCCATCCCTCTTCCAAATCCAACAAAAGAACCCAAAAAAAGGAATGGACTCCTCCAATGATCTTATAAAAACATATCTTCAAAAGGCGTGGTCGAAAAAAAGGACAGTTCTTCAAGGGTTGGAGTCCAGCAAAAATACAATGTTGCGAAACACATCAAATGTTTCATTCATTACAGACCCATTTTCTTAATGTGCACCCATGTGACCTTTGATGCAACTTGTTCAGACCCCTCCCCAATGTCAATTCATCATGTGCATACTGTGACGAGGTCACATGTTTTGGGCTGACTGCGAGGGAAGAACCATGGGGGCCTGGAGGCACTATATGCTGCAGAATTCGGGGCTCAGAAAATGAAAGGGTTGGGTCCCACAGGTTTCCAAGCCCTTCAGTATCCTAGGAAACAATACAGATGGCCCAAGACCTAAGGGCCCCCAAGCCGGAAGAGATAAGGCATTGAAAGGTGTGGGGAGGCTGAGGGGGCTGGTGGCGTGGGGGGGTACAGAAAAAAGCAAGTGTTGTGATGGAAATCTGGGTGTTCCTGTCAATGTAAGAAGTACGCCCTATCAGCTTCAGGGACAATGGAATAGCTTTCCCAGGAAGGCAAATTCAGACCACCTCCTCTGTCAACCCTTATCCACCGTCAGACTTCTATAAACCCATTGTCTCTATCACCAGATACAAGTTACTTGTGTGTTTGGTGTTTGGGGCACCAACAGCCAAGGAGGCTTTGCTCATCACCAAGACCCTCCCCTTAAAACCCATCACCCACAAAAGCAGGTTAAACCCCCTACGTGCCCAACCCCCAGTTATTTGGCAAAGTCTGCAAGAGCTACAATTCTCTGTTCTCCAACAAATGCATAATTTATCTTTAGATAAATTCCAAATTCAAAGTGAATTTGTCACCGTCCTTGTACACAAGGGAGTGAACGCATAGCATGAGGACCTACGCAGGGGTTGACTTGGAACTAAAAGAGGCCCTGGCAATAATGTTCAAAGAAGCCCCATATTACACATTTTCAGCAAACCCAACCATTTTTCTATGGGAACATTTGGAAAATACCACACAAAAGAAGCCCAGGGTGCAGAGGCCTACCGGGAAATCTCCAGAGTTCTGTATGGGCCAGACCACCCCTGAACCCACGAGAGATGCTGCGGCCACCTGGGCGTCCGTTATAAACACACAAACATATTCAACAAAGGTTTTCATGTTAGCAGGACAGAAGTGCTAGTAACTTCAGAACTTCCCTTGGAGTAATGGCCACCTGTGGGGTCGTACAGATGCCACATTGTTCTACCGCATGTCGTGAAGACGGGGTTAGCCACAGCTCTAAACAGAATGATCTAGTAGGCGGCAGACTGTAGATGCCCCGTTTGGCAGCTCGCTCCACGGAGCAGCATCATTGTGTATAGGCCCTGTATAAATTAACTATCATATCATATCATCGACAACTGCAGAACACATCACAGCCTGTAGGGTCTTAAGTTCAAATTGTAGTAACCAATTCTGGCACGGCTCGGGTCACGCACCACAGCTGAACATAATTTGGCATTCGCAGTCCTAAGAGGTAGGTTCATGGAAGCATAAAACTCAGCTGCAGTTAGTACCAGATGTAGTGGTTTTTGTTGGAAGAACATTAGCAATGTGGGGCAAAAATGATGAACAAGCAGAGTTATCAGAGCAGTGCAAGCTGGAGGAAGTGGTAGAGGCCAGGAGAGTCAGAAGGAGAGAGAGTGTGTGAGAGAAGGAAGAAAAGGCAGACTAAAGCAGGAGGGCATGAAAGTAGACAGAGAAACAGGAACACCCAGAATAGAACAGGAGGGGAGAGGACTAGGGTACGGGGGGCAAAAGCAAAAGGCAGATATGATCTGGAATGGAGAGGAGTGAACAAAAGAGGCATACATTTGCTGTAAGGAAGAGGAGTGATAATAGGTCTGATGGGAAGAGGAGAGAACAAAAGAGTTGGAACCCATTGGAGGGAAGAGCGATGATCTTAGAGGGTGGCATACACCAGACAGACCTGCCAAGTAGAGAACAGAGCAATTTTAAGGAGAACTAAGCAATAGAGTGGAGTATGGAGACAAAGACAAAGCGAGAAGACAGAATGGTGGAAAGCCAGAATCACAAGGAGGAGAAGAGCAGTTATGAGGGCAGATGAAGAAGGCCCAGTTGTTGCAGCAGCCCATAGAGAAGGAGAGGAAACGCAATAGAAATGAGACTAGGCCAGATGGCTGAGGAAGGGGACAGGGAGGACCTGAAAGGACCTTTGCTGGCCAGGGCAGAGGCAGAGACACCACCCAGTATTTCAAACAGCAAACCAGAATCTCCCAGGATCCAGTGAGATCTGGGAAAATGTGACCCAGGTGTAGCATGATGTGTAATCATACCTAAGGTTGTGGGTCTGCAGATTGTGGAATGTCTTTGAAGTCAATATATCTTTGGTAAGCACATTGAACCAAGTGTCAAAGTGCAGAAATACATACATGACCACATCAAGATAAAGTGGTGCCAGACCTGGCACCTGGATAGAGTTGTCTAACACCCCATTGGGGCATCCTGAGCAATTCCGAATAGTCCAATATAACAACTCTCCAGAAACAGTAGATGATAATTGAATGCAAACACATTTTTGTTTCGTGTGGAAAGAGCAGCAAGAACATTCTGTGCTGGTAATCAATACTTGGAGTTAATTAGAATTAACTTGTGAATGCTTTTTAAAGAAATAATCCACAGGTCTTCCTGGCTGTCTAACCTGCGGCACGTCATAGTATATATGAGCGAACTCACCAGAGCTTCAGCTTTTTCATTAATGATTAATGAGATATTTATAATATTCTCGGAAGTCCGGGGTTTCAGGGTATCGAATGGCCAATGAAAAAGTTAGCAACTATAATACTTTGAACCTTCTTTCAAATGATCAAGAGCCTTATTTGTTATAGTTGAGTTGCTTGCATTTTTAAAAGATGGGACATTTTGAGAAAGGGCTCCAAAGTGAGGCACAATGTGATGTGAGTTGGTGACACAGCACACATTGCTCCTTCTGCATTTAGATTAGGGCTGTGCCGAATAGCGTATTTAGTATTCGGCCGAATACCAAATATTTTGTCAACTATCCGGCCGAAGCCGATTATGAAGCCGAATAGTTCTCCAAACTTGAAAAAACACACTTATTAAAAAAACAAATAAAGCACCATTTTAAATGCATTCTATACTTTTATTTCTCTTCATTGTAATTAATGTAGCATCTTTATTTAATGTGTAAAAGTCACAAAAAAAGCAGATTTAACCAACATGAAGAGTACAATTGTACACAAGGTTGTTGCATATTCAACACCAGTGCCAGTTAAAGTAGGAGGCTTCACAAATGCAAAAGGACTAGGTTGCAATGAACAAAATGGATATTGCAATTTGCAACTGCCTTTGTGAATCAGAAGCATTGAATTCTCTATACCATGGGTGCACAACATACCACCCCTGGGCCAGTTATGGCCCGCCATGCCATTTTGTCCATCCCGCGAGGCACAAAGACTTTCCTAATGGAGGGCAGTCTGCAAGCAGCATCGGCCACCCTCCATTAGGAAAGTCTTTGTTGTCTTCCGGGCGGACAAAACACTGGCCCTCATTGGCTCAGCACACACGCACCACGTCGCTCCTACAAGCCACGTAGTGCGTGTGTGCTGCACCAATGGAGCGCCAGCACTACAGCTTGCGTGGTCCATAAGGCTTGATGCCGGAAGGCATTTCAGCCTTGCCACGCCAGCTGTAGTACGACTCCAGTGCCCAGTTACCTCACCAGCGTTCCAGCTTACCTGCCTTCCAGCACGTCTCTGGTAAGTGGTCTGTGTGTTTATGTTTGTGTGTCGGGTCTGTTTTGCTGTATGTTTGTGTTGTGTATGTTGAGATGGGGGGTGAGGGGCTGTCGGGTGTGCATGAATGTTTGTTTTTGTATGTTTGTTTTGTGTATGTTGAGATGCGGGGGTGGGGGTGTCGGATGTGCATGAATGTTTGTTTTTGTATGTTTGTTTTGTGTATGTTGAGATGCGGGGGTGGGGGGGTTTCGGATGTGCATGAATGTTTGTTTTTGAATGTGTTGTGTATGTTGAGATGCGGGGGTGTGGGGGTGTCGGGTGTGCATGAATGTTTGTTTTTGAATGTTTGTGTTGTGTATGTTGAGATGCGGGAATGGGGGGTGTCGGATCTGCATGAATGTTTGTTTTTGAATTGTTGTGTTGTGTATGTTGAGATGCGGGGTGGTGGGGTGTCGGGTGTGCATGAATGTTTGTTTTTGAATGTTTGTGTTGTGTATGTTGAGATGTGGGGTTGGGGGTGTCGGGTGTGCATGAATGTTTGTTTTTGAATGTTTGTGTTGTGTATGTTGAGATGCGGGGCTGGGGGGTGTTGGATCTGCATGAATGTTTGTTTTTGAATGTTTGTGTTGTGTATGTTGAGATTCGGGGTTGGGGGGGTGTCCGGTGTGCATGAATGTTTGTTTTTGAATGTTTGTGTTGTGTATGTTGAGATGCGGGGTTGCGGGGGTGTCGGATCTGCATGAATGTTTGTTTCTGAATGTTTTTGTTGTGTATGTTGAGATGCGGGGGTGGGGGGTGTCGGATCTGCATGAATGTTTGTTTTTGAATGTTTGTGTTGTGTATGTTGAGATGTGGGGCGGGGGAGGGTGTCAGATGTGCATGAATGTATGTTTTGGAGTGTAAGTGCGGTGTATGTTGAGATGCAGGGTCTGTATGGGTGCATGCTTGCTAGTTTGTATGCTGATTTGGGGGGTGGGAGCTCTGGTCTGTATGGGTGCATGATTGAGAGTTTTTGTGCTGAGTTGGGGGGTGGGGGGTTTGGGTCTGTATGGGTGCATGCTTGAGAGTGTGTGTGCTAAGTTGGGGTGGGGTTTGGGTCTGTATGGGTGCATGCTTGAGAGTGTGTGTGCTGAGTTGGGGGTGGGGTTTGGGTCTGTATGGGTGCATGCTTGAGAGTGTGTGTGCTGAGTTGGGGGTGGGGTTTGGGTCTGTATGAGTGCATGTTTGAGTGTGTGTGCTGAGTTGGGGGGGTTTGGGTCTGTATGGGTGCATGCTTGAGAGTATGTGTGCTGAGTTGGGGGTGGGGTTTTTTGGTCTGTATGGGTGCATGCTTGAGAGTGTGTGTGCTGAGTTTGGGGATTGGGGGGTTCGGTCTGTATGGGTGCATGTTTGAGTGTGTGTGCTGAGTTGGGGTGGGGGTTTGGGTCTGTATGGATGCATGTTTGAGAGTGCGCTGATTTGGGGGTGGGGTTTTGGGTCTGTATGGGTGCATGTCTGAGAGTGTGCTGAATTGGGAGGTGGGGGGTTCGGGTCTGTATGGGTGCATGCTTGAGAGTTTGTGTGCTGAGTTGGGGGGTGGGGGGTTTGGGTCTGTATGGGTGCATGTTTGAGTGTGTGTGCTGAGTTGGGGGGGTTTGGGTCTGTATGGGTGCATTTTTGAGAGTGTGCTAATTTGGGGGGTGGGGGGGCTCAGGTCTGTATGGGTGCATGTCTGAGAGTGTGCTGATTTCGGGAGTGGGGGGTTCGGGTCTGTATGGGTGCATGCTTGAGAGTTTGTGTGCTGAGTTGGGGGGTGGGGGGGTTCAGGTCTGTATGGGTGCATGCTTGAGTGTGTGTACTGAGTTGGGGGTGGGGGGTTCGGGTCTGTATGGGTGCATGCTTGAGAGTGTGTGTGCTGAGTGGGAGCCATGGGGCATAGTGTTTGGTTGGGGGTGGGCGCCATGGGGCATAGTGTTTGGTTGGGGGTGAGGGGGCAATGGGGCAAATTGTTTGTTGGCGGTGAGAGCCATGGGGCATAGTGTTTGGTTGGGGGTGAGGGGGCCATGAGACATAGTGTTTGGTTGGAGGTGAGGGAACCATGGGGCATAGTGTTTGGTTGGGGGTTCATGGGGCATAGTGTTTGATTGGGGGTGAGGGGGCCATGAGACATAGTGTTTGGTTGGGCTGAGGGGGCCATGGGGCATAGTGCTTGGTTGGGGGTGAGAGCACCATGGGGCATAGTGTTTGGTTGGGGGTGGGAGCCATGGGGCATAGTGTTTGGTTGGGGGTGGGAGCCATGGGGCATAGTGTTTGGTTGGGGGTGAGGACGCCATGGGGCATAGTGTTTGTTTGGGGGTGAGGGGGCCATGAGACATAGTGTTTGGTTGGGGGTGAGTGGGCCATAGGGCATAGTGTTTGGTTGGGGGTGGGAGCCATGGGGCATAGTGTTTGGATGAGGGTGACTGGGCCATGGGGCATAGTGTTTGGTTGGGGTGAGGGGGACATGGGGCATAGTTTTTGGTTGGGGTGAGGGGGACATGGGGCATAGTGTTTGGTTGGGGGTGAGGGGGCCATGGGGCATATTGTTTGGTTGGGGGTTGAGGGAGCCATGGGGCATAGTGTTTGGTTGGGGGTTGAGGGAGCCTTGGGGCATAGTGTTTGGTTGGGGATGAGGGGGCCATGGGGCATAGTGTTTGGTTGGGGGGTGAGGGGGCAATGGGGCATAGTGTTCGGTTGGGGTTTGAGGGAGCCATGGGGCATAGTGTTTGGTTGGGGGTGAGGGGGCCATGGGGCATAGTGTTTGGTTGGGGGTGAGGGGGCCATGGGGCATAGTGTTTGGTTGGGGGTTGAGGGAACCATGCGGCATAGTGTTTGGTTGGGGGTAAGGGGGCCATGGGGCATAGTGTTTGGTTGGGGGTGGGAGCCATGGGGCATAGTGTTTGGTTGGGTGTGAGGGGGACATGGGGCATAGTGTTTGGTTGGGGGTGGGAGCCATGGGGCATAGTGTTTGGTTGGGGGTGAGGGGGCCATGGGGCATAGTGTTTGGTTGGGGGTGGGAGCCATGGGGCATAGTGTTTGGTTGGGGGTGAGGGGGCCATGGGTCATAGTTTTTGGTTGGGGGTTGAGGGAGCCATGGAGCATAGTGTTTGTTTGGGTGTGAGGGGGCCCTGAGACATAGTGTTTGGTTGGGGGTGAGGGGGCCATGGGGCATAGTGTTTGTTTGGGGGTGGGAGCCATGGGGCATAGTGTTTGGTTGGTTGGTGAGGGGGACATGGGTCATAGTGTTTGGTTGGGGGTGAGGGGGCCATGGGGCATAGTATTTGGTTGGGGGTTGAGGGAGCCATGGGGCATAGTGTTTGGTTGGGGGTGAGGGGGCCATGGGGCATAGTGTTTGTTTGGGGGTGAGGGGGCCATGGGGCATAGTGTTCGGTTGGGGTTTGAGGGAGCCATGGGGCATAGTGTTTGGTTGGGGGTGAGGGGGCCATGGAGCATAGTGTTTGGTTGAGGGTGAGGGGGCCATGGGGCATAGTGTTTGGTTGGGGGTTGAGGGAACCATGCGGCATAGTGTTTGGTTGGGGGTGAGGGGACCATGGGGCATAGTGTTTGGTTGGGGGTGGGAGCCATGGGGCATAGTGTTTGATTGGGGGCGATGGGACACGGGGCATAGTGTTTGGTTGGGGGTGGGAGCCATGGGGCATAGTGTTTGGTTGGGGGTGAGGGGGCCATCGGGCATAGTGTTTGGTTGGGGGTAAGGGGGCCATGAGACCTAGTGTTTGGTTGGGAGTGAGGGGGCGATGGGGCATAGTGTTTGGTTGAGGTGAGGGGGCCATGGGGCATAGTGTTTGGTTGGGGGTGGGAGCCATGGGGCATATTGTTTGGTTGGGGGTGGGAGCCATGGGGCATAGTGTTTGGTTGGGGTGAGGGGACCATGGGGCATAGTGTTTGGTTGGGGGTGGGAGCCATGGGGCATAGTGTTTGGTTGGGGGTGGGAGCCATGGGCATAGTGTTTGGTTGGGGGTGAGGGGGCCATGGGGCATAGTGTTTGGTTGGGGGTTGAGGGAGCCATGGGTCACAGTGTTTTTTTGGGTGTGAGGGGGCCATGAGACATAGTGTTTGGTTGGGGGTGAGAGGGCCATGGGGCATAGTGTTTGGTTGGAGGTGAGGGGGACCTGGGGCATAGTGTTTGGTTGGGGGTGAGGGGGACATGGGGCATAGTTTTTGGTTGGGGGTGAGGGGGACATGGGGCATAGTGTTTGGTTGAGGGTGAGAGGGCAATGGGGCATAGTGTTTGGTTGGGGGTTGAGGGAACCATGGGGCATAGTGTTTGGTTGGGGGTGAGGGGGCCATGGGGCATAGTGTTTGGTTGGGGGTGGGAGCCATGGGGCATAGTGTTGCACTCCAAGAGTGAACCCAATAATAAAACCAAAACAGGCACAGTTCAGGAAACCTGACTCAACGAAGGCCATACTCCTCTTGGGCAACCCAAACAGCAAACTATAGCAGTCCAAAATAACGGAATGTCCAATGAAGGGTCAATAAAATATATATAATTTAATTAAACAGACGATATACAATAACTAAATAGAAATAAATTATAAGAATGGAAAATGTGTAGTACAAAATGTAAGTTTGAAATGCAAATAAAAATCGTTACCCCTCAAAAACATATTTTTTTTTCCATGTGTTTAATACAAATTGGGGGTTGAAAAAGCCTCCTGCCACGCCCCACCTACCGCCCCACCCACATTTACTTTTCGGCCCACTATAGCCCTCATGTAAGGTACTTTTGGCCCACTGTCAAAATCAGTTGTGCACCCCTGCTCTATGCAGTTGGAAAGCCGTTGCGGTCGAGTTTCTAAACTTCTTTGCAGCTCACATTGAAATGTATAAAATGGTTTATGTCGGCTCAAACAGGACACAAGTCAAGAGGAAATTTGAAATGGGTGAACTCTATCTCACAACTATTCACCCCACCCAAAGAAATGCTGCTCACTGTTCACCTATCCTTGCCACTCCTTCTCGCCAACACACAAACATATGCAACTTATAATTCCTGATAAAATATCAGATAATGTTAAACTCAGGACTCAAGTCCTTAAAAAAAAAAAGGGGGGGGACTATGATGTACGCAATGGGAAGTGACGTAACAGGAACTGAAAGTATCCTAAAGTGAAATATGCATATTTCTTTCAAAAGCGTGTGCTGCAAACTCTCAACTCAGAACAGGTTATCATGACTTGTTCTTTCTGGAGAGGAGCGCCAGCTACCTGTTTTGGCATATTTCTTTCAGTTTGCATATAAACATCCGCCAAAAGAAAAGATTTTCCTGTATTGTTGCAGACTAAGTATAAAATGAGCACCTTTTATGTCTAAGAATCTGTAACAAAACCTGCCTTAAAGAGCAGATTACAGTATAAGATATTTTACAGATGTGTGATAGCAATTTGTCTGGTCTTGTGACTAAGTGCCTGGTCTAATTATATTCACTTTTGCAAACTGACATCTATATTTGCCTTTCTGAGTTCTTGTTGCATTGTATTCAAATGAGAATGTCAAAGTATTCGGCAAGAGCGTATAGCAAGAAACTGTTTGGCTGGAGCTGAATAGCATTTTTCAGCCGGAATTCGTCCGAATACTTACTCGAAGCTGAAGTTCGATACACCCCTAATTTATATATTTAAGTGATTTGTTTAACATGATATTTCTGTGTAATATTTCTAAGAATTCCCTATTTTTAGTTTGATATGAGGTGTTTCAGTGACTACAAATAATGTTGCCACCCTTTCCCCCACCCCGCTAGAACTGCTTATTTGTTCTATTAAAACGAGTCACAATTTTGTCATTCCAAAGAGCCTTGACCCTCTTTACTTCTCACCCTGGACATTCCCCTGTCTTCCCTTTGAGGGGTCAGCTACACATTGAGGGGACCACTTTTCAAGCAACACACCTTTGGCAGTTTTTGAACAACTCAGGTGTGCTTGTGAAACTTGTCAGTACCTAAAAGAAATCATTACTGAATCTCTCCACCAACTGAGGTTGAAAGGTTGAATCGGGATTGCTGGTTGTCAAAACAACGACCTGCTGATCACACATATGTACTGGGCCGACGTGGTTGTAGAACAGTGCACACAGCGGCACCACATCTTGCTAGAGTATGACAATCTCATTAGATAGTCAGGGACAATTGTATATACAAAAGCACTGTGTAGATGCTAGTTACCAACAATATTAGAAAGTATTCCTCGGGGCACATCAAGCTGATGCATTTGCTACCAGATTAGCTCCTCCGTTTGCAACTACATACAGAATTTGTACCTTTTATATGTTTTGGTGCAATTGTAAAAGAGTAGAGAAGAGTTGATAAAAAAAAGACATTGCAGGGATTCATTTAAATTCAAAAGTCAATTTTTCAAATAGTGATAATTGTCTCTTTTACATTAACATATTTTTCGGTTATAGTTTCTAATTTGAATGCTTTGGGAAAATGTTGCTACGCTGTCTATGTTCTCTTGATATCTTCTATACTCTGAAAGCACACATAGGACCTAATTCACAGAAGTGTTTGATAATAGCAAAACTCCATTGGCAAACGCTCTGTGAATAAAGGCCTTAATGTCCAGAAGAACTTGGGAGTTCTTCACGATTTGGAACCTACGATGAATGCAGGGACCACTCGATGCACTTTGGTTCCACGCCTGCCATTAATCCACCAAATACGTGCTCTGTGTGCCACAAGATGGTCCCATCTGTTGAGAGGATGTACAATGATTACTGGATTAAAGAGATATACAATGGATGAATCGTGAATTGATTTATTTAAGGAATTCTTTTGGACATAGTTTTATTATCCATACCAGACACTTCGTCCAAGACTCCGCGTATAGATGGACTGCAAACCACAAGGTAAGATCAGGCTGGGACATGCATCTGGGGCAACAGGACAATGTACAAAGTGCAGGGCCAACATATGAACGTGGGGCTGTTTTTTTGTCAACGGGTGCCTTTTTTGTGTTACTTCGGTGTGCTTTTGGCCATTTCACTTGAACAAATATTAATATAAATCCACATTATAGCAAGAAATTTTAACCCAAAAATTCACATTTTGCACTACTCTGACAATTTCTTTCAAAAGCAAAGGCATTTGCGAGTGTGTGCTGCTATTTTATTGTATAGCGAGCACATTTGAATCACACAGTCAAGTCCTTAGGGATACCCACAAAACATGTAGAAATAAATAGACATTGACAAATGGACGTACCAAAGTTAGATATATTCATATTACAGCTGAGGATGGATGAATGCATGGATGTAAATTGTGCCATATGATATGAGAGGTTATTTATAAGGCACTTAATACCCAGAGGTTTCTAAGGGCAGACTTGGTGGTCGAACCTGTGTTGCTCCATATCATCTTGCTTCAAAGGCGAGCACGTTGCCCCTGAACTATCCTCCCGTTGCCCCTGAACTTTCCTCCAGCGATAAATACAACCATTTGTCTTACTTATAAATAACACAGTCCTATGGAAAGGAATCCAGCCAGTCAAGGTGCTAAGAGCACAGTTAGGTTTGCTTGAGATTTGTATTAAGGCAATGCTCTACTCACTCATTAGGCGTGACCCACAGATGCACAGTGCCCTGTAGTTCATGCATGAGTGGCATTAGCATGTGAAGAATGGGGTGGCTAAGCCATGCTGCTCTGAAATCCCTTTGGTGAGTAGTGAGGCAGCTATGCAGTTTGAATTCTCCTGGGAGTCGGTATGACTGCTCATGTGAGGCACAGTTCACACCCCTGGCATTTGCACCAAGTGCAAATGCCAAATGCATCGTCCATACAACTTCTTCAGGTGGCGGAAATGCGTCTTGAGTGTCCCTGCCTCACACCAGGAGTTCCTGAAATGGCTTGGCTTCCATATATTTCTTCATCAGTTAACTCAGGCTCACACATAGGCGTGCAAAGCCTCCATTATACGTTTCAGAGAGGCTGGATGAGAAAAAGTAATAGAGTTCATGACCGACATGGTCGAAGTAGTATAGATAAACCCGGTATTTTTCTATTACATTGTGTAATATTAGCAAATCTAAAGGAATATACAGAGACAATGCTTAACACAATTATTTTACTGTGTACATGTCAAGAAAGTGTGGTCAATCGGTTGCCTACAACATCCCCTTCTCAGAGGATGCTAAGTGAAATGCACACACAACAGCAGCAGATCCATTCGTAGATGAAAATGTTTCACACACAAATCTATTGACCTTTATGTGCTGCATCAGTAATGCCGATATATGTGGAGGATAACCAATGATGCTATAGTTTGATAAAGATGTCAACAGTAATTTGGTAAAGCAAAAATGTAGACTTTAAAGCTGGTTTCAATCATTCAGAACAAGCCACGAGACACAAACATGTATAATATTGTAAACATTGATGACGGCGGTATTGGATGCATTACAGGTGAGGGCATATTCCACATTTCCATGGCGACATATGATTGCCTAAATATGTCGTGTGTTTATCTCCAGCCCTTGCAGGAGTAACCAGCAGGGGGCATATGATCCATTTTACGCCGCCGCAGCATTCAAACTTAACTCGCTCGTGTCTAACTTTGCGTTACCACAAGATGGCCGTGGCGAACAATGGTGGGTCATGGTGATAAGTGCATTGAGTGGTTAGTGATGCTCCCTAGATATGGCAGTCATTTTACAGAATTATCAGGTGCGTTGTGGGTGTATTGATGGTTCATTGATCAACAGTGTGGGGTGACCATTCCTTTAAGGATTGGCTATTACATCTTGCTCTCCACTGCTTAGACAAGTGTAAAGGCAGAGGGGCCTGTAAGTCACTGATGCTGCGGAGAACCCTCCCGAGGTGCTCTTGATAAGCACCTCTAAGTACCTACTCTGAATAGAGTAGTTCAAATGGATCACTCTATTACTCTCTGCATCTCATGGAGAACAGAAGGAGACAACCCAACATCTTTTCAGGTTCCGCAGATTTATTTTTCTCCTTTATAGTTTCCGTGATTAACAATCTTGCACCATCCTAGTAAACAATCACCTTAGTTGCTACAGAGAAGGGATCGCCCACAGGACCTATGCCGAAAGGCGATTAGTATGGGCTCTCTCGGTCTCGGGAGGATATCTCAGCGCCAATGTACTTGCCTTCAAAGCAAGACAACACGAATCAACACAGGTTTGATCCCGGGTCAGCGCTTAGAAGCCTCTGGGTATTAAGCGTGTTATAAATAACCTATCGTATCATATCTCTTACGCTGTCATCTAGAATTTCTTTGGGGCTGCTGTTTTGTGTGGGGGAAGTTTGTGATTTTTTCTTTTTGCTGTCTGGTTGGTCTGGTTCTTTTCCCTGTAAGTATTTAAACATGTGGTTGTGCTCAGATACATGGCTCTGGGGCCTGACTGTGAATTATTGAATCCTATGTCATTCCATGCTAGTAATACTGTAATTGATCGCACAGCTAATCAACGAGCACCATGAATTTGCCTCAAGAGGCCCCTCTTCTTCTGCCATTTAGGATGAGTGGTCCCAATGCCTCGAAGTGACGCCAGAGGTTCATGCATTGCTGCCTATGCTGTGATCAAAGTTTACCAGGGGTCTGCTACATCTCCCATGAACCCTCACCGCTGAATATGATCGCTAGGGGTAATGGGAGATTTAGTCCAAAAGTTCCAGCCATGGCGAAGAGTACAGAGGGCCAAGCTTACTTTTGAAGCAACAGGGGCAGCACCCGCACTCCCCCCCCCCCCCGTAGTGATGTTTGTGGTTTTCCTCTGTGCACACAGTCCCAAAGCTGCAGGAGATAGAATAGGATTGGCCTTTAAGCCATGCACATGAACTGCACTGTTGGTAATGGAGTGACCTTGAGCAGTGTCAGGGATCCGCCTGCAATGCTGAATTCTTTAAAGTTGAGCGACAGTCCCCGAAGCAGGTTAAGTGAGTGACTATTGCTGAGATATATTACATGTTGAGATCAATCTTGAAATCCTTTCGTTTTTTTTAAATCCCTTCTGTAAAGTGTGCTCAGAAATGCACCGTTTTTACCTGTGCAGGGGTCGAGCTCGGCTGCTTGGTCATATTCACAGGGGAGGAGAGAGACATTTGCCCCCTTATTGAAAATCAAAAGTAGGCACCCATAGTTACAGTTATGTATAATTATATATATATGTACTGGTGTTATGCATTATTTATGTATTTATTTATTTATTTATTTATTTATTTGCTTACATAGCGCGCCAAGCCCAAAGGCATCTGGGCGCTCACTTACATAAAAGGTTACAGTTGTTACTCAGGTTGCATACATACAATAGTCATGACGCATAACATATACAGGTTAAGCGTTGAGATACATTATGATTCATTATTTACATGGTTGCATATAGGCATTCGAGGATGACCAGTGGGATTTCGACATGTACAGCAGACAAGGGTGGGGTGCGTGCATTACCCAGGCTTTGAGTAAAAAGGTATGTTTTAAGTTGTTTTCGGAATATCCAAAAGGATTCTTGTACTCTCAATTGGACTGGCAGGGTATTCCATAGTTTGCTGGCAATCGCGGGAAAGCTGCTGCCACCCGCTTTTCCCCCTGTTCTGTCCTCGATTTTTCCTGGGCGTCTATAGTTAGTCCCTGGCATCCATCCCAGGAGCCTTTAGTACGCGGCTTTGCGTGCAATGCCTCATTGAGGTCGATGTGCTTATGAGGCTTTGTTTTTCTCAATAACATCTCCATTGGCTGTTTCGCCATCCGTGGTGGGGGAGTCTGGCGACTGCATCGCTTGCTAGAACGGATGCCTTTTTGCCTGGTGCTTGGTGTGGGCTGATGGTGTGATGCAGATGATCATGTGAGCAAACAACAATATGAAAATTAGATTATGTAAATATGCATTGCTATTTTTAGATTATTATTCACAGAGTGCATAATCAGTTTTATGCACGCATGCTGTCTTCGGCTTTGTTGTTTCAATTTCCTAATTCACGGTGTGATGCTTCAGTTACCATCTGGGGCATTAGCTGCTTATATATGTCTGTGTTATTTTCCAGACCCATGTCTTCTAAAGGTGGACTTTCAGCGTGGAGTTGCCGAACCCTGTTTGGAAGCACAGCCCCTCTCCTACAGGTATCACCACTCACCCGGAGGCATAGCCACTCGCCAGGGAGGCACAGTCCTTCATCTAGGAGAGTGGTCTCCAACCTGCGGCTTTCTCAAGGTGTTTGGGACCGCAAATACCATGGTCCCTCACCATGGAATATGCTGGGTAAGGCTGATGGGAGGCGTAGTTCAAAACGTCCAGGGACCCAAAGGTTGCAGACCCCTGATCTAGGAGGTGCAATCCCTCACCCAGTCTTTTCTCACCTGGGAGGCAGTTGAGGCACAGTCCTTTCCCTAAGAGGACCAGTCTCTCGCCCCGGAGGAGGTAGCTCATCTAGGAATCACTGTCTCTTGCTTGAGAGGCAATGGAGGTACAGTCTCTCACCTAAATGACTCGACCCCTTTGCTTGGATGCAATTACTTGTACAGGATGCCCTGTCTCTTACCCGCCCTGTCTCTTACCCAATAGGCATAGTCCTTTGTCCCAGATGCGCAGACCATCATCAGAGAGATGCAGGTTTCTCACCCCCGAGGCTACGTCGGTGTCCTAGTAGACAGCGGCACTCACTTTGTAGAGGCACCCCTCCGACCAAGCGATGCACTTCACCTTGATGATCTAGTTCTGCAGCTTCCGGATCGGAACAAGGGCGCAGTTTTTCAGTAATGTCTGAAGAAGGAAAGGCGGAATGCCAGAGAAGGTACTTTATGAGGCAGAGGACGGAGCAGTCAGTTCTCCGAGTATGAGGACTGATATATGCCCGTGGAGAGTTCAGGGGTCCTAACACTTGCAGGGCAGTGGCTGCAAATTCCTGATACCGAGGAGGCTGTAGCATAGAGACAGAAGGAACTCAATCATAGGTATTCTGCACCTAGATACCTTCGGGTTAGGAGTGCCATATAAATAAATAAATAAATAAATAAATAAATAAATAAATACATAAATAAATAAATAAATAGGTGGTCACCCACCCTCCTCATCATTGCCAGCACTGGAGTTGGGTCTTTCAGTGGATGGTGGGACCACTTATTGCTGTCTGTCAAGATTATACTCAGGAGAAATGTCAGGGGTTGATTTTTTTTTATAAGCCCTTTATTAAGGTGTTTGCGACACCCAATGTGTCACGCGTATCAGATATTGATCATCTTTGCTGGTGAAATGCATGCTGGAGGTGTTAGGGCTGGGTAGGCCTGCTGATTGGCATGCACAGCAGCTAAAGCTTCTGCTAAGCATCCTGTTGAAGATACAATGCTAACGAGAGGCCACCCGTGACATGTCATTGACAGTGCCCCTACCCTCTGTAGGGGAATTCCTCGGGTTGCATGACACTATTAGAAACTCGTGAGAAAACAGCTAGAGCTGTTCCAAGGTGGGCCTAAAAATCAGCAGACTCAGCTTCACTCGCCTTCAGTAGAAGTAGACTAACCTGTGAGATGGCGGTCACCCTCTTCGATTGGTATCGGAGGGTGGGGTCATCCGAACAGAATTGCAGAATTAAGCTGTTAGCGCCGTTTGGATTCAGGCCTCCAAGTGACGCACTTAGCAATGTGATCTCACAGCAAGGATGCCTTTAGGCAACCTCCTTTTCAAGCAGGTGAAGGCTGCCTTTCCTGAGGAGGAGAAAGGGTCAATTATTGTGAACATGTTCTTAGTGGGAAAGGCTATCTGCACAGCAACTGGTCTAGCATCTAAAGAATTTGGCCAATTGGATGCCAACCATCCTTTCCAGGATTATGCCTTTGCGACTAAGTGGTCCCTTCCTGCTCCCATGAGACTACATGTTCATTTTTTCATAAATGGTCCATCGTCACGCTCTCCACGGAGCTCTCCTGCTGTATATTGGAGTTGCATGCAATAACCACACTTCCAGTGCGGAGAATGTCTCCATGAATAGGATTTCCCAGAAAGGATCTTCTGCTCGCTCAGATAGACAGGTACTATGTGCAGTCAGGTCCTCACTGCCAATGAGAAACTCCAGAGGATGTAACCATTCCAACAGGGCTGCCTAATAAAGCACAGGGAAATGAGCCGGATGCTGACCAAGGGACTGTCATCCATCAGTACTTATCACCCTCCCCCCCTTCCCCGCTCTTGCACGATCTGAATGACACAAGGCCTAGTAAGATCGTGGTTTTGTCCTCCCTTTTTCTTTCACCCTCTTTGTCTTGTCTCGCCTAGAAACACTTGTGTACAGGCGTGTTATAAATTCCATATCATATCATTAGGGCTAATTTCCGGCTGAATTACATAACCGACGTTCTTCCTTAGTAGGGATAAAGAGGGTGAATTACATAATGCATATTTCTTCATAATGATAAGAAACGTCAGACTGGGATATATCGCAAGACCGGGTAGTCGATATGATCACGACGTTAGACTGGGATATATCGCAAGACCGGGTAGTCGATATGATCACGACAAATGGCAGTGGCCTAGACTTGCAAGTACTGCTGCAGAGAACTTGCTAATTCACTAGCACTCTTTAATATGCAAGAATTAGGCAGCGAGGTAAATGGTGACGTTCACTGAGTGTTTTTCCTCACAATTTATTTTTGCCTGTCAAGTATTTGTGTTTATTTGTATTTGTATTTATTTTGACTATGAATAACATCCTTCTTTGGTCCACATCACATTACCAAAGGTCATTCAGTGGGCAGAGCAGTACCATCAGTGAGTGCTTAAGAATAGTGGAATGATTAAGATAAGAATGTGACCTAGTCCTGGAGATGAAGGGGTTTGATGGCACATAAAAAGGGGATTTGTGACGAATCAACTTCTGGGGCAGCAGTGATCCAGGGATAAATATTGGTTTCTAAACCATCAATCAGCCCCACACCTCTAGTACATCAAAAGGGATCCAAACAGATTGGAAACACAAGCAAATTATACAGCTCCTTGTACAATTTTGGTAACGTGGACGGAACGGCAGGCTTATCTCCGAAAGGTTGAGGATTATTGGTTAGTTGCAACACAGCGAAAATATAATCATTACACAATGATAAAAGGGACTGTCCAGTCTAGGTTGTATTAAAAATATCTATTTTATTAATCACAACAGACAATCTAGCAACAGTACGAAATACAACCCATCCTTTAAAGGAATGCAGACGACAGACAGTTTCAAAGAAGAAAAATAGACGCACTGTGACAGGAGGGTAGTCAGTATAGTAAATAATCGCAACAGTTCAAGGTTATTTGGCTTCAGCACAAAGAGAGCAATGGGTCTTAAAAAATGTCTCCAGGGGCCTTCTGTGAAGCACCAGGTGGACAGAACCAAAATGTACCTTGTGCTGTAGGTGTTCTTGGTGCTCGACAGGGATGAGTCAGTTTCAGGGTGCATTGTGGCTACTATGACAGATTTCAAGATGGGAGACAGCTGCGGGTATTAGGCAGGAAACAGTTCGGCGAGCAGAGCTGGATGGCCTGCTGCAGGTTGGCCAACCCAGCAGCTCATGGTCAGGAATCGATGTCTCAGTGCTGGTCAGAGGTTCTGAAGCACTGGTCGAGGCATCCCGGAAATCTTTAAGCAACCGTTCAAAAATGTTCTGTAAGGCAGACGTCGGTAAATGCTCATTGATGCACTTCTCCTAGCTCCTTCACTGGGCTCGTGTTGCCCTTTTAAGGTGGACGGCTCAAAGCTGAGGAGTGTGTTGCAGGCAGCTAGCTTGTCTTTTCTTTCAGGTTCAGAGACCTTCTGGCACTTCCCAGCTAGGAAGCTTGCCGCAGAGCCTAGCAGGGCACACTGGGTGCTGCTTTTGGAGCTGTTGGAGGGTCTTCTGGATTCGGTATCTCCCTCGGTTCCCTGGGAGATGTTTAGGGGAGGGATCTTGCTTCCCTTTTTGGAGGTCCTGGCCTTCCTTCACTGGTGGAAGATGTAAGGCAGATTGTACCTTCAACCAGGGTTCATTAATAAGTTCATCTTGCTACTCCTTGTGAAGTCTTCAGATGATCTGTCAAAAAGAGGGGCTCAGCCCTCTTTCAAAGCCAAGTTGGCCACAGTGATTGGTATAAGCTAATCCAACCTTAATTAACCAATCCTGGGTCAAAACATGTAATACTAAGTCCCACCCATCTTCCTGTCTGTTGTGGATCAAAGGGTCTCTCTGGTTAATGGAGCTCTTTGTGGTTCCTGATTAAAGCAGCAGGACTCCATCTGGTGAGACCAGACTGTCTGGCTCCTGCAAACCACATTCTAGTACCATATGAATGGGGTCCCTCTATGGGGAGTACTACTGTAAACACTCAGTCCCCGACATGACAGCTCACTTTCAATTTATACTGAGGGTAGGAGCTGGCTTCAGATTGACACAGTTACATGTGAAAGGTTGTTGGGGGTTCCTGTCTCCTTTGTTATCCTCTGCAGCCAGCCCCCATGTGGGCTGTTTGATGTACACTCTATTTGTATGTTAATTATGTTAACCACTGCCACCAGCAAAAGAGCAGATGGTAGTTAATCAGGCTGACCATGGCAGAGTGAAGGTTTGGTCCTTTACTTTCTAGAGATGCATTGTGTCCTCCTGGCATATCCCAACTCAGTAAGACAGGGGGGAGTGCACCTGTAGGCTGTGTCCACCCAGCATACACAGGTCTATGCATATGTCGTGTAATGAGCATAGGAAAATGTGGGCGGGTTAGCCCCACACATTTTCTCGAGGTTGATCTACCATTGTGAGAGGGAAGTTCGGGGGTGCAAACCCCCACCCCTCCCGCCCCGATTTTGAAGTAATCCCATGGGAGAGGATGGGGGCTGGGAGAAGCAAAGGGGTGCTGGGGAGGTGCAACCACTCATATTTTAAAAAAAAAAAAAACATGCGCATGTGCTTTTCCCGCTTTCTGAGGGCCGCACAACATGGGCCGAAAAAAAAGCGGTATTTTTTATGTGAGACCTTCAGAAAGCGGGAAAATGACATAGAATCGGATTAGGGTGTCTGTAGAATTTCATAGTCCAGGATTTGCTGGAAGTGTGTCCTTTTCAGTCTTTGTTTTTTTTAAATCTAACGTCATTGGTATTTATATCTGGTTCAGGAGATGCCACTTGCAGCATCTCCTGTCAGAGAGGAGTGGGGGTGCCAGGCATAGATGTCAGTCTGGCTGTATTATCCGAGGTATGCATGTTTCAGGGATTGCCGTCTCAATGTTTCCACTTTTGGAACTAGCCATAGAGCCACTTACTGCACTAGGAAAGCGAGGAGCTGGGCTGTCCAAGGTTACTTTTTCGCTGTTTGCTCTGGGTGGCTGCATGCAAGAATGTGCAGCCACTTGGCAGTAGATTAGGGAAGATATTGGCTTGCTTGCCCGCCTTAGTTTCGCACAATCAGCTTCAGGATGAGGTAGCAAAAAATGCTTCCGGGTGTTTCTATTTTGCCCGCAGGACCAGTGCTAGGAATGCAGGTAGCATTACTAGCCACAGGTTGTAGAGTTATATTGCTGTGGCCGGTTGTTGAAGTTTCAGTGATGCAAACAGTTCAGAAGCTCAGTCTGTGGGGTCTATCGTGAGGGAGGAGGGCATAGGGCTAATGCCAGGATTATAAATGGTAATTGCCATTAACATTGGTCTTTCCCTCCTCATTACCTCACATCACACTGTCCCTCACCTCGTGGGGTATATTATGGCAGTAACAGGCTAGGATCTAGGATCAGTACCAGAGGAAGCACTAGGCAAACCAGGCACTTGCCTATCGTGGCACAATTTGGAGTGAGGGGGTCTAGGCAGGCCTAGCTGGGCTACTTTGTTGTGTAATCTGCCTGTGCCTATGGAGGTTCCCTGAGCTCCACTCGGGTGAGGCCAGCATCATGATTGATATGAAAGTTGCAAATAGTGGCGCCACCAAGAATCCCAGTCTCAAGGCCACTCCCCACCCAGGCCGCCCATGTCTCACAATCCGTTGAGTGACTTGGCAGACGTGCTGGTACCCAGGAGCACAGCGTCTGCTTCTGGGGTCCGTTCTTGCCCATCTGGAATTCAACCAAGTATGACATGCCCCCTTTCCCCACCTGAACCTATATGAAGTCTGCCAACCACTTACCCCAAGCGAATGCACAGCATCCCCTCCACCCCCCTCCCCCCGCTCGAGTGAAGACTCTCACCCTAATCCCGCAACAGCCACCCTGTGCTCCCCTCTGTGGTGCCACTGTGGCCCCTGGAGAAGGTCCAGACCAGTATTTGTAATCACCAATGGATTGCTCAACGTCCATGTTTTTAGTTCATTTCTATGCCCTGTATATGCTTAGGAGTCCCATCCTTAACTCGCTTGCATGGCCCTGTGAGTGGCAGTATCTCACAGGGACATCTGATATGCTTCAGTATTGGAGACACGCACACGCATGTGCACGCGTGCTTGCATAGAACGCGTCTGATGGGCCTGGACTCGATTCAGATGAGGCAAGACTTGAATCGGGTCTTGCAGGATTTTGTTGGCTCCAGAGAGTTTAGACTAGGGTAGCCCTGAAGTGCTGGTGGCCTGCTCTGCCAGAGCCATTGTGCCAGCACAAGATGGCCAGATGCTCTTTCAGCAGCACCGCTCTAGATTCCTTCTCCTTTTCCTGGTCTAGTCCTCTTTCTCGCTTTTGTCTTCTCTCTCTCTCCACCTCAGGAAATCATGCCCCATTCACCTCATCTCTTGCTTTCCTTCTCCCTCTGCTCGTTCATCCCTCTGTTCTCTCACCTTATCCTTGTTTGTGTTCACTCCCCTCTCTTTTCCCTCCTCCTTCCGTTGTGTGCCTTTCCGCTCTCTGCCTTCTCCACTCCCTGCTCTTCTACAAGGTCTTTCCACGCTTCTCCACCTCTTCTGCTCTATTCTCCCCACCCAGGATGTATTTCTCCCCCCTTCTCTGTCGACTCCCACACACGGTCTCTCTGTTCCTTCCTTCTTCTTTCTGCCATTCTCCCCTTCATCCTTCCGTATGCCCCACTGCTCTGCATTCACCTCCTTTCTACTGTCTTTCCCCTAGATTCCTTGTTTACACTCCCTCTTTTCCTCGTATGTCGTATTGCCTCTCAGACCTGTCCGGCACCCACTGGCATGGCTGGCAGCAGGATGACCAGGCACCAGGGCTTTAAGTGGGGTAAGAAATCGAGGGGGGGCCCTCATTTGGGGGCGTGGCTTGTGGGGGCGTGGCCTAAAACGTACGCAAATCGTAAGGTATGCACACACATATATATGCATGTTATATATCTGTGTGCGTACCTTACTATGGTTTGTGTACTTTGCAAGCCATCTTTTCTAAACATAGAAATAAGTATTTCTATGTTTAGAAAAGATGGCTTGCAAAGAACACAAACCATAGTAAGGTACGCACACAGGTATATAACATGCATATATATGTGTGTGTGCATACCTTACGGTTTGCCTACTTTTCACGCCATTTTTTTAAAAAAACATTTCGGTTTTATAAAAGATGGCTTTGAAAGTACACAATTCAAGCCATCTTTTATAAAGCTTTGACTACGGACAAAATTGTCCGTCGGCAAAGCTTTATAAAAGATGGCTTGAATTGTGTACTTTTCAAGCCATCTTTCATAAACCTCGAAAAATATCAAGGAATCCCCAGGTCCGCCGAGGGTTAAAGACGCCTCGGCGACCTGGGGAAACAAAGGGACACTAACTGCCTCTGGTGACCCCTCGCGCGAGAGGTCACCAGAGGCAGTTACTATGATTTACAGAAGTGGCAGCCAGGCACAGCATTGCTGTGGCTGGCTGCCACTTATGTCAGATCGCCTGACTTCATGGCAGGCGCATATCCCGTCGCGGCTGCCGCCGCGACGGGATAATGCATCCCGCCAATGTTGCGTGTGGTGGGACGGGGGCCCCGGCAGGGCCCCGGCTCAGTCCCACTTTTTGGAGACTGCCGGGGCCCGGCCCCGGCAGGCCCCGGCCCACTTAAAGCCCTGCCAGGCACCTCTCCTGCACCGCCTGCATATTCTGCCAATGTTTTGGTGTACATCAAAGGGACATGCCTTGCAGTTCTTAGAACATGAAATCACAACTGAATAATTATTGGTTGAAAATGGCGGACTCCAAGACCTTTCATTTCCGTGTGGGTCTCGCTGTTACAGGTTATATTCTTGTACACAGAGCCAATGTTATATTGAAGGATATTTATACTGCACACTACCACCACCTGAGTGGTCCCCTGGCACTCTGGCAGATCTGAAAAGCAAGAGGGTAAGTAAGGTGTGTTCGAAATGCAACCTGTGTCCAGTGAATCCTGAACTGAACAAAATCTTAACAAGTACAATTCAACATTAATTGAATGACAACATTAGTGAAATCTTCACCAAAGTGCAAATCTAGTAAATATTAAATTCAGAATAAAACAGAACATTTAAAACATGCAAGACTATTAAGTGCTGAGCTGTAAATTGAATTTAAAATTCTAGGTGAAGTCAAAACCTGCATATCACAGCGAATTACCTTTGAAGTAGAACTAATTAAGACTTTGAAGTTGCTTTGGAATATAATCACAATTTATACCCGATCCATCAACTCAAAGAATTCTTTACGGGAGGGCAAAAGGGGCACTTCCCACCGGGCCCTCACAAGGCTGCATTATCTTTAGAAACCAGTTTCCATTGTTGAGCAAACATAAATGGCACAAGTTAGGCTATTTTACGGGCTGCTGCTGAGGCTAAACCTATTGCCCGTCTGTTGTTGACAAGAACATTCTTCTCTGATTAATTCATCCTGTAGTGCTTTCGTTGTTCACTGTGTATACATATTTTGTGCATCCACAATAGCACAGCTCCTGTAGCATTTTTACCTTTCTGTGGGGACCCTATTGATCATGTGCAACAGCCAAAGTTGAAATGCATATTGATACATTTGAGTGCTGCAATGGTGAAGAAGATAGCTCAGCGTGTTAAGCACTCATTGCTGAGATCTGTGTTCATATGCAAGATTACAAAACCCAATTCCACAAAGGTTGACTCAGCCTTTCCTATGTCTGAAGTAGATAAACCTGTATTTCTATGTACTTTGCTTTGTAGCACATCAGGTTCCATTAACAGCAATGTACGTGCACCAGATAGCGGTTGCTATAAAAACAAAAAGCATCAGTATGGTGAAGGTTTAGAAATCAGAAGTCGGTTTCTTCAGACACCTGTCTGTTGTAAAACCCAGGCAGCCACCACTAATGATGAGCATACGTGTTAATTCAAGAGTGTCAAACCAAGACATTCATTTGCGTGCCCTGGCTTTCAGCAGAGATGATACAGTCATTTATTTGTATTTGTCATCTTGGACAAATCATTTATATAACTGACCAGGGGAGTTGCTAGGTCTGGAAAGGACTCGGGGCTAAGCTGTTGTCATAACTGTTGAGACTGGGGGCTAGCTAGTCTTTTGGCTGTAGCTCCTGAGATTCTATCCGGGGCTACAACCAAAAGATCAGGGGCTATAGCCCCCTTAGCCCCCCCCCAGCAACGCCCCTGTAACTGACAGTACTGTGCCGTCTTCTGCAGAAAGATGGGCCTTATTACATGCTGGAAGCATCGTTTAGCCCATTACTTGATCTTTTTATATAGGTCATTTGAGTGGAAGGGGTTCTACACAGAAGAAAACAGACCGGACATTGAAGGCCTCTGGCAAGCATTTTTTAAAGTTTGCTCAATTGACAAAAAAAAACTGTTAGCTTTTTTGTACAATGCAAAGGGTTATCTTTCCATTTATAAATAAATAACAATTTCACAAGCCTGTGTTTTGGGAATATTTAAAGCTTTAAAATATAAAAGAGAACCTAAATACATTCCTTGATGATGGAGGAAATTAAGGTAGAATCATCCCCATTTTTCATTATACATTTCTATAAAATGTAGTTTTAAAAAAAACTGTCATGTGGGTTATGTGACTTGTGTACTTTCCCAGTTGCTTGTATAAAATTTGATTATTTTAGTTCATGGTAAGATCTGGAAAAGAAACTAGCAGAAATTGCAGAATGGGAACGAATCCCAGTGTCACCGCTTAACAAATATGTGATTCTCATCTCATTTAATCTCATATTGAGTAACATGTCAAAATTACCAGCCCCCAAACCATTAAAACATGTCACCACTCAGAGTGATTTCTTTCTCAGGGTATGGTCTTCAAAAAAGCCTCACACTTGCTTTCCTTGGCTACAGTGTTACCTCTCCTATAATAATAGTGAGCATTTATATAGTGCACACCACAACCACTTGTTTCTTTGCTCTCCAATGGTGAAACTACTTGAAGAATATGCCCTTCTCATCTCAGCCTGTCTGGATATGGACACCTTCCCAGTAGCTTCTAATCTTCATTCAGTATTTATGCAAGGGTAGGTGTAGCTTTCTCCTTGCTTCCAGTTGGTCTCTTGTATCCATGCTTGAGCACTTTTGCATTCAGTGAGGAAACTAATCTAAGTAGTCTGCCTATTCGGGATTATATGAACCTTTTTCATGGGATCTGTGTCCTGCATTCATACTATGGCCAGTATGGCTTCCTTGTGGCTGCTATTGATGAAAAGTGTCCTGTGCCTATGCTACTACACAAGTACCCTTATTGTGGACTGCTAATGTTGTCCATGAAATACTGCTTCTCTATCATTTTGATTACAGCTAGAATGAAAAGGGTAACGAGACTGAAAGGTAGTACCTATGCTTATTTTGCGAGCCAACATATCAAGCTATGAGTGGTGATCGTGATGAGGGGGGGTGCGAGCAGATATTCGGATCCCTTAATTCTTTTGGTTTGGTAGAGGGGGGGCACACAGGTATCTGTGCCCCAAGCCCCAAAAGTGATTAAGGTGGCCCTGCATCAACTATAAAGAGAAGGCCCACGAGTGGCAAAGACATTTACAAGGACAATTTTTGTGCTGCTGAACTTAAGTCTTGGGGATGGGAGCCCTAAGATTTTAATCCTTTATTTATGTGAGGGCGAAGTATCGTGATTCATTGGTACTTGGATTTGTGTTACTTGGAACTTGGGGAAGGGAACCCCGAGCACTGGTGAAAAGTACATTATTCTAAACTCAAGAGAGGTAACTTTGAGACTTTTGCTAAAACTGTTTTATACTTGGGGAAGGGAGCTGAAAGGAAGCTGCGAGCTGGAAGAGGGTTGGAACTTTGTGCTGTACACTGTTTCATTTGGTTGCTGACATCCCTACACATTGTATAGATTAGTTGTGAGGGCAAGTATAGGTTATGGAAACAGACAGATTCTTCAGTTGAACTCTTTGACTCAGACTTTCCTTAGTTTTATTAAGGTAGTAGGAAGGTCACACCTTAGCATAGGGCAAGTTAGGCCTTTTTCCATCCTGACATTTAAGTTAATAAAACCTATTTCTTTTGAATTCTGAATCTGTTGTCTGTGTCCTTCTTCATGATGCCTTCACAGTATGTATGTCTGGTGTGAGGGTTGCAGTGGGAAAGTGGGGCTCAGGGGGTCAAATCTCCCGAGGACAAGTCAGTCCTGCAAGTGTGGGAGAGGATGGGAGCAGGCGGGGGCATAGGTTTTGAGGGCAGGGTTTATACAGCAAATTGAATCATCGCAAGAAGAAGGGCCCATGAATTATGTTCAGGCAATGCAGGTATATAATTCAAATGGTTTAAAAGGCAATCAAACCAGAAGTAAACACCAACATGTCTTTGACGAAATAGTAAAAGAGAGAAAAGCTAGTCTGCGTAAAAACATACGAGCCTTGAAGCATACATCCTTGCATTTCAAACAGCCAATAATTAGACAACTAATGCAGAATTATAAAAAGTGGCATAAAGCGCGACGCTGCCACCAATACCAGAATGACGGCGAAGCTATGATCAAGCAAATTGAGGTATATCATCAGGAGGTATATGGGCCCTCCTTAACGGTCATTTTCGTCAAAATCAATTTATATCCCAAATAAACCCTATTGCTGAGCCAGTTTGTCAATTGCACTACAATACTATATACCAATCTCCATTTCCTGAGTTGCTAAACAGCGTGAATTTGCCAGACCAGGCACATAAAATAGAGTTTGACGTTGCAGATATTCATCACTGTATTTCTAAATTGATCCAGTCTAGAGCCACAGGCCCCAATGGGCTGCATAACATCATGCTCAAGACCAATCCTGAGGCCTGGGGACAGATTCTGCATACGGTATTCACGAATATTATGGTAACAGGACAAATTCCATCATCCTGGAAAAAGTCAATCATATTGCCCATATTCAAGAAGGGCGATCAGTCTGATCCAAAAGTCTATAGGCCGATAGCCCTTCTTGACTGTCCTGGCAAGATATTTGCAAGGCTAGTACTGGCCAAATTCAACAAGTGGCGGGATGGCAGACAACTCAGAGACCCCTATCAGACAGGATTTATACAAGGATTGGGTACAACCATTAACCTTCTCGCAATAAATTCAATCATTCAACAAGAAAAAGAACGTAAACAAGCACTATATGTGGCATTTGTTGACTTTAGGTCAGCATTCGATCTTGTGCCTCGCGAAATATTGTACAAAAAAACTGTTAGATCAAAGATGTCCGTGGCACATACTAAAGTGGATAGTGGAATTACACACAGAAACCACAATTCAAATAAGATTACGGAAAGATGGCTTATTATCTGCCCCAATTCGAACGGCACATGGGCTGAAGCAGGGCTGCCTACTGGCCTCTGCCTCATTCAATTTTTACATTTCTGACGTGGGTTTATGGTTGTCCAACATTCTTGCCGATGCCCCCAAATTACAATGTACACCTATCAACTGGCTTTTGTATGCCGATGACATGTTACTCATATTTAAAACACCAAGCGGGCTGAGGAAATCACTAAAAGTGTTAGAAGCATATGCAGAAGAGAACTTTATAAGTATAAATGTAAATAAAACTCAAGTGATAGAATTTGGTACTACCCTGCAGAAGGGTAAAGAGTTTAAATGGCAGATACAAAAAAACAGAAAACAGACATAGCAACTGTTAATTCTTACATCTATTTGGGTACCTGCATAAATAATCACACAGGTAATTTACCCTATGATGAACACATCAAGACCAGATGCATTACAGCCCTATCTCAAATGTCAATTATAAGATCAAAATTCTGTAAATTCTCCATTGTGCCTTTGATGGTGTACTATAGGCAGAAATATGTGCCGACAATTCTGCATGGTTCTGAGACAAAGCAATGATATGATATGATATGATATGGCATTTGTAACGCACCTATACACAAGTGTTTCGAGGCGCGACGAGGCAGGGAGGGGGGAACAAGGGGAAGACAGACAACGATCCTACTAGGCCAGGTGTCATTCAGATCGCACAATTGCAGGGGTAGGGGGAAGGGAGAAAGTGCATGGGGAAGGGGAGGCGGGAAGTGCAGTACAAGGTAAGTAGAATAAAATAAATAAAGGGCCAGCTGGTGGCAAGTGCAAGGTAAGTGCAGACAAGTGCTGGGAAGGGGGGGCTGTAGGGATACAGAGACAATCCCTCAGTGCAGGGGTTGCCAGGGAGGCAGTGCAAGTGGAGAGTGGCTGGGCCCAGGACCGAGGTCGGTGAGAGTGGCCCAGTTGCAGATTTGGTGCAGTTTCAGCGAAGAATTAGCAGGGGAGAGGGAGAGAGAAAGCAGAAGCAAAGAGGAAGGTTTTGAGGTGCTTCCGGAACCGGAGATGGTTCTCCTCAAGTTTCAGGGAGGCAGGAAGGCTGTTCCAGAGGGAGGCCCCTGCCGCAGAGAGAGATCTACCCCCAGCTCGTTGCTTCGAGAAGCGGCTGACCCTGAGGGAGTTGGAGACGGATGAGCGAAGGGCTCGGGAAGGAAGATATTTAGGAAGAGAGAGTTGAAGGTATTTAGGCCCCAGGCCCCAGAAGGCCTTGTGGACAATGCAGAGGGTTTTGAACTTTATCCTCGCAGCCACTGGGAGCCAGTGTAGAGACTTCAGTCCTGGAGAGATACGGTCCCTGGGCTTGAGGCCAAGGACACGTCTCGCAGTTCTGTTCTGGATGAGTTGCAGAGGGCGGAGAGTGGAGGCAGGCAGATTAAGATAGAGGCTGTTACAGTAGTCCAGCTTTGTGAGAACCAGGGCTCGTGAGACAGTGAGCTTCTGGGGGAAGGAGAGGAAGGGAAGAATACCTCTGAGGAGGTGCAGCTGGTAGTGTGACTTCTTAGAGACGTCAGGTATATGAGGAGAGAAGGAGAGTGTGGAGTCGAAGATAACCCCGAGGTTTTTTGCCTTGCAGGTAGGAGCGGGAAGAGGGCCAAGAGAGGCCGGCCAGAGAGCTTCAGGGAAGGAGGGAGTGGGTGTGCCGATGAGTAGAATCTCAGTCTTACTGGCATTAAGGCAGAGGTCATTGGCGGCACACCATTCCTGGATAGCAGACAGACAGTCAGAGATGAGGGAAGGAGAGGAGGAGGCCGAGGGTAGCCTGAAAATGAGCTGGGTATCGTCCGCATAGCACTGAAAGTTGGGGCAGAGAGCGGCGATGCGGTGGGCAAGGAGTGCCAGAGACTGGTTGAACAGCCAGGGGGAGAGATTTGATCCCTGGGGGACACCACAGGTGGAGAAAAAGATGTCAGAGAGGAAGAACCCCAGTTGGACCTGGGAGGGTCGATTGGAGAGGAAAGAGGTCAGCCACGCCAGAGCCTGACCAGTGATACCCAGGTTATCACGGAGACGGTTGAGCAGGATGGCATGGTTGACAGTGTCAAAGGCAGAAGAGAGATCGAGCAGAATGAGAACACGCGGAGTGTTGGAGTCGAGGTTCAAGAGCAGGTCCTCACGGATGTTCAGGAGAGCAGTTTCCGTGCTTCTGGCAGCTCTGAAGCCAGATTGATGGTCATGAAGAATGCCAACAGATTCAGCATGGAGGTTAAGCTGGGAGATGGCCAGTTTCTCCAGGAGCTTGCACAGGAAGGGAGTGATGGAGATTGGGCGATAGTTAGCCGGGCAGGAGGGGTCAGAAGAGGGTTTCTTAAGAAGAGGGTGCACAAGGGAGTGCTTAAGGGGGGATGGGAAGACTCCAGAGGCGAAGGAGTGGTTGCAAAAGTCAGCCAGGGCAGGAGCCAGGGAGTCGATGTGGTCCTTGATCGTTTTGGAGGAACAGGGGTGAACCTGTTTAGACGAGACTTTCATAGATCGGACTTGTCTGGAAACCTCGTCAGCAGAAAAAAGGGGAAAGGCAGAGAAGGAGGGAGGAGGGGTGGCTGCAGAAGGGCCAGAGGAAGAGCCAGGAAGAGAGGGAGGGAGGTGATAGGAGGAGAGTGAGGACAGGATGTCCTGAGTTTTAGAGATGAAGTGAGAGGCCAGTGCACTGCAGAGGGCCTGGGAGGGGACAGGAGAGGTAGAGACTGCAGCAGGGTTGGCAAGCTCCTTGCAGATTTTAAAGAGTTCGGCCGAGTTGTTAGATGCCGCAGAGATGTGGGCTTGGATAAGGGCTCTCTTCTTGGTGAGAACGGAGAGACGGTATTGCCTTTGGAGCAGGCGGCAGGCCAGTTTGTCAGAGGATGAACATGAAGCACGCCATTTCCTCTCTGCCACCCTGCACTTGCGTTTAAGGGTGACGAGCTCCGAGTCATACCAGGAGTTACATTTGGCTTTGGGCTTCAGGCGGATTCTCATGACAGGGGCAAGGATATCAAGAGTATCAGATATAGCAGAGTGGAGCACGGAGAGGGCTGTGTCAGGGTGGGAGTCAGCCGAAGGGGGAGGGGGGGGTGAGAAGGTGGCAGCGAAAGCCTCAACTGACACGCGCTTCATGGGTCGATGACCGAGAAGGTGGGTGGCAGTGATGAGGGTGGCTTTGCCTGTGGGGTAGGGAGGGTGAGGTGGGAGGATAGGAGAAAGTGATCACTCCAGGAGAGAGGAGTGGAGAGAGGGACGGAGAGGGGAATGTCAGAAGAGATCAGAGCATCAAGAGTGTGCCCTGCAGAATGAGTAGGCCCAGACGGGAGAATAGAGAGTGAGAGAGAGTCGCAGTGGTCACGAAAGAGTCCCGTGGGGGGACAGGAGGCATCCAAGTGGATGTTGAAGTCACCAAGAAAGAGGAGTTGAGTGGTTGAGGACAGGAGTGAGGCGGAGAGGTCAGCCCACTCAGAGAGGAAGGAGAAGATTTGACCAGGTGGCCGATAGATAGTAGCCACAGTAAGGGAATGGCTAGGAGAGAGAGAGAGACGGCAGACAAGGCATTCAAAAGAGGAGTAGGTCTGCGTAGGAGTGACAGTGGCAGGAATCCACTCAGGGAAGATAAGGGCTACACCCCCCCCTGCACGGTTGGGCCTGGGCACAGAGAGGATCTTGTAACCGTCAGGTAGGAGTGTGTCAAAGCTGGTGACAGAGCTGGCCGTGAACCATGTCTCAGTGAGACCGAGGACGT
Organism: Ambystoma mexicanum; assembly: GCF_040938575.1. Classification (NCBI taxonomy): domain Eukaryota; kingdom Metazoa; phylum Chordata; class Amphibia; order Caudata; family Ambystomatidae; genus Ambystoma; species Ambystoma mexicanum. Next base: position 681,995,361 of record NC_090925.1, read on the forward strand.
CAAGGTCCAGTTCCTCAAGAAGGTGACAGATATCAGAAGAATGCTTGATTGCAGAGCGAGAGTTAAGAGTGGCAATGTGGAGAAGGTTGCCATCCTTGAAGGACTTCCGGGAGGGGCACAGATCAGAGGTATGCCCTGTGGAGGTGTAGAAGAGGGAGGTGAAGAAGGAGCAAGAGAGGGGGCAGGGAGGGAGGGTAGAGGCAAGGTAGCCGAGGACAGATGAGGGGGGACAGCAGGAGAGGAAAGGAAGTTGATGAGGCGTGGGAAGCGTCTATCAAAGAGGTGAAGGTTGGCCTGAGGGCCTTGGACCAAGACGGTCCCATTAGCGTAGACATTAATGATGGCCTTAGAGGAGTGGAAGGAGGCCAAGAGGACATCCCAACGGGTGCCACCATTAATGGGAGAAGAGGAGAAAGGAGAGAGCACAGAGACCATATGAAGGGTCCATAGGTCAGGCGAAGGCACGAAAAAGAGGATGTCAGTGAGAGTTTCCTTGGAGCAGGCACTAGTGTAGGTGTCAGCGATAGGGAGGCCTGGGTTGGAGACCAGGATGTCCTTTTTAAACTTTTTCCTACCAGATTTAGTGAGGAGAGCAGGATAGTTAATAGAGAAGCAGTTAGAGAAGATAGGCGAGATAGAGAGCACCATGGAGTAGGAGGGAGTGGGGGGGAAGACAGACGATACGAGAACACGCAGGCAGGAAGTGAGCGGCAAGCCCTAGTTTACTACATTCAGAACAGTGAGTGCGTATTAGGTACAGAGGCCACCTAAGTTTGAGAATCCTGCGAGGGGAGAAAAATCCCTAGTTTAACACATTTCAGAACAGTGAGTGCGTATTAGGTACAGAGGCCACCTAAGTTTGAGAATCCTGCGAGGGGAGAAACATCCCTAGTTTACCACATTCAGAACAGTGAGTGCGTATTAGGTACAGAGGCCACCTAAGTTTGAGAATCCTGTGAGGGGAGAAAAATCCCTAGTTTACCACATTTCAGAACAGTGAGTGCGTATTAGGTACAGAGGCCACCTAAGTTTGAGAATCCTGCGAGGGGATAAAAATCCCTAGTTACCACAACTGTGGGACACAGTGAGGTGAAGACACCATGCGAAAGAAGTGACCAGGAATAGATGGGGTGGGCCGGGAGAAGGTGGAGAAAGAAGTACAGGTGCCGGGCGTCCCCTGCGGACACCTGCAGACACACAGGGAGCCGCAACCGTAGGAGCTGCCCTTTGCCTAAGGGGCCCTTAGCCGAGGGGGCTGCCGGGCAGGGGGCTGCCCAGGAAGGGGGTGGATATAGGCAGAGGGAGGACGGGAGGGGGGTGTGGGCGGGCAGGGAGGCGGGAAGGGAGAGGAGGACCAGGAAGTGGGAGGGGGGAAGTAGACACAACAACGCGCTCAGAGCGCGAAAGCAAATTAAAACTTTCTGCAACAAATAAACTCATGGAGGCCCGCAGGGCCAGGCAGGGCTTCCCTTAGCCTGCAGATCCCTCAGGCTACCGGTGACTGCTCTCCCACGCTCCGATGAACAAAGAAGCGAGCGGGGGGAGCAGCCGTCGAGTAGGCCAAGAGGGAGGCAGCCAGGCAGCCAATCAGAGGGGGGGTGGGCGATCAGGGAGGCGGGAAGGGAGAGGAGGACCAGGAAGTGGGAGGGGGGAAGCAGGCACAACAACGCGCTCAGAGCGCAAAAGCAAATTAAAACTTTCTGCAACAAATAAACTCACGGAGGCCCGCAGGGCCAGGCAGGGCTTCCCTTAGCCTGCAGATGCCTCAGGCTACCGGCGACTGCTCTCCCACGCTCCGATGAACAAAGAAGCGAGCGGGGGAGCAGCCGTTGAGTAGGCCAAGAGGGAGGCAGCCAGGCAGCCAATCAGAGGGGGGGTGGGCGGGCAGGGAGGCGGGAAGGGAGAGGAGGACCAGGAAGTGGGAGGGGGGAAGCAGGCACAACAACGCACTCAGAGCGCGAAAGCAAATTAAAACTTTCTGTAACAAATAAACTCACGGAGGCCCGCAGGGCCAGGCAGGGCTTCCCTTAGCCTGCAGATCCCCCAGGCTACCGGCGACTGCTCTCCCACGCTCCGATGAACAAAGAAGCGAGCGGGGGGAGCAGCCGTCGAGTAGGCCAAGAGGGAGGCAGCCAGGCAGCCAATCAGAGGGGGGGTGGGTGGGCAGGGAGGCGGGAAGGGAGAGGAGGACCAGGAAGTGGGAGGGGGGAAGCAGGCACAACAACGCGCTCAGAGCGCGAAAGCAAATTAAAACTTTCTGCAACAAATAAACTCACGGAGGCCCGCAGGGCCAGGCAGGGCTTCCCTTAGCCTGCAGATCCCTCAGGCTACCGGCGACTGCTCTCCCACGCTCCGATGAACAAAGAAGCGAGTGGGGGGAGCAGCCGTCGAGTAGGCCAAGAGGGAGGCAGCCAGGCAGCCAATCAGAGGGGGAGGTGGGTGGGCAGGGAGGCGGGAAGGGAGAGGAGGACCAGGACGTGGGAGGGGGGAAGCAGGCACAACAACGCGCTCAGAGCGCGAAAGCAAATTAAAACTGTCTGCAACAAATAAACTCACGGAGGCCCGCAGGGCCAGGCAGGGCTTCCCTTAGCCTGAAAATCCCTCAGGCTACCGGCGACTGCTCTCCCACGCTCCAATGAACAACATAATGTCAAACATATGCCTACTGGACAAAAATAGAAAGTACATACTGGAAGAAAGCCTTGGTGCTACCAATGTCAGAGTCGATATGCATGTTTAGGCACGAATTAGGCCTTACATCTTTATATGCAGTAGACCAGGGCTTTAAGTGGGGTAAGAAATCGAGGGGGGGCCCTCATTTGGGGCGTGGCTTGTGGGGGGCGTGGCCTAAAACGTACGCAAATCGTAAGGTATGCACACACACATATATATGCATGTTATATATCTGTGTGCGTACCTTACTATGGTTTGTGTACTTTGCAAGCCATCTTTTCTAAACATAGAAATATGTATTTCTATGTTTTGAAAAGATGGCTTGCAAAGTACACAAACCATAGTAAGGTACGCACACAGATATATAACATGCATATATATGTGTGTGTGCATACCTTACGGTTTGCCTACTTTTCAGGCCATTTTTTAAAAAAAAACATTTCGGTTTTATAAAAAATGGCTTTGAAAGTACACAATTCAAGCCATCTTTTATAAAGCTTTGACTACGGACAAAATTGTCCGTCGGCAAAGCTTTATAAAAGATGGCTTGAATTGTGTACTTTTCAAGCCATCTTTCATAAACCTCGAAAAATGTCAAGGAATCCCCAGGTTCGCCGAGGGTTAAAGACGCCTCGGCGACCTGGGGAAACAAAGGGACAGTAACTGCCTCTGGTGACCCCTCGCGCGAGAGGTCACCAGAGGCAGTTACTATGATTTACAGAAGTGGCAGCCAGGCACAGCATCGCTGTGGTTGGCTGCCACTTCTGTCAGATCGCCTGACTTCAAAACAGGCGCATCTCCCGTCGCGGCTGCTGCCGCGACGGGATAATGCATCCCGCCAATGTTGCGTGTGGTGGGACGGGGGCCCCGGCAGGGCCCCGGCTCAGTCCCACTTTTTGGAGACTGCCGGGGCCTGGCCCCGGCAGGCCCCGGCCCACTTAAAGCCCTGCAGTAGACAAATGGCAAATGTGCATGCTATATAGGAAATGTAAGATGATTGAAAGTTCTAATGGCTTGTTAAAAATAATTGCAAATCATCTTCATAAGGCAGAAGACCGTTTCATGTCCACATGGCGCACTACTGTCCAAAAAACCCTGCACGATGCGGGAATAACATTAAAATTCTTAGCAGATAATATGAGTCAGGCCAAAAAAAAAATTATAGGCATATGACTGGATTCAAACCAGGGAAAGTTGTATGAAACTACAAAAATGTGCACAAAACCCATTTAATTTAAAATTACAAGGCACAATTGAGCCCTGTTGCTACAAGCGCCTTCAACAAAGCATTGTGCAGACTTTTTACGGTACAGATTAAATATATGGCCTACAAAGGAATTTCTGTATAAACGAAAAATTATACCGCAAGAGGAAATTAATTGTAGATTGTGCAAGAAAATGCCAGAAACGATCAAACACCTAGTAGTTGAGTGTGAGGACTTATTGCAATAAAGAGTAAAATATTTCCATCAGTACTTTGAAGAACATAAATGCCTAACTGAAGACCAGCTTTGGTCCGAACTATTTCGCACAGGATATCTCCTAGATATGCAGTGATAAACTATCTAAATTGTTTTCAATTGAAAAGCATAAAAGTGATTTAGTAAGGCATTAATGGTCAATACATTGTAAATCTTCATCGAAGGAATTGGAATATGTGCTTGATGACACTGATACAGCGATATGATTTATTCATGACAAATGCATAAGCTAAGTCATAACGAACAAACTAGGTAGCCCTGAGAAGGTTATATCCACTAATATATGTATATATGCATGAGCAAACTTTAATTTTAACTTTGTATTTTGGTCAAATGTAATAATAATGTGTTATTCTGGTTGTAAAAGCAACATTTTTTGAATGTGTTATTATGATGACAGCGGAAAAATCCTTTTTATGTTTTGTATGTTGAAAAGTCGGAATACATTTTTTGACTATATCAATATTAAAAAAAATAATAAAAAAAAAAAAATAACGAGTGGCAGGGAACGGAATGTGGTCTAGCGTAAATAAAAGATTTCCCCCCAAATGAGTGCAAGCAAGTGAAATCACCGAGACTGAAACTACTTGTGTTACTGGGGCTCCTCTAAGACGACTGTTGTTTCATTCATAGGTCAATACGATGCATTGGACACCAGACCTTTCAGGAGAAATTAGATACAAATTCAGGAGAAAAAGCTACATGATTTACAAATGGATCAGTGGGGGATCACTTTAAATATTGTAACCAACAGTACACCAGAACATTTCACCACAAATCATGTGCCCATGCCGAAAATGTGCATCCCTTGGAAGCATTGGATGCAGAGTACACATTATACATTTGTGCCACGCCATCACTGAAGCAGCTCCTCATACAGCGGTCACTCCCAACGTGGGGAAATATGCCAATTGATAAATGACATGCCATCAGAAGTTACACTTATTTAAAAAATCTTCGGGTTTAGGAGAGCTGTGCGTCAGACTGCAGCTTCAGCTTAATTTTGTGGTGCACACTTACAATGCAGGTTTTTCCATGCAAGATATGTTCTTAAGCACTTTCTTTGCACCAGGGATGCACCGTCACACTGCATGACTCGTGAAGGAGCATACACTGGTACTTTAATAATAATTATAGGTTCATCTTTGTTTCAGCTAATAATTAGGTTTCAGGCTTGCCTCCCTGGAAACAATTTGTCCCAGACACCAGTAATCTTTTGTAAGGTATTTTCTTGTTGAACACATAATAACTGCATTATTTGTATATATATATATATATATATATATGGTGTCAAATACTTTCAAAGTGGATTAAGAAAATAAATACTCTTCGGTTTTTGCTTAAGAGAAAAAATGCGATAAATGGAAATGGGACTGTTTTTGTCTGGGGGTTTATTTCATTGGTTATATTTCTCATTATTGCATGTTTTACTTTGCTTTAATTTCCCATTGTTTTGGGACAAATGGGGCCTCGTTGCGAGTTCAGTGGTAACCCGCCGGTGCTACCGTTCTGCCGCCTGATATCCCAGTGCCACCGGCACATCACAAGAATGTGTTTCTCTCATATTCCTTAAACGGAATCCTCTGCAGCCAAAGCGTCTTGTCTTTGATTTCCTGGGTCAGAGCACATTCCCCTGCTATATGCCCTCTGTGATGAGGGCCAGAGGAAGGAGGGTCCTGGTACGGCCCGTGGGCCTTATATTTGACCACCTTGCTCTATGCAAAGCATTTGCCATACATGAACATAGGATAGGTTTGCTAGTAATTTCCCCAAACCTGAGCAGAATCGAGCACACTCTTTGGTAAAATTGACTACTCAAATGCTCCATTTTAATCTGACATGGACATTTTCATACAAGCATACATGTGCAAGTCTCCTTTTTTTATATTTAAAATGATTTGTTTGATTTTGCAAACTTTTCATTTTGCACTTAATTAACATTTTTAAAAATGGAACTTTGTAACTAGATTTCAAAATCATACAGTTTACTGTCAGTGTTGATCGCTGTCCAAAATTTGATTACTTTAAAGATTAGGCATTTGTCGTGTCCTCTTAATAAGTTGGCCCATCTTTCTTCTGTGTTCATTTGTTTTTGGGATATTCCAAAAAAGTCTTTGTACAGGTCTCTTTTTTCTTTTAAGGCCGGACAAACCATGATTAAATGAAAAAGTGTTTCATGAACATTCTCTGCTTTACAAAAACGACAGTCCGGGGTTTTATTATCTGATTTCTTTTTACAGTTAAGTAGTCGCGGGTTGGTAGAATGTTTACATGAAAACGCAGAAATAAGTCTCGGATAATGCGGTCCGGAAAGTGAGTTAAGTAGGCCGGGAGTTCATGAAGTGCCCTTGTTTCCGTTTCGCATTTTAGATGGCATTTATATTTGGTTTGTTCGGCAATTGTTTTGATCCAGTCATTGCTCTGAATTTTGCGTTTCGCATATTGTTGTCTATTCATCAACATATCTTCTGTGACTTCTTCTACTTGCATTTTTTGTTTGATCTCAGACGTCCAATGAGAGAGAGCTGTGACATGAAAAGCTTGTTTTTTTTCCTTAAGTAATTCAAGTGATGGAATTAGATCTTGAGATATTATTTTCCTGTAGAGATCCATTTGTTTCCAAAGAACAATAGATTGCAGAGATTGAAGTGCCAGTTCGAAACGGAATCTTGGCATAGGAAATGTTATAGGAAGAGATAGTGTTTTCCTCCAAAATATCGCCTCATAGCGGGGCCACTTTATTGTTTGTTGGTTGATCAATGTTTCGCTGGCATAGATGAGGAATGGAACCACTTTTTGTTTATATAGGGCAATTGTAGCTTTTATCGAATATGTTCCAAACTTTAAGTGAAAGAAACAACCTTGTCTGGCAAGAGATCTTGCTTTTCCCTCGATGTGTTCTTTCCATTCTTGTTCGTTTGAAGAGGGATTTATCATTGCACTTAGATATTTAATTGCATTGATTGTCACGATCGATTTAGTTTCTAGATGTATCTTTAAGTTGTGTTGGCTCTTATTAGTTTGGGTCATAAATTTCATTAGCTTAGTTTTATTGGTGTTTATTTGCAGCTCGTTTTCTCTCATGAAATTCTGAACCTTATCAAGTGTCTTTTGTAAACCTGACATAGTTTTATCCAGAAGGATAATATCATCAGCATATATTAGGGTTTGGATTGGTTCATTATTAATCTTCGGAGGATTCACAGATGTATCTGGATCCTATCCCCAAAATCGCAAGTATATAGACTATATAAGGAAGCAGCCAATGGGCACCCTTGCTTAAGGCCATTCCAGGTAGAGATTGGTTTGGTTACTACACTGTCATTAGTTAGCCGTACTTGGATAGAGGTATTGGTGTACATTTGTTTTATTGGATTAAGGATGGAGGGCGGGCAGCCCCATGCTACCAGTTTATTCCACAGTTTTTGCCTGTTGACAGAGTCAAATGCCATTTTTAGATCTATGAAGATGGCATATATCTGTTGTTTCTTAGTGGTCGCTTCGAATTTTATCATATTCAACAGCAGTAAATTGGCATTGGTTCCTATTTTGTCTTTTTTCTTGCTTCCCATTCGCCGCCGCCCAGGTTTTGAGTTTTTTTAGGCGGTATCCCGTGAACAATTTTCCTAAAGGATCTAGCAGCGTTATGGGCTATAGTTCTCCGGGTTTTTTCTATCGCCAGCTTTGTAAATGGGAATAAGAATTGCCAAGGTCCAGGTTCGAGGAATTTCTTGTGTCCTTCCAATAAGTATGAGCAGTTGGGAGAAGAAGGCAGCCCATTCTTCTGGTGCTGATTTAGATTGGCGCTCAATAGGCCGTCTGGACCCGGGGCTCGGGATGGATTGAGAGCCATGATGGTTTTTATAAGATATTCTCTTTCCCAACTGAGGTTCCAAGAATCATTTCCATTCGGGTTGTCAGAATGTCTGAATTTGGTTTGTATAGGTTAGTGAAGTGTTCGGTCCATGCATGGGCTTCTACTTCTTGAATCATATGTGTTGCTTTGGAAGTTTTATTTAGTAGTGACCATAGATGTCTTGTGTTTTTCTGTTTAAGGGCCGCTAAAATCACTTCTGCATTTTGTTGCATTATGGATTTTATTGATTTTCTGGAGTTTGAATATTTCTGTTTTTCTTTTTTTATTTTGACTTCAAAGTTTGGTTCTTTTTGCTTTTTTAGTAGTCGTATTTTTTTGTGAAGAAGTTTTTTCTTCAACTTAATCTTGGTGTTGAAATGATGCGTATGATTATGTTTTGTTGGGTTTCCATGCCTTAGGCGTGGTTGATGGTAATTCTCTAAAATCCACCTGTAGTTAAGTTTTGGTTGGTCATGGAGAAGTGAAGCTTCGAATTTTGAGGCTAATCGAACCATTTGATGTTCTTTTTATTCGAAGTTTACTCAGACCATTATTCAATTCGAGATCCGGTAAAGTTATTCGTGGGATCTGAGATCGTAGTGTGTCCCATGATATTGATAATTGGTGATGATCACTGTTAGATTGGGGATTATTGGCAGTTGAGATGAATGATTTTCTTATCCCCTCAGAGGTGAAAATGTAATCAATGATAGAAGTAGATTTTTCTTGTGACCAAGTTTGGAAGGGCAGACCTTAGCTGTTCACTGGTTGATCAGTCAAGGATATGTTTTGAATGGTTAATTCTTTGGTCCATTTTCTTGCCCTGGGTGACAACATATGAGAATCTAATTTTGTTCCTTCTCTACTGTATAAATGCATGTTAAAATCTCCGGCAATGATAAACTCTGCTTGGTTTGAGGAGTTGGCAATAGTGTCAATTTCGTCACATATTGAATCTATGAATTTATTATCATTCATTGCCGTTGGATTCCAGCAGATATTAAAGATGGTCAAATTAATTGTTTCAGGACTCTGTTCAGAGTCAATTGTAAAGGTCGGCATGTGGATGGTAATATATTGTGCCCAGGAATGGATATTTTTCTTTGTTGTTATTGCCCAGGAAGGATCAATTTTCATCAGGATCATCATTCCAGATGCCGGTCTACCTTGCTGCGAAGTAATCGCTGGATTCATCAGAGTGATAAAACCATCGCAGATAACTTCATCTGCCAACCAGGTTTCCTGTAAACATATGATGTCCGTTTCTGCCATGGTAGCTGATCCTTCATCAAAACGGTGTTTATGACCTCTGGTGTTCCAAGAACAGAGGGATGCCCTACTTGATGGGTGCCTATTGCATGTTGATTGTTATAGGTAGGTCTTCTTCCGGGGACTCAAGGTTTCGCCTAGTACATTTGCTTTCCCTTTGTTCTGAGAGGTCGATTGCGAGTCATGCCATATTTCTTGTCTTTTCAGAACATCATATGAGTTTTTTCTGGTGGTTTTTCCTAATGGTGTCTCCAATCTTTGGAACAGTATTATTTGCTAGCTTTGAAACATTGTTTTCTGAGAGGTGTTTGGTTGGCTTATTTCGGGAATTAGAGTCGTATATCGCAAGTTTGTTTATTAATTTTTTGGCGGCCATTGATCTAGTTACAAAAATGTCTTCTGTTTTGAAACCTAATCTTGCTAGCTGTGGATTGGCAGACTAAACACATTGCAATATTTCTTGGGTATAGAAGGCAATGTGGGCTGTTTCCATCTGAGTCTTGTTAGGAAAATGTATCACCTCAATGTCATTGGAACTGATTTGAGCTAATTGTGGAATAGCATTAAATAGACGCAATATATTTGATCTATTCACGATTAGTGAGTCATCAGGATTTACCGCAGTTGGTGATAAGGATACTCTAAATATGAAAGATGCTTTCATCGGATTAAGAAAGTTTGGTCTGATGAGTGGTGTTTCATCTTGGTTGGACGGGATGTCAATGGTCATGGAGCGTTTTTGCGATTCTGCTGACGACCAAGATTCATCATTTGACACCGTTGAATACACAAGAGAGATGTTATGCAGTGTATTCTGAATACTTGGGGTCATCTAAGAGGTTTCCAATGGTGTTTCATAGCATTCATCTAGCACTATCAATAAATCGTCCTGCGGATCTAGGGGGTTAGAGGTATGAGTAGTAGAGTCGACAGACGTGCCGGTATGCACGGCTGCCCGAGTCTTTATCGGTTGAATAGGTTTCCCGTGATTGATCACAGCTATTAATGCATCAAGTGGTTTGTCCTCCGGGTGGAGTAAAGTTTCATGTTGTTGAGTTGGAGTAGTTGTTATTTCTCTGGTTGGAAGTCTTGGTTCAACACATTTTTGGGTTGGACACATTTGAGCGTTTTTTTTAGAAGTTGTAGGTTCAATTTGTGAAAGGGACTTTTGGACCGATTGCATTTTTCTCAAGAACGCACGAGAACCTGTCTGGGGTTTTTTGTTTTTTTTTCATCGTTGTTTGGTTTCCCACATGGCCTCGTTTTGTTAAGTCAAAAATATCAAAAGGAGTACATAATGCAGGTTCAGCATTGGGAAGGCTCGATGATAATCGTGGGTCCAATGGTCCTGGAGGTTGACTTTGAGTTTCGTATTGGGTAGTTCGATCTAATGTGGATATATCTACCTGCACTGAGATCTCGGTTTGAGTTTGTTTGGTAAGTTAGTCCAATTGGGTATTCACGTGTGGATGCTTTTTGACTTTTTCATCCATCAATTTCTTTGTAATTATTGTTATAGTGTCCATCAAATTCTGTTTATCTGCTCGGTCTACTCTTGCAACTTCCGCAAGGCGACTTTGCCATGTCCTAGAAGTTTCTGCTTCGTAATTTAGTCACTCCTGTATAGTTCTAATGAAGCCTTCTAATTGGGTTTGTTTAGTCATGATCATGGCTAGCAGTGATGCTTGGTCTTTAGTTGTGCCCACCATGGCTTCTTGAATTTTTAGGAAGGGTATCATTGCTACTGATAGCACTGCTACTAGCGTGTTCTGAAGGTCAAGCATCGTCGTTGGAATTCTTTCGGGAATGTCAGGTCTGTTATCAAGGGGGTCGATTTGCTTGGGTGATGAAAAGGGTTCTTGCTCTAAGACTCTGCTGTTAACTGGAGTAGTATATAACTGTTCCGTAGATTTTGGAGAAAGTTTTAAAGTCGCATGGATTCCCTTAATTGCAATAGGCGTAGATGTGTTGATTTTTTGGTCTGGAATGTTGCTAAGCATCTCCCCAAAAACTGCTCTTTTTTCTTGGGAATCCATAATTGCGTCTATTTCCGTTATATCAAAAGAGAGGCGAGCTATACGAGCAGGCAATGGTTTGTTTTTCTTGCATTTTAGGGAGTCTGTAGGGTAGTACATCGATTGCCATTGTTGCTTGGCCACTCTTACTCTTTCTTGTAGACTTGGTGTAAAGCAAAAATCGTTTTGAACATTTTGAAGCATTCTTTCACTTTGTGTTTGGGAATGCACAGGTAAGGAAAGTGCTTGTTTTAGGAGATCAGATGATGTTGTATCAGTGGGGGGATGAATAGTCAATTTAGTCAGTTAGGCGACGTAATCCGTTGACTCTCTTGGTCTAATATTTGAAAAGAGACTAGGGGGTTGAAGAGACAGGATGGTGAAGTGTCAAGAATTGATCTAGATGGAGTGTCTCTCCGTTGATCCATAGTTGAAAGGGATTGGGATCAAGAGACAAAGATTCTTTCTTGCTAGATTCGGTAGGGGTAGCACTTGATCTTCCGGTCGACATATTGCCTGAACTCTATCTAAAGTAGTTGACGGAAGGGGCTTGTCCTCCTTTTTTGACTTAGCGCTTATACGTGGAGTAGCCGTTAACTCTTCCGGCTTTGCTTCAATGTTGTTTAGGTTACACATGGGATTTCTGTGTGGCTCTAATAGTTTGGAGCTTGTAGTTGCAATTGCTATGGACTCTTCAATTTTTCCTGTAAACGCGTACAGGGCTTTATACAGTCCATTACCAATTTGTTTCAGCTGAGGGATAGTTTGAAAGTGAGAGATGGTTTATTGAGTTAATAGAATAATGATACAGGGACAGGCACTTACCGCAAATCCTGCGTATCCAGCCGGAAACAGCAGTAAACAGTGCAGGTCAGATGCCCTTAACTTCCCAGCGGGCTTCACGCCGCGCAGGTTAAGGAGTCGCAAATTTATACACCTCTTCCTGTGGGCGTGGTTTGGCAAACAGCTGATGGTTGAGAATCGCGCTCTCTTTCAAACTGCAGCTGGGTCCTCCCAGCTGACTTACGCGAGTCGGAGAGGCGATCAGCTATGCAGGGACCTGATGCTGCCTGGAATCATGAAGTGAGCGTTTCGTAAAGGATAGTGTCTTGTTCCCATCCGAGAAACAGACCACACCAACACTCCTTTTTTTAACATCAACAGAAAAAAATATGACTAGAAACTCTGGACAGTACTATCTAAATATCGCTAGAAACTCTGGACAGTACTAATAAAGGCTGGCAGGAGACTCATCGCAAGGTGCGGGCTTATAAACTCATCCTTAGCAGGAGTTTGTGTGCCTGAATATTTCTTCACATTCATATATGTGTGCAGTGCCAAATAGTGTGTTTATTTTATTATTTAAACTTTGATGTGGCTTTGGCCATACCCAGCGGTCCTTGCAGCACCTCACAAAGTTCAAAAGAGAAGAGGTGAAAAAAGGAGTCAACAATGGTTTCAAATTGGGATTAGAAGATTAGGATACACACAGAATAGTTGGAGGGGTGATGTGGCTAGTTTAGCTGCAGAGAAACAAGTATGGTTTCAGGCTTTGTTTAGAAGATTTGCCTTGTCTAGTGCTTGTGTGGGTGGTGGGTTTCAGTTTGTTGTGAAGGGACGGTGGGGGTTTGAGGTGGATGGCCATGCATATGAGGCAGAGTACTTTGAAAGCCATCCTCTTGGATAGTGGGAGCCAGTGGAGTTGGGAGAGAGCTAGATTGTTGTGTGAATGTAGAATTAATCTTCCCTGTGTGTTCTGTATGGATTTCAGGGGAGCGAGAGTGTTTTATTTGCAGAGTCCTGTGAGGATAATGTTTCCTTAGTCCATCTTGGACAGGACTAGTGCTTGGACTGCAGTTAAGAAGTCATCCGGGGAGAAGATGTGTCTTGTCTTGCTTACAAGGTGTAGTGGTTGTTTGCATATTTTAGTTACTGCAGCTGCGTGGTGTGTGATGGATAAGTGGGGTTGATGATAAACTATAGGCACTTGACTGGTTTGGAGAGGGATATATTTGGGATGTCCGTGGTGAGCTCTCCAATCCCAGGGGTGAAGTCGGGTTTGTGCCTGTGTGTTTAGATGAGGAGATATTCAGTTTTGGAGAGGTTGTGGAAGTGGGTGGGCATCCAGGTGGTGATGGTGGAGAGTCAATGGGCCTCATTACGAGTCTGGTGGCAGCCGTGCCGGAAAAACCGGCAGGCTGCCGACGGATCCGTAATACCATTCCGCCTCCGTGATTGCCGGAATCACTGGGGCATTACAACCCCGGTGAGCTGGTAATTCTGGAGGCAGAACTCTGTAAATCCCCATTCCCATGGAGTCCCATAGGACACCATGGGTATGGGGACCATGGAAACACTGGGTCCATCTATGACAGAGCCGGTGTTTCCATGTCCGCCTGCAGGCGGGTGGTGTTACTCCTGCCAGGTCAGACCTGTCAGGAGTGACACCTCCCGCCTGCAGGACTCGAAATCAGCCGGTCCGAAAACAACAGTGGCGGCGGATTTACCACCACTGTTGTTTCGGGACTGGCAGACTTGTAATGAGGCCCAGTGTCTTAGGGTGCGCATTTCTGGGTATTACCCAAATTACCCTTTTACAATTGACTTTTTGTCCTAATTGACCTTCTGCACAATTGACCTTTACATTTATATATATGTGTGGGGTGAGTTTGGGGTGTCACGCCTCGGGGTCCTGTGTGGCGGTGCCTGGGCATACCTCATAACACCTGGAGGCTGCCCTGGCATCTCTCTCAACGCCTTATGATCCACACTCGTGAACGGACCACAGTTCCCAGCAATCCTCGCCCATAGGGGTCACGTGACACGCACGTAGCGTGCTTTCGCATCCTCATGCGACTTATTATTTAATCCCTTTCAAGCCGCGGGCCAGGTGCTACTTAACTGAGTTCTTGCCACTTAGTTTCCGCGTGCGATATATCCTGTTTCCTTGATCTAATTCCGTTTTTTTGACCCTGCGTGCTCATACAGACTTCTGCATACTGGATTTGCCCCTTTGATCTCCGATGTTTTCTTCCTTACGCTGGTTCCCCTGGTTACCAAACGCCTGGCTATTATAACTACGGTTTTCCACCTGCTCAGCCCTACTGCATTACGTTATTGGCTTCTTGCTTCCGCTCCGCGTGTCAACACTCATTTTCAGGCATTCTACACTTATCTGACTGCCATTCCATTCCCGTGCTTTTACTCCCCATGTCCTATTTTCTTGCTAGCACATCTTGCCTCATTCTATAAGGATTATTTATATCACTCCTTCTTTTTCTCTGCACCCTTCAAGGACGTTTGCTACACCCACAAGGAATACTACCTTGGACAACAGGTGACATCCTGGACGCTCTCCTGATTACACCATTGGTCACTTTTGTGGTTCATTTTTTTCTCCTTACGGATTACTTGTGGACGCTCTGCTAATAACTCTTGGACGCTCTGCTGATTACCACAGGATTTATTTTGGACTTTATATTAGTGTGCGCCCTCGTGCCGTTCGGTTAGGTGGTTCCACACAGACTTTTCTTGGGATTTTGGGATTCTATAGCACCAACAAGACATCAAAAGCTCCAGTCACATATCTTTTGGCACCAAGTAGGTTTCTGGCCTTCTCCTTCACTCAACAGGTAAGAGTGGGAAATTGAGGGTGGTGGTAATCAAGGTCCGGCATTGTGGGCTGTTGTTCTGAACTGTTGTATTGTTTTTTTTGTGTCCCCTTAGCTCTGTTGTTGCTGCTCCTGCCTTTTCCCTCAAGCCCCTGGCCTGTCAGGTGATTTACTATCCTGCAGGCCACGCTCTTGTGGGGAAAGTCTATTATACGTCGGTTCTGGGACTTTCAAGTGAAGTGTCCTTTTGAGGGTGCGTTATTTTACCAACCACTCTATAATTGTGACATGGGGCTATAAATAATATAATGGGACTGGGTGGGAGTTACAGGGGGTTTTAGATTGAGTAGGGGGTTGCAGGGGTTTCCCCTTGCATAAATGTCCTAATTGACCTTCATTTCACGATCAATTGTGAAAAGGTCAATTCTCCTGCGATCAATTGTGAAAAAGTCGATTCGCATACATCCCATTTCTGAGGGCAAGGAGATTTTGAAGCATATTTGTTTGTCGTCTGTGCATTGGAGAAAGTAGATGTGCTTGCTACAAGTATGTCCAATGTATTCAATGTATAGGTTAAAGAGGAGGAGAGATAGGCAGGAGCCTTTTGGTACTCCACATTTGACCGGGGTGGGATTTGATCAATAAGGGGCCATGGAGACGAAATGTGTCCTGTCAGTAAGGAAGTAGTTGAACCAGATGATAACAGGGCCCGAGAGTTTCATCCTGAGGGATAGGAGTGTTAGGAGGATGGAGATATGGAAAGCTGCCGAAAAGGTCAAGGAGAACTAGAGGGTTGTGTATCTGTTGTCAGTGGTTTTGTGGAGGCCATCCAGGATGTGAAGAGTCAGTCTCTGAGCTGTAGACACAGTGGAAATGTGATTGGAAGGGGTTAAAGAGATTGTAGTAATGTGCTGTTGGAGTTGGCTTGTGACAATGTGTTCCATGATTCTGGTGAGGAGAGGCAGAATCCTGATGGGATGGTCGTTTTTGGGCAGTGTGGGGCAAAGGCATGGTTCTATGAGGCGGGGGGAGGATTTGTCCTGTTTAGAGTGTGAAGAGGATGGTGCCGTGAGAGGGACAGAATTGGTTGGTGATGCACTTAGATGTGGCCTGAGCTGGGCATGCGTCATATAGGAAGTGTGTTGGTTGTGTTTTGGCTGTGAGTGTGATGCAGGTGTCTTGGTCTATAGTGTGGATTGTGTCCCTTGTTTTAATGGGTTTGGGATTATGGGAGAGTGACTGCAGAGAGCAGAGCTTGTCTGATATTGCATATTTTGGAGTTGAAGCAGTACATTAAGGAGTTGAATACTGTGGTGGGAGTTGGAGTGGTATGTGTTGGTGGTGGTTTGGAGAATGATTTGATGAACTTAAACGTTTATGTGTGTGGTTGGGGTGGATTGGAACTCAATTTGGCACATATGTTAGCATTATGCGTGAACAGCAACATGCAGATGCAGTCTCTGTTTATTGGACATGATGGTAAACATTGCCTTGAGTACACACTTGCCCTAAAGGTGGGATTGTGGGTGAAGCTCCTCCATAGGTTTTTACAGCCTTCTAAGGTCTCACATTCCTGTCTGGCCCTGTCCGGCCATAGCTGGTGTGCTGGCCTCACTTTCCTATCCATGCTCGAATCCCAACACGAGTGCTAAAAACCAAACACGATTGCGGCCTCCGCGGTTATAGAAATGATTCATTTGATGTGGGATCATTGACATAGATGTTTTGAGGGGATCCTTCACATTGTGGGATACAAATGTATGTAACAACATGGGAAACCTTTTATTAAAAAAGTTATGGGTTTTATACATTCCTGTGCCAACACACAATTCAAACCAGCAGTTTGAACCATGCCAATGAGGGGACTTGAACCTGCAATATTGCAAATTGTGAACTCATGCCCTAGCCTCTGAGCCAAAGGGTCTCCACCTGCAATGCATAGCTTTTGGAATTTTGACATGACAGTAAAATTGTGGCTGATGTAGATGCACCTGGGAACTAGCAAAACTGGTCGGGATAAACAAAGGTACTGGTCTCATTCTCTCTGAGCCATTTGTAATGGAAAAACAGATTAAACCATGTTTTTATAATAGTAACAAAATGTTAAGAATTCAAAATGTTACTTCTTTCCTACCAGCACACAACAAGAGGAATGGAACTTGCAACTAATTAACCCATGCACTAAGCTTTGGTTCAAGCATAGCTCTGTGAGTTGTGATGCAGAGGTCAAAGGTGTAATGGATGAAGATGCATCTGGGAACTAGCAATGCCAGATGGGATAAGCAAAGCTGCTGGACTCTCTTTCTTTGAGCCATTTCTACTGAAAAAAAAGATAATGTCATACTTTTAAAACAGTAAAAACATTCTAAAATTTCAGAAAGTCACCTATATCTTTGCAGCACACTGGTCCACATATCCGTTTGAGCATTTTCATACCAATGAAGAAGATTGCACCTGCAACCTTGACTGTGGTAAAGCCCTGCTCTGACCTCTGGGCCAAGAGCTCTCCTTTAAAAAAATAATAGCTTTGTGCATTATGACATAGTGGTCCATGTTGCAATGGGTGAACGTGCACCGGGGAACTAGCAACGCTAGATGGGATACAGAAAGTTGCCCATCTCTCTCTCTGAGCCATTTGAAATGGAAATAAAACTAAAACAGTATTTTTATAAGAATAAAAAATCGTTACAAACCAACGTGTTAACTGATTTGCTTTGAAAATATTGTTATTTAAATATTTGTGATGGGTCTCCCTTCTGAATGCATCTCCTTATGCATTATGCCATTGCAGTCAAAGTGTAAGGGATGAATATGCATCTGGGAGCTAGCAATACCAAGGTGGAATAAACAAAGGTTTGGCCCCTCTCTCTCTAAGCCATTTGTAATGGAAAAAATATAGAACAATATGTTTACTACACTATACAAATGTTACCCATTTATTTGCACCAAACAAGTAGAACTATCAGTTTGGCTATTCTCATACCAATAAGGGGACTTAAACCTGCAATCATTCCATTGGTAAACCCATGCTTTGACCTCTGAGCAATGGTTATCCTTTCAGAAAACATAGCTTTGTCCATTATAAAATTAGGTCAAAGATGTGACAGCTATGCTCTAACTTCTGAGCCACCTGGTCTCCCTTCAGAAAGCATAGTTTTTGCATTAAATATACTGGGGGCCAAAGGTGCAATAGATGAAGATGCTTCTGTGAACGAGAAATGCCACTTCGGGTACACAAAGGGACTGGTCTCTCTCTGCACCATTTTCGAGGGTATAATGGATGAAGGTTCATCTGAGTACTGGCACTGGCAGATAGGATAAACCAAGGTACTGGTCTCTCTCTGAGTCATTTGACATGGATATAAAGAGAAAGCTATTTTTTTAACAGTAAAAAAATGTAAACGTTTAAACTGTGTTTCTCCTCCAATCTAGCAGTCTGAGTGTCTTCATGCCAACAAGGAGACCTGAAACTGTACCCTTGCCATCGTTAAACCCATGCTCTATCTATCCTCTGAGCCCATTGGGCTTATTTCAGAAACCATAACTTTGTGCATTATGACATGGTGGTCAAAGGTGTAATGGCTGAAAATGCATCTGGGAACTAGCGCTGCCTGTTGTCATAAACAGAGGTGCTGGCCTCTCTCTCTCTCTAAGCCACGGGTGCACAACTGATTTTGCCAGTGGGCCGAATGTACTTAAATGCTGCCTATAGTGGTGGGTAAGGGGTGGTAGGAGGCTTTTTCAACCCCCTCCCAATGTTTATTAAACACATAGAAAAAGAATATGTTTTTGAGGTGTACCTGTCTTTAATTGTATTTCAAACTTACTTTTTGCGCTACACATTTTCAATTTTTATAATTTCTTTTTTTCATAAGGGCATATTGCTAACATTCAGTCTTAGAAGTAGGGCAATAGTAGACAGTAGGCAAATCATTCAGAAACACTGTGCTCAAACATTTTACATTTCATGCTGCTTTAGATTTTCAAGGCACAATCTCTGGCATTTGCACAGATTCTGACACATCTGTAAGTGCGCAATGAACCATGAGAATTGTGAAATGTGATTTTTTTTAAGTGGGAGATGAACCACCAAACCAGACATGCTTGATCAGTGAGAAACATTGCAGCGTTTCTCAGATTTCAGTTTCTGGCTCTCGGGATCCAGTGGCCTTGTGCTTACTCTCAGAATAGCATGGAGATGGGGGTCAGTGAGTCTTGTCCTTAGGCTGAAGTTATATAATTTCAACGAGAGGAAACTTGCTCGCAAATGTAAGCCCTTCCAGACATGGACACCATTTTTAATGCTTCCAGAAACAGATTGGGAAATTGCAAAAGTCTAATAAAGGCATCTCTCTGTGTTTATTTTTGAGGGCACTACAGCACTGAAGTTCAATCACTTTGAAATGAGGATTAGGTGGCACATTTTCAACATCCCACAATAAACTTAGAGAGACCAGAGGTATTATTTTTAACGACCACTAATAAACCGCCCTCTACCGAAATTTTTGTTTAACATTGCACTATGTTTACAGGGTCACTTGCTTCCCTACAATCCTATTGTGATTTTGCCTTTCTTACATATGATTTATACTCATTATATTGTCATATACCATACCAATTTGTATCAAAAATATTCATTTATGATTTTTTAGCATATTGTTAATAAAATACTTTTTTATCTTTTCTGTTATACAATTGTAGAAATGTGTCACAAAATGTATACACAACAAACATCATCTCAATAATTTTCAATTTGAATATGCATGTTCAATAACATGTAGTATTTCATTATTTAACAATTATTTAGAACAAAAATTTCATAGGGATCTGTTGTTTGCTCTCCTCTCTCATAGAGAAGTACATCCCAGTCCATAAAACATTTCAATCTATGTTCATATCACCCATGCTTAATCTCATACTGCATTCATACCATACCCAACATGTTTCATTCCTTTCACACTTTCATACAACTCACAAGGAAATTCTTCAGGGGTAAAAAATCTACCACATTTCATTGAAATGCACAATGGTGTTTGTCTTCTTCTAGGTTTTTCCTAGGGATCAACTGTCAATGAGGTCCTGTTTATCCTTCCATAAGGTCCAACCATCAAGCGGATAGCTGTGGGAAGCAAGTATGGGATATTCAAATTTTAGTATTCAAATCAACATCCCGGCTGACATTTTTGTTATGTACAACCTGCTACATTACTAGGAGTAGCTTATTCTATTAACTCCTTATTCACATCTATTAAAAACATCATCTTTCCATCGTATTCCGTCAAAATTTCATTTGTGGCAAGCTTTATATTACTCTTTGATTACTCAAAGAGTTATCTCGCCCTATGTATTATCAATATACATTGTTTGTCTTGGGTGAGTTTACATAAATTACCTTAATCATTCAACATTTTCGCATCAGCAGAGAAAGGGTCTGCAAAATGTTTAAAAGAGGCTTAGTGGGATTTAAATTTTGTGAAGCGATTCCGAAAAACAGCTTGCAGTTCAGTCAGGACCTTCACATGCCAATGTCATTCTACATACTTATCATGGGGGAAAGCATCTGCACATGCGGGTTAGTGTACCAACAGCCCTTTCTCCATTTGGGCTGTCAGAAGTCTTAACTTTATTTCAAAAGAACAAACTGCGGCAAATATATGAGAGGTTAGATTTTGGAATCCTTGCGACTTTAAATTTAAGTCATTCAAATGGCCTGTCAGATCAGTCAGAAAAGCAAAATCATCTACCCAGTCAATGGGCCTCATTCCGAGTGCGGCAGTAAGGGGTTAATGGTGCCGGTAAGGATGCTGGTGCTGTTAACCCCTTACAGCCGCATCTGAGGTCCCTTAGCGGGATCCGCTATAGGACAATGGAGTTAATAACGGGCCTGTTATTAGCTCACTCCCCATTCCCTTTGAGCCCTATGGGGTCTCGAATGGGAATGGGGATGGGTTGTTTGAATGAGGAATTACCGGGTCCCCCAAGGTTGGAATGGCCTGGTAATTCCTCATTCAAGGAACCCGGACCCAGACCGATTTTGGAGGCAGCCATGGCGCTAATAAGTGGCAGAGCTGTGCCTTATAAATCCCAACTTTGAAACACACATTGACCCAGAGCACAATATGTGAAAACCTGTACAAGTGCACTGTTGGAAGCCCCTGCTTTCTAGAAAAAGTCATTTTTGCAAAATGCCATAAGAATGTACATACCCTAGAAAGTTAGTTCTCAGTGTAGGCACTCTTGCTGCCTCCCACCCTTTACCTGTTTCCCGTTCAACACTCCTAGTGCATTGTATGACAGCAGTAGGGGAGACAGTGTGGATCAGCACTAGCCACACCATTCTGTGTTAATGCTGCAGACTTACCTAGGCAGTGTGAGTCTCTGCTGCAAAAACCTCAATGCCGCTTGGACTTTGCAGGATGGAATGTATTCTTCAGCTAGAATGATCAAGAGCGAAATGTCACATGCCTGAGGAAAACAATGCTTTCCCAGTACACAGAAATAGATTAGGGAGAATATTGGCCTGCATAGCCCTCTTAATACCCATAAACACCCATGTATGCATTAACAGCCCACATGTTATACTCCATGAACTAAATGACTGTCACTTGCAAAACTAAGCTTGTTGGCAACAATTATGACAAGAAGAGGGGCAAGATAAAGAAAGAATGACTTTCCCACTTTTATGTAGCAAACATCCTGTCTCCCAGTTGAACTGGAGTTGTAGATAGCAGACCCAAGACAGAAAGGGGGTGGGGTGATCAGGCTGCGGTGCAAGCTCCGAACCCTACTGTATGACAGACTCACAGCAACAATGTGGTTGCTGGGAGGTCATTTCACTGAGATGGGCTCCTAAAGGGCACGGTTTGGTGAAAAGTCTGAAAAAGAATTCTTGACATTTCTGTTTGAGGGGGTCCATTTGGTAACCTGGAGACTGGCTATGCCACATTAACCCCTGCAACTCAGAAACATATCCTTTTTGAACATTGGGTTTTTTATTGCCTTTTCTCCCATTGGCTCATTACCCGGAGTGCTGCATCTTACTGTTTTGCATATTCTGTGTACTTTCTACAGAGGACGGTTTTGGTAGTTTTTTCTATTTAATTATTGCATAAGCCATGTTTAATTAAAGTATGTATATTTTATTTATCTTTGATTTCACATTTCATTACTTTGAACTGCTACACTATGCGGTACAGTTGGCCATACTCTTAGTAGTAGTTTTAGCCCCCCATGCAAATGCTATACCCATGTTCCCCACCCCCCAACCAAACACTCTGCCGCATGACCCCATCCCCCAACCAACCCATACTATGCCCCACGGCACCTACCCCCATCCAAACACTATGCCCCATGACCCACACCCTCCAACCAAACACTATGCCCCATGACCCCCGCACCCCAACCAAACACTATGCCCCATGACCCCCACACCCCAACCAAATACTATGCCCCATGACCACCACCCGACCAAACACTATGCCCCATGACTCCCACCCCACAACCAAATACTGTGCTCATGAGCCCCACCCCTGAACCAAACACTATGCTCCATGTCCCCCACCCCAACCAAACACTATACCTTATAACCCCCACCCCAACCAAACACTATGCCCTATGACCCCTACTCCAACCAAACACTATGCCCCATGACCAGCACCCCAACCAAGCACTATGCCCCATGATCCCACCCCAAACAAGCACTATGCCCCATGATCCATAACCTCCAACCAAACACTATGCCCCATGACCCCCACATCCCAACCAAACACTATGCCCCATGACCACCACCCGACCAAACACTATGCCCCTTGACCCCCACCCCACAACCAAATACTATGCTCATGACCCCCACCCCTGAACCAAACACTATGCTCCATGTCCCCCACCCCAACCAAACACTATACCCCATGACCCCACCCCAACCAAACACTATGCCACATGAGCAACATCCCTGAACCAAACACTATGCAGCAAGTCCCCCACCCCCCAACCAAACACTATGCCCATGACCATCAACCCCCTAAGGAAGCACCATGCCCATGACCCGCCACCCCAAACAAAACACCATCCCCATGCCTCCTCACCCCCAACAAAATGCCATCCCCATGACCCCTAACCCCAACAAATGCCATCCCCATGACCCTCCACCCCACTAACAAAAGGCCATCCCAATGACTCCCCATTCCCCAACAAAACGCCATTCCCATGATGTCTCAACCCCCCAAGAAAACGTCATCCCATTGATGCCTCCACCCCTCAACAAAAGGCTATACCCATGACCTCACAATAAAGGCCATTACCATGACCCCACCACCCCCCAAAAAAGCAATCCCCATCACATCCCACTTTCCCCAACAAAACGCCATGACCCTCCACCCAACAAGAATGCACTTACCTGGGCAAGCAGTTGAGCGAGCAGGCAGGCGAGTGGGCAGACAATCGAACTGGAAGATGGGTGAGTTTGAAAGGAGGCTGGCTGGCGACGTGGCTGGTGAGGTGGCGAGGTGGCGTGCTGATGAGCAGGCCAGCAGACCTCTTCTAAACTTGTACATATGGGCCCGCTCTACTTTTGTCACCAAGGTTGATGTTGATTTCGTTCTTCAACAGGGTAGCAAACTGCTCAAATATTTCTTTCCCACCCATCACCCCCCTTTTGCCTAGATTGGCCAGTATCCACTGTATCGGCTGTATGCCTGGTTGCACTGCAACTGCCACAAACAATGATCTACCTGGCATCTGCCCGAATATGACAATGTCACTGCCAGCACCACTATTTTGGACTACTTCGCAGTGTGTATGCCATGATTTGACGGCTTGACTCCTGTTATTTCCAACACAGTAAGACCATGGTTGGATTTTGTCTACCACTTATTAATGCATTAATAGCCTTTTGATTAATAATACAATGCTGTTCACCTTGAACCATGCATACACTCCTGGCACACATATCTCTGTCTATTTTCTCGACAGAGCAAACAGGACCCCACCCCACAATTTTTTTTTCGTCCTGATGAAGACCTTCTATGTACATCGGCTCGGCTCTGTGTGATGTCACCATTCTTCTTTGCCATTCATTGGTGCTGCTTCTTACAGGATTTTCATTCAAATGGCCATCATACTGTCTGGTATGCAGGAATGGCTTCCTCAATGGGAACCTTGCCTCCAGAATTTTCCTCGGTATCAGTATTTTCACTGGTACTGCGTGTGTCTCACACTCTGATTCCCAACATATAGGCAGTATGTGCAAAGTGGTTGAGGTGGAGGTACCTAACTCCTTCTCTACACTCCCCCCTCTGGGCGATTCATAGACCACTCTTCTATCATCCTTCACAACTAGACATCCTTGTCTGAAGAAATGATTCTTTGGGATCCATATCTTTATGACTCCCTTCAGGCATCCAGCTGATTTCATATGCTCACGCTTGTTCCAAGTCATGGGCATGCACTGTCCACTTGGGCTGCAATAGATCCACTTTCCCACATACTTCTTATGATTCTTTGGATACAGGAACTTTGTTCCTTCAGGTGCATGGATGCTGACCTTCACAAAGTCTCTGATTTCTTCATCTGTCAAATCTCTGGCCTTCCATCCTGATTCAACATTGATCATGATTTTCATCCATATGGCTTTCTTTGCAGTCTTCTTGCATTGTGTGATTATTATCTTGATCACACAAAATCCGAGCAACACCAACACTATCAGGGCTCCAAGGAATTTGAACATGGCCGTCATCCATTGTGGAACCCAAGAAAAGAGTTATCCAAACCAGCTGTCATTAGCAATGTCTTCCACTTCGTCCATCATCTGGACGTGTAGCTTCATTAAAATCTCTGTGGCCTATGTCAAGGTGCCATTCTCGTCATCATGAGAAGGTATGAACGTGCAACATGATTCTCCGATGTTTGCACAAAGACCTCCATCCATAGCTGTAATCGAGTCCAGGACGTATCTATTCCGAAAAGTCATCAGTCTTATGGCTCTCAGCTCCAAATCCCTTTATAGTAGTGTTGATTGTTTGCAGCAATTCCCATCTGATAATCTGCAGCCATTTGGTATTTGCTCTAACCTGGATTCTCGGCATGAAGATCAATGTGAATAACGATGAAGTCTGGCTGAACAGTCTGTGCTCATAAGGAATGGAGTCAAAAGCTTCTATTGACTTAGCTGAGAAATAGTTCTCCCTCTTTATTCGATTAATCAGCTCCACAGATCCCTTCTTCATCAGGTGAGCATCTGCTTTCGGGAAACTGTCAAGGCTCACATCACTTTTAAGTATCATCAAGACTGGAACATCGTCCTCCCCAATCCTTCGGTAACCTCATATAGGCTCTGGATCCACAAGTCCAATAGTGATCTATGATCACTGCTGTTCCAAGTTTCATTCCTTGTACATCAAAGATTCGACCACAGTTCTGATTCTCTCCGACTTTTCTTGTGCCATTATTTATGAAGCACATCTTTGCACTCGCCAAAGGAACTGCAAGGGTCCTCCTCTATCTTCGACCCAGGTCAGTAGCTTAGCAAGTGTTGGCCATAGATGTTTGCAGCCATTTTGCACTATATCAATGGCTGGTTGATAACAACCAATGACCACCTATGCTCTGCAGATCACCACTCCTCCTTCCCATCCATCTGGTGATAGCACTGATTCCCAAATCTGCATCTGGCCTCTGTTCTTCCATCTACAAATTTCCTCTGCAGAATTTTCCTGGACTCTCAAGTCTTTTGTTTACTTCCCATCTGATTCCAGCTCCTTTCACTCCAGGTTTTTCGTACCTGATCACATGAATCTTAGTATGAGCTCTTAGCCTTCTCTTCGTATCTTGGATATAGACGTCTTCGCCTGGATCTGTCCATTCAGTGTCATGGCCACTAATCCAGGTCCATCACTATCATCCTTCAAACGGTCCAAATGGACCCTGTCCTGGCACCTTTGGTGCCAGGCTCATAGGAAAGTGTGCTCTGTACACTTGGAGTCCAAAGCACGTGTACCCAGGCTGGGCGTGGCAATTAGAAGGCATTGGAAGGCACGTGCAGAAGTCTATGGGAGTGGTGAGGTGGGGCCACAAGGCGGTGCTAAAGGGGAGTGGCTGGAGCCAGGCTATTTAAGCCAGCCCCACCCGCATGTAGAGGCTTCATTTTAGTCTGCTCTGTGCAGCGCAACGCTTACCGCAGTCCGAAGCTCTTACCTGTTTCCAGCTCAGCACGCATTCCATCAGGGCCTGGACATCATCTTCAACACGCGCATTTTACCTGAATCCAGCCATACCATCACTCACAGCACTGAGCGCATCTTACCTGAATCCAGCCATACCATCGCTCACAGCACCGTGTGCACCTTACCTGAATCCAGCCATACCATCGCTCACAGCACAGTGCGCATTTGACCTGTTTCTGCAAATCCATCGCCTGCAGCTCGTCTCATCCTCACCTGTCCGAGCGTGCCTGCGTGGGCACCTTCTTCTCATCCAGCATCTTTGTGGATCTTCCATCTACCAGCCGCGGACAGGTTCTCAGATCGCCGCTCTCCATCATTCGACGCCAGGCTATCCCTGCAAGAGAAAAGGAACGCACAAGGTTAGAAACTGCATAAACATTTAACGCTTGGCCGCGCAATACCTAAACCTTGCGTATTCCCTAGAAACCTAACTTACCCTCCAGTGGGGCCGCTCCATTTCCCTTCTGGCACCATGCAGGCTTGTTTCCAAGACAGCCACCCAGCAGGGCCATCTTCACATCTATTGGGAAAAGGAAAGACACTATAAGAATTACAGGCAAGAATCATTGGAAAAGACATTGCAAAAACCTACGGACAATAATCATTGTTACGAACACTTACCTCAAAAGGGGATTGGTCGCAGCCAGTCTGTGCCATCACGTATATGGACCAGTGAAGTAACTAGGTCTATCTACAGTGCCCCTGCTGAAGAGAAGCAGAACGGAGAGCTCATCTTTACTAAACAACAGGTGAGTGCTTATGGGAAAATGCATGCTCCTCTCATTCTGTCAAGAGGGGTGCGAGGGGGATCGCAATTCAGCCGCAGAATTTTCACTGCCCAAGGGCATTGCCAGCAACCAGAGTAGTCCACACTACAGCAGCTGAGGGTAGACCTAGATCCAGGGGAGCCAAATCCAGGGAGGGCTCAAACTATGCCACAACGTCCCCACAGGGATCAGGTGAGCGTAACATTCAGTTGCCCATTTGAGATAGGCATCTTGACCCATAAACTGGCCTCTTGTATGACAGAGTGCTATGTGTGATAGACAATGTGCTGTCTGGATGTCTATTTCAATAGCTATGAAAATCGTAGACTTCCCCATGCTATAGGGCAGGAGTGCACATACAAAGCATTCCTCCTTTGAGGTTCTCCTTCCAACTTCCTTCTTATGTTGATACCATATGTTGTTCCCCAAGTGTGCTGTACTAACCAGGTAATCATTCAGCTCATGATCACCCCCCCTAGCACTTCTCTTAGATCTCATTCTTTTCTTACAAGCTTCCAAGCTTCTTTAACCATTGTATTCAATATATCAGCATAGTTTCTCCTTACTGGACCAACCATAGAAACATTTGTCAGTGGACTGGTTGTTTTTACATGTACTATCTGTGTAGGAGAAAGTTCCAGAAGCCTTTTTCTATCCCGAAATCTCACTTTAGCAGCAGCTAAGGCTGGCCATATGGAGTCTGCTATAATCTCTGCATGTGATCTCCCTCCAAAAGGTCACTCAGGCTTATCCAACATGGGACCAGGTGCCCTTGTGTGTATCTCTAGAGTAGGAACAATCAGATAAGGTCTTGGATGCCTAGTAGTTGCCACATCTGTACCCTCCTTTTGTACAGGAAGATGCACAGGAGTCCCTGCTGCATTTACGTCTATATAGTAAGCAGTACGTACTGTAAGTGAGAGCAGTATCACTATGAACAGAATACAAGAGTAAATTACATACAGCTAAGTCCATTTGCAGCAATAACTTTTTGCACAACATGGACGTCTCTCGGGATCTGTCATAACAATGTTGCTATTGATGCTGCCCTTTCTTTCTCTTTAAGGAAGGAAAAACAAACTATTCATCTGGCAACATCACACACTACTTCTGGAAGCTGTTAAGTCGGCTCCACAAATTCCTTGATCAGCTACTGTAATGTCTAACTTCCAATCTTTGTACAATTCATCAAACACAAGTGTCAACATACAAGATATTACCCACCTCGAGACTTGATTGCTCCCTGGTTCTTGAAATTGTTCTATAGAAGACTAATGAGGTTCCTTCTAGGGATCCCTTCACTACCCGCTCCAAGAGCCGGGACGCAAAGGAGCCCACAGGGAAAACCCCCGACGGGGGGAAAAAACCCTGTGCTGGGCTGCTAGGGTTCGTAAAATCCTGAGGACAGCTAGGATGATGTGCCTCAGCCACACGGTCGTTGGTAAATCGTCAGTGGAACAGGAAACTGGGTGTAGTAATACAAAAGGTAACAGACTAGTCAGTACTTGAGAGTAGAAAGGATAGGAAATGAGAATAGGGTGAAAACAAGGATTACCTGGATATTATTTGGCCAATCCTAAATGTAAGAAAAAGGCGGGTAGAGGCTCACTCCTAATCTAAATGAGCTAAAGAAGGATAAGGTTTTTAATCTTCAAGTTAGTGCAAGTGGTTTTGTCTAGAAACACAAAATCGCTTCCCTTACCGCCTGGGCCAATAAACAGAAGTAAAATCCCTTTCCTGTACTTCCGGGTAGGATCTCCTACTTCTTCTTGTGCAGTAGCTAGAATCAGAAATGCTACTGGGAAAATAGGATAAGAACAATAATAAAGAATATCCAGAGAATGATTTTCAAAAGTAAAGGGCCGTAAGAATAAGTAAGAATAAGTACGTAGTAACGCACCTGAAAAAGTCTCCGACGAGACTAGCAGAACCCGTAATGGTGGAAAGACAATCGGCTGGAAGCCCGGTTGGTTTAACTAAGAAGAAATAAAGGACGTCACCAGCAATTAGAGATACCAGCGTTAAGCACTAAGAAGTGAGGAAAGTAAGTAGTAGAATCAGATTGAAATCTTACGCGAATTTACGGAGCATACAGCTACTCAGGAAGAGAGAAGCAACGCGCGTTGCCACAGGTTGAATGTCCGGATATACTGTGCGGAAGTTGGGGGGCGTGGCCAACAATCGGTTGAGATCCGGCAAAAATGCTAGAGCGTTGCAGCTTGTACCGCAACCACCCGGAACAGCTCGCGCAGCGTACGAGAGTCGGGATATAGAACCGATAACCATATTAGGTGTAACAGTATGCCCCCTCTTAGGTTTAGTCCCCCCTGGCTTTCCAGGGTGTCTCTGTTGAAAACGTTTTATCAATTGTGGTGCATGAACCACTGATTTCGGTTCCCAGGTCCATTCAGAGGCGGTGTAACCTTTCCAGTCAACTAAATACTGGAGTCTCCCACGATGAAGGCAGGAGTCGCAAATGTCTGAGACTTCATTCTCCGGTCCTGTGGATGTTATAACTGGAGCAGGCCGAGTGGAGAAACGGGGATGGAATGCACTCCGTCGGTCTGGTTTTAATTGAGAAACATGAAAAACCAGATTATGCGTGCCCATGTTTTAGGAAGTTTCAGTTTGAATGCCGCAGTTCCCATTGGAGCCACCACCCGGAAGGGACCCATAAATTTAGGTGAAAGCTTAGAGGGTCTCAAATGTCGGGGAAGAAACCTGGAAGAAAGCCAAACCCAGTCCCCTGGTTTCAATCCCGGCGCAGGGGTTCGATGTCGGTCAGCACACCACTTCACTCTGTCCTGGGTATTCTTCAGAGCTTCCTTAGCAATCTCTTGGCCATGATGAATCTGTTTTAATAAAGAGTCAACGTCCGGAATTTTATTATCCTCTGTTCTGTTCACTGGAAATGACGCTGGATGAAACCCATAGGTACAGTAGAATGGAGATGTCTTGATAGCAGAGTGGTAAGAATTATTGTAGGCATACTCAGCAATTGGTAACAAATCCTTCCAATTGTCTTGAGCAGCAGAAATGTAATTCCTTAGGTAACCTTCCAATGTCTGGTTCAGTCTCTCCGTTTGGCCATTGGTTTGCGGGTGATAACCTGAACTTAACGCTCGAGTAATCCCCAATCTTTGGCAGATATGTTTCCAGTATCTGGAAGTATACTGGGATCCTCGATCCGAGATTATAGTTTCAGGTAAACCATGTAGCGAGAATACTCGAGAAATAAAAGTATGTGCCATCAAAGCTGCCGATGGTAATGCTGCCACTGGTAGAAAATGAGCCAGTTTAGTGAATGAGTCAATCACTACCATAATGGTGGAACATCCTCCTGAGGGTGGTAGTTCGACTACGAAATCAGTAGATATTATTTGCCAAGGTCGCACAGGTAATGGCATCTTTACCAAAGTCCCAAAGGGAGAATGTCTAGGACTTTTGGACTGTAAACAATGGGGGCAAGATTCCACATAACGACAAATGTCCTCCTTGAGAGATGGCCACCAAAAGTATCGAGAAATTAATTCATAAGTGGTAGCATAACCACGATGGCCTGCCATTTTAGAATCATGGCACATGCCCAGAACTTCCTTTTGTAATGATTTTGTTGGTACATAAGTTTGATCACCCCTGAAATAACATCCCTCCTTTTTACTAAGGGTGTCTTGTTCATTCTTCGTGAGTGACTTTAGGTGGAAGGGCCAGAATGTTGTTCCAGACGTTGTACGAAATTTGGGAATTTGACCAAACTCATAGCTAGACAAGGAAAGATACGTTCAGGTCTAGTCGACCGATTGAGATAACCATCCTCACGAGACAAGGCATCAGCCTGTAATTTATTCCTCCCAGGAATAAAAGTAAATACAATTCTGAAAGGGGAAAAACATGAGCCCATCTAGCCTGTCGGCTGTTACAGGTTTGAGCATATTGCAGAATCCGTAAATTCTGATGGTCTGTTCTTACTTCTGTTGGATGTTGAGCTCCCAACAATAAATGCCTCGAAAGATCTTTTAATCGCCAGCAATTCCTTTTCAAGAACAGTGTAATTGAGTTCTGCCGGTGAAAGAGTCTTGGAAAGATATGCAATGGGTCGTTCTACATCCTGTTCATCCTTTTGTAAAAGGACAGCTCCTAAAGCATACTGAGATGCATCTGTTTCGATGATAAAACCCCGGGATTGATCCAGAGTTTTTAAAATAGGTGCTGTGGAGAATCTTCTTTTTAAAGTGTCAAAGGCCTTTTGTGTCAACTCGGTCCAGAGATACGGAACACTCTTCTTCAATTGGTTGATAAGGGGCTGAGTAGAGCAGAGAAGTTAGGTATGAACCGACGATAAAAATTTGAAAATCCCACAAATCTTTGAATGTCCTTGCCTGAGTTGTGAATCGGCCAATCTTGAACAGCAGTAACCTTTTCAGGGTCCATAGCAATGCCTTGAGCAGACAAAATATAACCCAAGTATGTTACCTTAGATTGGTGAAAAGAACACTTTTCAAAATTGCAATAAAGATAATTATTCAGTGGCCTTTGTAAGACTTCTTTAACATGAATCTTGTGTTCCGAATTATTCTTAGAAAATACTAAGATGTCATCAAGGTAAACTATGACATAATGAAGCAATAGATCTGAGAATAGATGGTCCATAAATCGCTGGAAGATCGCTGGGGCATTGGATAATCCAAATGGCATGACTTGATATTGAAAATGTCCAAAAGGGGTCCGGAAGGCAGTCTTCCACTCGTCACCCTTTCTTATTCTGATGAGATGATATGCGCCCTTAAGATCCAATTTAGTGTAAATATTTACTCCTTTGACGACTTCCAAGATATCCGGGATCAAAGGCATGGGATACCTATCTGGAACG
Organism: Ambystoma mexicanum; assembly: GCF_040938575.1. NCBI lineage: Eukaryota > Metazoa > Chordata > Amphibia > Caudata > Ambystomatidae > Ambystoma > Ambystoma mexicanum. The sequence continues at coordinate 682,027,122 of NC_090925.1, forward strand.
GTGATCTTATTCAACCCTCTGAAATCTATACATGGCCTAAGCTCCGTAGACCTTTTCTTGGGAACAAAGAAAAGGGACGCTGCTGCCAGTGAGGTGGAATCCGTTATTAATCCGTTCTTTAGATTAGTGTCTAAATAGTCTCTCAAAACCTCCTTCTCTGAAGTAGACAAAATATACATCCTGCCAAACGGTAGTGGTTGTTCCGGGATAAGTTCAATGACGCAATCATCGCTCCGGTGAGGTGGTAGTTGTGTATATTCCACCGGGGAGAAAACTTCAGAAAATTGTTGATATGCCATAGGGAGACCTGCTACAAAATTAAGCGACGTTACCGGTCTGCAGGTACTCTGCCTAGGGGCTTCAGCTTGAGGATAGGCTTCTAAAGACCACTCCTCCGTGTAACCGATACAATGAGTTAAACAGAATTCTGAACCCAAAAAGAATGACCGAGCCGTCCAGTTTATGAAAGGATTATTTTTCCGAAGCCATGGTAATCCCAATATAATGGGATAATGAGCTGCTCGTATGATGTCCAAAGTAATGAACTCCTGATGAGTGGCAATAACCATTGATATCGGGCCAGTCTGGCTGATAATAGGCCCAGAGATTAGAGGGCGACCATCAACACTCTCTACTGGGACAGCCTCTGCCTTGGCAATCCTGGGAATATGATGTTGCATAGCCCAGCCATCATCAATAAAAATACCAGCTGCGCCACAATCCAGTAGAGCAGATACTTCAGGTAGAACATGATTTCCAAATTTCAAAGTCACACGTAACACCAGCATATTCGTGGCTGGTGGAGTACTGCCTTGAAAAGTCTGCAAAAGGGTAGAGGAACCTGGATTAGAAACAGGATCCCGGACCGCGGTTCCTCCTACGGCCGGGCGTTGGCGTTTCCTGACTTTCGTGGAGGAGCCACAGTACACTCTTGTACCGTGTGCGTATTGGAACCACAATACATACATAGCCCCTGTGACCTTCTGCGAGCCCTTTCTTCTGGAGAAAGGGGTCCTCTCCCTGTTGCAACCAACTGCATAGGTTCTTCAGAACTTATCCCCTTATTGGTAGAGACAGGAGTAGAAAAAGTACGAGTGAATTTCCCTTTACGCCTTTCACTACTTCTTTCCTTCAATCTGTAGTCAATCTGCATAACAAGTGTAATAAACTCAGTAAGGGAGTTTGGACGAGGCACTCTAGAAATCTCATCCTTCAACTCCTCTGAAAGGCCCCTCCGAAATAAAGTTACTTGGGCATCATCTGACCATGTAGATTCACTAGCAATTTGTTTGAATCTGGTGAGATAAGTCAATGGGCCTCATTACACGGTAGGCGGAGGACCAAGGTGCTTTTAGCACCTTGGTCCATGCCGATAAAATACCGGCACCGCCTTGGTGGAAAGGGAATTACCGCCCTATTCCAAGGTTGGCGGGGTGGTAATTCCCCCATTGCCCTTCCCCATTCCCATTTTTGCCCCATAGGGCTCTATGGGAATGGGGAAGGCGCTAATTACGGTGCCGCAAATTGCGGTACCGTAATTAGCACCCTGGTCCCTTTGTGGGTTGGTTTTTAATGCCTGCTAAACAGCAGGCGTTAAAGTACCTACCCGCAAAAGGACCTCGTAGTAAGGCGGTAAGGGTTAACGGTCAGCGGTACCATTACCGGTGACCGTTAACCCTTACCACCTTCCGTGTAATGAGGCCCAATATGTCCTGATTTCCCTGTCTTAAATCTAGCAGATGTTCCTGAGCTGCAATTCTTATCTCCTGTCTTCTGAACATTGTCTTAATACTGTTACAGAAAGCTGGATAGGAGTCAAGAATGATGTTATTTGTCGTAACCAGAGGAGTGGCCCAGGCTAGAGACGGACCCACCATTTGGGAAATCATATATCCAACTCGATCCCGGTTAGTATGAAAAAGGAAAACTGAATAGAACAGGCATCAAGAAACTCCTTAATCTTGTGCGATTTCCATCAAACTGACCCGAAGGCAAGGGCCCCGGAGGGACTTCAGAACAATGAGGAACTCTATTAACCGCTGCCTGTTGAGCTGCATATTGAGCTGCCTGTTGCTGATTCTGTTGGGTCTGCCGTAGATTGGCATTTTCCTGCTTGAGGTTCTGAACCTCTGTAGTCAAAGACAGTACTGCAGTTATCAACTGTTGGATCTGCTGATCCATGATCAATAATATACTTGTATGTTAACCCTTAGTTCTGGGCCAATCGGGACTTGCTTGCTGTAATGTCTAACTTCCAATCTTTGTACAATTCATCAAACACAAGTGTCAACATACAAGATATTACCCACCTCGAGACTTGATTGCTCCCTGGAGCTTGAAATTGTTCTATAGAAGACTAATGAGGTTCCTCCTAGGGATCCCTTCACCACCCGCTCCAAAAGCCGGGACGTAAAGGAGCCCCCAACGGGGGGGAAAAACGCTGTGCTGGGCTGCTAGGATTCGTAGAATCCTGAGCACAGCTAGGATGATGTGCCTCAGCCACACGGTCGTTGGTAAATTGTCAGTGGAACAGGAAACTGGGTGTAGTAATACAAAAGGTAACAGACTAGCCAGTACTTTAGAGTAGAAAGGATAAGAAATGAGAATAGGGTGAAAACAAGGATTACCTGGGTATTATTTGGCCAATCCTAAATGTAAGAAAAAGGCGGGTAGAGGCTCACTCCTAATCTAAATGAGCTAAAGAAGGGTGAGGTTATTAATCTTCAAGTTAGTGCAAGTGGTTTTGTTCAGAAATACAAAATCGCTTCCCTTACCGCCTGGGCCAATAAACCAAAGGAAAACCCCTTTCCTGTACTTCCAGGTAGGATCTCCTACTTCTTCTTGTGCAGTAGCTAGAATCAGAAATGTTACGGGGAAAATAGGATAAGAATAATAATAAAGAATATCCAGAGAATGATTATCAAAAGTAAAGGGCCCTAAGAATAAGTACGTAGTAACGCACCTGAAAGAGTCTCCGACGAGACTAGCAGAATCTGTAATGGTGGAAAGACAATCGGCTGGAAGCCCGGTTGGTTTAACTAAGAAGAAATAAGCGACGTCACCAGCAATTAGAGATATGAGCGTTAAGCACTAAGAAGTGAGGAAAGTAAGTAGTAGAATCAGATTGAAATCTAATGCGAACTTACGGAGCGTACAGCTACTCAGGAAGAGAGAAGCAACGCGCGTTGCCACAGTTTGAATGTCCGGATATACTGTGCGGAAGTCTGGGGGCATGGCCAGCAATCGGTTGAGATCCGGCAAAAACGCTAGAGCGTTGCAGCTTGTTCCGCAATCACCCGGAAAAACTTGCGCAGTGTACGAGAGTCGGGATATAGAACCGATAACCATATTAGGTGTAACAGCTACAGCTGGCTATACGACGTTGGACAAAAGTTACCAGTGAAGGCTGCAAATTGGCCTTTTACCAGAAGACATGAAGATTCTTCTTCTGCATGAAAAAAAGGCCCTTAACCAGTAGACTTTTTAGATCTTCTCCTTCGAAAGTCTCATTCATTTCTCAATGTTCTCTCAGAGTACTTGTTCACTTGTATTATGATGTCTCTCAATATTTCATTGAGCGCTGCATTGTTCCTTGGGTCTCTCAGGACAGTTCTGACATCAGTTTTTCTCCCAACAAGATGCAGACATTCCTCAAACAGATAGTAAAATACCAAACTGACCTGTCTATGTGCATTATCTGCTGATAGGGGCACTTGGGTTTTCCCTACTGTACTCAGGAAGCTGAAGGATATGTTCAATGATAGCTGCAATCAATCTCCTCACGATTGGACCATTCTTAGGATCTTGCAGGAACAGATGAACACTAGTAGTTCTCCCCACAAGCGCAGGGTATGCGTGCAAAATGAATAGAAAATCTACAAGAACGATCCGTGAAACGTTGTCATTAGGCACCACCATAGGTACCTCCAAAAAGAAATTCAGTCAGAAAGGAATCAGGGAACTGCTCCCTCTTCCAGTCATTGAAAAGGTACTCCAAATCTGGCATGCTCTCCTTAATGATCAAGTCTTAAGCATGTCTCAGTCCAATGTCAACATATTCCTGTGGCTCAAGAACAACTAACTTCCCTTAACTCCTTTTTAGTGACTAAAAAGAGTGTCCAGAAATAAGCTATAGTCCAATGTATTCTTTATCTTCATTCAACAGCTTCTGTGTCCTTCTTCCTCATCATAGACCCAGTCTACATGGGCTGTGGTTCTTCCCTGATGCTTACTCCTGATGGGGGTGGGGGTGAAGGTGTTCTCCAGCATAGATGTTCATGTCTCTGAGTAATATCCAAGCATGTCTGCCTTGCACTTTGACTGCAGACAGTGTCACGTCCTCCACTATGAAGGTACTGTTAAAACGAGGCTCATGCCACCTTCTAGTGCAGTTGCAGATTAGGACCGCATCACTGGGGAAAAGTTTGGGAAGACATAACTTTTCAATTCCTGCTGTTGTAGTATCTCCTTCTGTGTTCTGGGCTGCCCACACCCCTTTCGCTTGAGCTGATCTGAAATGACAGAAATACTTGAAGTCGCACACATAAGATAATCACGTAACTCCTTTCCTAACAATTCGGCTGTTATCTGGGCATCACTTCTAGTTCTAGATGGAGGTGTTAGAGGTGTTCTCATTCACCCCCCTGTCACTATCTCGTGGAGTGTAAGATGGTGGTCTGAACCTGGCTGATTTCCCAATGCATACAATGCCAGTGGTAGACAATACAACCATCCTTTCTTCAGGGTAAGCTTCAATTAGGCTATTCTCTCTTTATGTAAGCAATTGAGTCTCTCACAGATTCCGTTCACTTGCAGGTGATACGCCAATGAAAACCTGTGCTTTATGCTAAGCAACAAGCTTATTTGTTCAAAGACTTCATTAACAAAATGAGGGCCATTATCTGATCTTAATACTTCACATACTCCCCATCTAGGAAACACTTCTCATGCTAAATATTTGCTGCACAGGTGGAGTCTGGGTGTGTACACAGTTCAGCTTCAATCCACTTCGAGAAAGGACATACCACTACGATCATATATCTATATCCATCACATACATGCAGCATGTCGACATAGTCTATATGCAAAAGCTGAAATGGTCCATTAGGTCTTGGAATAACTCCTCTAATTGTGCGCAATGTGTGCCCAGCAGTAAACATTTGACATATGATACAATTTACTACATAGAATGCAATGTGTTGTACTATATTTGAAACAAACCAATCCTTCGCAATTGTCGCGGCAAGGCTCTCTCTAGTAACGTGTGCAGGGTAGTGTAGCTATTCCAAAGCCACCCTTAATAAGGCTACAGGCATCACCGGTTTACCAGTGCTGTCTTGTCGCCACAATGCTTCAGAGGGGTTTAAAGAACACCCCCTACGCGTCCACAAATCTTTCTCATCTTGAGGCGCTTCCCCCTGAATCTCTGCCAATTGAGTTTTAGGCAAAATAGTATAACACTCAGGCACGATCATCATCACCACCATGCTTTCATTCACATCAGGCGTTTCAAATGAAATGATAGTTTCTGAACATGCAACTCCCTTTGCTTCCTCATCTGCTTTTTGATTTCAGCGTGAGATAAAGTCTGCTCTCTTAGTGTGTGCTGCGCATTTAACTACTGCGATGGCTACTGGGAGTTGTAGTGCTTTAATAAGACTGTCCAATAAAGCTGTGTGTTGTACTGGAGTGTCGTCCGCTCAGAGGTAGCCCCTCCTTTTCCAATATGCTAGCCCTGCGTGCACTGTTAACGTCACAAAGGCGGAGTCACTGTATACTGTTACTTCCTGGTCTGCTTGCATCTCGAGTGTGATAATCAGCGCCACTAATTCTGCAGCCTGTGCCAAAAAGTGAGATGTAATCGTGCACTCATCAGTACCTTCAAACTCTCCATTGACAGTGTGCTGCACCATAGCGGCACCTGTATATCTTTGTCCGTCATTTTGATCACTTTTCAAAGAACCATCAATAAAAACAATCTCCCTAGCTGCCAACGCATTTTCCTTCACCCTCGGAAGTACATCATAGAATTCCTCAAAATTCAAGCAATAATGTGCATGCCCATCCTCTGCCAGGGCTTCTGCTACAAACATGGCAGGATTCACAATTCTGCATCGGACTATTTTAATTGCCGGTTTTTATATAACTACCTCATAGGCAGAAGCCCTTTGAGATGTCAACATGCCTTTTGGTTTTTCCAAATGGCAAATAATGCATGTTCAACAAATAGCATCACAGAACATCCCATCACTATGCTGACAGCCTTCTCAATGGCGAACGCGGTGGCAGCCAAAGACTGTTTGCACGGAAAGTGACTTCTCATTACTGGGTCTAGAATCCCACTGTAATATGCAAGGGGCTTGCACCCAAATGGGGCTTTCTGCATGAGTACTGCTGTCATAACAGTGCCATCAGTGTGCGAGAACAAAAAGAATTCCTCAGCATAATTGGGAATCCCTAAAACTGGAGCTGTGCAAATTGCCTTTTTCAATTCATCAAACCCTTCCTCCATCTCCTCATTCCAAACAATTCTCTCCTGATTCACCTGTGCTTTCTTCAGAGCTTGCAACAAGGACCTTATGTATGAACTGTAATCAAAGACCCATGCTCTTACATGGTTACACAGTCCCAAAAATCTTTGCATTTGCTTTATCATGAGTGGTTTTACTGTTTTCAAAATAGCCTCAGCGCTCTCAGGAGTGACTTTCTTTCCCTCTTGCAAAATTAGCTGGCCCATGTACACCACTTCCTCTTGCTCTTGACAATACTGCAATTTTTCCTTGTCTACTTTATATACTTTCTCTGCAAGGATAATCATCAGTTGGACTGAATTGCATCTGCACTCTTCCTCTGAGGTGCTACAGACCAATATGTCATCCATTCATTGCAACACAACACTCTTCAAATCAATATTTCTTAAGTCCATCTGCAAGCCTCTATTGAAAATCGACAGAGACTCACAGTACCCCTGGGGTAAACGAGTACTTTCAGACACCTTTGTTTGAAAATTGAGAAAAACACATTTTTCAAATCAACCACAGTGAAATATCGTGCCTCAACAGGGATAATACATAAGATCATTGCATCTGGTTAATTGGCCTCATATGTTGAATTAGACGCCACAACCCCACTTTCCCTTTTTTCACAGGATAAATTGTGGTATTACACGTTGACTGTGACATGACTAGGATGCCCTGTTCCATCATAGCAGATATCGTCTTAAAAATACCTTCATTTGCCTCTCGATACATGGGATACTGTTGTGCTTGAGATAAAATTGCTCCTGGTTTCAATTTAATCTTCACTTCTCCAACCCCCTTTAATAGGTCTATGTCATAGGGGCCTTTTGTCCACAATGAAACTGGCACTTTCACCATGTCTTCATCAAAATACTTGGGGCGTTTCTGCACTAGCATCATTTTCTGAGGGACCTCGCGTTTAATTGCTCTCACCCAATAATTAATACTCATCTGGAATACTACTTTGTCGTCTGACGGATGATCGGCAAACATATCCTCATCAGTGACGTCAGTCAATCTGTAACCCTCCCCAATGGCAATCACTGTGCACCATCGTCTGCCGTCATGATCATTTCCATCAAGCAAAGCCATTTCTCCTCGTATTATGGCTGCTTGTAATTCTAAAGGAAAGATCCATCCTTCCTCTTCATCCATAGGTATCTTTGCCCTAAATAATAATTATTCAGGTATTCTCATAATCGTGCCCACTAAACCTGGCAGCCATGTCATCGGAATGCGTACCCTGTAGTGGAAAACATCTGGTTCTAGCGATACTCCTCGCATGACCACTTGTCCTGCAAATGCCATAATAAATTCACTCAAGTTTAAATAATGCATTCCTGGTGTTGAACACACTATGCCTTCATCAGTGAACAAAATTGTCATGTTCAACTTGGTCATTAAATCTCGACCTAATATATTGACAGGTGTCTTCCTTGAATATATTAATGGCACAGACATGTCACAAAAACAAGACCTTGGCTGATTAGCCAGCGGTGTGGGCTGCAGTCCCAAAAACCACAAACCCCAAGGATGTGGTGTATTTATTCAATCTTAGATAAGATCAGCAAAGTAACCAAAATGTATGATTTGTTAAGTTCCATTGTTAATTTATTTCTTCGACTTAATCATGAAAGAATTATAATAAAATAAATAGTTGCAGATGCATCAAAGCTAGGGCCTATGCATTTAGGAAAAACTCGTCGTTCATCAGGGCAGTGCTTACAGTTAATACCATACCATAATAAGCATGTTATCCACATATCAAATCAACATTGTAATACAGCATTCAAGTTGCATTATAACCAAAGCAAAACAATTCATTGGATGTGCAGAGTGTATGAGCCCCCGTAATGTACCATTAAGTGAAGTCAAAATAGAGTGATGTGCCAAACATGGCATAAATCCATATTCCAATTTGCATAATATCAAGTGAGTTTTGTGTGTCCATCAATATCAGGCGTTGCACCATTTTAGCAATATCAGGCGTTGTACCATTGTTAATTAAAGTTCATTGTACAAAATCACAGAATTGCGATATTTATGCATACGTCACCATTCTTCTTTGCCATTCATTGGTCCTGCTTCTTTCCGGGATTTCATTCAAATTGCCATCATACTGTCTCGTATGCAGGTATGGCTTCCTCAATGGGAACCTTGCCTCCAGGATTCTCCTCGGTATCAGTATTTTCATTGGTACTGCGCGTGTCTCACACTCTGGTTCCCAACATATAGGCAGTATAGGTGAAGTGGTTGAGGTGGGGGTACTTAGCTCCTTCTCTACATAATCAATGAAGATGCTTCTGGGAAAGATCCAGGGTTGGACTAGTGCCTAAAGAAACCCCATTGAAAAATTGGCCCTGAATCACACATTGCAATTCATTGCTACCCAGAAGAGACTATTCAAATACTATCTCCAACGTGGGATATTTTCAGTCCTGGAAAATTAACAGAAAGGCCAGGTTAGGCCTCTAATGCAAAATACGTTCTTCTGTTGGAAAGGCACACTGGCAAAATGACAAGCCAGACTTAAAACCTGCAACACCTAAAGTGCTAAAGTGCCTAGTGAATGTAGAGTGTTTGTCTTTCTGCAAATGAAACAAGGCGTACGCAAGAAATACACCTAAACTGCAAAAAGGAATTGAAAATGCCTATTGTGAATGATAAAATGAACAGCAGTTTTTCACTTTCAGTTGCACCTTTGAAAAACAAATGCTGTGTGCAATAGAAACTGGTTCAAAAGGGCCTTGCATGTACATTTCACAATGGGATAGAAAGACATGGAGAAAAATGTTCAGCTGCCAAAATGAACATATTATCAGAAGGGCCTGAAAAGTGATGGCCAGATGCAATTTATTAAAATAAATAAAAGTCCTCACATGAGAAAATGCATGCCACAGATTAAAAAAGGCAATTTTCTTTCAGATGCAACATGTAAATATGGGCCCAGGAAATCTATGACTATCAGTTTTGATTCCTGAGAAAGAGCCATTTGCTGGGAAGAGCAGTCAGGCAGTGATCAAGAAAATGTATGGGGCCAGGTCACTGCGAGAAGCCACAAATTGACCATTAGCCATGGAAGAAGAAAGGCTAATGAGTTTATTGCAAGAAAAGTCAACATTCAGAGACCAGAGAGACCTGGTCACATGTTTTGAGAGAAATTAAATCTACATGGATCAATGTAAGTGAGGATTTGCATATCTGTTTGAACATTTCAATTAGCTTAAATCGACTTTCATAGCTGGTCATTTTAAGTCGCACCGTGTCCATCGCGGTGCCATTTTAAAGCTTGTTACAAGCCTGTTATTTTGATGTCATTTGTATCTGAATGCAATTTTTGAAAACCCTGTTACAACCTAAAATGTGTTTCTAGCTTCCCCCAAAATGTTCTAAATCCAAACGTTGGGGAGCGGGTGACCTATTACATTAGATATCTGGGTAGAAAATGTCACATTCATACATTTTAATATTTGTGTGTAAAGGGTTCACATGTGCAATATCCTGCCGAAACGGGAGTCATTTTGATATATCGTCATGAGTAGGGGAACAGAGAAATATACATATATATATATATATATATATATATATATATATATATATATATATATATATATATATATATATTCTTTGAAAAAACTTCTAATAAAAACCTATGAAATTCAATGGAAAAACGTGAATGAGATTTGTGATGGCATCTTTGATGTCATGGGTGTTAGTCCTTGCAGTGCACACTAGTGGCACGAGTGATGGTTGCTTAGCTTACCATAACTGTCAAATTTCTGGGGTTTTTCGGTTTTACCTGTAACCATAACGTTCCTGTAACAATGTTTTTCCATTGAATTTCACAGGTTTTTTAGTAGTGCAACTTAACCATAACGTCCCTTTAACAACGTTTTTTGTTAGTGAATTTCATAGGTTTTTGGTAAGGCACTTTAAGCATAACATTGCTTTAGGGTAGTTTTTTAGTAAAGGGAAAGGGTTTTTAGTAACATATGTAGACTTCACCTGGTTGGCGTATGTGCAATTACACTGCAAGTAGGACTCCATTAGTGACCGCATGTCTGCATCTTCAAATGCACTTTTAAGTAGTTGTGGAAGCGCACATGTTTACGTTCCACACCTAGACCCATGCATAGGTCATGCACTGTATGCTGATAACACCACCCCTGTCGCCAGCCCTACGTATTCATGCAGTAGGCTACCGCATTTAAAGTATTGCTGTCCACTTCGTGGGTGCCTCTGCAAACTTAGCAATGTGTGGCTACAGTACTCCTAACTGTATAACGGCCACTGGTAAACAAAGAACAGCAACCTGCACTGTGACGTGGGCGTGTTAAATGTGGCATTGTAACATATCGGTCCTGCTCCCACAATGCCCATTTAGTTTCCAACAGCCGGGGCTCGTTTTCATGTCTCCAACACTGGAGGTTGCCCTGGAGACGTGGGACGCGCGTCTCCGTATCGTGTCACGTGTCGGGTCAGGTGATCGTGGCACGTCAAGGGTCCGCCCACTGGCAACACAGTCATACCGCTGCTCGAAGGAGAGGACGCTGCTTCTAATCAGTGTTTACTTACCCCAATTCAAGCTAAGTCATCTTTTATGTATCAGACTTCAGAATTCCACCTGACACTGTTGCTCATCTGCTCCTTTGAATCTGGCGATCCGGACCCGGTCTCCATACCGGTGTTTCTTTCTTCCCTCTGCAGCATCCCGTGAATCCGCCCGCTGTTCTACGTGGATTCCTCATCCGCTGCAGCCCCTTGTTGGGTGTTCATATTAGCAGCACGTTCCTTCAATTCAAATCGTGCTTGCTGCAGTTTCAACAATAGGGGATTACCATCACTTCCTGTTGTTGAACACATGATACTACTCTGCTTTTTCTCAGGTGAGCTCTGTCCACTCCCTGGTTATCATTCCTTGTTTCACCACTCCTATCTGAGGGGGATTAGAACTGTGCCATCCTGTGCTACTCTCTTCCTGGAACTTTCTACTCTAAGTAAAGAGGACTCTTGGCCTGCATAGAGACTCATCCTGTGTGGAACTGTGTTTTCATCTTTGGAATCCTAGTGCACTGTGGACGCTATCCTGGTTAGTGCATAATCCCGGCTCTAGTTGCATACCGCTTGCCGTCCGGGGTACTTCCCTTTACTAACCTTCCTGTTTGTTGTTTTTTCCTGTCGTTGTTTCCCTTTCATTGAAACCATTCCTGTCCATTCACCAGTTGTTCCGATTACTATTCTGTATTAATTTTAGGAACCCCAGGGTAATTGCGGTTTTTTCTGCCTTTCATAGTTGGTGACTATCATTGAGAAACATCCCTATCATTGTTCCATTCCTGGGTTGATTCAGGTAGATAATTTAAAGGAAAGAGTAACTATTCACTATTCCTTTCTGGTTGACTAACGTATTCCTTGTTTTCCTTATAGCCCTGTCATAGCGGTAGTGGTATCTCGCTCTTTTGAGTAATCCATCAATCTGTCTGTAATCTTTCACAGTAGAGGGGTATATTGCCTAAAAGAGGTCCTCAAGTTGAGGAGGCCCGGTTCTGAGTGTATCCTTGTTTGGAAACACACAGCTTGGGCTGAACTGTTATCTGGAGCAGCCCCCTCTTATCTGCGGATTTGAGGTCGAGCAACGCCCCTGCCTGTTCAGCTATTGGTGAGTTACAGGCATTACTTTGATTTATCTGCTGCTTCCCTTTCCATGACCCGTGAAACTGATACATTGTGTGTGCACTCAGCAGTGTGACGGAAAGTATGAACAGGTTGCGTGCCGGTTATACAGTTGAAGAAAACATGTAACTGCAAGTGGGACAGTTTGTAGTAAGGTGGCAAAATTGCAAAGCTGGTGCACCTTCCTCACGCACATACTAGTGCATGTAAAGGCAAGTAAGGAAACAGCAGAATATGCAGAGCGCAAACAATCTTACTGGTGGTTAGAAAAGCACTGTATGTGCATGGGTTGCACAGAATAAATAGCTTTAAAGTATACCTAAAGAAGCTGTGGTTGGCGTTGTGTAAACATTCTTGTATTCCACAATGTATGTATATCCGTGAATGGAACCGTTAACAGTAATGGCATAGCATAAAGGGTTTTTACTGCATGTGACGACAACACAAATTAAAAGACAAAGGAGCAGTGGGCCAGCTACCGCCTTTCGAAGAATGACGTTGGGGACTTTCATGTACAGCATTTGCCACATCTGCTGCGGGCAACAAGCGGGGTACTCCTGTTTCGCAGCAGAGCTGTAAAACAAACTTTCCAAAGCATATGCTGCGCTACAGTCCCTTAGCCGGCAAAGGGCATTGTATTGTACATGTAGTGCAATGCGCTACTGTACACAGGGAAGGAACTTGGAAGTGCACTGCAACGGTTGTTACAGGAGCATTACAATGAGTGCCGCCGATATAGGTGAGGCGCACTCAATAATTCCGTCTCCCGGCACGTCCCCTATAGTATTTAGGCAGGTGCTGCCCCTTCTGTTCTGGACCTTTCCTGGCTTTCCTTCTGTGGCGTGTGTGAGAACACAATAATAAAAAAAGATGCACTGGGTACCGAAAAAAGGTAAAAAAAGAAAGCACCTTTCACAGATGAAGAATGGAATTGCCAATGCACACATGCAGGGCGGGAGGAGTGGCATTGTGGAGAACACTTTAGTTCAGTCGGTTAGAAAGGAGTGCGCTGTACAAAGAGATTTCTTTACATGTTGCAGGGCGTTTTCAAGAGAGTCACAGCGCAACACTTACTACAAGAAAATATCAGTACTTACAAGAAAGGCACCAAGGCAATTTAGATGGGGTGTGCAGAAATCGAGATAACTGGCACAGTAAGATGAACGTTGTATCTAGGGAAAAGTATTTGTGCTGTGAAACGTCTTAATGCCATGGTCGAAGTATGCCATTTGCACATGACAAACAAATGCACAAATACACTTCTTTGCAATGTACCGCGCTGTCGCCATTGACGGACCAAATAGAAAACGATGCTGCCACATCGGTAGCTGGATACTGTGATAGAAAGTTATGTAAGAGATCGAATAGAAACGCATGAACTGGGCAAGTGCCTCCTTCATTGCAAACGGCACTGAAACTTGTGTAACATGCTGTGCAATGTTCTCTGCACAATGAACAACAATGATATTGTCATGATTGCATATCACACACACAAACCAGAATCAGGCACTTCATTGTACCCACTCCATAGCACTACACATGTACATCATAGATTAGTAAATGAGTAGCTAGTGCACAGTGTTTTGCATTCACTTTCACTGAATGTAAGTCGCCATACCCTATAATTTGCACGCTGTGCCTCGTAAAACACACATCCATAACAGCACCCTCTGCATTTCTATGAACAAATACACAATGTAGCACTGTCGGTCCGTACACACCACACCCACAAACTTTATTGCCCAATCCCGTAGCCTCTGCAGACCCATTTCTATGTGCGTCATCTGCAAAAGGGGCATATGTACCACGTGCCACCCTGCAGCTATCGCGATATTGCTGACTTTTCGTTCGGCATGCACGCGGGAGTGGGGGAATAACTTTCTGCCAGGGGAGCGCACATCGTTGGTTGTGGTGGCTCTTAAAAGAACCTTTGTTTTTATGTGTTGTTTTTTTTATTTTTTTTGTTTTAAAGGTGCTTCCCTAGAATCACTTTTTTGGGGTTTTCATACGTGAATGTGTGCTTTCAACTTCAGCTCACATTCTTACAGTAAGGTCTTCAGTGCAGTCTGTAGATTGTGAATGAACATTTCATTGCCACTGGCTGACAAAGACATGCCATTTCCCTTGAAAAGGTGTATGTATCTGGAACCAATGTTCTCATTCTCACAGGAGAACATCCAGCAGCACTCAAGAAGTCACACATGCTTCTGTTGATGAGACCCCTTCCGACCTCTGGCTGGCGACAGGAAGCATTGCAATAATGCCACGTGATTCTCGGCAGTATACATGAGAAAAGTACCTTGGCAGTAGGAAAAATGTGCTGCACTGCTTTCATAAAAATCTTCAGTTGACTGCACACACGGGAACAAGGCATGTAACCCAAAAAGAAGCCTCCAAAGTGTACAATCACAACATGTACAGTTGCTGAACAGGCCACGCGTCGACATTCTAGAAGCAGTCCACCGAAACAGCATGATTACATACCACTCCACAAAACGTCCACTCCCTCCAAACCTAAATTGCTTGACAAGTCTTCTTGGAGGGCATACACGCACAGATCTTCCACTAATATCACCCACAATGAAAACTGTGAGTCTTGCCATGTTTGCCAGCCGCAGTACACAAAGTTATGGAAAAGTGAATGCCTCCCTTTCCTGTGACGCAAACTCGGAGCACCTGATTAGCCAAAGGCCATAGTCCCATGTCTATTGGCCAGCATTCTCACAAATGCAGAATGTGGCACGTGACTTTCTCCAAGTACCGCCAGGGCCACGCCCCAATAAAGCCAGAGGAGTCCTTCTTCCTATTGGCGCACTTTCCTCTGACGCACACCCTGAGAAGCCCATGATAGGACAATCACTACAGTTCCCTTTCCGTAGGCCAGCATGGTGAGGAGCATCGAATGTGGCACAAGCCGGTCCCCAAGTACATCAAAGACCGGTCCCCAGTGCAGCAGGAGTCCCTCTTTCTGTTGCCGCACATCCTAAGAAACTCATTGGACAATCCCCACAGTTCCATTTTCGTGGCCGCCACCCGCAAAATCCCTGCATGTGACTTTCGTGCTGGTTGCGGGGGTGGAGGAATAACGTGTAACCAGGGCAGGGGGAGTTCATAGTAAGGGGCTACTCTTAAAAGAGTCTGTTTTATTTTGTGTAGATCCTTCTACAAAAACACCTTTTTTGTCTGTTTTCAGTAGCTTTTGTGTTTTCTTCTACGCACATTAGTCCAGTAAACTCTTCACTGCATCCTGTAGACGAGCAAACAAAACTGCTTTTCCAATGGATGACAACAAAATGCCATTTCCTTGGAAACACTCTGCATGTCCACAAGTAATAAGGTCATTGTTGCAGAAGAACATTCCACGAGCGGACAAAAAATTGTATATGCTTCTGTTAATGAGACACCTTCCTTCATCTGGCTCGGAACAACATCCATGAGCATTAGGCCATACTCTTTGCGGTATTATAGATGAGAAAAGCCCTTGGCGGTGGGAAAAAGCATCCTCAAGACATCCAGCAACCTCCTCAGTCTACGGAACCAATGTAAGCAAGGCAGGTAACCCATATGCATGCCGACGTAATGAATTACGATAACATTTACTACTGGAAACATGGCAAGGTCTTTGCAAAGTTCATGCAAATGGCACTCATGCACAGCGTTCTACAATGCGCCCACTCCTTCCAAACCATAATTGCAGTCAAAGTTTCTTTGCAGAGCATAGTTGTGCACATCTATTACAAAGGGATCACGCACAGGCGACACAATACATTTCGCCATGTCAGCCACCCTCAGTACGCAGAGCATAATGTGCAATCGTTTCATCTCCCCTTCCTGTTAACCACACCCACACTACCTGATTGGCTAATCCCCACACTGCCATGGCAATTGAGCAAGGTGGTGTAAAGGGCAGATTTTGCCATGTGCGCCTCCCAAAGTAGCGCATGGGCTGCACCCCTGTAAAACTGAAACAGTCTTTCTTCCCTTTGCACTCTTCTCTGCAGTTCTACTTCATTAGGTTACTGGTAAATAGGCACACCCGCATCCACCAATCGCATTAAAGCCGCCATCATCCAACACTGTCACTGCTGTACAACACTTGAAATGTACCATTACATGCCATTCCAAAGCACTTCCACTATAAAGTTCAATGAAAGTATGCACGATTTCTCCATCTGCATACAACATGTAGCCACCCAGGATGTGGAACGTGCCATCCTGAAAGTACTACGTAATCCACTACCTTTCCGTGATAGTGAAGGCAGGGGGGCATGGGGTGGGTGGTAAACAATATGAAACTAGGCAGGGGATTCAGTCTTCCAGTGTATATGTGTAAAGTGTTTTATTTGTTTTTTGGTTTTTTTTTACATGCGTGCAAGCAATTTTTATTTGTATTTTCTCTTTATATGTGTTTCTGTTTGCCTGTCCTCACATTTTTACAACATTCTGGTCAATGCTTCTTGAACAGTGTGAAAGAAAACGGCATTGCCAATGGCGCTCAAATAAATGCCATTTCTACGGTACCACTGCATATTTTGCGACCTCATGATCTCATAATGGATGGAGAACATGCCAGCAGTCTGTATAAACTGAAGCATAATTCTGTTTATAACACACTTTCCGACCGCTGGCTAGGGACAAATTACACCATCTTGGACCCACACTGCTCTTGGTGTTATGCATGAGAAAACCACCTTGGCAGTAGGAAAAATATGCATCACTCCAGTCGACAACCCCATCAGTAGATGGATTAATCATCCAGACGACATTTAACCCAAATATGCACTTCCATAGTGCACCATGACACAGTCCACGTTCGTGACGGACACTACATACCTGCAAAGGCGAACCATTCCGCCGAAACTGCAGTCACCCTGAGAGGCCCAGAAAGCATCCACTCCTTCAACCCGAAATTACCAGCAACAACTCTTTGCACGCAACACCTGTGCAGATGGCACACAACGGTATCACCAACGATAAGCACTGTACGTTGCTCCATGTCGACCACACTCACGACACAGTATTGTGACGAAATGGTAACGCCCCTTCCTATGAACCAGGCCCTAAACTCCTAATTGCCTATTTCCCACAATTCCATTTCCATTTCCACCCTGCTCATAATGGGAGGATGTGCATGTGCGTTTTCCCATCTACAGTGAGGGCCACGGCCCAGTTAAGCTCTGACAATACTTCTTCCCTTTGCACAGTCACTTTTTGCAGCACTCCCCAATTTGGGTGCTGTCACATTTCAAAACACGCATGCACCAATCATATACAAAACCTCTGCATTGCACACTGTCATTTCTATACACCACTCCTTTTTTACCGTTAAACACGCTCAGTACACATTCAGTTTGATTGCAAAGTCCCTCCACCAGAAATTTCTGCTAAAGAAGGCACTATTGCAGCATCCACAAACATCCTAACACGTCCCCAGCACACCTTCAGGTATGCACACAACATTGCAACCCTTTCCACACCCACTGCAACACCACACATCCAAGCAAGCAACCATGTGGACACCTAACATTATGCACAAACGTTACATACGTAGCAGCAATTCTCCCCATCTCCCCCAAACCATAGAACACCCATTCATGAAAATGTGTCACACTTAGCAGAAGCCACAAACATAGCACAGCCTGCACCACCCCTACGCACTACCATTCACACGCTGGTGTGTCACTGCCAACCTATCCACACCACCTTCACAACATTGGGCCTACTTCACTAAATCTGCACCCAGTAAAGTAACCAACCACATATCAACTGCCCTTCAACCATACCCACTTCCATACTCACATTACGTACGCACTGCACCCTGTGGCCACACTACCCAACTTCTCACTGCACGATCTCCTGTCGCACACCAAATACTGTAGCATGTTCCAACTATCACCACAACCATCGAATGCACAATACACGCTTTGCAACTCACTTGTGCTGCTGTGGCACGTCGACAATGTGTTCCACACGCATGCTCCAAATATCATACACTCATACACTGCCAAACCTGCATTGCTCCAGTGGGTCTGCTCCTTGCACACATTCCCCCCACCGTAATTCACAATACATGTCCACATATCACCAACTACCACTATGCACATATACACCACTGGCACCAGCACTCCTAATCAACCTTGACACCGGAATGGACATACACCTCATTACATACAGCTGTTACCATAATGTATAAACATTGCACTGTCTCCGGCACCCCTATGCTCTTTCATTCACACACTATTGTCTTACCCACTTCCACTTAGAAAGGATTGTTTCACTAGCAACGTAAACACAACATGTTTCGAACATTGCCCATACTGCAAGCATTGTGCACACAGCACACTATCCAAGCAGATATAAGCTGCCCTTCAACCATACCCTGTAACGTACTGACAGTATACATGCATTGCACCCAGTGCCCACACAGCGTGACTTTTCACTGCAACATTTCCAACTACAGGGCACCGCCATGGAGGTATGCAGTAACAAATTGCAACAGTTACCATAATGTACAAACAAGACACTCTCTTTGGCATCCCTGTGCTCTTTATTTATTTATTTTTATTTAGTTGCATTTGTATCGCGCACTTTCAGCCCAGGGACATCGAGGCGCTGTTACAAGAATATGTGACTATGTAAGAAGTTTGACATACAGGTTGAGGCGCCTTAGGCTTCACGGTAGGCTCTTTCAATCACATACTATGGGCATACCCACTACCATTCACAAAGTATTCTGCCACTGCCAACCTAGCCACAATCTGTTTGCAACAATGGCCTATAACATCTTAAATGTGCTCCACAACCATTCCTTACATGTCAGCACCCTCTAACTTATGCACATTGAAAAATGCATTACTGCTGTGCGTGTCCTCAAGGCCAAGGCTCTTGAATGCATGGCCTACGGTCTTCGGCCATGCATCCAATAGTCCAGGCCTTGAACACACTCACGGCAACATAATGCCACCATGCATTTCTCCATATCAGCAACTGTGACAATCCACATAGACACCACTGCCACCAAATCTCCTACCCAACCTGTACACCACCATGGTGCTACGCAGCAACAAATGGCAACGGTTAACATAATGGCCATGTGGGCAGCTACCATTTTGCACAAACGTGCCACACGTAGGTAGCAGAACTTCGCCTCAACTCCCCCACACCATAAAACACCCAATCACGAACACAGGTTGCACTTACCAAAATGCACAAATATACCACATCCTCCACCACCACTACCCACAGCCATTTACAAAGTATTGTGTCACTAACCATAATCTTTTCACAACACTCGGCCTACTTCAACAATTCTGCACACAGCATAGGCCTTGAACACACCTACAGCAATGTAATGCCATGATGAATTTCACCATTTCACCAACTACGACCTTCGACATACACACCACTGCCACCAGCAGTCCTACCCAACCTGTGCACAACCATGTAGCTATGCAGCAACAAATTGCAACAGTTAACACAATGTGGAAAGAAAACACTCTCTCCTGCACCCCTATACACTTTAATTCACGTACTATACGCATACCCACTCCCAATCAGAAAGTACTGTGTCACTGCCAACCTACCCACAATCAGTTTGCAGCACTAACGCTACTACAACCAATCTGCACACACTGCACTATGCAAGCACCACCCTGTACTGGATGCAGACCCAAACATGCCTTCCTGCGGTGTGTATGTTGCAGCCCTACACTCCTCAGTGCATGCCGTACAGCCTATGGGCTATGGGCTTCGGCCATGCACCCAATAGTGTAATCCTTCCACAGACCCACTGCACCTTCATTCAACCATGCATGCCTCCATGTGCCCAATTACTGCATTCCATCTGCAGCACACCACCACCCGCGCTCCCACCCAACCTATGTCATGTGTAATTCACTCCCTATCTGCAAATGACCTGCCACCACTCACCACAAAAAGAGTTTACTGCAAACAGGATGCAGCAGAAGCTAAGGGACCGTTATGACAGCTGCCTCCAATCACCACAGAAAATACTAGCCTACATATGTCATACATGAACCACTTCTCACTCCCCCAGCCATTCCCTCCATTATTGCTGCCAACCCAATGTGTACCGTACATTTCCTAGACCTTTCCGCCGCCGCACTGTCCTCTGATAAACCATGGCGGCTTTCCCAAAAAAGGTTGACGCACAGCACGCTTCCCTCAAGCCAATCAACGGCCGCGTCCATACTTCTCCGTCACCATGCCGTACTGTGATCCAATGAAACTTCTGTCCGCGGAGCGAACAGGGAAATGGGTCCGCAGAGCGGACCTAGATATCACAAATTGTTTGGGACATACATTTCACTGTTTTGCAAAAAAATGTTCCGATCCGATTTCCACTGAACGCACAAAAGAACTCGTTCTGGCCAAAGCCCCAGCTCCTGGCGCAAGTTTTGTGAGGTTTCATCCAGGGGGAGTGAAGTTATAAGCTGCCGAAAAAGTGCTCTTCCTATGAGTTTAACAACTTAACCATAACTACACGGCTGCTACCGCGGGCCATGTAAAATATATATTACACAGCTTGCAGTAGCAACCATGTAGTTATGGTTAAGTAGCTAATCCCATAGGTAGAGCACTTTTTGGTTGGCTTATAACTTCGATCTCCCTGGATGAATTCTCACCTAACTTCGCAGAAAAAGTATATGACCCACTCTGAATTTGTTTGCAAAGTTTAGTGAGGTTTGGTGCAGAGGGGGCAAAGTTATAAGGGGGTCCCAAAATTTATTCTTTTCCCATTGAGAGAACGGGGAAAAAACTTTGCTCACGCCTACAGCTCAACCCGCTGGTTGGATGTGCACCAAATGTGTGGCAGGAGCAGCGGCTTGGTCCCGAAAGCGTGCATTTGTTAATTTGGTGGAAATCCGTCAAGTAGTTTTTTTTTTAAATGACCAAAAAGTAGGTCTAAAAATATTAGTGATATCTATGTCCGCCCTGCGGACACATTTCCCTGTATGCTCTGCAGACAGGACACCGATTGGCTAATCCGTTTGCGTCATGCCTGCGGACACGCAACGTGTTTGCTGATTGGCTGGGGAGGAGCGTGAGGTGCGTCACATTGTTTTGATGCACCCGCCACCTTGGATCCGCGGATATCCGTGCACAGCGCAGCATCAACTACTATTTTGTGGAGTGTGTTGGTGTGTAAGAGTGCTTGGGGAGGGTGGGGGAGTAAGAGATGGGGCAAATGCTGTATTTGTTTAGGTGGCAGGTGCCCCTGATATGTTCGTCATGTCCGCGGTCTTCACGGCTGTCCGCGGACATAAAAAATGCACTACTGGCTATTTTACTTTAGTATGAAATTGGTTTTGGGTTGTTAGTAGAGTATTGATTGTAATTAATATCCCGAATAAGTAGCCCATATACCACAGTTAAAATGTTTGATTCTATGGGTGTGTTATGCTCCGGTGGTTATGGCCAGGGTCTAGAGTCTTGGATGCATGGCCGAAGGCTACAGCCTTCGGCCATGCACCGAAGACTCTAGGCCCTGGCCACAACCACCCACCGCAGCATAACACACCCATAGAATCAAACATCCATCAAATATCCACAAATCAAAAGTTTGTGTATTGTTAGATTTATAGAGTTTGATTGTGAAGTTTTGGCTAAGTCATGCAATTAAGAGTGTAGAGTTTGGTAACAAGCCCTGCAGTATAACATATGCATGGAAGTAAACATTTTGGATGTTTGCTTGAATGGTTGTGTTATGCAACAGTATTTGTGAGTTGAATTATTATAAACTTACTGTGTGACGTTTTGTAATTGGATATATTTTTTTCATGACTTGGGTCACTGGAGCAGATATTCTTTTTCAATTTCTGTGATAAAAGAAAAGATCACATGTTAGTGTAGGTAGTTCGTAATGAGTTATTGCATTGAATAATAGACATTTCTGCATTAATTCGACCCTCATATTTAGTACTTTAGAAGTAATATATTTAAAACCGGTGTACTGTGCAATTTAATGAGTTTCTGTGTTTGTTTATTAAATCTTTGGGTCCGTGGGAAAATAATCCATGCAGGATTAAAAAAAAATGTTTTTTGTTATGGTACAATATATTTCTTTCTTTGTTTTCAGTGCTTATTTTTTGTTTCTGGCTAATCTTCTATCTGTTGGCTTGTTGCAGATTTTTCGGGCAGTTTGATACTTGTTGGTGTATTCTAATTGTTTACTTATAATGTTATGCTAATATTCTATCTGTTGGCTTGTTGCAGATTTTTTGGGGCAGTTAGATATCTGTTGGCGTATTGTAACTGGTTATAGTTTTCTATTTATACTTTCAAGTTATTCATCTATCTGTTGGTTTGTTGCAGATTTTTGGGGCAGTTAGATACCTGTTGGCGTATTCTAACTGTTTATTTCTTGTTATATTTTAATGGTATTGATTTATTGTTTGGTTGCTGCAGAATCTTGGGGCAGTTAGATACCTGTTGGCATATTCTAACTGTTTATAGGTTTCTAATTGAAATGTTGTTAATGTTTATGCACAGATTAGTTATTAAATTTTGGTTTTAAAAATATTAAATAAGTATTTACAAGATTTGCAGGTAATTTCTGCTCAGTAATGGTACTATCATTACATTCGAACCATCCACAATTCTTTTTTATATATGCAATGTAGTGACCTGCATTGGTTGTGGCTCCTGCGTGGTATATTATACCTATTGTTGTGAAGGTTTTCTTACCAAGTGATACTTGACCATGTGGGAATCCAGTCAACTTGCAGTTGTTTTTGGTACAATCTGCATTGTAACGTAAAAGCATTACTATTATGTATTTACTATGTGTCTGTATTTGTAAGGTGGAGCGATTATCTGAATTACAGGTAGTACATAATCTGCCGTGGTTTACATTTTGTACAAGTTGCAGAAATGGAATGGATTCACAGTTAGGTATGGATACATACACGAAGCGTTCATTAGGGATTTGTTCCTGTGCCACATGGTTGCAGAGAGTGCATGTATGTTTCCACATGTATGAAATCTGAAATATTTCATTTATAGGTATGTTTTTGTTTTCTAGTACTTGTAATAAGTACATTAGAAATTCTTGTGGATCTTCTTGTGAGTTTATAGTGAATTTTACCATTCCAGCACAGTAGTCCAATTCTTGTCTTATTCCATGAACACTGTAGGTGATGTCAGGATTGTTGGTTGCATTTTTATGAAGGACTAACATTTGCAAACACAATTGGTCTGTGTTGTGTAAGAAAATGTTGTCAATAATTGGTAGCAATTGGAATAGAATATTTATTGCTACATTTGCGTAGCAATTTACACCAGTTATATTTGAAAATTTGAATGGACCTGATAGTTCTGTGTCCAAGTCATTTTTTCGGAGCGTGTGTTGCTTCTTTGAAAAAGTACTTGAGTTACTTTGACCAGTAGATTCTTCTTTGGTTGTAGTAATTGATGAAGTATTAGCTTATTTTACTCTCTTGAGGATTTGCTGTGAGATCCTGTATCATTTCTGTTTGAAGTAGTTTTCTTTTACAATGTTTTGCTTTTTGTGGAACAGGATAGGTTTTTAGATGGGGGGTGTACAGTGAATGTAGTCTTTTGTATTCTAGAATGCAAGGAATATCAGCATTTACTTGCATCAAAGTTGATTAGAAATAGTTTGTCAAGTGTACGTAAGCGTGATAATGCTACATAGCTATTGCCTTCTTTAAAGACTGTGCTCCCAATATCTATCAATGCTTTATCTAGGGTAAGACCTTGCAATTTGTGAATGGTGAATGCGTATGCTAGAGTTAGAGAAAATAGTTCTCTGCGTAGATACATGTCTTTGAAAAGAAGGAATCGGGCTGTTGAGTGTCCTATCCTTTTAACTTCTGATAGTATGTCAAAGAGAATATTGATGAACTGAATGTTGTTGTCACGTGGGTATGTTTGAAACAACTGTGCCAAGTGCTCCATTAACTAGTCCTTGCTCCACCTCAAGGTTATGTTTAAGCATTACTCTACAGTTTAAAGATAATTTTAATATTTTTTCCTAACCCTCTGTGTTGCAGATAGAGTTTTCAAAGGCATTTAGTCTTGTTGTGGCTTGTTGACACATGGGTAGTGTCATACCATGTATATCCAGTTTGTCTGTGGAGCAAATTTCAATTATTGGTTGCATTTATTTTTTCAACATTGTTTCATTGAATTGTGCACACCTTGCAAGAGTTGGCATCAAGGACATACAATTGACATTTTTGTGTGCTAAATTTTCCATCACATCAGTAGCACATGAGTTATGGCCATAGAGTGCATGGATGTGCCGGGTTTTAATATTGATTGTGCTTCTTGAGATAGTACACCAACTCTAATACTTTTTAAAATGTTGGTGTATGTGACGTCTGCAGACTGGCACATGTTTTCTGTTCATTCTCTGTATTGGAAATGTTGCCAAAGGTTGACATTTCCTATGCTGCCAACAGTTTTACGGCAGAGTTTGTGCCCTAGGGTTTTAAAAATAGGTTCACCTTTCACTGGTGTCAATTGAAGAAGATCTCAGAAAACAATAATGTGTGTTCCTCCAAAGAGCTCTTCGTAGACTGTTTTGAGTACCTCTTGTAATCTGAGGTGAATCAAAGCCAACATTAGGTTGGAGACCATGCTCACTTCATCTATTAGTAGCATTTTTATTTGTTTCAAAACTCTGCGTAGTTCCATTGCAGCTTCTGTAGAAAGTTTGTAGTAATATAATTTGTTTTGGTGTTCTACTGGAATGAGTAGTAATCAGTGTTAATTGACACTGCCTATGTTGAAGGCAGCTAAACCTGTGGGGGCAGTTACAACAGCTGACAGTTTGTTGTTTGTCAATTGTTGAAGGAACTTGCTGATGATTTTGATTAAGAATGTTTTTCCTGAACCTGCTTGACCACTGACCTATAGCAGTATAGGTTTGTAGTTTTGGCAGGTACAGTTTTTATTTTCATGTTGTACACCATGTTCAATTTCTTTTGTTACTTCTTGGAAAATGCTATGCTGCTCATTGTTCAGTTTTGATTTCAGTACATTGAAGTCTTCTGTATCTTGTTCATAGTGACACATGGTGTGTTTTATACTTCTGTAATAGCTAATTCTGCCTCATTTGCTATTAATGGCTGTCCCAGTGGTTCTTGGCTTCCTGTTACAAAAGGTTGACTACTGTCGGGAGTGTCCTCATCTAGTTGGGCCTGGAGTTCTTCTTCGTATTGCTGTTTATTGTGCAACATTGTTTTGTAATGTGTAAAGTTTACATCTGTTATAGTGCTTTCATTTGCTTTAACTCTTCTTCTTTTCTCCATGGTATAAAACGGTGTAGCAGGGACATGTAATATAGTTCTTTATGTTGAGGAGTTTGTAATGACAATTTGATACAATTAATTTAGCTTCATTTGGTAAGTTTCAGTAAGCTGCCTTCACAATTTGTCACTCTGTATCTACCATTGTTTTGATCTGCTTTTATATTATTTTTGTATGTGAAGTGTTGGGCTATGTGGTATAGACACATGGTTTCAAAAGTGGTACTCCTGTTTGGGTAGTATGTGTCTAGTAAATAGTTTTGCAAAATGTCTTGGCTGTTGGGATCATTTTTGGCTATTGTTTCCATGTCCTCATATGATTTGAAAACTATTTTTCTAGATTTAGCAGGACCAAGACTTAGCCATACTATATTTTCAGATTTTCCATATAAAGCAGTACCGGTTAAACGTTCTGCAGCTTCATAGCAGCCACATTCTCTATGAGAGAGCAATTTCTGTGACATTGTTTTGTCAGATGATAGGTCATCCCAAAGGTCTTGAAGCTCTGTTTTTCTGCTTTGGTTAAGTAGGCTGTAACATATTGTGCAACTGCAGTGGAATTGTCTGCAATGTACTGCACATCTATGTTTGCATTCCATAACAGGTCAATGATTGCATTGTAATCATTGATATGTTTTGCTTCTTCTGTTCTTTTTATGTAATATATGTTCTAAGGTGATTTGCCTTTGACACTATGTGCAACTGAAGACATGAAGTTGTTTACTTGACCTATTGTTGTAACTGGTCTAGGGACACCAAAGCAGCATTTGGTGCAGTATTTCCATTTGTTTTTATATTTGCGATGACAGTATTTCCCACATTTGTGTCTTTAAAATTGTAAAATTTGTGTATGAAGGTCACTATTTGTTGTTTGTGAAGGAATTTCACAAGTGACATATTTTTCGATAAACTGTAAAACAGTGGCATCAATGTCTTGACCAAATTTATGAGCATCTTTAATTCATAAAAGCATGTGGATATGTGCTGCTCCTCTGGCTTGGTATTCTTTTTTCCAAAAGAAGTGTTGCACTTCTCCAAGGGGAGGAACAGTTTTATTACAAAAAGTGTAGCATAGCAATGAAGCGATGATGGAAATATCTTGAAACATTATCAGGATCTAGAGAGCAGAGTTCTCCAGGTGTTAGCATATCTATGTTTGTTTTGTTTTTGTTTGCTATGCATAGGAAATCATGTAAATCTTCCCATGCATATTCTGCACAACTTAACGTAACAAACCAAATGGGTGGGCAAAGTTTCTTATCATACAACATACCTCTCTGTGACGTCGGAACCAGTATTCTTTTGTACCACATATGTTTGCTAACAGATTTGTAATGCTTGATTGTAGAACCTCATCATTTTCTTGCACTTTTTGTAGTAATTGCGTAGCTGACATATTTTGAAAATGGGTACCTGATTTCAATGTTTGTGCAACTCCGTAGAATAGAGTGGCTAGTTCACTTTCAACGAGTAGGTGGAATATGTATTCCACATTTTGTTTAAATCTGGGATCTTCTGAATACATTCGTAAAGAGTGGTATTCTGATGCTGTCATCTTAGTGGGTCTATCATCGTACCTTCCTCCTTTCCCAGTAGCAAAGAGTAAAGGAAAGGCACGTGCTTCTATACTTTTTCCCCATATGCTGATTGGTGAGCCTTTGGTTTGTTGCATTTGGTACGTTTCCAGTGCATCAGCTATGGTGTCTTTAGAGTGTAATGGATGAATTGTATAATGGTCTAAAATATTGGATACTGTAGCAGGTTTCTAGAAGTTGAAATTGACCAGTTTCTGGTGACTCTTGAATTATTTCAGTGGTTTCCCTCAGGTTTTCTTCAATATTAATTTCTTTGTAGTATTCATTATTGTCTTTTAGATATTGCAAGGCTTGTCTAACTGTTTGTAAGTCCACGGGTTGTTGCCAAATTATTTTGTCTTTTGTAGGTACAACATTTACTAAGACAATTAAAGATTGATCTTTTGGACGTTGCACTCCCAGAGTGTGTACATTTTCTTTCAGATCTGATGGTAAATAAATTGCCACGAATGCCTTTCACTAATTCAGCAGAAGGTAATGTTGCTGTTTTTGGTTGAAGGCGTATTATTGCTTGAAATGGGTGCACTGTCTGAATTCTGATGCTCTCATATACATTTTGTTATTGCAGGGGTTTTGGTAGTAGGAATAATTCCAGGTTATCTGTGATAGCACGTGAAGGAGCTTGGTTGTTGTCAAGTTTTGCAGTGCAGTAACTGCAAAGTATTAATGGATCAGTTATTTTGTATTTGTTTTCTGCTATAAGGTAGATAGCTAATTCAAATAATTTGAATCTTCATTGTCTTCCATTTTGTATGTTATGTCTACAGTTTTTGTGATTCTTTTATAAAAATTTCTGCGGCAACACACACACACATGGTTTGGTACTTCAGTGGATGTACTTTTACATTTTAGTATTTCTTTATTGTATGTGTGTAGTAGAAGGTTGCCATTAGTACAATTGTTGCTAGTCTGTTGTAAAGCTATTGCATTTTGTAAGTGGCTTTCACTTCCAAAATATTTTCTCTCGATATGCTCCATTTCTTCAAGTAGGTCTTTGGCTGTACCATGTAGAAGATTGTTATTTAAATTGGCTAGTGCTAAAGCAGTACTTTTAGCATAGTACAGTTTATGGACTAGATTTCTTATATTTGAATGATGTGTTGATATCATTTTGATATGATGGAAGGTCCTTTTTCAAATAGGTCCTGAAATGCAGGCTAATGAATGTCTTTGTAGTCCTGTGTATTTGCGCACTGGACAGGTATCCATATTTTGTAGTATTTTCATTTTGAATTTGTCTTTGCCTTTCACATACTGATTGAGGAACTGGCGTAAAGATTTGAAAGATTTTTTTGGCAATGTTACACATTGACGTGCACGGCCATTTGTACACTGGATGTTTTGGTTCAGTCGAATGGAGAGGTGATACTGAGTTGTCTGGGTATATTTTTGTAAGCAGCATTTCTTGTTCCATTATGGTATTAAGTTTTCCATACCCTTGCCCACTGCTATGTATGGCAATTGTGTTTGTTTGATTTTGTTTGTATGCACCTTCATGAAAATATGGTTCTGTGCTCGTGGTGTGACTTCAGTCACCTCCACAGATATTTAAGAAGGTTTTTTTGTTGACATTCCGTTTATTGAGAAGTCTTTTTTGTAGTTTAATAGTTAGTTTTGTTAGTGGTTTCATTCTGTTTAAAACTAAAATAAACAACTTCCTTTTGAGAAGGATTGCACTGTCTATGAGAGCTTCTAAGATTAATTTTCTACGGTAGGTTTTAAGGGTTGTGCATGACTTCTCTCCTGTTTTTATAAGATTCTGAAGGTGTCTGTGGCGGAACATTTTTTGTAAAATACTTTTATTGATATGGTTACTTGCCACTACATCAAGATTTATAGGAGCAGTGTTAGCAGTAGTGGTAGCTGAATTCTTGTTAATCACTTTCTGTTTCGTTTTACATTTTGAAAGAGGAGGCAAAGTTTCTGTACTGGAAGCTTGTTTTGTTTCACTTAATGACTGTATTAGCTGTTTTGTTTGAACTTTTTGTACAAATTCTGCTAGAGAAGGATGCCTATTTTGGACTCTTTTATTTTGATTTGCTCTACCTCTGCGTTGCTTTCTACGGAGTTTCTTTTTGGTAGGCATTCTTTCCGATCTGTTGGAAAAAAAAAGAAGATATGGGTTGGGCTGTTGTGCAATGTATGTGTGCTGTGTGCATGAGTGTCTGAGTATGATGGTAGGGATGTATGTGGAGGTGTGTGATTGTGCAATAGCCAGCTACAGCAAGTTGGGAAGGCTATTCTTGTATTTTTGTGTTACTATACTGGTGTTCAGATGACAATACAAAGTAAGCTAGTGGTGAGGAGAAGCACTAATACTAAATCTAATGGTATAGAATTAAAACAGTTCTTTGTTCTGCAATACTAACATTCTAGGGGCTGATTCATGGAATTTGTGTACCGAAAAATGGGGATTTGTGTGCCATTCTGCCCGCTAATCCCTGTTTAACAAATGGGGATTTGTGGGCAGAATGGCGCACAAATCCCTGTTTTTCGGTGCACAAATTCCATGAATCAGCCCCACAGTGTGTTCGAGTAACAGTTAGAACATTGTACTGGGGAGACCCCCAGCCGGCCCATAGAGTCAGGGTTTGCTCCAGAGGACTTTAAGACAAGATAGATGCTCCTTTGAGATCGATGGGGGTGCAGGTTTTCTACTCCGACACCAATCAATAAGGACAACTCAATGGTTTGGCAAAGGGAGTCCGTTTAGTGACAAGTACAAAAAACAGGGAGTCATGGAGATCGACAATGATGCGATATTCTGTCTCGCTTCAACTCCGATGAACTTCATTCAAACAATAACATTTATATTCAAAACTCGTCATTATTGACGTGTAACACTTAAAAGTTAACATGCAATTCTATTGGTTAGGAAAAGGTAACTTTAATATACGTACTATATCTGTATATGGTAACGGAGTGAGAGGATTGGATAAACACTATCAGTTGGGCGTCTAAGCCCTTCTTTCTAACATTACTCTTATAGACGTCACTAAGATTATGATGTCCCATTGGTTCTACTATCTATAGGATCCTAGATTATTTGGTCCATTGTGATTGCATTGGCTTCAACCCAATGCATAAATCTCCACTTTATTAAGCAGCATGCAGAATGGTCAGCTAGGTGCACGGTGCCCGATGATTCACCCGACCTTCCTTCAATCAATCATTACTTTAGTGGCTCTGTGTCAATTAGTTGGCTGTGGTTGGCCTCGAAACTGTATCTTCATGTCAGGAAAAGCTATGATATCTCTGTCTGGGCGACTGCCAGGCGTAGGTGTGGACCTGTGCCTCTTCTTGCTCAGATGGTCTTTGGGGATGATAGCCCGAAGATAATGCTCTGTGTATGCCTAATTGTTGGCATAACATGGACCAAAATCTTGAGGTAAATTGTGTACCTCTGTCCGATATAATGGTTCTCGGTAGACCATGCAATCGAACAATGTCACGGAGGAACACAGCTGCTGCCTCCAGAGCCGAAGGAAGATGCGAAATGGGTGAGAAATTAGCCATTTTACTGAATGAATCTACGGTGACCATTATGGTATTCATACCCTTAGAAATGGGTAAATCGACGATAAAGTCTGTAGATATATGCTCCCATGGACGACCTGGTAATGTGGGTTGTTGAAGAAGTTTGAGGGGCTTGCCTGTGGCATGCTTGTTGCAAGCGCACACCGAACAGGATGAGACATAGTGGGTTACATCATGAAGGATAGAAGGCCACCAAAACCGTCTTTTGATTAACTCTCGAGTCTTCCTTATGCCCGGATGACCTGCCAAAGGTGTATCGTGGCACCAACTGAGTATTTGTTCTTGGAGGGTCTTGGAAGGAATGTACAAGGCTGTATCATGATAGTAGAGACCTTCACTGCCTTGTGTTACCGACGGAGGATCTCCTTCTCATGTTGATATTGTAACAAAAGTTGTTGTAAGAACGTCCCTACCACCGCAATTGTCCTTAACCCAGGTAGTAGAAGATCATGTCCTTGGTAGGTACCAATCTCCGCACCTTGACTGCATGACAGGGCATCGGCTACCTGGTTTTCAGTTCCTGGAATGTAGGTTATCCGAAAATCAAACTGGAGGAAGAAATAAGCCCATCGAGCATGACGGGCATTAGAACACTCCATCTGTTGAAGGACCTTCAGATTTCGGTGTTCTGTACGGATGAGGAAGCTATGTTTAGCCCTCTGCAAAAGATGGCACCACTCTAGGCATACTAGCTTGATAGCTAATAATTCCTTCTCTAGCACCGAATAGTTCCTTTCGCTGCTTGTGAGAGTTTTGGTGTAGTAAGGCACTGGATGTTCTATACCGTCATCTGTCTTCTGTAGTAAGACTGCCCCGACTGCTCCTACTGAGGCATCGGTTTCCAATATAAATGGCTTATTTTTATCAGGTTGGACCAAAATAGGAGCAGTAGTAAATCGTTCTTTTAGAGTGTTAAATGCTTCCCTTTGTTCCTGGGCAAAGTCGAACTTGACTCCCTTCTTAAGGAGTTTGGTGATCGGTTGAACAAGATCAGAGAAGTTAGGTATGAATTGTCTATAAAAATTGGCCAAGCCCAGGAATCTTTGGATGTCCTTAACGCATCTCGGTTCCTTCCAGTCCAATACTGCTTGAGTCTTGCGATGGTCCATCTGTATCCCCTCCTTAGAAGGGATACATCCCAAATATGACACGGTGTTGGCTTCAAAAGTACATTTTTCTTGTTTCACCAGAAGTTGGTTAGTGTGCAGCCGATGTAATACTTCCTTGACTTGATTCCTGTGATCCTCTAGGTTGCGAGAAAAAAACAAAATGTCATCCAGATAGACTACCACTGAAAGAAACAGGAGATCTGAAAATATCTTGTCCATAAATCTTTGAAATATGGCTGGAGCGTTGACTAAACCGAACAGTATTACCTTGTATTCGAATAGCCCAAGGGGTGTCCTGAATGCCGCCTTCCATTAATCTCCCTTGCGGATCCTCAGAAGATGATACACACCCTGGAGGTCCAGCTTTGTGAAGTAATGTGAACCCTGTACTGCTTCCAGAATATCCCTAATCAAGGGCATCGGATATCGGTCTGGGATTGTAACCTGATTGAGACCACGATAATCGATGCAGGGTCTTAGCTCCAAGGTGTCTTTTTTAGGAATATAGAACAATGATGCTCTGCAAGGGGACTTGGAGTCTTGAATCAGCCTGTTCTGAAGGTGAGTGTCTAAATATTCTCTCAAGGCATTTCGTTCGGGCAAGGACAAAGGATACATCCGTCCGAATGGGACTTGTGCGTCAGGAACCAAATTGATGGCACAATCTTCTGCTCGGTGTGGTGGTAATTGTCTTGGTACCATGTCTTCAAAGACTTCGGCATATTCTTGATACTGTAATGGAACAGGGGACACAGTCTTGATTCCAGTATCCTCCTTCAATCGTCTGATAAGAGGGACTTCCATACAGTGTTTTTCGCAGAAAGATGAGTCAAAACTCACTTTATTCAAGGCCCAATCAATGGAAGGATTGTGTCTCCTTAACCAGCGTATACCAATCACCAAGGGAAAATGAGCTGCTCAAATAATGTCAAAAACCATCTCCTCTTGGTGCTGTCCCAACTGCATCCGTATTGGAAAGGTTTCTTTTGTAATCGGTCCGGATGAAAGAGGTGTGCCATCTACTCCCTCAACAGGTGTGGGTCTTGATTTGCACTGTTCAGGAATGTGGTTTGCTTTAGCCCACTCCACATCAATAAAATTGCCTGCGGCACCACAATCCAACATTGCCATTACCTCCAATGGTTCTGAGGCATTCAGCCACAACAAGACCTTAAATACCATCAGGCGGTTATCTTCACCTTCTTCTATTGGGGTTGTGATGAAGCAAGGGTAGCAGGAAGATTCCCCCGACACTTCCCTTGTGTAAGTTGGGGGGCTGGCGTTTTCCTTCCGGTGAGGAGGGACTTCAGGACAGTTCCTAAGTAGGTGTTTTGAGGAACCACAATACATACACAGTCCTGCATCTCTGCGTCTCTTGCGTTCTTCAGGTGTCAAAGGGCCACGGGTTGTACTGATTTGCATTGTTTCTTCAGCGGTCTGAGGTTCCCTAGGAGGTGGAGAGGTGAGACTCGGTGGGAGGGGTGAACGTGGTCTTCTCCTTTCCTGGCGACGTTCCTGTACACAAAACTCTATTTGTAGAGCTAAAGTCATCAACTCTTGGAAATTAGCAGGACGAGCTGTGCGAGCTAGCTCATCCTTGATATCCTCGTGTAGACCTCTCCTAAATATGGTATGTTTGTCTGAATCCGGCCAGTCTGCCTTAGACGCCAGTCTCACGAATCTGGAAATGTAGGTCTGCACATCAGTTGTTCCTTGTCTGACATCAAGAATGGCTTCAAAGGAAGTATACAATACTTCTGGATGATCAAATCTTTCTTTAAATTGCGCCACAAAGCTGTCAAAATCGTTCAAGGATGGATCGTTGTTTGTCACAAGAAGGGTGGCCCAGGCTAAAGCGTTTCCCATCAAATTAGCAATGATAAACCCCACTCGGGACCTAGCCGTCTCATAGGTGTGTGGTCTAAAAGTAAAATAGACCTTGCAAGCATCCAAAAAATCCTTTAGTCCACCTGGATCACCATCATACTTTCCATACGACAAGGCAATATGGGGTAAATCTCCTCGATCCTCTCTCTGTAAGGCCACTTGTTGACGCAGCGTAGCATTTTCAGTCTTAAGGGTTTTTAATTCCACCGTGAGATTTTGACTGGCTGCAAATAATTCTTGGTATTGTTCCAAGGACACCATGGGTATTGTTTGGCATTGTATTCTGTCAGATGAAGGTCTGACCTCCCCAACCTCCTCCTCACCTCTACTTTCGGATGACCTGTCCTTGGAACTGGTAGGGGGTTTTCTGCATGACTTCCGGTCTTCTGCAGACTATCTTTTCTTTAACTTCTTTTTCTTGTCGTGTAAGTAGGGTCTAGCTGCCCCAGAGGCCACCTTGACAGGAAGTGTAATCTGTCAAAGGTGAACCCCGAGGAGCTAAACCCACAATGTTCCAGGGAAAAAGCCTCTTGGGCAACAAAAAACCCTGGGTAATCTGCAATGAGGAGGGTTCAGCTAGTCTTTCACAGTTATTGCCAAGTGTCTTGAAAACAATCCAGGAAGGCAGGGTATACTGCAGGCAGTAGAAGGGATCCGAAGTCCAGTATGAAGAAACAGGATCCAGAATAGGGAGAGTAAACTAAGGCAAACTCCACCGTAGAAAAAAGGGCAAACAAAAAGGAAGGAGGAGTACAAGAGGAAGATAGAAGCAGCCAGGACTGGAGAGACAGATTTAAACCGGAAGCAGTGTAACAGAAGCAAGATAAGAACCAGCAGAGAGGTAAGTGGAGAATTTAAACACCCAAAACCCGAGAGAAAACAGGAAATCACCTACCGTGGTTTGAAGACCAAAGGGGAAGAATAAGCGGTAGACCGGAGCCGCTATCTGAACGTGACCGGAACCTAAATCACAGGGGGGGCGTCCAATGGAACGAGCTCCCAGGAAAAGGCTAGAGGATAGAAAGAAAGGTGGAATTCAGAACCTGACCGAAAACGCCAGGGAAAATGCAAGTAGAAAAAAGTAGAGGACCCCTACAGCTTCGAGTGGGGAAGAACGAGAGAATATATTATAGTCGAGCGGATAGAAAGGAGAAAACAACAGAGGAAGGCAAATGAGGAAAATTTGGAATGTAATCCAATTCAGAAAGCACTAGTAGAAAAGAGCGTTGCAGGCATTCAGCAGGGAACAGATACAACACGTCGAAGAGGGGGCGTGGTCATAATTTATAGCTTAGACCACCATTTTAGGTGAGGACTAGACCGGGGACCATAAACACCAAGTCTTCCATAGACTCCACGGGCGAAGTCTGACACCTACTGCGGCTCTCTGCTGGTTTATTTGCTCATCATACGTCACGTATTTTGGTGTGAACATTCCTGGTACTTCGAAATGGGCGATGGGAGTGCAGGACTTATTTGGGACCTGCTGTACACTTTCATCGACCACTTCTACTTCCTCCTTTGGATTCATCTTACTTGGTTCCTCTGTATTCATGTTCACTTCATAGCCTGGGTTCATTCCTTCTTCATCTTCTGGGTTTGTACATGATGGTTTGAAGAAGTGTCTCTTTGGAGTCCACATTTTTATTACTCCTTTTAGGCTTCTTGCTGTCCTTACATGTTCGTCTTTATTCCATGTCATTAATTGGCATTGTCCATTTGGGCTGCAGTAAATCCATTTTCCCTCATAATTTCTGCGCTTCCTGGGATAAACAAACTTTGTACCTTCTGGTGCATGCTCTCTGGCCTTCACAAAGTCTCTTATTTCATCATCAGTGAGATCTCTAGGCCTCCATCCTGGCTTGAAATCAATCATGATCTTCATCCCTATGGCTTTCTTCACAGTTTTCTGGCATTGCGAGATTATTATCTTGATGACACAAAATCCTAGTAATATCATCAATAGCAGGGCTCCCAGAAACTTGAATATGTTTGCCATCCATTGTGGGACTCACGAGAATAGTGATCCAAGCCAGCTGTCACCGTCAACTTCATCGGTTTCATCGAACATCTGATTCTATAGCTTTGTCAGCATTCCTATGGCTTCTGTTAAAGTTCCATTTTGTTCGTCGTGAGAAGGTATAAATGTGCAACATGATTCTCCAATTTTTGCCCAAACTCCTCCATCCATAGCTGTGATCATGTCAAGGACATATCTGTTCTGGAGAGTCATCAGTCGGATTGCTCTTAACTCTTCCTTAATTGCATTGAATCCTTTTATAGTCGTGTTGATTGTCTATAGCAATTCCCATATGGTTAGCTCCAACCATTTAGTGTTTACTCCAAATTGGATTCTTGGCATAAAAATCGTTGTGAACACTGATGAGGTGAGGCTGAACAGCCTGTGTTCATATGGGATTGCATGATTTGTCAGAGAAGTAATTTTCTCTCTTCATTCGAGTTATCTGTTCCACAGATCTCTTCTTTCTCAGGTGAACGTCTGCTTTCAGGAAACTGTCAATTTTCAGGTCGCTTTTCGGGATCACCAGTGCTGGAACGTAGACATTCACTATTGTGCATATGCCTCCCCAGTTTTTCGGCAGTTTGATGTATGCCTTGGGTCTGCATGCCCAATAATGATCCATAATTACTGCGGTTCCATGTACCATTCCTAGAGCGTCAAAGATTCGTCCACAGTTCTGATTCTCTCCCATCTTCCTTGGGCCATTGTTCCTGAAGCACAATTTTGGGCTTTCTCGTGGCACTATCTGCATGGTCCTCCTCTGTCTTCGACCCAAGTCAGCAGCTTTGCAAGTTTTGGCCATACTGGTTTGCACAGTCTTTGTGAATTCTCAATAGCTTCCTTGCAGGTTCCAAGGACCATCCGTGCTCGGCATATCACTACTCCTTGCTCCCATCCATTTGGTGAAAGTACTGTTCCCCAAATCTGCATTTGGCCTCTGTTTTTCCAAATTTGAGCCTCTTCTGGAGTTTTCCCTTGGACATTCAGTCTCGGGTTTACTCCCCATCTTATTCCTGCTCCTTTAACTTCAGGTTTCTTGTACCTGATCACATGATTCCTGGTATGAGCTCCATTTCTCGTCTTTACGTCCTGGACATAATCATCTTCATCGGGATAAGCTGTTTCAGTTGCCCATATCAATGAGGCATCACTTCCCATGAACTGGCCTCTAGCCTTGCACATCGCTACGTGTGAGTGACAGTGTGCTGTCAGGACATCAATTTCTACAGCTACAAAGATCTTAGACTTCCCCATGCTGTACGGCAGGAGTGCACAAAGCATTCTCCTTCTGAATTTCGTCTTCCAACTTCTTTCATGTGCTGGTACCAAATGTTGTTTCCCAGATTTGCTGTGCTGTCCAGGGAGTCGTTTAGTTCATTGTCATCTTCATGCATGCTTCCCTTGATTCTTAGTGTTTTCCTGTAGTTGGCTATGACTACATCCCTAAATGCATCTGTATGGCTTTTTCTTACTGGAGGACTCTCAGGTATCCTGGTCCATGGTGCAGGTCTCCTCATCTGCACCATTTGATTGGACAGGAGTCTGGCAGCTCTTTCCTGGTCCTCATGCATGCGTGCAAATGCCCATGCCAACCAGCCTGACGCCGGTCCGGTGTAGGGCTGTAGTGTAGGCCTGGTACTTGTCCCTTGTGTTAGGACATGTGTGCTTGGCAATACAGTCTCTGTGGTTTTGTTCTTCAGTTCCTCTTGTAGTTTCCTCGCTCTGGCTATGTATGGGAATAACGAGTCTACTATCAGTTGTGTCTGTGCAGAGAGTTGGCTTTTGTTTTCTCAAGAGTTTCTAATATGACTGCTTCTGTTGGTTTTTCTCTTTATTCCTCTTGTTTTCTTACAATATCTGTTGTGAAGGTTTTTATGGCAGGCAGTCTCTGCTTCTCTACTGCTTTGGTTCGAGGGTCTGCGGTCATTGACACTAGGCCTGTTTCATGTGCATTCAGTGTTTGTGTGCGTGTAGTTGTCAGCGATTTCACTTCCTTCATCTCGTGCCGACCCTATCTCTGGCTTATCTTTTCATTCGTTACCTCAAGTGTGTGTGTATCATTGCTAATCACATTCATTTTGAGTTAATTCACTCCACCGTCAGATCTCCTGGGGACTGGAATGAGTATATAAGGTCTGGGTGCTTTTGTGGGTTTCATACGTGTATCATCAGGTTGGTGCACTGAAATTTCAAACCTTCGTGCACCAATAAAGAATGCAATTCCGATCGTTAATGACAGTAAAATAATGAAAAATATGATGCATAAGTACATTATGGTTCTATACGTTAGGCGACAGCATTTCCTTCTAGAGACGCGAGGGTGCCTCTCTTCTTGTGGGAGGACCAGGGTGCTGCTCTGGACCCCCATCTTAATCATTCAAAAAATGTCACTGTTATTTTTCCCTCACCCTATATCGTCTTTCAAGTTCTGTGTTTAAGAGTGTCAGGTGCTTCAAAAGTGTCCCCCTTCTTGTGAGTGACAAATTGTCTCTTATGTCAGGATGCAGTTCCTTTGATAGACTATGGGAAGAAAAATCAAATACAATAACGTTTCAGTGAGTTCCTTTACTGTGCATATTCAAAGTGAGTAAGCTCCCAGTCCACTCCTCGAATCTGCTTCAGTCCTGAGGACATATTGGACACTGATCAGTATGAAGAGATAGGGAAAAAATGACAACAAATATAACATATGAAGTTCTTGACTCTGCTCCCTCGATCTGTCTCTCGACGGAAGGCTTTCTTAGAATCTCCTCAGATGGAGGTAGCTAGAGACCCAAACAAGATGGCCGCTCCTCTGTGAGCTCCCACACAGCCTTCATATAAATCCTTACCAATCCTGATTCTAACAGTGGTTTAACTCCTTGAAACAGCATCCGACCCCCGACAAACAGGCGGAGAAGAAATCGGCCCGGGTGCCTGCCGACCCCGGAGGCCCAAAGCAGCCTATTGCCAGCTCCGCACATCACGGCGCCCTCGAGAGGAGGAGAAGACCTGTGAGCCCAGCGGCGCCCACCTACCCCCCACGGCCCTGCGGTGGAGCTGCAGCAACAGTCGTGTGACTCTGGTGGGCCCACGAATGAGGGAAGGCGGGCGGAATCCACATCGACCACCGGAGCCGCAGAGGTGCCTTGGCCCTGCCCCCCCCGGCAGCACCGGAGGCTGCTTTTGCGTGAGGCCCCTGAGAAACGGAGAAGATCCGAGGGCCCAGTGACACCCACCCGCCCCCCTCGGCCCTGCGGTGGAGCTTCTGCAACAGCCGAGCAGCCCCGGTGGACCCATGTACAAGCGAAGCCTGGCAACACCATTATTGACCGCCAGATCCGCAGAAGCACCTCGGCCCTGCCCCCGGCCTCGCTGAGAGCTGCTCCCGTGTAACGCAGCCGGCCATGGGGTGCAGCACACGCCTCGGACGGGTGCCGCAGATCTTGGATCCAGTAGCCTCCAAGGAGAAATGGAGCGCACAGTCCAGCTCCCCCCCCCAGAAAATAACTGACAGTGCAGCATTCGCCGAGGCGCCCGAGGAGGAAGGTGCCAGCGAAATCTGGCGGGCGAGCCGATCATCCCTACAACTCAGCCTAGTCCTCCTGCACAACACCCCAGCATCACAATGGGACGGGGCGGCTGAGGGCGCGCGACTCAAAGGAGTCCACAAAGAGTCTCCATATACCCCGCCAACACATCCACCGACAGCACCCCGGGACCAGAGCAGCAGCCAGCGGAGGAACAGCAACAGGGCGAGCCCCAGGCAGAGTCTCCAGGTACAGCGCATGCGGTGGGGGGCTGGGCCTACATACAGCGAAAAACTGAGACCATTTCTGTCCGCAATCCAAGTGCAGGCCCTGCTGACCCCTCCCCCCCCATGCTGGGAAAAAACACCCCCCTCGGCTGACCCCTACCAAACAGCCCATCATCTCCTGGCGATAGACTCTGCTTCGGCAACACAAGGGTAGCAACGTAACCAGTGCAAACATACCTCGGCCGGCACAAGCCAAGCCACTTGCTAGGAGAAAGTTGAATGCACTCCCGCAATAAAAGGCAGGTGGCCATGCAAGCCAGCACAACTGCCCACACGCAAAGCACAGGGTCACCAGCAAACTGTCTGGCTGATGGTACCTCTCCACTCCTGGCACTACCGGGGACACCTCCTGGGAACGGAAAGCTGAACACAATTCAGCATCACAGGGTAACAAAGCGACTCGCAAATACCCTTAGAGGCGCGGGGACCCCAATAACCAGGGCAGTCCCCCCAAAATTCACCACCCAGCATCACCCACCTTTAAGACCCTCCAATTGAGCGACCAACAACACTGCCCACGCGATTCCACAATGGGGAAAGCGGACAAAATGCAACGCAAACTGAACTTTGAAGCCGGCACCTCAGCCAAAACACCAAGACACAACAGCGAACTCGACTCACCGTCACGCACACCAAACCATGAAGAATGTGACCCCCAATCGCTATACATCAAGGCACTTCTTTTAGAACTGAAATCAGGCATCAACAACCTCGATAGCAAACTGGATGACCTCTCTTCCAAAGTTAACCAAGTGCAACACCGGCTAGATACCCACAATGAGCGCCTGGATGAAGCAGAGAAACAAATCTCCAATCTCGACGATGGAGTAGCATCCCTGACCACCAGGGTGTCGTCTCTCGAGGACCAAATGAAAACAGCCAATGCACGAAATGAAGATCTCGAAGGGCGCTCTAGAAGGAATAACATCCGGATAGTAGGGGTGAGAAGCAACAACAGGGCAAAATGGAAGACTACGTGGAAGAGCTGTGCAAGTCTCTCTTTGGACCAGAATCACTCTCGCACCTATTTGTCATCGAGAGAGCACACAGAATACCGACGTCAAAACCTGTTTCCGGAACACCACCCCGACCAATAATTGCAAAATGAATTAGCTATAAAGACAGAAACGCAACACTTCGAATGGCTAGAGAGAAGGGTGAACTACAACATGACAGTGACATTGTTACTTTTACCCTGACTTCTCGCCAGCCGTCCAGGCACAGAGGAGGTCCTTTACACACGTTAAACAAAGGCTCTGCACTAACCAGATTCCTTATTTGATGCTGTTTCCAGCCCGACTGAGGGTACAACATCTGGAAAAGACCCAGTTTTTCCAATCTCCTGAAGAAGCAAGTATATTTCTTGATCAAGCAGGCTGGTGTCCACCGAGAGCAACCAAGCTCGCCCCCAAAGGGAAAGGGCCCAGAGGAACCCACCATAGACAAGCGGAGGCAACGGAACGCAGCCCAACATGAAAGAAATCACCACCGGTACACACAATAAGGGTTAGAACACCCTGAGACCACACGACTTGGAAACATCCAAGCGCCCCAGCACAGCAATGTTCAAGTTCATAAGTTACACGTTAGAAGAAAGGGGAACCATGACGAGCAAGTTGGGGGTTGCTCGTGAAGGACAGGAGGGGATTTCACATAAGTTGGGAGTTATTAAGTTTTACCGAACCCGTGGCTCACCACATGCGTTGCCCAGGAGTGGACCACACCCTGTTCATCGCCGTCACGCCAAGATCCATCGCCTCAGCCATCCAGCTGCTATCCGTAAGAAACCGCTTGCATGAAAAGATAAGAAGACAGCGCTTTCACAGTAGCTACGTGGAACATTAAGGGGGGAAACCAGCCAGCGAAAGTGAGAAAAATGACACAGTACCTACGCCGACACAAAATTGACATAGCGTTCATTCAAGAAACCCACCTACGACCAACAACCGAACAGCCCTCGGCGAAAGACTTGGGTTTTCACCACTATTTCGCTTCCTTCTCATCATATGCGAAGGGGTAGCAATTCTAATCAATAAAGCTAGCAACTTCAGACTGATCGCCCAAAAAAAAGACATGGAAGGCAGATCGCTCCTGTTGCATGGAACACTCGACAGAGAAGAAATTACCCTAGTGAACTAATACGGCCCAAACACAGACAGCCCCAGCAACTTTGAGTGGGTAATGACCCATCTAAGCACGGCCAAGAGATCCACAATCATATGGGGAGGAGACCTCAACACAACCCTTAACCCAGCCAAATATAAATCACACAATACGATGACGGCCCCATCCAAAGCGAGCCTAAAAATTACTGAAATCTGCAAGGCCTATGACCTAGTCGACATCTGGAGGCACAAAAATCCAAACACCCGAGACTTCACGTTTCACTCCTGGGTTCATCAAACTAGATCAAGAATCGACTATCTTCTAGTGTCTGCTCGTAGACGACTTCAGTGGGGGGATTGCCGTATTCTACCGAGAGCCTTATCGGACCACTCCATGGTGTCCCTAGAATGCAACACCACACAAGCAATCAAACCTAGGCCTCAATGGAGATTCAAGCCCAGAGCGCTACAAGACATAGGGCCTCATTACGAGTCCGGCGGTAACCGCGGCGGTAAAACCACCTGGTTACTGCCGGACTCGTATTACCATTCCGCCTCCGTGATTCCCGGAATTACCGGGGCATTACAACCCTGGTTTTCCGGGAATCACGGAGGCGGAATGGTGTTAATCCCCATTCCCATCGAGTCCTTTGGGACTTGATGGGAATGGGGATCATGGAAACACCGGCAGCATCTCGTAATGCTGCCGGTGTTTCCTCGTCCCCCTGCAGGCGGGCGGTGTAAACCCGCCAGGTCAGACCTGGCGGGAACATCACCTCCCGCCTGCAGGAGTCGGGATCAGGCGGTCCAGAAACAACGGTGGCGGCGGGTTTATCGCCACCGTTATTTCCGGACTGCCTGGGTTGTAATGAGGCCCATTGTCTTTGCGAATGAACTCCGCAAAGAACTAAACACATTTTTGGACATCAACCAAGGGTCGGTGGCCTCAGCCGGGACACTGTGGGAGTCACTGAAATGCTTCACCAGAGGGGTCTGCATCTCGAAAGAATGCGGAATCTTAAAAATAATACGAAGAGAATTGAACACCAGTGAAGCCCGACTCAAAGGAGCGTTGTTAATAGACAATAACTCACAGGCGCTAGCGGCAATCAAGAAGGAATTAGAGCTGTTCCGGAATGCAACCGAAAGAGAAGTGAAATTCCTAGATAGACACCACAAAATCCGGCAGTATGGTGAGGGACAGTGGCCTGGTGCACTCCTCGCGGGGCTCATAGCAGCCGGCAGAAAACCTACTTCAATTGACTCAGTGTTAGATCACACAGGGAATACCGTCCACTTGGCAAACGACATTGTTGAGGCATTCCGCAGCTTTTACCAAGATCTATATGACTCGGACTACTCCGCCAACCCGGCGGAGCTGGCACGTTATTTAGACACAGTGGAATTATACTGGGTCGACTCAGAGCTGAGGGAACCACTGAATGCCCCCATCACCACTGAGGAGATCCTCGAAGTCATTAAGGAGCTGCCTAACAAAAAGGCGCCAGGACTGGATGGCCTATCCGGTGAATTCTACAAACACTATGCAGACCTCCTGGCCCCCCTGCTCTTGCAGGTTTACAACGGGGCGTTGTCCAATGGCCAATTACCCCCTTCACTATACATGGCCAACATAATTCTTCTGCACAAACCCGGCAAGGACCCTAGAGAATGCAGCTCATATTGACCGATATCACTGATAAATCTTGCCAATAAAATCTTCACAAAAATCCTAACCAAGCGGCTACTTCCTCTTATGCCCGCCATGGTGCTTGCCGACCAGGCGGGCTTTGTTCCTGGAAGAAACACCTCTTATGGAATACGAATAATGTTTGGAGCAATGGAAGCCTTCAATCCAGACTGTCAGGCAGTGGCAGTGCTACTAGACACCAAGAAGGCCTTCGACTCAGTCGAACGGCCCTTCCTCTTCACAGTCCTGGAAAGGATGGGCCTAGGCAAGCGCTTTATACATCTAATTTCACTACTCTATAAAATGCCAACATCATATTGGGGGGTCTCCGTTCAGCCGACATCCAGCTAAGAAGGGGAACCAGACAGGGCTGCCCACTCTCCGCACTTCTGTTCGCCCTAGTAATGGAACCCCTAGCCTCCGACATACGCATGCACCACCTCCACAGAGGCCTCTCATTTGGCCCACACAAGATGATCATCTCACTTTATGCAGATGACGTAACCCTGTTCTTACAGAATGCAAGCAAGAATTTGAACCCAGCAATGAGAGCAGTAATACAGTTTGGGCGCTTCTCAGGCCTGAAGATCAACAATAGCAAATCAGTAATCTTTCTTCACTTACCGCCGCTACCACTGAATTTGCTGACTACTTTGGCTTCCAGTGGCAACACTCGCATGTCAGGTACCTTGGCATCTACATGTCCCGACAGAAGGAAGAGGTCATACGCGACAACTATGAAACCACTGCAGACATCATCCAATCGAAAATTGACAGGTGGAAATCCCTACCACTCACTCTCTGAGGCAGAATATCACTGGTGAAAATGATCATTCTCCCAAAGCTATTGTATCTATTCTCAAACATTCCTCTGCTTCTCACACAAAAATTCCTTCAGCACATCAAAAGCATGGTACTCGACCTCGTCTGGGCTGGTAAGGTAGTGAGAGTTGCCTACACCACACTAACTCTGCCGACACGACAAGGAGGACTGGCACTCTCGGACCTGGAACGCTACTACTGGGCAGCCCAAACCCAATACCTCAGTCAATGGTACCCCACAGAGTTTATAAGACCCCATGTACAGATAGAGAGGGCGCTGGCGAAACCACACCTCCTTCGCTCCATAATCTTTGGACAGTTCCCAGTCACCCAATCATCTATGAACCCCGTCGCCACCACATACTCAATTTGGAGAAAGATTGCTAAGGATAGTAATGTCAAATCCAGATTATCTCCTCTTCTCCCGATCAAACACATCCCTGGAATTCCCATCACAAACGAAAAAATATTTCTGCTCTGGTCAGAAAAGCTACAGCTACACCCTATGAACGATCTCTTCCCGGAAGGCACTTTCTGATCCCGCAACAAGCCCAAGAAAGAGGAAGCAATAATGCCCTTGATACCTTCATCTACTTTAGGCTTCGTCACTTGCTACAGGCGGTAATACCGACCTTCCTGCAACAACCACCAGTCTGGCTGCTTCTTCATAATACA
Organism: Ambystoma mexicanum; assembly: GCF_040938575.1. Taxonomy (NCBI): domain Eukaryota; kingdom Metazoa; phylum Chordata; class Amphibia; order Caudata; family Ambystomatidae; genus Ambystoma; species Ambystoma mexicanum. The sequence continues at coordinate 682,071,847 of NC_090925.1, forward strand.
ATCCAAGCTCAAGGAGATGGGCGCCTAGTAACGAACATCTACAAGGCTTTCCTCAGTGAACTGAACCCGCCTTGCCCAAACGCTAAAAAAAGATGGGAAAAAACACTGGAAAGCACAATTCCGGATGAAGAATGGACCTACACGCTAAGGTTTACCCAAAAAGTAGCGATCAACTCGAGGTTCAAGTAGATTCACTTCAACTTCCTCCATCAAATATATCATACACCTGCGAAACTGCACGCCCAAAGAGACTTCATATCAGCAGAGTGCGCCAGATACGGGGCACCTGCAGCGGACTTCCTTCATCTGGCGTGGTCCTGTCCCCCGGTGGCCTCCTTCTGGGGAGCAGTATTTGAAAAAATGTCCGCAATAATAAGAACAGAGCTTGTTCCCGAACTGAAAATGGCACTATTGGGCCTGACTCAAACGCTACCGAATGCAGTAAGAAAACTAGCGGACCTACTACTAGTCCTAGCACGGAGAAGAATCGCATACAACTGGGGCAGGGGACCATCACCAAGTTCAGAGCTCTGGTTGAAAGACATAACATATTGCCAGGATGTGGAAACCGACTATATCAAGACTCTACCTCTGCAAGCACGCCCGCCGGACATCTGGGGTCCGTTCATCACGTACCTGCTTTCAACAACAGACGCTGTGGACCCACTGCATTCATCCCCATCAAGGGACTCAAACGCTAGCCTGATACACAACGTAGAATCCTCGAGCGCTGTACTACAGAGTTAATGACTTTGGCGTAGCGGCATCATCTGGTTTGAAGGGCGGGGAGGAGGTCAGCGGGGGGCAGGGGGTGCTTTTCCTTTTTACATATGGCAGGCGCATGGCCTTATTGTTAGTTTGTTCTGTTTTAAGACAAAATGCCAATAAAGAACGTTTTTTAAAAAAAGAATCTCCTCAGATAGTCTCTCTGATGATTAGAAAGTGCCACTTGGAGTATGATTCTGTGCAGGAGCATTCCCATTTGTGCGACATTAGCTGGATCTCTGATGAATGTGAGGACGTCAACATCGATAGGTCTCTCCACTAGCTTCAGAAAGTCAGTGACTAGGTGAAAGAGGACATTGTGTGCCAATCTGCTGTCTTCTGGTGACAGGGACATCTGTCCTGTCCTGCTGGGTTCAGGATTATATGTTTTTTCTTTGATGTAAACAATGTCTGCACTGTCTGGTCGCGTGGAGTGCGACTAGAATTCCGATCTTATTTAAAATATGGCTTAAATGTTCAGTGTTTGCTGGGTTTCGAAGAAATTTGAGTGTGTCTGTCGTTCTTCCAATAAGGGTTGGACAGTCTTCGATTATACGAAAGAACAGTGTGTTGACAAGCTCATTTACTTCTGCCTGTGTTGGAAACATTTGATTCTTTTTCACTGTACTCAGGGAGTAGGATAAGCTGTTCGGCAATGACAGTGAGGAGTTGTCTTATTGTCTTTTCATTTTCAGGATCTTGTAAAAAGTCTGTGAACCTCCCTACCAGTGACGGGTATGACCTCAGTACTAAGTTGAAATAGGTGACTAGGTCCTTTCTGATGTCTCTACTGTGGGACACCATAAGTAATTCCAAATAGGGTTCCGGTGTGAAACGAGTCAGGATACTGTGTTTCCTTCCACTGTAAATGTCCTCTGTCAAAATTTGGCATATTCTTTTCTCATCAAGGCTTAAGTGGGCCTCGGTCTAAAGTTCAAAGTCAACAGATTATATTGTGGCTTATGCGTGCAAGTTTCTTCTTCACCCTGCAACCAGGATGCACAGAGTATCTGTTTTTTATATCCTTATCCCCTTTTTGCTTAGTGGAAGTGTCCAAATTAAGCCATAACTTGCAAAAGTTCTTTGTCTTTACTTTGCTGGTCATGTGTCCTTCTTCCTCGTCATGGATCTCGTCTGCACGTGTTGTGGTTCTTCCCCATCGCTCGTCGATTCCTCTCGTTGAGGTGCAGGCAGGAGGCCTTCTCCGATGTAGGGTTTGATATCACCGAGAAAAATCCCAGCCCTCCTGCCCTGTAGCTTCACAGCGGACAGAGTGCAGTCCTCTACCATAAAAGGACCGTTGAATCTTGGCTCGTCCCACATTTTCCTTGTATGGTTCTGCACAAGGACTTCGTCTCCAGGGAAGATGAGTGGAACACGTAAACCTTGAACTGAGTCTGATCTGATGCAATGTCTCCTTCTGTGTTCTGTGCTGCACGGCACCCTTTTCGTCGTCGCTGCAGCTTGTCTGAAATTACAGGGATTATACAAGGATTACAATACAAGGATTTGGCCTTCGTTAATAAAGTGTACCTCATCATCCAGGCATGGATGGCCTCACACGGTCTATGCCTGAATGATGACAAAACGGAACTCCTTATTCTAGGCTCTACACACTACCTCAACAAGCTGGGCCACAAATACTCAGCGTTCATAATTGACGATAACAAGATCAAGGTAGCTAAGGAGGTTAAAACCCTCGGCTTCTATCTAGATTCCACCCTTACCTTCAACAAACAAGTGAATGCAATGGCCTCCGCCACCTCCTACACTTGCAAACTCATTAGGGACGCCAAACTCTTTCTCTCCCCCACCAACTGTACCACATTGGCCAGGGCGCTGATCCTGTCCAAGTTGGACTATTGCAACGCTCTATTATATGTAGGCTGTAACAAATATATCTCAAATAAAATCCAAATCCTCCACAATAATGCCCTTAGAGCGGCCCTCAGTATCCTGAAGAAAGCCCATATCTCAGATTCCAGAAGATCTGTCAACTGGCTATCCACCAAGGACAAGATATTCCTTAAATCAGTGTCTCTGATTCATAAATGCCTCCACCAAGCAGCCCCTCAATACCTCATCGCCAGATTTACTAGACCCACCCTCTCTCGCCCCTTGAGAACGGCCAATTCCAACCTTCTTCTGGTGCCCAGGTTCAAACGTACAATATCTGGAGGCAACAGCTTTCCAGTAAAAGCAGCGCAATTCTGGAACTCCCTTCTTCCTACCTGCAGGGAGGACCTACCCTACCACCAGTTCAAAGCCAGGACTATCCACTGGCTCAAATCTCTCGACTCATAATGACCTTCCGATGCCCAGATGCACCACTACCATGTGGCTCCTTACCTCATTGAATGTAAATATGTTTATAGTATTGCCTATAGTGTATATGTTCTACCCTTTCTATTTGGCGTGATACGTCCGGAACTGTAACCTCAGCTGGACCTCACCCTACTGTATGTAACTAAGTTTTGCAACCCTCTTGCTGCCTTTGCGCCTGGCTACCCCTGGGTTAGGTGCATATTACAAATAAATAAATACAAATAAATACAAATACAGTAAGGCAAGATGTCATGCAGTTCAGATAGTTTTGCATTTCAGACCCTAAAACCTCTCCTGTTGACTGGGCATCACATCTAGCTCTATCTCGGGGTGTTAGGGGAGTTCTCATTCTTCTACCTGTGGCTATCTTGTGTGGCGTAAGATGATGGTCGGAGCCTGGTTGGTTCTGAAGTGCATACAGTGCCAGTGGAAGGCAGTGCAACCATCCCTTCCTTAGAGTAAGCTTCAACCTGTCTGTTCTCTCCTTTAACAAGCCGTTGAGCTTCTCACAGATCCCATTACCTTGCGGATGATAAGCCGACGAGAACTTGTGCTTTATACCAAGCAGCAAGTTCATGTGTTCAAATATGGAATTAACAAAAAGTGAGGGCCATTATCTGATCTCATGACTTCACATACCCCCCACCTTGGGAACACTTCCCTTACTTAAAATTTGGCCGCACAGGTAGAGTTTGGGTGTGTACTTGGACCTGCCTCTATCCATCTAGAGAATGGACACACCACAACAATTAAGTATCTGTACCCGTTACATACTTGAATCATGTCGACTTAATCGACATGCAAGTGCTGAAAAGGCCCATTTGGCCTGGGGATGATTCCTCTCATTACTTTTAATGTGTGCCCAGCGGTGAACTGCTGGCAGATTATGCAGTTCACCATAAAGAATGCAACATGCTCAGCTAAATTCGGTATGAACCAGTCTTCCACGAGCATTGCTGCTAGATTCTCCTTTGTCATATGCGCTGGGTAATGTAACTGCTCCAGTGCTATTTTTAATAGGGCTGTCTTGTCGCCACAAGCTGTCATAGGGGTTTAAAGAACACCCTCGATGTTTCCACAGGTTTTTCTCTTCCTGCGGTGCCTCCCCTTGCAGTTCCATTAGCTGAGCAGTCCCAAGTCTATTATAGGTTTCAGGTGTTGTTCATGCAACCAACATTCTTTCATTGGTACAGGCAACTTCCACTTCCATAATCGTCTCACTTTTGGATGCCATACGCTTGGCCTCCGTGTCTGCTGCTTGGTTTCCTCATGAGATCAAATCTGTCCCTTTCGTGTGGGCAGTGCATTTCACGACTGCTATGCCCACTGGGAGCTGTAGTGCCTTAATCAGCCTGTCCAATAGGACTGCGTGCTACACTGGCATGTCGTCTGCTCGGAGGTAGCCCCTTACTGTTGACGTCACATAGGCAGAGTCACAGATTCTCAATGGCGAGTATCAATGCCAATAATTCTGCAGCCTGTGCTGAGTAATGGGGTGGTATTCGCACACTAATAAGCACTCGAAATTCCCCATTTGCTATGTTTTTTATTACAGCGACGCCTGTATATCTTTGTCGGTCATTTTGATCGATCCTTGAAGACCCGTCAATAAAGACGATCTCCCCTCTTGCCAAGGCATTTTCCTTCACCCTGGGGATTTCATCATAGAATTCTTCATAATTTGCACAGTCATGTATGGGTTCTCCCTCAGTGACTGGCTGTGCTATGAACATGGCTGGGTTCACTATTTTACATCAGACTATTTTTATCGAGGGATTCGATATGATCACTTCATAAGCATAAGCTCTCTGAGATGTCAATGTGCCTTTAGGTTTCTCTAAAATAGCAAACAGCGAGTGCTCGAACGTACAATGTCATTGAGCACCCCATGACAATGGTTGTCGCCTTCTCTATGGCGAACGCTGAGGTAGATAAACTTTGTTCACATGGGAAGTGACCTCTCATTATTGGGCCCGGATTCCCGCTGTAATAAGCCAAGGGCTTGTACCCCAACAAGGTTCTTTGAGCGAGCACTGCCGTCGTGACGCTACCATGTGTGTGTGAAAACAGGTAAAATTCCTCTGCATAATTGGGGATCCCTAGAACTGGAGCTATGCAATTAGCTCTTTTGAGTTCAGCAAACCCTTTCTACATGGCCTCAGACCAATTCGATCTTTTCTTTCATCACTTGGGCCTTCTTTAGAGCCTGAAGTAAAGGCTTAGTGTAAGAGCTGTTGTCGAAGACCCATGCCCTGACATTGTTGCATAGGCCTAAAAAGCTCTGCATCTGCTTTATTGTGTGCGGCGTAGCCATGTTCAATATGGCATCAGCCCTTTCTGGGGTCACTTTCTTTCCTTCATGTGAGATCAGCACTTCTTGTTGACAGTATTGTAACTTTTCCTTGTCACCCTTATATCTTTCTCAGCCAGTATAGTCAGTAGCTAAACAGAATCGTGCATTGCTCTTCTGTTGTGCTGCAGATTAAGATGTCATCCACATACTGCAGGACGACACTTTTTAATGCAATATTGCTTAAGTCCATCTGCAGGACTCTGTTGAAAATACAAGGAGACTCACAGTAACCCTGTGGCAGCCTTGTGCTTTTCAGATGCATCTGTCTGAAAATGAATGACGTCAGATCTTGTGAGTCTCGGTGCAACGGGATTGAGACAAATGCATTTCTCAAGTCAATCAACGTCAAATATTTTTCTTCAACGGGTATATTACATAGGATTGTAGACAGGTTAGGGACTAGAGGGAATTCGGCCTCAACAATATTGTTTATTGGCCTTAAGACATGTACTAGCCTCCATGACCCCCCTTTACTTTTTTTCACAGGATACACTGATGTATTACATAGTGACTCTGGCGTCACTAAGATGCCCTCTTCCATCATGGCAGAAATTGTCTTGAAAATCCCCTCATCTGCCTCACTTGACATGGGATATTGTCGGGCTCTTGGTAGAATTGCTCCTGGTTTCAGTTTAATCCTTACTTCTCCAACCCCATTCAAGAGACCCACGTCATAGGGGCCTGTAGTCCACACTGAGACAGGCACCTTAGCTATGCCGTCATCAAAATATTCAGGACGTTTTAGTGCCAACATCATTCTCTGTGGTACTTCTCTTTTAATCATCTTTACCCAAAAGGTGAGACTCACTTCCACCATTGTCTCTTCCATTTCTACTTGTTCTTCAAACAGATCATCATCGGTGATGTCAGTCACTCGATATCCTTCTTCAATGGCAATTATCGCGCACCATTGTCTGCCCTCGTCATCGTAACCGTCAACCAAGACCACTTTCCCTTGTATTGCAGCGGTGTGTATCATCAAGGGAAATACTTGTCCCTTCTCCTCATGCATAGGTATTCTGGGTCTGAACAGGAACTCATCAGGGTTCTCATGATCCTATCCATAAGGCCTAGCAATCCTGCCATAAGCACACGCATGCCATATGCAAAGTTTTCTAGCTCTAATGGTATGGTCCTCAGGGCTACGTGTCCTGAGTATGCTCTAACCATTTCGCATACATTTGAATAGTGCTTTCCTGGAGTGGAACATACTATGCCCTCCTCCATGAACGAGATTGTCATGTTAAACTTTGTCATTAAGTCTCGACCCAAAACATTTAGTAGGGTCTGTCGAGAATATAATAGAGGTACATTGATCTGCAATCTCCTATAGAGATTGGAAGTGCCTTTATAAAGGGAACTCGACTGGTCGCTCCTGTAAAACTCTGAGTATCTATGGCCTTGCCTGACAAGGAAATTGTGCCTTCACGTATGCAAGAGCGTGTCGCACCCGTGTCAACTAGGAAGGAATATTCTTTATCCCCTATGAGGACATCCACCCTTGGTTCCCTGTGAGGGTCTGGTGTCACCGATAGGATAGAACACATCAGGGTTCCCAGTGAGCTGTCCTAGCTTATATATAAATTCGGCCCATTGTGTGCTGGTGGATTTCCCCCATTCCCATTGTTACCTCCCATTCCTGGGTTCATTCTCTGTGATAGTTGCAGCAGTGCCTGTTGGGATTGTCCTTGTGGAAAATTCCCCATGTTTTGTGGTTGCACCACTTGCTGCGCTCCTTGTGCTTGTTGTTGCACTATGTGATTCTGTGCACCATCCTTCTGTAAAACTGCAGGTGGATTTGTTATGCCTGCTTCTGTTCCTTGGCCGTTCTGCATCATGTCTTGACTTCTACATGTGCGCACCAAAGGCCCTGTCATTCCACACAGCCAACAAACTGGCGGTGGTCGGATCATTTGCCCATTCGACATATCTTGGATACCATTTTGCATATTTTGAAAGCCTCCTTGGTTGTTTTGGAAACCTCCCTGATTGCTCTGCCATCCTCTTCCCCTAAATCCTCTTCCCCTTGGATAAAATCCCATATTGCCCTGATTATTCTGCTGCAGATTAGCCACCTGCTGCATGCTTGCTGCAGCTGTGCTCATTATCATGGCTCCCTCAAGAGCATACTTTGACAATTTCCTTTGCACCAATTTCGTTTCCTCACCCTTATGAGTCGCTTCATATTTCAGCCCAAGGTTTGGTTTCGATTCCCACCAATTTCTTGAGTTTTTTTGCACCGGCTCTGGCAGCCCTTGGCACAGGATATGGTAAAATACAGGTATAGATTTTGTCCACGATTCATGAGTCTCGAGCACCCATGCATCTTGGAAATTTTGTATATAAATTAACGGAACTTCAGACTCCTTCATTTTTCGAGTCATTATAGCTCCCATATCAGAAGTATCTGGGTAAAGTACTTGTAGCGCTTTCCATACTGCGGCTCTACAATTGTTAAATGGTGCTCTGTCATGCGCGGTATTAATTTTGATTACGCCAGGGTAGCCTGCTCATGCCCACACATCATCTGCTCTCTCACCAAGTTTGGCGATCAGGAGACCTTTGATGTCCAGTGTAGCTAGCGTGTTGCCTCCTGTCATTTTTTCTAACTCATGTATCCATTTTCCAGCTCCCGATGTCAGCATTGGAAGCTTGTTTTTCAAATTTTCTTGATCCATGTGTGGCCATGGAATATACTGTGGTCTTATTCCCCCCTTCTCAAGCAACGGAAATTGGAATGTGTAACCTCTCATCTCTCATAGTTCTCCTGTCTATTGCAGGGGTAATATTCCTGCATCGCCGTCTACCTGGTAATACCCTTCGTCTGTCCACATAGGGCGATGAGGACACCCCCCTCTGACCGTGAGATACTTATTCATATCGGTCAGGCTGCATGGCGGACTCTGATGTTCTCGATATAAATTTGCTATTGTATGACCACCTTACTCCTTTTTCTCTTGGGAGTGGTCCTTCGCTCCGTCCCTCTTTCTCATTTTCCTCACACTCCTCCCTTTCAGAGTCAGACATTGTCTGTCCTTAATTCACGCAACTTCTTGTGTCTTCATTGTTTCTACTGATTTCTAATCTATCCAGGGATAGTTCCCTATTCCCACTACTTTGGGTGACATCCTCAGTGTCATACAGCTGAGTGCTTTCCAGGCGCTCATCTTCCCCCTCCCATTGGGTTATTTGTTCTAGCCCCATTTCATCATATATTCTATCGATCGTTTCTCCAATGCTTCTGGTGCTGAAGTCATCGTCAATATTTGTCCTAGACTTGCCTGGTACTGAATCGTATGTAGGAAAGAATTCCTCGATGTCTTCCCAGTCTACAACTGGAGCAGGTTTTTTAACCTTTCTCCCCAGATATTCAAGATTGCGTTCTCTTTGTCTTCGCATACATTCTATATCGTCATCAAATTCTTTGCACTTCCTCGCCTCTTCTCTGACCCTATCTTCTTCCTTTCTCTTTTCATTTCTATGTTCATCTGCCTTTAGAATTTCCTCATCACTTCATCTCCTTTTCCTTTTTTTTACGTACCCTTTGCTCTTTGTCTAACCTTTGCTGTTTCTGTCTGTCTTGATCATAGGCTGCTCTTGGGTGGCGATTCAGCTTTCTTTCTTGCTCTTCGCGATATAACTGTTCTCGCCTTTGTCTGTCTTTCCTTCTTATCCTTTTTTCTCTTAACTCCCTCTCCTTCTCCTTCCTCTGTGTCACATCTAACCTCTCCTTTTGTTTTGCATCATCAATGCCTTTCCCATCGAGTTTTAATAAAATGTGTCCTCCCATCCATTCGTCGTTTGTGAATGCTATCTCGTCAGTTCTGTTTTAGCTTCCTTTACATCTCTTCCCTTCTCTCTCTTTGTCGAGAGATGCACTCGTCTGTGCTTGATCTTTTCTATCATCATCGCGTTTCCCCTTGTCCGTTGGAACTGTGGAGGTAATATTCTTGTCCTTATCCTTCCCTTGATTTTCGTCACTACTATGTGTAGGTGACCCATATGTGGGGTTGCTGATCCCCATGGCTGCTTTAAGTTCCCTCAACGGGTATAATCCCTCATCCTTACTTTCTTCGACTTTCGCTTCGGGTGGGGCAGGTGGCTCGGTAGGTGTCACACCCCCCTCTGTGCATATATTAAGTATCCAATCTGTTGGTGGCTCTTCCGCCTTTCCCTGTTCATACATTTTCCATAACTTGAGAACAGCAAGGCTTTTTTTAACTTCTTGCCTGTATATGTGGTGTGCAAATATGTCATCATATGCTGTAAGACGGCTTTAGATAAGGACCCATTTTGTGGCCACTGCATAAACACGTTGTGGGTGGTACCTTTAACCCATTCGGTACTATATTTCTTTAGCTTGGGTGCGTGCTTTGGCAACTGTTTGCATAAGTGTGCCAAATGGAGTTATGTCTTCCATGCTTAAAACTGTTCCATTTCCTCTTATATAACACTTGTCAATGCTTTTGCATGGTTTAAACAGCTTCTAACAATATGAGCGAGCACCAAATATCGCAAGCTCCAATCCAAATTTTCTACAAAATTGTATATCTTCCGATTTACTCAAAAAACATCAATTCATGTGCGATTTTGTCTCAGATATCAAATCGCATGAAATTATAAATCAATTCTGTCAAAAAATGTCCAATACGTATGATGTCACAACAAAGAAACATGTAAGACAGACGCTTGACAGACTAGAAGGACACCAGCTGGACACAGATATCTCTGCCTCTAATCATTACCCCTTCATGGAGTGTATACGTACCCCTTTCACAACGCCTTTAAACGCTGTGGTAGTCTAATTGTTCCCTATTATGTGGGACTCTGGGTACATGTTTCTTCTAGCCGCTATATTTAAAGTGCAGGAATAAGGTGAATCCTCTCACTTCTGCGGTGTCTGCCCCGGTACCCTCTCTCTTCTCGGGTGCCTAGCCCGGTAACCTCTCTTACTTTTATTACTCTCGAGTCATTATCCCCATATGTATATATATATATATATACAGTCTTCTCTACTTCTAACTATATTTTGTTTTTTCCTCCTCCCTCCGTTACCTTTTCCCTTTACTTGTTCTAAGGCATGCACTATTTGCCAAAGGATTCAATGTTTTGCTTCACTCACCATTCGCATGGTTCGCCTCCGGACCCTCAGGATTACTGCCTTTGTTACCGCCTCCTTCAGCTTTTCGCCACTTAGCTGCCCGTAGGAATGGGAAGGGATGTGTGGGGAAAACAGGTCCCTTCAGGCCCTTTCTGCAGATTCTTCTTAGGCTACCATTGTCTACGGGGAGCTTCACGGTCTACTCGGCCGAATGGCAAAGGACTCGTGATATTGCCGAAGACCTAGAGTTACTTTATGTCGACGGTCAATAGGTGTCTTACGTTAGTCAATAACGATAGTCGATAACCATCAAATCTCTGCTACCAAGTGTACTGGGGAGACCCTCGGCCGGCCCATAGAGCTCGAGGGTACAAGACAAGATAGCTGCACCTTTGAGATGGATGGGGGTGCAGGTTTTCTACTTCAACACCAATCAATAAGGACAACTCAATGGTTTGGCAAAGGGAGTCCATTTAATGACAAGTACAAAAAACGGGGAGTCATGGAGATCGACAGTGATGCGATAGTCCGACTCACTTCAACTCTGATGAACTGCATTCAAACAATAACATTTATACTCAAAACTCATCGTAATTGACGTCTAACACTTAAAAGTTAACATGTAATTCTATTGGTTAGGAAAAGATAACTTTAATATAGGTACTATATCTATATATGGTAACGGAGTGAGAGGATTGGATAAACACTATCAGGTGGGCGTCTAAGCCCTTCCTTCTAAACATTACTCTTGTAGACGTCACTAAGAATACAACGTCCCATTGGTTCTACTATCTATAGGAACCTAGATTATTTGGTCCATTGTGATTGGGTTGGCTTCAACCCCATGCATAAATCTCCACTTAGCAGCATGCAGAATGGTCAGCCAGGTGCAGGGTGCCCCACGATTCACCCGGCCTTCCTTCAATCAATGATTACTTTAGTGACTATGTGTCAATTAGTTAGCTGTGGTTGGCCTCGAAACTATCTTCTTGTCAGGAAAAGTTATGATATCTGTGTCTGGGCGACTGCTAGGCGTAGGTGTGGACCTGTGCCTCTTCTTGCTCGGATGGTCACTTGCTACTCACACCGTGAATCTGCCTAGTTTCCCTCAATTTGTGCATTTAGTTCTTATTCGGCTTGCCACCTGCCTACGCTTCCTTATCTCGGCCTTCCTGAGATAGGCTATTCTGTTCTTAAGTTTTGATTCTGCGAAGCTACTGTTCGCTCCTTCCATTGGTATGACCTTGGCTCTTTCCTGGCGCACGTTGCCTCTGCTGAGTTTCGATTCAGCCAGCTCTTCTCATTTTAGCTGGAATACGAATCCTGTCCTGTTTGGCCTCTAGTAACCTGATTTGATTCTGCTTTTGAGTAAAGTGGACTCGCACTTATATAATGTGCTTTGTTGAGGTAGATATGTATAGGTGGTGCTTGCCTTCTACTAAGCATAGCAAGCTGCACTGTTTTCTTTGCTTTCTGCCCCCTTGTGACTGTCTTTTTTAATATAATGGTTTTGTAGCTTTCTGCCCCCTTGTGACTGTCTTTTTTAATATAATGGTTTTGTAGTTATAATGGTGCAGTTTCAAGCATATGTGCAGGCGTTTGCTGGTTGAATGACTTCATCCTGCTTTACAGCTTAAGTTTCTTTATATTTCAACGTCGTCTCTCCTTCTAGGTTCACGATATCCTTATCCATGGCGTTTCATCTCTTTGTGCCATTTTTTGGTTCTGCGCGTTAGTCCGGGCCCTCGTGACGTCACCATTCGTCTTCCATTAAGCCCTTTTGGGTTTCTTATGGGACAGTGTTTAGGCTATCTTCATTCCGTCTTATTTGCTGGTAGGGTTTTCTCAATGGATACCTTACTGTCCATGCTTTTCTGGGTATCGGTATTTCAACAGGTGTTGTTCTCCTGATAGGTACTGGGCAGAGCCCTACTGTGGCTATCTAGTGATTTATTTGCTCATCATACGTCACATATTTTGGTGTGAACTTTCCTGGAATTTCGAAATGGGCGATGGGAGTGCAGGCCTTATTTGGGACCTCCTCTACACTATTGTGGTAGTATTGTACTTACTTTTTTGTATGGAAAGAGTAGGTTTCTTCCAAGTTGTTTGTACTTCAGATGCTGCTGCTTTTCAGGAGAATGGTCTTCATTGCAATTGTAAAAGAAAGAAGTTAGTAACTTTGTGTGTTTATAGCACTGTTGTTAATTTAGACATTGATTTTTATGTTTTTGTAGTAGTAGTATTTTTTGATAACTGAACATAGTGTGTGCATGCAGTTTACTTTGCCTATGTGCAACCTGTATATTTTACTTAGAATCTGTTAGTTGAACATGCTTTGCAAATGAGTATAATACTAAGCGTATGAAACTCATTTGGTTTCTTAAGACTGTGTTATTGGATGTTAGGAGATAGAAGAAATAATCATATATTATTTTGCTATTCTTATAGGGTAATGGCAGAAACTGTTTAGAAAAGCATGGAATGTATGCATTTGTCAAGGTGTGGGTAATAAAGCAGAAGGATGTGATGTAGAGGCAGTGGTGTTGTTTCAGCTGGGAGCTTTTCTAATGATAGTGTCTATCTGTGTGAGTGTATAAAGATGCATGAACTCATCCTGGCTGTGTGTAATTTTATAATACACTACAAAGTGTTTTTCTACAATTATACTGTTATATCCTCCCATCTTTTAACATGAAATTACACTTTTTTAGATAGCTATGTGTGTAAAAAAAGAATTTGGATAGCAGACAGGTTTGCAAGTGACAGTCGATTATAGCAGATGGGAAAAATGACAGTAAGTTAATTTTGTAGGTTATACAGGTTAAGTGGCAGTTACCCTGTTTATATGCATTTATACGAGAGCTGTACATGTACTGTCCAGAAAATATGCACACCTGTAGTTTGTATTCATGCATGTGGATATGCATGAAGCTGCAAATAGAAATCTTGGAAATGTGTACAGTAGTTTTTGTAGTAGGTGCTTTCCAATGACATGAGACTTGTACTCAGAGAGATCAACAGTACATTTGAAGTGATGAACTATGATGATGGAGTTAGATGTAGAGTTCTTGGATGTGATTGGTGGATGGTTGTGTGACTGCTTAGCTGTATCCAATGAGGGAATGGTACAGAGAGTGACGTGGAAAGGGTAGAAGGGCTGCCTAAGAGTTACATGCTCCGCGGACACTGCAGCTGTCCGCGGACAGGACATGCCACATCCAGGGTTTTTCAGCAAATTCAGCATGGAAAGGGGGCTGTAGGGATTAGCCAATCAGGGGTTGAGGTTGTGGATTTGTGTTGAAAGAGGCTGTGTTTAGTGAAGATGGCAGAGGTGGAGAAAGTCAGGGTGTTGGTGGTTGGAGATATGTTTGTGCATGGTTTGGAGCAGTATGCTAAATGCAGGAATGTGGCAAACAATTTTGATGTTAAAGGAGTGGAGGTGGTGTGGAGCACTGTGTCTGATTTCAATGTGCAGAGAATTGTACACGTTTGTGAAGATATGAGCAGGGTGAACAGTCCCCATGTGGTAGTTCTGCACTGTGGTGCTTTGCATTTGGGCTATGTCAGTGCCCTCACTTTGTTGGCAGATTTGGAACACTTGGTTCAAGCAGTAATGAAAGTTCTTCCAAATGCCAAAGTTATTTTTTTCTGGTTTAGTACCTAGGGCAATATGGGACAATAGTTCTGTTTTTTGTCCTCAGCAAAACATTGCTAGGTGTGCAATCAACCAAGGTATGTTTGCTTCTATGCTTAGAGCTGGTATGTTCTTTTGTAATAATGAAAACATTGATTCTGGTAATGCTGTTTATTTTAAAGAAGATGGCATTTCTTTATCTTTTATGGGAAATGCATTGCTGTTTTGGAACGTAAGGGTTGCTTTGGAGAAGCTTATGTGAAGATTTTAGGAGTAAAATAAGAAAAAGAAAATACAAAATAAAAGGTGTTTCTCAAGCATCTGCAAAAAACGGCTCTTTTCAGAGCCAACCTCAAAGGGGAAATGGGGCACTGTTTAAATTTACATTCATCACACTCAGTTTTTTAGATTTGTCCGCGTACACCGCAGTTGTCCACGGATAACACGTATTACATATGGGGATTTTGGGGTTGAGAGGCATGCAAATGAGAATGAGCAGAGTAAGGGATTGGTCAATAAGGTTTACTGGGTGTGTTGTGTAAGGAGAGAGTTTGTCAGAAAGTCTTTTTCCTGAGAGAAGAACAGATAGCTATGGCTGTGTGTTTCAGAAAACAGATTATCTAGATTTTGGGAGACTCATGGATAAATTGGTTGGAGGTGCATGCAGAATGTTGTGGAGTGGCTGCACATCTTGGATTCCCTCATGTGGAAGTGCACTGGCATGGAGTGCATGGAATGACGTGGCTGGATTTGGTACCTCTCTGTGCTACTATGGTGACACAGCGGCATCCAGACATAATTATTATTCATTGTGGAGCGAACAGTTTAGGACATGTGTCTAGAATTTCTTTGCAATTTGCAATGAAAGAAGGACTTGGGAAGGTCATGGACATGTTTCCAAATTCCCAAGTAATTTTTCTCGTATTGCGCAGAGACAAATGTGGCTGCGTTCTTCTTCATTTGGTCCACAAATGGATAAAGCGAGGCGCAATGTCAATAAGGCTGTTTGTGCCTTTTTAAGAGATGGTGGTAAATCCTCTTTTCACAATGAAAATATTATGTTTTGTAGCACACACATTTTTCGCACAGATGGAGTACATCTTACTGGCAAACATATTTTTCTGCGAAATATACAAAATGCATTGCAACCTTTTTTGTAATTACATTTGCAGTAGGTGTTAATCATTTGAAGTTTTTGAAACACAAAAAAACGACCAAAAGGGTCTTTTCAGAGCCACCACTTCTTCCCATAGAAAAGTGCAATGGTTCTGATAGGGCAGTACCCCCCAAAAAAATAAATGTCTGCTGACTGTCCGCGAACTTCTAAAAAATGCACAGGGCCCTGCACTATTTATTTGTCACTTCTATTTTTAAACTGTGAAAGGCGGCTCTGGAAAGAGCCTTTTTTTTTGGTTTTTGTTGTTTTATATTTTTTGGGTTTTTTTAAACACGACACACAAGGAAAGGAGGGGAAAGGAGGGTAAGGAAGGGACACCAACCACAGGGATAAGAAAGGGCAGGTGGAGAGAGGAAGATTTAGGGTGGGCCTTATTTAGGTAGGTAGCAGACCTTCTCATGCTCCTTGACCGCAGTCTCGAAAGCACTACGAAGGTTCTCCCCCCTGCAGAGTACTTCATCGCAGTACATACATAATATTGTGACCCTCGAAAGGTAAGGGTCAACAGCATCATGAATGGCCTGTGAGGCAGCTGGAGGGATGTGCTCTCCCACAGGAGTGTCTCTTGTGGTGACAGGAGAGGAAACGGAGGATGCTGTAGAGGAACTCAACCTACTACGTTTATCGTAAGGTACAACCTTGAGAATAGCCCCACCGTGGAACGACCTTAGGTGTCGCTTCATTGATGTCGTACCAAAGCTATACGAACCAGGCCTTCCACGACTCAGCACCATGTGGCACTGATTGCAAGTGACCTTATTCGCACAAGCTTTTGGCAATCCATCAAGAGTGGTAAATAACCGCCACAACCAAGACTCATGGCGAGTGCTGGTAGTCAGGACTTCCACTACCTCATCCTCTTCATCCGTCGCCTCTGCATCCTCACACCTGTTCCCCTCTGCAGGTCCTTGGGGAGGTGGTGGTGGTGGAGGGGGTGCGGGTGGTGAAGCTGAAGCAGCCATGGTCCCATCTGGAGGGCAGCAGGCAAAGGTCAGCAGCAATGCAGTGAATGCAAGTCAGAAGCAATGCTCTGTCAGGTAGCCAGAAGCACAATGAGGAACAATTCTAGTGTGTGTCCTTTTATAGGGGTGCTGGTGCGCGCTTCGCCACTTCAAACACCAAAAAAAGGCTCAAAAAGTTCCAAAAAGTATGTAGATCGCCAGGGACATTGGCTGGGATATCTGCAATGGTGAACTTTTACTTTAAAATACTTTGGATTGTCCAAAAAAGTACTTTTAAAATGTTCGGGGACCCGGACAGTGTGCGCAAATAAGGACACACGCTCAGTGTGGGTGCGGTCACATGATGAGGATGCGGACACGTTCGCGAATGGGACGGCTGTTCGCAGGACACCAAATGTGCTTGGACGGTTGTGCGCATGCACGGGTGTTCTACGGACAGTGTTCGGGTCCTCGGTCTAATTAAAAGTGTGACACACCTGCGACGGACAGATACAGACAGGCGCGATGTTCGTAGGACCTATGGGTGTGGTGCACATGTGTGTACATGTTCTACGGACAGTGTGGACACTCCCATTTTAATTACTCACAGGTATTGTGTCCTTAGAACACCTCCATTTTGGTTAATTACAGACATCCCGGACATCGAGTGTGTTCTAAGAACAGTTCCATTTTGATTGCGGACAGTACGGACATTGAGTGTGTTCTAAGAACATTTTCATCTTGATTGCAGACAGTACGGACAGGTATAGTGTTCTTAGGACACCTCCGTTTTGGTTAATTGCGGACAGTACGGACATCGAGTGTGTTCTAAGAACAGTTTCATCTTGATTGCTGACAGTCCGGACAGGTATAGTGTTCTTAGGACACCTCCATTTTGGTTAATTGCGGACAGTACGGACATCGAGTGTGTTCTAAGAACAGTTTCATCTTGATTGCCGACAGTCCGGACAGGTATAGTGTTCTTAGGACACCTTTATTTTGGTTAATTGCGGACATCCCGGACATCAAGTGTGTTCTAAGAACAGTTCCACTTTGATTGCGGACAGTATGGATAGGCATAGTGTTCTTAGGACACCTCAATTTTGGTTAATTGCAGACATCCCGGACATCGAGTGTGTTCTAAGAACAGTCCCCTTTTGATTGCGGACAGTACAGACAGGCATAGTGTTCTTAGGACACCTCCATTTTGGTTAATTGCGGACATCCTGGACATCACGTGTGTTCTAAGAACAGTTCCATTTTGACTGCGGACAGTACGGACAGGCATAGTGTTCTTAGGACACCTCCATTTTGGTTAATTGCGGAGATCCCAGACATCGAGTGTGTTCTAAGAACAGTTCGATTTTGATTGTGGACAGTACGGACAGGCATAGTGTTCTTAGGACACCTCCATTTTGGTTAATTGCAGACATCCCGGACATCGAGTGTGTTCTAAGAACAGTTCCATTTTGATTGCGGACAGTACGGACAGGCATAGTGTTCTTAGGACACCTCCATTTTGGTTAATTGCGGACATCCCGGACATCGAGTGTGTTCTAAGAACAGTTCCACTTTGATTGCGGACAGGCATAGTGTTCTTAGGACACCTCAATTTTGGTTAATTGCGGACATCCCGGACATCGAGTGTGTTCAAAGAACAGTTCGATTTTGATTGTGGACAGTACGGACAGGCATAGTGTTCTTAGGACACCTCCATTTTGGTTAATTGCGGACATCCCAGACATCGAGTGTGTTCTAAGAACAGTCCCCTTTTGATTGCGGACAGTACAGACAGGCATAGTGTTCTTAGGACACCTCCATTTTGGTTGATTACGGACATCCCGGACACCGCGCTGTCTGCGGACACCTTAACTGCCTTTTTTTAAAAAATAAGACACAGAGCAATAAAGTAACAACACAAGTAATATTTAATTATTATATACAAATATAAAATTTAGGAAAGAGAGGGGGAAGCAGAAACTGACACAAATACAGGGGAATTAGGGTTTGGAGATGATGGATGGGAGGGGATGAAGGGATGGAATTCTCATCATAACGTTTTTCTTGGTGGTGAGGGTTTGGGGATAGTTGACTGGGACATGGAAAGGGGGAACAGGTACATGTGGGACAATGATATTTAATGTTTTCTTTTATGTGGTCCTCCACAAAATGTTTTAAAAGATTGACATTTTTACTAAGCATATCCATTTTTTGTTCCATTCCCTGCAGAGAATTTTGTAATGTCTCTTTTGGTATATTATTTTCACTGTTTGTATGGTCTGTTAAAATAAAATGTGCTAAGTACACATAAAGTAATGGTTATTAATTGGCTTATATAGAGAAGTGTCTACCATTAGTATCACTGTCTTCACTCATTTCATCATGTGGGAAATTTTCCTCAAGCCATTCCAAAGTACTGCACATTTCTGTGTAACAAAAATATATACTACTTTTAGTGTACCTAATGCAGAAAGTTTAGAAATATATAAGAAAAATGAAGTTTATTTACTAGCTTCTGGTAACTTTTGTTGTTACTGTTGTGTAGGCCTGCTGTTGCTTTTTGCTGTGCAGTTTTTGTGAGGTAATTATGTTAGAGGCACATCTTTTTTGTTTTGGTATATTCCATTCTAGTGCATATGCTATTTAAATGAACGGTTGCTGTCTTACATATATAGGTTCCACTTCTTATTTATTATTACGTATAATGGGCCTCATTACACGGTAGGCGGTGAGCCATGGCGCTACTAGCGCCATGGCTCATGCCGGTAAAATACCGGCACCGCCTTGGCGGAAAGGGGATTTACCGCCCCATTCCAAGGTTGGAGGGGCGGTAAATCCCCTTTCTGCCATTGCCCTTCCCCATTCCCATTTCTGCCCCATAGGGCTCTATGGAAATGGGGAAGGCGCTAATTACGCCACCGCAATTTTGCGGTGCCGTAATTAGCTCCGAGGTCCCTTAGCGGGTTGGATTTTAACACCTGCAAGAAGCAGGCATTAAATCCTCCAACCCGCAAAGGGACCTCGTAGTACGGCGGTAAGGGTTAACGGTCACCGTTGCCATTAACGGTGACCGTTAACCCTTACCGCCGTCCGTGTAATGAGGCCCAATGTGTTCATGTGCTGCTTTTTTAACTTGTTCGGTGTTTATATTGCATGATACAACAATCTAAGATACCCCCTGAGATTTTGGGTAGTGTTGATGTTGACCACCTCTGTCCGCGGACATACGCACAGTCCACAGACATCAAAATCACTAGCTGGTAGTTCAGTATGTTCTATGTTACATGTATATTGTTATTGTTATTGTTATTTTGCACTTATATAGCGCCTTATATACCATTGGTATGGTCTGAAGGCGCTGGTAGGTTGAACGCCCTTGGGAACCGAAGTTCAGATCAGTAGAGAGAGTAGGGAGAGTCAAAAGGTGCGTGTGTGCACCGGATATGTGTGCAGCTCGTGCGGTACACAAAGTAATAGCTGATTCTTATTGGTAGGTGTGGTGGTTGAGAGATCAGGAGAATGTGTTCGTTCTGGCAGGATTTATCCGGAACGGATGTGGCTGCGTTAGGCCTGAGGAGAACGCCTGGCTGGGGGTGTGAGACCAGCAGTGTTTACATAGAATGATGTGGAGTAAGCGGTGGATGTTCGTATGGGAACAGATATACCGAATGGTGTCATAGTATCTCTGTGTTCTAGTTGAGTGGTGATGTAAAGGAGAGAGTAAGCGTGGGGTGTGGTAAGAGTGGTTATATGCTCTTTCAATGTGCAAACTTCTAAAATCACTTTCACAGAGAGGCTACCGGGCGAACTTCTAAGTATAATTTTCCATACAGAGGCTATTGGGAACGTTTCTAAATTCAGTTTAACAGCGAAGCTACTAGGCACACTTCTAAGTGTAACACTCGCGGAGGCTATTGGGTACACTTCTAAATGCAAATTTTCACGGAGCGTCTACTGGGCTACATTTCTAAGTTCAATTTTCCAGAGAGGTTATTGGGCAATCTTCTACTTGAGACTTTCCAGGGTGTCTATTGGATACACTTCTATAATCAACTTTCACGGATGCTATTGGTAGCACTTCTAAATGCAGCTTTCACAGTGTGGCTAATGGGCACACTTCTAGATGCAGCTTTCACAGAGGATATTGGGCCCATATCTAAATTCAATTTTCCACAGAGAGGCTACTGGGCGCACTATTAACTTCATTTTCCAGCGAGGCTATTGGGGATACTTCCAAATTCAGTTTTCCAGCGAGGCTATTAGGAACATTTCTAAATTCAATTTACTAGGGAGGCTATTGGGCACACCTCTAAATGTAGCTCATTGCGGCTAATGGGTACACCTCTAAATTTCACAGAGGGGTTGTTGGGCACACTTCTGAAAGCAACTTTCACAGAGTGGTTATTGGGAACACTACTAAATTCACAGTGAGGGTATTGGGCATACTTCGAATGGAACTTTCCAGAGTGTCTATTGGGTTCATTTCTAAATGCGGCTTTCCAGAGTGTCTATTGGGCACACTACTGAATGCAATTTTCATAGAGTGGCTATTGGGCTCATTTCTAAATGCATCTTTCACAGAGGATCTTGGGCACACATCTAAATTCAATTTACCAGAGAGGCTATTGGGCACATTTCTAAGCTTGACGGAGAGGCTGTAGGGCACACTTTCTAAATGCAACTTTTACATTCTAACTTTCACAATTCCGCCAAGGAGTGGACATGCCAACTTTCACAGTTCTAGAGTGGACATGTTAACTTTCATAAATTCCGTCTAGGAGTGGACATGCTAACTTTCACAGTTCTAGAGTGGACATGCTAACTTTCACAATTCCATCTAGGAGTGGACATGCCAACTTTCACAATTCCGTCTAGGAGTGGACATGCTAACTTTCACAGTTCTAGAGTGGACATGCTAACTTTCACAATTCGGTCTAGGAGTGGACATGCTAACTTGCACGGTTCTAGGGTGGACATGCTAACTTTCTCAATTCCGTCTAGGAGTGGACATGCCAACTTTCACAGTTTTAGAGTGGACATGCTAACTTTCACAATTCCGTCTAGGAGTGGACATGCTAACTTTCACAGTTCTAGAGTGGACAGGCTAACTTTCATAATTCCGTCTAGGAGTGGACATGCTAACTTTCAAAGTTCTAGAGTGGACATGCTAACTTTCAAAGTTCTAGAGTGGACATGCTGACTTTCACAATTCCATCTAGGAGTGGACATGCCAACTTTCACAATTCCGTCTAGGAGTGGACATGCTAACTTTCACAGTTCTAGAGTGGACATGCTAACTTTCACAAGTTCCGTCTAGGAGTGGACATGCTAACTTGCACAGTTCTAGAGTGGACATGCTAATTTTCACAATTCCATCTAGGAGTGGACATGCTAACTTTCACAATTCGGTCTAGGAGTGGACATGCTAACTTTCAAAGTTCTAGAGTGGACATGCTAACTTTCAAAGTTCTAGAGTGGACATGCTAACTTTCACAATTCCATCTAGGAGTGGACATGTTAACTTTCACAGTTCCGTCTAGGAGTGGACATGCTAACTTTCACAGTTCTAGAGTGGACATGCTAACTTTCACAATTCCATCTAGGGGTGGACATGCCAACTTTCACAGTTCCGTCTAGGAGTGGACATGCTAACTTTCACAGTTCTAGAGTGGACATGCTAACTTTCACAATTCCATCTAGGGGTGGACATGCCAACTTTCACAATTCCGTCTAGGAGTGGACATGCTAACTTTCACAATTCCATCTAGGAGTGGACATGCAAACTTTCACAAATTCCGTCTAGGAGTGGACATGCAAACTTTCACAGTTCTAGAGTGGACATGCTAATTTTCACAATTCCGTCTAGGAGTGGACATGCTAACTTTCACAATTCCATCTAGGAGTGGACATGCAAACTTTCACAAATTCCGTCTAGGAGTGGACATGCAAACTGTCACAAATTCCGTCTAGGAGTGGACATGCAAACTTTCACAAATTCCGTCTAGGAGTGGACATGCAAACTTTCACAGTTCTAGAGTGGACATGCTAATTTTCACAATTCCGTCTAGGAGTGGACATGCTAACTTTCACAATTCCGTCTAGGAGTGGACATGCTAACTTTCACAAGTTCCGTCTAGGAGTGGACATGCTAACTTGCACAGTTCTAGAGTGGACATGCTAATTTTCACAATTCCATCTAGGAGTGGACATGCTAACTTTCACAATTCGGTCTAGGAGTGGACATGCTAACTTTCACAGTTCTAGAGTGGACATGCTAACATTATGGCAATCTATGTTATTTGGTGGTAAGATAGAGTGGCGTGGGCTTTCTGGAGTGGAGTGATTGCTCTACTCCCCTACCCATTCCACACTCACGGTTTTGGTGGTGTCTGTTGGTTGCTGGCTTCCTTGGCGTCCCCTGCGGACACCTGCTGACACTTCCTGGAGCCGCCTCTGTTGGAGCCGCCCTTGGCCATGGGGCTGCCGGGCAGAGGGCTGCCCTGGGAGGACCAGTGATGAAGGGTTCACGGCCCAATCAGAGCGGGGATGGGCGGGTTGGGAGGCGGGAGGGGAGCGGGAATCCGGAAGAGGGTGCGGGGTGGGAGAGGGATGCGCCGGGGGTCTGGGGGCCTAGTTGCCACCAATAGAGGTGTGCAGGGCCCGGATGGGCTTTCTTACCTCGCGTCGGCTGCCTGCAGTGAATGCAGGGGCCGGCGCGAGGAGGGTCGCTAGACCCTTTGGGCCAGGGCTCACGGCCCAATCAGAGCGGGGATGGGCGGGTTGGGAGGCGGGTGGGGAGCGGGAATCCGGAAGAGGGTGCGGGGTGGGAGAGGGATGCGCCGGGGGTCTGGGGGCCTAGTTGCCACCAATAGAGGTGTGCAGGGCCCGGATGGGCTTTCTTACCTCGCGTCGGCTGCCTGCAGTAAGTAAGTAAGGGAATCCTAGTAAACACCTATCAAATTCACACTATGTATATCTATATTCAGTAAAAAAAAACTTTAGTAAAGGGAAGTTATGGTTAAGTTGTTCTATTAAAAACCTATAAAATTCAGTAAAAAAATGTTGTTAAAGGGACGTTATGGTTAAGTTGTGCTACTAAAAACCAATGAAATTCAGTGAAAAAAACGTTGTTACAGGGACGTTATGGTTCCAAGTAAAACAGAAAAACCCCTGAAATTCGCCAGTTATGGTAAACTAAGCTACCATAACTCGTGCCACCACCGTGCACTGCTAAGACTAACACCCAGGACATCAAAGATGACATCACAAATATAATTGATGACATCACTGATGACATCACATATCCGGCTCCCTCTTTTTTCCTTTACTGACATATCTAGGCCAGTAACAGTCGGGAACTAAAAATGCAAAAAATACTGTATTTGTAGACTTATACTTCAAATATGTTCTTACGGTAATTCACTTGGGGTTCACTCACACCATATGAAATATATGCATAGGGGAAAACACAAACTTGGAAAACAGCAATGCTTTGTATGTATGAAGATGATCAGTAAGGTTATCAACACTTTTTTTATAGTTCTGCTGTTTTTTTATAACTGTAATTTCCCTGCATGTGCTCATATTTGTATACATTGTATTCACACTACTTTCCTTAGGGTCGAGTCACATTATGTGTTACTTGTACATAGAGAAGTAGTAGCTTTGAAGCAGAGCAATCATTTCTGTGCAGGTTAGGTTAGGTTTTGAAGATTGTCTGGTAATACAGCTCTTTTTTTACTTCATTTTCCCTATACATGCTCATATTTCAACGTGTTGTTGTCTGTTTCTGTTTTGTTTGCAATAATGCAATTATATAGAAACTGGGTTTTATTAGCTATTTATTAAATATTTCAGAGAACACAAAACTCTAATAAGAAAGCATTTATCATTTCACTATTCAACCTGGCAAGATTATTAGTATTGCACCTCCATCATGTATGCTCCACACAATTCCTATATTTCTACATGAGTATCTTAGTATACTAAAGAACTTATAGAATGCTATTTGTATCACTCCATTGCTTAATGCACTGCGTACCTCATGATATTTATTCCATTGACCGTTGACACTTTTGCAACATTACAATGAGAACCCCTTGTACAGACTTTTCATGAAAAGTAAATGCACATGTGATGTCATCAGTGATGTCATCAATGACATTTGTGATGTCATCTTTGATGTCCTGGGTGTTAGTCTTAGAAGTGCACAGTGGTGGCGTGAGTTATGGTATCTTATAAATGTGTATGTGTATATATATATTGTAATGATTATTTGTAAATTGGCAAGTTTTGTCATGCAGTGTCTTTTTAAGTGAAAAATCTGAAAGGTTTAAATGGAAAATGCTAAAAGGTGAGTACCTCTGTCGCATCAATTCAACTTCAGAACTCCCAGAGCCTATCATCGGGACAGGGTTTGGCCCTGCGGGGAAGGAAAAGCAGATAAACCTCCAATCAAAAGTCAGAACCAATGAACTTGCATCTTCTCATTTTAATATTTGGAGGTGTGGCTTATAGGGTACAAAGCCCTTGCTCTGTGAGAAAAGAAGGAGCTGCCTAAAAATGTCCCAGATCAGGACTAGTTTAAAACCACCTGGATGAATCGTGACACTACTGCCTAATACTATTTTGGTTGTAAAGGACTAAAGATTGCTGCAGGATTTTTTTTACCTGGGAGACAGCAACTGGGAATTCCTAAAAGCTGACTGGGCCATATGCTTAAGGATCATCAAATGAGGGATGGATGCTGGTGGTAACATTTGACTGAAGTGCTTGACTAGATCCCTGTGCTTTCCTAAAAGAGGAACCCTGCTGACTTTCCTGAGCACCAAAACAGAGATTTCCAATGTAAGTAGATGGTCCAATGATAACAAATTGTGGGGGATCAACGTGCCCTCATCATATTCCCTTAACAGCGGGTAGGTGGGTGGGGGGCACACTGTGTAGACCCTAAGCATATTTTACTGAATAATCATTTAATTAACTACCATATAGATTGACACAGGGGGAGCTCAGTGAATCTGAAACCTCCTCCTATCTTTCCTAGCGGTAAGTTAAGTTATAGTCATTTAGAACAATAGGGTCCATCTATTTTTCCTGTCAACCCCAGACTTTTGTAAAGAAAAGGGGTGTGCTTGTCCAAAAATAAAATTCCTAACCTTTGCCAGTCCCCAGACTTTGCCTTTAAACAGAGGGGTGCTGAATATAACTGAAGCCTGGGTTTTTGATGCTGGGTGGAGAAGTTCTGGGTTAAATGAAACCAAGTGTAATATCTAATTGAAAAATGCACACTCTCTCCTGAGAGTAAGTGACCCTGATAGAAGAAAGATTTTGTATTGCTTTGGGGGGAAGAAGGGTTCTATCAATCAAAAGTATTCTCAAAGGTCGTTTGATTTCAAAACTGCTAGAATTTTTAAATGTGCAGGGAAACTAAAATAGGCAAGTGCTGCATGTGTAATGTGCTTTCGAAAACTAAAACTCTGCAGTTGTTTTAAATCCAAACCTTATGAAGTAATATTCATGCTCTAGTTATGCGCCATGGTATTATTTAATGTTGACATTACAGGGGCTTGTGGCACAAGAGGACTGAACTATTTATTTGGCTTGTGTTCTATGTACCTGAGACAAAAAGGAAAAATTGTGTTTTGTATTGAAGCTTTGTTTTGTGCCACAGAGAAGGTGGTGTGTGTAACAATTTAGTGCAAATATTTATTGAACCTGTAATTTAAATAAATATATATTCTTCTGTACCCCAGCCTGGTTCTTGGCTCAATGTTGGCACAGGGGGAGGGATCACTGTGGCTCCATATAAGTCATAGACAGGGCTAGCTGAACAAAAATAATCAATGTGCTTTGTGTCATATTAATGGGGGGGACCCCCCATGTTAAGGGTGGGCTCCCAACATATTGTTACAAGTGGGGGCTTGTTTGCCTGGATCTACCTTACTGTCTTTGACTCATGACAAGTCCATTGTGACAGACTATTTTGCCTGGTGTAACCGCATTGAGGTGGGTAGAAGGTTGTTTATGCTTTGTTAAAAGACCCAGGGACTTGACCCCTGCGTAACAGGGAGGTGTATAGAGAAATAGGATTGTGCAGTGCACCCCTGCGAAAGTAAATTGATTTGAATTGACTTTTGATTTGGCAAACATTGTGGAAATTCAAACAGGAATAGAGTGTAGAAGGGTGCAAAAATCCATTCTTAAAATTGCTGCCAGAGTAATTAATGAGGTCAGGAAGCATCTCCTAGCTAAGTTATTGATTGGAGGAGAATGGTTTGAGGGCAAAGCAAGGAGCTGGCAAACTAAAATGAAGCAGGAGGTTACCTCCGTAAGCACTGACATTTGGCTTGAAGGGGGGCTTGAAGGTGGGATGTTAAACAAAGCTTAAGAGGCATTTCACATGACCAAAACTAGTTGTGAAGAACAGATTCAAATGGGTCAACTCAAAGCTCATTTATATTTACATGTGCGATTAGTGGAAGGGAAATTCCTAAATGAAGAGGCCAGTGTGCTGAATCAGACTGGGGTCCTGAAACAGGCCCAGAAAGCAATCGAACAACTAGAAGATAAAGCAGAGACACATTTTTTTAATTACAACAAGAAAACCTCATTGAGCAACTTCAAAATGAGGTGTAAACCCACCTACAGACCAGTGCAGAGTGAGAAATAGAGTTTGCCACATGGCAAGATACATAAAAAGAGAGTGCAGAAACTGTAAGCACCTCCAATGCCAACTGAATGACCAGATTAGTCACAATAGAAGGCTGTTGGATGACATTATGGCTTTAAAAGAAACCATAAATTAGTTGAAACGGGAAAACAGCCCACTCAGAATAAAAGAGATTGGGTCTCATTATAGGTTTGCCGGTCTGGAAACAACGGTACCAGTAAGCTTGCTGGTACTGCTGTTACCGGACTGGCAAACTACAAGTTTTGCTTGCGGGTGCCTTCCCACCCGCCAGGTCTGACCTGGCAGGTGTACCGGCACCCACGAGCAGAGCATGTCGGATGCACCAGCACCATTCACGAATGGTGCCGGTGCATCCGACTTCCCCATTCCCATTTGAGCCCTAAGGGGCTCAAATGGGAATGGGGAGCATTTTATTCTGGTGCCAGCAAATGGGCAATTACCGGGTCCGGCAGGGCTGTAATGACCCAGTAATTGCCCATTTACGGGCGCCAGAAAAAAATGATACCGCAGCAGTTGTGCCAGTTTTACCGGCATGGCTATCGCCGGTCACATAATGAGGCCCATTGACTCAAAACAGGAAATTGATAAAAATGCATCAGGTTTTAAATATACTAAAGAAACAGATATTACGAAGACCAACAGACATTAAGGTTGAAAATAGATACAGAAAAAGGTCAGTCTGTTTCTCAGGAAGAGACCAGAATTAGCAAAGAGAAGATAGAGCTTGTTCAGCCTGTGGAGCAAGCAGATGCTGACCTATCACAGGCAGCACATTGTAGGTAGGCTCAAGAGAAAGAGATTGGTCTCTTGAGAAAAAAGCACCTGGAATATGCGCGCATAGTACAGGACTCACAGAGAGAACATGAAGCAATTCAGAATGAAGTACAGACACTAAAGGGTTGATTTGTGGTTCAGAGCAGGGTTCTCGAGGCCAGCCAGGCCTTTCTGTCAGAGTTAGAAATTCAGCTCTCTGAATGCCAACAGGAAATAAGGACAGAGAGAAGCAGTTGCAAGAGTTTAAGAAATACATTTGAGAAATATAAACAGGCCTTGAGGCACCCTGCCCAATAAGGGTATGGGAAAGAGCCCTCTGATCAAGGTGAGATACCCCTTCCATCAGGGACTTCATGCCAATTATCTACAACCTCCAATGTACAAATGGAAACTGACCTCATGCAGACCACCTATAGAGAACAGTGAAACATGAGACAGCTGGACTTACCTAGGCTTAGCCATACTGATCCAGAAGGCCAGTGCTTATCTGACACTGATGAGTATTCATCTATACAACAAAGAATGCAAGGAGGCCGATCCAGTGTTTCCTGAGAGATCAAAAAGAATCCTGTGAGTACTTCTGGCCCTGAAAGCTCCTATGATGAGAAAATCAGGGAGTTAGACTTACAGAAGATGAGATTACAAAGAGGCCACCTGGCCCGCTTCACTGGAGGAGAAAAGCCAGAGCTTCAGCCTACGAAGGGCATATTAAACACCTCCATACATTCACAGGAATGGGGGATTTCCCCAGATTACCTGGAAGAAGGGATGAAGACACTTTGTTTTAGCCTATGCCTAAAAGTAACAACAAGCAAAGTGACCCTGAGAGTTCACGGAAGCCCAGGTGAGAGGAGTACAGATCCTATGAGACTGGGAGGGATTCACAATCTTACCCAGATAGGGAGTGCCCAGAGGACAGGGAATGGAGTCCAAATAGAACCTCTGAGTAAGAAACTGAATGGTCTCTGATGCAAAGGAAAGGAAAGACAGCAAAACAGTGAAAGGCTTTTGTAAAAAACTGAACCAGACAAATTAAGGCCATAAAGAGCTAAGTATTCGGTGTGGGAGCACTTGAAACTTTATGAGCAAATTATGTCATCATTTGGGATAAAAAATGATGTAAATTGCATAGCATTTGCCAAAAGGACATTCTCCCCTGAGTACTCCAGTTTCTTTGTGGGACTGGAAGACCAGGATTATTATAAATGGTCCACCTATAAGGTGGCCATTTTGATGCATAGGAACCCACAAGAGGCCGATAAGGCTGCATATAATTTGCAATGTGGGGAAGATCAGGCGCGTAGGGATTTCATGCAGGAATTAAAATGTGCATTTGCGCAGACTTCCAGGCAGGTGAACACAAATAATAGGCAGTTTTGGACTACATATTACATATTTCCATGCTCTCTTTAAATAGATAATTGCTCAATTTGTGTGTGGTTTTCATCAGTGCAGAACACTGAATTGGGTAACTGACCAAGCCACCAGGATATGTGTGGTCCAGAAGCCCACAGAAAATAAAAACACCCCCAAAACCATCTACCAAACCTGCTGCCGTGAAGGTGAAAACTACCCTCCTTTGTACCTGGAGACATAGGGGGCATAAAAATACTTCTCCTGCCAACAAGCAGAATGAAAGGCAGAGGGGACCCCCCACCGTATCCCAATCGAACGGTAGTCAGGCAGGCGTCCAGAACAATGATGCCTCTTACCCTGCCACCCATGTAAGCCCTAGATATAAGCGTACAAAATATATCCTCCGGCACACAGGAGGGGTGCAACCAGGTAAGTACTTCCCCTGGAAACTTCCCTCCAAACTTCCTGCAGGAGAGAAGTACCACTACACCTCCCAACCTAAACCTTTTCAACCGGTACCCTAAACATTTCTAGAATAATCCTCTTCTTTCTCCCCAGTTCCTGGACAATAGATCCCTGAACAAGAGAGAAGGGAGAATCAGAATGGAAATGGAATGGAAATCATGGGCAAAATGACCCATGACCGAGCTACTCTGAGAGAAGGTACAGTTACCCTTGTTGGGAGCTTCAAAGGTATGAATCGAGACCTTCCCCCCACCCAAAAAAGGTTTCACAGCTGGAGTGACATGTTCAGCAACTGACCGAAGACCTGGGGCGCATTGCTGAGGGCTCAATCAAACCCTCAACCTAACCCTGCTTTCCAGAATTCCTCAACACCCGGGTCTGATGTCGCAGGGGGGGGGAGATGGGAGTAAACATTCGACAAGCAACAGGTTCTTGAAGAGGGGGCCCAGTTGGAGTGGAGATGCCAAGCCCTAGAGGAAGCTTCCTTTCTCACCAGGATATATCCCCTGGACAGTTGTCTGCCTGCAAGTAGCTCTTCTACACCCAGGAAGTTAGACCCCAAAGAACAAAGGGTAAGTAGGAGAGGGCAAAGAAGAACCCACTTTGCGGAGGAATGCAAAATAATCCCCTTTGAAAGAAAAGAATCCCTGAAGGATTCAGGTAAGTAAATCTTCTTCTTCTTGAACGGGGGGATCTCTCCCAAAGTAAAATGGGTCCCAAAAGACCATGAATTCGACAGGTAAGTATGGAGACTGACCCAGATCCTGAAATTCTTAGACCCCCAACAATGTGAGCCAGATAATACGAACAATGAAGAGGTATCCTCTCCCTAAACATGTTCTGAGGACTGTCTCCAGGTAAAGGGTGACAGCAAAGAATCAAGGGAGAAGAAAGAGGATACCCCAATGACAGAAATAGTTAAATGTAAAGTTTTTCTTACAGATTCCCGACCTCCGATGTGGAAAATCACCAAGATTACACAGTGTCTGAGTTCAATATCAAGAAAATAACCACTGAGCTGGAAAATAACTCACCCTTTCTTAGCACCCTTGAGGAGAAACAGGGCAGATGTTATGCCCCGGTCAAGGTGCAGGGTCAATGTGAATCATGAGCTCTGGTGGATACTAGAACCCAATCCACCATCTTGTCCAAAAAGGCCTTTGACCAACTAAACTCAGGAATGGGGGAGCATCAACAAATTCCCCTTGTACGTCTTCCCGGGGCAGCTCCACAATTTCCATGGGAATGACATTCTTGTATAAGGGACTGCTGATCTGGAAATCAAAATTGAGCGACATAGGTTAAAACATCCACTGATAGTTGTGACTCCAGAGGGGACACTTTGTTAACTGGGGAACAATCACCTCTGATTAACTGTGTCAACAAGGTCCTCTGGACCCAGACTAACCGGCTCATAAAACTAAAAAAAAGAGTACCAATTATGTAAGTTTGAAGGGTACCTGCCATTTAATCAAAAGACAGTCAGAGAAAGTGGAATTCCATTTCCAGAATAATCAGATCCCAGACATAACAGTCATCTCTAAAGGAGAACAAACAAACCCTTCTACGGTTTTGAAAATCAACCTTCATCCCAAATTTAAGTCGCTCTCCATATTGGAAGGGAACACTCTGAAATGTAACACTAGTCCAAAGTCAGAAGAACTCCTGAGACCCAGGAAAAAAGACGATGAAGAACCAGCTAAAAGTCTTACGGACATCCTGAAAAAGGTAGAACAGTTGTATTTCCCCATTCAGATAAATGAGGGGGAGGAGCCTGTGCTCACTAGAGTATGCCTGAATAATGGAAAAACCTTAATCAGCGAAGGAGTATTGTGGAAACTCCCAAAAGATCAGACCGTTATCACCTTTAAATTGATTGATGAATGGAAAGTGTGTTTGGAAGCCACAAATTCCAAACATTCCCTCCCTAGCAGGTGTATGTAAAAGATTTCCATTGGCAACAAAGCATAGGACATAATTGTTGGGTCGTGAGAGATGTCCCTTCCACCTTTTATTTAGGTAGTGACATTCTCAACTGATTTGCAATCAATTTGGATCTAATTAATAATAAAGTCTGTTCCCTCTGGGTGTAACCCCATGGGCTTGACAACACTGAAAAATCATTCTGGGCAGCTAAATTGCTTCCTTATGTGGTAGAGGTTCAAGTGCGAGAAGAGTTACCATCCCAGGACAGGTGCGACAACTCACTATTCCCCTGAGCAAGGACAGAACCTCAATCATCAGGACACCTATATAAATTTGAATTCCCATCTCCAACAATAAGGTTTGTATTTAAATCCAACACCTCTAGTGGATCTAGAACACAACACCATTCGAATATTCGTGGAAAACAGCAACCCTCAAAGTATTACTTTGTCGAGCTGAAACCTTTTTTGGAATGATGGTTGATGTCCAACATTATTCTTTTGATTTATGTAATAAAAACATCGGATCAATTCCAAACAACTGTTTCAACACCACCGACGGTATCTCTCCAGAAAAGATTTGTACGTCATGGCGGGAACTTCTTGGCATACTCTTCCTTCCCTTAAGGTGTGGAAGAGGTGACCTGTGACATCAGGAAGGACAAGGTATTATTCAGAGGGAATAACAACTACCTCAAATCCAAGAAATCTCCTGTCCAGCTCAACACAGTAAAAAGAGATATCTCTGCCCAACTCGAGGATAATGCTGAAATTGCCAAGCCTGAGATCTTTCCGGGTTTCAAGCAGATGGTCGAAGAACGGATCAATTCTGCCGATGCTTGTGAGACTGAGGAGCAAAGACAAAGACTGAAACAGGTATTCCTGGACTTCCAGGATATCTTTTCATGGGACTCACAGGACTG
This sequence comes from Ambystoma mexicanum, assembly GCF_040938575.1. Taxonomy (NCBI): domain Eukaryota; kingdom Metazoa; phylum Chordata; class Amphibia; order Caudata; family Ambystomatidae; genus Ambystoma; species Ambystoma mexicanum. The sequence goes on from NC_090925.1 coordinate 682,104,282, forward strand.
TGTCCGCACATCTATTCATTCATCCATCATGCCCATGGGTCCAGAGATGACTCCAATATTTGTGAAACAATACTGGTTTCCTCTCGCATCCATGGAGCCACTCACAGAGATTATTAAGAATTTTGAATCCTGTGGGATCATTCATCTGATTCACAGTACCTTTAACAACCAAGTAATGGGAATATTAAAACCAAATGGCCAAAGGAGACTATGTGCAGACCTGAGGAAGTTGAACAAACAGGTCCACATGTCAAGGTGGCCACTTTCCTACATCGATCAAGGGCTGGCACATATCCAAAGGTCAAAGGTGTACACAGCCACTGATTTGACCAACGGCTACTGGACAGTACCCATGAGTAGGGAAGACCAATATAAGCTTGCCTTTACCTTCGGGAGCAGCAATATATGTTGACCAGACCCCCCCATTGGATACATAGACTCTGGGAATGAGTACAACACCTTTCTGCATAAGGCCATGCCCGATTTGGGCAAAAGGGGAAACCTGGCCAATGTAGATGATGTTCTGATGAAGAGCTCAACTGTGGAGCAACATAGAGCAGAAAGCTGCTATGTTCTGACCCAGTTGTAGAAAGCCTGAGCAAAACTGTCCTTTCGGAAGACACAGTTGTGTAAGACCTGAGTCAACTTCTTAGGACACAAAATCCACCCTGAGGGTCTCAACACGCAGATGAAGAAGGTGGAAACCTTATTGAAATTGAAAGACCCTGCTACTCTACGAGAACTGAGAAGTCTTATTGGACTCACTACTTATAGTCGAGAGTTAATTGAAAACTATGCATAGGTCAGTCGACCATTGGTCCATATATTAAAGGCCGGAGTCAAGTGGGAGAGTGGTCTGGAACAATCTGAGGCAGTTAAACAACTGAACAGAAGCCTTTCCTAAACTCTGTGTTTGACTTACCCCAACAAGAATAAGGAGTTCTTCCTGGAGACTGGATTTTCAGATACTTGCCTAACAGCGGTATTGCAGCAAAGGCACGACAAGTTTAACAAAGTAATCTCGTACGTGAGCAAAACTTAGTCAATGACTGCGAAATGACACTCCTGGCAACAGTATGGGCATTGAAAAACTACCATCCATTTATCCAGGGGAGCACATCATCGTAGAAACTCCTCACTAACCCTTGCAATACCTACAAAGTAACCAAATCATGATGGGGAATGTAAGTAATTCCAGAATTACTTTCTGGATTCTGTTCAAGCAAGGCTTTCCAATGGAGGTCAAATATGGCTGAAACAAGAAGAGTCCTCTAGCAGAAGGATTGGCGGACTTGCATGATTGTGCTGAAGAAAACTGTCTCGAGGGTGAAAGTCTAATGACCAAATGCAAAATCGAGGTGTACTTAACTTCCACGCACAAGTTCTATGAAGAAGATAAGTGCCAGGGGATAGTCACAGTTTATGTGGATGGGTGCTCCTACCATGTTGGTGATAAAGGGGAACAAGAACTAGTGTCTGGCTTTGGGAATGCTTGGCTAAATGATACCGTGGAGCACTCTGCTGGTTAAAAAATTGGACCCCAAAGTAGTCGGGCGGCAGAGTTGATGGCCGTTTATCAAGCCATCTTCACTGCAGTGCATCACCAACTCAAACAACTAGTCATAATGGTATTCATTGAAACAATTGTCCAAAATACTTAATCGGCCACTTATTCGATTTTACCCACCACTAAAAGTGTACGTATACAAAATATTGAATTTTGTCAATACTTACATATTACACAACATAATTCTTGTTTACTTACCTTTTCTTTGGTTCGGAGCACAACCTCCAGTACACTGTGTTTCGGCGCTGCCGTTTTGGCACTGCCGTTTCAGCGCACGCTGGACCACTTTGCCGCAACGCCCATTTCAGCGCGGCCATTTCGCCACATAAGCCTTTCTGGCACCGCTGACTTGGCGCAAGGGACGTTTGGACGTGGCTGACATTGCAGGACTTTGCCTGTTAATGTGTTTCATTTGCGAGAAGTAATCCAGTTTGAACATTAGGTACACTGTGTTCGATTGAACTAATCCTGCCAACTGATTTACCGATACACTTTTATTTTCAGCGTGTTTCATTACGAAGAGAAACCACTCCTTTAGGCTCACTTTCTACATCCCTATTCAGTACGCTCTTGACAAAGAGGTACTGCATTTTATGTCAATGTTTGCACAGCATGTTGTCCCATTTTGCCTAAACTCAGAAAACCACTGGCCAGTAGCTATTTACTGGAATGTTAGGCTTTCTTGCCTGGCTCTTCTACTAGAAATGAAGGCTGTCCCATGCGGCTATACAATCACAATCAGAGGACGTATACACTATTTGCAGGTCTGCTATGGTGATTGTGCAAGGGGGCCGGCGGTTTCGGAGGTTAACCATATCTCTCATAATCATTATTGCTCAATCAGGGCAGGTTCTAGGCAATATGGCACCCAGGGCAAACATCTAAAATGGGGCCACACACGCGCTCCTCACTCCCATACTGCAACCTCCCTGCTGTCCTGTAGGCCCACTAGCGTCATGCCCAAGACCAGTGTGCTCTTTTTGCTTCGGGTACAAAGATGGCAGCAGGTAGAGCAGCCACAATCAAAGGCGCAAAGACCTGTTGGCGAGGAGGTGGCTAAGTCTCTTGTGCCACTGCACCTTTTACTCCTTCCATGGCCGTGTCCGAGGCAACCTCCGCATTCCCATCCAATAAATACAGGAAAACATGATTTGCTGTATCCTACTGTTAGGAATGGGTGAGGTTCACAAGAGATGATGCCATGAGCGAACCAAGGGACAATGTGCACGCACAAGTGTGCATCATTACATGTAAAAAATACTGCAATCCTTTATGTAAGAGAGAGGATTTTTGTGTAGTGCATGAATATATAATTTGGGCTGGAAAACTACCAGACATCCTCTCACATGGACCTCAATTTGTGCTACTATCACTATAGCTTCATGTTTCCCCACATCACTTATCATCAGACTCTCACCTGTGTTACTTCTAGTTTCAGAATCACTCCTCCATATCTCTCCCTGTTTCTCGCTCACCTCTTTCCAGCCTCTCACTCTCTTATGACAGCTCTGTTTTTCTCTCGCCACTAACAGTCTGTTTCCCTCTCAGCTCAATACACTTCCTGATTTTTTCCCTTCTTCCCACCCGATTCACTGTGTGTTTTTTGACACTCTCCCCATTTCTCTCCCTTCATTTTTCTTCCCATTTCTCCATCTTGTTTTTCTCTATCATCTGCCACCTCATCACTAACCACACGTGCCCTCTTGTTTCCTTTCAGACATGTCTTTTCCCGCCTCTGTGCCCTCGTTGCTGTATATAGTTCATTCCCTGCCTTTCTTTCTCTTTCTCTGTGTTCTACCCTGGAGCTTTTTAGCATTCTAACAGCATTCTCTCCTTATCTCGTCAATTATTTTTCTTTATTTCACTCTGACTTCCAATGACCCCCTCCAACCAATCATGATACCATTCACTGTCCCAAAAACCAAAATTTTTCTAACTGGCGGTGCCAAAATGTCAGCTCCGGCAACCTCTGTATGTATTCTCTGTTTACATTGCATACTGCCATCTACTGACCATTTATATTTTCTCAATTCCAAAAATTCTCTCTTAAGACGAATGGCATGAAAGAGAATGGGGGTTGCGGGTTTGTCCCCAGCTCCCCATGTTCGGCAAACCATTACGCCGAACAGAGGTTGCCGGTGTGGCCCCTGCTTCCCATTTTCAGAAAAATGGAAATCATTTTTTAGTTTCTTCCGGTATCACATCATTTCTTTTTCCAGTTAAACAATTATATTTCTGCTTCTTAAAGACACGTTTCGGATCTTAAGTGTTTATATTCTATTTTATGGCAAAACTTATGTTTTTTCATTATACCCATCAATATAGAAACTTTTAGGGAAATTCTCATATGCGTCCATTTATAATATGGACTGTTTGTCTACAATATTTTCGCACTCAACCTTTTAACGTACATCCGGTCATAATCATTAACTCTGATTATGTCAGGAATGGGTTTGTAGAACACCTGATTAACTGAAAGAATCGAGGCATGTTGTGTGCCAACAACACACCCTTTAAGAATGGCATACTGATCCAGGCAATTGTTGACCTGAGGACCTCCAATGAGATGACCATCTATTGGAAGAAGATAAGAGGTGATTTCAAAATAGAAGGGCCAGATAAGACTGGGAATTGCCTGGCTGACCAGCTAGCTAACACTAGAGCTCTGCAGGGGGATTTCATACTTACAGAATCCCTGCTGGGTAAAATCAATGTCACCACTGTCACCAGGTCTCCAACTCATGCCAACAGTGTACTCTTGACTGCCCAGTCTGACAATGGAGTAAAGATACCCCAGATGCAGATTTGATCACTGCACATAAAGAAGACCCGATTATTGGGAAATTCTATAAACACATCAACACATTGAAGACCTGCATGTTTTTCTCTAACAAAATGAGCTTGTACTGGTAAAGTGGATCTCTGGGTGTTGATGAAGTTTTTCAAAATGGTCCAGATCCAAGACGGTTTATTGGTATTGAGATCCTGATCTGGATGCAACCAGTGGGTGCTACGTACCTCATTCTGGAGCTTGGTGTTGAATCACACCCATGACGCAACCACTGCCGGTCATAGGGGATGTCACCCGACATTGGAAATCTTGTGCAAGGTTGCATACGGGCCACACATGGGCCAGGACCTCAACCTTTATATAAAATGGTGTCTTGTGTGTGCTCAATTTCAGCTGAGTTCTTTCACACACAGAGCTCCCCTACAGAAAAGGGGAATGACACTGCCATGGTCAGATTTGCAAGTCCATTTCATTGGGCTAGTGATTCGCTACTCTAGAGAAAACAAGTACATGTCGACTGTTACATGCTTGTTTATAAAGTGGGTAGAAAGTGCCCCAAATTGTAAGCCGGAGACAGCTGCCAGACAGATGATAAACCACAGCTTCTCTTGTTTCAGCCTCCTGCAATGGAATGAGTCAGACTGAGGAACTAATTTTACCAGTGAGGTGATGACAAATATGTGGTCGATTCTAAGGGTAAAAACAAAACTCCACATTGCCTACTGCCTGGCCTCAACTGGGGGTGGGGGGTTGAGAGATACAATAAGATGATTGTGAACATCTTGTATAAGTTTCTCGCAGACTCAGTCGGGCCACCTTGTTATCGCTTGTCCTGATGGCTATTAGGTCTACAGCATCTTCTGTAACTAAAATGTCTCAATTTCAGCTTATGACCGGACGAAAAAGGGTGTTACCTCAGCATTTGTTATATAGAACTCAGGAACAGACACAGAGTAATGCTTCAACTACTCATGAGTACACTGAAGATTTAAGGACGCACCAACAGCACACTTTTGCTAAGCTCAGCGCAATTTAGAAAGGTTGGCTGAAGGAATGAAAACATACTAGGATCTAAAGACAACAAAGAAGGATTATGAGGTAGGTGACAGGGTTTATCTGCACAATATTCAGAGGATTCAGACCAAGGAAGGGAAATGTCTTCCATTTTGGCACAGTAGCTTTTAAATTGTAGTCAACATATCACCCGTGGCCTGTAAGATCTGCATTCCAAAAGGAGAATAGAGGAAAGAGAAATGGGCCCATATCAATCAGCTGAAAAGCTGTCATCCAAGACAAGTTTTACGACTAATTGAGGAGCCCAATGAAGTTAGAGCTGAGGAACCATCGGAGGAATGAAAGGTAAAAATGAAAATCCTGAATGGAAACTGAAATATATATACAGAGAGTAATTTAATTAACAATCATCAAAAATGTAACAACATTTAATCAAATTAATATTATTTTGAAAATGCAAAAATGTGGTAAAGTTGTATAATTCTATTAAATGTTTTGTATTATAAATATGTGATGTTGTCCCATAATTGTCTGTATATTCCTCTCTTTTTACTCCTATCGATAGAACAACTGACGTCCTTCCATTCCAGCCTTGGGAACAGGCATCTTGGAGGTTGGGGAGGACCACAGGGACTCAGGAGAAAAAACAAGGAAACAAAAGAGATGGAGGGGTACCATGACCATACCTCAGTACACAAAAATAAGGAGGCAGAGACCAGAGTGCCGTCTCTCTTAAAGAAGGAAAAGCATCAGGAGGTGCTCCATGGGACAAGAACTGAGCAAAAAACAAATCCCACTCTTCCCTGCGCTGTGCCAGTTAGGAATCAACAGACAAGAGCAGTGGGGCCAGGGGTGAGGGGGGGCTTGCGGAATATTTTCAGCCCTGGAAAATTAACAGAAGGGCCATATTAGGGCTCTAATGCAAATTCATTCTTTTGTTGGAAAGACAAGCCAGCCTTAAAACCTTAACACAGCCAAGGTGCCTAGTCAATGCAGGATGTGTATCTTTCTGCAAGTGAAAAAAGGAGTATGCGAGAAATAAATCCAAACTGCAGAAAGGAATTGAAAATGCTTTTGTGAATTACAAAATGAACAGCAGTGTTTCACTTGCAGTTATCCCATTGAAAAACAAATCCTGTGTGCAATAGAAACCTTTTCAAAAGGGTCTTGTGTGTGCATTTCATTTTACAGTGGGAAAGAAAGACATGGAGAAAAATATTCAGCTGCCAAAATGAACATATTATCAGAATGGCCTGAACAGGAATGGAGAGATGCAATGTATTAAAATAAATAAAAGGCTTTGCATGAAAAATGCAGGCCATAGATTGAAAAGGCTATTTCCTTTCAGATGCAACATGTAAATATGGTCCCAGGAATGAATATCAGTTTTGATTCCTGAGAAAGAGTCAGTTGCTGGGCAGAACAATCAGGCAGTGATAAAGAAACTTTATGGAGCCTGGTCTCTGGGAGTAGCCATAAATTGACTGTTAACAGTGGAAGAAGAAAGGCTAATGAGTTAATTGCTGGCAAAGCCAACACTCAGAGAGCAGAGAGGCCTGGTTACACGTTTCAAAAGAAATGAAGGATACACTGTGTAATGGAAGTGAGGATTTAGCTATATGTTTGAACATTTCCATTAGTTTAAATGGACTATCATAACTGGTCATTTTCAACGATAAGTCTCACCAAGTCATGTTATTTTCTAAGTGGTTTCAACCCAGCACTCCAACTAAGTCAATGCCTAGCGTGAGATGCCCAGCTGGAACCCTTAATTATATATTTTTATGTCAAAAGTTCTTTTATTTCTGAACGATGTACCCTTATATCACGCCCCTCTCTTTGAATCCCCACCGGTCTCACTGAACCAAGAAGTAGGTTGTTTTGCAAATTTAAAAGATGCTTTTGATGGATTGAACAATATATATATCACACTTTTATGAATTATGAACAATATCCGGATATCACACTATTCATATTTATACATTGATCAGCGTTGGGTGATAGTACAATAATCAATAATCTCTTTAATCATTAGAAGTAGGGATGAAAAGAATAATGTTGCATAGAATAAACTTTGTGTGGGTTCAATTAAATGCAATGATATGAGATTAATGCAGCACAAAAATAAAACTTGATATTAATTCAATCAAATGCAATGTAATCACTCTTTCCCCCTGATATGCAGTATGAAGAGATGGAATAAGGGAAAACAGGTTTCAGGAATATACAATCATCAAATGCAGTTTCAATCCCAGTTCCCCCAGAAAGCTTAGAGAGAGAAACAGGAATGATTTTAAAACAGGTCAATTGCTTTTAATGTGGTTTTGTAATGAATGGAAAAATACTGCACATGACTTTAATTCTCTAAAATGGATTCAGAACTAGTGGGATCCACTTTGGATAGCTTCTGGTAAACACTAGCAATGATGATAGGATAACTACAAGATAGGAAACCAAATTCAGAAGTTGAATGCAAGAAATGACTATTTTATATGTGTTGAAATTGAGACAAATGCAGATTTGCAGCAGACTTTTCAGCGTGCAAGAAATGCGATTGCGGCAGAACTATAAGAAGTTTGAGTGCGGCTTTGAAAGCTGAGGATGTTAGCTTCAATATGACACTTAAATGTCGTTCCTAGCATGTACGGTTCAGAAGTTACAGAGGTTTTAGTAAAGGTCGATTTTTCAGAAAAGTGTCAATATTTCAAATGAGAGATGCGCTGTTGAAGATTACAAACAAGGATTTCTTAACGCTAAGGGGCTATGAAGATGCGAGATACCAACGGTACAGCCACCCCTCTGTCTGATCTTTGTCCGCTGTGACACTTGTCTTTCTTCAGAAAATATACATTAGCGCAAAGATGATTTATCACTACAATTATCACAGGATTATATGGATGAAAGAAGGATTCAGGACAGACAAAAGAAATTCTACAATGCAGTCCGTACTTAAAGATAAGAGATTGGCTATGGACAGTTCTATGCTAAATACTCACAACTATGGTTTCGGAATATGCCCGTCAGGGATCTGGTCAACGGGTTGGACTGGAATCTGCTCGCCACCGGACAGGATTCAGGCGCTTGGTTCTGCACTCAGCAAGGCACTCTTGGACTAGATCTGACGGTTTGGTTCTGGGTTACAGCTCTGCTCTACTGGTTTGGATCTCTGGGTTCTAGCAAGGTTCTTGACAAGAAGCAGAAAAACAGCACAGCCTGGCTGTTGAATTGGTTGGGCCCCTTGGAAGTTTGGGTTAAAATCAGGTTGCAAGATTTTAAAGCCAGCTGAGAAGGGTTCAGCTTTGTATTAGACCTTCTGCTTTCAGAGTTCTGGAGTCTGGATCTGGGTTCTTCCTTCAGAGCGCTCTTCCAGTAAAATCAGTTGATGGGTGAATGTCTGTGTCTAGGTCCTCAACAGTCCCTATTCATGTATTCCTCAAGGGGTGGGTAGGCTATTTATACTATGCCCAACCCTCTAAGAAGCCTATTGGTTAAGGTATTCCCTCTCTCCTGATTTGAGAAGGAAACAGTGTGTCATAATGTGTCATAGTGATGCTGCCATTTACAATCCAAGGAGAGACCTCCCCTTGGTTCCTATACAGAAAATCTGTTTTTCATATAAAACATATTTCCAATATCGCCAACTTGCTAATAATACATATTTACATCACAGATTAAATAAGGCACGTACCCATCAAAGTCTCATCTTCCTAAGAGTTTCGGTTCACAAATGACTTTTTTTGCACTTTTGGTTGGTTACCCAGTGCCAGATCTGTACACATTTTTCCAGATACATGCACATAACATCTGGGCATACTTCTGTGAAGTTTCATATTTTTAACATTATCACAACTGCTACAAAGTCAACATTTTCGTGGTTCAGTCTCTGAATATCGCACATATTCCAGAGTAGTTTTAAAACGTGACCAGAATTTTCATTTTAACAACTCTATATTTACAGATTTTTACCAATTTTGTTCAGTTTTCTAGGAGTCTTTTTTCAAAAAGATATTTTCTGTGCTCTCTGAATAAACAAAACTGTTTGTCTCCGCCCCCAAGGTTTTCAGCTGGGCCAGAGCAGCCCCAAGCTTCTTGCTGCCAGCAGTTCTTTTCTGGCACACCCGAATTAGCATTTTCCTTTCAGTCAAGGGAGTCTTTTGTTTCTGGTCAGAGCAACAGGCCAAAGTCCCCTCCCATTTCCTTTCACACCTCTCTGCCAGTTCTTCAGGTGATGGCAAGGGGGAAGATTCCTTTGTTTGAGGAGAAACTGTGGAATGTCTTTGAAGCTCAGTGTGGCTGGCTTTAACTTACTTTTGAAACAATGTTTAAAAATAGTCTTTCACTAAAATACAATTTACATTTTTACAAATATAGCCACAAATCTCTTACTTCCAGCCTTTTTTTAAACATAGAGATTGAATTGTCACCCTATATTGATTTGATGGGAAGTCTCTTCTTTTCCATACTTTGATTTTAAGTACAAGTTTAAATTACGGTATGAGTAAATAGCAGTTTCTGACACAGGCGAGCAGCGGTACTACGCCCATTTTTAACATATTTTTCCAAGCAAGCATCTTTGAATGTGGATTTTCTTCTAATAAAATATGTTTCTGCTGACATTGTGTTTAGGTGAATTCTTTGATAAAGTGATGTTTAACACCAAACAAGGATGTTGGATCTTTTGTGAGGTTTGGGAACCATGATTTTTGCACTTTCCACAGCCAAGGAAAAACTGATTTTTAAAGCGGTTTTGGGTTTTCCTTTGCAATGCAGCACTGCTTTTTCAAGTAGTTTCATTTTCCTATGTGGGCAGCCAAATGATAGGTTTTTGCAGTAGTCTCCTGTGTTACCACTGACATAGGCAAAATGGATTGGCGGCCTATTTTTCAGGTTTTCCTGCGCACTTTCAGAGATTTTTAGTGCAATGATCTTTTTGGCGGCCATCCCGTTGTTTCTGATGCAGGCAGCACACAGTGCTGTTGCAGGGCATGGACTAGTGGGTTAAAGCATCCCATAAGCCCCCCTCTTGCGATTTGGCATTGAACGTCCATCATTGGGAAGTTGCAAGACTGGGATGTCAATCTCATTTCTTTTGGTTCCAAAAATGGCAAAGTTCCTCATCTTTTCTTCCATCAGGGGTGGATCGACCAGTTCTCCTTGCCAAGTCCTGATGTGAGTATTGAACGATACTCCGGGCCTGTTGGATCTTTCTCCCGGTCCCTGGGTAGTCCTCCTTGGTCTTAGTTTCCATGGTTTCCAATCCAAGGACGACAAAGCAAAAAACATATTTGTAGACATCTCCCCACCACTATTAATGTAGTGAGGCAGAAACACTCATTTTGACACATCAGGACACCTTTTTCTGTTGGACGTTATTGACTATATGTGGAATATTTTATAGTTGGAATTCTAGGGAGCTGGAATGACCCCCTCTGGGGCTCCAGAAGACTCCTCCAGTTGCTGCAGAGGGTGCCTAGGTTGGCAACACTTCAGTTGGTTAATATGGACCCACTTATCTTCCCTCACTGCTAAACTGCCTTTGGGGATGCGGATTTTGTAGGCGACTGGTGAGATTTTGTATACAATTTCAAAAGGACCCCTCCAGGAAGGCAAAAATGTGCGCTGTTTGTCCTGGTTCCTTTGGAAATTGTATAAGTAGACCTGATCTCCTACATTGTATTATTTTCTAGTAGTCTTTAAGTCATACTGGGTCTTCATGCTGTCTGCAGATCTTTCTAGATTTCGCTGAGCATAGGCAAAAGCATGTTGAAGGTGTTTTCTTAGATTTTCAACATACTCATGAGTTGTGGAGGCATTGATCAATGTCTGCTCTTGGGTTCTGTAGAGCAGATGCTGGGGAAGCACCATCCTGCATCCAGTCATCAGCTCAAATGGTTACATTTTAGTTGCAGATGAAGGGGTAGATCTGATGGCCATTAGGACAAGAGGTAATCGAATATCCCAACTTGGCCCAGAATCTGCCACAAACTTTTTTTAATATGCTCAAAATTGTTTTGTTTCATCTCTCTACTGCACCACTAGAGGCTAGCCGGTAAGCAATGTGTAGCTTCCTTTTGACCCCAAGTATCTCCCACATCTTTGTCATTACTTCGCTGGTGAAATGGCTACCTCAGTCTGACTCGGTCCTTTGGGGTAGTCCAAAACGCGAAAAATGTGGTTGATCATCAGGGCAGCTGCTGTTTCTGCCTTGCAATTTGGGCCCGGGAGACATTCCACCCATTTAGTAAACAAGCATGTCACGGTCAACATGTACTTATTTCCCATAGAGGAGCGAATCACGGGCCCGATAAAGTCGACTTGTAAATCTGACCAAAGCAGTGTCATCCCCCTCTTTCGGAGAGGCGGACAGTGTGTGAGGGATGTTGGCTGAAATTGTGCACACACAAGACACCCCTTCAAGTATTGATCAAGGTCCTGCCCCATGTGTTGCCAGTATGCAACCTCTCTTAAGATTTTAAGTATTGTATGATACCCCCTTTGACCGGCTGTGGCCGCATCATGGGTGTGACTTAACATCAGGCTTCGGAATGAGGTACGGACCACCCACTGATCATGGCCAGCTAGGGATCTCCTTACCAACAAACCGTCTTGGATTCGGAATATTTTTGGACATTTCATCAACACTCTGGGGTCCTCTTTCCCCATGTAATCGGTATCCATCAGGGGAAAGTTCTCAGGGTCCTCAATGTGTTGATAAAACTTACCAATTATTGGATCCCCTTTTTGAGCTGTAATCAAATCAGCACCTGGGGTCTCCTTACTCCATTGTGCAGTTGAGAGTTCATTGTGAGCATTTGTCTGGGACCTAGTGATAGCAGTGACCTGGATCTCCCCCAACAGGGACTCGATCTCTACTAGATCCCCTCGGATGGCTCTGGTTTTGGCCAGCTGATCAGCTAAGTCATTTCCAGTTTTGTCTGGTCCCTCTACTTTGGAATGACCCTTGATCTTTTTCCAGTAGATGGTCATCCCATTCGAGGTGACCAGATCATCAATATTTTGAATTAATTTCCCATGTTTCAAGGGTTTGTTGGTAGGACATAACGTGCTTCTGGTTTCCCAGTAAACCAGGTGCTCCATGAACCCATTCCGTACATAATCTGAATCTGTGATTATGACCAGTTTGTGGAGTTGATGTTGGACAGCAGTGAGGATGGCTTGATGCACAGCCATCAACTCTGCCACTTGACTACTTCAGGGACCAATCTTGTACCCAGCGGAGGGTTCTGGGGTCTCATTCACCCATGCATTCCCTACGCCAGCCACAAGTTCTTTTTCCCCGTTGTTGTCAACATGGTAAGAGCATCCATCTACATAGACAGTGGGCATTCCCTCACACTTGTCTTCTTCAAAGACTTTGTGTGGGTAATTAAGGTATGCCTCCATGTTGTCCTTGATTTTTAGACTTTCGTCCTCGAGACAGTTTTCTCTGGCACAATCATGCAAGTCAGCCAGATCTTGCGCGAGGGGACTCTTCTTGTTTTGGCCATATCTGACCTGCACAGGAAAGCCTTGCATTGACAGAATCCAGGAAGTAATTCAGGAATTACTCACATTTCTGACCCGGATTCTGTCACTTTGGAGATATTGCAAAGGCTGGTGTGGAGTCTCCATTATGATGTGTTCCCCCTGGATGAACGGGCGGTAATTCTTCAATGCCCACACTGTTGCCAGGAGTGCCTTCTCACAATCATTGAATTTTTCCTCCACAGAGGATAAAGTTTTACTCGCATAGGAGATTACTTTATTGACCTTGTCATGCTTTTGGTATAATACTTCAGTCAAGCATGTATTAGAGAACCCTGTCTCCAAGAAGAACTCCTTGTTTTTGACAGGGTAAGCTAGGCAAGGTACTTGTGAGAGGCTTCTTTTGAGTTGTCTTACTGCCTCGGCTTGTTCTGGACCCCACTCCCACTTGACCCCCCCCTTCAAAAGATGAATCAGGGGTCTTGTGATTTCTGCGTAGTTCTCAATGAACTTTCTGCTGTAATTAGTCAGTCCAAGGAGACTCCTTAGTTCCCGCAGAGTTGTGCGGTCTTTCAATTTCTGGAGGGCTTCCACTTTCTTTTCCTGGGGACAGAGACCCTGAGGAGTAATCTCATGCTCCAAGAAATGTACATGGGCTCTACACCACTGTGCCTTTTGAAAGGAAAGTTTTGCTCCCGTGGCCCTCAACTGTGTTAGAACATAACGGATCTCCGCTATGTGTTCCTCCACAGTCGAGCTTTTGATGAGAACATCATCTACATAGGCCAAGTCACCCCTTTCACCCAGGTCTGGCATGGCCTTATGTAGAAAAATGTTGAATTCATTGCCGGAGTTGATGTATCCAAAGGGAGTCCGGGTCCATGTATACTGCTGCCCCCCAAAGGTGAAGGCCAGCTTGTATTGGTCCTCCATGCTGACAGGCACAGTCCAGTATCCATTGGTCAGGTCTATTGCAGTGAATACCTGTGACCTCTGGATCTGGGCCAGCACTTGGTCAATGTAGGGAAGAGGCCATCGGGAAGTAAGGACCCATTTGTTGGGCTCCCTACGGTCGACGCAGAGTCTCCACTGGCTGTTTGGCTTCAATATCCCCAGCACCGGATTATTGAAGGTGCTGTGGACTGGACGGATTATCCCACGGGACTCAAGGTTCTTAATTATTTCAGTACGGGACTCCATTGATGCGAGAAGCAAGAAATATTGCTTCACAAACACTGGAGTCATGCCAGGGTCAGTGGGAATTGTTGTTGTGTGGATGTCGGTGCGACCACAGTCACATGAGTCCACCGCAAAGAGATCTTGAAAATCCAAGAAAACTTGTTTCAACTTTTGTTACTGCTCCAGAGTCTCACAGGCATCAGCTAGGTTGACTTTCTCTTCAGCCATCTGCCTGAAGCCTGGAAAGACTTCTGGTTTTGCTATCTCAGTGGCCTCCTCCAGCTGGGTGGAGAAGTCCCTGGTCAAAGTGCTGATTTGGACCGATGGCTTCAGGTGGGAAAGGCAGCCCTCATGGACCTGGAAAATCACCTCATCGCTCCTGAAGTCACAAGTCATGTCTTCCTTACCATAAGGGCAGGAAGTGTACACCAGGAAGTTCCCCCCATGCCGGGTAAAGATCTTGTCTGGTGTTGTGTTGTCATCACTGTCACTGTCAAAACAGTCCTTGGGGATTAGTCCTAACAGTTCATTGCCTAAATCTATGGAAAAATGTCGGTCATCAACCGCCATTCCAATAATGGTGCCTGCGGCTAGAACGATACTCTTTAAGTCACTGTTATCCACCTCTATTGGAATGGTGTCATGTTCTATGTTGACTAGTGGTGTTGGGTTAACCCCAACCCTTGCTGTTGGAAATGGCATTGAGATGGACATAGGAGTCAGAGTTTTTCAGTTTCTGTCCTCTTTTAATTTTTACTTCCAGTGAGAATTTTCAGGTCCATTCTGGGATGGTGACTTCCTCTCCAATCTGAATTTCAACTGCATATGGCAGCAGTTGTGCTGACCGAAATGCTTTCTCTGGGTCATCAAAGTCCATGGGATTACCCGCTAATTTGGACCAAGCTTTGACTTTTATTAGGTCCAAACTAATGGCAAAGCGATTGAGAATGTCACTGCCTAAATAGAAGGCAGCAGGAACATCTCGCATGACCCAACAATTATGGACTATGCTCTTGTTGCCTCTGGAAACTTTGAGCATACACCTGCTAGGCAGGAGATGTTTGGAATTGGGTGTTTCCAGATCCATTTCCCATTTGTCTATCAGTTTGAATGTGGGAATGGCTGGATCTTTTGGGAGTTGGCGGAACATGGCTTCGCTGATGAAGCTCTTACCGTTGTTCACACACACTCGGGCGAAAACAGAGTCCTTCCCTTCATTTAACTGAACAGGGATGAACAATTGCTCTCCAATTTGCTGAATATCAGCTAGGCTCTGAGCTGATTTCTCATCTTTCTGGACTATAGGAGTGGGAATGTCTGATTGTGGATGGGTAAAGAATTTCAGAGTGTTTCCTTCCAGTGTGGAATGCCACCTTAAACTGGAAGGAAGGTTGATTTTCAGATATAGAGAGGACCCCCCCATCACCAGTTTGTTCTACTGCTATTACTGTCACGTCTGGCATTTGGTTGTTCTGTAAGTGAAATTCTACTTGGTCAGATTTTTGTTCAACCATGTGGCAGGTGCCGTTTAAACTAACATGGTTGACACTCTGTTTTAATTTTATGGGTCTACTACTCTGGCTCCAGAGGACCTTGTTTAAGCAATCTATTAGGGGTTTCAACCTTCTCAGAAGGTCATTCCCTAGTAAACAAGGGGTGTCCTCTGGAGTCACAACTATGACCATGTGTTTCACCTTGTGTCGCCCAATTTTAATGTCCAAATCCGCAGTCCCCTCGACGGGAATTTCCTTCCCATCCGAGTTCTGAAGTTGTCCAGGAAGAAGGGTGAGAGGAATTTGGTAATCCTCCCCCCTTCCTGAATTCAGTTTATCAAAGGCCTTTTTGGATAGAAGGGTATCTTGGGATCCAGTGTCCACCAGTGCCAAAATTGTACCCTGCCCCTGTATTTGTATCAGGGCATAGAATCTTCCCTCCTTCTCCGCAAGGGGGCACAGATAATGTACATTTTTGGACAACTGCTAGGTTAGTTTTCTAATTTTGGACACTGATAGGGAGGTGATTTGGGCAGAATTCTGTGGGGAGTCTTGGGAATCTGCAAAGAAAAGGTGGCAACTAGATATGGGAGTAGTTTTGGGTTCCCCTGGTTCTGGGCCGCCCCCCTTTTTGGAGGCAGTCACCAGGATGGGTTTGAACCAGGGGATTTTCCTGTTGTTGTTTCTGGCGGATGATGATGGGCAGCGCTAGCTCAGTCCCCGCATCTCCCCAGTCTGGATTTGAATCCTTTGGGACCCATTTCTCTTTGGGAGGAGTGGCCCTATCTCTGAAGGAGAAGATCCTTTTGCCAGGATCCTCTGAGGATCCCTCTTCTTCAAATTGGAAGATCTGTACCTCCTCCACAAAATGGGTCTGTTTGGGTTCTTTGTTTCGCCTACCCGCCCTCTGCTCCTTGGGTGGCTGACTTTCGGGGGCAGGAGATTTTGGTTCCGGTCCCTGGGTTTCCAGGGGCTGTTTACAAGTGGGGAAGGAAGCTTCCTCCAAGGTTTTACAACCCCCCTTCCCCTTGTGTCTCCTCCCTGGGAACCGGTAGGTTGCCGGGGTTCTGCCCCCGTCATTGCTCTGGAGCACCAGGTCCAGAGTTTGGGGCATTCTGTACCGGCATGCTCATCTGAGGGTTCTGTTGAGCAATCAGCATGCGACCCAGATCATGTGCCATGTTTTGGATCTGGCGCTCTAGCTGTGACACCCACTCAGGCTTATACGGGGCTCTGTTGTCTCCCCTGGGCTGATCCCGGGAAGGGTAACTATCCCTTCTCTGAAAATACCCCGGGTTTGGAAAATTTGGGTACCCCTCCATCCTTGGCCTCCCCTCTCCCAGATTAGGTTGTCTGGGCTCAGGAAAGTGGGGAAAGAAGGATGGATTGTTCTGGGGTTGAAAGTTTTGTAGGTACCTGGGGAAAAAGTTCTGTCCAGGATTTGGGGAATTTCTGCCCTCCTGGGGGAAGTGAGGAGGGAGGTTCCCTGGGTTAGCATGTGCTTGGTTGGATCCCCCCCTTGGGCTGGAGGGGTCCACACATAACCCAGGATGGTTCTGTTCCCCTTGTAGCGGGGACTTATGTAGTCAGGGGAGTGAGGGATCCCATTTGTGGGACTACCTCCTTGGCTCCCTGTCTATGACTGGCCCGAGGGCCTTCTGGGCTTGGGATTGCTCTGATTTTGTGCAGGCTGGTTTTTAGGCCCCCCATCTCCGAATGTAAAATGGGGGCAACCTTCACCTCTGCCACCTTAGCAGCAGCAGGGGTGTTGGTTGGTTTGGGCTTTTAGCATTATTCTTGTTTTCTATGGGCTTTTGTACCTCATAAATTCGGGTGGCCTATTCAATGACCCACTCTAGTGATCTTTTCTCATGAAAATCTCTCACTAGCTGGGTCATGATGTACTTTGGTAGAGCGTGGAAAAAAATTATTGACAAATTCTTTGCTGTCCGTGCGCATCCTTTTTGTGGTCTGAGCAAAGGCACGCTTTAATTCCTGCACAGATTCTTGTGGGGCCTGATCCTCCCCACATTGTAAGTTGTAGGATGCCTTGCAAGCCTCCTGCGGATTTCTATGTACAGAAAAATGCTTCAAGATGGCCGCCCTATAGTTGGACGATATAGATTGATTTTGGTCCTTCAGCCCTGCAAAGAAGCTGGAGTATTCTGGTGAGAAGGTCCATTTCACATACTGAATACAGCTACTGCTGTCCTTCATATGTAAAGTTTCCATCATCTGCTCAAAGAGTACTAAGTGCTCCCAAACAGAGTACTTAGTGTTCTTATGATAAGGCGTGATGACGTTCCTTATCACCTTGATTTGCTTTAAGGGGTCCTTAAGCAAGGCCCTTTTTGCCTTATTGGCCTTCTTTGTTCGGGTAACCCTGGTCCATTCCTCCTCTGACTCAGAGGCACTGCTCCCAGAGGTGCCCGCCTGGTCTTCTAGGTTTTCCCGGATTCTGCAAGCATGGGAATGGCTGGCAGAATGTGGGGACCTAGTCTCCTGTGTCCTGGGGCGCTCAGATGAGTCTTCTGATTCCTCCCTGCTCCCAGGATTTGATGGGTACTCCCCCCCCCACTGTCCTAGCTGGGCAGAGGTTTTCAGGATGCCCTTAGTGGGCCTACTCTCATGGAGTTCCCCACTAAACTTCACAGTACTTGGGTACCAGTACCCAGATGCCCGCCCATCCATTCCTGGGAGGTGCTGGTCTATGAGCCCCATAGTTTTGATTGGATTGAAATCTGCCATCCCTGTGGCCCTGGGCTCATATGCGCCAGTGGACATGGGGGTGGCAGAGTCCAGGGACTGGGAGAGATGAAGGCCTCTGGTACTAGGGTTCCTGAGGTTATACTCAGGTGTTTCCCTTTCCCAGCGAACCTCATCTCTATCAGCCCCTGCTCCCTGTTGCCATGCAAGAACCTGAGCTTTCTGTTCCTCAATAAAGGCCTCACTATTCTCTATCAATCTCTCTTGCATGGCTACCTGTCTGTGGAGCCTGTCATTGTTCTCACAGAGAGCCTCATTTTCTCTCTGTGCTTCCTGGGTTGTTTTTGAGTACTGGGCCAGTCTTTGCTGCAGGAGGGTTACCTCCTGAGTCCTGTCCATACTGGCCTGTTCCTTCCTTGCCAGAGCCTGTTCCACCCTCCTGGTGTGCTCTAACAATTTTTCATGCTCTTTTTGGAGGTCACCCAGTCCCTGAAGGGCCAGGTGATTTTCTTCTACTTTCTCCTTTAAATGACAGACTTCCTGACTTAAGGTGTCCCTTTCCTGAGTAAGAGCCTGCCTCTGTGCCACCAGGTCGTCCCTCTGTTTTTGAAGCGTACCAGCTTTCTGGCGCTCTTCATCAAATTCTGCCTGGGTGTCCAGGTCTTTCAGAAATAATGTGTTGCTCTCCTCTTTCTCTCTGTCTAGTTGGCTTTGCAGGGTGGCTACCTGTTCCGTGTATGCCCTGTTAAAGTTTATTTGTTGCTCCAGCTTTTTCTGGCTCTGCCGTAGAGAGTCCAAACTTTCTTGGTACTCCTTCTGCAAGGCCAGAATTCTGGTATCCTGTTCTGCCTTTTTCTGCTGCAGGACACCCATGACCTCTTTTATTTTGATTATATACTGCCTACCTTCATTTTCTGACTCCTGGCTCCTCTGTAGCCTCTGCTCAGCAGAGTCCAGATCAGTCTGGGCCTTTCCTAATGCCCGCAGTTGCTTACTTGCCAGATCTTGGCCTTCAGCATATTTATCATGTACTGCTCCAATAGATAAATATAGATATGCCGCTATTTTGGCAATCTTGTTTTGCTCATCCTTTGCCTTGGGGGCCATATATAGTTCACTCAGGGCCATATGTGAGGGACCCTGATCTTTCCATGTATATAACCCTGTTGCAGTGATCTGTTGTGTGATTGCCTGCAGCCACACATTCTGGTCCTGCTCTGTCCATTCACCTCTCACAAATAACTTACGCAAAAGGTGTTCTCTAGCCATATTGATCTCTACCAATGTCACCATTCTGGAAATGTTGATTTCCTTACTGATTTACAGAAGTTTTTTTTTATTTTTGCAAAACAGACCGTTTCCTTAGAGCGTTCCCTTTTGAGGGGTGCTTTTCACAGTGTAACACAGCGTGGTAGCCCAACAGGATTTATGTACCCTATCAGTTAGCACACTGTATTAAGCTGTCACAAGTGGTATATCTAATCCAGAAATCCCGGACGAGCCCCCAATCTGTAAGTGGTTTCAACCCAGCACTCCAACTAAGTCAATGCCTAGCAGGAGATGCCCAGCAGGAACCCTTAATTATATATTTTTCTGTCAAAAGTTCTTTTATTTCTGAACGATGTACCCTTATATTACGCCCCTCTCTTTGAATCCCCCCCGGTCTCACTGAACCAAGAAGTAGGTTGTTTTGCAAATTTAAAAGATTTATTTCATGGATTGAACAATATATATATCACACTTTTATGAATTATGAACAATATCTGGATATCACACTATTAATATTTATACATTGATCAGCCTTGGGTGATATTACAATAATCAATAATCTCTTTAATCAATAGAAGTAGGGATGAAAAGAATAATGTTGCATAGAATAAACTTTGTGTGGGTTCAATGAAATGCAATGATATGAGATTAATGCAGCACAAAAATAAAACTTGATGTGAATTCAATCAAATGCAATGTGAACACTCTTTCCCCTGGTATGCAGTATGAAGAGATGAAATAGGGGAAAACAGGTTTCAGGAATAAACAATCAACAAATGCAGTTTCAATCCTAGTTCCCCCAGCAAGCTTAGAGAGAGAAACAGGAATGATTTTAAAACAGGTCAATTGCTTTTAATGTGGTTTTGTAATGAAAGGAAAAATACTGAACATGACTTTAATTCTCTAAAATGGATTCAGAACTATTGGGATCCGCTTTGGATAGCTTCTGGTAAACACTAGCAATGATGATAGGATAACTAAAAGATAGGAAACCGAATTCAGAAGTTGAATGCAAGAAATAACTATTTTATATGTGTTGAAATTGAGCCAAATGCAGATTGGCAGCAAACTTTTCAGCGCACGAGAAATGCGATTGCAAATAAATTGAGTTCGAGTGCGGTTTAGGATTCATTTGAAAGCTGAGGATGTTAGCTTCAACATGACACTTTAGTTCCTAGCAGGTACGGTTCAAAAGTTACAGAGGTTTTAGTAAAGGTCGATTTTTCAGAAAAGAGTCAAGATGATTTCAAATGAGAGATGCGCTGTTGAAGATTACAAACAAGGATTTCTTAACGCTAAGGGGCTATGAAGATGCGAGATACCAACGATACAGCCACCAGTCCAGAGGCGCCAATCTGATTGTCCGCTACGACACTTGCCTTTCTTCAGAAAATATATATTAGCGCAAAGATGATTTATCACTACAATTATCACAGGATTATATGGATGAAAGAAGGATTCAGGACAGACAAAAGAAATTCTACAATGCAGTCTGGATATGATAGAATGGGTTGGATAGGATTACTTAAAAGATAAGAGATTGGCTATGGACAGTTCTATGCTAAATACTCACAACTATGGTTTCGGAATATGCCCGTCAGGGATCTGGTCAAGGGTTTGGACTGGAACCTGCTCGCCACCGGACAGGATTCAGGCGCTTGGTTCTGCACTCAGCAAGGCACTCTTGGACTGGATCTGATGGTTTGGTTCTGGGTTACAGCTCTGCTCTACTGGTTTGGATCTCTGGGTTTTAGCAAGGTTCTTGACAAGAAGCAGAAAAACACCACAGCCCGGCTGTTGAATTGGTTGGACCCCTTGGAAGTTTGGGGTTAAAATCAGGTTACAAGATTTTAAAGCCGGCTGAGATGGGTTCAGTTTTGGATTAGGCCTTCTGCTTTCAGAGTTCTGGAGTCTGGATCTGGGTTCTTCCTTCAGAGCGCTCTGCCAGTAAAATCAGTTGATGGGTGAATGTCTGTGTCTAGGTCCTCAACAGTCCCTATTTATGTATTCCTCAAGGGGGTGGGTAGGCTTATTATACTATTCCCAACCCTCTAAGAAGCATATTGGTTAAGGTATTCCCTCTCTCCTGATTTGAGAAGGAAACATTGTGTCATAATGTGTCATAGTGATGCTGCCATTTACAATCCAGGGAGAGACCTCCCCTTGGTTCCTATACAGAAAATCTGTTTTTCATATAAAACATATTTCCAATATCACCAACTTGCTAATAATACATATTTACATTACAGATTAAATAAGGCACGTATCCATCAAACTCTCATCTTCCTAAGAGTTTCAGTTCACAAATGACAGTTTTTCACACTTTTGGTTGGTTACCCAGTGTCAGGTCTGTACACATTTTTCCAGATACATTCACATAACACCTGGGCATACGTCTGTGAAGTTTCATATTTTTAACATTATCACAACTGCTACAAAGTCAACATTTTCGTGGTTCAATCTCTGAATATTGCACAAATTCCAGAGTAGTTTTAAAACGTGACCAGAATTTTCATTTTAACAACACTATATTTACAGATTTTTACCAATTTTGTTCAGTTTTCTAGGAGTCTTTTTTCAAAAAGATATTTTCTGTGCTCTCTGAATAAACAAAACTGTTTTTCTCCGCCCCCAAGGTTTTGGGCTGGGCCAGAGCAGTCCCAAGCTTCTTCCTGCCAGCAGTTATTTTCTGTCACACCCGAATTAGCATTTTTGTTAGGCGATCCGCTGCACACCGATCCACTGCACACCAGAACACTGCTCACATTTCCCCAACACCTCCCTCCAAGGTTCGAGGCTCATGTGATTTGGTTTTCCCAAAGGACCGAAAGCTCCGTACCAGGTATGGTTTACGGGCTCGATTGCAACCCTTCCTGCACTGGCAGTTGCCATGGAGAACTTACAGCAGAAGAGGCGGCGTTACGTCTCCACGCCTCTCGTTCACTTGCTCACGTGTTCCAGAGTGGCGTTCCTCACGTGACCTTGGTGGACGTCACATGACCCCGAAAACGCTCAGTATATAAGGCTTGAGACACGGAAAACTCATTGCTTATCAGCTGTCTTCAGACCCTGTTTGGCGTTACATTTTGCTTTACTGTTTACCTTGATCTCGGAACTCTATCTTGGACTCCTTTGGATTACCCCTTTGTACCTTTGCTTGGAACTGATTACCTGTTGCTGGATTTTGGACACGACCCTGACTTGCCTTTGGATCATCCCTTGGTACCTTGCTGAATTTCTACGCCATTTCCCTTTTGGGATTCAAGTCACGCCTACAGTCCTACAGGTGGCTTAACCTGCATCCACGCTTTTCTGCGGTCCTCTTGTTCTAGGGACCGCCTCATCTGAGTCTCGAACCTCCCTCCTAGGTTTCCTGGGTTTTCCTAACACCAGATAGGTAAGGCTATTCAGATCCTTTGGTTAATGCGATATATTGTAATTGCCTGGTACTTAACCTCGTTCTTTTTAACAGCAGCATCGGTGTTCCAGAGGTTCCGTGGATCCGGCAAATATCATCTCCCACCTGTGGCCCCAAAGGTCGCACAGCGGGTTTCTTTTAGTTCCCCTGTGCGTCACTTGAGGACGGAGGTATCAACGGTCTACACGACACTCAAGTCAGAACAGACTGAGAAGCCGTATAGTCGTGTTAGATAATGCAGGGATCCACAGAAGAACCCATAGCTGCTTTAGTTCAGGCGATTACAGTATTAAGGGCAGATATGGCCGCCGCAAATACAGTGATTCACCAAAGATTAGATTCCATACAGAGTGTTCAGCATGCTCTTCCTGCAGACCCTGAATTCGGGGAAGCTAGCACTTCAACCACACCTCCTCCCTTGGCAAATACCCCAGCTCCAACTCCGGTTGTCCTCCCAACCCCTTCCCCCCTGGCCGCTCCTGAACGTTATCAAGGTGACCCCAAGAAATTCAGGACCTTCATCAACCAGTGCAAATTACATTTCTTGTGCAGACCTCTGGCCTTTCCTAATTCCACTCCTAAAGCCCCCTTTGCCCTTTCACATTTGGCCGGGACTGCTGCCGCTTGGGCTAATCCTTTATTGGAGAATAATAGTCCGGTTCTTTATGATTTTGATTTGTTAATTCTAGAAATGTCTCGAGTCTTTCATACCAGACACAAGGCACAGTCTAGGGATTTGGAGTTATTAGAACTAACTCAGGGCAGAGGGACTTTGATAGATTACATCACCTGGTTTAATCAATTGGTTGCCGAGACATCATGGCCAGAAAGCAAGCGGGCAGTTATCTTTTATAGGGGGTTGAATAACGTAATGAAAGATGCTTTAGCAGTGATACCTTCCATGCCCACTCAGTATCAGGAACTCGTGGATCTTGCTCTGCAGGTAGATGCACGGCGATCAGAGCGTAGAGCTGAGTTGGGGGTTTCTTCCCATCCTACAGTTGTCAGTACCCCTGCTTCCAGTACTGAAGAACCTATGCAAGTAGGAGGTTTACGTAGCCCTCTTACAACATCTGAGAGAGAACGTAGAAGGGTGGATAATGCATGCTTTTATTGTGGCACCAGGGGACATTATGTGAAGGAATGTCCTCGACGTCCCAAGAAGAGTCAGGTTTTTCGGACAGCTCGACCTTAGATCCGGAGACCAGGTCGAGTGTTCAGTCTTCATCTCCGGGTACCCCTCTTGCCTTTGCTCGTGTCCAGCCCATCTTTGTACAGGCCACTCTTTGTCCTTCTACAGGTATTTCTCATGCAGTCACGATCATCATTGACTCAGGTGCCACTGGGAACTACATAGACATTGCGTTAGCCCATTCCCTCAATCTACCCTTAGTGGTAAAAACCTGACCTGAACCTGTTCAGGCCGTAGATGGCACTGCATTAGTCTCTGGTCCTGTTAGACACCAAACTGCACCTCTATTGTTGACCATTCAAGACATTCACACAGAGACGTTAAGTTTTGACTTGATTACCACACCTCAATTCGGTATCATACTAGGAATACCATGGTTACGTGAACACAATCCTCTGATTAATTGGCAATCAGGCTCAGTGCTCTTCGAGTCTGAGATTTGTCAGAACTATTGTCTCCCAACCCATCAAGCAACCGATACTCCTTCTCGGGCCTTGGGAGCTCTAGCTCAACTCACGCTGAATGATGAAGGATCAGAGGATGTGAATTCCCATACCGTTGGGGGGGTGGTGTCAGGGATTCCATCTGAGTATAAAGCATTCGAATCAGTTTTCGATCGCGATTCTTCCGAGGTACTTCCTCCACACAGACCATATGACTGCCCAATTGAATTACTCCCTGATTCCACCATTCCTTCGGGCAGGGTTTATTCCTTGTCTCCCTCGGAAGAACAAGCATTGAAACAGTATGTACAGAACGCCCTACGATTAGGACACATCCGCCCCTCTACTTCACCAGCTGCAAGCCCTATATTTTTTGTACCTAAGAAAGAGGGGGATTTACGTCCTTGTGTGGATTATCAGCGTCTTAATGCTATCACGAAAAAGGATAGATATCCAATTCCATTAATCACACCCCTTCTAGACCACTTATCTCACGCTTCTATTTTCACCAAGCTGGATCTTCGCGGCGCATACAATCTAGTGCGCGTTCGCGAAGGCGATGAGTGGAAAACTGCTTTTTGTACCCGTTACGGCTTGTATGAATATCTAGTCATGCCCTTTGGCCTATGTAACGCCACGGCAACATTCCAGCGTTTTATGAATGACATATTCAGGGACATTCTGGATGTATACATGGTTGTTTATTTGGACGACATCTTGATCTTTTCACGAAGTCTTGTTGACCATGTAAAGCATGTCCGAGAAGTATTATCCCGTCTGAGAGAACATTCCCTATTTGCCAAACCCGAGAAATGTCAGTTCCATAAAACGTCTGTTGAGTTTCTGGGATTCCACATTACCCCTGGGGCATTATCCATGAACGAGTCCAAGGTTAAGGCAGTCCTAGATTGGCCAGTTCCTCAAACACTCAAGTCCTTGCAGGCCTTTTTGGGCTTCGCCAACTTTTATAGGCGTTTTATTTCCTCCTTTTCCACAATTGTTGCCCCACTCACGGCTCTGACCAGCCCTCAGGTACCCTATCGATGGCAGAGGGAACACCAGGAATCTTTTGAGGCTTTGAAAACCGCTTTCACTACCGCACCGGTGCTCCAGCACCCCAATCCCGATCTTCCATTCATAGTTGAGGCGGATGCCTCTTCTTTTGCTCTTGGTGCGGTATTGTCTCAGACATGTCCTACAACAGGCAAACTGCACCCGGTGGCATACCATTCCCGTAAGTTCTCCAATACGGAGACCCATTATACCGTAACGGAGAAGGAACTCCTGGCTGTCATGGACGCCTTTCGTGTCTGGCGCCATCATCTTCTGGGGGCTAAGCATCCAATCACTGTATACTCAGATCATCGAAATCTACAGGATCTGGTCTCATTGAAGTGCATCAATAGCAGACAGGTCCGGTGGCATCTTTTCTTTTCCTCTTTTGATTTCCATATTATGCATCGTCCTGGAACCTCACATGGAAAAGCGGACGTCTTGTTGCGTTCCCCGGGTGGGGTCGAGTTGCCAACCTTCCCTGACACTGTTCTCGGAAAGAATCATGTGATTTGTCTCTGCACTCCCTCTTTGTCATTGTTGGATTGTGTACGATCTTGGACTAGCAATCATTCCGACCAATTGCGGGATTGGGACCCCGTTTATTCGGATGGTTTGCCTTTCGTGCATGAACGTCTGTTTCTTCCCACACCTGACACTCGTAACTTGGCCCTTGAGTGGTCTCACGATGCTCCCTTCAATGCCCATCCCGGTCAAGAGCGCACTTTGGATCTCCTAAAGCGTTGGTGTTGGTGGCCCTCTATGAAGCGCGATGTGGAATGCTATGTCAATTCATGCGCTGTTTGTGCTCAGGCTAAACATCGAAGGGGACGACCGGTTGGGCTGCTGCTTCCACTTCCGGTACCTCCAAGACCTTGGCATACACTGACAATGGATTTCGTAACCGATCTCCCCAAGGTACAAGGTTTTGACACCATCTGGGTGGTGGTGGACACGTTCACAAAAATGGCTCGTTTTGTTCCTTGTAAGGGTATTCCTTCGGCCCCGGTCTTGGCAGACTTGTTTTTTGAACATGTGTTCGTGTTATTTGGACTCCCTTCGGTCATGGTATCCGATCGAGGCTCACAGTTCACCTCTCGTTTTTGGAGGTCATTGACTAAATTACTGGGCATCGATACCAGGTATTCTTCGGCCTATCATCCTGAGACTGATGGGCAGACCGAAAGGACGAATCAATCTATGGAGCAGTATCTTCGGTGTCTTATTTTGCAACAGCAGACCTCCTGGTTGGCTGCTTTACGGCTTGCTGAGTTCGCATACAATAACGCGGCTCATTCTGCTACAGGTTTTTCTCCATTCTACGCCCTCTACGGTCAACACCCCAAGGTCTTGCCTGTTCCTGATGCTTCTGTTTCTTCGAATCCCGCGGCCACGGCTTGTCTTAGGGATCTGTCTGCTGTTCATGCTAGTACTGTGGTCCATTTTACCGAAGCAAAGGCTTCTATGAAGACTCGTGTTGACGGCAAGCGTCTGGCTGCTCCTCCCCTGGTGGTGCGTTCTAGGGTGTGGTTGTCTTCCCATCACCTTCGCCTAGTGGGTTGCCGGAAACTGCTACCTCGTTTCATTGGCCTGTATGTGATCTCTCAGGTTGTGAATCCGGTGGCTTTTCGTCTAGTTCTCCCAAGTTCTTGGCGTATCCATCCTGTATTTCATGTCTCTCTCCTCAAGCCTTGTCCTGATTCTTCCCGCCTCCGGTCCCCTGCTGCTTCGGTGTCCCTGGCCTCTCCTGATGTTTTTGAGGTGTCGGCCATTTTGGGTTCCCGTTGGTTTAGGGGTAGGCTCCAGTATTTAGTGGATTGGAAGGGCTACGGACCGGAGGAGCGTTCTTGGGTTTCCGCCTTCGATCTTGACGCTCCTCGGTTGGTGGCTCGCTTCCATAGGGATCACCCGTCCTGCCCACGGGGTCGTGGGCCGTTGGGGGGGGGCTATGTTAGGCGATCCGCTGCACACCGATCCACTGCACACCAGAACACTGCTCACATTTCCCCAACACCTCCCTCCAAGGTTTGAGGCTCATGTGATTCGGTTTTCCCAAAGGACCGAAAGCTCCATACCAGGTATGGTTTACGGGCTCGATTGCAACCCTTCCTGCACTGGCAGTTGCCATGGAGAACTTACAGCAGAAGAGGCGGCGTTACATCTCCACGCCGCTCGTTCACTTGCTCACATGATCCAGAGTGGCGTTCCTCGCTTGACCTTGGTGGACGTCACATGACCCCAAAAACGCTCAGTATATAGGGCTTGAGACACGGAACACTCATTGCTTCTCAGCTGTCTTCAGACCCTGTTTGGCGTTACGTTTTGCTTTACTGTTTACCTTGATCTCGGAACTCTATCTTGGACTCCTTTGGATTACCCCTTTGTACCTTTGCTTGGAACTGATTACCTGTTGCTGGATTTTGGACACGACCCTGACTTGCCTTTGGATCATCCCTTGGTACCTTGCTGAACTTCTACACCATTTCCCTTTTGGGATTCAAGTCACGCCTACAGTCCTACAGGTGGCTTATCCTGCATCCACGCTTTTCTGCGGTCCTCTTGTTCTAGGGACCGCCTCATCTGAGTTGCGAACCTCCCTCCTAGGTTTCCTGGGTTTTCCTAACACCAGATAGGTAAGGCTATTCATATCCTTTGGTTAATGCGATATATTGTAATTGCCTGGTACTTAACCTCGTTCTTTTTAACAGCAGCATCGGTGTTCCAGAGGTTCCGTGGATCCGGGAAATATCATCTCCCACCTGTGGCCCCAAAGGTCGCACAGCGGGTTTCTTTTAGTTCCCCTGTGCGTCACTTGAGGACGGAGGTATCAACGGTCTACACGACACTCAAGTCAGAACAATTTTCCTTTCAGTCAAGGGAGTCTTTTGTTTCTGGTCAGAGCAACAGGCCAAAGTCCCCTCCCATTTCCTTTCACACCTCCCTGCCAGTTCTTCAGCAGATGGCAGGGGGGAAGATTCCTTTGTTTGGGGAGAAACTGTGGAATGTCTTTGAAGCTCAATGTGGCTGGCTTTAACTTACTTTTGAAACAATGTTTAAAAATAGTTTTTCACTAAAATACAATTTACATTTTTACAAATATAGCCACAAATCTCTTACTTCCAGCCTTTTTTTTTAAACATAGAGATTGAATTGTCACCCTATATTGTTTTTGATGGGAAGTCTCTTCTTTTCCATAATTTGATTTTAAGTACAAGTTTAAATTACAGTATGAGTAAATAGCAGTTTCTGACACAGGCGAGCGGCGGTACTACGCCCATTTTTAACATATTTTTCCAAGCAAGCATCTTTGAATGTGGATTTTCTTCTAATAAAATATGTTTCTGCTGACGTTGTGCTTAGGTGAATTCGTTGATAAAGTGATGTTTAACACCCAACAAGGATGTTGGATCTTTTGTGAGGTTTGGGAACCATGATTTTTGGACTTTCCACAGCTAAGGAAAAACGGATTTTTAAAGCAGTTTTGGGTTTTCCTTTGTAATGCAGCACTGCTTTTTCAAGTAGTTTAATTTTCCTCTGTGGGCAACCAAATGATAGGTTTTGGCTGTGGTCTCCCGTGTTACCACTGACATAAGCAAAATGGATTGGCGGCCTATAGTTTAGGTTTTTCTGTGCACTTTCAGAGATTTTTAGCGCAAAGATCTTTTTGGCGGCCATCCCGTTGTTTCTGATGCAGGCAACGCACAGTGCTGTTGCAGGGCATGGACTAGTGGGTTAAAGCATCCCACAATTTTTATGTCATTTGTATTTGAATCTGATTTTTGAAAATATGTTTCTAGCTTCCCCGAAAATTTTCCGACTCTGAAAGTTGGGGAGCGGGTAGCTTATTAAATTAGATATCTGGGTAGCAAATGTCACATTCATATCTTTTATTAATTGTGTGTAAAGGGTGAAAAACCACAGTTTGCATGTGCAAAATTCTGCCGAAAGGGGAGTAATTTTGATAAATGAGTAGAGGAAAATAGTGATATGTATATAGGTTGTAATGTTTATTTGTAAATTGAAAAGTTGTGTCATATAGTGACTTTTTAAGTCAAACATCTGAAAATTGTAAAGAGCAAATCCTAGTAGGTGTGTAACTTTGTCTCATCAATTCAACTTCAGAACTCACAAAGCCTATCGGCAGGAGAGGGGTTGGACCTTCAGGGAAGGAAAAGGGGATAAACCTCCAATGAAAAGTCAGAACCAATAAACTTGCACCTTCTCATTTTAATATTTGAAGGTGCGGCTTTAGGGTAAAAATCCCTCGCTCTGTGGGGAATGAGGGAGCTGCCTAAACTCTTTCAAGAACAGGACTTGTCGAAAACCACCTGGGTGAATCCTGCTACTACTGCCTAATACTACCTAGGTTGGAAAGGACTACAGATTGCTGCATGGCTATTTTACCCGGGAGACAGAAACTGAGAAAGCCTAAAAGCTGACTGGGCCTTATGATCAAGGAGAGCTACATGAGGGATGGATGCTGGTGGCTATCTTTGACTGAAGTGCTTGACCAAATCCCTGTGCATTCCCAAATGAGGAGGCCTGCTGACTTTCCTGAGCAACAAAACCGAGATTTCTAATGTATGGAGATGGTCTAATGAAACCAAGTGTGTGGGGGATCTGCTTGATTTATTCATATTCCCTTAATAGTGGGCGGGGAACTGTGTAGACCCTTAGCATATTTTACTGCATTATTCTTTAATTAACTTGCACACAGATTGATGCAGGGGGAATCCGGGGAGTTCAAAAGGTCTGCCCTCATTCCTAGATGTAAGTTAAGTTATAGTAATTTCAATTAATTGTAAACATCTATTTTTCCGGTCAACCTCAGACTTCTCTTAAGAAAAGGGATGTCCTTGTCCAATAATGAAATTCCTAACTATCACCACTCCCCAGACCTTGCCTTTAAACAGAGGGTTGCTTAATATATCTGAAGCCTGGATTTTTGGTGCTGCACACAGAAGTGCTGGGTTAAATGAAATTGTGCACATTTTCTAATTAAAACATGCACACTCTCTCCTGTTAGTGAGTAAGTGACCCTGGTATAAGAAGAATGTATTGCATTGGGGCAAAGAAGGAAGAAGGGTTCTATCAATCACATGTATTCTCAAAACTCTGTTTGATTTCAACACTACTAGCATTTTTAAGTGTGCAGGGAAACTGAAATATGAAGTGCTGCATGTGTAATTTGCCTTCGAAAACCAACCAAAACTGTGCAGTTGTTTTAAATCTAAACCTTATCAAGTAATGGGTGCCATGATGTTATTTAATTTTGACATAAAGGGGTTCGTCAGACAAGAGGACTGAACTGTTTATTTGGCCTCTGTTCTTTGTACCTGAGACAAAAAGGAAAACGTGTGTTTTGTATTGAAGCTTTGTTTCGTGCCAAAAAGAAGGTGGCATGTGTACCCATTTAGTGCAAGTATTTTAATTTAAATAAATATATATTCTTCTGTACACAAGCCTGTTTCTTGGCTCATTGTTGGCACAAGGGGAAGGATCTATGTGGCTCTGTATGAGTTATAGACAGGGCTAGTTGCGTGTGCTGTGCTGTGTGTCATCTTAATTGGGGGGGAAGGAACTCCCCATGTTAAAGGTGGTCTCCCAATATATTGTTACAGTAAGAGGGTGTTTTTAACCAAATATGTTGCAAATAATGCTTTTAAAAACATATTTGCTTTGTAAGATTCATAAACATGTATGTGGTAACTTATAAAACTGGACCACTCTAGCCAAAAAAAGGTGACCCATACAAGGCTAAAAAGCTGGTCTATACTCAAATTGTGGGCGGGCACTTCAGACGTTGCACTACTGGTATATAGGCCAGTCCAAGCATGGCTGTAAATAAGGTAATTTAGTAAGTTAACCCTTCACCCAAGGGATCTGTGTTCATTCAAGGGGAAACCAGTTCCAAACCTGATTGGTCGAATTTACCCCTTCAACCTTTCAAGGTGGATAATCAGAACACACTTTTCATTACAATGTTTGGAAACAGGAAGAAACTGGCATGAAGCGCTATGCAATTACATGACGTCCTTTTAATGTCAAAGTAACACTAAAGTGTTCTAGTACCCTTCTCCCTTACCTCGCACATGCAAAGCCCACCCATTGTCCTTTCTCCATGTTATTACTATGCGCTGCCTTTTGTGAAAACTCCATAACATCACCCATCTTTTTCTTGAACACGATGTGTGTCTGCTGGCCACATCACGCTTTGTCTTATGTTCCATTTTCCATGATCAGGAATTCCCTAAAAGGTCTCTAAGCCAATAGGTTTGCACAAATAATGACATATTAATGTCATGTTTCAAGAGGTGCTTTAGAAACCCTGATAATCCCCATGGCATATCCTTAATTGTTCTGTCAGTCAAGGTGATGCACATTGATGTGTGGTGCTTCTAATGGCATTATTTTTCTTTGGTGTAACCATAAGCTGTGACCTTAACATGCCCAGACTCGGGGCACACCTAGACAAACCTGTACAGACTCGTGTGTCTGTGTTGCGTCCAATAGGCCATTATCTTCCCTCTTGGGTGTATGGGGCTGGTGTGTCTACGCTCTGGTCTGTGCTGAGCGGATCTATGGGATCACTTCGAAAAAAAGAATACCGAAGGCCAGAATGCCGAATTTATTTTTGCTTTAAACCCATTTTGCCACACATATATGCCGGGGAGACCCCCGCAGCCCTTTCACCCCCCCCCCATATTTATTATCACCCTAACCCATTCCCCACATATATATGCAGCGACTTGTTCAGCACTCACTCCTCCCTGCTTGCCTTTGTATGGTATCCTGCATCCCCATGGCAGCATGAGGGAGGCCGTGTTCGGCAATCTTCGGAGCCAAGCTCAGTCAGCGTAGACACTTCAAATTGGTTCACCAGGGAGTCGGAAAAACTGCAGCTTTAATAGGTTAAGTGGATGAAGCATGATTCCATGTGCACCTTGCAAGTGGTAAGCTCCATTTAAAAATGGTAAGCGAGCACCAAAGGTGGGCTTATCTGCCGCCCCCATCCTCTAAAATGACACCCATGTGCTTGTGGAATGAGCGCAAACTGCTTCTGCCTATGGGGTGTGTATGTGCTTCTTTTGGATTCTGGTGAGCTCTTTGTCATTAGCCGTGTGAGAGGGAAGCTTGCGCTTCCGCTGCGACGCTCCATTCAGTATCCGGTCTGGTGTGGGAGCAAATCATGCAGTGCGGCAGCGTGCGCGCGCGTGCGTGTGTTTGTTTTGGATTTTCGATGCTGCTGAGGCTATGGATGCCTCTGCTGTGCCGACAAAGTGTGCGAGGGACGCTGCTGCCCTGCCGACATGTTAGTCTGGTCTAGGGTGAGGGAAGCATGAAGCGCTGCAGCCTGTGAAGCGCATCTTTTGGCTGTTTGCCTGAAGCGTCTGCTGCAGCAGCATGTGTGGAACTTGGCGATGGGTGAGAGGGGCGGGCGCTACTGCTCTTAATGCTGCTCCTGTTTGCTATATAAAGAAAGCACCCGCTGCTGCTGCCTTTTCAGTACGTGATCAGCGTGTGAATCAAGCTGCACTGCTGCTGCCCCGGGGTGTTGATATCCTGTGCGTGAGTGGAACGTGCACTAGTGCGGCCAGTACTGTATCGGGGTTGTGTGTCAGAGGAGACTTGCACTCCTGCGCCCATGCCGTACCCTGGTCTGTGTTTGGGGAACAGGGATGGACTGGACTATAGGGAACTCTGGAGATTGTGTGGTAAACTATTTTATTTTCCAAATGTTCTCATAGGAAAATGTTTGGGCTTGCTGAAAATGTGTAATACGGGGCACATTTGAAAATGATTTACAGGGCTTCTTTTTGTTGCCAGTCCACCCCTGGTGGGGAAACATTACACTGCTGTTTGTAATTTACTTTGCTTCCTTTATATTGTGGAGCCGGCTGTGGGCACATGGCCGGCATCACAGGTGAAGGGATGCCCAGCACCCTATTGGGTTTTTTCCCGGACTTATGGATGTTGCCGGGCGGGACCCTGAGAAGCCACAGGGATACAGCCTGGGTGGCAGGGGCACCATGGATGCCAGTAGCATCCTAGATGGAGGATGTCTGGGCTGGACACAGGGCACCAGTCTGATCCCGGGGGCCCAGACCAACAGGGACCTACTCCGTGGTCAAACAGTGTGGGCTTGCAGGACCAAAGTGAGAGACAGAGACAACAGATCCTTTCTTGGCGTCTGCAGCTGTTCTGAGGCACGTGCCTGCAGTTACTCCTTTTATTAGCTCCGGCCAAGACACAGTCATGGCCCATCTTAAAAGGGCAATACACTTGGAAGGGACAGACATCTTAAAAGGGAAATACACTTGGGAGGGTAACACATAACACTCCTCCTTTTTCATAACAAACAAACACATGTTAATGAAACATAAATGATCCCCCCCTTCACAGAACAACAATACTTATACCACTTGGGAATTGTAGGGTAGACAAATAGATGGATACACCACTGCCACATAAATAGGGACTCCGGTAGTTCCAGACATACGACACACATCGAACACCCTACACATATTCAGCGGGTGACAGTTGGGGTTGGCAATTCTACCACATTTTACAAGACCCTTTATTAACCTGGGTTAAGTGGAACTTCAACCACTGAATGATGGCACTGTTAGCTGCTGGCACTATTTAGGGCATGCCTACAAACTACGGGAGCACAGCTTCGCATCCATTTAACTGGGACCACTTTAAGCATATCATTTATATGCAGGCTCACAGCATCCAAACACATGTTTACTGAGTCTTCTCTGAGCACTTGCAGGACTGCAAGAGACCAGTTCACTTTGCATCAGTGTCCATTCAGGATAATCACTAGCATTGGCCAAGTTCCATTGATAGCACAGTTCAAAGGGCAGCAAAGCCGCACCTGGGAGCATCAGTGGCCACATCGCTTAGTCCCTTGATGTTGGGGGAGACATCGAGACGCGGGTAGCAGGGCGTCTAGGGTGCGCCACATTCAGGTTCCTCCAGGTGGGAATGCCTCTGCGTGTTGACAGGGCATGGGGTGGCAGCATGTTACTCACCCCCCTCTTTTTGGCCATGCTCCCTCAGGTAGGAATCTCACTGCTATTAATGAGGGAGCAGTCCTGGCCCGTCCATAGCCTCCCCTTGCAGGAAGATTGACCAGTTGATGTCCCGGTTCGGTGGCCGGCAGAAACCCTCACCTGGGGCCCACATTGGCCTGGTCCATGGATGGTGGGGCAGGCAGTGAGACTTATTGTTGTTCAGGTACAATTTAATGGGTGGCATCAATGAACAGTTATCACAGGAGACCCCTCATAATATATGTGGGCTTCTGTTCTTCGGAGTGGGGTGTAAGGATCTGCTGCCCATTAAGGGGCTTGTGCATCAGAGGAGCTTGGGTCCACATTTCAGAGAGAAACTGTTTGCATGGGTCGTTTGACCTTTTTTCTTTTATTGACCTTCGTAGGAAGTGTGTGGTCCCCAAGTCATAAATCACTTGGTGGTTGTTAAAAAGAAAGAATTTTAAAACAAGGAACTTCTTCCACAACAAAATGTTGTATAGTCTAGTCCGCGGGGTATCCTTGGTTAATTTCTTGGGATATCCTTGGTTAAAAGATGGTGGACCGGTTTCGATGATTATGAGTTATCATCTTCTTCAGGACTGTGACTTTTGTTCTTGTCTCGATGAGATCAAGGGTAGGGTGGGGATCAGGGGGGGTGTCATCCCATCTACCTAAGAGAAAGAAAACCAAAATAGGTTTTAATTCTTGAGGTCACTTATTAGTCATTTATTCTATCTTGTTAATGATTGGTTTTCAGTTATTTTTAAAACAGATCAATCAAAATTACGAATAGTATCTGAACAATCTTTTTTGGCAATTGGAGACTTATGGCAGGCAGTGCTGGTCATTACCTTGTTACAGTTCTGTGATTCAGATGCTGTCAGCCAGATTTCTGTTCTGTGCGGCTACGGTAGTGCATCTGTGGGATCCTGAAAGACACCAAGGGAAGCTCTGTCAGGACTTCCTCGTACTGGCTGGTCGGAGCTCATAGCTATATTATATTGCATTCAAGTGCCGCTAGGAAATTCGGCCATGTGGTGCGCGCGCACCAAGGGGAGTTTTTTATTTAGCACCGCGCACGGTCGTGCACACTCTGCTGTGTTTTTAATAATAGCAGCTGTTCAAGGGGTCGCCGGCGGTCAGAGCACGGATGTGTGCCCGACTGCCCGTCCCGTCACTGGTTGGTTAAAGCCGGTTGGCCCAGATGACACGTAACACAAGCGATCGCGAGCGTGGCAGCCCGAAGGGCTTGCCGAAGCTCCTGATCGTGCGCGGGGTAGAAAGCAGCGTCTTGTTGCGGTCACGTGCTTAATTCCAAAGTACAGTTGCAGTGGGAGCGCCACTCACCAGGTATCTTGAGCGGCCTCTGCTTTCATTTTAGCCGTGGGATGCCAGGGCTGTCGCTCTGTTTCTAGCAACGGTTGCCCAGCAACACGGACACTTTTAAGTGGTCCGTTGTTCATGTTAGTGGCCCTCATTTTTTGGTGGCCATATTTTCAGTGTCCTTGTTCCCATACAATTACTATGGGTGCCACAAGATGTGCTGTTAAACTAGGGCTACTAGATATAATCCGAGAGGGGGTTGTTGAAGGGGCCTTAGCCGATCATACCAATCGTTCGAGTTGTGGTACTCCATACATACAGTTTGGTGATCTCTTTTTAACAAAGTATATAGGCCTAGTTGCCGTGTCATATGAGCATGTCAATACATAAAATCATTATAATACACTTGTATGAACCTTCTCCCCTCGCAATTGGTGCTGCGCTGGTATCAATTGGATGTGAAATATTTAATTTTTAAGTTGATTAAGATGATAACGCCAAACTAGTATTTTGTTTATATTGGGGGCTTTTTTGTATCGCGCTAGCACCCATTGACACCGGGGAGGAGGTTCCACATGTGTAAGGCATACACATTGTCCTTCTTAAGATGTTGCTACAGGCTTCATCCCTAATGAACAATGTTTCAACATTTTTGGTGTTCATCATGCAATGTCGCTTAGAATCATTGTTGTGTATTCATTTCATTAAGGCCAGATTATTCCATTGGATTTCCTCGTTCTTTCCATTTTTGACTGTGTTAAGTCTGAAAATCCAAATATCTTCTTGTTTGAGGAGTATTTGTCCAAAATCCCCGCCTCTTCTTGGTGGGGTTAATCTCTCAAGGATAGTCCACGTGAAGTCATCCTGTGTATGTCCATTTTCGACAAAGTGGTTCACAAGGGGAGCCGTCAGTTTTTTGGTTCGAATGCATGACTTATGCTCAATGAGTCTTTATTTCACCTCCCTCGTTGTCATACCCACATACCGCAGGGTGCATGGGCATGTGATGAGCTAGACAACCCCTTTAGATTTGCAATTGGTGAAACTTCTTTGTTGCCACGGTGTGTGCCATTCTATCTCGATGGTCTTGAGGTTTGTGCACACATGGAGCATCCCCCACACTGAGCGTCCCATTGGTTTATTTGCTTCCCAGATGGTGTTCTCCACCTCATTGTCTCCTTGTTCCTTCGAGGTGTGTACCAGGCTATCTCTTAAGTTTCTGCGTCTTTTAATTGAAAAAGATGGTTGGGCCAAAGAACTAGAGTCCGTGTTCAGGATGGGCCAGAGTTTTTTAATTTCTTTTTTGATGGCGTTGAACATGGGGGAGTAGCTCATTACCGCCGTTATTTCTTCTCTTTTTTGGTCTTTCGTCTGTTGCTGGAGCGTGATTTCCCTTGGTATATTTCTTACCCGTTTGCATGTATCATTGATGATTCTTTTTGGGCAACCTCTTTTTTTCAATTGTTTCTTGAATGCCCCGGATTGTTCTTTAAAGTCTTCTAGTCTCGTGCACGTCCTGCGGTACCGGAGGAATTGGCCAAAAGGGAGATAGTCCCTCTGGGCTTTTGGATGGTAGCTGTTATATTGCAGTAATGAATTTCTATCGGTGTCTTTTTTATAGACCCGGGCCAGTAATTAATTTCCTTGATTAATAATCTGGAGATCTAAGAAGTGTATCTCTGTCCTATTGGCCTCAATGGTAAATTTTAAATGGCCATTGCAGTTGTTCAGCCACTGATGGAATACTGTCAGTTCTTATTTTGTCCCCTGATATATCATAAGGACGTCGTCAATGTATCTTTTCCACACCTTTATCTTGTCCCGGTAGGGGTTTGTGTTTGCATATACAAATTTGTTTTCAAAATATTCAACATAGAGATTTGCTAGGCTGGGCGCAAATGTTCCGGAGATTTGCTTGAGATATGTGTTGTCAAGAATGAAGAACTTTCTGGTTAGAGCAATTTCTGCAAGTTCAGTAATGAAGCCTGCATGTTCTGGTGTTATGCTTGGCTCGTTGATCAGGGTTCTCCTTACCATTTCTACTGTCTCCGCCTAGCGGCACTTGAATGCAATATAATATAGCTATGAGCTCCGACCAGCAAGTACGAGGAAGTCCTGACAGAGCTTCCCTTGGTGTCTTTCAGGATCCCATAGACACACTATCGTAGCCGCACAGAACAGAAATCCGTCTGACAGCATCTGAATCACAGAGCTGTAACAAGGTAATGACCAGCACTGCCTGCCATAAAAGTCTCCAATTGCCAAAAAAGATTGTTCAGATACTTTTCGTAATTTTGATTGATCTGTTTTAAAAATAACTGAAAACCACTCATTAACAAGATAGAATAAATGACTAATAAGTGACCTCAAGAATTAAAACCTATTTTGGTTTTCTTTCTCTTAGGTAGATGGGATGACACCCCTCCTGTTTCCCCCCCACCCATGACCTCATCGAGACAAGCACAAAAGTCACAGTCCTGAAGAAGATGATAACTCATAATCATCGAAACCGGTCTACCATCTTTTAACCAAAGATATCCCAAGAAATTAACCAGGGATACCCCTTGGTCTAGACTATACAACATTTTGTTGTGGAAGAAGTTCCTTGTTTTAAAATTCTTCCTTTTTAACAACCACCAAGTGATTTATGACTTGGGGACCACACACTTCCTACGTAGGTCAATAAAAGAAAAAAGGTCAAACGACCCATGCAAACAGTTCCTCTCTGAAATGTGGACCTAAGCTCCTCTGATACACAAGCCCCTTAATGGGCAGCAGATCCGTACACTCCACTCCAAAGGACAGAAGCCCACATATATTATGAGGGGTCTCCTGTGATAACTGTTCATTGAGGCCACCTAATAAATGGTACCTGAACAACAATCAGTCTCCACGCTGAAAAAGTGAACTCCAAGAAGTGTTCCTGTGTGTTAAAAACATTTTCTTAAATAACACTTCGGGTCAAACTATGAAGTAAAATTCATTGTCTCCCTGAATGTGATCCAGCGGGGCAGGCAGTGAGACACCAGTGGCAATGTGTTGGAGTTTCGCCACTCCTTCTCGCCCACAGGCAGGTGATGTTGGCAGGACACTGCCGGTAGCAGAGGGTGCACACGCACTCAACCTTGAGTTGCAACCCTCGAGTTGTTTGCATCACGCTTTTGCCAGTTCAGTTCTTCCTGTATTAGACCTGTATCATTTCATCCATTCTCTTTTGAACAGCTCTCGTAGCAGAGCACCCACCCATTGTATGATTAAGGTGACCTCTATCAGCTGTCATATGCAGCACGACCAATGCAACTTGTCACCCATAGCAGACATGAGATGGTTCCTGATAGGAGTACCAAAGACACTTGTTTCTTTGCTGCAGTTAAAACGGGTGGCTTCTGTGTACAATGTAAAAAAACTATCGCTTGAGAACAAGAAACCCACTCCTCACATGGCCTCATGTAGGAGAACAAGTTGTTATTCAACTGTAAAAACAGGGATGTTTTCCGTTGATCTGCGGTCACGGAGCGTTATGTACTTCACCACCGGTTTGGCGTGGGGTCTTCCAGGGAGCATATGCCTTTATTTGTATTGCGCCCACACAGAGCGCTTTACTCTTAGCGTCGCAATCGGCCCGGGATCTGTAGATGGATATATGCATTTTTACATTTTTTGCATGCTCTGACATGGAGCACGTCCCTCTTCACCGCCTCTTGGCCTGGGACTTTACTGGGGCTTTTATTTTCACTGCTCCAACACCGGAGCACACATGGTATTCACTGCCGGTTGGCCTCGGGACTCACAGGGAGCCACAGAGGAAATTAGGGGGGGGCTGCTGGTACGGCAGAGAGCTAGCATGCCCTGCCGGCGGTATAGCTGGTCACATGCGAGCAGCCGCTTGCCCAGTTCTTCTCTACTCTGACACAGAGCAATTTCCTTTTACACCTCCGGGTGGCTGGGGATATTTTACTCAGCAGCGGGTCCTCTCACATCAATTTCAGTAGCTCTGCTGACAGGACCACATCACACTCACCGCCGGTTGACCCGTGATGGCTGCTGCTTTTCTTTTTTTGTCCTTGCGCAATGTTCGGCATGGGGCGCATAATTTTTTACCCACCGAGTCAGCCTGTCTAAACAAAGGGAGGGAGCACGGGCAGCCTCCTTATTCATTTCTTGATGGCGGATTCTGCATCCAGTTCACTGTACACGCAGCGGCCCCTGGCGTATCCAGGGCGAAGCACCGATGACACTACAGGCA
The DNA here is from genome assembly GCF_040938575.1 of Ambystoma mexicanum. Taxonomy (NCBI): domain Eukaryota; kingdom Metazoa; phylum Chordata; class Amphibia; order Caudata; family Ambystomatidae; genus Ambystoma; species Ambystoma mexicanum. The sequence goes on from NC_090925.1 coordinate 682,144,502, forward strand.
GGCAGGGCTCTCTCCTCCATAACGCGTCGGAGGCCGATTAGTGACTACTCTCATCTTGGGGCACGTATCTTCTTTCTGGTGGCGGATGCCGTTTCCTCTGCATTTTACTTTTGTGGGTGGATGCTGCTTCATCTAAGTTCTGGTCTGAAGCTCGAAGAGCTGGACACTTTCTCCCTCTGCGGGGCTGCAAGTGCCTTAGGGGCTGCGGGCTGACCCCCACCTTGGTTGCACGAACCCCTCTTCACAGAGGGCTGTGGCTAGGGGGGGTACCGCCGGCAGGCTGCTATGCATTCCCTCCTTTTTCCCGGGCAACATAGCAACAGCGGCTGATCCTGGCTTTCCGTTCCCTTCTCCTTTTTCATGAAAATGAGGGACATCAGGGGAGTGTGCACGTTGCAGGGGTTCCTTCCTCTTCGTCACCAATATTGTGGGTTGGCTGTGGGCCAGGGTCAGCCAGACTTATGGATGTTGCAGGGCGGAAACCTGAGAGGCTATAGGGATACGGCCTGGGTGCCAGAGGCACCATGGATGCCGGTAGCATCCTAGATGGAGGGTGCCCAGGTTGGACTCGAGGCACCCGGCTGATCCGGGGGGCCCAGACCAGTAGGGACCTGCAGGATCGTGGTCACATGGTGTGGGCCTGCAGGCCAGGACTGCAGGCCAGTGGTCACATGGCCCAAAGTGAGAGACAGCAGATCCATTCTTGGAGTCTGCAGCCGTTCTGAGGCACGTGCCTGCAGTTGCTCCTTTTATTAGCTTGGGCCAGCCCATCTTAAAAGGGCAATACCCTTGGGTGGGACACACATTTTAAAAGGGCAATGCAGTTGGGAGGGTCACACATAACCCTTTAATATGTGTTGTGTTACGTTAGAGGACTTTATACCCCTCTCTGAAGCCCTTGTCATGGTTTGTTGGTGCTCTGTCTGGCAGATCTGAAAGAGCAGGCGTGCATTTGAGTAGTTGGGAGAGAGGGAAAAAGTGAGCTACATTTGCTGTTGTGTTGATCCGTACTCTTTGGGAGGAGCCGGGTCCATTCCAGTTTCTGGGTGTTTTTGGTTTCAAGGGCATTGAGTCATTTGTGTCTGAATGAGAGCCTTGTGCCTGTGGTGTCAACATGTATTGGCTGAGACTGCGATATGTATGGTATTTGTAGCAGTGTAGCGTTCATATGTTTGATACTTTTTAGGAGGGGTATACAATGAAGATCCCTGCTAATAGCGCAGGGAGTCGTGATTCTATTAAAGATAAGGAGGCGAGCATTATGCTTTCTCTTCCATTTATTCCTGTCTCCGGGATCTTCCACAAATTAACACATTTGGAAAAACATATATTTTTTATTGTTTTACTTTTTCAACTAAAAACTACATTTCCCTTAAGTCCCAGGCCCACTGTAGTCCCACAGTCCTGGTCACATGCGCCTAGTCCTTCCTCTTCCTGTTCTCTCCCTCTTCTTGAATGCTTTCAACTGCACTCCATCTTGAACTGAACTTTGAACTAGTCCAAACATAGGGCCTGATCACGACTTGGCCATTACTGCCGGTGGTATTACCGCCGGCGGTAATAGCCCTACCACCGAACTCCCCGGCGCTAATAGAGCCGGATCACGAGTTCTGCGGTAAAGTAATTCCTCATTCCCCATTGAGCCCATTCGGGAATGCCCCATTCCCCATTGGGCTCAATGGGGAATATTCGCGTTCTTACCGCCGGCGGACTTCCGGGCGGCGGTAATAGCACGACTTTTCAGCGGATTTCCCCCCAGCTCAGAGCTGGGGCAAAATCCGCCGAAGCCCTGATTCAGCGGACCCTTAAATCCGGCGGTATTAGCGCTACCGCCGGATTTAAGGGTTACCGCTGAAGTCGTGATCAGGCCCATAGTATTTATTCTTTCCACTGTTATGTTCGGCCATTCATCCGCAATAACTGGTGGTCTTGGACTAAGACAGCATGTGTGCCCTCATCGCCTGGCTCAACTGTTCATCTGGTCATCTCCTAATGAAAGATACAACAGAGCATATTAGGGAGGCAGATACAAACCCTATTTTGTGGGAAACATTTTATCATGAGTACATCGTTATACATCAACTTGAACTCTCCTGTGTATCTAGGGCGGGAAAGAAATTCTTGCCTCCTTGTTTTTAATAGAATCAAGACTCCCTGCACTATTAGCAGGGGTAATCTTCATTCTATGTCAAGACAGAGGCGAGCATTATGCTTGTTCAAAGATTTTCTTCACTGTCTTTGCCACTGACTGTACTGGCTTAAAGTAGAATGTTCTAAAAGTATTATAACTGGCCCAGTCGGCCGCACATAGGATATCTTGCAACATTGCGCCCTGTTAGCACTTTTGAAGTCATTGCACCCCTAACAGAATGTGCTTCATACTTAGCCATATCTATTCCTGCTGACTGCCTCACTTCTCTCACCCATCTTGCTATTATGGCTGTCGCTACTGCCTTATGGGGTTTTCTGCGCGCTATTAACAATTGCGCTGTCCCCATCCACCTCATCTCTGCAGTCCTATGTTCATATTCTTTTATACAGGCTGCTACACACCATTTGGGGTGTTCCTGCAGGTATGGATAGGCTATTGTCATTGAAGCTGTCTTTTTTCTTCTTACTAGGGTGAAGGTTACACCTTCAGGTCCGTACACTTTCCTTTTTACATCTAACGCTCTGACATCTGCAACTCTCCTACATGACACCAGGCACAAAAGGATAGCCAGTTTCCCTGACAGCTGCTTCAGTGCGAGGTATTTGTTGCCTGGCCAGCTAGCTAATAATTTCAGGATTACTGAAACATCCCATAGGGTGTCATACTTCGGCTTTGGCGGTTTCCTAAATCTTATTCCTTTGAGTAGTCCAACTACCGCTATGTTCTCCCCTACGGGCAATCCTTCAATGGTTACATGGCCCGCTGATATTGCAGATCTGTATACTACGATCGTTCTATATGCTTTCCTGTCTTGGAGTAGCTGCGCTAAGAAATTCAATATTTCTACTAGAAGGGACGAAACGGGATGAAGATTTCTCCCTTTGCAGCACCGTGACCATCTACTCCAAGCTGCGTCGTAGCTCCTTCTAGTCGATGGTTCCCACGACTCTGCGATGAGGCTAGCAGCCTGCGCCAACATTCCTGGGAGATTCCAGCGTCTCCTGCTATCATGCAGCAGAACAGTCCCTCTCACTCTCAGAGGATGATACGACCCAACTTGGTCTGTGAGAAGTCTGTCTCCTGGGGGTAGTATTCTCGGGCCATCGGTCACTAGTTCCATCAATGTTTGAACCCAAACTTGCGATTTCCAGATCAGGGCCACTACTATCTTTGTGCTTTCTCTCTGTGGACTTTTGTTAACACCCTGTTCATCATGACAAAGGGCGGGAAGGTGTAGTGCGTCTCGCCTCTCCAATCTTTGAGAAATGCATCCACGCCAGCCGCCATAGGGTCTAGCCTCCAGCAGAAGTATCTGCTCTTCTGCACGTTCAGCCTGGACGCAAACAGATCTGTGTGACCTGGTCCCCAGAGTTCCTTTATTTGCCGAAATATGCTCTTGTCTAGCATCCAGTCGCTGGAGTCTTCTAGGTGGTTTATAGTCATAATTTCGAAACCAATAATGTCGAAAGTCATTTTTTCGGAAAAAAATGTCAAATAAAAAATGTTGAATTTTTTTTAATGCATTTTTTTTCTCGAAATGGGGGGGTTCCCCCCCCCAACCTCCCTTTTTAATTTTTTTTTTTTGTTTTACCCATTTTTTTTTATCCCGAACCCCAAAATAAATATATAATTAAAAAACGGAATTCGACATTTTTTTTTTTACATTATTTTTTCTAAAAAATTGTCATTCGGCATTATTTTTTCGAAAAAATGACCGTCCACCCTTCTAGGTATCTGGAGTTTCAGTCCGCTACTACATTGAGCGAACCCAGTAGATATTCTGCTACTACTGATGTCCCTGACTCTAGGCAGAAGTGCCAAAAATCCTTGGCCATTTCCGCTAATAATTTGGACTTCGTCCCTACTAAATGATTGATGTATCTGACTGCTGATATGTTGTCCATCTTGAGCAGAATACACAAATTTACCTTGTCCTTCGTAAACGCCTTGATCGCAAACAACCCGGCTAACAGTCCTAAACAGTTGATGTGCATTTTGAGTGACTCCATACTCCATTTGCCCCCTGTCTCTATATCTCTGCAGCAGGCTCCCCAGCCTGCTCTGCTGGCGTCTGATTCTATCACAAGATCGTGCCGATCACCAAATATGGCTTTCCCATTCCAGGCGTCCATATTCTGTAGCCACCATTCTAGTTCTATCTTTGCAGCCCTTAGAGCAACAAATCACGAATGAAGGCAGCACCAACCAATTAAACCACAAGTAACAATCTTTATTTCTACACAATACTCGCAGCAGTTTGTCATTTAAGGCTGCAAGTTTTTGTTAGTTCTATCTTTGACTCTACGTCTAGCGGTACTAGTTGATGGTATCGAAGACCATGTTGTGAATGTTTTATCTTTAGTCGTTGGAGGGCTCGCTAATGTAGGGGCACTGGGAATATCACTTGGATCGATGCTGCCAGTAGACCAAATATTCTTGCTGTTGTTCGTAGGGAGATTACGCTTTTGCTCAGGCAATTTCTTATCTCTTTCTTTGTCTCTTATCTTCCTGGCTGACAATTCTAGAGTCGTCGTCCTGCTGTCTATGACGAACCCTAGGAATTCTATTCTCCTTGTTGTTATGACCTCTGATTTTTTCCAATTCACTAGGGATCCTAGAGACGTTCAAAATCTGTTACCCAGTTTATCTGGTTTCAAAGTGTTTCTCTGTTGGCCGCCATCAGCAGGATCTCGTCCAGATATATTATCATCCTTATTCCTCTCTTCTGATTGCCGCGGCTATCAGCCTCATAAGTTTTGTGAATGCCCATGGTGCTGAGGCTAGCCCACACGGCATTGTCGCAAACTGCCAAAATTGCCCGTCCCAGTCGAACGCTAGAAAGGGGCGGTCTTCCTCTTGGACTGGTATTGTGAGGTATGCGTCCTTGAGATCCACTCTTGTGAGCCATCGCCCTGGCTGAGGGTACCTCTGAGCTGGTGGATTCCCTCCATCTTGAAGTGCTGGTAGACCACCCAGCTGTTCATTTCTCACAAATTTATTACAGGTCTTACTTTGTCCTTCCTGTGCACCAGGAACATGTTGCTTATACATTTTTGGGCGTTGTTGCGCAAGGCTCTATCGCTCTTTTGAGTGCTAAATTCTGCAGTTCTGCGTGTAGGGCCTCCTTCTCTAGCTGTGCCGGGTGTAAGGGGTGGTGGGGTGGGATTGTGTGTGTATTAGTTTAAATTCTAGCTGCAGCCCTCTGGCTGTCTGCAATAACCAGGCGTCACTGGAAAGCGCGCGCCAGTTCTCCCAAAACTCTAAGGTTCCTCCCCGGTCCCCCCCAGGTACGTGCCCTGTCTCACCTGTGGTGAAGTTTTGTCCTCTTCCCTGTCCTCTGCTTCTCCTTCCTCTCGGTAAACAACCTCTTGGGGGGGGGGGGCGCCCTGCTGCCTGTTTTCCCAATAGTGGGCCCTGTTGTTCTGAGGCCTTCTTGTAGTTTGGTAGTGACTGGTCGCTCGGCCTCGGTACCGACCCATCCCGGCAAAAACCCTACCAGGAAATATTTTTCTTTATTGAGGCCTGGGCCTTCTCAAAGGAGGTGTAGGTTCCCATGAACCACCCCATTTCCTTCCCGAAGGTTTCTCCAAATAGTAGTCCCTGGGCTGATTCGCCTGCCTCGTAGGATGCCAGATCACCTAGCTTGGGGTCTATTTTCAGGAGCAGTCCTCTTCTGCGCTCTGACGAGATCGCTCAATTAGTGTTGCCTAGGAGGCACACTGCCCTTTGGGCCCAATTAGCGAGTACCTGCGAGTCCACTTCTTCGCCTGTGTCCCTTGCTCGTTCGGCCAGGCCCATGATCTTCGCAAAAGGTCCTGCTAGATCGAGCACCTTTTCTTGGCAACTGCGCCAGGATCTGTCATTCCCTTTTCTGGGATCTCTGGTGGTCTTTGAAACAAAGGCCAGCATTTTTGGATTGAGCTCCGGTGCTTCTGCTACCTTCCCTGGTAGTTCAGGCTTCAGGCATTCCGCCTGCATCCTCTGTCTAGCCTCTTTCTCTAAAGCTTTATGTAACCTGTGCGTCATGCATTTAGTAACCCTTGGTGATGGCAACCATTCCGAGGACTTAGGATTTCGGATGTCCTCTGGCTTGAACATATCCGAAATTCCTTCTTCGTCCTCTGTGTTGTTGAGTTTCCTCAACTTTTTCTTAGGTGGGGGTTGTACCTCCTCTTCCTCCTATTTATTTGTATTTTTTTAAAATGTTATTATTTTCCACAACCAACAAACAACCAAACCAAAAACAAAACTTGCAGTGCATATCACAATATTGCAACATTTTACTTATGCCGATCAATGACCACTGCCTACCCTATACCCCCCCCCCACCAACTCGAGCCTCCTTTGACCTCTTCCTCCTATTTATTGTTCTCCTCTTGTGAGGATCGAGGTGACCCTGTGGGCTCCTCTTTGGAGAATTGCTCTTCATTGTCCATATTATCTTTCCCTGGGTAGGGGGTCTTGGGCTCGGCACTCCCGACTTGTGTATGAAGGCGTCTCGCAATCTTATGAAAGTGTCGGTAGCCTCAGGGGCCTTCTGTTCTGCCCCGTCTGTATGACCCGGGGGGTCAGACGATTTATTTCTCTTCCGGGCCTTCTTACAAACCCTGTGGGTCTTTTAGCGTGACCCTTTTGGACGTGCTGTCTTTTAGTAAGGTGATTGTCTTTTTTTGGCTCAGGTATGTCTCAATTGTTCTCAGTCTGTCTTGCAGGGGCTTCACCCCTGGAGCCACTGCCTCTATTAGTGAGTCTCCCAGCCCTTCCTTGAAGCTATAGGCTAGATCCTCAGAATAGGCTGCCTCTTGCTCCTTCCCACTCCATTCAAACTCAGCCATCCTTTCTGTGCTGGGTGTGCCTTAGATACCTGCTCAGGTCTAGTGGCACGTCCACTAGCTCACTGTATTCTTTTACTGAGGTTGAACCTTCTGGCCTGGACAGTATTGATATGTCTAACACTGTTTGTCCCTGACTGTGGGAGGCAAGTATTCTAATCTCCTTGTCATCAAAATGGAGGGCTCCGGTGTTTTATCCGCACTGCGGGTGTAATTTAGCTTTAACTGGACTTTTAAAAGCTTTCGGAACGAAGCGCATTCTCTGATCGTATCTCTGCAACCGAGATCCGTTTGCCGGTGAGTGGATGGCCCCTCCTTTCCAAGGGAGGAGGCTTCCCTCACCAATGAGCGTTTTGCTCTGGTGCACGATGTTCTAGTGTTTCACTCTGCTCTTGCGAGCTTGGCTACGCCCCCCTGCCGGAGGGGGCTACTCTGCAAGGACTCTCTGGCCGTCGCGCTTCTCTCCTCCTCCCCGAGGGAGGGGGCTGCCTACTCTCTGTCTGCGGATGACGGCGAGGTTCTGATGTGCAGAGAATGCGACACGGGCTGTTGTCTCCACACGCTTGCACTACTGAAACAAAACAAAAATTCTTATTTATCTATATAAATCACACGCTCATAAATATGGTAAATAGCTTGACGCCGCTGCTCCCGCTCAAGGCGCGCTCGTATCACTTAGTATTCCATAAGTAAACACAAAATATATACGCAGCTAAAATAAAAGCCACTTATCTGCTTGGAGAGCGGGAAAGAAGAGGGAGAGAACAGGAAGAGGAAGGACGAGGAGCATGTGACCAGGACTGTGGGACTACAGTGGGCCTGGGACTTAAGGCAAGTGTAGTTTTTAGTTGATAAAGTTAAACAAAAACAAAAAAATATTATTCCCATGTGGGAAGTTACAAAATGTGTTTATTTGTTTAAGATGCTGAAGTCAGGATTAATGGAAGAGAAAGCATAATGCTCGCCTCCGTCTTGACGTAGACGTGTGTGGGAGTGACTCAATTATACCAATGTGTTTTTTTTGTTTTGGGTAATGGCTCGCAAAGTTAGTATGGGGTGGTTATTGAAGGCTCCAATGAGTGACTTTGAGGTGTAAGGGACAGCGTGCTGCTGCCTGAGCTGCCAGTGTTCTGTGTGTCTGAGGAAGCTTGCACTTCTGCTGCCCAGCCTACACTTGGTCTGTGTGTGAGGGGTAATTGCACTGCTTCTTGTAATTTACAGTTTCTGTGTGTGAAGAAAACTTGCACTGCTGCTACCTCGACCTTATTTATGTTTCAATGAAGCTTGTAATACTGCTTCTGAACATATGGTAACTGTAATATGTCTGAAGGAAGCCTACCGTGTTGATGCCAGTGCAGAACGTGTGTGTGTGTGTGTGTGTGTGTGTGTGTGTGTGTGTGTGTGTGTGTGTGTGTGTGTGTGTGTGTGTGTGTGTGTGTGTGTGTGTGTGTGTGTGTGTGTGTGTGTGTGTGTGTGTGTGTGTGTGTGTGTGTGTGTGTGTGTGTGTGTGTGTGTGTGTGTGTGTGTGTGTGTGTGTGTGTGTGTGTGTGTGTGTGTGTGTGTGTGTGTGTGTGTGTGTGTGTGTGTGTGTGTGTGTGTGTGTGTGTGTGTGTGTGTGTGTGTGTGTGTGTGTGTGTGTGTGTGTATATATGTGTGCGCGCACGCGCATGCGCCGGCGTGTTGTTCTGTATGTGGAAGCAGGCACTACTAAACTGTGCTGAACTAAAAATGTGTGTGAAGATCTGCTGTTTCTGTGCTGTACCTGACCCATCTATGAGTGAATAATGCACTGATAGTGCCTGTGCTAGAGAAGTTTGGCCTGCCACTCTCAGCTCTATGTTTGTGAATGAAGCTTGCCCTTCTGATGCCTGTGCTGTGAATGTTCTGTGTGTGTGTGTCTTTGTGTGAGGGAAACACTCAGCCTCATTCTGACTCAGGCATTAAGGGGTTTACGGCGCCGTAAACGGCGCCGACCCTTAACGCCTGATTACAAGGTTCCCTTTGCGGGATGGCTTTTAACGGCTGCTTTTTGCAGCCAATAACATCCATGCCGCAAAGGGACCTTGGCAATAATTACGGCACCGTAATTTATGGTGCCGTAATTATCGCCTTTCCCCATTCCCATTATGCCCTATGGGGCGAAAATGGGAATGGGGAAGGGTAAAATGGGACATGGGGATTTACCGCCCCACTCACCTTGGAATAGGGCGGTAAATCCGCCAACCACCATGGCGTAAACATAGTTTACGCCATGGTGGTAAGGGTACGACCCAGGCGGTAACTTACCGCTTGGGTCGTAATGAGGCCCACTATGCTCCTGCCAATATTGCTCTAGTACTGTCTATGAGGGAAGCAAACACTGCTGTCGCCCATGTTTGTGAACTTTACTGCTGCTCCTTTAGTTCTGTTTGGGGAAGCTTGCACTGGCGCTGCCCATGATATACTCTGTAAGAGAAACATCCACTGCTGCTGCCAATATTGCTCTAGTACTGTGTATGAGGGAAGCTAGCACTGATGCTGCGCGTGAGCAATGTGTTCTATGGGTGAGTGAACTTTACTCCTGCTCCTTTAGTTCTGTTTGGGGAAGCTTGCGCTGCCCATGATACACTCTGTAAGAGAAGCATGTACTGCAGCTGCCATTATTGCTCTAGTACTGTGTATGTGGGAAGCGAGCACTGCTGCTGCGTGTGAGCAATGTGTGCTATCTGTGAGTGAACTTTCTCCTGCTCCTTTAGTTCTGTTTGGGGAAGCTTGCACTTGTGCTGCCCATGAGACACTCTGTAAGAGAAGCATGCACTGCTGCTGCCAATATTGCTCTAGTACAGTGTATAAGGGAGCCTAGCACTGCTGCTGCGCGTGAGCAATGTGTGCTATGTGTGAGTGAACTTTCTCCTGCTCCTTTAGTTCTGTTTGGGGAAGCTTGCACCAGTGCTGCCCATAATATACTCTGTACGAGAAGCATGCACTGATACTGCCAATATTGCTCTACTGTGTATGAGGGAAGCGAGCACTGCTGCCGCGCGTGAGCAATGTGTTCTATGTGTGCGTGAACTTTGCTGCTGCTCCTTTAGTTCTGTTTGGGGAAGCTTGCGCTGCCCATGATACACTCTGTAAGAGAAGCATGTACTGCAGCTGCCATTATTGCTCTAGTACTGTGTATGTGGGAAGCGAGCACTGCTGCTGCGTGTGAGCAATGTGTGCTATCTGTGAGTGAACTTTCTCCTGCTCCTTTAGTTCTGTTTGGGGAAGCTTGCACCAGTGCTGCCCATAATATACTCTGTACGAGAAGCATGCACTGATACTGCCAATATTGCTCTACTGTGTATGAGGGAAGGAGCACTGCTGCCGCGCGTGAGCAATGTGTTCTATGTGTGCGTGAACTTTGCTGCTGCTCCTTTAGTTCTGTTTGGGGAAGCTTGCATCAGCGCTGCCCATGATATACCTTGTAAGAGAAGCATGCACTTCCGCTGCCAATATTGCTCTAGTACTGTGTATGAGGGAAGCTAGCACTGCTGCTGCGCGTGCGCAATGTGTTCTATGTGTGCGTGAACTTTACTGCTGCTCATTTAGTTCTGTTTGGGGAAGCTTGCACTGGCGCTGCCCATGATATATTTGGTGTTTAAGGGAAGCATGCGCTGCGGCTTCCAGTTGTTTATGTGTTCTGGTTTTGTGAGGGAAGCTGGCTTTGTGTCTGTTGGTGCTACATGCATTTTGCGCACGTGAAGGAAACCCACACTGCCCCTACCAGTGGTATTATGGTTATGTGTAAGTGGGAGGAAAGCTCCAGTGTTGCCCATGAAGTAGATGCACTGAATGGTAGAGGGGGCTGTACTCCGGGTCAGTAGCTGTACTCATTCCTGGTGTAGGAGAGAAGTGTGCAATGCCGCTGTGCATACTCTACTTGTAAAGCAGGCAAGAGAAGCGCGCACTGTTGCTCGCCAGGCAGCTACACCCGGTGTGCACGCGAGAGACGCCAGCACTGCAGCCCGTTGTCCATTCTGTACCCATTGCTTGTGTGGGAGGAGCTGGCACTTCAGCTGTCCTCCCTTGGGATCTGTTGTGTGTGTGCGAGGAACCTGCACGCTTGCTTCACATGTAGTTGGGACGTGTATGTATGAAAACATATCTTCCGCAATTGGGCACAGATACTCGTGTGCAGTGGTGGGTGAAGTCCCCAAAAAGCGAGATGTCTCCATAATAAGGAGGGCTTTGCGGTGGGGTTGGTGTGAGGGGGAACTTTGACTGACAATATTAGGGTCTAGAGGGTAATCTTCAATTCTCCTAACCCTTTACCCTTGCAAAAATGATTCCATGTTGTAATCAGTGCACAATACCCAATTAAATGAATTAATAAACAAATACATGTCCCCCTAACCCCCAGTCCCCTTCCCCCGCTCCCTTAGTACGTGAACCAAAAATAGCGGGAGTTCAGCCAGGCCGAAATAGTGATGACTTGCTTTAAAAATGAGATCGTTCCGGCTCCATGGCTTTGGCTCGGCTCATAGTCTGGGAATAATGTCCACCCTCCAATGAAGGCCGTGGCGCCATCACGGCCCGGTGCACTTCCTGACGGCACTGATCCCGCGCCAGCCTGACGTGATAAATCCCTTGCAGTAGGCCTAAGTGGGCAGAGAGAATGGAAGGTGTTTGCGGGTGCAGATTATTCCCTTTATTTATTTAATTTATTTTGTATGGGTCTGCCTGCACTGGTAGAGCAGACAAAGAAAGGATTGAGTGTTCTCAAATTGCTGGCATCCCATGCCCTCTCTTCTTTGCCCAGAGGGCTATTTCGAGGGTGGGCATCGGCATCAAAGCGCGCCAAGGCAGGGTGATAAATGCACGGCGCTGGACCCACAAGCCGTTAGTGCACTGGTAGCAGGACAGCAGAAGAGTAGCTACACAACATCCAAAACCCAAGAGCGAGACCCACAAGGCTTCAGCATGAAGAAATCCCTGGGCGGCGTGAAAGGAAAGTCCGAGGCTTCGGTGAAAACGGTGACTGATTCTACAGGTGGGTCCCTTGCTTGTACTGTTGCATCACTCTCACAAGATGGCGTCCTAATGTGACCAGCGGGGCCAGTAGCAGCAATGTTCCATTGAGGAACAGACAACAGAGCAGGTTCTGATGCTCTCAGGGCCTTTGCATCAATTGTTCTAGCTAGTGAACTCTGGCTAAGCCCCCTGCCAGTTTTAACCCTCTGTTTCCCTTTTTAGAAAAGGTAAACTTCAAAATCAGGCGACACAGTGGTGATAATGCCCCTTTGCCCACAATTGTTGCGAAAAATATTAAAACAAGCTACATCTAACTGCACTCACTATATACATTTTTGTTCAGGAGTCTCCAATGTTTGGAAAGGAGGGCCTGCCCTACTATTGACATATATGTATATTTCTCCTTGTGGCCCACTGGTCTCTACTGGGCCTGGGAGCACAGACAAAGCAGGTAATGTCCCAGGCACTGAAAGAGAAGAAGCAGGAAGTGTCCACAGTTTTCTGATCTGCAGCTGATTTCTGACCTCTGCAGCGACCAGTGAAAATCGGTATTCTTTGAGTAATCTGTGCTTTCGGCAAAAAGATCTGCGACACGAGGGTGGGTGGTCTGTACTCCCGGACACAGTCCTACAGTTTTTAGGATGAGCCGAGGAAGGGACATAAAAGCACAAAGGCACACACTCGGGTCAGAACATATCTCTGTAACGTGGGCTTCATAATAGTAGCAGAGACCAATGGCATTAAAACAAGCAGGCCTTTAAATAGAGCCAGAGCAAGCAGATGTAGGAACCTTGTAAGAAGGGCTTGCCACCACTGCGCCAGGAAGGGATGGCCTTGATATAGCAGCCGCATATTGGTGCAGAGCGAGGCGAGGGCTCTAAAACATGCTACAGTGAGTATCCTGGACAGCTTCCCAGAAGATAGAAGAGTAAGGGCATTTAAATAGCACACACTGTTCCAAGAAATGAGCGAGTTTATCTCTGACTCGCGAGCAGCTAAGCAGTCCTGGATCCAAAGCTTTGCATTTAAGGAGACGGGGTCAACAAAAGTGGCATTTCTAAAGGCTTCAGCCAAAAAACAACAAAAAAAAAATACCAGTGCGGGAAAGGGCGTCATGCAGTATCTTTTGTGCCCTTGTTTGGGTACATGTGACTTTGAGCTATTTCATATTTAAGAGTTTATTCTCTCTGGACCTCCACCGATCCAGATGGGTTATATCATCCAGTGGCGTGCAAGACCTATGCAGGTGTTTGCACTGTGAGGCATGTGAAAGAAATCAGGCTGACGCCCAAGAAAAGCATTCTGTCCTGGATCAGCAGTCAATGAAAGCTTCTCCTACCTACCGAGAGATCCGTGCCGAGCTTGCATATTGAGGGTGCAAAGGGGCGCAGGTGCTTAATTTGACAGCCAGCCACAAATTAAGGGCTAGAGAGTATATTGCTACCATGTCCCGGGTCCACAAGGGCTAAAACTGGAGCATCTCTGAGCCATACCAGTGCACGTGCGATTCACAGAGGGTTGCTCCAGGGCATCTCAGTGATGCTCCAGTGTTAGGCTTTGTGGTTCAGGTATGAGGTGGCATGAGAAAATGAAAAAAATGCTTGCGGGGGGGCATCTCTGATTTGCCCCAGTGCAACTCTGGGTGAATCAGGCACCTTGACATAATTCTTCTGCCCATTAGTACCCGGCGAGAGACAATCTGAATGCAACAAGCATTCTGATTGGCTCTCGCCAGGTCCCTACCCGGCAGGGAATCCCTCCATCGGGATTCCACGGCCTTTGTCCCCGGCGGGGGGCATGGCAACCCCTCAGCCAATGAGGAGGCTCAAAGCGGACCCATCCCCGCTCCGAACCTCCCCGCAGCTGAGAGGCTGCCTTCGCCCTCCGCCGGGGACTCGGGTAAGTTTTTTTTTTTTTTTTTCCCTCCCTCCCACCTGACCCCCCAACTTACCTTCTTGGTCCTGCGTCCCCGGCGGGGGACGAGGGAAGCCTCCAGCCCTGTGGAGACTCGGAGCGGGGCCATCCCGGCTCTGCACCTCCACACAGCTGGGGGCTTCCCTCGTCCCCCGCCGGGGACGCAGGGACTTTTTTTTTCCCACTTCTTCCCCCGTCCCACTCCCACCCTACCAACCCCACTTACCTTCTTTTTGATCCTTTTTCGGGAGCGGACACGCTTGGAACACTTGTGTTCCCAGCGCGTCTGCTCCCGATGGCCGCCATGGAAAGGGAAAACAGACTCTGTTTTCCCTTTCCATGGCGGCGGCCATTTCCTTTTTTTTTTCTTCCGAAACGCTGCAGCGTTTCGTGACAAAAAAAAAGCTTTTAGTGCCCCGGTTACGCAATTTTTGCGGGCCGGGGTACTAATAGCAATAGAACCCTCGCGTCTGGGGCATTACTGACTCTGGTAATGCCCCGGGGCATTACCTGAGTCGGTAATGCCCCCGACGCTCGGGTTCTATTGCTTAATCAGAAACCTGTGAAGAAGCTACAAAATAGGAGGTACGGCCCCATTACAATAGCCTACCATAGAAGAAGGAAAGGCTGCTGTTGTCACTGGGAGTGTACAGAATAGCACACTCTTCAGTCGATGGCCGAGTATTTCAAGAGTTGTGTTTTCATAATTTGATTTCAAGACTTGATAAACTCACTTTATTACTGATTTCAAGACTTGATAAACTCACTTTATTAAAGTAATAAAAAGTGCTTGCCCATGTTCCCTCCATTTTTCTAATATATTCCTCTTATTTAGTGTCGGCAGAACGTCCGTGTAATGTATTAACAAGAACACCATTTTGAATTGAATTGCAAAATGCCGGTTTCTGAATGTGTTTTTGTTTTTTTTAAGTCTTTTAGTATTCGAAATGTCTGATTTAATTATGTTGCTTTGGCGGGTAATGATTCATTATTCAGACAACGCTGAAGCTCTGCTTTTCGGCGGGACTCCTGGGAGATAATGATTAGAAGCCGAACGTTGGCGCACTCCCGGCGGCTGCTGTTCGTGTGCGTGCAAGAGGGAGCAATGAACGGTAGAGTGCGGAGTATTTGGATGGAAGAAGCGGGCTTTGTGACTAGAGGCAGCCTGCAGCTGGATTAGGGCCAGATTTCATATCTGCGTGACAGGAGTTATCATGAAGCGACCAGCGTTAGAAGCACAGAGAGATAGCACCCGCCAAGACTTCGGCCATAGAGTACTTCCAAATTATGCCAGTTAACACTTAGCCTCCACACAGCATCTGAGAGTGGCTGCTGCCACCGCCTGGCCACCGGTGGCATTGTCTGGGCATGCGCACAGGAGCAGGGTCGAGTTACTGCGAGAGTAGGTGGGGCATGCGTCACATTCAAAAGAGTGGACCACAGGGAGAAAGTACTTGCAAGCAGTACAGAAAATGGGCCGGAACTTTTGTCTTGCAGAATCGTTGTACTTAAGAAGATTCGGCACGGAAGACTGGATGCTATTCCAAAGATGTCCAAATTGGTATATATAGGTCGGTATTGTAACCAATTAAATGAGCAGTGCTCAAATTCCATAATCTTTGCACAATAGGGTTTTTTACTGAATCACTATTGGAGACATGTTTCACATTTCAAATTGTGTCTTTTCGTATGCTCCCAAAATGCACTTTCCTTTTATGCAAATTCGCGGGACAGGAGCCATGAAGAGATGTGACCTGGCCTAGGGTCACGCCCCTCTGCCCTCCTACCCCACACCCCAAGCCCCATCCTCCTGAGGAGAGGATTCCCTGAGTGCATTTTTCCCTTTCCAGCACTGCTTACAAGCTGCCATTTTAGACCAAATTAGGGCACAGGAATAACTAGAGCTCAGACTGTCTGGTGTGTCTACCTGTCACATGTCTTGCATCTGTTCCTGCCTTGCGTCTTTACCCGTTGCAGTTTGTACCTTCGTCATATCTTTACCTTCGTGTTGTCTCTGCTGGTCCCTTTCTTGCACCCTTCTCCCGTCTACTCATGCCTTCTCTCTTTAACTGTCATATCTGTAACTGTAAATTGTCTGTGATGTGTTTTGTCTGTTACCGTCGTGTGTCTGTAGCTGTAACTTACACGCCTACAACTATCCCTCGTTTGAACCAGTCACCTTCCTATACCCTACCTCGCGCCTGTACCTGTGTCACCAGGGCCGGCTGAAGATGTGTATTCGCACTTGGGGGCCCATTTCAACATGACGGTTGAGTGGCAGTGGCGTAATGCACGCATGGGGGGAGATTAGAGGGGCAAGATGCCCCGCCCCTGTGGTTCTTTAATGCCAGAATGGACCATTTTTCAGTGGAACACCTCTCCCGTCCGGTACCTCAATGAGGGTGCCCAACGGGAAAAGCGTCCCGTTGGCAGGAGAATGTCTGCCGAGCAATTCCTGCTCAGCACGCGCATTGCCTAGTCTGGCAGCAGGACGCCTTACCCTTTCCGAATGGGAGAGGTGTCCCGCTGCCAGGACAATGTCCCAAGGAGCTCCCGGCAGCAGAGGGGCTCTCGCGGTGCTCTGTGTCAACAGAGCATTTAATTGTGAGTCATTAGGCATTGATGGGAGGGGGGCTGCGGGGAGTGGGAGGGCTATTAGAAGGGACTTTTGTCTCTAGAAATGTGAATGGAACGGAGTAATCAGAAATGAGAAGGGTGCATACTTTTGCATGCTTTATGAAATAATGACTATGGGCCATATTACGACCCTGGCACTCCTGTAATGAAGGGGGCCAGTACGGGACCGGCCCCCTTCATTACGGGAGCGCAGATTATGAGGTTCCCTTTGCGGGACCCGGATCAGACGCCTGGTAAAACCAGGCGTCCTTTCTGGGTCCCGCGAGGGGAAGAGGGAGGTAATAACGGGCCAGTTGTAATCTGCCCGTTATTACCTCCCTCCCCATTCCCATTGAGCCCTATGGGGGCTCGAATGGGAATGGGGAATGGTTCCAGCAAGGAGGAATTACCGGGTCGTCCTATGTCGGAATGACCCAGTAAGTCCCCATTGCAGGAACCCGGTAATGGAGCCCGGTTTGGAGGCAGCATAGTGCTAATAGCACCATGGCTACCACCAAACTCGTAATGAGGCCCTATGTCTTTACAACCCAAGTGGGATTTGTTAGGCTCACATAAATCTGCATGATGCTATTGAGACTTTGCATGCAGGATGGGGAGAATAAAACTAAAGCCATACTCCGATTGCTCAAAATATTTCTATGACAATGTATATAGTGTATAGTTAGTTTACTATTAAAGGCTAGTTTATTATGTAATGTGGTTTTCTTCCAAGGCATTGCTATAAATAAAGTATTATTTAAGCACATGAAATGTGAAGCAAAACCTTAATAAATATCTATATAAACTGAACCTAGGAAGATGTGCGCAGTTGCTTAAATTGTCCACATCCCGGTTTCACCATTTAACCAAAGTTTGTGATCCTGGGCAAATCATTAAATCACACTGAGCCTCATCAGGAGTTGGGCCTTAGCCCTTTAATGCTGCGGTGGTAACGCTATACCCGCCGCATTTGGGGGATGGCCCAATCCCGAGTATGAATGCGACGGCAGAGAGAAAGCATTTTCGGCACTACTAGCGCCCCCCAACACCATTTGGGGAATGGAGATTACCAGCAATGCCGCTATTCGCGATCTGGCACAATTTGCGCCGGACCGAGGAGCTGTAACACTAATTTGCTTTGGCGGTATCCCGGCGCAATTACCGCTGGGATACCGCCAACCTCGTGCTGAGGCCTACTGTGTCTTCTCTGCAGCTCTGTAAGTGATTCTGATTCACTTCATAGCTTATGTTGATATATCATGCTATTATAAAAAAAAGCCCAATCACTATAGAGTTGCTCCATATACAATAATGGTGCAATTTAGGTATTTTGCACATACACTTATTTGCCACTTGTTCTAAAGCCACTCCCATGGTGCCTCCAAGTATCAAAGACTGATGATGCTCCTTGCAATGTCCTTTTCTGTGAAGTCACTTCTGTTGGTGCAATCCATATGCAAATTAGGAGGCTTGCATGTATTTTGCCCCAGAGCGTTTGGACAGAGCTCTAATAGATGAGTTTCCTGCATCTGTAATGATCTTGCAGTTTTATTGTTTTTGTTATGTGTTAAAATGCCATCTACCACTAATGTTACCAAAAAAGTAGATTGGGGGCTTGGGGGGCCGGTTTGGGGGCATGAATGAGACCATATGGTATTGTGCACACTGCATTTGGGTGGGGAGCAGCAGAACTTCTTTCGTGGCTCGCCCGCCCCACCCTTACTCTTGCAATGCAGGCTACTCCCCTGTTGGGGCCCTTGCTCAGAGCCAAGGAGAGCCTCAGGCACCTGTGTGGAGCATACATTATAATCGAGGATAAGAAATAGAGCCAGGAGGTTAATTGCTGCTGATATCAGGAGCTGGACAGCCAGCAGGGAACACTGAACGTCTTCTGAAAAGCTATTCATTCAAGTCAGCAAGAGGCTGGTGGAGAGAAAAGTAAAAAGGTACCGAGGCGAGCGACTCCCCGAAGGGCTCCAGCAAATGCAGCCTGTAATGTGTGCTCTGCAAACCAATGCAAAGTCCCCATTGAGAGGCCTATACTGGCGTGTCATAAGAAGGTTGATGGCCAACATGGGGGCTGTGGTTGTGGGCCCTGCTGATGCTCAGCCCCTCTTAACTGAAAACATTGAAAGGCTCTGACGCCGTCCTTGTGCCACATCTGTTCCTCTTTTACTAATCCCACATATGAACCCATGCCATGTCTTCACCTGCTTTGTGTGCACTTTACTACTTTATTCATCTCTACATTTGTCTCCTGTTTCCCACTGTTTCGTGTCTGTAAGTGGAAAAGGCTTGGGCCTGCTGAAAATGTGTAATATGGGGCCACTTTGAAAATTATTTCCAGGGCCTCTTTTGGTTCCCAGTCCACCCCTGGGCCCAACATGCTAGTGTGCACCCCTTTTTTTTAAGTCAAAGTAGGCCAGTTTGACAAGTTACTTTACTGTGCAGCTTCTAATTTTGACCCTTGTCACTGAACACATTTTCTTTAAAGTGCGTCATTTGCATCAGATTTTACCAAAAAAAGATTGGATGCTACTCTATCAATCGTCCCATTTGCACATGTGAGCAGCTTTTTCATTGGAGCCTGAGTCCATTGTATGCCCCAGTCCGGCCCTTTCTTTGCGCATGGTTCGACGTGGGCTGCATCTGTCTTTTGTCTTTACCTGTTCCACATGTTTACCCTCACAGTATTTCACATGTCTATCACCTGTTTCATGTCTACCTATTGCATGTCAGTACATTGTTCACGTTGACAACTGTCTCTTGTCTGTGCCTGCCTGGTGCTCGCATCTCTGTGACACCTGTGCTCTTTTAGTTTTGGCAGCGCAAGACGTGGTGCAGACGGCGTCCGAAGCCTCCAAGGAAACGACAAGAACGGGTAAGAAATGGATTGATCTGACGAGTGACTGACTTTTCCCCAAGCCTCCTTGCCACTCAGGGAGACCAGCCTGACAAGTCTAGTCGAGCCCTATGTCCGGTTCCAATGCAGAGGCATGGCCACCTGTCTCAAGTGACTGACTTACAAACCAAAACAAGATTTATTTTCACTTAAGAGATCGAATGTCAGATGGCATGAAAAGAGGAAGAACACGCACCACAACAAAATGCTGCAGCAGTGCAAACACGAACTGAGTAAAGACAAGTAGAGTACATATAGCATGACTAGTTAGGCAGGACCAAAGAAATATACCTTGAAAGCGCACACTGGCCAAGCCAACAATTCGATGTTTTGTGCAGACGTGTGGTAGGCATTTGCAAGTCACTGGCATACAAGTACTATCTGGCCGTAAGCGGGCAACATTTAGCAAATGGTGTTAATATCTGGGAATGTGGTGGCAATGCCTGACAAATGCCCAAACAAGAGCCAAACTCGTTAGCTTTGGTACTGGTGTTTTTAACAGGACTTCAGTTCAAGGAACAGATGAAAGGACCTACATATTGCATTTCAGTCACCAGGAGGTGATCTGTAGCTGCAATTATGCCATGACCTTTCAGGAGACTGCTTAAGTATCACAATGCAGCCCCTAACAGCAGGGACTTAGCTCAAGGAGATCCCGGGGAGTGGGTTTTTGCCAGGAGGGGCAGGTACTGGGTATTAATGACCATAGGAACTAGCATGGCCATGAGTGGTCATTGTATGTGTAAAATGTGGTCTCATGCAGATGGGATGTGACCATGCAGTTTTGTCCTGCACTGCCCCTTTTGGGGTGGGTCCAAGCGGGATTGGCATATGGTATTTCCCCTTTTGTAATGGCTTGGCAGTCAAAGAACGATGGTCTGGAGGGTTGTTCAGAGCAATGCCAAAGGTTAAGATTCATTCTAAATATTCCAGCCATCACTTCTTTTGTTTTGCTATAGTCACCCTGAGTGGGACGGGTGTGCCCAGACGTAGTTCCCGTTCCTGCTGGGCCCAGAGACCTAAGCTACTCCTCACTGATGAGGCCCAACAAGGCTAAACATGTTTGGGGTTGCTTGTGGTCTCGTGCAGAAGGGAGCCTAATTTGGATATGGTCTTTCCCCTTTTTTAATGGCTTATAGGCAAAGAACGGTAGTCTGGAGGGTTGCCCAGAGCAATGCCAGAGGTTAAGATCAGTTCTCAACCTTCCAGCCATCAGCCCTTTTGTTTTTCTGTGTAAAATACCAAACAACACTCACAGGCTGTGTGTCCTTCCTCGCATCACATCTCTCTCCCATCTTCACTTCCCATGCCAATAGTTTTGGCCTAGAGACAGCAATTACAATGCCACCTTGTAGCTAAAACTAAAGTATTAGAAGATGCAGAAATCAGCTTTTAAGGGATAGACATAAGTGGTGGATGTGGCAGGATGGACTGCCGGAGGAACACACACTACCTACACACATGGCCAATCTATCACTCAGCAGGAAAACCCATAACTCTGATAGCACACATTTTTCCAGAAGGTAAGCTACAATATGAAACTCACTGGGTGGCAGCTATGAAGCAAGATTGAAAATGTATAGGTTGTCAAAATCATCCCCAAGTATGTGCACATAGACCTCACGTTACTCCATCTAAGGCGTAACTAGCTCGTCCAGCACTAATATTTTCTTGCCTGTTGGGTCCTTTATTGCTGTATTTAGCATAGCTATCACTTAGCAGCGAAAGCTACAAATAACATAAGGCAAAGAAAAAACAGGGTTGGATGCGTTACTCGTGGCAGAAATGATACCTCTTCCATTGCCTGCAAACAGAACAGTCCCTGGCACACCCTGCATGTTACAAAACACGCAGAATCCACAACTAGACCATGGTACTATACATCCACTCAATGTAGCTGGTTAAAGCAGAGCAACAGGGGAAAGTCATGCAGCATATGAGATCCCATTGACACAAGGGGAAAGCTGGCGACCAGGGAAGACAGAACCACATTTTCGGAGTAAATGGGATAAGATTCGACTGCGTACCAAGCATCTAAGACAGAAGACGTTGAAACCTTTGTGTGCACTTTGTGGCCTCTGCCTACCCTTTGGGGTGCACACTTTAGAGACATAGGAGTAGCTCTTTTAGTTACTTGCAGAGTCCCTTTGGGGGCTATTATTTCAGTTACCTTTGAATCTTTAGATCCAGCCATTAGCATTCTCTCAGTATGATATTGTACGTCTACGTCGATGAAGCTCAAATTCTCCTCCATCTAGAGAGCATTACATCAAGAAGCGTTTCAGACAGATCCCAATCCTTGTACCACAGCCTTTCAGTAGCGAGGCAGCAAGGTTTTGGCGTGAAGCATTCTGCTACAAACTTTGTTAGTAGATCCTCCCAAGGAGGGCAAAGTGGTTTGTCCAGCATGGCTGTTAGCAAGTCCTGTGTGCTCAGCCTGGAGCAAGCAGGGTCATGGTTGCTCCCCTATGCTCCAACTTACTCAGCATCAAAGAAATCCTCAGGAACGGAGAGAACACGTAGACCCGGTAGAAGTCCCAGGTAATCACCAGTGCACTGACCAAGCAGGCCCCACCACAAGGACAACTTGGCCTTTTTGGTCAAGTTGGCCGCAAACAGGTCAATCTGGGAAAGCCCCGGACATGGAGAAAGGCAGCTCCATAATCTCCCACTTGTGTGAGGAGACACCCAAAGGCAGGAGCAAGGTGTCATGCTGAGTGTTCACGCTGCTTGATGTCACTGTTACCTCCTTTCTATAACACAAAACCAGCGCAGCATGGCATGTGCGCAGCTTCAGTGATCCCACTTTGCGCATCTTCTTGATGTAGTGCATGGCGGTGGTTTGTCCATAAGCACCTGGACAGTCAAATCTCTGATTGATGGTTAGAATAATTGCAATACCAGATGAACTGCTCTGAGTTCCAGTAGGTTGAAATGGGAGGACTTCTCTGGCCTTCCCAGTGACTTCTTAATAAAAGATCCTGCAGGTGAGCCCTGTCTCAGCAGGAAAGCATCCATGACCATGGTGAGTTGGCGATAGCTGCCTGAATGGGGCCACCTCGAGGAGATTGTTAGTGGATGCCCACCAAAGCAGCTCTTTGAAGACCTTTGGGCAGACCCAGAAAATGTCTGTCGTGTCCAGGTTACCCAGGGTTACTGGCTCCTCGGGTACCACGACTAAAAAGATGTAGGGTGCCATGAGTCCTGGCATCCTCAAGAAAACCTCAGCTAGGAATCTCCCATTGGGATGAAATAGAGTCACTGTGCTCTGGATGCTTGTCACACGCTGGCGGGCAGGTTAAGCCATGCCTCGCGCCAAACGCAGCACTGCCATTTAAACTGTGTTTGGAGGTCAGAAAGGACTTCTTTCAATGGATGGAGCAACCTAACTTATGAAAGAGTAGTGTACTTTGTACTATAATATTAGCACAAATAACATAACATAAGAACTCTATTTACAGTACATTGCACTCACCCTTACTTCTTCCACATATTTGTTTTCATCAACTGGCTTAAAGATAATGACCATTAAACATCACACAAGCCACTGCTGTCTTTAATACCTGCACTCTTCCACGCCATGCTATTATCTGAACTGTATCATATCCTTGTATTATATCTCTGTACACATGTAAATATGTAACCTCTTAAGTTGTAAATACCTATGCACCCTGTTTTTATTACTGTATTAGACCTATGTACTATTGTAAACTTGTAACTTCAAAGCTGAAAACTTTCTTGTACCCTGTGCCCTGATGCCTTCGGGTCTGGCGCGCATTACAAATAAATAAACAAACAAACACACTTAACGCTCATGCTCCCTCCATTCAAGGGATGTGTTCAGCCCCTCCCCCCTATATCAATGTGGAGATTACTAGAAGGGGGAGGGGAGTTCCTTGTTTTTTGTGAATCACTAACCAGACCTTTTTGCCTCCTTTCCTCTCTCCCTCTACCTCGGCTGTACCCCATCACCAGCTGCTGAAGAGGCCACCAAGCAAGTCCAGAGCACCATCGACACCGCCAGCACCAAAGCGCAGGATGCCATCAAGGACTTGGGGCAGAAGCTGTAAGCACCGTCCTGGAGCGAGGGGCACGGTGGACTGCCACCCTGTTCTCTCCCACCCTCTGCGGAGGAGTACCCCCAAAAGACAATTGTATTCTTCCCCTGTGGGCGTGTCTCCAGTGGGAAAGGGAGGGCGTGGAAATGAGGCCATTGTTTTCTAAATAAATCTTATACCCCAGTTTCCTGCCTTCTTCCGCCCTCCTGTCATGTAAAATGGATACCGTTTCGAAGTGCCTTACAATGAAGTATTATGCATGCACTCAGCCAAGGCCCGATGAAGGAGAGCAGCTGGGTTCAACTTGCACTTCTTGAAATGGCACATGGCACCAGGGAAAAGCGGGTTCAGCTGGGTCATGGCACAGGCTTTTCACCTGTTTCAATTTGACCCAAACAGTTTTGATTTTGCCTGGTTTGATTTAGTCAGAGGCAACACCTGCCCTATGGTCATCCGGTCTGAAGAAAGTTCTGCCCACGAAGCAATAGATTGGTTTCAGGCCTAAATAATAGATATATTTATCAGTGTATTTATTTATGTTCCTCATTTTGCTGACAATGGCGCTTTCTGTCACACAGGAAGCCATATTGTTTTCAGGTCACAGGTAAGCACTGCCCCGTTGAGACTTATATAGTGTTCAGTTTTGGAGAAAGGAGCAGTGTTTCTTTTGAAAGGGACCAACGGACAGAATGGAGGCCATTTTGTTTTCAGCTTCTGGAGAAAGTTTGGTTTAGGCGAGAAGATGATTTCCCCTGCAAGGGCAATTACTAGTTTGTTCTGCAAAAAGCTTTGTTCTGAGAGTGTTATCATTTCCCTGATAGAAAGCAATTCTGTGCTCTGGTCCACATACAGCTTTGTTTTCAAGATAGGGAACTCCTCCCAGATAAAGCAGTATTGTGTGGTATATGTGCGTTCAGGTGTGCGGTAAGCTTTGTTTTATGAGAGGGAACACCTCCCGAAAACAAGGCATATTATTTTGAAGTGTACAAGAAGCGCTGTTTTGAGCATGTGAATTTCTTTCACACACAGAGGCACCTCGAGACAGATTCTCAAAGATTTGGACTGCAACAAATGAGGCCACGCCTCTGATTCACACCTGCTACCTCATGCCTGATGCACAAAGTTTAAAACTGGAGGAAATGGGAAAATACCCCCAAGATCTTTGAGGTGCTCAAGTGCAAATGTGATTCACAAAGATTTGCTCAAGGGCTTCTCTGCGATGTTCCAGGCATTTCCACATGTGCTGCTGTTTTAGGCTTCGTGAATCCGCTGCAGGGAGGAAGGTTGAAATCTGAGAAGGCCGCGGCCTCTCCTTTTTTGCTCCAGGGCTAATTTATGTGAATGAGACCCACTGTGTTCAAGGCCTGCAGAAAGCTTTGTTCCTAGAGAGGCAACACTGGCCAAATGGAAGGTTTATTTTATTATATTGTATTTTATTTTTGCATTTATAGCCGTGCAGAAATACCCTCAGGCATCAAGGCGCTTGTTCCAGTAAGTGCAAAGTGATATTCTAAAAGTACAATACCACGCTTAGGGTTACAGTGTACGGGTGGGTCTTGAAAGCATACTCTGGCAGAGCCGCACCTCATGGTACGGGGGTGGGGTTCCTTCAGGTGTGCAGGTAAACATACATTACAAGATAGGTATGGGTGCAGAGTCTGGCAAAGCCACACATCATGGTGCGGGGGGGGTCTAGGTCAGGTGTGCAGGTATGCATAAATTAGAAGATAGGTATGGGTGCACAGTCGGGCAAAGCCACACCTCATGGTGTGGGGGCTACTTCAGGTGTGCAGGTAAGCATAAATTACAAGATAGGTATGGGTGCACAGTCTGGCAAAGCCACGCTTCATGGTACGGGGGCTACTTCAGGTATGCAGGTAAGCTTAAAAGACTTAGGGCCTCATGATAAGTTGGGTGGTATCCCAGCGGTAAATCTGCCGGGATACCACCCATCACAAATAGCGTTACCGCAACTCTGTCCTGCCCTATTAGCGCTAGATCCTGAGTTGTGGCAAGGCGGTAAGTCCCCATTTGTATTAGGTCCATTGGATCCAATGGGGGCGTTTACAGCCTAATTAGCATAGTGCTAATAGCGCCACGCTAATTGCGCTGAAAATGGGCAGAAAGTTGACAGATTTACCTACAACTTTCAGCTGGAAGTAAATCTGGATGATTTTTCGTCCAACTCATAGTTACATGCAGCAGTAATTTGGCAGTAACAGCGTTACCACCATATTTTAACTGCTCCGCCCCATTTATGATGAGGACCTAAGTTGGTAACGGTGCACAATCTGGCAAAGCCTCCACTCCTCCAGTAACAACTCGTCCAGTAACATTGCTTGAGGATTAGCAGAGGTATCATTATGGATTGTGAGCAAGCGTAGCATAGAGTGATGTGAAATGACATTTTCATTGCAAGCTAAGGGCTCCATAAAGAGGATGGCGAGCAGGCATAGTGTAGTATAGTAGGGTAGGCACAGGTAGGTGGGGGAGCAGTCAAGGTAAAGTGTTATATGCAGGCAGGGCTAGGGGCTACCCCAGCAGAATGTGCCATGAGAGATGAGAGACGGAGATCATGCGGGCAGATGCAGATATACATTAGGTGTTACAGTTGCAAGGAAGGCAGATGCATGGAGAACATACAATGAATAGATTGTATGGTAGCAAAGACGCACCCGCAGGCTGGGGCTGTGTCAACTGTGAGAGGCAAAAATCTGGCATATCCAGGAAAAGGTTGTGCATACACAAAAAGCACTTTTATGAATTGTTAGTGATTGGGGTATAGTTCCACATGGGGCTTTAGCAGGGGAACGAAAGGCATCTATCTGGCCAGTACAGCACAGTTAAGAGAGGAGAGCAAGTTAGGCGTGCTTGCAGGCCACTGCGCTTACCTGCGAGACTCAAATCTGGGTAGGACGATGAGCACCGGCAGGAAGCGAGGGGCTGGAGGCATGGATAGGTATAACACTTGGACTCTTTCTGAATGTCCACTATACAAATTAGTGGGGACAATCACATGTTTATATCCAAGAGATTGAGCAGGGCAAGGGAAAACATAGAGACACACCATTGTCTGTCCTGTCCCCGGATAGACTGTCCCCCTCCAGGACCTGCGACCCCAGAAACCAGTGCCACCCACATTGTGGACCCCCTCAAACCAGTGATCTGGTACAAAATGAGTACAATGTCAGAGCCACGACAGCAATGGCTCTATTGCTACAACAGAAGATATGTAAGGTAGCGCCACCATCCAGTTCAACCCTCATCTGATTGTGGTGCAGGTGTTGTTTTGAGGAGCTCTTTTGCTTTCTCTGCGTCCTAAAATATATTCTCTTTTTCTTTCAACGTTACCTTGAGTTTGGCCGGGAGCAAAATACCTGCTTTGACCGTCTGGCTTGAAAAGTCTTCTTTAGGTCGTTCAGCACTTTCTTTCTCTTTTCTTTCCCCGCTGCATGGTCCGGGAAGAACAGAATACGTTTATGTGGTATTCGAGTTTCTCTTTTTCTCTGGCTGCTCAGGATCTGCTGCTTCAAAAAGTTTAATAATAATAAGCGTCAGACCGATTTCAGAGCTCCGCAATTTGTTATGCTGAAGCTGCTTAATTCTGTAGCACTTCTCAATGTATATGGGATCCTCTTCTGTGTCAAGGCCCAGTACCTCCAGGAGTCAGGTAGACACAAACGCAATCGGGTCTTCACCTTCAGTGCCAACCGGGAGGCCTAGTAGCCTAACTTGCTTTGCCCAGATCACATTTTCTAGATATTCTACCCTCAGGTCCAGCACCAGGGTTCAGCGTCGCAGGCCCTCCATTTCGTTGCCGTGGTGCTTCACTTCTGGGATCAACTGAGCACATTGCTTATCCATTTCAGAGGTCTTCTGCTCCAGGGTTGATGTTCGGGTTTCCAACTGGCCACCTTCTCTTTTAGGCGATCGAATTTGCTTTTGTGTCTAGAAACAGTTTTATCAATTTGGGGTTGTTTTACCGAAGCAGAAATGTTCGAGGGAGAAAACACAATTATTTTTTCAAAATAATCTTTGGTCTTTTCTCCCCTGAACATTACTGAGTTACCCAAACCCCTACCCACACCCCCACCCACACACCTACCCACACCCCAACATACCCCTACCCCGACCCACCTACCTTGCATTCCGTCTCGCTCTGGTCCCTGCAAAGCCTGTTCCCTTTCACTTCCGTGATCGGGATCGGCGCCGCAGGGTCATTTTCCTTTTTTTTTTCTTTTGTCAGGTCAGCTGCGGAGGTGTCCCCCGCTCACTATACTGGAAAGTATAGTAAGCGGGGGTTGCGGGGAACACCCCTGTAACCCTTGCAGCCTTTTTTATTTTTTGGATGGCTGTGGGGGACACCCTTGTAACCCTCGCTCACAATATAGTGAGCAAGGGTGCGGGTGACACCCCCACAGTCCCCAGCTGAGTGATTTGGTAGAACATTTTGGCTGTTGGATTTTTCGAACGGCCGCAATTCGGCCAAATCACGCATTCAATATTTTTATTCGGCCATTTTGGCTGAAACCGTTTTATCAATGCAGCCCAGCACCGACACAAGGGTATCCTGGGATGACGAGGAAGCCCTGGAGGAGTTTGCCAAGGTTGTTTGCTTACTTGTTGCACCATGTGGCGTAAAGAAATCCTCATCAGGCTCTTGGCCTTTTTTTTGCCTTTTCCCCACGCCCCACGAGCATATCATACCCTAAGATCCAGTCGAAACCAACACCTTGCACCTTTCAAAAATGCTGTTCCGCTCTTGTTCTCTCCCCTTCGCTCCAAGCAGGTTGCACTGTCCTCATGCCTCTCTGCCCATAACATCTTAGTATAAACAATGATGGCATTAATGTCACTCTGTGGTATTGCATTGCGACCCCCAAGCTCTTCAGCTCTCTGTCACTGTTAGGGTGCCTCCTGGCAGCCCTGATGATCCTCTAAGTATGCCCGCAGGCACCAGCCCTGTATCTGAGGTTGAGTCCCCTTTTTGAGAATTGCAGTATGTACAAAGATCGTGGCTAAATTCTTTCTCTAAGGGGCACCTTTAATAAAAGGGGTGGGAAAATGGCACTCTGACCCTGCTCTAAGAGGAATTTACCTCCTTAAACCAAAACCGAAGGATCTATTTGTGTCAGAATGTGTTATGTTGTTATCTTATAGTGCATTTGTATAGCGCCTTATGTACTATTGGTATGA
Organism: Ambystoma mexicanum; assembly: GCF_040938575.1. Taxonomy (NCBI): domain Eukaryota; kingdom Metazoa; phylum Chordata; class Amphibia; order Caudata; family Ambystomatidae; genus Ambystoma; species Ambystoma mexicanum. The sequence goes on from NC_090925.1 coordinate 682,173,164, forward strand.
TCTCAAAGCGTTGTGGGTTGAACACCCTCGGGGACCATGGTACGTTTCAGTTGAGAGACTAATTTAGCATATAGTGCTTGGGTGCACTTGGTATGTGTGCAGCCGGTGTGGATTGCGCGTGTTGGCTGCGTTCTAGCGCTAAGTGTAGTGCGGTGGATGTGAGAGATCAGTGTTCAGAGCGCAGCATGGCAGGTGGAACCCGAGTCTGCATTCTGGCAGCCGTGGGGCATGTGCAACAGATTATGTGTGCTGCTAGGCTGATTTGTTTGCGGGGTATAGCTGCGTTCTACCAGGTTGTTGAGGTGTTATATGAGTGATGTAGGTATATGTGCAGCTAGGCCGAAATGATTCAGGTGTTTAGCTGCGTTCAAATGTTTGATAGTGTACCGTGGAGGGGGAGCATAATGGTAGGAATGAATGTATGCCGTTACCGGTGGGTGGCATCATTATATGGGATGGTTACGGAGCTCAGTGCTCTGGGATAATCTGCATTGGGGGTTGGTGGTAATGGATTTCACTCTGGAGATTGGGCCTCAGGGGGGCCTATTTCCAGGCCCCATGTAGAATTTTAGGCTGGATTGGTGAGTGCTTTGTGGATTATATATGATCTCATGGAAGCATTTGGTCAAGCATAGTTGCTTCTGTCATGCCGGTACACGGTTGTTAGTTATTATTCCTGGGAAGTGGTTGCCTCTATTGATACTATAGCTCCAACAATAGATCGTAATAACCCGTGGAAAAGGTTGCTTAACTGGGACATGCCCTTTGGTCTTTTCAAAATGATTATCTTCCTGCATGAAAAAACAAGGGTAAAGGTTAGATTGGATCAGCATGGCAGGACTACTTCATGGATTCATACTTCGAAAGGCCTCAAACAAGGCTGTATTTTAGCCCCCATGCTTCTCAATCTATACCTTTTGGGCCTGGGTGACACACTCAATAACACCTCTGCTATCTCGCCTAAATCATGCTCTACTTCCATACAGTGGCTAGGTTACGCGGATGACCTTGTTATTTTAGATCTTACTCCCAGGGGTCTACAATCAACCCTAAGTAAATTGAAAGCATATTCAGACCTTAACTCACTGGTCGTGAACATCTCAAATACCAAAATCATGGTCTTTGACCCTGTTGGTAAAAAGTCTAAACAGGTGAAATGGTAGATGGGTGGGGCTTTATTGGAAGTGATTTCTTCATATAAATATCTGGCCATTTTGCTAGACAGCAAACCCATTGGTGTTGCTCATTTAGATCAAGTCAGATTGAAGACTCGTATGACAATGGGTTGTCTTCACTCTTTTGCTCATAAGGGTGGGGTTTTTTCGATTGGTTCGCTGATTCAGCTTTATCAGGCCAAATTGGTATTGGCTATACTTTATGGAGCTGAAACCTGGGCTTTGGCAAATCCCAATGAGATGTTCAAATTAGAATTCTCGATGTCCAAAACAAAACTCTCATGTGTCCAAAGTTCTATTGTAACCCACACATATAAACTAAATTCTAAGGTGAAATTGGAAATGTCTTTAACCTTGGGTGGTTTAGAAAGTGTTCATAAAGGAAGAATAAATGGTTCCAACCCAAAGGTTCTTCGAGGATAAAGGTCCTTGCTCTAGAGGATGGTTCCCTCTTCCTATTTTCCTCTTTACTCTTGGATGTTCAGAAACAACAGTGCCTTGTATCTTTCTTGGCCCACAACAACACTGACATGTTTGGCTTTGTAATTCTGTCTCCTTCAGGATTGCTGGTGCACTTTTCTGCCAGGGTTTTGCTCATTCTCTCCTGGTAAACACACTGCTTTTCTTCGTCCTGATAATTCTTCTCAGGACCTCTTGTATACCCTCACTTGTAATTGCCTAGTATACTGTCCTGCCAGTGCTTTGTGTTCACAGACTTGTAATTGCCTGGCATACTCCTCTGCCAGGACTGCTGTTCATACTGGATCTCTGCCTGGTCCCAAAGTTGCACATATAATTTGTTGGATAATGTATCTTCTTCATATATTATTCTGTTCGGGTTTCCCATGTAGTTTCACTGCATACATTAACATATTTGCATACGTTTTGTTCATAATTCAATCCCCCCTTTTACAATAAGTATTTTTTCTTTTTCTGTGTTGCTTTGTTCATAATTATCCCCAGTGTCCCCACTGTCTCCGTGTAGACTCACCGGCTCTTGTTGGCGTTCCTGGATTCTCCCACGGTCAGCTGGTGAAGGTACTCCGCCTGATCCTTCTTGCGACCACTTTCTCTGCGCTTTCCCAGATCTTTAATTGGCATGTGCATGCTTATTTTACCTATTTGTTTCACTTGTACATACATTTGGTCCAATGTTTCTAAATTGTAAACTGGTATTTCCTCATCTCTATTGCACAAATATCCCTTTTTTGTTGTAACTCTCTAATGTTGGGAGGCATATTTCTGTTGCTACTGACTGAGGCCTTTTGGTTAAAAATATGTGTTTGAAAAACCCTCAATCTATTGGATAGCCACATTCTTTGGTAACATTTGTCACTTGTACCAAATTCAAAGGGACTCATTTTGGCAATATGAGAAAGTTGGAGGTCAGGAATTGTAACCTATGCTTTGATATTGCAAGCACTTCTCTGCAGCAGGCGCACTACCCACTCAGCTATTTTACTCAGCGGTTGGAACTTGCTGGTATCTCTGCAGCAGTCATATTAATCCACTTGATTTAATACCTGGATTGGGAATTAGTGGGATTGGAACCTGTAACTTTCAGATTACCCAAACAGGCCCCCATGAAATTATTAAAGCCCTCAAGAAAATAAAATGTTTCAATAGTGACTTTGTATACTACTGTTCCAGCTCAATCATTTGAAACTGCAAACTACAGGGGAGACCAGAGACATCTCATTGCTCATTTAAAATATTGAGGGTTTTGCTTCAGCTCACCCCTCTCCAGCACATGAAGGACGAGGCTTTGTTGACACTTTCACACCTCTGCTCTGCCTGCACTCAATCAGAAAAGTGACAAACATGACATTTCCAGCACTCAGTCCAGCAGTACTTAATTTATTTTGTAGGGGAAACTATTCAACTTCGAGTGATAATTAAACATTCTCTCGGAGATGCATGCCTCATTTTCAGCCATAATTTGGCCAAATACCTACTCAAAACCAAATTTCAATAGACCCTTAATTTAGAAGCAGGCGTTAGCCCACCGTTGGTGACGTTGCGCTGGTGTGCAACCAAATAATGTTATACTTGTGTGTACCATGAGAAGCTTGCAGTGATGGAGAATGCGGGAAACTTGCATATGTTGACAGAGTGAAGATCTTGCACACCGGCCGGCACTTTGCAAAGCGTATAACCGTGTGGCAAAGCGAATAGCTCACTCTGATTGGGAGTTGGAGAATCTCAGATTGTGGTTTTAAAAATGTGCACCAATGTGCATTGGAAGAAGTTTGAATTGGGGTCAGTGTGAGAACCCGTCACTTGTGGGCAGTGTGTGCAACTTCCTCTGGTGGGAAAACCAGCACAGACATTGGTAATGGCACTAAGAGTCCACCAAAATGACAGAGGTTCAGCTATACAAGACCATTTTAAATTACATCACATTGTTAGCTAAATCAGGCCCTGGTGCTCTTTCAAAAACACCAACATAGTAGCATTCCATTCCAGAGTATTTTCTACATCTTTTTATTGATTGGGAGGAGTGAGGGTTGCATCTGGGTTCTGACCTTTCCTTCGTTATTATAATGCCATGTCTGTTCCCTGTCTTTCCAAAGATGATGGGCAATTCCCCTTCCCCTCACTAGAGAGAACAGACAATATTGTTCCATTTCTCACTGGTCTGATGCTCTTTCAATGCATCACCCACAATGTACAAGACTGTCACTTTTCTGTTGGCCATTGCTCATTGTTTGTGCTGCCCCAAGCACGCCCCCACAGTCCCAACTTGGAATCGGGTGCAGTGGAAGGCTGCACACACTGCCGCCACTGGGCAGACTCCATCTGCAGTGTAGATCTCCTTGCTGCGCCCAACTCAAAATCATCCCTGAGTCTTGCACTCTGGTGCCCAGGGTATAAGGCACAACAGCGACACTGAGCAAGATGGCGGCCGTGCTGATGGAAAATGGAAGAAAGAGCCAAGAGACCATTTATTTTACTGTACATACAGAGTTCATTTTATTGTAGGAACGTGTACGGGAGGGACCTCTGGTGGCGAACCAGAGAATTCGTACGCGCTCACTCGGAACTATTTCACACCACATTCAGAAAGAGACGTGGGAATAGGGCGTGGAGGGGGCGGGGGGTTTCACATTTTAATCAGTTTCTGAAAGTGGCTTGTAACAGGTACACATAAATTCTGTATGTTGAACAGCAACCTTTTTCTCCCCGTCACAGAACAATCACAAATAATTTCACCATTGATGTAAAAAAAGAAGAAAAAAACAAAAAATGACAACATGTGAAATACATTTAAAAAAATTCACACCACATGATTTGTTTGTTTCACGGACATTCACACATGAGCCGTCTCCAGCTCTTCAATTGCTTTTTTTTTGTGAATTGTTATTTTATTTGGATTCATTTTAGTATTTTTTTTTGGTATTTTTCTTGTGTCGATATATATTCCCCATTTAAAAAAAAAAACGGTGACAACATGCTTTGCTCTCTACGGCGACCTGAGGAAGGGAATGTAGAAAAGAAATAGTCACAACACTTCCCCTAACCTCCCCTCCCTGGAGGGAGCTTGTTTCACTGGGAGGGAAACAGTGACAAAAAAGCTCGGCCCGGGTAGGGTGCTGAGGCGATGAGGGGGATACACAATGCACAATAAATATGAACAGTTTTTTTGTACAAATTCTTTTGACACCATCCTATTTGTCTTAAAATGCTAAAGAGTACCGTACGTTAAAACATGACGACACATGTAGGAACCTATAATATACTAGAGGAAGAACTGTGTTTCTTTATGGAGATAAGGGTGGGTCTGTGGGTCTCCGTAGGGCCATGGAAGGAGATCATTAGAAGGCAGGGGATATCGTGAGGTCCATTTGAGGGGGTAGGTGATTATTTGGGTAGTAGGCATTTTGGGGTCCTTCTGGTGGGGATGATAGGAGGAAATTTAGGGGAGAGGTATGAGGAGGTCCTTGGTGGTGAGGGGTCTTTTGGAGGAGAGGTTTGCATGGAGAATGAGGGGTGATGCAGAAGGTGGTGGCACCGGGAGGGCGATCCATTTCTCGGTTGATTCTTGTGCTGCTCCTGCTGCTGGTAGAGGTGGCTCCGGAGTCGGGCTCCAGGGCCCTGTTATGCTTCTGGCTCGTAGTCCCGATAGTCCTCCTAAACCCAGCAGTGAGGGAGGAAAAGGGAGACGAGGAAAAGGGAGACAAGAAAAGATAGATAGTGGGTTAAAAGTTACATAGCCCACAACAGTACACCGCACAAGCCCCCCACACATTTTTGCAATTTTTCTTTTATATGTGATCAGCAAAATGCAAAATCCAGACTATGGAGATGAGGCTGGCCTTTTTGGTGCACAATTAATGACGTGAGAGACCTGTGGGCATAACATCTAACAATTCTGTAGAATTACCTCTCTAGAGCTTAGACTTCATGGGCAGTGGAAGCTGCCGAGCCGTTTACAAGGGCCTAACTGGACTCCATTATCCTCACCTAATATTCAAAACGTACACACACCCCAGACTCAGCTCTTTGGATAATATCTGCAACATTCATTGGCCCTCATTACGACCCTGGCGGAAAGGGGTTTACGCCGGCGTAAACCATGGCGCCCCTTTCCGCCTGAGTACGAGTTCCCGTAGCGCCATGGTGATTTTTACGCCTGCTTTTTGCAGGCGGTAAAATCCATGGCGCTAAGGGACCTTGTTGTTAATTACGCCACCGTAATTTACGGTGGCGTAATTAACGCCTTCCCCACTCCCATTATACCCTATGGGGCAAAAATGGGAATGGGGAAGGGTAAATGGGGATTGGGGACTTACCGCCCCGCCAAGGTCGGAATGGGGCGGTAAGTCCGCCAACCACCATGGCGGAGTTGGCAGCTTAGCGCCATGGACCATGGTGCAAATAGCACCATGGATCTCCGCCAAGGTCGTAATGAGGGCCATTGACTCCTGTTAGATATCACATGTTTTCTGGTATTGAATAACCAGGAGTCATTATAAAGCTGATTGTTCCCACAAGGAAGTAATTGCTGTCATAGATTTTTCCTTGCATTTGAAAGGCTGTCAATTCTAAACTCAACAGGTGAGTGGTCATGGGAACCATTGTCTAAAAAGTCTGGAAAGCCACGGCTTGCAGAACCCTGCTTCTAGATTTCTACCCATAGCTTTAGAAACAGCTTTATAATTATATGTACTTTTTGGGGGAACTACTTCTTTTCTTCTGTGAATACAGGAGCTGTTACTACCAGGAGACCTTCATAGTTCAAATCCTTATATAGTTCAGTGATATCAGCAGCATCTGCCCCATTGGCAGGGTCGCATGCATTGAAGTATTGCTATTGACCCAGGCACATCTAAACATAATATCGAGTTAGGGAGACTCTGAGAACCGCAGGAGAGATGCATACTAGGAAAGGTAGCAAGGATGACCCTTTTAGAAATGGCGACACCTCCTACAGTGCAAGTGTCTTCCCCCACACAAATGGTATCTGATAATACTGCTCCTTGAATTGGGTATTGGATGTATTGATACTAATCACTGTGCAATCCACTCTGTTTCTTCCGGATGTCCAAAGTAAATTTGCATGAATACATTTTATGTCCATTTTCGTGGACATTGTTTGCCTATTTGCATTAATATTTATTTGAAGAATAAGGACGTCAATTTCGATCAGAAACGACTTTCAATAAAATATTTACAGATGGTATGTTGACATACCGCGCATTGTTACCATTAGCATGGTCTCCAGGCACTCGCGTGGCTCTGTGAGAAAAAAGGGTTGATGCTTGCAGAACCAGGAGAAACTGGCATCTGTGCGTGTCGGCTTTCTATGTGAGTTTTGATTGTGTGCACTGGCTTGTTCAATCCAGGGGGTAAGGCCAAGTGTCTGGGATTGTTTGTTGTATGCAAATGTTTGTTATGTTGGATGTGTGTTTTGTGTGGCCCTTAGAGCGTGTGTGGTACTTGGGAGGTATGCGGGAGGACAGCAGGGGAAGCGGTGGCTAGAACATTGGCTACCCTCAAAGTTCTCCTAACTGTACTGCATTGGCTACCTTCACAATTCTTCTAAGTGTAATTCATTAGCTACCCTCCAAATTTTTCTAAGTGCCATGCATTGGCTACCCTCAAATTCATCTAAGTGCAATACATTGTCTACCCTCAAGATTCTTCTACGTGCAATACATTTGCTACTATAGATGGCAGAGGAACTCCCACTCACAGCTACAATAACACAAAGATCAGAATAAGTGGTGACCTTGTTCATGAGAGTTAAAAAAGTGGGACATATACTTTAAACTAAAGTGGAGTACTATATAGATATAAATTACATTATTAAACATCTATGATGGGAGTGGTGGGGTCAGCTAGGGAGGCTTAAGCCCACCAATCTGGGATGCAATCCGATCCCAGCCTATTTGGTTAAGCAGCATGCAAACGCACCTGATGCGGCTATACAAACAGTGATAAATGCTTTATTGTCACAGGGCTGTGTTCCCCTGAACCTAAAAAAATCATAGCTCACACTGCTTTTAAAAAAAAAAAAACGGGCATTGGACCACAAAACTCTATTGAACTACGACTTTGAGATTCTAATTTCCAGGCTGTCTTCAGCGATGCAGGTATCAGACAAAACTTTGAAAAGGTTTGTGTCCTTTCTGACTAACCGCATCCAGCAGGTGAAAATGGGGGCTTACCTCTCCAACGCTCTACCTGTGGAATGCAGGGTGCCGCAAGAATCTTCACTGTCACTGCTTTAACATTTATATCCGTACATTGTTGAATATTTTTTATGAATTTGATCTGTTTTATCACTCATATGCTGATGATACCCAAATATATGTACGGCTTAAGCAACCGTGGGAGGCAATAGATCGAGTTCTGTCCTGTGCCAACAAAATTTAAAACTGAATGTTGGAAAACAAACTTCAGTTAAATCCATCAAAGACAGAGGTCATTGTGATCGGCTCTAAGAGAAGGGTAATAAACACTATCCAATGTATTCCATGTCATTCGCTGTTTGGTGTTCCTACTGAATTTTTGGATGCAGTAAAAAACCTGGCTTGTATTTGGCAGTCGAGTATGGGTTGCAATCCTCAGGTTAGCCAGACGGTTAAATCAGTATATTATCAACTCAGACTCATAAAGCCTGTTTTGTCCCTCGTTGCCCGAAAGGACCGCTCAGCGGTAATAGGTATACTCACTGATTCAAAATTAGACTACTGCAATGCCCTTCTTATGGGTGCCCAAAAATATCAAATTAAGAGACTGCAGGTTGCTCAGGATTCTGCCATTAGGCTGATCTTCTCGCTGCCTAGAAAGGCAACTTTCGCAATATCGGAAGAGCCTTCATTGGCTCCGTGTACAGCAGAGAATTCTGTTCAAAGTCTTATGCCTGGTCTGTAAAAGCATCCATGGTCTTGCACTAGATTACCTGACACAAAACTTCAAATGTACTGCCCGCAACGACAACTTCGATCCAGACCAACACCTTTTAACAGTTCCATTTCTGAGAACAACCACTTGGGGAGACAGAAGCTTCTCTTCCTTTGGACCTCGGTCATGGAACTCATATGCTGGAACTTCGATGGATTGATTCATCGACTATCTTTAGGAAGCCGTTAAAAACGTATCTCTATGTAAAAGTGTACCTTTAACTCGGTAAGCCCACGAGATAGCGCTGTGCAGTTCATTTGAATTGGTATTTCTACATCAGCGCCTTGATGCAGTCTGCTTGGTCCCTACCTGGTATGCGCTTACAAATACATACATCAAATCAATCAAATCATTGTGTTTAAGTGTAAGGGATGGAAATAGGTTTGGGACATAAGACAGTGGACTAGTTTATTTTGAGGGACATTCTGACATCTTCCTTAGTTTTTATTTGAGGCATGGAAACCCCTCTTACTTATAGGGACAGTTGGGGTCTTTATCCTTTCTTTCAAGTTCAATAAAAGTTTATGCCAACAAGCATGCCAACTGTGTGTCCCCAATCTACTTCTACACCCTTACAAGTGTTGGGCATCAGAAAGAAAGTTGGACACATGCATGAGTGAAGTCTCAGAGAAGTGTTTGCTACAGGATCTCCAAACCCATAATCCTCAAAATGCTTAGTAATCTGGTTGGAACTGGACAATAGTTTGCTTGGGTCAACAGAGGATTTCTTCAATAGTGGGAAGACAGTTGCAGGTATGAAGGCAGCAGGGAAGAATACAGAAGAGAGTGGGGTTAACGAGTTAAGCAATATAAGGGCAAGCGATTGAGAGTAAGACAGTTTGGGGCAAAAGGGTCAAGAGGAGTGCAAGCTAAGTTGGCTTTGCGAAGGATGACTGCTAATTCAAAAGGAGAGGTATGGGAGAAGTAGACAAGAGTGCAAGAGGTAGGGAGCGAGGTGGTGGACAGAAGGAGGGTTGAGGAGGGAGAGAGGTGGCTGTAAGAGTGTCATGAAGTTTAGATATTTTAGAGGAAAAGTAGTGAGTAAAGTCATTAGCAGAAAGGGAGGAGGCAATGAATATTGGTTTGGAAGGTGTGACCAAAGTCTGGAGGGCAGATGAAAGTTTTTGGGGGTGATTCAAAAGGGTGTTTGTGAAAAAGGAGGATGGATGTGGCAGAGTTTAGTGTAGGGGTGAGGGCAGCAAGGGAATTTTTATAGGCTAGAAGTAGGATAGGAGTCAGAAAATCTGAAGTCAACTCTATAACAGGACAAAGATGGAATGGCTAGGATTAGCTGGTCCTGTGATCAGAGTTCCCGTATTGGCTGGCAAAGATGCAATTTTTTGGTCAAGTAAACCAGTGCCAGATTATTGCTTTAATACATCAGACAGAGAATCTTGAACTTAATCTTGTCCTCCACTGTTAGCCAGTGCAAAGACTGTCGTAACCCAGAAATAGGTGTGGGTTTCCTTAACCCAAACACACATCTGATGCCAGCGTTCTGATACTTTTGGAGTTGCTGAACTTGTTTTGCCGGGACACTGGCTAACATGCTGTTACAAAAGTTCAACTGCGAATTTGGCAGCACTCCCACAACTGTTGCATGGCCATTCACATGGACAAAAGGAAGCGCTTGTCTGAGCAGACACCGAGAATACAACATGGCCTGCACTTTGGCTCTGATTTGGCCTTCACAGCCCAAATCATTCTGCAATATGCAACCAAGATTCTTTAACTCAGCAACATTGGGGGCAGCAGGCATCTATTTTCTGTCAGAAGATGTTTTGGTCCAAACAAAGCGATCTCTGTCTTGTAGGAATTAAGTTGTAGAGTATTGGCAGACACCCAGCTGCCAATTTTATCAAAGAGATGGTTACCCCCATAAAGGACTCTTCCACATTGTCCAATCTAATGAACTCATGCGTGTCGTCTGCGTATGACTGAAAGCAGGCCATATGTTTCTGCAGTATATTCATTAGTGGCCGCAAGTAAAGATTGAGTAATAAAGGTGACAAGCAGGATCCCTGAGGGACCCCAAAATTCCTGCAAGATGGATTCTGACAAGAAACCTCCCAACCTCCCCTGTTGACATCCTGACAAAATAAAGAGGTGAACCATCTGATTGCATTAACTGAAACTTGCCCTACTTCCCTTAGTCACTTGATAAGGATGCCATGGTCCACCGTATCAAACGCAGCCCACAGGTCTAACATTACTAATGGGGAGAGTTGCCCTTGGTCTGCAACCCGTAGCAGTCCATCCCAAACTGCCATCAGGGCAGTTTCCGTACCAATTGTTGGGCGGAACCCAGATTGAAACAGGCCCAAAGGGCACTCCTTTTCAACAAACTCCTGCAGTTGGCTTGTAAACATTTTCTCCAGAATTGTTCCCAGTCATGGTAAGCCTGCCACCGGGCGGGAAATCTTCAGATTATCAGTGTCCAAATTAGCTTTTTTCAGCATGGAAGAGATTATCGATTTTTTAAAGTCAGATGGAACATTCCCTTGGTCCAATGATTTGTTTACAAAAAGAGTCATAAAAGGGGCAATGTCTGCTGCCAAACAGGTTGCACTCCATGCCGGTACATAGAAAGGAACATCATTTGTGGGTTTAAGTGCTTTTAATAGAGCTAAAACACTTTCTTCTGAAACAGATTTAAAATTGAAAGATATAGTGCTCGGGGTGGATTTCTCCTCCACCCGACACGCTAGACAACCCTGCGTCAGATCTTGCTCTGGCTTCAGTTGTCTATTTAAGGCGACCTTTGCCCGTATGCATTTAATTTTCTCCGGAAAAAAACAGGTGGTCAAGTAGTATCTAGCTTTTGCAGGAAGGGTTTTGCTGGACCAGGTGGCCTGAAGCCAAGTAGAATCTTTCGTTATCTCCTGGCGGAGGGCCATAGAACCGCATGTCCGGCCTGAATTTATTCCCCCCACCCCAGATCTTCAAGATGGGAGAGTTTCACACTTGATCTATACATTACTACAATTACTCCTCCTCTCTTCCTGGGTCGATTTGTGCATTGAATTACGTATCCTTCAGGGAGTAGGCAGTAGAACAGAGCATGGGGAGTTTTGTTAAACCATGTCTCTGTAACAAAAAGTATATCTAGCTGATATTCCTAAATTAGGTTAGGGACTTCAGTACTACGTGCAACCACTGATCTGGCATTTAATAGGGCCGCTTTTAACAAACTACCTGCTGCACCCTTAAAGTTATACGTAACAGAGCTTTATTTTGCCTCAATCCACAGTTTCAGCACTTTAGCAATTGCTCGAAGCGGAAGTGAACCAGTTATTCTAAGGTCTAAAAGGACGCTTCTTTCATACCTGGCCTATAAAATGTATAAAATGTGATAAAAGCGCTATCGCCTACAATAGTCAAGCTTTTAATCTTACGTGGGTCTGATCATGGCCATAAAGGACCCAGCTGCTCGCCGCAGAGGCCGCTAACAGGCCTAAACAGGTTCTGCGCTGACGTGGGCCAGATAAGGCCTGTGTCGCCAGAAATGTGAGAGCAACAAGTCTACAATTCTAGTATGCCTTGAGGACACATTGTAGGTGAAAACCCTGATGTTACCTTGCTAAGAACCCACGTTGCCTTCTGCACTGTGGACCCATCTGCTCTTTCCCTGCAATAGGAAATACGTGGTGGCAATTAGGACCCAACTCATTGTCCTCATCTAGGTTTCAAATCTTACTTAAACCAAACTCAGAACTCTGGATAATATATGTGACATTCAATGACTCTTGATGAGTGCCATAGGTTTTCTGGTACTGAACAACCATTTAGCCCAATGTTGCCCATGAGAGGGCAATTTTTAGCTCTGATTGTTCCCCGTATTTTAATAGCTGTAACTTCTAAACCAACAGGGGAAATGGTTCTAGTTTTCTTTCTATGATACATTTCTCCAGTGTGCTAATTTTAAAGTGATTCAAAAAGCAATTTATTTGAAATTAAATACATCTGACTGGAAAAACTCCATCAATGAATTGACAACTGTGTTATATTGTTTCTCGTTACCAACAAACTACCTCCTGTAGAGTTTGGTCTTGCCGTTTACCCATTGCTACCAAAAGAAAAACCTAGGATGCTTGGGAGTCCTGTTTTGCTCTATCGTTGACATACAATAGTTGGTCTGCGGAAGAGCTTGCACAGTTCGACCTGTGGGACTACTGGGATCTCCCTGGTCGCTACTAACTTTGAAAACTAACAGCGAGTGGCTCACACAATATCAAGCCCAACATGCTGCACGGACTGGATTTGGGATATGATTTTCCAAGTTCTAGTCCTATCTTAGTCTGTGACGTGTTGTTATTCAAGTAAATCATGGCTATGCCACTGTGAGTCAACTACTCATGAATCTATATTTGGAGACATTAAATTCTACCTCGATATTAAAATCTGTATCAACCCATATTGAAATTCACTCTCCCTAGGCACCACGCATCGCTCCCATCATTGTGAAATCTGGATTGTCATTGTTGCCCTGGCCATCGCAGCCTTCAAAGCAACATGGCTCAGCGGCCTTGGATGTCAGGACAACCTTGGCAGCAAGAGGACATTTTGGTGATCATGGGGGCATGGTGTGCATTGTTCTTCACAAGTCACAGTGTTCTGGGTTGATGAGGTCAGCTTGTCAACTTGGTGGTGTGAAGATTAACAGTCATTCCCCTTTTGTTTCTGACTGGCCAATAGAGGCCTCCATTGATGCTGCAATTGATTGAGAAGTAGCCTATCCTAAGATGTCCACCACCTTGATCGGTTTCCTTTTTTTTGGTACCAGTCTGAGGCAGTCGCCTATCATCTTCTTCCTGTCATATTTCCTGGTGCCGTATAAAAGTAGCTGGTGAGAGGATGGAAGTGTGTTCAATCATTCCTCTCTTGCTTGGTTGCTGCCAGATTCCTCATCGCATTGGCCCGTCTTTGTCCTTCACCTATGCTGGACTTTGGTGCAGTCCATGATCCTGTTTCTTTTTTAAGCCTATTCCCCTATACCCCAAGAGGAGATCTGCCTCTGTGAGCCGTCTATATTCTTAAAGTGTATATACAGACATACTGTGGCATTCAATATGGGATCAGGGAAAGGAACCCTCTACTTCCAGATCAAGAAGAAATAAAGGCACTGCGACTTCGACCGATGGAATCCTGAGAAAAACTCACTCAATGAGTGATCAACACAGCAATCAATTTTGCTATCGACCTGGCTAAAAGAGGCCTTTTTTGTTTTTTTTGGGGTGGTGGGGAAGCTGGAATATGGAAGAAGAAGTCTAAAGACCGAGCCACATTCTCCCAATATTGTAAGGCAAGAGTGGTTGGTGACTGTCGTCCTAGAAATGGCACCAGCATGTTCCATAGAGACGACCGGTTGTTAGGTGCAAGTTATTGTGGAACTTCAGTGCAAGCACCAGATCACCTTTCCGTTCCAAGATGTTTGTTCATTGGTTGACTGCTGCGGAAAGGCAGCAGCTTGGTGCAGATTGGTTATAGAGCACAGTAGACGTTCCGAATCTATGCCTAGCGTATAAATGAAGTGAGTGCCCTTTGCTTGGGTCACAGAAGGCCTTTGGTTAGGCCTTGACCTCTTGTGAGATGTAAACAATTGTGTGTGAGCTTAGTTACTCTCAATTCCTTACACTGAAGTGAGACAGTGTAAAAGTATTGCACATGCTGAATGAGTGGGGGAGTGCAAGCGCAGAGCCAAGAAGCTGATGCTTGTCGGTACTGCTGTATCGGGTTCTGTGAAAGGGGAAAGCTAGGGCCCCACACCTTTGCTTTCGAATATGGATAACTAGTGTGAAAGCCTGTGTACACAGGCCGAAGTGCGTAAGGAGAGAACTGCATCGGACAAACATACATCTGGCCTTATATATTGCCTAAGACAAGAGCTTATTTCCTAAGGCAACAACCCCCTCTAGTCATGGCAAGAGGTGAAGCAGGCTAGCTCTACTGCACATGATTGAATCGGATAAACATACATCTGGCCTTTTATTATATTGTATGATAACTACCATTGGGCAATGCTCCTGAGCACCCGGCCAGGTACGGAAAGTGATTACTGTGTGGAGAGACTTCCCTTTTCCCTTTCTTCCGAAGTGCTCGTTCCACTGTGTCAAGCAGCTGATACAGGAGTGTCTAAGGCAGAGGTCTTCAGCCGCATCCCAGGGGGGCGCCAGAGCCCAGCATGAAATGTGTAAAAACAAAATGTAAAAAAAAGAAAGTTTTTTTTTCCCGCTTGGAGGAAATGGGAAGGGGAGGCTCACATGGTCAGACTGGACCATAAAACGGTCTTAGGCAACAATGAAAAAAGGGCCAGCAGTTGCAAACGGATATTCAGTCCTTTAGTCACAGGCTGTTTGATTAGTACCCAAGGGGTTGTTTTTTGTTGAAATGTAAACAAATTGTGATATTTAAAGAATATTTATTCAGCAACAATGGTCAAAACTACTAGCTGCATAGTGAAGTAACTCCTCAAACTGGCCCACATTGGCCAAAAAAGTGGCCCATTTTGACTGGCCTACACTAGCATTTTGCATTTTTGGTACGGTCATCGCCCTATTGCCCTATAGACCAGTCTAAACCTGCCAGCTCATCCATAATGGGTGAGGGTGCGTCCGCCCACTGGCCACCTCACCCATTATGGAGGAGCCGAGGAGCCAGCCCAGTGAAATACTGAGTACTCCCTCAGCTGCTTTTTCCAGCTGAGGGAGTGCTCCTGGGCTGGCTGAACTGTCAAAGGGAAACACTGTTTGCCTTTGACAGTTCAGTTCCCCAGCCGCACATGATCACTGAACCATGCAACGCTGGCAGTGTTTTGCTTCGCCAGCCTTGCATAGCTCATTGGAAATGTGGCTGGGGCACTGCATGCATGTATGTGCTAGGGTGTGCTCCTGCGCCTCCTCGCACATACGGGCAGAGCAACCTAGAGCGGGACATTTTAGCAACCACACGCAGGCCCCTTCAGAAGGTACGTTTGTGGCGATTTATTTTTTATTTAAATGTGTATGGATGTGTGTATGCTTGTGTTATGGGACTGTGGTGGGAGCAGGATGGGCGGCAGCACTGGGATAGTGGTGGGAGGAGGGTGGGGAGAGCCATGGGTCTGTACTGGGAGTAGGGTGCGGTGACTGCACGCAAATGTTCATAGCGATTTCTACATTCTGTCCATCTGGCACTTTAGGGGGGGGCCGGCCTGCCCAAACTTTGCTCAGGGGGGGCCCAGGCCAAAAAAGTTTGAAGACCACTGGTCTAAGGGGTAGAAGTCAGACCCTTGACAGCAGAAGCTGCAGTTCCTTTGCTCCACGCTATGGGGAAAGCTACTAAAGAGACCAGTGATGACTGAACGTTACATTGGTGTGAAATCCTTTGTATTGGAGTGGTCAGTGTCTTAAATAAGGACGTTTTTGAAAGTCTCTCAGTACTGGGAAGTCCACTTAAAGTAAAACGATAAATACTACATATCGGGCTGAATGAAAACTAAACCTTAAGCTAAACCAATGCCCACTGAATACTGAACAGCATGACAACTTAACAATTAAAGAAAGCAATCACATGTTGAATTCGGAAGTGTATGGAACTGTAAAATGAAGCAAACCCACTGCAGGATGAATTTCAAAGTAAGTGGAACTTTCAAGTTAAGACAAGCCACTGCATGTTGAATTCTGAATAAGCTGATAGCTAAAAATTGTATGAATATACAGAGGAAAGGAGAATCAAATGAACTCTTGAGGTTAACCCTATCATATGAAGAAAGGAAATAAAAGTTTATGGGCCAATGGAATAAAGAGAACAGCCAAGATGCCCACCTGTTTATGAAGATCAAATACAACTCCTGGGGAAGGGAACCCTAAGACTTGAGGTACTACCCTTCTTGTCTTGTGGACAGAGCCTCAAGACCCTTTTTGTGTTTTGAACTGTGTTGCTTGGAACTTGGGGAAGGGAGCCCCAGGGATTGTTTAAAGCCGTGTAACTGTCAGACTTTTTGTGGAAATGTTGTACAGGTAGGGAAGGGAGCTGAAAGAAAGCTGCGAGCTGCAAGTAGCGCAGAACTTTATTTTGAACACTGTTTCTTCGGTTACTATCATCCCTGCACATTGCATTGATTTAGTTTTGAGGGTAAGTATAGGTTTTGGACACAGAGATTTTTAAGTTGAACTCTTTGACTCAGACTTTTCTTAGTTTCGTTCATGTAGGGAAATCCCTCACAGGTTTTCTTTTAAATATATGGGCCGACACTCAGCCATTTCTCTGTCTGAGCAGTAGCCCTGAAGATATATATTTGTTCAAATACACTGAGCGGTGCGCTGCACTCCACACATTGGCACGCCACTCACATGGATTTGTTTTCAATATAGGGATGGGCGTCAAAGACTGATGAGATTTTTTTTTTAACTGTGTGTGGCACGTTGCACTCCGCAGTTAGGCGTGCCACTCACAGGTTTTGTTTTTTACTATCAGGCCTGGCGCTCACTCAGTGCCAGCCACAACTGAATGCCAGCCCGGTGGGAGGAATGGGGGGCACACCGGGAACCAGGGAGGCAACAGGAGAGGCAACTAACCTCCCTTTCCTCCTCCTAGGTTTGCCCCTGACAGGACACAGGAATGTGGAGACTAGCGGAGGAAATTAAAGCGGGATCCCAGGCTGGAGCAGGAAGAGCAGAGGCCCAGAGCAGAAGAACATTGGAATGGAGACCTTGGGCTGGAGCAGGCAGATGTTTATGTGGGGACTCAGCAGGTAAGAAGAAGAGCATCAACTAAAATGGAACCTGGTAACAGGCTCACTGGAAAGCATCATCGCACATCTGCTTCCAAATCAAAGACTTGCTGTGGAACACTTCCTCCATGTCCCGAAGAGGGTGGGCACCATCTTGCTGAGCGGGTTATGCGACTCACAAGAGTCGTCGTCTTGCATGGGGCTCTTGATGATTCCAAAGCCAATGACGCCAGAGAGACCAAGCATGGGGGCAGTGTCCACTGGTTGTGACCGCATGCCCATCCCCAAAATCCGCTCCTCCAGGTTTCCACGGATAAGAATGATGAAATCCCTGTGTCAAAGTCGGAGCTGTACATGAGCAGCCGGAATCCACATTCTGTCACCAGGAGAATAGCCCTTACAATCAATAAAATTATGTACGAGCCCTCATTGTAGCAAGAATCCCAAATTAGTTTCTTATTCCGGGTCATAATCCCAGGGGGCAGGAGGAGGTGGAATTCATTGTTTTAGGGAGAATTTTCCAGGAGATTAGCACGCGAGCAAAGAAACATGGAATAATGGGGTATATTATTTTCCAATAGGGTGGCAATCGTAGTCTATAGGCCACACAATTGATGATCCGAAAAGGACCAAAACATTTTGGCCACTCTTCCGAAGCAGTTAGATGAAGCAGAAAATGATGAGAACACAGTCAAAACAAATGTCCCTTTGTGTAATCGGGGCCTCTTCTCTTTTTCAGAAAGCAAATATTCTTATGGTAGCTTGAACTGTTTCTATATTCATCAAGTCATATTCTTGTGTTTTTCTGCAACTCATTTAGCAAGGCCATCAACAAAGGTATCCAAGCATCTGAAGGCCTCGATGTGGGAAATATTCAGAGATGGAAGTCATAGGTACAGTAAAAAGGACTAATGGAGATGGAAAAATCTCTCTTCTTGAATGAGAAATCAGCGGTTGGCTGTGAAGAGACCCAGTTGCCTTGAGCTGCAGAGATAAAACAGTTAAGTGAAGTCTCTTTCTGTCCATTGCTTTGAGGATGAAACCTAAAAGACAAGGCCCAGGATTTGGAAACCTATTGAGAACCTCGTCCTGAAGTGATGGTTTCAGGTATTCCGTTCAGATGCAAAACTTCTTTTAGGATGTTTAGGTAGTTTCAAAGGTAATTATCTTCTGTAATGGCGTGAAACGTGCCATCATGGTGAATGAGTCAATGGTAACCATTATAGTGGTCTAACCTTCTGATGGAGCCAGATCAACAATAATGTCTGTGGAAATAACCTGCCATGGGGAAGAAGGGAGAGCAGGTGAGTTTGCCAATGGGCCAGTTCCTGGGAGAGTTGGACTGCATGTTGAAACATCATTGAAAAAATTCATGGAGAGACGGCCACCAAAAGTGTTGTTTCAACGTATTATTTATTACTGCCGCCATGACTCGATGTCCTGAAAAATATAATCCGTCAACTGAGGATAGCTTTCTTATTCTGAGGAGGTGGAACCCATGGAAGAGGTGGCCATGACAGACAAAACGTGTTTAAGAAAGGT
Source organism: Ambystoma mexicanum (assembly GCF_040938575.1). Taxonomy (NCBI): domain Eukaryota; kingdom Metazoa; phylum Chordata; class Amphibia; order Caudata; family Ambystomatidae; genus Ambystoma; species Ambystoma mexicanum. The sequence continues at coordinate 682,192,001 of NC_090925.1, forward strand.
GTCCATAATCAGGATGAAGGTCTTTTCATTCAAAATCTGCTCAGGTCCAAAGAGGTGGTCAGGTATTCTATTCTTACTCGCCAGAATATAAGTGAGATAAAACATACTGGACGGAAGAGCATGCCTAACTGGCCTGCTGACTGTTTCAGTATATGCAGCCTAATAACTCTATCATCAATAGCTCCTTCTCAAGGACACAGTAGTGCCACTTGTTCTCAGAGAGTATTTTATATTAGTCCCCGGCGAGGGTCAATGAGCTTGTTAAAAGCAAGCTCACTGGCCCTTGCCCGGGCCTTACCTGTCCGAAAAGGCTCTGACGCTGCGGCGCCCTGGAGTTCTTTCCCATGAGTGGCCACCATGGTAAGGGAGAAGGGACTACATGTAGTCCCTTTGCTCATTCCATGGTGGCCATTTTGTTTGCTTACAATTTCTTTTTCATTCTTTTTAATGCCCGCCATAGAAAGGGTGAAGGGACCCTTCTCCCTGACGATCATTTTTTTGGGCTTTTTTTTTCCTCTAGTCGGGAAAGGGTTGCAACACTGAGAAAAAATGCTCTTAGTACCCCAGCACGATGTGCCGGGGTACTAATGGCAATGTAACCATCAGGCGGGGGGGGGGCATTACTGGTAGGGTAATATCCCTGATGCTTCATTAAAGCCCTCGCTTCGCTTGGGCTTCTAACCATGGCTCCTACCAGTAATGCCCCCCTCCTCGGGTTATAATGCCCAAATAATAGGTGAGGGGTTACTCAGTCAAGTCTTCTTGTTCCCAATTCAGGACAGTATCAATCACATTTTATGAAGCATTGGTCTACAACACAAAGGGGTGCACAGGCTATTGGGCTGACAGAGAATTGGGACACTTGTGAATGCCCATTTTAGGGTCAGAAGGCCGCTTCAGCATTCACAGACAAAATCGCTGACCTTTCTGCAATAGGTTAGTTAGAAGTGCCATAAGCATGTAAAAGTTGGGCGTGAATTTCCTGTACAAGTTAGCCAGACCCAGGGATGCTTGAATGTCTTTGGTCGAAGATGCCAAACTCCCCTCCAATATGGCAGCACCTTTCAAGCATCCACAACCACAGCACGGTCAGACAGAATAAAAGTACTAAACTGTGCTTACATCAAATGCACACTTTCAGGGTCTGGACTGAAGGTATCGCTGTTTCAGGCATTGGAGAACTTCAGGGTTGCCCATTTTGAGCATCATTCTCTGCTCTCCTTTCGTTTGCGCTATTTTTTGGGAATCTGGCCTACAGTGTTTATGGCTCTCTATTTGTTGGAGGTTGAAGAATATGTACCTCTTTTTGGAGTTTGGGCACTGCCCAAAATTATTATTATTATTATTATTATTATTATTATTATTATTATTATTTATTTTAGGGCATTTATTGAGCACAGACCTAGCTTCGAGAAGCAACAAAGCGCTTTACAGACCAGATCAAGATCGTAGCGCTTTTCAGAGGTAATCCCAGCATTTAGAGGAAGCCCATGAATGGATTTTAAAATCTGCGTAATAAGTTCAAGTTTTCGTGCACCCATGGTCAAATGTGCAGCGTTCATATCCCTTTTCTTAATCCGCTTCTAAAATCATCCCCCTGACCTGAGCTCCTTATAAGAAGGGATCTGCCCCATTAGCCCAGCCTTATTTAAAGGGGTCACAGGGAGACTACTAGGGTGAGACTGACGGAACAGATCTGTGCCCTACACCTGGTACCACCCACACAAGCATAAGGCCAGAGGATGGCCTCCGTGAGTGGTCTCACCCTCTAGACGGCCTCAGGCAGGCCACCACTTCTTTTACTCCATTACCTCATGGCAGGATACACAACCCCTCTATTCCTTCTACTTAACCCTAAAATCCTACACCTACATAAGAGTACTCTTACATAACATTCACACACACAATGGGCCTCATTAGAACTATGCCAGTCCGGAAACACCAGTGACGGTAAGCCTACCGGCACCAGCGTTTCCGGAGTGGCAGAGTACGACTCTGCGGGCAGGTGCCGTCCCACCCGCCAGGGTCTGACCTGGCGGCGGAACAGCACCCACTCCCAGAGTTTCACAGAAGCACTGGTCCCGTTGTTAACGGTGCCGGTGCTTGCGTGGTCCCCATTCCCATGGAGTCCTATGGAGATGGGGATTTACAAAATTACTGGCGCTTGACTTCCTGCCAACCTGGTGTTACTGGGCAGTCAGGCGCTGGTCATTTTTTTAGGGTCTCCTGTAATGAGGGCCAATGTTCCCTTACATAACATTTAACATTCACTTAAATATATACATAAATATACACACAAACAATGACATAAAACATATAATGCATTATGTCACCCTAACTCCTCACACGCACACCAGACTGGTCAGCTCTTAATGCTTCATCCAGGGCAGAACCCTGCACACTGCCCGGGACCTTTTCCAGTTGCAACGGCCCCTAGGTGCCCGGGCTGCTCCGGGCACGCAGCCCAGGCCCACGGTAAGCAAGCCGGGTCACCCAGCACCCATGGCCCAGTTCAAATGTTTCTTCGGGACCTAGGGGCCCGCTCAAAGCCGGGGCCCCCTCAGGGTGTTATTGTTTTTCTTCTCGTTTTCTTCCACTCTTGCTCTCTCCCTCTCCCTTTTTCTAACCGTTCTCTCTCTAACTGCTCTCCTTTTTTAAACATGTTTCGAATCTTTACTCCCCTGCCCAGCCCATTCTTTCCTTGTTGTTTTTCTTCTTACATTCCATCCAGCTGCATGGTGGACTGGCTGGATTAGTCCAATAAAGATGCACATCAATCAAAACGTACTTAAAACACTACATTAAATAAAGTCTTTGTTTTATGACCCTGGTGTCTGCGTCTTTATTTCTAGGTTAAGGGATTAGCATGTAGCCCTGTCTAGCCGGGCCGCATTTGAGCCACGGGCTACACAGTTCACCACCCATGACTGCCAATATGTTAGAGTCCAGAATTACATCAGAGCTTTTAGCCTGTAGCCTCTGCTGCCCATTAGTCTCAAGAAGAAGAAAAAAACATCGAAGGTGCGCCTGCAAGCTTTCTTTAGGTTTGAACTCTCTCTCTAGAACAAGGGTCTGCGACCATTGCTTTTCCAGATGTTTGGGACTACAACCCCCACCAGCCCTATCCAGCATAGTCAATGGTGATGGATCATGGGAGACTTAGTCCAAATATCTGGAGAGTCGCAGGTTGCAGATTCCTGCTCTAAAATGACTTCATTTAGGACCACACCCCCTATCCACACACTCCTCCATATTTATTCACCTTGCTCGTAATGTAAGAAAGAAAGCACAAGGCGTGCCCAGCCTTTCAATTGTTTCAAGTCAACAAAACGTGCACAGAGGCTATTTATGGCAATAGCGATTACCTCTGCATCTCTCTTCCTTATTCCAGTACATTTGTGGAAACAATACCCATGACAGAAAAATCCATTTTTTAAGTATTTATTTCCTGCCCCCTTCTTTCTGGTGGTATTAAGACCCCAGTATCCAGCAATTCCTAAGTTACTATAGTCTTGTCTTCCAAACAGGGACCTAAGTGAGCAACAATAGGACATGACTCCCTTACTGCTGGACTTTGGTGGAGCAACAGGAATTAGCAAACTCTCTCTCCACTGCCACCCCTACTTGTCACGCGATTAAGAGAGGTGGGGAGAGACTTCCCGGAGCCTCCCCAGGCTGAGGAGAGGACATGTCTGAGTGAAAGGCAGAGGGGAAACTGTATTGGAGCTGCAGACAGGGAGCATACAGAGGGCCCAGGACTGGGAGTTGCTGTGTGCCTGGGCACCGGTGAGGTCATGCAGATTTAAAATTCTGTGTTATGATGTAATTCCACAAAGATCACAGGCTCAGCTAGAACACTTACTTGAAGAGGTTCTGCATAACGTTTGCCAGTGTAAATGCACAGAATACATGCAGATAGCAAGGTCCAGGAAACAGCTTGCAGGAGCCGAGGCGTTGCTAGGGGGTGGTTTAGGGGGCTATAGCCCCGGGTCTTTTGGTTGTAGCCCCGGATAGACTCTCAGGGTTTACAGCCAAAAGGCTAGCTAGCCCCCAATCCCGACATTAGTGTAGCCCCAGATCTTTGCCAGACCTAGCAACACCCCTGATGCCTCGGAATGAGAAAAAACAACTGCGGCAATGCAGAGCAGACAATGATTGTTGGGCCTTCTTTTGGGGGTGGGGGAGTGAGGTTGTGGTATGCACGGACAACGAGCCCGCTAGGTGGCTGAAAGTCCCAGGTTGGTAAGATACCTGTCCTACCCGATTTCACTGCTGGTGGATCCAAATACAAGGCTGCACAATGCCCTGGCTGTTAGATAGAGATGATGACTCGGCCAGAGTATGGCGTGGGCTAAACGGGTGACCATTTATGAACGGGGAGAAGGTTGGTGTTATATACGGTGTCTTAAGTAGAAAAATGGGAGGGAAATCAGGTATAAGCAGAAAAAGCGGGGTGGTTTTAAACCTGACGTAAATGAACTTTCAACAAAAGAGAGGCCACCTCGCTAGTTAGGTTATAGACACATAATTCGCTGGATATTGGTGGGATACTCACATCTGTGGGGGGAAGTGCAAACCTAAAAAACAGAAGTCTTAGGAGAATTCAACCTGACTTCATCAGTAATTCTGTTTCAAAAGCAAATTTTAATATAAATAGTAATCATATAAAAACACATAAAAACTAACATAGAAAACTAGCTAAAGTGACAAGTGCTTCATAGACAGTGCTTGGTATTCATCATCAAGGAGAAAACTGTATCTCTACTATGAGGTACTCTACTAACCTCAAGTGTACAGGTCAACATGTAAACAGTTCTTGAATACTTGTAACATTCATTCTTCTATATGTATATATTGTGAGGTTTAATGTTCAGCGAAGAATGAATGTTACAAGTATTCAAGAACTGTTTACATGTTGACCTGTACACTTGAGGTTAGTAGAGTACCTCATAGTAGAGATACAGTTTTCTCCTTGATGATGAATACCAAGCACTGTCTATGAAGCACTTGTCACTTTAGCTAGTTTTCTATGTTAGTTTTTATGTGTTTTTATATGATTACTATTTATATTAAAATTTGCTTTTGAAACAGAATTACTGATGAAGTCAGGTTGAATTCTCCTAAGACTTCTGTTTTTTAGGTTTGCACTTCCCCCACAGATGTGAGTATCCCACCAATATCCAGCGAATTATGTGTCTATAACCTAACTAGCGAGGTGGCCTCTCTATTGTTGAAAGTTATATATGGTGTCACCTGGTATGCACGTGAATGTTTTGATGGAGCTCTGGAATGGCCCTGCATTCCAGAACTATTGAGAGATGGTGGTTCATCTTCGGGCGGCGGCGTCCACAAGGGGCTCCTGCAATAAACCTCTGTGTGAACCCTAATCAGAATTGCCTGCCATCTATACTTTATCACAATTGGCGCCGAGGCTTAGCAGGGGGCCCCCGGGGAAGTCCTGGGTGCGGTGACCATATGCAAGTGTGAGAGCCCAGCAGCGAACGGACTGCTGTGAGATAGGCGTCGGATGATTTCTGGCACGGGGCGGAAGGAGGAGGTTTTCCGCACATGCTACCGAATGAAGGTATTGTTCCGTTGCTACGTGCCCAGTGAAAAAAATATAAGGATTGCATATTTAGTGATGAAGGAAGGACTCAAGAGCCGGATCATTTGAAAGTGTATCGACTAACAAACTGAGCCATTGCTTTAGAGGAAAGGTCCTCTGAACGTGCCTGCAACGTGGCGGCCATCTTGGGGACTGTATACATGGTTACCAAGACGACCATTGTACGAAGCCCTGTATGACCAAAATAATTGGTATTTAAGCGCAAGCAGTTCTGGGTGAGTGAATTTGACATGGGCTGCGTTACCAAATAAAGACTGCATGACCCAAGTCTCACTGAGCACACAAGATATTGCATGAAGGGCAAATGAAGAGTGCAATGGCCATATAATAACTGTGTTACTTAATACAGGGAACCTAATATACTTTTGCTAAGAAGGAAAAAAAAGAAAAAAGAGAGCAGTTGACGCCAGACAGCAGACAGTTCTGTTGGCTCAAGGACAATTCCATCACCATTTGTAAGGGAATAACAATTTTGGGGACATGCAGCACATAACTGCGCCAGTCCAGTTCGTCCCACAAGCAGGGAACCCGATTTGTCCATGGGAACAATGGATTGATGGGTTCCAAGTGTATCTGAGGGCAATTGGGGGAACCAAGTTCAATGACGATTTAAGAGAAGCGACATTGCTGAACTGCATAGGGGTGGAGGGATTAAGAATTTTCTGTACGCTTTCCGAACTTGATGGGTCTGAAGGCCGTGACGGACCTGGGTGCAACCACATCGGTGAAGCAACACCCATGCAAGCATCATACAATCCAAACCTTACCAGAATCATACATATAAAAACAACATGTAACAAATGATGTGCTCCTGGTAGCACTAATGCATTGAACAAACTTGACCTTTACCCTATAGGAAACAATGGCTAAAATACATAACAATACCTATTAGCTAGAGTGCGCACTATATACATTTTACATACAACTGCCGGCATGGGATTCATTTATCATTTATGATTGTCAGCATTGTTGTAGGGGGGGAAGATGTTATATATGGTGTCACCTGGTATGCAGGTGAATGCATTGATGGAGCAGTGGAATGCCCCTGCATTCCAGAGCTATTGAGAGATGGTGGTTGATCTTCGGACGGCTGCGTCCGCCGGGGGCTCCTGCAATAAACCTCTGTGTAAACCCTAATCAGTATTGCCTGCCGTCTATACTTTATCACAGTTGGTTCGCTGGGCAGGCACAGAGCACACAGTAGGGAAAGAGATATGGTCAACATACAGACTGGGTGACTGGTCCCTAGGTCATCAAAAGGGCCATTCTAAAGGACGGGAAGGTCCTGGAGCAGGTCTCATGAACCAGAATTCTGACAGGACATTTCCTCTGGAGGAGGAGGGGGCCTGGAACCCAAGCCTATTCGTGGGGACTCGATAATTCAGACATTCCATGACAGGCTTCCAGGGTGGCTTTAGTAGGTGGGTGCACACCATTCTCAGTGGGCGAGCAATATGCCTTAGTCTCCTTAGACGCAGTGCTTAGGGATCTTCTGAATGGTGAAAGTTTGCTGATGAAGAATTGGATTGTCCAACTATCTTCGGTTTCATGCAGATACAGGCGTCTCCCCTTTTGACTGGATTTCTGAGGGTTTGAGGATATTGGCCTTAGTCCTCAGAGACGGCTTTCGAGACATAATGCATCTGTGCTTTGCGAGGCGGCACGGAAGTTCCCCTGATATTTCCTTCCATTCAATGTCCTTAGGAGCGGTCTTCAAGGTTGTCAAAAACTATTTTGGTCACATATCAAAGGATACTGAGGTGCGTCTCAATCCACCATGATATGGAACTGTCGGGCCAATGAGCCAACTGGGCGACCCAGGGTGACCCACTAAAATTGGGCTCCAAATGCCCATTCAGCTAAGTAGGCATGCAGACTGATACCCCACCGAGCGATATGTTAGGAGAGAATTCAATTATTTTCCCTGACACACAAGCCCGGTCAGGGGGATAAGGCTTTTGACTTCACCATGCTCGGCCATCATGGCTATCCAAACGCTCTTTATCGGCAGTAGACCACCCACATTCTTCCTTCGCTTACAGACTTCTTGTCCATGTGTACAGGTCCCCGATAAGGAGTAGGTAGACTCCAAGATAACCTGAGAAGGCTTGGATCATACTTCATGGAAGACTCTGAATTGGAAAGGAACCCTCACTCCAGCTGCCCTTCCAGATTAGCACTGGAGCAGCCACTCATTGTGTCAAATGTATTCTAAGTATAGAGCACACCTTTCAGGCCTGTCAATTGAGCCAGTGGCTTTGCTAGCGATAGCAGGCGTTATAACCCTCTCTATACTTGGGGAGGATCCGGGTAACATGCAGGATCATCCGAATATCAAGAGTAGATTGGTAGATGTGCTCCGAAGTCCTACTCACAGAAGTCATCAAGGGGAGCCCGACCGCAGTGGCTAATCACCTGCTTGTTCCATGTCGGATATGCCCTGCATAAGGCTCCTCTCCTTGACATGTGTCTATTGGGGATTCTCACAATGGTCAAAATGGTGTATCGGCGAAGTCTTTCCAGCAGAGTATCCTCCAGGGAGTAGAGACCACTCGTCACAACCATGGCATAGGGTTATTGCGTTCATGTTCTTCACACGACCTCTGCTGTAATGTGGGGTGATTAGGAGTAGCCTGATCAGACTATGGCACATGTTTCCCGGGGATTCTTTTTATGGACTCTGAATGCTGCCTCAGAAACAGTACATGTGTGAAGGACTATTAGCAGTGGAATACAGGTGTATTCTTCGTCTTTGCAGGGCAAGTCTCCGAATCTGCAAACTTCCATGAATAAGTCATGGGATCGCGTTCAAGACAGTTTTCAGGTGATGGTCTCTTCTTGGGACTCCAGAATCTAGCAGAAATGCAATGGGGGATGTTGGAGTCAGTGGATGCAAAACTATTGTATCAGTGTACAGATAGGGAGAACTGGCATATGAGGAGGGACACAGAGCTTGCAGGTGTTGTTGGGTTATTTACCCACCCACTGACTGCCCATGGCCATGCTGACCCCTATGGCCGTTCACACCCACTTCCTGCCCGTGCCTGCCCAAAACAAATCCTCCTGGGATTTCATTGAGCTTGCTTTAATCAAGCCTTACCATCAAATGTGGTGTTGGAAGTGCCTTGTAGCGTTTTTTCAATGCAGTCATATGAGAGTTAATGAATGAATTGGAGCTATAAACGCACTACTGGTGTAATAAAAATGTCTTCAACAGGTCTGCCCTCACACACTCGATGTATAAGCACTATGCATCTCCTTCACTGAAGCCCTGTCAAAAACATACATTGGCAAAGTCAACAATTTTGGCTTGTGCATAGGTATTAGGCATTTGTCAGGCACTGCTATTAGATGCCCTGGTATTCGCCCCATTTTGCAGCTACTACCATCGATTGCCAGTTCATATCAAATGCCTTTCCCATGCTCCACAAAAAACAAAACTGTTAGCATTGCCAATGCGCGTTTAGGTCCGTCCAAGAGTTTTGTGTTCTCATTCCAGCAATCCAGAGGTTTGATTGGTTGTAGCGTTGCTATGAAAAAGATTTGGGGGCTTGGCTCTATGAGGATGGGCTATAAAAGTCCCATCCAAAACAAGAAGCACTCTATGGGAGCTCAGTCTTCTGATGGGAGAATATATAGATTTGCCAATACCCTGGGGTTGTTGGATCTGCTGAAGAGGGCGGAGTCCTCCTTCCTGAAGGATGGGCCCCTTTTTCGTGAAGTAATTGCCCAGCGGCAGATGGGTCCTCGAGCCTCCCCTTGTCCGTGGTGTCAGCAGGAGTGGGTGCAAGTTTTGACGAGCTTCTTAGCAGATGGATTCGATTCACTTGTTCTGGGCTTCGGCGGACATTGAGTTCCTACTCCGGCAGTAGTTTGGGGTAAATCTATGGGGGTACTGGTGTCATGGTAGGCTGATGCTTGGAGTAGCCCCCTCCATGGAATGTGTGAAGCGTCATCCTGGTTGGCCCGATTCACTGCTGTGAATCCTTTACGCCTATAGCTGAAGGCAGGATTGCATCAGCTGCCAGGCGCCTGTGATGGTGGGATGCGCTGTTGCATAAAGGAGGCCTCTGTTGTCTAATCATGGTCCCTTTTCCATCTGTAACTTTGGTGTGCCTCAAAAGTAATTACTGTGACAAAGGAGAGGGAGGTGGAGCTAATGATTTGATCTTCATTGCTCCTAGTCCTATGCTTCCTCGTCACAGTACTTGTGACCGCCGCCTTACACTCCCTTCCCGGAATTGAGGGGCCAGGATTGGAGAACCTAATTATGTAACTGGGGAGCAGTGGGCACTGCGGGTTATTTACCACTGGAGGGAGGGGACAGTTGCAGAATACATTAAAAATGGGTTTTGGTCATGGAGGTTAGAGCCTCAAAATTAAGAACCGTGTCGAGGAAGACTCGGACTAAGAGTAATGACTAATAGTACTAGGACCATCTGATCTCCCCGTGCTGACGAGCCGTCCGATCACTAAACACACTCATTACCTTCCAGGTGGAACGAAGGTGAAACCACAGAATTGGAAATGCAACGACTTCATTTCTCAAACAGCCACCAGATGGCGACACAGGACCATGAACATTCAGATAACAGCCTTTAAAATCTCCTCACGGAACTATCACACATATTCCATAGAGAGGTTTCAAAACTATTCGTAAATGTTAAATAGATGCAAAAAGCAACTAAAACAAGCACTTTAATACTTTCCCTGTAGAATGTATGGGACATGTCATAACAGATACGTGAGTAGACCCGCAGTGCTGGGGTAGCGAGCAGTGGTGTCGCCACAAATCAAATTTAGGAGGAGCACAGAGGGGGCCAAAGACAAAAGTAGGGGGGGGAATGCGTGACATCACAAGCACTTCTGCAGAGAGGATTTTGTGCACACCAACTACCCACACCACACTGCACCTCCCCTCCCATCGGAATGCAGGCACAAAACCATTCAGTGACTAATGGCCCATCATTAGCAGTTTCGTGGGCTACATTCTGATGGCGGGGGCTGCAAGCAGCTCTGCACACTATGGAGTTCGCTGTGCAGAAGCCGGGCGGGAACACCTGAGAAGTGGCTCGTGTTCATGTTCATACCGATGCCAGAATGCATACCAAGCACTGCTAGCCTTGAGACAAAAGAAGAGTATTTGCCCTTTGGTCAACTGCCTCCAATTCCCTCAGGGTCAGTCGCTTCTCCAAGCAACGAGTTGGTGGTAGATCTTTCCTCGGCTGCGGCCTCCCTCTGGAACAGCCTCCCTGCCTCACTGAAACTTGAGGAGAACCATCTCCGGTTCCGGAAGCACCTCAAGACCTTCCTCTTTGCTTCTGCTTTCTCTCCTCTGCTCCCCTGCTGAACTCCTGGCTGAAACTGAAACTGCCCTGGCACCTGCCTACCCTCTGTTCTCGGGCCCAGGTCCCCTCCCCTGCCAGCTGCACACCTGCACTGCCTCCCTACACTCGCTGGCTGTTCTCTGTATCCCAACAGCCCCCTACCAGCACCTGACACTTGATGTCTGCACTTACCCCGGCACTTGCCATCACCCGGCTGCACTTCTTATTTATTGTTTTTTTATTTATTTTTACTGTTATCCTATGTACCGCACTGCCCACTCCCCTTCCCCCTCGCACTTTTTTCCTTTTCTCCCCTCCCCTGCACTTGCGCGATCTCATTGTCCTCTGGCTTAGTAGGATCATTGTCTCTGTCTTCCCTTTGTGTCCCCCCCTTGCCTCGTCGTGCCTTGAAAAACTTGTGTATAGGCGCGTTATAAATACCATATCATAACATATCATATGCAGACATTTGCCTTAGTGAGTGTCACAAAAAGCACAGCGAACAAAGAACACGGTCACTGCTTGCCTTAGGTAGGGGGGGCCCAGGATTTCAGAGGGGCAGCATGGGCACCCCCAGCTTCCCCTTAGCGAAGCCACTGGTAGAGTGTCAGTGCCATGTTAAGCTAACGACTAAGCCTGCTGCCTCAGCCCTTTCAAATTCGTTGGTGGGACAGGCGTGAGATATCCTAGTGTTTGTATTTCAAACCCATTTTTTGCTATTGTTTTAAGTGCAGCTTTCCTGTTTTAAGGTCTTTTGGTGTCCGTGGCTTTACTGAAAAATACAGTAGGATAGGTTTCTGTTAATAAAGGATTACTACTATATGTATATGTAACCTGTTAGAACTCCCCTTATAGAGATTTCGTCCGTGTGATATGCTGTAATCTGAGCCACCTTACAAAGGCTACATCCTGGGCATTTGGCCTCGCTACCACATGGTGAGCCAGTTTTTCTGGCAAGCGCATTGACTGACAGTAGATGTAGCGTTGCCTATGTGGTGACACCTTTGGACCTCCTGAAGCCTCTCTGCGGGGCTTACACTCGTCAAACACCCTCCTTTTCCCTCCGGATCACATTTTCAGCAAAAATTACAGCCTGGAATATTAGCACCCAGTCCTCTTCTTAACTGTGCCTTGTGTGTATCGTTCAGGTGTTCACTTCCGGTCTATAGTCTTAATCAACTGGTTTCTGGTGTACTTGCCCTCTCACTGACCTCGTGCTGTCAGTTCACCAGCCATTGGCCTGTCCCATTTGTAAATCCATTCCCGCTGCCTTCATAACAGCGGGCGCTCGTGTCAGTTTCCGATTGGGATCCTACGCTCGATCGTAGAGCTTATTAAATATGCCAGCTACTCCTATATCTTGTATTGTTCCCCATGTTTCTCTTTCTCGCTTATAGGCCGGGCACAGAGCGAGCATGGCCTTGATTCCAAAAGAGGGTAATAATGGTGACACAATGGCGGCACCGGCACGCCTTATTACTTCACTTAGAAAGTGGAAGCATCTAGCATGAAGCGTTATGTAGATCACCACATTAGTATTAGTGTATATCCGTTTTTTTTAAATTGCCTTCGAATTTGTGCTGTTGCAGCATTTTTTACTGTGTGCTTGTTGCACCGCCTCGGGATAACACATTCTCCGTTGCTCATAATCCTCCATGCCTCAATTGGATTGTCACGCCCTCTGCGCGTAGTTGAGTCTCACAGCCTCTGCGGCGTGTAGCTGACTGAGCACCTCCACAATTACATCCTCAGGGCTCTGTTTGCCCAGATTCTGTGAAATCACGTGAGCATTTCCTCTCACCCCCACGTGTCTTTTCTGTGTGATGTCACCGTCAGCATCTCGAGCATTGTAAAAGCTACTGGTGGTACAGATAATTTGACTGTCAGCCTCTGAAACCCCCAAACCAGCTACGCTTGAATTAGCGGTCTTTGGAATCTCATGGCAAGTGTATTAGATCGTAGATCTTCTGCCGGATCTCTTTGGGATCTCACTGTAGGTGTAGTAAATTTTAAATCCCTTTTAGGGGTATACCATTGTTTCATTGACAGTCATTTTTACGACTGACTTTTTTACGAGTACAGAATTACGAAAAAGATAATCAACATTTTGGGGGGTGGGAAAGGGCAGATAAAGGGTTGGGGGGGGTCGGCAACAATAAAAAATAGGTGGGTAACGAGGATTTGGGGGGACCCGCCCCCCAAAAAATAAAAACATTTCGATGCACCTTTTTTCGTAAATGTGTACCCGTAAAATAAGGCAGTCGTAAAAATGACTGTCGATGAACAAACATAGAACCCTTTTAGGTGACATCCCCAGATCCTTGAGTGGCCTTCGTGCTCCCTGCTTCCACACTTCGTTCTTGAATTGTTACTGCATGCATAGCAAATTAATATCCACCCAGTAGCAGTTATGTTATGTTATGTTGATTTATCCAGAACTGGAACATGGTGTTGCACGTGAATATTCGCTATAAGGAATGTTATTCTCCTTACTACTTGATACATCTTTGGACACACGTATCATTGAGCGTATTCATAGGATCTCTTTTGATTCTGAATGTTGCACCAAAAAGCATATCCTCACCATTTTAATTCTAAAATAAAAAAAACTCCAAGACCCTCAAACATTGTGCCATTAGGTTGCTGAAGAAAAGGGAGCTGAACACTGACAAGTGTCTTAAAAACGCAAGAAGCAGGAAGGTCAATGTCATAAGAACTTGGTTAACTGAGATACGATCTCGCACTGAGAGACAACCAAGCAATGCTGAGGACTCTCTTGAACGCTAATTTCAGAGACATTTGGTCTCTTATTAATAAGAAGTCTGAGGCAGGGACTTGGAATATGGGGAATGTTATCCCAGAAGATACTTGGGTGTACTTCTATTCTAAGAAATGTAACATCTCAGCGGATTCTTACCACACTCAGAACTGGCTAGATAATTCATCCACAGATGATTTGTGTCCTTGGGAAGTGGAGGATATAATTTGGGCCATCAATAAACTTAAACCGTCTAGGGACCCAGGCACTGGTGGGCTTCCACCTTTCTTATTAAAAAAGGATCCTATTGCTTGGGCTAATTTTTTCAAACCCCATTTTCATGAAATTAATGCATCTCATGTATTTCCTGCTTCTTGCTCTGAGTCTATTATTATATTGATTCCTAAAACGGGTGATCCTAGTGATCTGGGTACTATAGACCCATTGCCCTGATCAACTCGTCCAGGAAGGTCTTTTCGATCTTGTTATTAAAAGACCTCTACACCTTCTTGGGTAAAAATGATATTCAGTCTTGTTTTCAGGTGGGATTTTGTAGACAGATGGGCACGTCCCTCAATGCCACTGTATTGAAACACGCAGACGGTAATGGGATACCAAGGGGGTGGGGGGATATTTATATGGCCTCCCTGGATTTGTCCTCTGATTTCAATTGTGTAAACCGACAGCGGTTATGGGATAAACTGCTGGAACTAAAAGGTACCAAGAAAATTGGAGCAGTTCATTGCTTTGTTGCATAAACATTCATTGCTGAGGATTCACCTTAATAAGGAAGGTGCCGTTTCTAGGGTAATTTCTACCAACTTGGGGCTTAGACAATGATGTACTCTTGCACTGACACTTTTCGATCTCTATCTAAGGGATATTGAGGCGAATTATGAGGTGATATCGGTAAAATTGGGCCATTTGAAACTTCACTGGTTTGGCCTTCGCGGACATCATTATTTTCGATAAAACTCAGCGGGGCTCCAATTAAAACTGAATATATTTCAAAATCTAAGGTGGTGATTTTCTTGTCCAACAGGAAGCCTAAAACTATGTGGTGGAATTCTTCGTCCATTAAGGAGTGGAGTACCATTATGAGAAAGAAAACGGTGCCCTTACAGTCCCACATGAAGGGATCTTTATGAAACTATGCCGTTTTTGCTGTCTCCTTGCAATACAATATGATTTGGGAACGATCGAGCCAGTGATAATGTATGGTTTAGATATTGTATTCGTGACTCTTGGCCCATGCCTGGATTCCATGCTGGGCATGTTTTGGAAAAATGTGTTGGGGCTTTCAAGTTCTATCCCTAATGCAATTATTTGCCATGAGTTGAACTTGATCTCACTTAATGCCAGATTTCAGTGGAAACAGCTGTCAATCTTCCATATGTTTTTGTCTCCTCAGCACAATTCATTATTTGCAGATTTCATTCAAATCCAGGTAAAATGCTCTGTTAAATCTGTTACTTCATTCAGGGGTTCGATGAGTAGTCTGCTTGATAGAATTGGGTCATCCGAGTTGTAATTGTTGGGTAATCCCAAAGCGGTAAAATCTAAATTGTTCAGGGACGACTGGAGACTGAAATTGGAAGCTTTGGGTTCGTATTCATCCTATCGCGAGTACGCAATGTTCCCTTGAAGGTTTGGTAATCTTTCTGTATATCTTAAATGTTTTCCATGTCAGAGGGCTCGTACAACATATTTGCGTTTCAGGTTAAACCAAATGAAGTCTAAAGAACGTATCAAACACTGGGAAAGTTCTTCTCCTGTAGATGATCCTTTCGTGGCCTGTCGCTTTTGTAATTCTGACAATACTATGGAAACATTAAAACATTGGATCATGGACTGCCATTCGTTAACTGTGATTAGATTGACTTCATTTGCTAAAGAAGGGTCGAGGTTTTGCTCATGCAATTCAAAGGAGATCTTGTGGTCGAGATTTATGTGGGGGGGAAAACGTGTCTCTCGTCCTTGCACTAGTTCGTTTTTTAAATGTGATTGATTGTACTCGAATTGTATGAAATTGTTATATGTGATGTATGAATTTCAATATGAATTCATTTTTGATGAATGTGATTTTCTTTTATCTTGAATGTTGTGTAAGGTTTTGTGTAAACTAAATCACAATAAAATAAAAAATAAAAAGTAATGTTATTCCTAATATCGATTTCGTTTTTCTTTTATCCTTTCGTCCAACTTTTTGAACACCCTTAATCTTTTTGGGCCCTTGTTCCACTCTAGTGACTCATGGAGGACCTACCTACTGCAGCAAACTGGCAGCTCTTCAACTTCCCTGTGATCCAATGTCCTCCTTCGGAGCCTCAGTGGCTACATTCCTCTCTGCTTTCCCTGCTTCACCCTTGTTCTCCATTTCTGCCTTTTTTCTTCCTACTTCGTTCTTACATGCCACCTCCCCACTCCTTTCTTCCTCATCGCTTTGCTGCTTGTATAACTCCTCCATCTATCACAAGGGTCTGCAACCTGTAGCTCTCCAGATGGTGTGAACTACAACTCCCATGATCCCTCACCATTCCCTATGCAGTCTAGGTCTGCTACGAGCTGCAGTCCAAAACCTCTACAGGAGCCTAAAGTTGCAGACACCTGCTCAATCAAAACAAGGCGTGTTAGAGAAATCGCTATTGTTTCATTAAGACTTCACTTGTGGCAAAGCATTCCTGAGCCAGGAGTTCTAGATTCTTTGAACAAAGCAAAGGAATACAGATTGGATCCATCATGATATCTGTGGATATTGTGACGAGGAATAGGATTGAATGCCATCATTACAAATTGACAAACCCAACTACTCTGCTGCTCCTTTGTTCATTCGTGTTCTTAGGCCCTTCTCAGTTGAGATCGTAGGCAGCTTCGATCCAGAGAAGATTCTGCAAAATGCAGAATGGGCTTCTAGGAGATGCAGGCCACTTCTGTCCTTTCTAAGGGGAGAGGAGCTCGTTCATTTAAAGGTTTGGACAGGGACTCTGGAGGTGGACTCAAAGGGATTTCCGGTAAGGAATCAGAGCGTCACATCCCCTCAGACGGCTGTGTGTTTTCTGCAGCCTTGGATTGTCTCTGACCAGCTCCTCATGGCTTCCTTAGACACTGTTTCTTTCAATCACCTGGTGTTAGTGGAAGACCTCCGAAGCCAGCCTCATTCAGTGGCTCAGCGGCCTCTAACCAAGTCATGTACTGGAAGATCACGATGTATTTAAACATTAGCGTTCCAAGCCTTTCAAAGGTTACAATTGTGTGCCCGAAGATCCTACATAAAACAACATTGTTTTATGTAGAGCGTCATGTCGTGTTTCTCCTCCTACATAAAACAACATTGTTTTATGTAGAGCGTCATGTCGTGTTTCTCCTCCTTCTAGACGGTTATACTACCCAATTTAACATTATTCATTTTATCAACCTGGAAGGGTTTAAAGGCGTAATTGTAATTGGTTATTTATAACGCATTTAATACGAGAGGTTTCTAAGTACAGACAAGGGGATCGAACCTCTGTTGATCTGCATCATCTTGTTTCCAAGGCGAGTGCATTGCCCCGGAGCTATCCTCCAGGCCCTGAATGTACATTGCACGAAGATCTCTGAAGTGTGTACTTGACTTGCCCAGCTTTCCTACAGGTATAACGTCTCTTTATGCGGCCGTTCCAACTCCTCAACCCCCTCCTCCCACCAGTTGTTGCATGCAGTCCTTACCTGAGGGGCCTCTTCATAGTTCTCCCCTTCCGGTTCCAGCAACGGCTCTGCTCCAGAACCTTCCATGACCTCCTGGCCAACCTCCTCAGGCTGCATTGGGGGGAGACGGTAAAACAAATGTTATAATAAGGAACACTCTCAAAATAGGAACACATTGTTTATTAGAAAGAGAGATGTGAGGAGGTATGGATTTGTTTGAGTGGCTATCAACCTCATAAATTATGCACCGCATTTGTCAAACATTTCAACATTTGTGTGTTTGGATGTCATCGTCTTCATGTATGTTGTCCTCATTTTAAAATATTTCTATACACAAATATGGGCAAACTGATAGAATTTCAATTTGGGCTGTCAACGTTAAATTCTTTTAGTAGTTTCTGACTATTCTTTCCTTTCCTTCAGTCTGAGGAGGAGGTCGATCACCAAACACAGCCCAACTCCATCTTTGCAAACAAAGGTCCTTTCTGGACTAGAGAAACCTCACTTCGCATCTCGTGCCCCTCCCACCACAAGGGTCCAGTAACGCCAAAGACGACCTGCCCTCTGGCCGAAACTGCCGGTCTAGCATCAGAAAGTCAATGGAGTTCTGGCACCATGGTCTCTGGGATCACAAGTTATGATCCTCCCAAAACAAGGGTTCCGTGACACTAAAGACAACATGACCTCTGACCGGAACTACGGTGCAAGCATCAGAAAGTCGATGTAGTCATGTCACCATGGTCTCCAGGATTACGAGCTGTGCCCACTTTTTTCTTGGAACACACACACCCCAGATGCCCACCCTCAACCAACCATCCAATACGCTCTCCGCATTCACAAACTCGCAGATCGTAAAGCATCCTCCACATCCCACTCAACAACTCCCAACATCCTCCCACCAAACCAGGGGAGTAGTCAGCCTCACATGCTTTGGGGGAGAGGGTGGAGGACAGTTTTAAAAAGCGTGTTGGCGAGGCCAAGAGTGTTCACCCAATACCACTTTATGTGCCTGCATGCCCACTATCAATTGTGCCCTTGCTTTGTACACTCTGGGTTCAGTAACCCTAATATATAAACGGTCTCGCTGTTCCCAGCTGACCTTGCTTGTGCTGGGAATCTTCATGAGGTTGTCTCAGCATAGCAAGCAAACACCTACATCAGTTTCTCCGCAAGAACTGGATGTGTGGCCTGCAGGTTACACGTAGATTGCTGCGTGAAGCTGTTTGACCCATCGGGCTCTCGACCCCCCCATCTTCTTCTGAGCCCAGGAGGCTGAATATCTATTACACCTTCATGTGTCCCATTAAATCCACCTTTTAACCCAATTCAGATGATATTTAGTTTCACCAAAAGATGTCAATCAATGGGAGAAGCTGAGCAGAGAGTTAAGACTTTGTTTTCATTCTGGGGGATACACGGAGGTGGACAGGCCTGTGCCCCTGTACGATTGTGGGTGCAGCCTGTTAATGATTGCCTAGACTTAAACACACTGCTCTCACAGGTGAGGGATCCGACATTCTCCTCTTCTAGCCACCCATTCCCATTGCTCCCTGGGCTGAGAGTTATTGTAGAGCGCCGCCTTCACTCTGCAACCTCCTAAATTTGGGAGAGCTTCCGCCCTTTGACGACAGTGGCTGGATCTGACGCTGCATCAACATCTAGGTGTACTTCTGTGAAATTACGCAAGTTTATACATGAAGAAATGCACCACAGGACAGACCATGAAACTTAGACTATCCTAATTTAGGGCTGGGTCTTCTAATCTATAGATGTATCTACGTGTGGGCACTCTGCCAGTCCCTATCGTTCAGGGCACAGAAGAGTAGGTGCCTGTTAAGGTTCAGAGCACCGGAAAGTCAGTGCGTACTCTATGGCGGTAACTGAGCAGTATGCAGTTACGAGTTGGCGAAAGTTGGTGCGAGCCTTAAAGTACTATTTGCTCAGACAGTAACCTAAACATCAAAGGTAATTTAATTGTTCACATAGAGTTGTCGCAAGAACATCAATTTTCTGACCATGACCGACAGGTGAAACACATAATCAAAGTAGTAAAATTCAAACAATAACATAAAGGGTTAATAATGGAAATATAAAAATAAGATCAAAATAAACCAATAGAAACAAATGTAATTGTTACATGACAATACAGTGTAAGTTGTACAAAACCAGTGCAAATGTACAGTAACACCGTGCCTGGTTTCCTACCACTTTTCATAGAATGCCATAATCGGGCGAAAAGAGTTGTACAGGGCTGTGTTATCATCTATTGGGTCAAATCCCCTTTGCAAAAATCTTCAGTGGCGGGAAAAGTTAATTACACATAGGAATCATGCCACCTGTTTGTCCAAATCTAATTTTCTACAGTCCTCCTACCACAGTTCACTAATTGTTCAAGTAGTTAGGGGGCATGCGCTGTATTACTTGCCACAGCCCATGGGTCGTGCAATCCTCCTATGGGGTAGGATAGATTGTTAAAGTCTTTTATCTACATATAATAGTACAAGAGAAAGTGTCAGGGTCATTTTGCAGCCAACAGTCACAAACCCATGCCTGATCCCATCACTGCTCTCAACCTTGACGCTCTTCATAATAGAAACGGGCTGTTCCCTAACAGAGAGAGTGGCCTCATGGGAAAGACTGCAGGAGGGCCCACAATAAACTAAAGGTGCGAGAAAGTGTCACACCCTCGCAAGACCCTCACCACACACACACACACACACACACACACTCTCCAACAAAGCCACTTTTCTCAGCAAACTTACAACTCACCACAATAGCATCTGTCAAACACCCAAACAACACCTCTCTAGTAGAATCCAACTCACCAAACCGCAAGCAACATGGAAAACGAGAAAAAGCATCCTTGACTCCCTAAATATCCAACAATGTACCTCCAAATCTGCATACACCAAAGCAAGCCACTGGCCTTTCCTTAATGGCATCAGTAAAACATCTCATTATTATTATTATTCTTTGGTTTTTATAATGCGCAACCCGCCCATAGGCCTCAGTGCGCCCACATAACAAAGGAGAAAGGAAGCAAAATGATAAGGGATGCTGAAGTCAAAGATGTTGGTCAAGATAGAAGGATATGCCTAGCTCGCCTATTCCATTAAAAAAAATATATTTTGAATTTGTAGAGCGCACTACAGCCCACGGGCATCGAGGTGCTGTATCAGAGGTTAAGAAGGCTTGATTAAGGGTTACAAAGAAGCCACCCAATCAAAAACTTGTTTACAGTTCAGAGTCAATGGTAACATAGTATCACAGAGTACAGATGTATACAGTCAGACAAAGAGGTTTCTTTTGATGACTGGACATCTCATGCAGCAATAGCAGTCTAATTTCACCACACGACCGCGTAGCACATAGCAAACCAATGAAGATGCCATATAACTCCTTTAGAAACTTTGCTGTGCATGACCTTTGAGAAAACCTCACCCACCCATCATCCACCGCCGAGCCTTCTAATAACTCTGAAATTCGCCAAAGGGCACGCAACAGGTCCTTGCTGGATACAGTCAATACCAATGCTCCCCTGAACATGTGCCACATCAGACTAATGGCATTCGCTTCTAGGTACTCGTAGTAAGCTACCAAGAGAAAAATCTGGTAAATTCCCAGTGGCAACAGTACACACTATTCCAGGAACATTACAGCAACCTGCTCTCCATAGCCAATGAGCATCGACAAAGCAGTCAAAGGAGGAAACGCAATATAAACACTGAAAAACTGCAACATCATATTCTCGAACAAACGAATTTCAACCCAAATAAAAATACACTGCCAGCAATATGTTCTTGACTTAGAAAAGCAAACACAATCTGGCAAGACATTGACAACTCCATTCAAACTGCACACGTCACACTCATCTCGCAATATACCAAAATGGATCCAGTTCAAACCGATAAGCCGAGCCGACCTAACCGCCTCCCGTTGCTAAATGTTGAGACACTTCCTCTGTCCCCTCTGGTCAGATCCATCAGATTAAAAGCCCTTTCCCCTACCTCCTTCACAACAACAAAACATCCCTGTCAAAAGGCATTTCCCCCAATACTAGGAAGATAGGAGAGATCTTACCCCTGCTGAAAAAACAACCCTTGACCCAGAGTTGGCCAAGTACCCACCCCATCACAGCTGTCCTTTATCTACAAGATCATCAGTCAAGTGTCCTCCAACTGCGTACAACCTCCTACAGGACTATCAATCCAGATACTACCAAAAATGAATCACAGACCACAAACACCTTCCAGGTCAACGAGGATGCTCTCCTCACATTGAGTATGAGAGATCCATGGCTGTTGGTCCTGCTCAACCTCTGCTGCCTTTGATATAGTCGACCGTGAAGGTCGTCCCACAGTCCTTGCCACTGGCATGGTACGAGATGAATCTGCTCTTCTATGTTTAACCTCATCCTTCACCAACAGGCATCAACTTGTCCAGACAGACTTAAAAATATCCAAACATGACCTGTTATGTGCAGCCATAACGCAGGAATTATCCTCTCTCCTATCATCGTCAACCTCTATATTGACAACTCTATGACTAAGTTTCCACTTGAGTCTGGGGACTGGCAGGAAGGTGCCATCCTAAGCCAATGGATGTTGGGGCTAGGAGCAGAAGGAAGGGATCCCCTAGTCAACTTGACTGGGTCACCAATGCCTGGGAAGGGACAGTCACATGGCATCAACACAGGCTAGTCCCAAGTTTCTCGCTCCCGAGGTGAGATAGCACAAAGCTACACGTAGCTAGACCCAAATAAACAATCCTGAAATTGAAGGCTTTCCCTTTAAGGGAGACTCACTCTTCACCCTATCCAAATGTAGTGTAGGTCCGGACACACTTATCAGCTCACCCAGCACTAAAGAAGAATCCCATTTTCAAAGTTATGGCACCCGCAGTAAACTCCACTGTCCCAAAACACAATCTTTCAATCCCAGGACGTCCCAAGCACAAGGAAAGCAGTACACACAGCAAAGTTGCATTGCCATTATTCCCCGATGACTGAACATCACTCAGGTGAAACATTGTACCTATTTTCCCACACACATTCAGCAACACCACTGAATCAGAGGAGTATGAAAACCTACTGAGAATGATCACAGCTCTAAATGTGCATGCTGGAAACACAATAGTCACCAACCCAGTGCAGGCAAATGCAGGGAGGGTAAGAGAGCCTGTGTAAAATCTAACATGGTGGACAGGTCAGATATAGCCTTGCTCGGATCTACTGGTCCCAGATCAGCCCCAGGTGAACTTAAAGAACCCAGCCAATATAGTCTTCACTCAGTAACCCCTTGCTTGAGTGTCATGCCCCGCATTCCTGCTTACAGACGTCCTGGGGCGTCTATTTTTATGTGGAAGCTGCCCTGGCGACTGCTTTCAGTTCGTGGAATACGCCGCACTACATTATCCAGCATTCCTTCTTCCCGCGGTCACGTGAAGCGCACGCAACATGTCTTGCGTTCTGGAAATGATACCAGTATTTAGTACGGCGTATCCCTGCAACGGGTGCTCCTAAATTAAGTAATTAGTTTGAGTGCTCGTTTTATTGATATCCTGATTCCTGTGTTTCCTGGACCCGGCTCATGCTTTAAGGATTACTCTTGAACATTTTTCCCCTACGATTCCTGGCGCCATTTCCCTCGGCTGTTTTCCCTTGGTAAACGAACTCACGGCTTTTCCAAACGGACAGTTTCCCTCTTGCCCTTGTTTGTTGTGACGCCTTGGAATTTGCTAACCTCATGTTCAACGCAATTCAGAACATTAGGAAAATCTGAACTGGACTTCTATTCAAGTTTCTTTTCTCTCTACTGGCTGCTAACTCCACTGACTTTCTGAACCCTTCACCCTCACGTATTTCACAAGCCCACAAAACACTCCTTTTCTGGATCTATCAACAACGCTGCTCTCATCACAAGAAACATTGCTCTACACATCGAAGTGACCGATTGGACGCTCTCCTGATTTGGTGGTCACTACTTGGATTGGCTATTTTCACTTTGGTGACGCTTTGCTGAATTCCTTGGGGATTATATTTGGACTATCTAGTTGCGCCCTCGTGCCGTTCGGGTTAGGTGGATTATTGTAGACTTCCTTCAACTGAGACTTTCTTCCTTCTTCACCTTGTCATCACTTTGCTGAACTCACATAGATTACGGGACAACTTTTTGACTAAGCAGGTAAGAGAGGGTAATTGCGGGTGGGTGATTGCTGCACTTTGGTAACTTTGGCTGCTCTCTTGAACCATCGTTTTGCTTTGTTCCCTTAGCTCTGTTGTCGCTGCACCTGCCTTTTCACTCAAGCCCCTGGCCTGTTAGTTATAGTTTATTTCTACAGGCTGCGCTCTTGGGGGGAAAGTCTTGTTAACATCGCGTTCAAGATATCCCAGAGCAGAGGGGCTCCCAAGGTGGATGCTGATTCTGTATCCTTTATAAGTCTGTATCCTTTTTCAAGTTGTGTTAAAGTGTGACAGATTTAGGAGCCTATTTTTGCCTGTCGGTTATGGAAACCGGAGCTGATCCAATGGCTGCCGTGATGCAAGCCTTTACGGCCTTGCGCACCGACATGGCATCCGCACATGCGACTCTCCATCAACGCATGGATGTGCTTCAGAGTTTTGTGCAGCCGTTACCTCCCGATGAGGAGTTTGGCGATGTTGCTGCTGAAGCAGCTCCTCCTGTACGCCAGGCGCCACCACCTGCTTCGGCACCCATTGTGCTTCCTGGACCCTTTCCCTTGGCCCCTCCGGAACGCTTTTTTGGAGATCCGAAAACCTATCGGACCTTCGTAAATCAATGCCGTCTGCATTTCCTTTGTCGACCATTGGCATTTCCGGACGCTACTTCTAAAGCAGCGTTTCTTCTTTCCCATTTGGGAGGAACAGCAGCGGCTTGGGCTAACCCATTACTCGAAGCCAACGACCCAGCCCTGTATGACTTTGATGCCCTTATTCAGTCTATGAATAGCGTGTTTGACATGCGTTACAAGGCGCAAACTTCAGATCTTGAATTCCTTGCTATCAGCCAGGGCAAAACAGACCTTCTATCCTATCTTGCCCGTTTTAATCAGTTAGCAGCAGAAACCACAAGGCCCGAACAGGATAAGGCAGCCGTCTTCTATAAGGGACTTTCAGATGAGCTAAAGGGCGCTCTGTCAGTGGTGCCTGCTCTACCGTCCGGTTTTCCGGAACTGTTGGACTTGGTCCTGCAGGTTGACGCTCGGCTGCGACAAAGACGTGGCGAATGGAGTATCCCTGACCTTTGCTTCTCAGCCAAGTCAGAAACGGCCTCTCCTGCCCTTTCAGGAGAAGCCGAACCAATGCAAATAGGGGCAATCAGAGGTCCACTAACCAAAGCCGAACGAGAACGGCGTATGGTTAACAACCTATGCTTCTATTGTGGCCACTCTGGCCATTACATTCGTGTATGCCCTAGGAGACCTGGTAAGACAGCGGGAAATGCCAAGACTCGTCCTTAAGCCGAGCCTTAAGGATGAGTCATCAAATGGACGGCTCGGACCAATGTCCTCCCTTCTCACACATCTATCTTGCCATGTATTTTGCGATCCCTGGTGTTGAGCCCTTCACCAATCTAGTTATGATTGATTCAGGGGCTAGCGGAAATTATATGGATATACAATTGGCTAAACGCCATGGTTTAATGGTAGTTCCTAAGGTTAGACCTGAGGAGGTAGATGCCGTAGACGGTTCTCGTCTGGTATCCGGATGGGTAACAGAACAGACGGTCCCGCTTTACATGTCTACCACAGAAGGTCACACTGAACAAATAGTGTTCGACCTTATTTCGGCTCCACAGTTTGGGATCATTCTTGGTCTATCCTGGCTCCGGACTCATAACCCTGTAATTGACTGGATCAAACAAACGGTACATTTCTCTTCTGTGTTTTGTACCCAACATTGTTTTCAAAACCCGGATGTGACGTCTTTGTCTCCTTGTTTGGCCTTGGTGGCTAATGTCTTCCTCCATTAGTGCCACGCTGAGTGATCCAACATCCGAAATACCAGCAGTGTACAAGGACTTCTCTGACGTATTCGACAAAGGGTTATCAGAGAAACTCCCTCCACATCGTTGCTATGACTGCCCCATTGATTTGGTGCCTGGGGCAGTGATACCTCATGGTCGTGTTTACTACCTGACCGTTAATGAAGAGAAACATCTAAAAGAGTATGTGGATAAGGCATTGCGTTTGGGACACATTCGACCTTCCCGGTCCCCTGCAGCCTCTCCCATATTTTTCGTACCTAAAAAGGAGGGAGATCTATGTCCTTGTGTAGATTATAGAGCCTTGAACAAAATAACGGTTAAGAACCAATACCCGTTGCCCCTCATAACGGAACTACTCGATAAAATGACACCCTCTACCATTTTCACTAAATTAGATCTCAGAGGGGCATACAATTTGGTGAGGATGCGAAGCGGGGACGAATGGAAAACCGCTTTCAAAACGAAGTCTGGGCTTTACGAATACTGTGTTATGCCCTTTGGGATCTGTAACGCTCCAGCCACATTTCAGCACTTCGTTAATGACATCTTTGGAGACATGCTGGACTGTTATGTAATGATCTACCTAGATGATATTCTGATATTCTCGGATTCACTCACTCAACACATCCAACATGTTTGCTCCGTACTGCAGCATTTGCGTGAACACTCTCTCTATGCTAAGTTAGAAAAATGTGTGTTCCACGCATCCTCAGTTGAGTTCTTGGGGTTTCAGATATCCGCAAAAGGGGTGCTCATGTGCACTTCTAAGGTTAAAGCAGTAATGGACTGGCCGATTCCGGACTCTGTAAAGGCGCTTCAATCTTTTCTGGGTTTTTCAAATTTCTATAGGCGCTTTATTGCCTCATTTTCTGAAATAGTGGCACCCCTTACCCGTCTCACCAGTCCCAGGGTTCCATTCCTGTGGGACTACAAAGCCCAGTCGGCCTTTGAGGCATTAAAAGAGGCCTTTACTTCTGCTCCCGTTCTGCAACACCCAAACCCTTCTCTCCCTTTTATAGTGGAAGCAGATGCCTCCGCTATAGCAGTGGGGGCCATCCTGTCACAGATCTGCCCCGCTACACAGCAGTTACATCCGGTGGCTTATTTCTCCCGAAAACTGTCCTCGGCTGAAGGCAATTACACCATCATGGAGAGGGAACTCTTAGCAATTCGAGCGGCTTTTAAGGAGTGGAGACACCATCTTCTGGGTGCTCGACATCCAGTAACAGTGTACACCGACCACCGGAACCTCCAGGCTCTCTCCCATGCAAAATGTACCAATGCTCGACAAATACATTGGCATTTATTCTTCACGCTATTTGACTTCACAGTCACATACCGCCCTGGCCCTCTACATGGGAAAGCGGACGCCTTGTCCCGTGTTGGTGCCGATTTTGACACCCAAAAATCGGTATCACCTATACTGCCCTTGGGTTCGGTTGTTTGTGTCTGTTCGGTTTACACCTCACTCCTTGACCGAGTGCGGCAGTGGGCCAAAGACCATGTCTCTTTTCTCGACACATTGGGTGCCCAGATTGTTACAGGTCTTCCTTATGTTCATGGACTTTTGTACTTACCTGATAACCAAACCAGACGGAAGGCCTTGGAATGGGCACATGATACCCCGTTAGCTGCCCACCCGGGTCAACTTAAAACCTATGACATACTACATCGATGGTGCTGGTGGCCTGGTATGAAGAAGGATACCGAATCATACATATCTAAGTGTGCGATATGTATACAATGTAAGAGACAACCGGGGAAACCCTTCGGTCTTTTGATGAACATGCCCCTGCCACCATATCCGTGGTATACGGTTGCTCTCGATTTTGTGGTAGAACTCCCCTTGGTCAGGGGCATGTCAACTGTGCTCGTGGTGGTGGACGTTTTCACAAAAATGGCACGATTCATACCATGTTCAGGTATATCTACTGCTCCATTACTGGCCAGTTTGTTCTTTGATCATGTGGTGCGTTTCTTCGGTCTACCTACAATCATGATTTCCGATCGGGGCACCCAATTTACCTCACAGTTTTGGAGAGCCCTTACCCATTCCCTTGGCATAGACGCATGACTTTCGTCGTCCTACCACCCCCAAACGGACAGACAAACCGAACGTACCAATGGCACCATGGAACAGTACCTTTGTTGTCTGTGCTTGCAACATCAAACCAACTGGCTATCCGTTTTGGGAACCACGGAGTTTGCATATAATAACTCCCGACACACTTCAATAGGTTGTTCCCAGTTTTACGCCTTGTATGGGTTACACCCAAGAATCCTTCCACCCGTCGTACCTTCACTGGACAAAATTCCTGCTGCGAAAACCACAAGGGACACTCTGGTTGCTATACGCGATTCAGTCGTTTCTCATCTACAGGCAGCAGAGTCCCAGGCAAAGACGCAAGAAGATAAACATCGTTCACCAGCCCCCTCCTATGCACCGGGTGATCGTGCCTGGCTTGCAACCAAGCACCTCACTATTCGGGGTAAACGGAAGCTGCTGCCTCGCTATGTAGGCCTCTACAAGGTACTTCATTGTCTTAATCCTGTTGCTGTCCGTTTGGACATCCCGTCCCATTGGCGGATTCACCCTGGTTTTCACATTTCCTTGCTCCGTCCTTTTGTGCCTGGCACCCGGCTTTCTGTTGCTCCTGCTCCAATCACTGTACAGGGAGAAGACGAATATGAAGTGCATGCTATACTAGACACCCGTCTACGTCACGGAGTGCGTTCCTACCTGATTGATTGGAAAGGTTATGGTCTCAAAGATAGGACCTGGGAACCGTCCTCCAATTTGCATGCACCCCGACTCCTGCGTGCCTTTTGGTTGGAAAGATTGCGTGCCCGCAGGGGTGGTCGCCCCACATTCCTGCTTACAGGCGTCCGGGGGCATCTATTTCTATGTGGAAGCTGCCCTGGCGACTGCTTTCAGTTCGTGGAATATGCCGCACTACATTATCCAGCATTCCTTCTTCCCGCGGTCACGTGAAGCGCACAGAACGTGTCTTGCGTCCTGGAAATGATACCAGTATTTGGTACGGCGTATCCCTGCAACGGGTGCTCCTAAACTAAGTAATTAGTTCGAGTGCCCGATTTATTGATATCCTGATTCCTGTGTTTCCTGGACCCGGATCATGCTTTAAGGATTACTCTTGAAAGTTTTTCCCCTACGATTCCTGGCTCCATTTCCCTCGGCTGTTTTCCCTTGGTAAACTAACTCACGGCTTTTCCAAACAGACTGTTTCCCTCTTGCCCTTGTTTGTTGTGACGCCTTGGAATTTGCTAGCCTCAAGTTCAACGCAATTCAGAACATTAGGAAAATCTGAACTGGACTTCTATTCAAGTTTCTTTTCTCTCTACTGGCTGCTAACTCCACTGGCCTTCTGAACCCTTCACCCTCACGTATTTCACAAGCCCACAAAACACTCCTTTTCTGGATCTATCAACAATGCTGCTCTCATCACAAGAAAGTGACCGATTGGACGCTCTCCTGATTTGGTGGTCACTACTTGGATTGGCTATTTTCACTTTAGGGTCGCTTTGCTGAATTCCTTGGGGATTATATTTGGACTATCTAGTTGCGCCCTCGTGCCGTTCGGGTTAGGTGGATTATTACACAGACTTCCTTCAACTGAGACTTTCTTCCTTCTTCACATTGTCATCACTTTGCTGAACTCACATAGATTACGGGACTTCTTTTTGACTAAGGAGGTAAGAGAGGGTATTTGCGGGTGGGTGATTGCTGCACTTTGGTAACTCTGGCTGCTCTCTTGAACCATCGTTTTGCTTTGTTCCCTTAGTTCTGTTGTCGCTGCACCTGCCTTTTCACTCAAGCCCCTGGCCTGTTAGTTATACTTTATTTCTACAGGCTGCGCTCTTGGGGGGAAAGTCTTGTTAACATCGCCTTCAAGATATCCCAGAGCAGAGGGGCTCCCAAGGTGGATGCTGATTCTGTATCCTTTATAAGTCTGTATCCTTTTTCAAGTTGTGTTAAAGTGTGACAATGAGCAGGCACTCAACAGAATATAAATGCAGCCCATTCCAGTTGCTGAGCATGGGTTATTGGAGCAAGTTGTGGCTGGGGGAATTTGGAGTGTGCAGCAAGGACTGTGGAGGTATTGCGGCTATGGAGGTGAGAGGAAGAGAAGGAAGTAAGGGGATGAGAAGGCAGATGGTTGGAGGAGATAACATCAGGAGGAGGTGGTAGAAGATTGGAAGAGGTGGTAACAACAGGCAGATATTGTGAAGGACTGGAGTGGGTAGTTGTTCTCAGAGGTGGTGGCAAGGGACAGAAGGTGGTAACATTTGGAGAGGGAATGAAGGACTGGAAAAGGTAGTTGTACTGAGAGGTGGCGGCAAGGGACATAAGGTGGTAACATTTGGAGGAGGCAGTGAAGGACTGGAGGAGGTGGTTGTACTAGGAGGATGTGATGAGATGTGAGAGGACAGGTTAACATTAGGAGGCAGTGCTGAACCCAAGAAGAAGGTTCTGACAGCTGGGAGAGGAAGGAAGTCAATAAGAGCAGGGAAATTCAGGTATGCCAGGTTGGCCCTAGCAGGAGCAGATGGACAGAGAAGAAATGATACTGGGACAGGAATGTTATCATCAGTTCAGAGGCGATGGGTAAGGTAGTCCAGAGGCATGACCCTGAGATTGGAGAATGGCCCTGGGGTCTAGAGAGGATTGGTATGGGCTCCTGGTTTGCACTACAACCTACACCACAAGTTGTTGGAAATGCACAATATCAAGTCAAAGAACAGAAATAAAAAGCAGATTTGGCACCGGCTCAAATAAGAGGATTTGGTGCTAGACAGTCATAGGTACGAGAACCAGGGAATTCTACATTTAGTAAATTGACAAGGACTGACTGCACCCCAAGACAGAAGTAGGAATGTTGCTGTGTGATCACTAAGACTTTAATTTCCTCATTTTCACTTTTTGTGTTAAGCCTTTGCACTTGTATGTATACTAATCTTAAACTCTATCTTGCAAGTTCAGGTGTTTGTGCATCCCACAAGGCTTCCATGCCATTGCAGTCCTCAGAGTTTTGTCTAAATAAAAGGGCCTATATTAATAAATCTATTGTCAATCCTTATCTCTAAATACAAATAGTGTGGGAAACAATGTTACAAAAAAGAAAGAAAGAAGTGTTCACAAAATGATATGTCAGGATGTTCGGCCACTGGCCTCTCTGCCCCACGTTTTCAGCAAGGAGCAACACTAAAGCTTAGCACAATCCAGGATTACCTAGCACGAGGATACAGTTTAATCATTAGCACCAGGGGCTTCCATGTCAAACTCTCTTTGCTTTGCAAAGTCTCTTCATTCAGAGGGCCTGATGTGACAAACAATACATTCTTTTCCTCTTTTCTGATTTTCACAAGTACTCAATTTCTTAGGTGATTCACTATTCACTTCAGATCCCTCTCAGCCGGGTTCAGATCCTCTCAACATAATGTTATTCACTTTGGAGCCCCCTCATCTGGGCTCAGATCCTCTTAACACAATGTTCGTAGTATATTCTCATGCATCCAATTTCTCATAAGATATTCTTTCTTGGGTGACTCATGGTTCACCCTGGATCCCCTTCGGTCAGGCTCCGATCTCAGATCCCCCTCGGTCGGGCTCAGATCTCGGATCCCCCTCGGTCAAGCCCAGATTCCTTGTAATACAATGTTCATAACTTTACACAAACTTGCTTTAACCAAAAGCTTTTAGCTGATCTCCCTCAGCCGGTCTCGGACCAACTTCATATATGATTTACTCAACTATCGAAGACTTTCGAATGACCACAGGGTTTTTGCTTGAGCCGTTGCAGGACCACTCAGATTTCACAATTCTTTATCACTCTTCACATTTCAGCTAGATACCTAACAGAGACTTTTGAATGAGCATCCGCGTGGTGCCGGACAACTCTGTCTAGGGTATTGTATCTTGGCTTCAAAGTTCAATCACTCATCTGCTGATTATTTGTGTTCACGTTGCTTGCCACATACGTTTCATACAATGTTGTCTTTTAGTTTTCACTATACAATGTTGCTGCTTTCAATCTTGGCTTCAACACAGACCTGTCTGGCATCAGTCTCCCCAACTCACCAGCTCTGCTGTCTTCATTGGCGCTGCTTTGTTGTAGGAGCCAAGGACAGTACCACAACGGCAAACGATTCTCCCCGCCTTGAATATCGATGCAGGCAAGCCCCAGGTACCTCTGACACACAATGCAGGGTTCTTCGGCCTGGATTCCTGGTCTTACATTGCCTATTCTGGAAGGTCCCTGAAAGTAACAGCCTTTCATTGAAAACATCAAGGGATTTTCCCTCCTTGTAATCCTCTTTGGTTTTGCCGCCTTTTGCCTTGTATTAAACCGCCATCTTGGAACTGCTTTTTCCTCATGTGCTTTGCCTTGCTCAGAGTGTGCATTCATGCTCTGCCTTTTATCTGTGTGGGGAAGTGTGATGGAAGTCAGGTGTGTGTAATGGTCGGTGATTGCCTGACCCTGCCTGACAATTGTATTGGGACATGTCAGGTATATCGCTCGGGTGTTAGTACATTTTCTCACACAGTGAGCTGTCTGTGAGAACGTTTTTGTGTTGGGAAAGGTGGGCAGGGGTTGGGGGGTTTAAGTTCCTAAGTATCCTACAGGGAAGGGGATACCGTGTCCCGTCATCCGGTGACCCACTTCCACTCCCCGAGGACCCCTCACCCAGGTGATGCTCCCGCACTGCTCCACCCCCAGGAACTGGATCCAAAAGCGATGGCCGTGTCCTGGCCACCTGGATGACAGATCCCGAGGGTCTAGCGTATGAGACACCTTTAGGTTTTTCACAACTGACAAGGTGAACTTCGCTGTAAAGGGATGGGCTATTGGATGTAATGGACTAAGGATGGCATGCTCAGAAGCGACATCTGGATTTGTTGCCTCTAAATCTGGCCTTGGCATCAGGTGTGGGAGTACTACAGACTACTGGGGAAATGTCAAAATCTTGCTTTTCAATCATGTTTCTGAGACCTTTGTGGTCAAGGAGGAAGACACAGATGCTCAACTGGTTTGTGAACCATCCACCGCTGTGGAGCTGGAGGAGACCTCAGAGCTGACACAACTTGTAGGAAGGCAGTCAGGTTTGGTTCCTCATTACTATGCAAGTAAATTAATGGGGGAGGTGACTCCAACATCATGTTCCCTCACTCAGACCCTGCTGTTCCCAGGGGACTTCATAGGGCCAATTCTAGGATGAGTTTTATTTGGCACAGCACAGTGACACTTGTCAAAGGTTGGCCTTTGACATGACCATATCCACTGAAGAAAGCTACATCAAAACTGACCTTTACTTCAATAATGTCAATATACCCATGGCTCCCCTGCAGCTCCAACCTATCATCGAAGAGCCCTTTTCCTGGATAGGTATGAAAGTGATGGGACCTGTGATGAATCTGAGGATTTCGTCCCTTCTTCCCTAGGAGAAGACCTTTCCCATGGGGCTAGGGTGTTACGTCCACAGTTTAATAGTCCCCCTGGGGGTGGTGCACTAGGGGATGATCGCATGGGGGAGGAAACCCCTTATGGGATTAAGTACGACCATTCCCAGAGAATGCAGTATTCCTCTCCTTTATTAGACCCTCCCTCCTTCTCCAAGCCAAACTATCCTTCCCCGTTCCCAGTTAGTGTCAATATTTTCTGTTGTGAGGTCAACCAACCTAGTAGGTTAGTCTCGACTAAGAACCCCGATAATACATCACCATCCCACACACACTCCTCCCTAGTCACGTTACTTCTGTACCAGTCCCCTTTATAAGTACTGAGATGAGGAAGAACAGGAAATACCTAGATAGAGCCTCATTAACAAGTGCTGAGACCAAGAAGATTCTATTCTACCCAAGGAAGAGTTCAAAGATTGATAATCAGACGAGGAGGAATGGAACAATGAAGATTACTCTTAAGAACTATATTGAGCGGCGTAGTAGGTACTGGCTGCTCATTGGTTCAAGCAGAGTAGAAAAGGAGGAAAGACTGAGGAAGCAGTTGTCAAGCCTTGGAACAGAGAGAAGGAATTCTGTGCTGCAACAGGAGGGACTGTGGACCACTGTACTTAACAGAAAGCGGGGGAACCATTGAACCCCCACAGCCTGTGGGGAACTGAGGAGAGCTGGAGTCCCTCTCATGTGGGAACCAAGAAGACCAGTCTTCCTCCCAGACAGGGGGATCCTTGAGAACTAGCAGTGTGCAAGGGACTAAAGAGAGAGGTCCTCTAAGGAGGCACAGCAGGAGCCATGCAGGAAGGCAGCCGATGCGAGCCGCAAGGGCAACCAGAGAGAGAGGAAATGGAGAACCTGAAGGACTACGGTGGTTGCCACATTGTGAGTCCTCTAGGCATCCCAGGGTACGACGAAGTGTGCGAGAAGGAGAAAAAACACCTGGGAAGCATCGGAAGATTGTTGAGCAGCTTCAGACTGCGCTGGAAGCCCAAACGCTACCGGAGCCTCGCAGAGGGATGCAGCTGCCTGGAAATCACAGACACCTGCAAGAAGGAAGGAAACAGGTAGGTGGGGCATCCTGGAGGTGCAGGAGCTGCTGGAAAGCAACGGGAGGCTGGAAGTAGAGGGTCTTGGACCCTAAGTGAGTTGTTTACTTGACAGGAGAGTGAACCAAGGATATACAACGCAGCAGTGCAAGTCTGGAACCCGCACTCAAGTAAGAGAATGAGAAGAAGATGGTCTGGGACCCTGAGTGAGTTGTATACCTGGCAGGAGAGTGAACCAAGCGCATACAACGCAACCGTGTGAGTCTGGGACCCACACCCAAATAAGAGAATAAGAGGGTCTGGAACACTTAACGAGTTGTTTACTTGGCAGGAGAGTAAATCAAGTCGATGCAGCACAGCAGTGCAAATCTGGGACCTGCACCCATTAGAGAAAGAGGGTCCGGGATCCAGTGAGAAGAGAGACAGTACACGAGAAAAGACTGGCTTGGCAAGAGAGTGACCAAGCTGTGTAAAGTATTGCAAGTCTGGGACTCGCACCCACATGAGAGATTGAAAGCAAGAGGGTAAAGAACCCTGCAGCCTACAAAACGAATCCTACGATAGCGAACTGTGCCAGGTTGCCAGGATAAAGAAACATAAGCACAAGACGCATTACCCTCTGAAATGCCCAGGGACATTTTATCATAGAAAAAAGTAGCTCAGGAGCCCTACAGGAATCAGAATGCAATAAGAAGAAGTCTAGGAGTAAGGAGCACAACCCTATCATTGAAATCTTGTATTTCTGGAACATTCTTTTGCATCGCTTTTTATTACCAGAGAGACTGGAAACGTTTCCGTTGGTTGAAAACACAAAGAACACTTTTTACTTTGAGAAGAGATCATCTTTGCACAGTTACCTTAGATTGTTAGTGTTAGGGGCAGAGGTAGGTTGAGACACGACAGTGACATACCTTTTAGTTTTGAACTTCCTGACAATTTCACTAGTTTTCTTTCAGGTAGGGAAACCCTTTCTTAGCTTTAGGGAGAAGGTGCAATTTTTCCAAAATTTTATTAAAAAATAAAAGTGTATTCCCCAAAACATGTCACCATTGTGCCTGACCCTTACTTTTGAACCCACCATAAACTAGTCATCCTGGATTACATCACCACGTACTCTGAAGCCTTTTCCATGGGAAGTGATACGGCATGGTGCATCATCAAACATGTAATATCCTGCTTCTTCCAGGCAGGGTTACAGATAGGGAACCCCTTTTATATGTCGGGTCATGGCTGAGCTGAAAAGGTTGCTACAAGTAAAGACCCCTTGCATCTACATTTACCATCCCAAAACTGCTGTCCTAGTGGAGCAGTTTAAGCAGACTGTAAAGGCCATTCTTAAGAACACGGTTCTAAAGACACAAGAAGCTGGGGCATGCCACTTCCCACATATCTGTTCAATGCCATGGGCCTCAGCCAGCTTCTGCACTTTTGAGTTGGTTTACGGCTGTAAAATCCAAGATTTGTTATCCCCTGAGGGAAGACTGGGACGGAAAGAGAGGAGCAAGGGGGCATATCTGAAGCATTCAACCAGGCATGCCAGGAGCAATTGCGGACAATCTAACGCCTCGGTCAACATGCGTTGCGAGTCATCAGTGGGAAGCAAAAAAGCATGTATGAAGGTGGAGTACAGTTGAGGTGCTTTCAAGTTCTAAACATGGTGCTCATCCTGTGCCCAGTTCAGAGAACAAACTTGCTGCCTAGTGTCCGGGGATGTGTGAAATCACACAGGTACTCAGTGATCAGAACTACAGAGTACAACAAGGAAAACAACACCAGACTGATCAAATATACCACATAAACTAATTACTGATACCAACTCACCACAACACATGTCCCTGACCAACTTAATTCCATGGAATCCTAACCACTACAGGAAAATCTGTTAGGCCGCAGCTATGCTGCCTGCAAGTGGTGCACAGGAAGCCGATCAAGGAAGAGGTCTAAAATATGCCTCAATTTGGTGTTATCAAACCGTCATGCCGCCACTAGTTGTTGCCAGTTGTTATCCACTATGGGCCAGATGGAAGGTAGTGCTTTTTGATCAATTTCTGCAAAGTCAATGAGATATTAAAATTCGATTCCTATTGCACTGGGTAGATGTCTATGCTTGACCACATAAAGGACTGTAGAGGAGCAGGTGGACACATTTTCCCTAGCTCCTGCCCCCTCACCACCGTCATACTGGAAGGAGGAGAAGGGCTGTATGTGGGACTCCATGTGTTATATCATTGAGTGTACGAGAGACGATATGCACACAGACAACCGTATCAAATATACCCTTGCACTGAATGTGTTTCACGATATTGTATGGGAGGATGTCAAGATGCCCCATTGGACATCAAGGAATGCTGAGGGAAATCTGACGTGGGCAAAGTTATATCATAAAGAAGGTATACAAAGTCATGCTGAAACGGTATGAAAACACTGAAGAGTGACGATGAAACTGAAGCAATAAAATAAACATGTACGAAATGTTAAAGTAATCATGAATGCAAAAGAAGGTAAAATAATTTACTAACCAATAAGTGTAAATATGTAGTAACACAAGGTAGAGAAGATGCATATAAGCTTGCTTTAGAGGAATATAAAACGTGGCAAGAACGGTCATTTTTGGAAAATGGATGTCGGGTGATGTAAATATTCAATTCAACTACCCCAGAAGCCGATCAGGGTTGGAGAGTCAAGAGATGCTGGTAAGAACAACTTTGTGTGCAAAACAAAGACGAGTCGATGCTGGCTTGGGATCAAGGAGGCTATTTTTAAGGAATAGCTGCAAAGCACAAAGGGAGGCAGACGGATGAGTCATGGACATGAGACATATTTCTCTAAGGAAGAAGAAACCATCTGCAAGAGCCAAGTATTGGACAGTTAAAAATGAATCAAGTCTATGCAGGGTAGAGTGAGCAAGTCTCTAGAGGCAAAGAGGAATATTGACACCCAATACAATTAAATCAAAGAGCAGGAAATAAAAGGCTGAAATAGACAAATTAGAGGTCTCGTCACATGTGACTCAGAAGTCGAAAACTATTCATTAAGCCTTGAATGAAGATAGTGATGCGCTTTCACTCCATTTAATGTCCGCGAACAGAAAACAGGCTGTACGGTCAACTACAGATGGGACATTTTGGTTCATGGACGAACTGATGAGAGATAATGGACTAATTGGACATGTAGGGAGTAATCTGACGTGATCCAAGCACCTAGGTTTTGGTTTCCTTATGTGCTGCTAGCCGAGTCAATAGTCCAAGGTTGGGTGAGAATGCCAACCAATCAGTGGGTCTATGGGGCAACCTGCTACACAATTTTGCATAGACCAATCAGCTGTCATTTTGTTTGTTCTAATCAGTATTATAAGTATGTAGAGGTAGTTTGAGGGTTGTTTTACAGATAAGATACAGCCAATGAAGTACGAACCCGTATACCTTCTAGAAGTAGGCATGTTCCCCTAATCCAATCCCTTCGGGTAATAGGTTTTATGGTTTGCCACATAGGATGACATCATATATGACGCATATTGGGGTATAATATCCCTGTATAATCAAGTTTGTGTTAGAGTGTGCAAGCATCAGTCCGATGTCTGCCAGATGACCATGCTTTATTAAATTAAGAGTGTCTGGTCACTTGGTCTGAGATCTTTATTAGTAATTCCATCTAGCACAAGAGACACTTCAAGGTCCTAGAGCACAGGACTCTTGTCAGATCCCACTGGCCCTGGAAGACCGATTCAATGTGTTGCTGCTTGGTCTCCATGCTATCCTTTAATGGAATCCCACTCCTTCACACAGAAAAGGGCAGTGTAGGTATGGACACAGTTACCAGCTCACCCAACACTTCTGCAGAATCACATTTAGGGATTTGTAGGATCCGCAATGAACTTGTTGGTTTCACGAACATCATTTTCAACCCTGTGACTTCCCAAACACTGGCAAACTGATACAAAAATAAAGTTACATCCACATTCTTCCCAGGTAATTAAACCTCCTGCCTGGGAAATGTTGTATCAAATTTGCCCGCTCACACATCATCATGAATGAATCAGGAGGGATTGAAAATGTATCAGGAGTGATTCAAGCTCTGAAATCAGACACTGAAAACATTGCATGCTCAACTCAGTGCGGGTAGCCGCAGGGAAGGTCCTACTGCATGAGCACAAATCAGCCCCAGGTCCACACAAAAATCTCAGCAAGTCCCAGCCTTCACTCAACTATCCCTTGCATGTGCACACCCTCAGGGAAGACCCACCCAGGGTGAGGAAGGAGGAACAGAGTGTGGGTTCCTGGATCAGGTTGTGGTTGGCAGTTGGAGGAATTTGAGGCCCACTACAAGGACTGTGGAGAAGGTGTCATAAGGAAGTGGTGGAGGAACTGGTAACAGCAGAAGGGGGTGGTTAAGGACTGGTGGGTGAAGGTAGTTGTACTTGGAGGAAGTGGAAAGGGATAGGAGGAGGTGGGAACATTTGGAAGAAGCATTAAAGAACTAAAGTAGGTGATTGTACTGGGAGGTGGGGTTAAGCTGTTAGAGGAAGGTTTATCATTCGGAGGTGCTGAACCCATAGAGGACGTTTGGACAGCTGGGGGAGGTTGAGAGGAGGTTAGTGAGAGCAGGAGGTTTCCGGCAGGCCAAGTCAGCCCATGGCAGGACCAGACAATGGGAGGAGGAGCGAGGAAGGGGACATACAACTGAGGTGTTATAGTGGTATGGTCCTAAAATTGAAAACAAAGTATTGGGCTCTAGAGAATGGTGGTGGTGATGCCTAGCTCCAGCTGCAACTCGAGCTATTCCTCAAGTTGCTGGAATAGGTGCAAAGAAGAGTAACACATATGAAATTCGGCTCCAGAACAAAGGAGAGGATTGGATGTTAAACAGACGTGGGTACAGGTCTAAGGAAAGTACACATGTAGTTAGTGTACCAGGAATGACCCAACCTTGGGGCGGGAGGACTTAGCACCTCAGGGAGAGAGCCTTGCTTTGTGGTCACCGAGAGTTTTTCATTTCCTGATTTTGACTTTTGTGTTAAGCCGGTGCACTTGTATAAATAAAAAACTTAAACTCTATCTTCCAAGTCCAGTCCTTTTTGCATCCCACAAGGCCTCTGTGGCAACCGTTAGGGGAACTTCTCCCCAATCTTGGCATCAATTCCACTAATTGCTACTTACCCATAGCTTAAGATCAGCTTAATGAAAGACTTCGACAGACAGAAGCAACAACTCTTCCCTATCCATGACTGGATGCGAAGTGCTTACCCAAAACTAAATCCAAGCGAGACAGAGTTCTGCCTCACTGGAGATTCCTCAAAGCACAAACCAGCCTGGATCTGAAGATACAATATATTTGCAGAAAATGTGTATGTATATGTGTCATATGAGATGACTTGTTGGGTTACTGTGCGATATGACAGGAGCTCCCATGATAAAGGATAGAGGACTGTCCGAAACGCGTCAGATATCCATATTACAAATGCTAATGGATTACTCTAAAGCCATACTTAGTAAAATATAAGTACAGAGAGCGAGTGAGGAAAATTGTCCGTACCATTTTCCTATGTACTTTTTACGTGCTTCACTTTATTGAAAAAGAGAATATATGTATGTGTAGAATACATAAATGGTATGTTCTGTAGTGTACATCATGTTAAAGATTGCTTGTTAAAAAAAATGTTGATGAATATATTTTGCTTGAATTTAAAAAAAACAGAATCAGAATCATTGTTTAATAATTGAATGTGAAAGGTATTAATGTATTCAAATTTGATGTTACATATTTCTATTTTTATAAAAGATGGCTTGCATATTACACAAACCATAGTAAGGTACGCATGCAAATATATAAATGCTTACATGGATTTATATATTTGTTTGCGTACCTTAGTATGGTTTGTGTACTTTTTTTAGGCCACGCCCATCCCACAAGCCCAAATGAGGGCCCACTTCGATTTCTTACCCCACTTAAAGCTCTGCCCCCACACATCACGAAAAACAAATGAGGGAAGGCACCAAAGAAACATGGTTTTCATGAAGTGTCCTCAAATGATGGCGTTAATTACACCTATCAGTCCGCGGGGACCCAGGGACCTAGGTGCCATGTGCCAGTCATTCTCTCCTTTAGATATGATAGGTTATTTATAACGCGTTTAATACCCAGAGGTTTCTAAGCGCGGACCCGGGGATCGAACCTGTGTTGTTCTGTGTCATCTTGCTTCCAAGGTGAGCACGTTGCCCCCGAGCTATCGCTATATCGCTCAGATACGAGCACGTCATAGAGGCGAACTGATGCACGAGTCTTGTGACAGATGATGAGGTGTCAGGGCCTTGGATCATGTGTTCCAACAAAACCAGTATTTGGAACAATAAATAAATCATTGAATATCAACAAATTTGTGCTTTCCAATTTTGGTGGTGCAATCAATTTGGGGGGAAAACATGCACCAATTTCAACATGTCATGCCCTATTGAACATACGATCAGTTTCAAATATAAAGGCCAGCATTGATGCTATGTAAATTGAAGTGAAGCTGGTCCTGGTTCAGGTGCCACCCAGATGCATTTACGGTCATCATTCTCAACAGTAGGGACACCAACGTATAACAGTTCCTTAAGGCAAATTTTACGAAAAATTGTCATATTACCTTGGGGTGGGGGCGGGAGAGAGAGAGAGAGAGAGAGAGAAAGAGAGAGAGAGAGAGAGAGAGAGAGAGAGAATCCGATATTCAACTGTTCACACTCACCCATGGCCGCAGGCCATTCTGCTTTAGTGCGCCGCTAAACAGCTTATCGCAGAGGACATTCTCTGAATTTTAGATTTGATTAGACGTTTCCCTCGCTTTTTGCTTCAAAATGCGGTGCATGTCCCCATTTCAAATCCTGCACTGCCTCATAGGTGCTGGGATTGGGCTCCGACAGACCCAGTTTACCCGATAAACTATTCACGTGGGCATGTTGGCAGCAGGACTGTTTGACTGA
This sequence comes from Ambystoma mexicanum, assembly GCF_040938575.1. NCBI lineage: Eukaryota > Metazoa > Chordata > Amphibia > Caudata > Ambystomatidae > Ambystoma > Ambystoma mexicanum. The sequence goes on from NC_090925.1 coordinate 682,232,884, forward strand.
GAGGAATTACAGAAGGGCACAGTCTCACAATATACCTCGCCTTGTTTATGGCGTTCCCGCCCAGTCCTTGCACCAATGTCCTTAAGGGACGCAGAAAATGGAAATGAGCTAATTAGCTTCTCACCACATTATTTTGGTCGGGGATAGTTAAGTAATAATAAAGTCGATTTGTCCAGCAGCCTAGACTACTGCCTGGAAGCATCGCTGCATATGATGTAACAGGTGACCATTTATTGCACGGCATATTGCGTTCTGAAGTAAAATGTGAAACACAAACAGAACGTTTGTTCAGCTTGTAAGTCTGTAGGGGCAAACGCTGCAGAGCTGCGCGAGCGAGACCTGCAAAGGCCTTTCACATTAGAGGTGTTAGGAGCGAGGTGAGGTGAGTGCTATCGACAACAGGCGGGCTGACAACACATGAAATGTATTTCCCCGGCACGTGGATGTGTAGTGCACCTCGCCCACACCTTGCACCTTTGTATTCTCACCGTTCAGTAATGCACATACCAGTGAAAATGTGAGTAAAAGTATTAAACGGTGGACCCAAAGGTAGACAGCTAGAAACCAATGTTGCCCCCATGCACCACACAAAACGCGGTCCGGAAATAACAGTGGCGGTAAACCCAACACCACTGTTCATTCCGGACCGGCCGATCCCGACCAGGTCTGACCTGGCGGGTTTAACACGGCCCACCTGCAGGCGGACATCACGAGATGGTGCCGGTGTTTCCATGATCCCCATTCCCATTGAGTCCTGGGAATGTGGATTTACACCATTCCGCCTCCGAAATTCCCGGGACACCGGGGGTTGTAATGCCCCGGTAATTCCGGGAATCAAGGAGGCGGAATGGTAATATGAGTCCGGGGGTAACCAGGAGGCCCATTGTTTGAGTGTTGCCAATAAAAAGGTTGTGGGTTTTTATTGCACACCATTATGTGATAAGAACAGAACAATCATAATCATAATAACCATAAACATAATGTGTACTTTTGGGCACAAGGTCCTGAGGTTACGCCCTCTGGCCTGTGCCGCCATTCTTGGTCCCACGACAGTGTGGGCACGGTACGGTGCCCTGTTCTTTTTTCTCCTTCTTCTCTCCCTTTTTCTTGGGTGGGAGGGTGGTGGGAAAAGGAAAAGTATGCTGCGTAAGCAAGGTACTTGTATGGGGCTCTGTGCAGAGTCCCAGACTGATTTTGTTTGCTGCAAATGCAGCTCCTTATATTGTGCCAGGGGCTGGCCCTGGGCTTTGTCTGCCTCTGTGGGGGCTGTCTCCAGCCCCCAGCCGGCTGGCGCCGACGACATTTTGCACCCTGATATGCTTCTTTTTTCCCACCCTGCCCCTCATCCTGGCTGGCACCAGGAGTCTGAGGGGCCTGGGTGGGGGAGGAGAGGGGGTGTGCCTTTGCTTTCCTTTGACCTTGACTGTGTTGTTGGAAGCCACTGTCCTGCCTCCTCTCCCTATCCTGTCTACCATGGGGCACAGGTTACTGGCCCCCGCTTTGGAGCTTCAGGGTCCCCCCTGCGCTGTGCTGGCTATAACCGATGGACCCAAAGGTAGACAGCTAGAAACCAATATTCCCCCCACACACCACACGAAACATTGAATGTTGGCAATAAAATGGATGTGGGTTTTTATTGCACATCATTATTTGATAATAACAAAACAATCATAATCATAATAACCATAAACATAATGTGTACTTTTGGGCATGAGGTCCTGAGGTTGCGCCCTCTGGCTCGTTCCGCCACACCTGGGAGGGTTGCCAGCCTTCCAGGTTCCCCCAAAAATTGCTACCAACATCCCCTTGCTGCGAGGTTGTTCACTATTTTCCTGTGAAAATGCTCCATTCCCGTCACTGATAGATGTGTCCCGTCTTTGTGAAAAAGCTCCAGGTTGGGCAGGAAAATCGCGCAGTGCTTGATGAAACCCCTGGTTGCGCTTTAAAAAAAAATCTTTCTATCCCTCTGTTACGTTTCTTTCTGGTAATGTCTATGGCTTTAAAAGAGTTTGCCCCACCCATGCTTTTCTTGGAAGGATGGCAGAGTAAAACATTTCTGTGTCTTTCCAGTTGTGAGCTATGCCTGCTAACAAGGCGCATGTTTCTTCCAACAAATGTCTCCTCCCCATGGCGACTAGGTCATTGCCCCCTAAATGTACAATCAGGAATTCAGGGGGATCCCTGTATGCCACCAGGTCTGCCAGTTTTTCATGAATGTCTGGCTAGAGTAGCCCCCTGTATCCCCACCATGAAGTGATGGTATTTTTAAATGTTGTTCCCTCTTTCATCTCTCAGCTCATCTCCCTGTTCTGAACACAAACGAGTGCCATATTATCCAGGCCGATTTGAGTGGAGCATCGCAATCTGTTTTCGGGGAAAAACGATTTAGATTAGTTCTGGTCTTATGTATCTTTTGAAACATTACGACTTCCATCCCTCTATGTTTTTAACTTGCTGGACCCCCAAACCTCCTTGCCATGCTGTTGTTGGCGCACCTATTCTATAGGAATGGGTCCCAAATTCTTTGGGGTCCCAACCTGCCTTGCCAATGGCCTTCAGAACTATTCCTTTGAACTGAAAATGCCTAAGGGCCGATGTGTCCCTGTGGTATTTGTTGGTGGTGCATACCAGGCAGCTGTCAGCATCATAAATACAATATACATTTATTTCCCTTTTGTAGACTGTTTTGTACTTCTGTATGTCAGTAGCTGTGGGTACATCAAAAGCCTCTGGCCGTGGGCAGCCTGATTAGCATTTCAAGGCACCATGGATTTGCATCTCCATTGTTACACCTTGCTGGTGGCGGCGAATACTGAATCATGTTAATTAGCAGGCCTCAGGCAAGGCCTGGGTGCAGGAAATGACAATGGAGACCAGAGACCAACGCCTCTTTGTAATACAATGTGTCAACTTGGTACTGACATCCCTCCTTGGCATGAAAGTGCAGTGAATGTCCTGTCTGTAACCACTCCTCTCAGAGCAGGGAAATATGTGACTTGTAGGAGACAAAAGTCTCCCTGCAACCCCCTACTTCAAAGGAGGCCCATGTTGTGACAAGTGCTGCATAGGGCTCAGTTAGTTGGTGGGGACCCAGGATTGGTTCATTAAGGTGGACTTAGCCTGCACCAATCACTGGGGCCCGTTTGCTTGAAAAGAGGGCTGAGCCCCTCACTGATCAGATCAACTGAAGAGTTCACAATGAGTCAGAAGAAGGACTCATTTGGACCCGAGCTGAAGGTACAGTGTACCTTACACTTACACCAGTGAAGGAAGGCCAGGATTTCCAAGAGGAAAGCAAGATCTCTCCCCTAAAAATCGCCCAGGGAACAGAGGGAGACACCAGACTCAGAGGACATGTCCAACAGCTCCAGAACCAATACCCAGCCAGCACACAGCCTGCCCTGCTAAGTTCTGACAGCAAGCTTCCTAAGTGGGAAGTACCGGAGAAACTCTGGACACAGGACAAGGCTTTTGTCTCCTAACACCCTCCTGAGTTTTGGCCCATCTGCCTTGCAAGGACACGAGCCCTGAGAAGAAGCTAGGAGGAGTGCAGCACAAGAATCATCCAGGGTCCATCTTTGTAATGACAATTTCGAGAAAGTCGAGTCCTCAAACCGCAGCCGGCTGCACCGCTGACTGTTGTCACACTGTAGTAACCAGAGCCACCCGAGACACCTCAACCAGCATTCCAGGTCTACTAACCAGCACAGAGACAATGATTCTTGGCTCCGATTCGTCACACCGGACAGCCTGCAGACCTCCGTCCAGCCTCGCTTGCCGAACTGCCTGCCACCTGGTACTCGCATCTGTCTCCCACCACTAACCCTGTCTCAAGGTGCTGCAAAGTGCTCTTGAACCGCCTTGATGCTGTCGAGCACCAAGAACTTCTTCAGCACCAGGTACATTGTGGTTCTGACCCCCTGCTCCTTCTCTGAAAGGCCCCTAGAGCCAGTTATGACCCTTTGCCCCATTGGTGTTGAAACCAAATAACCTTGAACTGTAAGACTGATTGCTTTACCAATTACCCTCCTGTCAGTATCCAGAGTGCATCCCTTTCCTTGTGAAACTGTCTGTCCTCTGTGTTCCTTTACAGGGTGGGTTGTATTTTGTAGTGTGCTATAACTGTCTGTTGTAGTAATAATAAAGTAGATATTTGTATACAACCTTGACTGGACAGTCCCTTTTAGCATTGGGTAATAATTGTATATTCGATGTTTTGTAACTAACCAAAGATCCACGACCTTGCAGAGATAAGCCTGCCGTTGCATCCACGTTGCCAAAATTGGACAAGGAGGTCATATTATTTACTTGTATTCCAATATGTTCGGATCCCTCTCGTGTACTAGAGGTGTGGGGTTCATTGATGGTTTAGAAACTATTATTCATCCCTGGACCACTGGTGCCCGGGAAGTTGATTCATTACAATACGGAGAAGGCCAAGCTCCGCTAATAGTGGCGTAAACCACAGTTGAGAAAGACAAGCACAGGGTTTAAGGAGCTTGAGAGGAGCAAAAAGATCAGCTGTGCTGAGAAAAGATTGAGAAAGAAGATTGAAATCCACACTTTGATCAGAGGTGTGGGAGTTGCACGAGGTCTCAATATGAGCTAGGATCTCCGTAGCAACAGCAGTATGTCATTGACGACCCAGCAATCAAGGTTTAGGCGGCGGAGAGAATAGTGGTGGAAGGACCACGAGAAAGGAATAATAAAGTGGTCCGTCCAAAGCGTGCAAATAGGGGGATAAACTGTAACCAAGGTCGCCGCGGCAAAAAGAAGATCGATCCTATCGCCGCGAGTATGAGTAGGACCAGAAAAAAGCTGCAAGAGTTCAAGATGAAAAGAGACCATTTGGACCGCAGACTAGTAAATATAATGAAGATGGAAATCACCCACAATAATCAAATTGGTGATATGAGTTTTAAGATCAGCAGCCAAATCAAGAAACAATTAATACTAGGTAGAATCAGGACGAGGACGGTAGACACTCAAGATGCTGATAGAGAGATCCACACGAGCATAGCCTCCATCTGTATGTTGTGTAGGAGTGGTAAAAGACAACAGGTACACTGTGCGCACAATAGAAGCGCAAGATCACCCCCAGGGTGAACTGAATTTCTGTCAAGACGGATGATACTATAAAACGGTGGTAGGGATTAAACCAGAGATGGGTCGGAAGACTCTTGGAGCCATGTCTCTGTAACACAGCAGAGATCAGGTGCGTAGACGCATAGCAGTCATGACAGTCTAAGGAATGAACCACCAATGAACGTGCGTTCAAAATAAAACACTTTACCTGACTTAGAACAGCTGTGTTACAAGCTGCAACAGTCGATGGCAAGGGCCAGTTGAATCCAGTAGGAAGTTTTAAGTCAGAAGGAGCACATCGCAGAAGTGCATTTTGGTCATATTTTCTAACATAATCATTAGGGTCCGACAGACAGGTCCAGGGGCCTGCTGGGGCCCGGAAGGGCACAAATGGGCGAGACTGAGCACGACTTTGTCGCGAAGGTCGCGCAGCCGTTGTGCAAGTCTGCTGCGCTTCCTGGGCACAGCTTGAAAATAGGGACTAACGGTATCACCAAGAACTTGCACAGTGGCCCAGAGGGAGTAACAACATATAGAGCTCCACAGAGGGAGTATAAGCATGCACAGTACCCAAGAGGGAGTATATTATCTCAGGTGGAGCATTGACATGAACAACACCGCAGAGGGGGTGTGAGCAGGAACTTGAAGGGGGGGGGGGCATAAGCACGCACAGCACACCAAGAGGGAGCATAAGCATGACCAGATGAAGTGTCAACATGTATGGCACACTGAGGGAGTATAAGCATAAACAGCAACCCACGAGGGAGTATAAGCATGCACAGTGGCCCAGATGACCAGATGAAGTATCAACATGCATAGCACACAGAGGGAGTATAAGCATGCACAGTGGCCCAGATGACCAGATGAAGTATCAACATGCATAGCACACAGAGGGAGTATAAGCATGCACAGTGGCCCAGATGACCAGATGAAGTATCAACATGCATAGCACACAGAGGGAGTATAAGCATGCACAGTGGCCCAGATGACCAGATGAAGTATCAACATGCATAGCACACAGAGGGAGTATAAGCATGCACAGTGGCCCAGATGACCAGATGAAGTATCAACATGTATGGCACACTGAGGGAGTATAAGCATAAACAGCAACCCACGAGGGAGTATAAGCATGCAAAGTGGCCCAGATGACCAGATGAAGTATCAACATGCATAGCACACAGAGGGAGTATAAGCATGCACAGTGGCCCAGATGACCAGATGAAGTATCAACATGCATAGCACACAGAGGGAGTATAAGCATGCAGAGTGGCCCAGATGACCAGATGAAGTATCAACATGCATAGCACACAGAGGGAGTATAAGCATGCACAGCACCCAAGAGGGAGTGTAACCTTTCACATAATCCCAGATAGAGCATCAACACGCACATTACCGCAGAGAGAGTATAAGCATGCACAGCATACCTAGATGGAATATACCCTTGCATATCTGCCCAGATGGAGCATCAATATACACAGCACCATGATGGAGTATAAATATGCACGTTCAGTGAACATAAGTACATGTACAGCACCTCACTGGGTAAAAGCAAAGAGCAGCTTCTCTGAGTTACTTTAGGCATGTTTCTAAGTCCTAGAGGGTTTAACGCCATACACAATACATGTCAGAGGGAATGCAAGCATGTTTGCAACCCTCACTGTGAGAGCGCAAGCATGCAGTGAGAATAACCTCTCGGAGGAGTTCTAAAATGCAAAGCACCACTCCGCGGGCTTACAAGCATGCACGGCGCCACAGCCCGCTGCTGTCAAGGATACTGACTCTCTCTCTCTCTCTGGCAAGCCCGGGATTAGTGTCCAGCAGAAACAAGGTAATTAGAGAATTAGAGGCATTAATGAGTGGGTGATGGATGGTGCAGAGCTTGGAGGATCATCAGCCCCCCACCTCTGCCGATCACACTGCTTACCCAGCCGCCTGCTCACTTGCAGCGCTCTCCACAGCCCTGGCACAGCATGCACACTTACGGTGCTACCTCTGGGAAGTGTAAAGCATGCACACTTATGGTGCTACATTCGACCTCCGAGTAGTGAAAAGCATGCACACTCACGCTGCTGCCTCCAGGTAGGGAAAAGCATGCACACTCACGCTGCTGCCTCCAGGTAGGGTTAAGCATGCACACTCACGCTGCTGCCTCCAGGTAGGGAAAAGCATGCACACTCACGCTGCTGCCTCCAGGTAGGGAAAAGCATGCACACTCACGCTGCTACCGCACACTCACGCTGCTGCCTCCAGGTAGGGAAAAGCATGCACACTCACGCTGCTACCTCCAAAGCTCGCAAAGGGCAGGAACTAAAGGGTACAAGGCTCCGCTGCTTTTCGGTGCAACCAGCCATCTCTCTCTTCATTTCTGTTGGCTGAGAACCGATCTTGGATGGCAGGTTAAGGGCATGTTTGATTTTTGCTGCCCACTTACTTCAGACTGGCTGGATTTGCAATAATGTCACATTCTGCTGAGACACCTTGCAGCCGTGGGCTTGTTGTTGCTCCAGCATTGATTAGTTTTTATTGCGTTTTAAAGAATAACACGTTAGAGTAAACTGTGGGACTTGAACATTGTCCCATTCCCCTCCATCCATCCCCCCACCCTCCCCTCCAACCCCACCGGCCGTCAAAGGGGAGGCTTATCAAGTTCTTAGAATGTCCATTGTACTTGTTCCCTCATGTGAACATGTCCAGGATTCTGATTCTATGTGGGCACCATTGCAGCGTATAGTCACTTTGCAGGTATTCTAGCACCGGCCCCCAGTCTGTTTGGAAGTTTTGTCGGGTCCCTTGTAAGTTATACGTTATGCGCTCCAATGCTCTGAATTGCCAGACTCGCTGTAGCTATTCTATTGTATCTGGCCGTGATTTCTGTTTCCATCTTTGGGCTATTGTTAGCCAGGCGTCAATCAGGAGACTCATAAAATTCCTCTTCTGGGTTTTCATCATCATTCTGTCTCGTGGGTCCCAAAAGCCACCCAATCACACCATTTCTTTTATTAATTCTACCCCTTTAAACATCCCTTGCATTTGAGTTGTTATCTCCGACCAGAAGCCTTGCAGTTTCGGGCAGCCCCACCAAATATGTCTCCAGGGGCCCTCCTCGTTGCAGCCTCGCCAGCATACGTTTTGTTTCGTGTTGTACATTCGGTGTAGTCTTTCTGGGGTGTAATGCCACTGGATCATTATTTTTGCCCAGGTTTCTCTTTGCTGGATCACCGGAGTCCATTTGGGGATGATTTGCTGGGTGTATTCCTCGTGATCTCTCTCCCCAGCGTTTTTTCCCATCTTTTCATATATTGCCATTTTGTGTCTTCTGCTAGGACATTTATGTATTTGTATACAGTTGACTCAAATGTTTTGTCTCCTGTGTGTGACATAATGTATGATTCGTATGGGGTTAGATCTCACGTTGCCGCCTGCCTTATCCTTGGTGTAGAGAGCCAGTGATGGAGTTGATCATATTGGAATCTATCTTTTTCCGTGAGGCCGAGGAGTGGGCGGCATTCCATGAATGTTCTAATCTGTTGCTCTTCTTACATGTCCCCCACTTTGGTGCATTCTGAATGAACCCTTTTTTAAACTTTTATTTTTCTGTGCCGGGTTTGAATTCTGGGTTATCAAACATTGGCATAAAGGGGGCCGGATTAACTGACAGTGTTTCTTTTTTTATCGCTCTATTCCAGATGTTGAGGGCAGCGCTCATGATCTCGCGGATCCTGAGGTTTGGGTGCCTCTGTTCGGGGCTGGTCCACAATAGTTGCTGGAGGTTTTTCCTTGCCACTGCCCTGTCTTGGACCGCCCATATCTTCTGTGGAATCCATTCTTTCAAGACCCACAATTGGGCCGCCTCATAGTATTTCCAGAAGTGTGGGAGTGCCATGCCTCCTTCAGACTTCAGGGCCGTGAGCACTATGCTGGAGAGTCTCTGGGATTTGTTCTGCCAAATGTATTTGTTGACCATTTTGACTAGTACTTTGAAGAACGTGGGTGGGATACTGATTGGTAGTGCCTGAAAATGATACAATAGTCTGGGTAGTACCGTCATTTTTATCACTGTTATTCTGCCCCACCAGGACGTCGAGAGAGGGGTCCACTTGTCTAAATCCTTTCTCACTTTATCTGACATGTGCGGGTAGTTCCCAGCGTATAGACTTTTAATTGCGTTGGTGAGGGTGACCCCCAGGTACTTGAGACCTTCTTCCGCCACTCAGAGTTTTAGCTGTATTTCCTGTTTATCTCCGGCCAGTACCATTAGCTCTGACTTGTGTCTATTTATCTTCAAGCCTGATACCCGGCCAAACTCCTCTATTGTTTGTATTAGTGGGGGCAATGTGTCTACGGGTTCCGCTAGGACCATCAGCATGTCGTGCGCATAGGCTGCTGTTTTATGGGATATGCCTCCCATTGTGATGCCTTTAATGTCCGGTGTGTTTCTTATTTTCATCAGCAGCGGCTCCAAGAAGATGGCGTATAGGAGTGGGGAGAGAGGGCACCCCTGTTTGGTGCCCCTTTCGATTCTTATTGTGTCTGAGTGCTCCCCGTTCACCGCGATTCTGGCTGTTGGTGTGTTATAGTTGGCTCTTATCATGTCAATGTAGGTTTCGTCAAGGTCATATTTATCTAGCGTCTGGAAGAGCATGGACCACTCCACGCGGTAAAACACTTTTTCTGCGTCTATTGCCAGTAGGGCAACTGGGGTGTTTGTGATCCCTATTTTCTCAATCAGGTGGGTAATTATTCTGATGTTGTTGTGAGTTGTTCTGTTAGGGGTTAATCCTGATTGGTCCTGGTGTATCAGTTTAGGGAGTAGGGGGGTGAGTCTATTGGCTAGGATTTTGGTGTATAGTTTGGCATCTAGGTTTATTAGTGCTATAGGTCGGTATGCACCTGGAGACTCTGGGATCCTCCCTTTCTTATGAAAGACCAATATTGTTGCCTCGTTCATTGACTTTGTGATGTTTGCGGAGTCTTTAAAAGGAGTTAAAGATTTCTGTGAGGACAGGGCTTAGAGTTGCCTTGTAAGTTTTGTAAAAGAAGGCAGTGTAGCCGTCAGGGCCTGGGGCTTTGTTTTTTGGCAGATCTATTATCGCCTTTGCGTCTTCCTCTACTGTTATCTGTGCATTGAGTGCCGTTTTCTCCTCTGATGTGATGGTTGGGAGTTTCATGCCTTTTAGATTTATTTGGTCTATCTCTGCTGGTTTGTCCGATGTATATAGTTCTTGGTAGAAGTTTCTAAATATTTCTTTGATGGCCTTCGATTGGGTTCTCACTTGGTAATTGGAGTCTCTCAGAGCCAGTACTGTTGGCCTTTATTGTTTGCCTTTCAGCTGCCTCGCCAGTAGTTTGTCTGCTTTGTTGGCTTTCATGGCATAACAATGTTTCAAGTGGAGAAGTTGGTTCTCTGCTCTCTTGGTTCGGATCGCCTCCAGCTGTCCCTGTATATGTCTATAGGCTCTCTTCAGTTTCTGGGTATGCTTATTTGCCATTTCATCTCTAATCTTCCCTAGGTTGATTTCGAGCTCCTCTTCCCATTTTCGGGATTGCCTATCTTTCTGTGCTTTTAGAGCGATCAAGTGACCCCTCATGACCGCCTTGAAGGCTTCCCATATTGTGACGTTGGTCACTTCTGGGGTATTGTTTGGTCAAAGTACTCTTTTATGTAGCTTCTGATTGATTCCTTCAACACTGGGTCCTGCATGACATCACTGGGTAGGGTCCATCGCCACAGGCCAGATAATTTGCAGATGGCCGGTAGTGAGATCCAAATTGGGTCATGATCTAATATCGAGATGGGGCCCATCTCTATCTCCTGAATCTCTCCCAGAAGACTCACCGATGCCCAGATATAATCGATTCTGAAGCTTGTGCTGTGCACATGGGAGTGATATGTGAATCCAGGTGACAGGCCTCTAGGTTTCCGCCAAACGTCTACTAGTGCTAGTTTTTGCATGGTATTCCTTAATGATTGTGTCAGGGAGCCTTGTGGTGAGAGGTTGGGGTTTGATCTGTCTTCCCTTAGATTCCAGGCCATGTGGAGATCCCCAGCCAAAATCATCTCTTCTTGTGAGAAGTTTTCCAATTTGTGAAGAGTGTCTTTTAAAAATCCATCCTGGGCTGTATTGGGGGTGCAGACTGTTGCGAGAGTCAGAGGGCGGCTCTCAATTTTAATTTTTGCTGCTAAGAATCCCCCTTGCTTGTCTTCCAGGGTTTCTCGAATTTGGACGTTGAGAGAGTCGGCAAAGGCTATTAGTACCCCCTTTTTTTCTTTTCCCCATCGTTTGCATGTATTATCCTATTAAAACCTTCCAGTCGGATTTTCCCCTTATCTTTTTTCTGTATGTGTGCCTCTTGCAGCATTACAATATCGTATTTCCCCTGACGTAGTAGGTGTTTGACTTTTTTCCTTTTGACTGGGGAATGTAATCTTCGGATGTTAAGTGTTAGGATTTTCAGCCCCATCCTGTTGTGTGTTCTTCAGAGCTTTGTTGACTTCTTATTGCTGGATTGCCGTGGATGCTTCTCTGCATGCCAGTGGGTTTCCCTTCCTCCTGTTGTGTTTGCATCTCATCTTTCCCTTTTAAGAGTCCTTTCCCCTCGTAGTGGCCCTCAACTCACCCCCCCTCCCTTTCTCTTGTAACTTCCCTGAGGAGGGCCTTGGGCCCTATGATCGCGTGGGCGTGTTGCCCTTCGCGGCATGACCTCTCAATCTCAGGGGTAACTATGGCCCGAGGAGTCCTAAACCTCACTAAACGTCTCTTAGGATTCCCTTGCGATGCCAGCTTGCCTCAGCTGAGTGTCGCCGGTGGTCACCTTTCTATTGCTGAATTTTTGATGGAAGTCTGGCGATCGTTGTTCTATGTCTATCTGATGGTTGTGGCCATTATTTATGCCTTGTAACTTCAGTGGCACGTCTCGATTTTGCATTCTCTGTAGACTAGCCTCTTGGGGTCCTTTTCCCTTGCAGTGGTTCCCTGCCATTGTTCTGCGACCCCTCCTTCTCCTATATATTCAGGATCTGTTCTTCTTCCTCGCTCGTGGTGATCCTATGCTGCTTCCCTTCCCACGTGAATAACATTCCGAAGGGGAACGTCCATTTATAACGTACTTGTTTTGCTGTCAATTCTTTTGTTATTTGTGACATCTCCCTGCGTTTTTGCAGGGTGGATTGTGCCAAGTCTTGATAAAGTTGTATTTCTGACCCATTCATTCTGATGTGATCCATCGTTCGGGCTTTCCGTAGGATCAGCTCCTATTGAGGGTATGATGCCATTGCTATCAGAACCTCTCTGGGGCGGGCTCCTGGTTCTCCACTGCGGCGCGGGCCTACTCTGTGAATCCTATCGATCTGGATCACTGTTTTGTCCTCCTCTTCAAGGATATCTCAGAACACCTGTTCGACTGCTTGTTTTAGGTCCTTGTCTACCACAGTCTTTGCCATGTTTTTAATCCGAATATTGGATCTGCGTGACCGATTTTCTAAGTCTTTGCATTGGGCTTCTAAATCTTGGGAGAGTCTCGCCAATCTTTCATGTACTTCCGCAAATTGTTGTGTTTCTTCATCTAGGTTCTGTACCGTCTTTTCTAAAATGTCATTTCGTTCTTCTAGGTTCCCTATGTCTGTTTTCAGCTCCTGGATCACCAGTTCAATTTCTTCCTTCATGGTCTCAAATTGGGTGTGCATAGAGGACATGAATTGTTCTTGGAATTCTTTAAACCATTCCTTCATATCTTCTTTGGTGGTCATGTCTGTATTAACTTCCTCACCACACCCTCTTCCCCCTTTATCATTTTGTGCGGTTATTTTCTGGTTCGTAGGCGTGTTCGCCCCCCAGAAAGTGTCCAAGTTCTGATCTGGTTTCAACTTGTTAGATGTGGCTTGTGTTTGCCTGCCCCTGGATTTGGACATGTGTGCTTCTCCCGTGTAGATTTGGGCTGTATGCTTTGGAAGTTCCTCGGAGCGCGGCTACGGCCACTAGCTGTTTTACTGTGGTGTATTTTTCTACTCGTCTCCTGTATTCCCTTCCTATGTAGTTTGTTGCGCCCTTCCTGTGGAGATTGATCTGCAAGGGATTGTAGCCTCTGGATTGGGGGGTTTTGGGATGATATGGTCTCTGGCGTTTGGCCCCTCTTCTTTTCCTCGTACTTGAACTTATTAGTAGTTGGCAGGGGCTTTTTGTCCCCTTCCAGTGGCTATATGTAGAGGCTCGCCTTGTATCAACTTCTCCTTATCTGAGTACTATTGGGAGGGGGCGGCTCTTCCCGCGAGGTACGAGGAGTTGTGCCCGTCGCTGTATGGGATATGTTGCGGATTTAAATGGTCAGGGAGAGTTCCTCCGGTACTCTTCTCGTGTCCTTGTGGATATTGGGGGGAGATGAGCCTTGCCCCCCTGACTGCCCGCTGGGGCTGTTAGGAATATTTGGCGATGATGGTTTGTCACCCTGGTGGCTTTCTTGGTTACCCCATAGTCCTTTTCACTGGACTGGAGGGCAATGTTATGCTGTGTATGGGGAAGGGGTGAATCCTCTCCCCTGGCCCTCCATGCGTGCCCCTGGTGTGTTGGCGCTGCTTGGTTTGGTTCCCCACTCGCCTTCTCACCTCTTCTATGATTCTACCGTAGTTTATCGTGGGCTCGTGCAGGGCGTTGTGCAGCCCCTCACTCCCTCCGTCTCCTGGCGCCTCCTCTAGGACCGATCTGCTGGGCCTCCCCTGTTTTACTTCAGCCTCCTACTGCTTGCTTCCCCTGTGGATGCTGGTGGGGCAGGCGAGGCGCCGAGGACGAGGGCTCGCTTCCATGTTCCCGCTCCGCTTCTCCTTTCACCCCTTCTCCAGTGGCCCTGTTTGGGCGCGCTCTCCCTCAGGGGCTCTCAGCCGCGGCGTCGTGTGTGCGGCCAGGAGGGCAGTCCCCTCTCCCATGTTGGCAAGCGTTCCCCCGGGCTGACTCGCTGCCAACCAGGAGCTCTGAATCTTCACTGGACCTCACTGCAGGCGGGGGCTTCTGGCTGCTCCACTGTGTTACAATTCCTGCAACGCGGCCTCTCGTCTTGACAGACGCTGCGGGTGGGGCCCCGCTCTTCTGGGTAGTAGAGCTTGTCTTGAAGGGTTGGGATCCACCCTTTCCCGGCTGCTCCGACTTGGTCCGGGGTTGCGCTCGGGGTCTTGCTTCTTGCCGGCTATGAGCGCGGGATCCGCTGAATGGACCATGTCACTTTCCCTGCGCCTTCTCCCCTCTGGATAGTGACTGCCAGGTTCCGCACTCCCCTGGGGCCGCAGCACTGCTTTATTGTCTGGTTTTATGTTGCGACCTCGTGCTGGCAGACGGAGCTCTGCTCACTCACGTCTGTACAGCATGGCCGCCATCTTGGAATCATTGATTAGCTTTTGACATTGCTACAGGTACATCTGTGTGTGGAGGTAAAGAAATGGTGTCAGCTGTGGCTTTAGTCTTTGCATGACCCTTCAATGGTACGAATAGTGGGTGAATAGAAGGGATGGGTGTATGAAGCTGGGCGCTGTGCTGAGCAATGATTGAAAGTAATGGTGGTCCTTTAAGATGCATTTTCTTTCACTGTGTTTTTTTCAGTTTTTGTACTACAGTTGTGAAACACAGTGGTGGGTGGTGGATTGGGGAGAAAGGTAGGACCCATGAATGGGGTTTGTATTGGGGGTGGCGTGGGTATGGGATGGGCGTGGGTGAGGGGCGGTGAGCCAGCAGGGAATATAGTTCCATCAATCTCTGGCTGCATTCTTCCTTACAATGCTCCCTCCAATTAGTGCACAGCGTGCACGCTTACGGTGCTCGCTGCAAGTCTGTTCTGCATTCTCCCTTACATTGCTGCAACTACCTCTGGTGCAGCATTGATACTTACAATGATATCTAACGCTGCAGTGCATTCTCTCTAACAGTGCAACATCTGATCATGTTACAATTGTCCTTTTAGCAGCACACACTCCAACTCTGGGCCGTATTCTTAATTAGCCTGTTGTCGGCAGCCCTGGCAGAGCAGGGACATTCACAGCGTGACCTCCAAATATGGTACCTACTTTTACTTGCAGCTTTGCACAGTGAGCTCTCTCACAGTGTTATCCTTAGTTGTGACCTAACCAGCTCGCATGCTGAACTATCTTCCACACTGCAGAGTGCATTAACATACTGAGCTGCCCACCACTCTGCATGCCATGTGCACTTATTGTGCAATCTCAGTGTGGGTATGGCATGCTCACATCCTTTGCTACACTTCTACCCACAATGTTCATTCGCAATGCCAAATCCATCCTGGCACATTATGGGCCTCATCACGGGTTGGGCGTTATTCCGGAACCAAGTGCACTGGAATACCGCCCAACTGAATTACCGTTACAGCTGGATTACAAGTGGTGGTGGCGGAGTAAATCTCCATTTTTTCAGAGTCCATTGTACTGTATGGAGCTTTTTCGGTGGAATACAGTCGCAGTAATTATGCTGATTTTGTGGATTTTTTGGCAGACCGTGGGAGGATTTACATCCAGCGTGATGCTGGAGCTAAATCCCCAACTCCAGGGCCATACTCATAGTATGTAGGTGCAGGAAAAGTGGCGGTAATTCCTTTCCCGCCCATTTTTATCCACACCCCCATACTTGTAATGAGCCCCATCCACTTAATGAGCAAACCTCTAGCACTGCACAGCACACTTACTTACTGTGCTACTCTGGTCCTAGCACAATCGTGACCTCCGCTCTGGCACAACTTGCTCACTAACATCACAGCATTCCAACGTACAGCCCTCGCTGTCACTCTGTAGTCCATGCTCACTTACAGGGATTGTGAAAGTGAACATTAGTATTCAATGCATGGAAGGGCGGATTGGTTAGGCATGCACTATGATATACAAAGAAGACATCGGTTGTAGGTACTTGGAGACTGCGCCCTGCGGTAAGGTACTATTGAAACACTAAAGTGGATTAGAGTACAGTAGCTAAGTACCCCTGGTACCATCAGACAACCAAATGCTGTTGAAGCAATAGGTAAGACAAAAGGCAGGCGTTGTAACTAAAGCGCTAACCCTGAAATCAATGTAAAGTCTATGGTAGTTTTCAAATGTTTTGATTAATGCAAGAGTGATACACATGTCATGTTCGCATAGGTGCAGTTAATAAATGTGTCCATTGAGCACATAGTATCACTGAGGGCAGCCTAAACATAAATAAAATGCAAAACAATGAGTCCTGGGGTAGCCAGTGTCTCCAAGATAAGCATCCAAGAATCAGACAATGAGTCCTAGGGTAGCTGATGTGTCCAAGATAATCATCTAAGCATCAGACAATGGGCCTCATTACGAGTCCGGCGGTAACCGGGGCGGTAAAACCACCTGGTTACCGCCGGACTCGTATTACCATTCCGCCTCCGTGACTCCCGGAAATACCAGGGCATTACGACCCTGGTGTCCTGGGAATCCCAGAGGCGGAATGGTGTAAATTCCCATTCCCATTGAGTCCCGTAGGACTCAATGGGAATGGGGAAGTGGAAACACCGGCACCATCTCGTGATGGTGCCGGTGTTTCCACGTCTGCCTGCGGGAGGTGTTCAACCCGCCAGGTCAGACCTGGCGGGAAGATCACCTCCCGCCTGCAGGACTCGGGATCGGGCAGTCCGTAATTAACAGTGGCGGCGGGTTTACCACCACTGTTAATTCTGGACCGCCCGACCTGTAATGAGGCCCAATGTGTCCTAGGGTAACTGGTGTGTCCAAGATAAGCATCCAAGAATCAGACAATGAGTCCTAGGGTATCCGGTGTGTCCATGATAAGCATCCAAGCATCAGGCGATGGGTCTAGGGTAGCCAGTGTGTCCAAAATAAGCATTCAAGCATCAGACAATGGGTCTAAGGTAGTCTAAAAAAATCATAGGGAGCCGACGCTTTGGCCAGGTGTTTCGCCCCTATGTGCTTTTTCAAGGCAAAGTCCAAGACAACATTAATCTCCACAAGGCTAAATCAGTCAAGGCAAGCAATCCATGAGAATTATTGTTTGACGAGTTTGTGAGACCATCAACATCAACATCTTTCTTAGAGGAATATCAACAATACAAGAAGATGCGCAGCTACCCAAGTTGGGCCAAGACACCAACCGCCCAACAAAACAAAGGAAGAGGCGCTCAAGGGGACATAGATCATATGTCCAGAAACCAACCAGACGACAGAATGGGAGTCTTAACAAGATCCAAGAACCAGCTAACTCAGAGGAAAACCTAACTGTGAACCTAACAAATATAGACTTGCCACCACATCTAATATCAGCCTTAAACAAGGGACTATCATTTTGCCCCTCCAACAACTGGAACTATTTCGATATAAATATAGATATATTTCTCTTCTGCAGAAAGTTAAAACTCAAACTACACTTTTTGAACAGCACAAATAAAAAACTCAAAGAAAGGGAACAAGCGGCATCAGAACTCTCAGAGGAGCACGTAAAAAACACTGTGGAACTTCTTAACCTACCAGAAACAGAGGACATACACACAGTCAAATCATTTGCAGAAGAACAAAATATCATATTAGGTCTATCAACGGATACACATTTAAAACCTAAATCTATTTTCATTCTGCAACTTCCGGAGGGCAACATGATAGACAGTTTTCACAAAGCAGTTCAAAAGGACCTTAGAGAAGTATATCTCAAAAAACAAGAACCAAAACTTAAATACAAATCTTACTTTGGCAGAGCAAAAAGTTGTAATGAATCTTAAAAACAATCCAGAAATTACGGTGAAAATAGCTGATAAGGGTGGTAATATTGTTCTACTCAAAACTTCAGACTACATAACAATAGCAAAGCAACATCTAGGAGATGAACAATGTTATAAAAAACTTCAAAATAACCCAATCAAAAAACTACAAGAAGATTGGCAAATCATGAGTGACCATTGGTAAAATATGGGCCTTCTAACAGAGGAAGAATATCTATATACAAACATTGAATACCCAATACTACCAACTATTTACTTCACGCCTAAGATTCACAAAAAGTTCGATGGACTCCCACAATGCAGACCTATCATAAACAGCATAGGATTCTTAATTGAAAAAATCTCTGAATATATCGATTTCCAACTTCAACCACTGGCAGCAGGACTCACATCTTACATAAAGGATACAAAACATATAATACAACAACTTGAACATAGAGATTGGGAACCAGACTTTTGGCTGGTAACACTAGATGTTTCAAGTCTTTATACAAGCATTCTACACAACAAAGGACTATACACCACAGAGTATTTCTTAAAAACAAGATCTATATCGTTTTTGGAACATAACAACATGATATTGGAGATGCTTAATTTCATGCTTTGCAACAATATCTTCACTTTCAACAAGGAAATATGTAAACAAATTCAAGGGACAGTGATGGGGGCAAAGTATACCCCAACTTATGCTAACCTATATATGGGACATTTTGAGGTGGAACATGCGTGGACACATCCCTCTGTCAATTTAACCAACCAAGTAACATACTGGGGCAGATACATTGATGATATCATTATGATCTGGAAAGGTACGGAAAACCAATTTAAGGAGTACCACAACCTTCTAAATTAAATTGTTCTTCATATTCCATTAACAACATCAACTGAAGTATTGTGGATAACAGTATTTCCCAATCCAAGATGGTGCAGCATAACACGGATAGCCGAACAGAAGTAAACAGAATGTGATTCATCACCACGTCATATTATGTTACAAATCATGTGACACTACAACGAGATTCAAACCATTTGAGGATCGGCGCACAGCATGGAGGAAGAAACACGTGTTACAGACAGAACTGTTAAGGTAAATAGAACCCTTTTGTTTTCCTCCTAGTTTTCTCCTATTCACAATAGGAGCACAGCATAGTGAGAAATACTTTTGGACCGTTAATATTAAAATGAATCACATAAATGAGGATGGGTAAAAATGTTACAACGAAAGTGCTCAAACCATGCAATGAAATGCAATAGTAACACGCGAAATACGCTTCCAATTTAGATATCGAAATCTTGAGGCGAACACATATGTTTTTCCGCGACGAAACAATGAGGACAACGTAACGGAACAGCTAACAGCATTATCAGCACATAAATATGCTGAAAGGTGGAAAATGGCAGAAATGTCAAGGTATGAACTCAACTACTCTGTAAACATTTCTGTTTTTCTGCCATGTTAAAATAGCTTGATATCTAAACCTGCCCAAACAAAATACAGCCAACCGATGATGACATGAAATTGCAATGTTTATTTATCAATACAACAGTATAATATCCTCTGGCACCAAGGGAAGATAAACAATAATAAATACTTCCATTATTTCACAGAAACAGAAAACTCACAATTGTCAAAAATTAAGGACAAGTTACATCTGTGTTTGCCTAGATAAATATATCAAGACTATTGGGAAAACCACTGCTAACCAAAGATCACCGGGAAACTAATATAAATAGTACAACAAGGAACCTCCTGAAGAACCATCACAAACACAGACGGGAAAACACGTGTCGAGGTGCCTCAAAATTAACAGACTGAAATTCAATAAACACAAGGACAACAACATAAATCGAAAACTGAAAACTTCCAAGGAAAACTAAACCATACAAAAGGAATCGCAAAGTAGTTAGATGTATTCACAAACCAACTGAATGAAAACATATAATTCAGTGACTGTTTATCAAATTCTACATAAGTGGCTACAAATAGAAATGGACTAGAAACTATGTTGGAACTTTGAAATTAAAAACAATTGTCTGTGAAAGCATAAAGAAAAACAGTAAATCAAGTGATTGTCGAACAGACAGCCCAATTAAATAAAAATCTTTTCTTTGATTTTTTTTCTAACCCATTTCAAATAAAGGAGAAAATTCAAAAACTTACGGCATTCTTTTGTTTGTTTGTATTTTCATACCCAGGTCAGCCTAAGGGAGGTCCGTACTTTTGAAAGCCTTTTACATGCTAAAAGAAATTCTATTTTCTAAGTATAGAAACATTTTCTCCAAATAAATCAAGGGCGCCAGTAACCGTCTTTTAGGCTGAAACCTTTTTTTCTTCTCGAGTTTGTGAGAACCAAGGAAAAAATAAAGAAGTCTGCAAGGTTGCAGAATGATCCACGAACAGCGTACGCCCAAGAGATGTTGAATAGTCATAATGCAAATAAAACGCCGGATTCGGCCACAATGCAAAAGCGACTTATTTCAAACAGATTTCTCCATCTCAAATATCTTATGAATGCTGAAAGTATAATCATCAGAGGACAGCCTGAGTGGGGCAGCAGTGAATTCACATGCATCTATGATAGGTTGCCAGTCAAACGGGATATAGTAATCCTATGCAAACGGCGCACAACTCCAAAAGAAGCGAGTGCTCGCCCTTTGTTGACATACCCAGGTCAATGCACCACTTTTGAATATATTTGGCAAGCACTATTAGATAAATAGTACATTTCAACACAATGACATTGTAAGGAAAGTCCAAAGATACAAATGAAAAAAAGCAAAGTAGTTTTTTTTTACATCTGAAACTGAAAATTAATCTGCATGGACCTACCAACTTCATACTCATTGCACATGCCCCCAAAAGAACATTTGGAATATCAACACTCAAGGAAGATTCATTCCCAAACATGACCTTAGATGACCTACACATTCATTCTACATGCACGTGGTTCAAACAGAACTAAACTATACACTAGAGCCCTCTTGAGCACCTCTCAGGTCCATCGCACAGCCACACACAAACCACACTTAAGCACCAGGCATCGTCTGGTCAAGATGCTGCATTCACATTTCGGCCTTGCTTGTAAATCGGGCTACAGAGTCCGTAAACTTTCACTCATGCCTACCAACGACTACATTTCGGCCTTGCTTGTAAATCGGGCTACAGAGTCCGTAAACTTTCACTCATGCCTACCAACGACTAATCACAGTTAAGAAACACGCATCCCAGCTAACACGACCATGGTTCCTCCTCACAACCTCATGTAATCCCTCCCAACTAAGTTGTTTGTCCACAAACTAATGCCCCTCTCCTATCACCACCTTTACCCCCAACCCTTCATTTATATCCACAGACCAAGGTCTGACGAAACCCTGGCAGGGTCACCATACGCTACGTCTCGAACAAGGCTAGGCACCGTAAGACCACTACCCTGGTGACGGCCGCAGTATAAATGCTGAATAAAATAACATAACGTACAAGAAATGGAAGCTACCGGGGCCTACCACAAGAGGCCTACACAAGGGTGGAATGACAAAGCAGGTGTTGGTGGCGAAGTGATACCTTTTGACCAAGATTGATCTTCAACATCGCTTTCTGGAACTTGAAAGCAGGACAATGCCGGAACCAAGTCAGCATTGTAGGCTTGATCTTCTTCGCAGGTGTGCTGCTTCGCTCTCCTTCGGAACCATCTCCACGCAGGGCTGAGAGGGACGAGGAAGTCACTGCAGCTTGCAGTGAAAGGCTTGGGGGACTGGGACCTGCCACGGCTTTCATGCCTTTCACAGGACATGGTGGCTGCCATGACAAACATGGTGACTGGTATTGTCAATTGAGTTATACGGACAGCTTTTCCTGGGTGCAGGAAAAAAAGGGCGCAGCTCTTGAAGCTCAGCTATTCTGTGAGACGAGAATACTAATTCTGCAGACTGGCAAGGGGATTTCCAGCAGGGTGCAGGAACTCTATGCAGGGACTCCAGTTCGGAGTTCCTGCATGTTGTTTCTGCACCATATGTGGAAACCTCTGAAGTCATTTTCGAACCAGCTACAGTTTCTGGTTATCGATGAACCTCGTTTCTCTGCCATCGCCATGGGGAAGATAGAGCAACAATGATGATGAACTTGGGGCATCTACGACCAACACCTTTCCATCTCAGACCACATCTTCCCCCGGGAAGTAGCTGGCTCTTCACTGTGCACCTGTTCGCAAAGATCTTCCCAGCACTCGCAATGAATGATAAAATCCTGTTATTGAGGCCTTGGTCATGAACAAACTGGACTACTGTAGCAGTCTTTTACTGGTCCTACCCAAGGAAGATGTCGGCAGACTGTAGATGATCCAGAAGAGAAGAGCACGGTGGTCTTTGACATTAGAGAAGAAGACACTGGAAGGCTCTTCAGGATGGTAGAGTGGCACTCTAGGCTGGCAGGGTCCACATTTCATGAAAGACAGGAGGGGAAAAAAAGCGAAGTCTAGGTTTCGGGAAGGATTGGTCCTAATACTGGATTTGTTGTTGCTGGGTATTTGGGCATCCCTTCGCAGTGACATAAACGACCCCCTATCCAACCACACCTTATTTAGCCCCAGTATTTCCTTGCTTTTTTATGCTATTAAATTTAATTCTAGACAGTTCAGTGCTAGCAAGTGGTTTTAAACTGTAAAAGCCGTATTTTGGATTGTTTCAACGCATTTGATTATGAGGGGACCTTTAATTTGAAACCTCCTGCTACTTCATATGATGGTTACCTTATTAGAAGCATCAGACAAGATTTAAATGTAAAAAAATAAAATTAAAAGGACGCAGTTTCCTGCATTATTTAGATCAAGGGCATTGGGTTGCGGTTGCGCCGCAGTGCTCTGCTCAACAGCATGTCATCATCGTGTCGCCACCTCACAGAATGGCCTGTCTGGCTCAGCTAGCATGGGAAGGTATTTATACAGTGTTTCAGAGTGGCTAAACTGGCATGTATTCTAGGCACAGATATCATGGAGATGTTGAAAATGCACCTGTGTACTGATGGTGACCTGGTGTACACCCATTACCGGTTTATTTCTGCGTTAACCTCAAAACCAACATTAAATTTCACCCCCCCCCTCCGTTCTTAAAACGTGCATCGTAAAATGCATAATTTCCACCGATTGCAGGTTTGGGCTCCCTCGCTATGCTCGTGCACTCACGCTCATTGGGGGGAAATGTAACACCCCTAAAATGGAAGAACAATCATCTGCTTTCAATGACCTTTAATAATTTATAATGGTGGTGCACCCTGAGGATTTCCTCATTCGCCCAACTCAGAAAGCTGCCTCTGTCACGGATCCCTCCCTACGGCAACCAGTCTATATACCGTGGCTGAAAGCCGCAGGTAGTGGACCATCTAGGAACCGAGGTACACAAAAGTACTACTAGATACAAACAAGAAGCCTTCCTCCTACCACTGTGTGAGCTTGAGTTTCCAAGGACCTTCCTGGGAAACACTGCACAGGAGAGCCTCTGCTTCCTCCTTACAGGTTGGGAGCTGAGAGGTGCCAGCCACATTATGTTTTCCTCTGCAGCAAGCTTCTAAATGTCTCTCCTATCTTGCGTTTCTACGTACATGCATATATTAGTCAGCAGGTTACTTTATCTTCTTTACATATATGATTTCCTCATATATTCGATTGCATGTTTCTCGTCTTACTTCAGTTACATCTTTATTTCGAAAGTATTTTCATATTTTTTCTGTACTTCACAGTATCTTTCTTTCATGACGTCACTCTGCCCTCTCCAGATTTCACTTATAGCTGTATGATGTCCAATGGTGTGGGCCGACATCATTCGATCCTTTCAGTGCAAGGCTATATTTGATACGGTTGTCTGAGTGCATATCGTCTCTCATACACTCAATGTAGTATTGGGATGATACCTAGTGTCCCACATAGGGCTCGTTTCCTGTTACTCCAGTATGAAGGAGGTGAGGGGGCAGGTGCTAGGGATGACGTATCCACCTGCTCCTATAGATTGCTGAGGCAAGAGAAGAGGAAGAAGCGCTGACAAAGCTGTGCTGGGATACAGGTAAATTACATTATGCGGTGAGGTGCAAGAACCCAAAGTCTGAATGGAGAGAAAGTTGCAGACATTGTGGAGAGAATCGGGGTGGCCCCTCTTCCTCCACCACTAGTGTCTATGAGCATGCAATAGCATACACACATGCAGAAATGTAGAGAAAGACAAATATTATTATTTTTTTGTTATTTGTAAAGCGCCTAAAGCCTGAGGCACCAGGGCGCTGTTGCAGACCAGTTACATTTATGCACAGGTTTGAGTCATAACAGTAAATATATCAATAATCAAATGGGAAAATACGTGGAGTGCAAAGCATTATCTCCGTAGAAAATAGATTAGGCAAAAAGCAGGTTTTCAGAGTTTTTCGGAAGACCAAGTAAGAGTTCTTGGCTCTAGGATCTGCTGGAAGGGAGTTCCAGTGGTTTGCTGCGACTTTTGGGAAGCTTATTCCCCCTCCTTGGGCTCTTTTCACTCTTGGAATGGCTAGTTTGTAGGCATGTATGGATCTTATTGGCCTGTTGGATTTTGCTATTTCAATTTTCTGAGACAGGTATTATGGCGCAGTCTTACTCAGACATTTGTGGGTGATAGAGAGAGCCTTGAAGATAATAATTTCCCTGATCGGGAACCAATACGCCTTTTTTATGGCAGCTGTGATGTGGTCCTTTTTTGGAATGTTTAGTACTCTGAGAGCATTGTTCTGTATTATTTGTAGTTTGTTTAGGTTCCTTTTGGAAGTACCCGCAAAGAGGACATTGCAGTAATCCAGCCTTGCCCCCGTAATTGCTCTGGCAATGGTCATGCAGCTTTCTTTGGTACGGAATTGTCTTGCTGCGTTGATTAGTTTAGCTGTATAAGCTGCTGATGAGGCAATAGCACTGACTTGTTTGTTAGTGGATAGGGAGGCATCCAGGTGTACACTTAAGGTTTTTATTGCATCTGAGACAGGGATGGGGATTCCGTCTATCAGGAAGGATGTGAATTGCTGTCCGAGTTTCTTTAGCACTGTGGGGCAGCCTAACAGTAGGATGTCCATCTTGTCGTCGTTTAAGCATAAGTAGTTAGTTGCCACCCATGACTGTATTTTAGAGTAAACTCTGTTGAGCATAAGTGAGTCTGTGTCATGAAAGCCTCTTAGGGGAAGGAGGATTTGGGTATCGTAGGCGTAATTTGTGCAAGATATTCCAAGGTCATCCAAGAGATCAAATAAGAGTTTGGTGAATATGTAGTAGAGGGACAGGGCTACACAAGAACATTGGGGCACACCTCATGGGATGGGGATGGGTGAGGTGCTGTCAGTGTCTGAAAAGACTCATGGACCTGCCTTCCAGGAAGGTGGCAATCCATAGCGAGGCTTCTTTGGAGAAATTGGCTTCGGCTGTGAGGGGATGGCATGATGTTTTTTGGTCTACTAGGTTAAATGCGGCCAATAAGTCTAGTAGTAGGAGGAGTGCCGGTTTGCCCTCATCCCTGAAAGAGTCCATTTGAAACTTAAGATCTAGTAGTGCAGACTCAGTGTCATGGCCCGGGCGGAACCCCAATTGCTGCATCCCTAGAAATGTGATTGGATTCTAGGTAGAGTTGGATCTGTTTGTAGGCTGCTCGGTCTAGGATCTCTAGCAAGAAGGGTACTGTGGTGACAGGGCGGTAGTTATTGGGCAATGAGGGGTCCAGTGAAGGTTTTTTTTAGCAGTAGGAGGACCCAAGATTCTTTGAGTTTTGTAGGAACAGTGTTTGTAGCGAATGATGCATTAATTAATTTTGTGGACTAGGGCTGTTGAGCAATCTTTTATGATTGCTGCTGGGCATATCTCTCCTTTGTATTTGGTTGGCTTTACATTTTTGAGGATATTGGCTGTTTCCAGCTCTGTGACTTCTCTAAAGAGGAAGGAGGGTGCAATGTGTGACGTAGTGTTGGTAGGAGGGTTGATGGGATTTGTCCTGACTCATTTGTCTTCGATTTATTTCTGAAGTAGGCAGATTTTAGAGCGCATGTTTCGTCTTATTGATCAGTGAGGGTTGTGATGCTGGATTCTCAATTTCTCTAAGTATTCTAAATAGTTCTTGCAGGTTTCAGTTTGCTTTGGCTATTCCGGTATTGTAGATTTATTCTTTAGCTGCCGTGCTGGCTTGCTTATATATTTTTTTGCAATCCTGTTGAAGGCCAGTTTGCAGTGTTCTGCAGTGTTTTTCCTCCAGATAGCTTCGGCGTGTCTTTTCTGGGAACAAAGTTCTTGGAGATCAGAGGTGAACCAAGGGTTGCAGTGGTATGTGGGTTTTATTTTTCTGGGAAGGAGTGGGGCTACTGAGTCTATGGCTTTGGTTAAAGTGCTTGTGTAGATCTCAGCTAAGTTTGAGGGTCGTTTGAGGCTAGGCTTTCCAGAACCAGTGGCTCGAGGAGAGGGAGATCGATTCTTTGGAGATATTTTTAGAGCTTCTGGACCATGTGGGTGGTAGTGTTGGCGGGGTGGGTGGAGTTTGTTTGAAAGCGGAGAAGGTAAAGGCAAGGAAGTGATGATCCGACCATGGGCAGGGATTGTTGGAGGTTATGTTGATCGGGTTGTTCAGGTCTGCTATCCAGTCCAGGGTTCTACCTTTGATATGGGTGGGGGATGTGACACAGTGTTTGAAGCCTAAATCTGAGAGGGCATTGGCGACGCCTGTCGCTATATGCTCTTTTTGGGTCATGAAGGGCTAGGTCGAGGTCTCCTACTAGTATCACTCTAGATGTGGGTTTGATGTTTTCCCCAATGGTGTGCGTGAGGTTTTCTTCGAATGCGGCAGAAGAGTCTTGCTGGTGGTATAGGATGTGAATGGTAATGGAATCAGTGGGTGCAGTGACAAGTTTAACTGAAAGGCGTTCCCAGTGGCCTTCTGTTGAGGAACTGCAAAGTTTTATCTGGAGGGAGTCATTGTGGACGAGTGCTACCCCTCCCGCTCTGGAGTCTGTTCTATCACATCTGAGGATAGTGAAACCTTCTGGATGTGCTAAGGACAGCGCAGGACCAGAGGCTTGGTAGAGCCACGTTTCAGTAATAGCCAGTAGGTCTAGTTTCAAAGTTGTGAATAGGTCATTAATGTCTAGTGCATGTGCTGACAGGGACCTGGCATTGATGAGGGCTCTGTTTAGTGTGGGGGCACTGTTGAGGTTTTGGGGTGGGTGGTCTCTTGGGGCTAGACGTTTTGGTGTTTAACCCTTGGTGTTTGCCAGTGATGTTGGTGCTGGCAGTCTCTTTATTGTTTGTGTTAAGAAGAGAGACGGTCTGGGCAACTGGAGTTGCAGCTGGCAGGCTTCTTGTGGCTGCATGTGCATTACTCAGTATATTGTTTATGCAATTTTGTAGATGTGTGGCTGGATTGAGACCTTACATTGAGATTATCATTTCCCCTCGCCATGGGCACTGGGAGGTGGGAGGGGATATCTCTGGTGGTTACTGCACCAAGCTTATTTGGACAGATAGTTGTGTATTGGCAGCTTTGGATTTTGGAGTGGTGGACTTGTGCAAGGCAATGTGGAGGATATTTGTCCAACGTGCTTGCTTCAATGCCTCCCATGTGGCTGTTGTGATGTTTGGGAGTATCTCTGTGAGTTCTGGTGAGGGTTGTTGGTTGTTTGGGATTTCAGGAGGTTTGTGAGTGGGGTTGGCCTGGCTTAGGTGCGGTGGTGATCAGTGTGTGGGAAGCGTTGCCGGCACTGGGCTGTGGTGTTTTGCAGGATGTGCAGTGAGGGTCCTATCTTAAACCCAACCAGCTAATGGGTATTAACTATAAAGGGTCAAAATAATGAGGGAAATGCCCCCCTTGGAAGAGCAAACCTGCTTCCACCTTCCACCGAGATGTGATGCCTAGAGAAAAGCCCAGGGGATCATCATATTCTAGGTGCATTCTCGTTTCATCTAGGGCACATCTCCTTTACTTCATCGGGCCGACCTCTGGTTTCTGTTTTCTGTGACTTATAAATTGGCTAGGTTTGTTTTCTGGATCCATCAGTGAGTATGTCGACCCACTCGGTTCTGTTCTGTTCTGCTCAATGTGCAGACCATGGTAAGTGTCACAATAAGAGTTCACAGTCACTGAGTAAAAGAATCGGTTGACGTCTCGGTTCTGGTAGTACATCTGCTGTTTAACCTGATAGCTGGATAAATAAAGCCGTCTGACTCTGAAGAAGTTAGTGCCACCCGGTGGCTGTGGGCAACCATATCCACAGAGTCATAGAAACACTCGAAGGATTGCTATGACAGTCAACCCCACACACAGGAATCGGAAAGAATAAGGGAAACAGTCTACCAAGAAACTCCACCTCAGACCTTCAGCCAACCAAGCAGTCCGACACAAATACTTGACCAAAGTACACTAAGCAGCCGCACATTACAGCATTGGACACACTGCTGCCAACGCAAACAAAACATGTGCACATATCAAAGCAGAGGCAGAGTGAGGAATCCCAAAAAGGATTAGGATTTAATAATCCATGAATTCTTCACTCAGACAGGCACCAACTTGATGCACGTTAATTTCAAAAGAGCAGTGGGTAAAATAGGAATGCCCTGGACGCCATGTGCACTATAGTTTTTACTCAATGGATACCGGCTCACATGAGAAAATAACTGTTTAGGAACAGTATATTTGTTGATGTAAATTTGAAATGCTTTGCTTTGTGTTGTGACAGGCGATCAGCCCACCATTCCTTTTTCCTAACCCTTGAATCTGTTAATCTATTAACATTAGCATGATGTACAGCCTAGTGGATCTGCTGAATAGGAATAGAGCATCTAGAAAGGCTCTATTCACACCCACCTACAAGGGGTGATTGCCATAAACAGGGATAATTTGCATTTAATTTCCCACGTTCGCCAGCCTTTTATGTTAGACATAACAAATTCTTATGTGTCAGAGAGCATATGTAGCGAGTAATGATGTACTGAGAATGCGTGCATGTCCCTAAGGCAACTTGCCTCTTCATGTTTATGGCAGAGGGAAGAGGCGATCCGCTGAACTAAGTACCGCTATTCAAATATCGCTGTGTACATTTCTGCGTGGAAAGTTAGTAGGCTGTGTGATGAATCTAGTGAGATTATCACTGAATGACCGGTATGGGCCTCCTTTCTTGTGGCCAGGGGAAAGCAGCCGCTACCTGATTCTGACCCTGGGGGCGGTATCATGTGGTAGGATGACATGGGAGGGAATTTATATCAGGGGGAAAGGTGACCCGAGCTCACGATTCCCCTGTTCTTCCTAAAACATTAACGGCATATTGTAAAATAGAGCAAACCAATGCAACTGCTGGGCAATCCATTATGGACTCCAAGATCCATAATGCCTGTGGTACTGGGGACGAGGAAGAAGGGCGCAGAATTAGTAAGGAACAAAGGTGCTATGTACCAAAATGTGCAATCTAGTTGTAATGAAGCACAACACATGAGCGGGACATTTAAACTCGGGAATGAGTTGCAGTTTAAGAGAGATGTAGGAGAAATAGCTTAGGCCGAGACAGTCTGAAGTGCTGGGATTGCCGCAGATGGAAAAAGAAGAAAGCCAGATGATGCTGACTCGAGAGGCGAAGGCATATAACCTTGCAGATATCTTGCAGCAGGAGGCGGAATCGGGAAGCGAAGGCCAGCTGAAGGGGAGACGTGCTCCCAAACCAACGGTTGGTGCTTCAATGTTCAAGAGGAAGAGGAGCACCAATTGAGCTGGGAGAGCTCCAGAGAAGATCCACACAGTCCACTGGAGATATGTGGGAACTGGCGACAGAGCAGGCAGGATGTAGGAAGTTTGCTGCAGAAACAAGCAGGGAAATGGAGACGCCAAAGAAGACCAGTGCGTTGACCTAACGCTAAAAGTGATTCAAGGGCGCTCAGAGCAGGATATTGATAGATAATAATTTTGAATACCGAACAAATAAAGCAGCACAGAGGCGGCACAGGCAGAATCCCCCTTCTATGGGACACCAACTGGGGGAAACCTGTAACCTGCATTGCCAACAGCCAAGAGGCTGTAAAGAAACAATACAGAGGCAACAAGGGCACAACTGCCCTTTTAGGAGATATCAGCAGTGGTAACTTGTTACCCACATTGCCAACAGCCAAGTGGCTATAACGAAGTAGTACAGAGACCGCCAGGTCACAGCTACCCTCCTATGGCACACCAATTGGGGGAAACCTCTAACCCACACTCCCAAGAGTCAAGAGACTATAAAAAGAGGCAACCATTGTTCAGCCCTACACACATGGGATACTGGTGTGGAGAATTTTTGAACAATTATTGCCACTAAGATCATTTGAAGTTGTAGGAGTTTTCTTCCTCCCAGGTGAGTAGACCAGGAAAGGGATTGCAGTTGTTAGTCCTGGCAGGTGAGTATACCAGGAAAGAAGAAGTTGTTATGAAGAAGTGTGTTTGTGGCAAAAAGGTGTGCTGGAAAGAACTTATCAATTCCATTCTAATTTTTACAAACTATTGCATCACCAGAAATAGTTGTTGTGCTATCCTAAAAAAGATATTCTATTGGAAGCATAGGTTTGATATGCTAATAATTGCTTTTCAACCTACGGAGAACAATTGCTTTGGCTAATGAACTTGTGTTTTGTGAGAAAGACATTTGCCTTATAAAAGAGGATTTTGTGGAAGATACCAATTGGTTTGATTTTGAGGAAGTGTTTACACAAGAGACATTTACTTTGCCAAGTGAAAGGATGCAGTGGAAGGAAACTACATTTTCTGTTGATTGAATCAGGACTTTTCCAATGGTATTCCTGAATTGATCCAGGGGAAGGGAACCCAACACTGGCCACAAGGAGTACTTTCTGAGTTTCAACTTTTACACTGTTTTGTTGAATTGAAGACAGACAAATATTTCTTTTATTCTTTTGCTGTTTGTATTAGTGTGAGGGTCAGTGACTTATTGGGCACTAGGTCATCTTTCTTTAGCTTTAGTTTGCTAGGTAGGAACATCCTTGTTAGCATAGGGAAAGATAGGCATTTATCTCACCCTTTTAAATTTAATAAATGGCAAACATTGAGAAAAATATACATTTGTGTCCATTTTGCATTTCTGACCCCTCACATATGGTGTCAGAGTGGGATCGGACTCAATTGATACAAATTGGGTGACCCTTAAATTTGAGAAACTTAGTAAAAGAGTCTCTGACTCCACCATTTCTACTGAACAATCTATCAGATTATATATAATATATATATATATATATATATATATATATATATATATATATATATATATATATATATATATATAGTAGAGAGGCAAATTACCAGGAGACAGACATTAATACCCACAGACTTGGTTCTTGTCCCCCCCCTCCCCAGCTCTTACATTATACTCGCCTCTAAGTCAGGCCTGGCCCGGCGCTATGGCTTAGATGCATTGGCTGGAGTGATTGATCCTAATTATAGGGTGGATATCAAAGTACTAATGGAAAACAACAGAAAGAAACCTGACCAAATCAAAGCGAGGGAAAGAATAGCTCAAGGGATATTGGAGAAGACTCTGTTTCCAAAACCTCAAGAAATTGAGAACAGTGATAAAACTGAGAGGGGAACTCTGGGTTTTGGAGAAGCAGATAAGGAACTTCCTCCTGATCCAGTAATAAAACCAATCCCGCTAAAGAAGAGGAGGCAGAGGTTATTCCAAATGTATCTGCTGCCCAAAGAAATTATCCCTTGCTAGCAGAACCATTTCTTCATGTATTACCAGAATAGGAAGGAAGGGAAAAGAGTGGGCCATTTAACTCTCATTTAACAGGAGGACATCTGGTAACTGCAAAAACTCAGGCGCAAATAGTGAACAGATTTTACTATCCAGGAATGTATGCCGATATAAAGAGTTGTACCAGTACTTGTGCCTTATGCCAGAAAACCAGTACTCAATTTCCTCCTCCAGTTCCCTTACAACCTTTGTCAATTATAGATTTTCCCTTTTCCAGGATAGAGATGGATAAAGTGGTTCCTCTTGAAATTTCAAAATTAGGGAACAGATACATACTGGTGATCTTGGACTATGCCACCCGTTACCCCGAGGCTTTTCTCTTACAGAATTACCCTTCTGTCAGATCTTAAAACACCTACTCCCTTCTTCTCTAGAATTGGGTTTCCAAAATAGATTTTGACAGATCAGGGAACCACATTTATGAGTAAGCGTATGGCAGAGGCTAAGGATATCCTCCAGATCAAATCTTTGCAATCTTTGCGTACCTCCATTTATCATCCCCAAACTGATGGCTTGGTGGAAACATTAAATCAAATATTGAAACACATCTTTAATAAGTTAGCAGAGGCAGGTGGGAAGAATTGGGACATTATGATACCATGGGCCTTATTTGCCATTAGGAAAACATCTCGGTTTTCTACGGGAGACTCACGTTTCAAGCTCTTGTATGGAAGAACCAAGATATGTACTGCATATATTAGGGGAAACATGGAAAGAGAAAGAGTGAGAGTGAGATTGAGAGAGAAAGCTAACCTAACCTTCTAACCTTATCTCAAACTGTTCAACGATTGAAGGAACATATGGAAGCAGTTTGAGCTATAGTTCATACTAATATGGCTAAAGCACAAGAACATCAGAAAGAATACTATTATAAGAAATCAGTGAGAAGATCTTTTCCTGGGGGCTGGGGGGCAAAAGGTATTGGTTTTACTTTCCTCCTCCGAAAACAAAATGCTCTCCAGGTGGCATGGGCCTTATGAGGTCATATAGCAAACAGGACCTTCTAACTATCAAATCTCACAACCTGATAGATAGATTAACACTCACATCTATCATATTGACCTTTTTAAAGAGTGGAGAGAGAATCCTATTCAAGACACGTCAGTAATGTTAAACAGTCTACTGACTGACAAAAATGACACTAGCAAGCTACTCTCTCCAGATCTGGGGCAAAACCAAAGATTTAATGGACCTTCTACAGCTATTCCCTGAGGTATTTAGAACTGAATATGGGAGGGTTAACGGAGTGTACCATTACATTTGTACCCCTCCAGGGAAGGTGGTACATCTAAAACCTTACCGAATTCCCGAGAGTAGGAAGAGAAGTATTCAAAATGAGTTTGAAGCCATGTTAAAAGCTGATATTATTGAGCCATCACAAAGCCCTTGGTTCTCTCCTATTGTGTTGGTCGCTAGACCCAACCAATCAGGGAGATTTTGTATCCATTTTTGAAAGGTCATTCGATAGCTGTCCCATGCCTAGGATAGACGATCGTATTGACAGGTTGGGGGATGTGGTATACCTTTCCACAATTGATTTGAGCAAAGGATATTGGCAAGTTCCAGTCAATCCAGCTGTTAAACCAAAGACAGGCTTTTCCACTCCTATAGGCCTAGTTCAATTCATGGTTTTACCTTTTGGTTTACACAGGGCCCCGATCACCTTACAAAGACTGATGGATCAAGTTATTTGGCCCTATGCTTTTTTGCAGAGCTTATATTGATGATATTATCATACACAGTAAATTGTGGCAAGAACATATGTCCCATTTGTATATTGTGACTTGGGTTCTAAGGAAAATCAGACTCAGTGTCAACCAAAGAAATGTCATCTAGCCAGGTTCACAGTGAAATATCTAGGCTTCTTTGTAGGGATGGGCTGGTTCAGCCCCAAACTGAAAAGTTAGAACCGTTAAAGAAACCCTGGCCTCTAAGACCAAGAAAGAACTACGGGCCTTTCCGGGCTTAGCTGGCCATTACAGGTGATTAATTCCTAACTTTGCATTCATCAAATCTATTCTAACAGACAAGCTTAGAAATGCAGAACCCCCGAAACTTAAATGGCGCCCTGAGGATCAAGAATATTTTGAAAAACTGAACCAAATCTTGAGAAGTGAACCTGTTTTGAATGTGGCAGACTTCAACAGAGAATTTATTCTACATTCTACACACTGATGCCTCCTCTGCTGGTCTAGGGGCCGTTCTCTCACAATGCCATGATGTTATAGAACATCCTATCCTATATATCAGTAGGCAGCTATTTCCTTGATAGATAGAATATGCTACTCTTGAACTTGAAGCTTTAGCCATCAAGTGGGCTGTGACCTATTTAAAATATGATCTAACGGGAAGAAAGTTCCGACTCGTTTGTGATCATACCCCCCTTACACCCACTGGCTCCCTGTCAAAGAGCGCATTCCCTTTAAAACCCTGTCCATCGCACACTCTTGCCTATCCCACACAGCACCTCTCTACCTATCAGGGACTATTCACCCTGCCACCTCAAACAGACCCAACTGGGCCCAGCACTGCAACCAGCTCGTAGTCCCAACCTTTAAAAGATCCAAAGCAGGAGGCTCCAGTTTTGCCGTCCTAGCACCAAAGAATTGAAATGCGCTACCACCCGCCCTCAGGAAAGAGACATCCCCCACAATGTTCCGCAAGGCACTGAAAACACAACTCTTCCACTAGCCCACCCACCTTCTCAGCATGGTCAACTTGCAATAGCCTGACCCCTTACCTCCGCAATGCCACACCGCCTAAATGTACCTGTTACCATGTTATTGTTGATGTACTGTTGCCATGACTAATGTATCTCACCATTTTATGAGTGCCATACCACTGTAAACGCACTATGTAAACTGTTGCTCGCCTAAGCAAGTATCCTGCAACAGCGCCACAATGCCCCAGGGCTGCTGCACGCTTTATAAATTCAAATAAATAAATACAAATAAATGGCTAAGCCTTCGAAGGGACACTAACGCCAGAGTCATTCACTGGTTTTTGGATTTACAGCCCCATTTTATTTCTGTTGCACATCGTGGAAAGGAAAAGAACGGGGTAATGTAGATTTCCTTTCTCGATTCCCAATAAAGGCTGTAAAACTCATTGACATTAGGGGAAGGGTATATGATGAATCATCTAGTGAGATTATCACTGAAAACTCGGTTTGGGCCACCCCTCATGTGGCCAGGGGAAGGCAGCTGCTACCTGATCCTGACCCTGCGGGCGGTATGATGTGGGAGGATCACATGGGAGCGGACTCATGTCAGGGGGAAAAGGTGACCCCTTTAAATCATGATTCCCCTTCTCTTCCTAAACCATTTATGGCATATTGTAAAATAGATATGAGAGAAAAGCGCCCAGTTTATGAGCCCTCCCGTCATCTGCACACTATTGGAGCCAAAAAGAATGGCTAAATAAATATATCTATGATCCAAATACAATGCAATTGTGATGCATAAAAGAATATTGTATTGTTCATTTTTGATATTCGATGATCAGATGCATAACAAATGTTCAATGTAAAGATTTGAACAATGCTTAACGCGTTTCGGGGAACCTCTCCCCTTCTTCAGGAGCTAAACGGTAAACAATAAAGAGAAAAAACATACCATGTCCATAATCCCTAATACATGAATCTTAAAGCCATAAATCACCACCACAGAAGTTAGAATAGAACACACCAGCATGCCTTGGGTTCACAAACTAATATTATGCCACATAGGCACTCCCCAGTCTCCAGATCAACAGCAATTCGCTCAAAAGATGTGTAACCATCTCCTAACCATAGACAGTGCTCATTGCATATAAGTCACCAAATGAGTTGGACACTCAAAAACACCTTGTGTATCCTCAGAAGAAAAATTGTAAAACAAATAAACAATTTAAAAAAGTGCGTAAGGAATCATGCAAAATAAACAAAGGGTGAACAAAAGATCCCCCATCTTTGGTTCCCACTTTGTTTGTTTCACCTGATTCTGAGGATACACAAGGTGTTTTTAAGTTTTCACATTCATTTGGTGACTTGAATTTCAAAGTTTTTGCTACAATGTATTGCTCATCTTAACATCCCTGCAACTAATGTGTTTTCCTTGAATTTCAAGCGTTTTGTTATTCCATTGATTTTGTTATTCCATGGATTTTTAGAACGCTTCCAGACCACTAGTATGGTCTTCGGCCATGGTCAGTGGTGCCCACTGTCCATTTTAAAACACTACCAGACCACTAGCCATGGCCTTCGGATTGCAGGCTTTGCAAACTCACAATGTTTTTAGGGAATGTGCAGTGAGACTACATTATTTGCCATGAACCCCTTTTTCAGCGCCGTCATTTTGTAGCGCGCCAATTTGGCGCAGACATTTCAGCGCAACCTTTTCAGCGCGAAAGCCATTCTGGCACCGATATTTTGGCACAAGGGATATTTGAATGTGGCTCACATTGCAGCCACCTCTAACTGCCCTCATGCCAAATAAGATCACAGGACTGGACTGTAACAAACCTCACCACCTCCCAGTTGCGTTGGTTTTCTTTTAATTAAATGAACTTAGTTAAATTTAAAAAAAATCATGCAGCCTTGCACCCTGGTTTGCCAGATTTCAAGCCCAGCATTTAACCACTGGACCACAATGGCATGCTGCGTCACAAGGCATACATTTCTTACTTAGCCTATAATTTAATATGTTCAATGATATAAGGCTAGGTATGAAACTTCTGAGAATCCAAACAATAACATCATTGCAGCATAATGGGTAAGTGCTGCATCTCGAACTCCTGCACGCCAGGGTTCTCCAATGGCAGTGTTCAGAATTATTTCTCTTTCATAATGTTGCACAGAGACGGTGTAGTCCACTTTTTGAATATATGTGCAGTCTAAAGGGGAATGTGTGTTGTGAGGTGGTGCAAGTCATCTGAGAGGGTGTGCATGCAATGTGTGTGGGTTTGATGTAAGTGTGTGTATGTGTACATGGTGTGAAGGTGTGTGTGAGGATTGTGCGTGCAGTGAGCATTTTCTCTGTGATGGCGAGTGTTAGTGTGTGCACAGGCATGTGCACCCGTGTGTACATGTGAGCATTGTGACATGTTGAGTGTGAGTTTACAGTGTCAGTGTGTGTGTGTGTGTGTGTGTGTGTGTGTGTGTGTGTGAGTGTGTGTATGTGTGCATGTATCCATGTAATTTGGAAGATTCCCATCCAATTCTTGTTTTTTGTTGTTGAATTTTGCGACTTGTAGTTTTGTTTTTTCCATCAAGTGTCCTGTACTAGAGAGCGCTGGAGGAGGGGCTCTGACTGTGCTCCGCTCCGGGCAGACATGCAGCAGCAGAATTTTCAGTATGGGCCCAGTGGTGCTCTGATTCTTGGGATCTGGACACTATCCAAGAGGTTTAACAAGTGGATTTCCTGTCAACCCCTGTCCAAGGATGCATGGTTCAAACTGCTGTCCCCCGCTCTCTGCCTGAGAAATTGCAATGTCAACGGCCCTGTCACAATTGTTGCCGAAGGAGCCTGCCATGCCAGTTCCTCATCCTCAGCGAGGTCTGGGGTGTTTCTCGAGGGTGTTTTCGGTGCCCAAAACTTCCCCATCTCAAGGCCCTGCACTGTTTCATCTGGTAAGTACGGTTCAAAATGGAGACTTTGCAGAACATTCTCCCAATGTTACACAGAGGGGACTGGCTGGCTTCCCTGTATCTTCGGGATGCCTATTACCATGTGTCTCTCCTCCTCTGCCAGAAGAGGTTCTTCCAATTTGCTGTGAGGACTTAGCATTTTAAAATCAGAGTACTTCCGTTTGGGTTATGTACCAGCCTCCAGGGTTTTCACCAAGCAGTTGACTCACTTGGAGGCTCATTTCCACCTGAAGGGCATTCCAATTTTTTCCTTACCTAGACAACTGGTTAGTAAAGGCGGCTCACCTGCCGACGGTCCTGGCGCTTCTCCGGCTGGTTTGTCTGGCCTTGCAAGACTGGGGGTTTCTGGTGAACTGGCAGCAGTCTCAACTGGAGCCCTCTTGGGATCTGGTGCTTAGCAGGGCTCAGGTTTGTGCTGGATTGGGGACAGGGTTTCTGTCCACCGAGTGTGTCCTTGGCAGGGTTCACAAGAGGCTGAGTGTCCCGGCCCATCTATTGCTGATGCTTCAAGGGCTCATGGCCTCTTGTGTATTTCTGATCTCTTGGGCTTGTCTTCATTTACATCATCTGGTCTCTTATCTGCTGGCCCACTGGCTCGCAAGTGTCTCAGGTTTATGAGGCCCTGATCCCAGTGTCGCAGGCTCTGTAAGCCGGCTTGCAATGGTGGTTGCAGGTTCTGTGTCTTTCGGTAGGGGTGGCGTTGGTTCAACCCATAAAGCCTATTTTTACTACAGTTGCCAGCAGGTGGGGCGGCAGCCATGCTAGGTGTTCTCTAAAACCAGGGGTTGGGGGCTCCGCAGGAGACTCCTCACTCATCCAAATGGTGGGAATTATGTGCCATTCTCCGGGCCCCATTGTTTTTTAAAATGTTCCTAGAAGGCCGGGCTGCGGTGGTCAGAACGGAGGCTACAACAGCTTTGACCTATGTCAACCGCCATGGGGGGTCCAGCTGCTCCTTGAGTGCGCTGGCTACTCAGATCAGTTTAATTGGGTGTGGGGCGGACACCTGATGACACAGATGGCCTCATGTCAGGGGAGTGGACAATTTTCAGGCGGCTCGACTCTGTCGCAAATTCCCCTCCTCCTTGGAACTGGTTCTGTCGGACAGAGTGTTTGCAGAGATCTGCAACTGGTTTGGGCACCCATTTCTAGATCCCTTTGCATCTCAAGCCTCTGTAAAGGTGCCTCTCTTCTTCTCCTGGTTTCTGACCACGGGGGCATGGGGTGTGAATGCCCTGGATATTGCATGGCCTCAGAGTCTACTTTGTGCGTTTCCTCCTCTTCTCCTTCTTCCCCGTGTGGTTCAGCGCATCAGGGAAAACAGGACGACAGTACTGTTGGTTGCTCTGTATTGGCCTCAGTGGAGCTGGTTTCCCTCCCTACTGGAACTTCAGTCCCAGGTGCCTTGGTTGATTCTGAGGTGGCCTTGTGCCCTGGAGGCAGGGCTGGCGTTCAAGGTCAGGCAGCTTCAATGGGCAGTTTGGATATTACAGCCTCGATCAGTTTCCCTGAGGTTTTTGGGTCCTGTGGTAGTGTCTTTCCTTGGGGCTTGGAGGCCTTGCACTCTAATGCCGTATGACTGACGCAGGGGCACCTTTCGGGCTTGGTGTGGGCGGTCTGGGTTTCCCCCCTCCAATGTGGTTTGCCTGCTGTTCTCCAGTTTTCTCCAGGAGTGTTATGACAAAGGCCTGGCAGTCTCAACGCTTCACGCCCAATGGGCCTTCATTATAATCGTCTTCTGGGATCTTCTGGCCATCTAGATGGTGAGGTTTTGTTGGGGGAAGTTTCTTCAGGGTCTCTCTGCTTTCCGTCCCTGTACCTAGTGGGGCTGACCCCCTTGGGATCTCCCTATAGTCTTGTGATTCCTTCAGGGCCCTCTCTTTGTTCCCCTGTCAGATAGCAGTATTAAGCACCTCACTCTGCAAATTGCGTTCCTGATTGCTATCTTCCCCTAGGATGGGGGGCGATCGGGGGTCTGTTGTGTTGCCTCCCTTTTTGGAGGTGCTACCAGATTCTGTCATTTTGCAATATGATCCTAGGTTTTTGCCTACGATTGTGTCTCTGTTTCACACGTCTCAGGATCTGGAACTCCCTGCGTTCTTTCAAAATTCACAAATGCCAGACGAGGTGGCTTGGCATGCCATTGTTGTACGGTGGGCAGTTCTGGAATATCTGCCTCAGACTGCCCCATTGCGGCGGTCTGATAGTCTTTTCATGACATTTGGCCCGGCAGGTGTGGGCGGGAGGGCTCTCTGGTTTCAATTAGCCGTTGAATCCGTACAGTCATTTGCATGGCTTACATGTCTTCTGGTTTGCCCTTGCCTGACCTCATTCAGGGTCGCGCTGCCAGGGTATGGCTGATTCCTGGGCTGATGCGCAAGGGGTTTATCTACAGGAGATTTGTGGAGTGGCCACCTGGGCAGATCAGAGAACCTTCATCAACCACTATCAGTTGAATGTCTCCCACTTCGGGGTTGGTGTTTTGTCTGTTGGAATGTGCATTTGGGGTAATTTGATATAACGCTCACCTGGCTCCCACAGAGGCGCTGGTCTGGGTTGCTGTGGCCTCTTCAAGCGTGATGCGCAGAATTCGGACCACCGATTGAACAGGACCCCCAAACGTTGCTTCTCTGGCCCGTAGGAATATCCTTCTGCAGATGAGAAAGGGGATTAACTGTCTGCTGAATAGTGTGCTTGCTCCCACCTTTCCCCCTTCGTTCCTCTCTGACTTCCTCCAAACCCCCGGTTTAAGCTCACCTTATGGTTTGGAAGGATGAACTCTCCATCCTGCTTCTG
Organism: Ambystoma mexicanum; assembly: GCF_040938575.1. Classification (NCBI taxonomy): domain Eukaryota; kingdom Metazoa; phylum Chordata; class Amphibia; order Caudata; family Ambystomatidae; genus Ambystoma; species Ambystoma mexicanum. The sequence goes on from NC_090925.1 coordinate 682,272,885, forward strand.
GTGCAGGGGCGCGCGTTCGTCCAGTTACTTCACTGGTTTTCAGAATAGCGCTTTGCGCCCTGATGCCTCCGGGCCTGTTGGTTTGCGCGTTATAAATAAATAAATACAAATACACTTGACTTTTCTGAGCGATACGCCGTAAGTATGAAGATGCAACAGTTAAAGTGTGAGCCTCCTTTTATGTTGTTTTTCCTAACCTGTGATCTGTCCTTTATTTCCGGTGCAGAACAAAGGGGATGCGTTGAGGGGTTAAATTGCCGGTGGTAAAATCTGGTGAGTTAGTGCTGAGGGCGACCCCTCTAAATGTCTTTATAATTCCCCAGTAATGTCTTTTGTCCTTTCCCCATAGGGGCCGGGGTGCGGTACCTGCCAAAGATGCGGCGCCGACCCGAGATGTGGAATGGTTCACCAAGAGAAGCCGGTAAGTAATATGGCTGAAAATTCGGCTTTCCTCCTGTGTTCCCTTGCTCACCTTTTATCTCTTCTTCTCTCCCCTAGGTGCAGAGATGTGGCGACCGGTGCTGAGAGCTGCGATGGAGCCAGGCTGCGTCTCGGGAACAGGTGAGTGAAGCGCGGCGCTGCAGCGAGCAACGCGGTGCTTTTAAATGGAAGTCTTCCTTCAGGAATGCTGGCGTGAAGATTCCGGATGCAGGTAAGAAGGTTGAATAAGTTCTTGGTTTTCACCCTTCTCTTCTCTTCTTTCCTTACAGGTGTTCCAGGTTCAAGGCGGGCGTGGCTGGAGTCCAGGTGCAGGAGCAGACACGGTGTGCGTTCAGCTGCTGGGATGCAGAACAACGCGAAGCACGTGTGGCTGTCCGGGCGTGGCTTAAATAGCCTTGGAAGAAGTTCCAGGTGAGTGTTCTTCCACAGCCCCACCCAAGTAACAAAATAGTTCCTTCAGAAAAATAGTCCCATCTAAGCCTCATTTGGCTTGGTTCTTCATGCAGCATGGTCTGCATCAGGTGAGTGTGCAGCATGGTCTGCTTCAGGTAAGTGCACCCAAACACTTCCCCATATGAGCCTGGCGCCAGGACAGAGTCCAAAGAGCCCCTATAAAGGGCCACTGGGCTTTTACTCCGGGGCGTGATGCCTGCTCCCGGGGGTGCTGGGCCTGGCCTGGTGCTCCGGGGATAGGCATCATGACAGCACTCCCCCCCCAAGGCCCCTCCCAAGGTCGTTCCCTCAGGAGGTTTCGGTTTGTTCGGGAAATTCCGATTGAACCTTTTTACTAGCCGAGGTGCATGTACGTGGTCGCTGGGTTCCCAAGATCTTTCCTGAGGGCCGTACCCCTTCCAATCAATTAGATAGAAAAGTTTTGATTTTGAGATCTTAGAGTCCAAAATGTTCTTCACCTCGAATTCAGGCTCCCCATCTATCTGGATTGGTTCTGGTGGCTTTATTAATCTGGTTCCTGGTTGCACTGGTTTCAAAAGCGACACATGAAAAACGGGGTGAATCCGAATGTTAGCTGGTAGATCTAGCTTGATTGCCACTGGGTTAATTATAGCTTTGATCGAGTAAGGGCCTAAATAGCTTGGATTAAAAGTCCGAGGTCCCTTGAGCGATAAGTGTTTGGTAGCCAACCATACTTGATCCCCTATTTGGTATGGAGGCGCCTCCTTTCAATGCAGATCCGCATTCTTTTTGTATTTCCCTTTCGCATGTTGTAAGTGTGCAGTAGCATCCTTGAAGGCTTGAGTAATCGTAGAATGCAAATGGTCCACTGCGGGCATTTCGAGGCTCAAAGGTGAGTCCAAGTCTGAAGTATGAGGGTGATGTCCATATAGGGTATAAAAGGGGCTCTGACCAGTTCCAGAGTGTATCGAGTTATTGTATGCATATTCAGCCACCCATAAAATATCCTTCCAATTACCCTCCGATTGGTGCAACCTACATCGTAGATATTGTTCAAGGGTCTGGTTCGTTCTCTCCGTCTGACCATCCGTCTGTGGGTGGTGGCTGGTTGAGAGTCTTACGTCGATTTGTGCCAGTTGACAACACTTTTTCCAAAAATGAGAAATAAACTGGCTTCCCCGATCGGAGATTAGTATGGACGGGAATCCATGCAGACGGATGATATTTTCGAGGAATTCCTTGGCAAGAACAAAAGCTGAAGGTAATCCTTTCAACGGAATAAAATGGGCCATCTTGGAAAATAAATCCACCACAACCAGAATAGTATTGTATCCATAACAAGAGGGCAGGTCCGTGATAAAATCTAGTGACAAGGTGTGCCAAGGTGCTGGTGGAATGTCTAAGGGTTGAAGAAGACCGGCGGGTTTTGTTTTTTGACCTTTGTTTTGGGCGCAAACTCCACAGGACATCACGAAAGATTTAATATCCTTTCGCCAGGACGGCCACCAGAATTGTCGTTTAATTTTTTCCTCTGTTTTGGCAATGCCAGGATGTCCTTCCATCAGAGTATCGTGATGACGGGAAATAACCAGTTCTTGCAATTCCTTTTCTGGCAAAAATAAATGTCCTTGGAAGTAAGGTAAGCCATCGTTGATTGAAAAGTCAGACCCCCTTTTGATCCAATCCTGCAAGGCTGAAGAGTCCAGGAATAGTTTTACCCATGCTTGAATGTCTTCAAGGGTTTGTAAAGTGGTTATCCCCAAGATTCTTTGTTCGGGAATTATCGGCACAGGTTCTGAGTTTGTGTCCATTTCTCCCATTCCAATTCGAGATAGCGCGTCCACTTTGCCATTCTTACAGCCGGGACGGTAAGTGATTACAAAATCGAACTCAGCAAAGAATAAAGCCCATCGGAGCTGTCGTGAAGACTGAGCCTTGGCAGTTTTTAAATATTGTAAATTTCGGTGATCAGTGATTACGGTGATGGTATGCCTGGCGCCAAGAAGATAATGCCGCCAAGCCTTAAAGGTAGACTTAATGGCTAATAATTCCTTATCGGTGATTGCATAATTTATCTCCGGCGGTGAGAACTTTCTGGACCAAAATGCTACGGGGTGCAGTTGGTTGGTTTCGGGGTCTCTCTGAGACAGGACAGCTCCCATGGCTAAGCTGGATGCGTCGGTTTCGACTATATATGGGAGATCAGGACGCGGGTGTTTCAAAATAGGTGCGGACGTAAATTTAGCTTTTAATTCCTGAAAGGCCTGTTCAGCTTCCTCGGTCCATTCAAAACGTTTATTCTTCCGCAAGAGTGCAGTGATGGGTTGCACCACCCGTGAAAATTCCAGGATAAACCTGCAATAAAAATTGGCAAAACCAAGCATGCTTTGGACACCTTTCACCGAGCTAGGTGATAGCCATTTGAGGATGGCATCCACTTTCCATGAGTCCATTCGGACCCCTTTAGGTGTCAGGATGAATCCAAGAAACTCAACCTCGGTGAGCAAGCATTTTTCCAGTTTTGCAAACAGTTTGTGCTGGCGCAATTTCTCAAGGACGGCCCTGACATGTTTTCTGTGATCTGATTCCGAAGAGGAGTACACCAGAATGTCATCGATATACACAACAACACAGACATCGATGAGTTTCCGAAGGACATCGTTCATGAATAATTGGAAGGCAGCAGGCGCGTTGCACAACCCGAAAGGCATCACCTGGTATTCGAATAGTCCATATTTTGTACGGAAGGCCGTTTTCCATTCGTCGCCTTCTTTTACTCGTACCAGATGATAAGCCCCCCGGAGATCTAACTTGGTGTATATGCAAGCGTCTTTCACCTGGTCAAGGAGTTCAGGGATCAAAGGCAGAGGGTAACAATTTTTAACAGTTATCTGGTTCAATGCGTGGTAATCGATACAAGTTCTAAGGTCGCCTTCTTTTTTTGGCACGAAGAACAAAGCCGAGGATGTCGGAGACTTTGACGGGCAAATGAAACCATTGGCTAGTTATTGATCTAAATATTGTCTCAAATGCAGATTCTCCGGCTCAGTAAGGGCATAAATCCTGCTACAAGGGGGTTGTGCACCGGGCACCAGATCGATTTGGCAATCGTACGATCTGTGAGGAGGTAATGTGTTGGCCTGTTCCTTTTGGAAGACGTCCTGAAAGTCTTGGTATTCCGGAGGTAGTTGCATGGAGACAGAGGTTACTGATGCTAGACTGATCTTCAGATTTTCTGGGTAGCAGGTTTGTGCACACTCCGGAAAGGTTATTCTCTTTGCTCGCCAATCAATTCGAGGATTATGTGTCTCTAACCAAGGGATTCTGAGAATAACCTGAAACTGTGGAGCCTTGATTATATCAAACACAACTGCCTCCCGATGGCCGTCCGGACCTACAAGTGTCACCTCAGCTGTGGAATGTGTTACCGGTTCCGAGGCAATTTCGGTACCATCAACTGTGGTGATGACATCTTTGCTGGTTTTAGGACGCAGAGGGAGGTTAATCCTGGAGACCAATTCACGATCCACGTAGTTTCCTATAGCCCCACTATCGATGTATGTCTTTATTGCATGCAACCGCCTAGGCTGTTCCGGATCTATGAGGACCATTGGCACAATGATATGCGAGGTCTGAGAGTTCCTTTTCAAGCTTGGCAAGCGGACCCCTACGCTTGTTGGGCGGAGTCGTTTCCCGATACAGAGGTTTCATGGATTTTATCAGCGGCTCCTACCACCTTCCTGGGCGGCCTTGCCAGGCAATCTCGTAGAAAGTGTCCAGAGGAACCACAATAAAGACATAAGTGCATCTGCCGTCTTCTTTCACGTTCCTTTTGAGTTAAAGGTCCTTTAACTCCTCCGATTTGCATTGGCTCAGAGGCTTCAGCCCCCTTGAGTTTAGCGTGGGTCTTGACTAACACCCGGGTCTCAAACTTGGACCGATCTGCTTTTCTGTTTTGCAGTCTGTGATCCAATTGGACCACTAAGTCTATATATTCTGAGCATTCTTGGGGCGGATTTACAACTTGGGCCAGGACATCTTTAAGTTCTCTGCGTAGACCTCGATAAAATAACGTGATTCTTTTATCCTCTGGCCACCCAGTTTCCACAATTAGTCTATTAAAGGTTGCAATGTAGGAAAGGAGGTCTTGATTGCCCTGTCGCAGAGAAAGAAGTTCGTCATCTAGAGCCTGCCCCTGGGAGTGACGAGCAAATAACCTTTCCATGCTTGCTTGAAATCCTTGAAAATCACGAAGAATCGGGTCATCTTGAGTTACCAGTGGAACTGACCAATCGGCAGCACTGCCGCTGAGATATGACAATACAAAGGCTACCTTGGTCTGTCATTAGGGAAGGCCCCAGGTCTGCACAGGAAATGCAAACGACACTGATTCATGAATACGGCGAATCGTTTGGGGTCCCCAGCAAAGCGTTCGGGTGGGGCCAGCGGCATGTTTCCAGGTAGATTAATCTGCACCGTGTTACTGGAAAGCACAGGAGCGGGGTTCCCTCCGGAACCGGGTAAAGGAGTTTGTCTAGCTTGACCTTGCAAAAGCTGTCTAGCCAGGTCATCAGCTCTTTCCTTTGTTACAATCACTTCCCTCCTGAGAGCATTAGTCTCTTGACGAGCGGCGTGTACTTCGGCCCGTAATTCCCCCCGTAGTTGGGCCAACTGGTCAGTCTCAGAAGTTTCCATAGCGCCTGGGTGGGAATTTGTAGGAAGGCTTTGCGTTCTGTAACGCTCACCTGGCTCCCACGGAGGCGCTGGTCTGGTCTGGGTTGCTGTGGCCTCTTCAAGCGTGATGCGCAGAATTCGGACCACCGATTGAACAGGACCCCCAAATCTTGCTTGTCTGGCCCGTAGGAATATCCTTCTGCAGATGGGAAAGGGGATTAACTGTCTGCTGAACCCCCATTTCCCCCTTCGTTCTTCTCTGACTTCCTCCAAACCCCCGGTTTAAGCTCACCTTATGGTTTGGAAGGATGAACTCTCCATCCTGTTTCTGGTGCAGGGGCGCGCGTTCGTCCAGTTACTTCACTGGTTTTCAGAATGGCGCTGGCAAATCCACTTGACTTTTCTGAGCGATACGCCGTAAGTATGAAGATGCAACAGTTCAAGTGTGAGCCTCCTTTTATGTTGTTTTTTCTAACCTGTGATCTGTCCTTTATTTCCGGTGCAAAACAAAGGCGATGCGTTGAGGGGTTAAATTGCCGGTGGTAAAATCTGGTGAGTTAGTGCTGAGGGCGACCCCTCTGAATGTCTTTATAATTCCCCAGTAATGTCTTTTGTCCTTTCCCCATAGGGGCCGGGGTGCGGTACCTGCCAAAGATGCGGCGCCGACCCGAGATGTGGAATGGTTCACCAAGAGAAGCCGGTAAGTAATATGGCTGAAAATTCAGCTTTCCTCCTGTGTTCCCTTGCTCACCTTTTGTCTCTTCTTCTCTCCCCTAGGTGCAGAGATGTGGCGACCAGTGCTGAGACCTGCGATGGAGCCGGGCGGCGTCTCGGGAACAGGTGAGTGAAGCGCGGCACTGCAGCGAGCAACGCGGTGCTTTTAAATGGAAGTCTTCCTTCAGGAATGCTGGCGTGAAGATTCCGGATGCAGGTAAGAAGGTTGAATAAGTTCTTGGTTTTCACCCTTCTCTTCTCTTCTTTCCTTACAGGTGTTCCAGGTTCAAGGCGGGCGTGGCTGGAGTCCAGGTGCAGGAGCAGACATGGTGAGCGTTCAGCTGCTGGGATGCAGAACAACGCGAAGCACGTGTGGCTGTCCGGGCGTGGCTTAAATAGCCTTGGAAGAAGTTCCAGGTGAGTGTTCTTCCACAGCCCCACCCAAGTAACAAAATAGTTCCTTCAGAAAAATAGTCCCTCCTAAGCCTCATTTGGCTTGGTTCTTCATGCAGCATGGTCTGCATCAGGTGAGTGTGCAGCATGGTCTTCTTCAGGAAAGTGCACCCAAACACTTCCCCATATGACCCTGGCGCCAGGACTGATGTCCAACATGAGCCTGGTGCCAACGGCGCCAGGACAGACTCCAAAGAGCCCCTATAAAGGGCCGCTGGGCTTTTACCCAGGGGCATGATACCTGCTCCCGGGGGTGCTGGGCCTGGCCTGGTGCCCCGGGGGTAGGCATCATGACATTTGAGCTGTGCTTTGTTTTGTTTTATTTTACTGCACCTCTGTCTCTGTGTGTCTCATTGGAGCCTCAGTGGTGCTGCTTTGGTATACCTCATGAGGTAAGTACTGGGATGAGGAAAAGGGACGTGGAGGCAATGCTCTGATTACTTAGCAGTAATATCCGTTACTCCTGGTCCCACTCCTCGTCACAGTACTGATGACCCTCCTGTTCCTCTCTTCGGGTTGGGTCCCATGCTCCGGCTTCGTGATAATGAACTTGTAACTGTTGAAAACACACGTATTGGTAGGCAACATTGAAATTGACAAAATGCTGTGAATGCATAATTTTTTCCGATGGCTATTATTATATTCATTAGTACGCCGCCATGGGTGTCAAATGCTACAGTGGTTGTGGCCAGGGCCTAGAGTCTTGGATGCATGGTCGTCAGCCGAAGGCCGCTGTATGTGCCACCCATGCATACACCCGTAGTTTTGCGGTTTGATTGTCAAGTTGTGGGGAGTGCGTGCAGTCTTGGGTGCATGGCCTTTGAACAAAGTGATAAGTACTAGACGTGGAAGCCCTGCACACCCATCCCATGTTAGATCTACAGGCATACAGCTAGGAGTGAAGCCTCTGGGCAGAAGCACTGAAGGATAACACACCTATAGAATAACCCCCACCACCACACATCACTGAGGTGGTTGTGGGGAGACCCTGCACTCCCAATAATACACTAATACCTTCTTAATGATGTATGTTCTATGGCCTCCTTGTACGCACAGAAAATGAGGGGTCCAATAAGGCCAGTATTTCAGCCCGTGCAGTGCACGGGGGAGGTGTTACAGTTTTAAGGACACGTGTGGTGTTAGCGAACATTGAAATTGACAGCATGCCGTAATTGTACTATACTTTTTCCTAAGGTTATTGAATTCATCAGTACGCTGCCATGGGTGCCCCATGCTACGGTGGTTGTGGCCAGGGCCTAGAGTCTTGGATGCATGGCCGTCGGCCGAAGGCCAAGGCCTTACTTCCAAAACTCTAGGCCCTGGCCACAATCACCGTTGCATGTGCCACCCATGCCTACACCTGTAGTATTGCGTTTCGATTGGCAAGTAGTGGGGAGTACATCCAGTCTTGGGTGCATGGCCAAAGGCCATGCAACCAAGAACAAAGTTATAAGTACTAGACGTGCAAGCCACTGCACACCCATCCCATGTAAGATCTATGGACATACAGCTAGGAGTGAATCCTCTGGCAGAAGCACTGAAGGATATCACACCTATAGAAAAACCGCCACTACAACACATCACTGAGGTGTTTGTGGAGAGGCCCTGCACTCTTGGGTCCAAGAGTTAGAGAAAATTGCTCTCTACGTACATACATGTTTTCTGAAACTTTAACAAAGCAAATATTTACAAACTGAATGTTGCTATCACGTGGGTATGATTGAAAGCCAGCAACTGTGCCCAGTGCTCCATTAATTAGCCCTTGCTCTACGTCAAGGTTACGTTTAAGCATTACTCGACAATTTAAGGATAATTTCAATATTTTTTCCAACCCAGCTGTGTTGGAGATTGAATTTTCTAAACTATTTAGTCTTGTTGTGGCTTGCTCACACATTGGAACTGTCATACCATGTACGTCTAGTTTGTCTGTGGTGCTAATTTCTATTATTGGTTGGATTTCTTTCTTTAACATTGTTTCATTGATTTTGAAACAGCTTGCAAGAGTTGGAATTAAGGCCATACAATTGACATTTTGTGCGCTATTTGTTCCATAACATCAGTTGCACATGCATTATCGCCATAAAGTGCATGTATATGCCGGTTTTTCAATACAACTTGTGCTTCTTGCGATAATACACCAACTCTAATACTTTTTAAAATGTTGGCATAAGTGAGATCTGCAGATTGCCGCATGTTCTCAGTTAATTCTCTGTATTGGAAATGTTGCCAAAGGTTAACATTACCTATGATACCAACAGTTTTCCGGCAGAGTTTGTGGCCTAAGGTTTTAAAAATCGGTTCACCTTTTACTGGTGTCAATTGTAGAAGATCTCCGAAAACGATAATGTGTTTCCCTGCAAAGAGTTGTTCGTTATTATTTGTAAGTACTTCTTGCAATATGAGATGAATCAAAGCCAACATTAGGTTGGAGACCATGCTCACTTCATCTATTAGTAGCATTTTCATTTGTTTCAATACTCTACATAATTCCATTGCAGCTTCTGCAGAATGTTTGTAGTAGTCTAATTTATTTTGATGTTCTACTGGAAGCAGTAGTAATCACTGTAAAGTCACACCGCCTATGTTGTAGGCAGCTAAACCTGTGGGGGCCATTACAACAGCTGACAGTTTGTTGTTTGTCAATTGTTTAAGGAACTTGCTGATGATTTTGAGTAAGAATGTTTTCCCTGATCCAGCTTCACCACTGACGTACAGCAGTATAGGTTTGTAATTTTGACAGGTACATTATTTTCGTGTTGTACACCATGTACAATTTGTTTTGTTACGTCTTCAAAAATGGTGCGCTGATCGTTGTTAAGTTTTGCTTGTTGTACAGTAAAGTCTTCTGTATCTTCTTGATACTGATGCATGGTGTTTTCTACTTCTGCCATAGCTACTTCAGCCTCATTTGCTATTAGTGGTTGTCCTAGTGGTTCTTGACTTCCTGTTACAGAAGGTTAACTACTGTCAGAAGAGTCCTTATCTAGTTGGGCCTGAAGTTCTTCTTCCTGTTGCTGCTCATTGTGTAACATTGTTTTGTACTGGGTAAAGTTAACATCGGTGATAGTGCTTTCATTTGCTTTCAAAGCATCGTCATAGCAGTCATAATTATCTAATATGTCTTCCTCTTTTCTCCATGGTTTGAAAATTTGTAACAGAGACATGTAATATAGTTCTTTCTGTTGAGGAGTTTTTAATGACAATTTACATGATTAATTAAGCTTTGTTTGGTAAGTTTCACTAAGCTCCCTTCACAATCGGTCACTCTATATCTACGTTTGCTTTCATTGGGTTTTGCATTATTTTTGTATACAAAGTTTTGAGCTATGTGGTATGGACACATGCTTTCCAGAGTGGTACTCCTGTTCGGATAGTATGTGTCCAGCAAATTGTTTTTTAGAATGTTTTGGCTGTTGGGATCATTTCTGGCAATTGTTTCTATGACCTCATATGATTTTAGCACTCTTTTTCTAGATTTTGCAGGACCAAGTCTGAGCCATACTATGTTGTCTGATTTTCCATACAAAGCAGTGCCGGATAAACTATCTGCTGCTTCATAGGCCCCACATTCTCTATGAGAGAGCATTTTTATGCCTAGGCTGTACAATTTCTGTGATAATGTTTTGTCTGATGCTAGGTCATCCCAGAGGTCTTGAGGCTCTGTTTTTCTGCTTTTGTTAAGTAGGCTGTAACATATCATGCAACAGCAGTTGAACTGTCTGCAATGTACTGCACATCTATGTTTGCATTCCATAAGAGGGCAATGATTGCATTGTAATCATTGATATATTTTGATTCTTCCCTTCTTTTTATGTAATACGTGTTTTTAGGTGATTTACCTTTAACACTATGTCGAACTGAAGACATGAAGTCGTTTACTTCACCTGTTTCTGTAACTGGTCTAGGGAAACCAAAGCGGCATTTGGTGTAGTATTTACCTTTGTTTTTGTATTTGCGGTGACAATTTTTGCCACATTTGTGTTTTTGAAATTGTAAAATCTGCCCATGCAGCTCACTATGTGTCTGTTGTGAAGGGATTTCACATGTGACATATTTTTGGATAAACTGCAAAACAGTGCTATCACTGTCGTGCCCAAATTTCGGTGCACCTTTGATCCATAACAGCATGTGAATATGTGGTGCTCCTCTCGCTTTATATTCTTTTCTCCAAAAGAAGTGCTGTACTTCTCCAAGGGGAGGAACAGTTTTATTGCAAATAAAGTGTAGCATGGCAATGAAACGATGATGGAAATATCTTGAGACATTAACTGGATCTAGAGAGCAAAGCTCTCCAGGTGTTAATATATCTATGTTGTTTTTGTTGCTGTTTGCTATGCGTAGGAACTCATGTAAATCTTCCCATGCATATTCTGCACAACATAGCGTAACAAACCAAGTCGGTGGTCCAAGGTTTCTGATCATGCAACGCACGTCTCCGTGCCGTCTGAACCAGTATTCCTTTGTACCACGCATGTTTGCAAACATATTTGTTATACTTGATTGTAAATCCTCATCTTATCTTTTTCCTGTACTTTTTGTATTAACTGAGAAGCTGACATATTTTGAAAGTGGGTTCCAGATTTAAGAATGTGTACAACTCCATAACATAGTGTTGCTAATTCACTTTCATAGAGTAGGTGGAATATGTATTCCACATTTTGTCTAAATCTGGGATCTTGCGAATACATTCGGAATGAGCGGTAGTCTGATGCCACAATCTGAGTGGGTCTATCATCGTATTTTCCACCTTTGCCAGTAGGAAATAGCAGTGGAAAAGCATGTGCTTCTATACTTTTTTCCCAAATACTCATTGGTGACCCTTTGGTTTGTCGCATTTGGTAAGTTTCTAGTGCATCATCTATGCTTTCATTGGAATGCAATGGATGAATTGTGTAATGGTCCAAAAGAGTTGATACTGTAGCTGGATCCAGAAGTTCGAATTGTCCAGTTTCTGATGCCTCTTAAATTATTTCAGTTGTTTCCCTTAAACTTTCATCAATATTTATTTCCTTGTAGTACTCATTATTGTCTTTTAGATATTGCAATGCTTGCCTAACTTTGTGTAAGTCCACTAATTGTTGCCAAATTTTATTGTCCTTTGTTGGTACTCCATTTACCAAGACTATTAACGAATGCTCTACTGAACGTTCCACTCCTAGAGTGTGTACATTTTTCGTTAGATCTAATGGCAGATAAACTACTTTGCCACGAATGCCTTTCACCAATTCAGAGGAAGGTAATTTTGCTCTTTTTGGATGAAGGCGTATAATTGCTTGAAATGGGTGAACTGTTTGAATTATTATGCTCTCATACAAATTGAGCTGTTGCAGGATTTTTGGTAATGGAAACAATTCCAAATTATTTGTAATAGCACGTGAAGGAATGTGGTTGTTGTCTAATTTTGCAGTACAGTAACTGCAACATATTAGGCATTCAGTTAGTTCATATTTGTTTTCAGCTAAAAGGTACAAAGCTAATTCAAACCATTTAGAGTCTTCATTGACTTCTATTTTGTATGATATGTCCACATTTTTTGTGTTCCTTTTGTAAAACGTTCTGCGGCAACACACACACACATGGTTTGGTACTTCAGCCGACGACCTTTTAAATTTTACTATTTCTTTCCTGCATGTGTGTAAAAGAAGGTTGCTATGTGCAGAATTGTTGCTACTATGTTCTAAAACTGTTGCATTTTGTAAGTGTCTCTCACTTCCAAAATACTTTTTCTGAATACGGTAAATTTCTTCTTGTAAGTATTTGGGTGTACCATGCAGAAGAGTGTTATTTAAATTGCTTAATTCTGAAGCTGGACTTTTTGCATAGTATATTTTATACACTAAATTTCTTACATTGGAATGATGTATTGATATTCTTTTGATATCATGGAACGTACTTTTGCAAATAGGCCCAGAAATGCAGGCTAATGAATGTCCTTTTAGTCCTGTGTCTTTCCGCACTGGACAAATATCCATATTTTGCAGCACTTTCATTTTACTTTTATCTTTACCTTTTACATATTGATTGAGGAACTGACGTAAAGATTTGAAAGCTTTGTTTGGAGTGGCACACATTGATGTGCATGGCCATTTGTATACTGGACGGTGTGGTTCTGCTGAATCGAGAGGTAATTCTGAGTTTTCAGGGGATAGTTTTGTAAGCAGTGTTTTTGTACCATAATTGTAGTATTGATTTTCTCATACCGTCGTCCACTGCTATGGATGGCAATTGTGTTTGTTTGATTTTTTTTGTATGCTTCTTCATTAAAATATGGCTGTGTGGTTGTTGTGTGACTCCATTCACCACCACAAACATGTATGAAATTATTTTTGTTCACATTCCGTTTATTGCTGAGTTTCTTTTGTAGTTTGGTACTTACTTTTGTTAGTGCTTTCATCCTATTTAACACTAATATGAACAACTTTCTTTTGAGAAGGATTGCACTGTCCACGAGAGCTTGTAGGATTAACTTTCTACGGTAGGTTTTAAGGGGTGAGGATGATTTTGGTCCTCTTCTTAGTAGATACTGAAGGACTCTGTGATGATACATTTTTGCTAAAATACTTTTTTTACTATGGGTTCTTCTTACACTGTCAGGATTATTAGGAACATTGTTAGCTGTACTGGTAGGCATTTTTTTTATAACATTTTTGTGTTTTGTGACACTTTTTGATGGAGGAGGTACAGTTTTGGTAGTTGAGACTTCCTTTATTTTGTTACTCAACTGCATTAGCTGGTTTGTACCAACATTCTGTACAAACTCTACAACAGGTGGATGCTTACATTGGGCACCTTTATTTTTATTTGCATTACTTCTACGTTCCTTTCTATGGAGTTGCTTTTTGGTAGGCATTCTTTGGTGTCTGTTGACAAAAAAATATATACTTTGGTCTGTTGTCCAATGTATGTGTGCAGTGTGCATGTGTGCATGTGTGCATGAGTCTGATGGGGAAGCTCTTTGTCATGGTGTGTCAACGTGCATTGAACTCCTGCAGTGATTTTTTAAGGCTACTTTACTGTTTGTATACTACTACAATGTGCTTCAGATGAGAGTGCAAAGTGGCCTACTTGTGACGAGAACCATTATTAATAACCGAAATGCCAAAAACTTGCTGCAGCAATTTCTTTTCACCTAACCTTCTAAGGATTACGTATGTTATTTTAGTACCAAACACACAAGGATTTGTCAGCCATTCTGCCTGGTATTCTTTGTTCAATAAATGGATATTTGTAGGTAGAATGGTTTACAAATCAATGCTTGCTTTGGTGTCCAAAAAAAACAAATAGCACACGCAGCCTCTTTCAGGAGTAGTTACAATATAAAGGTTGTACTGTACTTACTTTTTTGTGCAAGATGAGCAGGTTTCTTCGGATATGTCATCTGCACTGTAGATGCTGTTGATTCTCAGGAGAGTAGTCTTCACTGCGATTCAAAAAAAGAAACTCAATTACTTTGTGTGTTTGCAGCAGTGATTATACTGCACACATTAATTGTGCTTCTTTCGTCAGAGCATTCAACTTTCATAGTTCAACCCAGTGCACGTGTACATTTCACTTCACTTTGTGCAGTCTTTGCATGGTACTTGCAATATGGTACTTGAAAGTCCTTCAAAATAGCTAAAACTTTTAAGGTTATGGAAATGCCTTGTTGTTTACAAAGTGTACTATGCATAGGATAGAGGTTTGTAAGTGATAGGGCATAGTACTAGATGGGGAAACATTTTCTACTTGTAAATTAAAAGCACAATGCCGAAAAATCGGGAGACCCTCAGAAGGAAATGTCACCACCGCAATCGAGAGTGCTTTCTATTCTCATACGATCACATTGCAAGTAGCATTACTGTAGGCCATACAGAGTACACAACTCTGACATTTTCACATATAAAATTGAGTTCTGCCCTAAATAGGCATGCTTGCAACGTATGTACAGGTTATGCGGACGACAGTAAGCAGTCGTGCGATTTGTGAATGACAAATCGGACATATTCCACTTTAAATGAGGAGCGTTGTTATGTATTCCCTATGGACATTTAGCGGCATCATTTTGTCTAAATTAAATCATAAGGGTTCACATGTTCTCTGATTAAAATATACATACCTGTGCTCTATTCTCATGCATGTACACATGCATGGAGCTGTGTGTAGAAATTCGTAATATTTGCACAGTAGCTTGTGAAGTAGGTGCTTTGCAATGATATGCGACTTCCATTCAGAATCAATCGACAGTAATTTTGAAGTGTGCAATGTTGATAACGGAGTTAAAATTAGCGATGTTCAATGTGATTGGTGGATGATTGTGTGACTGCTTAGTTGTGTCCAATGAGGGACTCGCTTTGTACCGCTGTAGAAAGGGTAGAAGGACTGGGTAAGAGTTACGTGCCGCACGTAGGCAACGCTTGTCCGCTGGTAGGGCGTGTCACATACGGGTTTCTACAGCAAATCCTGCATGCAAAGGCGACTGTAAGCATCAGCCAATCAGATGTTCACATTACTCTTTTGTGTCAAAAGACGGTGCGCACACTGAAGATGGCAGAGGTGGAGAGGGTCAGGGTTTTGGTGCTTGGAGACATTTTTGTGCAAGGCTTACAACATATTGCCGAGAGTAGTGTTACACTTCGGCAGAAAAAAACGTCCCTGCGGTGTACGTCCCATTCACAGGCTCCTTTGTGGAGCAGATACAGGTTGCCATGGCTTCTGTACAAGCTACGGCAGAACCCCTGCCAGCTGACACGTCTCGTACGTGAAGCACATACAGCAAGGCATGCCCCCCTTACGGGTTTAAAACTGCCGTCTTCCAGAGGGCTTGTTGCTGCTAATTAGTGTTTCTTACTATTTGCGGTTACGTCTGTTTTCCTTCGTGAAATCCCAACTTGATCTCCTGGTTTCAACCCTTGCCCGAACTTTTGGATTGTTACGTCTCCTATTCCATTGGCACTTCTTAGACCGCTATGGTATCGACCCGGACTGCCCCTGGACTGCCTTCTCTACGCCCTTATCATTGTCGTGCTCTTCTGGTTTTTGACATGGAACGTTACTTGGATTGTTCTTCCCTGCTCCTGTTGTCTTTGCAACCCATTCATCAGCAGTTACTCGGAACACTTCAGTTGTTCCAACCCTCGTTTGGGAAGCTTGTGTTTCAGGTAACCAACTGTGTTTATTTTCTTCTATTTCTGCCAGTGCCATCTTTGACTATTGTACCTTAATTACCTACTGCTCTGTTGGTATTCCTCTCTACTGGATTTGGGACATCCATTGAACTACAACACTCAACAAACTTATTTTCAAAGTGCATATTGACGCTCTCCTGATCCTGCACCAACCCGGCTCTAGCGCGACCCTCGTGCCGCCCGGGTTTACTTCCCTGTACTAGCTTCCCTATTTATTATTTTTTCCTGTCGTTTTCTCCAATCCTGGAAATTGTTAACCCTGGAGTCCCACAATTCAGGTCCATTCCGGGGAAAGTTCCACTCCAATCCCTGCCTAGGTATTTCCTGTCCCATACTGTGCTTGATTGCTTACTTGTTTTCTCAGCACCGTCTAATATCTTTGTATTCCTTTGCAGCTTTGGTATTGGCGGTGTGTGTTCTCCCCGCTCTTTTATTCAACTGACATCTCTGCCTGTTCCAATAGAAACAGCAGAGAGGTACGTTGTAAAGAAGGGCCCCTCTCTTGATGAAGCCTGAGTCTTGTACTCGGGGGAGCTGGAATTGGAGGCTGAATATCGATTCCTGTGTACATATCGTCTCCAAGGTCATCTATCTTCCTGACCTGTTTACGGAGCGGTGAGTACCAGTAGGCATGTGGCACACCATTTTGATGTGAGAGGAGTGGATGCGGTGTGGAGCGTTGACACTGATACCAATGCTGCAGCAATTCTGCAAGTTTGTAAAGACATGCGTACAATGACCACTCCTCATGTGGTAATTTTGCACTACGGTGCTTGCCATTTTGGATACGTGACTTCACATACTTTGTTGGCAGATTTGGCACAGTTGGTTGAAGCACTCATGACCATCTTCCCAACAACGAAAGTAATTTTTTCTGCTTCACTCCCTAGAGTACAATGGAGCAACAATTCTGTTTTCTGTCCAGATCAAAGCATCGGGAGGTGTATCATCAATCGCGGCATGTGTGCATTCATGCTACGAGCTTGTATGTTTTTTTGCTGCCAAGATAACATTGCTCCAAGCAATACGGGTTACTTTGAAGGAGATGGTGTTGCGCTATCTTCTTTTGGGAAATGCAATGTTCTTTTGGAACCTAAGGCTTGCTGAAGGTTCTGTAATGTTTGCAAGAGTAAAGCAAGGACAAAAACACAAAAAAGACATAAAATACCAGATGTCTGTACGGTATCTGGCCAATTTTTTTTTTTTAAACGGCTCTTTTCAGAGCCTACCTTAAAGGGGGAAAAAGGGGAATAGTACTTTAATGTACCGTCGTCACGCTCTAATCCTCTACATGTCCCCGAACATGGCAGTAGTTTGCAGCCAGCACATATCACCAACGGGGATTCAGAGGTGGAGACGTATGTAAATGAGAATGAGTGGAGCTAGGGATTGGTCCATAAAGTTCAGTAGGTGTGTTCTGACCGACGTACTTTAGTAAGACCGTCTTCTCCCTCACAGGAGACCACACAGCCATGGCTTTCCATGCTCGAAAACAGATTATCTGGATTTTGGGAGACTCATGGATACATTGGTAGAAGGTGCATGCAGAAAGCTGCAGTTTATCTACAAATCTCAAGTTTCCTCATGTGGAAGTGCACTGGTATGGCGTGCGTGGCATGAGATGGCTGGACTTGGTACCTCTCTGTGTTACTTTACTGACAGAGCGTCCTCCAGATATACTGATCATTCATTGCGGAGGAAACAGTTTAGGCCATGTATCTGGAATTTCTTTGCAATTTGCAATGAAGGAAGGACTCACGAAGCTCATGGACATGTTTCCAAATTGTCAAATACTTTTTTCCTGTATTGCCCAAAGACAAATATGGCTGCGTTCTCCTCCGTTTGGTCCACAAATGGAGAAAGTGAGACGCAATGTGAATAAGGCTGTGTGTGCATTTTTAAGAGATGTTGGCATGTCCTCTTTCCACAATGAAAACATTTTGTTTCGCAGCACTTTCATTTTCCGCAGAGATGGAGTCCATCTCACATATGCTGGCAATCAGATTTTTCTTCGCAATGTACAAAATGCATTGCGACCTCTTTTGCAATCACACTAACCTATCTGACATTCCATTTTCACCAATCCACAGTTTTTGACCCACACAACACACCATCGAAAGGTTCTTTTCAGAGCCGCCACTTACTCCCAGTGTACACTTCATTGTGTTTGCTCCGCTTGCACCCTCCCTTTTTCCCCCTACGACTGTCTGCAAACTTTTTCAGAACTCTGCGGGGGTCTAAGGCCGTTACTTCATAGGTCTATTGTTATATTAAGAAAGGCTGCTCTGAAAAAAGCATCTTCTGTAATTTTTGTTGTTTTCACCTTTATTGCTTAACAGCACACAGCACACTAGGAGAAGAGGGTGAGGAAGGGACACCAGCCACGGGGATAAGAAAGGGCAAATGAACAGCGAAAGATTTAGGCTGAGCTTTATTTAGGTAGCGAGCAGATCTTCTGTTGCTCTGTGACTGCAGCCTCAAAAGCACTTCGAAAACTGTCCCCCCTATAGAGTACTGTGTCACAATACGTGCACACTAGTGTCACCTTTGAAAGGTAAGGGTCAACAGCATTGCAAATGGCTTGTGAGGCAGCTGGAGGGAGGCGCTCCCCCACAGGAGTGTCTCTTGTGGTGGGAGGATCGGACACGGAGGATGCTGTGGAGGAACTCAATTGACTACGCTCTTCACATGGCACCACCTTGCGAATGTCCGCAATGTGGAAAGAAGTGAGGTGTTGCTTCATGGTTGTCGTACCAAAACTGTACGCACCAAATCTCCCGCGACTCAGCACCACCTCGCACTGGTTACACTTCACCAGGTTCGCACATGCTTTTGGTACGTTCCCATAAACGGAAAACAACCGCCACACCCACGACTCCCGCTGAGTGCTCCTAGTGCGTAGTTCTTCTACTTCATTCTCTTCGTCCTCTTCTTCCTCGCTCTCTACATCCTCACCCATATATCTCTCTGCAGGCCCTTGGGGAGGTGGTGGTGGTGGCGGGTTTGGGGGTGGTGCAGAGGCTAATGATCCAACAGCAGCCATGGAAGCCATACTGATTATTGTCCTTTTGGTCACTACAGCAGTAAAGGCAGTACACCTCAATCTGCTTTAGCTAGAAGGACAATGAAGATGCGCTTGGGGGTGTGGCCATTTGTAGGGGTGGAGGCGTGTGCCTTGTGACCGTCTTCATCCCTACATAGCGGTACAAAAACTTTACACAGCAAGTCCTGAGGTCAGCTATTGTCTGGGATATGTGAAATTACATTGTTACACTCTACAATACTTTGCTTTGTGTCTACAAGTTCTTTTGTACTGTTGTGGAAGCACACCAACCACGCAAATTAGTCCCCACGCTCAGCGTGGGTGTGGTCACATGATGACATCAACACATCTGCGCCAGTAATGAATGTCCCCTGGACAGCAAATGCAAAGAATTAAATGTGCGCATGCGCCCAAGTGTCTTGTGGACAATGTTCGGGTTCTCAAAGTAATTCAAAGTGCGACACAAGTGAGACAGACAGTTACAGACAGGCGCGATGTTCGCTATACTTACGTTTGTACTGCACATGTGCACGCATGCTATGTTCACTGTACGGACAGTTCCAGTTTCCTTAGGACAACTCCATTTTGTTTGCCTACGAACTTGCCGCCCTCCGCGCCTGTTCTACGGACGACACCATTTTGGCTGCGCCCGATACGGACAGCTATACTGTCCTTCTCACACTCCCCTTTTGCTCATTACCACCCATTCTGGACATTTGGTATGTTCTACGAACATGTATCATTTTGCTTCCAATATAATATCATTTGGACACCCCTTTCTGTTTATGTACGCCAATTTCAACAGATGGTCAGTCAAACACCAATTCCATCTTACTTGACATTAGTAAGGATAGGTGTACTGCCTTTACAGCACCCACATTCCATTCCTTGCGGATAGGTCGAACAGTCGCGCTGTTCGCGAACATTTTACATCTTTTTAAAAAAAAAAATTAAATACAAACTCTTTCTCTACAACTACTGTACAAAAACATTTAAAACACACACATCATTCTAAAGAAATAGCGGGGTAAGTGGACACTGAAAATAATATGGGGGAATTAGGATTCAACACAGGCTGGTTATGAGGAGAAGATTTGTGAGGGGAAGAAGGGATGGATATTTCATCAGAACGTCTATTTTCTTCTTGAAGGTTTGGGGTGGGTCACTAGGGAATGGAGACGCAGGGCAGGTACAGGTGGGGCAATGGTAACAAACTTTTCCTCTCACACAGTCCTCCACAAACTCCCATAAACCTTTAAAATTCTCGTTCAATATGTCCATTTTCTGCTCCATCCTTTTTATCCTGTCTTCTTCTGTCTCGTTTGTTGCCCTTTCCTCTTTTTCTTCCTGGTCTGTTGAAAAAGAAAATACATAAGTTAAATGCCTATAAAATACTGGTCACTATTTTCCATATGCAGAGCAATGTGTACCATTATTGTCGCTGTCTTCAGACATTTCCCCATGCGGGAAATACTCCTCAGGCCACTCCAAAGTACTAGCCATTTCTGAGTCAAAACAACAGAAAGAAATTATTACTTCTGCACCACATACCAAAAAAAAAAAAAAACACCCATATAAAAAAAACTGACCTACACTCACTCTTTTGCTGTAATCTCCCTTCGTCCTACTGCGTCCGTCCACTGTCGTTCCAGGCTGCCGAGTTTCTGTGAAGTGATTACGCTGGAGGCATCCTTTTTTTTTTTTTTTTTTTTTTTTTAATGGTACCATCCTCTTCATTCTACATGGTTATTAAATGTGTCGTTTTCTTTTCCGAGCTTCAGGTTTCCATATTTACTTACTACTACTTATAATATCTTTATGTCCTTCTTCTACGTTGCACACTTTTTGTGTAAGACAATAGTACATTTTCAGCTACCCCCCGCCTCTTTGGGTAATGTTGATCCTGTCGGCCCCCGTCCGCAAACAGGCACTCAGTCCGTCCCTTTCCAATATCAATAGGGAGGGGGTTCTGTATGTTCTATGTTAAATGTATGTCAAGTACATACATTACACTACATATCTTTCAAAATCATACGATTACAGTGTATATTCTGCACAACAACTTCATTGCCACAATGTCATCCTTAAGTTCCACCTTCCAAAAACCTGTACAATTCCCTAAAAAAAAAAAAAACTTTGTTAGGGGAACGTTATTGTTAAGTTGCCCTGACAAAAACCTGTACACTTCACTACAAAAATACTTTCCACCTCCACTTTATGCTTCAAATTAAAACCGAAAAACCCCTGTAATTCGACAGTTATGGTAAACTAAGCCCCCAACCCTGCCACCGCCCCTGTGCACTGCTTACACTAACACCCAGACCATGAAAGATGTCATCTCAAATGTCAATGATGACATCAATGACGACATCACTTGTTTAGCCCCTTTCTATTCCTTCCCTGCCATACATATATATGTGCATTCAGTAAAATAAAATACACTAAAGGAATGTTATACTTCACAGTGCAACCAAACACCACTGCACATTCCCCCATTATAGTAAGCTAAGCAACCATAACTCACACCATCTACGTGCATTGCTAAGACTAACACCCAGGACATCAAAGATGAGATCACAAATATAATTGATGACATGAAGTGGAGGTGCAGGGAATGGGGCTGCAGGATGTGAGAGTGCATGAAGTGGAGGTGCAGGGAATGGGACTGCAGGATGTGAGAGTGCATGAAGTGGAGGTGCAGGGAATGGGACTGCAGGATGTGAGAGTGCATGAAGTGGAGGTGCAGGGAATGGGACTGCAGGATGTGAGAGTGCATGAAGTGGAGGTGCAGGGAATGGGACTGCAGGATGTGAGAGTGCATGAAGTGGAGGTGCAGGGAATGGGACTGCAGGATGTGAGAGTGCATGAAGTGGAGGTGCAGGGAATGAGACTGCAGGATGTGAGAGTGCATGAAGTGGAGGTGCAGGGAATGGGACTGCAGGATGTGAGAGTGCATGAAGTGGAGGTGCAGGGAATGGGACTGCAGGATGTGAGAGTGCATGAAGTGGAGGTGCAGGGAATGGGACTGCAGCATGTGAGAGTGCATGAAGTGGAGGTGCAAGGGAATGGGACTGCAGGATGTGAGAGTGCATGAAGTGGAGGTACAGGGAATGGGACTGCAGGATGTGAGAGTGCATGAAGTGGAGGTGCAAGGGAATGGGATTGCAGGATGGGACTGCAGGATGTGAGAGTGCATGAAGTGGAGGTGCAAGGGAATGGGGCTGCATGATGGGACTGCAGGATGTGAGAGTGCATGAAGTGGAGGTACAGGGAATGGGACTGCAGGATGTGAGAGTGCATGAAGTGGAGGTGCAGGGAATGGGACTGCAGGATGTGAGAGTGCATGAAGTGGAGGTGCAAGGGAATGGGACTGCAGGATGTGAGAGTGCATGAAGTGGAGGTGCAGGGAATGGGACTGCAGGATGTGAGAGTGCATGAAGTGGAGGTGCAGGGAATGGGACTGCAGGATGTGAGAGTGCATGAAGTGGAGGTGCAGGGAATGGGACTGCAGGATGTGAGAGTGCATGAAGTGGAGGTGCAAGGGAATGGGACTGCAGGATGTGAGAGTGCACTCTCACATCCTGCAATAAAGGGGAGGTGGAAAGTATTTTTGTAGTGAAGTGTACAGGTTTTTGTTAGGGCAACTTAACCATAACGTCCCATCAACAACGTTTTTTTTTGTAGTGAATATATATATACATATATATATATACATATATATATATATATATAGTCTGGCTAGTAGCTTGCAACTTGAAACGTTTACCCTTGGTATGACTACCAAGGTCTTCACTGGCAATAACTGCTGCGGTTTGATAGCAATACCTGTCATACAAGCTACAAAGAGAAACCCAAGACGTACAAGCATTGATCAGCTTCTGAGTGTGTATACATTCATCACCACAAATCCCAGGCAGTGAATCTGGCATATTCGGTTGCCGTTTCCAAACCACGTCGAGAAGAGAACGTTGACTGCAATGCCATCGTGTCGCGGTGTGATGATCAGCATTTCTCTCACCTTTTCTGAATCACAGCAGACAAAAATATAATGAAAACCACACACCCGCCCCCTGCCTTACTCTGCAAGGTCTCAAGCAAGTTCCTGCTCCACACGGGGAGGATCGGCCTTAGGTGTAAGAGGGCAGACTGAGGGGGCGCCCTGTGAGGTCTTGAATCTCAACATTTAGCAATATCAGCTTCTAAGACAACGTCTTTCTTTGCAACCCCCCTCCAAATCCCCCCCTTGTCAATGAAAAATCCTGCGTTTGCTTTGCATAAGGCTGTTTAGCATGAGTGAATTCACAACATTGCCATCAGCCATCACCTTTTCCTGGCAGGGCAGCTCAAGCACAACGTGCAGACCTTGGGAACAGGGCGATGTTGTGCATCATGGGCTCGGGGTTGATTACTACCTCCCCCACCCCCCCCCCCCCAAAAGGTCAATAAGTACCACGTTGCGGGTAAATAGGTAGCATGCATTGCCAAGTGTTCTGAAACTGAATTCCTCTACATAAAACACCAGAATTATAAATAATACTCTTATTCTTTTGTTCTCCAGCACGATGCAATGCACGGCCATACTCTGGCGGAGTCTCCTTGGCAATCTCTCATTATCAATGGCTAGTGAAAGCCAAGAAGCTGCCGTTGGGGGGCTGCGGGCAGGAGAATGAAAAAGTAATCTCGTGCAATAAGCAAACATAGTACAAAGCCTGCTTGCGCAGATCAAGGGTCCATCACACAACCAAACACTACCTGTGTGTAATGCCTATTGCACCTTTGCGGCCTGCCTCTAAACAGGCAAGAATGTAACCTCTTAATGTCAGCAATCCGGGTCTGTGATCCTCCTGAGCTGCGTCTACAGGCACCCACATTCCCACAAACACATTCCCTTTTCCCTTATCTGGCCATTTGTCCTGCTGGATCTGCACCCTCTTAGCCTCAGGGCTTCCCCCGTCCCTCTTTCCTTTTCCTTCACAGACTAAGGTCTGGTATCCCCAGGCATGGGGGCAGTGCGCCATCAAGACAAGGCTCGGTGTTCTAAGACCACTGTGGCGCGGTAGCAAAGATTAACATACCCCAATATCTACGATCCTAGCGTTATCCTCTTTTTCATAGCCTCTGATATGACATCTTCATCCACACGCACAACAGCCCTCATCTGATATCATCTCGCCTGCATACCCGCTTTGATATTGCAGTCACTGTCACTCCATACATCATCTCGAATATCATTCATGCTCACGTGTGATATCTCTTATATCACAGCCATTTCTTGAAGACAGCAAATAATATGATATTGCCAGCCATATGCATATCTTCACTAACATCATGTACACCGTCTTTATGTTAAATTACATTATTTGGCCTGATATAGCAGATGCTTGACATTTGCATATCTGGATTTGAATATCACATATCCCCCTGCGCATCATCTAGAACATCACCGGTTGATCTCCAGCATATCACGCGCACCATGCAGTAACACCCCGTGCAGCATCTTTAGTGGAGAGCAGGCCCTATGCACGCCACCTCTAGTGGAATTGGTACCCTGCACGCCATATCCATCTCCACACTTCCAAATCAACCAACTCGGGATATGGTGCATCCCTGGCAGAGACAAACACATTATCTTTCACTGGAAACATCTGGAAAGTCAGGCCACCATCTTGCACGCCTCGACTCCGCGCAGCTAAACATCAGCCCCTACACCACCACTTTGTGCACACAGTGGGTGCAAAAGCACCTCCTGGGTCATCAGACTGGTTCCTGCACATCGCCTGTGCATACTCACTCCCTGCACTATCACTGCCCGCCTCATCATTCCCTGCACCTCCACTTCATGCATTCTCACATCCTGCAGTCCCATTCCCTGCACCTCCACTTCATGCACTCTCACACCCTGCAGTCCCATTCCCTGCACCTCCACTTCATGCACTCACATCCTGCAGTCCCATTCCCTGCACCTCCACTTCATGCACTCTCACACCCTGCAGTCCCATTCCCTGCACCTCCACTTCATGCACTCACACCCTGCAGTCCCATTCCCTGCACCTCCACTTCATGCACTCTCACATCCTGCAGTCCCATTCCCTTGTACCTCCACTTCATGCACTCTCACATCCTGCAGTCCCATTCCCTGCACCTCCACTTCATGCACTCTCACATCCTGCAGTCTCATTCCCTGCACCTCCACTTCATGCACTCCCACATCCTGCAGTCCCATTCCCTGCACCTCCACTTCATGCACTCTCACATCCTGCAGTCCCATTCCCTGCACCTCCACTTCATGCACTCTCACATCCTGCAGTCCCATTCCCTGCACCTCCACTTCATGCACTCTCACACCCTGCAGTCCCATTCCCTGCACCTCCACTTCATGCACTCTCACACCCTGCAGTCCCATTCCCTGCACCTCCACTTCATGCACTCTCACATCCTGCAGTCCCATTCCCTGCACCTCCACTTCATGCACTCTCACATCCTGCAGTCCCATTCCCTGCACCTCCACTTCATGCACTCTCACATCCTGCAG
The DNA here is from genome assembly GCF_040938575.1 of Ambystoma mexicanum. Lineage (NCBI taxonomy): Eukaryota > Metazoa > Chordata > Amphibia > Caudata > Ambystomatidae > Ambystoma > Ambystoma mexicanum. The sequence goes on from NC_090925.1 coordinate 682,298,320, forward strand.
TCCCATTCCCTGCACCTCTACTTCATGCACTCTCACATCCTGCAGTCCCATTCCCTGCACCTCCACTTCATGCACTCTCACATCCTGCAGTCCCATTCCCTGCACCTCTACTTCATGCACTCTCACATCCTGCAGTCCCATTCCCTGCACCTCCACTTCATGCACTCTCACATCCTGCAGTCCCATTCCCTGCACCTCCACTTCATGCACTCTTCACATCCTGCAGTCCCATTCCCTGCACCTCTACTTCATGCACTCTCACATCCTGCAGTCCCGTTCCCTGCACCTCTACTTCATGCACTCTCACATCCTGCAGTCCCGTTCCCTGCACCTCCACTTCATGCACTCTCACATCCTGCAGTCCCGTTCCCTGCACCTCCACTTCATGCACTCTCACATCCTGCAGTCCCGTTCCCTGCACCTCCACTTCATGCACTCTCACATCCTGCAGTCCCGTTCCCTGCACCTCCACTTCATGCACTCTCACATCCTGCAGTCCCGTTCCCTGCACCTCCACTTCATGCACTCTCACATCCTGCAGTCCCGTTCCCTGCACCTCCACTTCATGCACTCTCACATCCTGCAGTCCCATTCCCTGGCACCTCCACTTCATGCACTCTCACATCCTGCAGTCCCATTGCCTTGCACCTCCACTTCATGCACTCTCACATCCTGCATTCCCGTTCCCTGCACCTCCACTTCATGCACTCTCACATCCTGCAGTCCCGTTCCCTGCACCTCCACTTCATGCACTCTCACATCCTGCAGTCCCATTCCCTGCACCTCCACTTCATGCACTCTCACATCCTGCAGTCCCATTCCCTGCACCTCTACTTCATGCACTCTCACATCCTGCAGTCCCATTCCCTGCACCTCCACTTCATGCACTCTCACATCCTGCAGTCCCATTCCCTGCACCTCCACTTCATGCACTCTTCACATCCTGCAGTCCCGTTCCCTGCACCTCTACTTCATGCACTCTCACATCCTGCAGTCCCGTTCCCTGCACCTCTACTTCATGCACTCTCACATCCTGCAGTCCCGTTCCCTGCACCTCCACTTCATGCACTCTCACATCCTGCAGTCCCGTTCCCTGCACCTCCACTTCATGCACTCTCACATCCTGCAGTCCCGTTCCCTGCACCTCCACTTCATGCACTCTCACATCCTGCAGTCCCGTTCCCTGCACCTCCACTTCATGCACTCTCACATCCTGCAGTCCCGTTCCCTGCACCTCCACTTCATGCACTCTCACATCCTGCAGTCCCATTCCCTGGCACCTCCACTTCATGCACTCTCACATCCTGCAGTCCCATTCCCTGCACCTCCACTTCATGCACTCTCACACCCTGCAGTCCCATTCCCTGCACCTCCACTTCATGCACTCTCACACCCTGCAGTCCCATTCCCTGCACCTCCACTTCATGCACTCTCACACCCTGCAGTCCCATTCCCTTCACCTCCACTTCATGCACTCTCACATCCTGCAGTCCCATTGCCTTGCACCTCCACTTCATGCACTCTCACATCCTGCAGTCCCATCCTGCAGTCCCATTCCCTGCACCTCCACTTCATGCACTCTCACATCCTGCAGTCCCATTCCCTGCACCTCCACTTCATGCACTCTCACATCCTGCAGTCCCATTCCCTGCACCTCCACTTCATGCACTCTCACATCCTGCAGTCCCATTGCCTTGCACCTCCACTTCATGCACTCTCACATCCTGCAGTCCCATTCCCTGCACCTCCACTTCATGCACTCTCACATCCTGCAGTCCCATTCCCTGCACCTCCACTTCATGCACTCTCACATCCTGCAGTCCCATTCCCTGCACCTCCACTTCATGCACTCTCACATCCTGCAGTCCCATTGCCTTGCACCTCCACTTCATGCACTCTCACATCCTGCAGTCCCATTCCCTGCACCTCCACTTCATGCACTCTCACATCCTGCAGTCCCATTCCCTGCACCTCCACTTCATGCACTCTCACATCCTGCAGTCCCATTCCCTGCACCTCCACTTCATGCACTCTCACATCCTGCAGTCCCATTCCCTGCACCTCCACTTCATGCACTCTCACATCCTGCAGTCCCATTCCCTGCACCTCCACTTCATGCACTCTCACATCCTGCAGTCCCATTCCCTGCACCTCTACTTCATGCACTCTCACATCCTGCAGTCCCGTTCCCTGCACCTCCACTTCATGCACTCTCACATCCTGCAGTCCCGTTCCCTGCACCTCCACTTCATGCACTCTTCACATCCTGCAGTCCCGTTCCCTGCACCTCTACTTCATGCACTCTCACATCCTGCAGTCCCGTTCCCTGCACCTCTACTTCATGCACTCTCACATCCTGCAGTCCCGTTCCCTGCACCTCCACTTCATGCACTCTCACATCCTGCAGTCCCGTTCCCTGCACCTCCACTTCATGCACTCTCACATCCTGCAGTCCCGTTCCCTGCACCTCCACTTCATGCACTCTCACATCCTGCAGTCCCGTTCCCTGCACCTCCACTTCATGCACTCTCACATCCTGCAGTCCCGTTCCCTGCACCTCCACTTCATGCACTCTCACATCCTGCAGTCCCATTCCCTGGCACCTCCACTTCATGCACTCTCACATCCTGCAGTCCCATTCCCTGCACCTCCACTTCATGCACTCTCACACCCTGCAGTCCCATTCCCTGCACCTCCACTTCATGCACTCTCACACCCTGCAGTCCCATTCCCTGCACCTCCACTTCATGCACTCTCACACCCTGCAGTCCCATTCCCTTCACCTCCACTTCATGCACTCTCACATCCTGCAGTCCCATTGCCTTGCACCTCCACTTCATGCACTCTCACATCCTGCAGTCCCATCCTGCAGTCCCATTCCCTGCACCTCCACTTCATGCACTCTCACATCCTGCAGTCCCATTCCCTGCACCTCCACTTCATGCACTCTCACATCCTGCAGTCCCATTCCCTGCACCTCCACTTCATGCACTCTCACATCCTGCAGTCCCATTGCCTTGCACCTCCACTTCATGCACTCTCACATCCTGCAGTCCCATTCCCTGCACCTCCACTTCATGCACTCTCACATCCTGCAGTCCCATTCCCTGCACCTCCACTTCATGCACTCTCACATCCTGCAGTCCCATTCCCTTGCCTCTCACATCCTGCAGTCCCATTCCCTTCACCTCCACTTCATGCACTCTCACATCCTGCAGTCCCATTGCCTTGCACCTCCACTTCATGCACTCTCACATCCTGCAGTCCCATCCTGCAGTCCCATTCCCTGCACCTCCACTTCATGCACTCTCACATCCTGCAGTCCCATTCCCTGCACCTCCACTTCATGCACTCTCACATCCTGCAGTCCCATTCCCTGCACCTCCACTTCATGCACTCTCACATCCTGCAGTCCCATTGCCTTGCACCTCCACTTCATGCACTCTCACATCCTGCAGTCCCATTCCCTGCACCTCCACTTCATGCACTCTCACATCCTGCAGTCCCATTCCCTGCACCTCCACTTCATGCACTCTCACATCCTGCAGTCCCATTCCCTGCACCTCCACTTCATGCACTCTCACATCCTGCAGTCCCATTGCCTTGCACCTCCACTTCATGCACTCTCACATCCTGCAGTCCCATTCCCTGCACCTCCACTTCATGCACTCTCACATCCTGCAGTCCCATTCCCTGCACCTCCACTTCATGCACTCTCACATCCTGCAGTCCCATTCCCTTGCCTCTCACATCCTGCAGTCCCATTCCCTTCACCTCCACTTCATGCACTCTCACATCCTGCAGTCCCATTGCCTTGCACCTCCACTTCATGCACTCTCACATCCTGCAGTCCCATCCTGCAGTCCCATTCCCTGCACCTCCACTTCATGCACTCTCACATCCTGCAGTCCCATTCCCTGCACCTCCACTTCATGCACTCTCACATCCTGCAGTCCCATTCCCTGCACCTCCACTTCATGCACTCTCACATCCTGCAGTCCCATTGCCTTGCACCTCCACTTCATGCACTCTCACATCCTGCAGTCCCATTCCCTGCACCTCCACTTCATGCACTCTCACATCCTGCAGTCCCATTCCCTGCACCTCCACTTCATGCACTCTCACATCCTGCAGTCCCATTCCCTGCACCTCCACTTCATGCACTCTCACATCCTGCAGTCCCATTGCCTTGCACCTCCACTTCATGCACTCTCACATCCTGCAGTCCCATTCCCTGCACCTCCACTTCATGCACTCTCACATCCTGCAGTCCCATTCCCTGCACCTCCACTTCATGCACTCTCACATCCTGCAGTCCCATTCCCTGCACCTCCACTTCATGCACTCTCACATCCTGCAGTCCCATTGCCTTGCACCTCCACTTCATGCACTCTCACATCCTGCAGTCCCATTCCCTGCACCTCCACTTCATGCACTCTCACATCCTGCAGTCCCATTCCCTGCACCTCCACTTCATGCACTCTCACATCCTGCAGTCCCATTCCCTTGCCTCTCACATCCTGCAGTCCCATTCCCTTCACCTCCACTTCATGCACTCTCACATCCTGCAGTCCCATTGCCTTGCACCTCCACTTCATGCACTCTCACATCCTGCAGTCCCATCCTGCAGTCCCATTCCCTGCACCTCCACTTCATGCACTCTCACATCCTGCAGTCCCATTCCCTGCACCTCCACTTCATGCACTCTCACATCCTGCAGTCCCATTCCCTGCACCTCCACTTCATGCACTCTCACATCCTGCAGTCCCATTGCCTTGCACCTCCACTTCATGCACTCTCACATCCTGCAGTCCCATTCCCTGCACCTCCACTTCATGCACTCTCACATCCTGCAGTCCCATTCCCTGCACCTCCACTTCATGCACTCTCACATCCTGCAGTCCCATTCCCTGCACCTCCACTTCATGCACTCTCACATCCTGCAGTCCCATTGCCTTGCACCTCCACTTCATGCACTCTCACATCCTGCAGTCCCATTCCCTGCACCTCCACTTCATGCACTCTCACATCCTGCAGTCCCATTCCCTGCACCTCCACTTCATGCACTCTCACATCCTGCAGTCCCATTCCCTGCCTGGAGAACTCTCACACCGAGAGATCTCACCTTGTGTTACCACAAATATCCCACCTGTTCAGTGTGTGTAGCGCTTATTTTATTATTAACATGTGTTCTTGTGGAAAGAATAAGAAAACGACTGTTAGTATTGAATGATGTATTATGTGCAGGGGTCAAGTCCTAAAAATTAAAGTGGGGGGGCTCTTCAACAAACGCAATGGAATATGATGTCATCAGAAATACCAAGAGAGGTTATTTTCTGCTAATAATGTTTTTGAAAACGTTAAACGGTGTGCATGTTTTAAACTCCAAGAACAAATACAAATGTTTTCTGTGGAACCTGCAGTACCGAAATGGGGCATTTCACATTTCGTTGTTTGTTATTTTTCATCACGTTGTATTCAGTGCAGTGTGAAGGGTCTGGTCTGCAAACCTGACGTCTACTGTTCAAGCCCAGAGGTCGGCTAGAATTCATAAACTCAAGGAGAGCATACAATGTTTCTCATTTTAGCTGGGGGAACTGAGTCCACCCTCTGGAAAAAGTGGGTGGACTCCGTCCCCCAGCGTCTACTTCCCACTTGAGTCCGTGTAAACATGTGTATTATTGTTTAATGAAAAAAGACAAAAGAAGAAATAAAACACTATATGCTATAACTTAATGGAACATATTGGATCACGTCTACCATGCGCGTATTTATTGCATTCAATGCCAGAACATAATTTGAATGAATGATGGATATCGCGACAGGTGTGTCGGGAACAGTGCGTGTGTGGCAGCGTGCAGCAGTGGCAGTACGCTCCTGCGTGTGGTCGGCATGGCACCGGACGCGCTCACCTTCAGGTCTGTGGGGAAATCGTCCTTCTTGACCAGGCCTGTGGCCGCTGCGATGTTTCCTGCGCCCGAAAAGACGGCGCCGCCCAGGTGCGAGGCCTGCTCCTTGGTCTTCTCCGCCACTGGAAAAGAAGCAACACTCTACGTGAGACGAGATGTACGGCGCAGGAGGACGCGTAGGGCAACATGCAAGGCTGGCATGGAATGGTGTTCCCATTTGCGCCCGGGATATCGTAGCACAGAGTTAGTTACAGCGTCCCAGGGTAGCGCAGAAGGACAGAGGCTGCGACTGCTAGCACACATGCATGACAAAAACGAGGACAGGGATTGCGAGGGTGGGGGGAGGTGGGGTGCAATACAATTTTCTATAGAATTCGAGTAGGAACAGGGTCGCCAAGATATGTCTTCTAAATGTGACTGCCTTAGAGGTGGACACATATAGCTTTTTTTGCACATGCGTTGGATGTATTGCCCAAACATTTGTAAAGTGTCTTTGCTAAATGCAATGCTTGGCTTGAACAGATTCACGAGTTCCATAACATGGCAAATATCTATGAGCGTGTTCTGGGGGGCGGGCGGGCGGAGGGACGATCGCTACAGAAAAGCCGCTAGACCTTTAATATATTTATTTTTATTATATTGTTCATTTATAACACGCTTATTACCAGTGCGTGGTTTATAAGCGGGGTCGGGATTCGAACCTGCGTTGCCCCAGAGCTAGATTTTCTCCAGTCCCCGCTTCCTCCCTGCTTGAGGAGCCAGCTCGTGGTCCACTCTAAGGAAATCTGCTTAAAGAATATGAAGATATAAATGCAGAGTTCAGGAATCTCTCTTTGATGGAGGAGGCTTTTGGCCCTTGATAAGGGGGAAATGTGGTATTTCTCTGCGTACAAAAAATAGACACAGGTTCAAAATAAAGGAACACAAGTACTGAAAAAAAGAGGAAAATATACAGATGAAAAGCATTTTGTTGGGGCAGAAATGCAAGAGTGTCTGTGAGAAGGCTCTGCTGCGTGGCTGTCAAGCTAACCCTGATCACGTGCAAGAAAAGAGGCTACATCAACAGTGAGGGCGAAATATTGCACAAATTAGGAGGGCAAAGGAGTGAAAGTGCAAGGTGGCACGGAAAATTAGAGGTTATCTTGGAGCCTGAGGGGCTGAGTAGCGGTGCATGGGGTTATCCACATTGTGGGGGGTTGGGGTTATGTGGAGAGGTCAAGCCCATGCACTGAGTTGAAGGCAAGGAGACGGAAATTAAAGAGGGAGTGGTTGCTCACTGGCAGCCATCTTACATAGAGGGGGCATGCAGAGCTGGGTGGCGATTTAGAGGGACAGAGGAAGGTGCAGGTGGCCTCCTTTGGCACCTTGGCAAGTGGGGTAAAGGAGTAGAGGGAGAGTCCCATGGCGAGGCGAGGGCAATAGTCCATTCTTCAGGAGAACTAGGCTGGACATGAGAGTCTTAGCAGAGTTAAAGACCACCCTTTGAATGCTCACGAGGGTCAATCTGTCAGTCCATTTGTGGGGAGATAATGAGCAGTTGCAGCTTCAGATGGCAGTCAAAGAGAAACCCCAGGTTGCAAGCCTTGGGGGACTCGTGGTGATATCTAAGAGAAATATCAGAGGAGAGCTGGCAATGGTGAGCTCAGGAGGTAGACTACCTCCGTTATGGAGGATGAAGCCAGGAGGCAGTGAGGTTCCTTGCAGTGGCGCACGGCAGACAGGTAGTCAGTGATCTGGCAAGATGCCTCTTGGGTGAAGGATTTTAAGAAGATGTGTGCGTCATCAGATGATACGTGAAGCCAAATGAGGAGATGAGCTTGCCAAGAGAGGAGGTGTAAGGAGGGAATAAGTGGGCTCCAGTGGCTTGTGAAAGTAGGCATGGGCAGTGGCCCAGGAAGCCGGGAAAGGCTCATGAGGTGGGATGAGGGGGTCAATAGTTTTGACCGCCGCAAAGAGCTCAAGAGGGATGAGGAAAAGAATAAGTGGATGTGTTCAGAAGGTGCAAGGAAACAGATGATGGGGTAAGCACCGCTTCTGTGGAGTGATGGCTAGGAAACCCAGACTGTAGAGGGTCGCTGAGTCTAGAGGTTTGTAGGTAGGTGGCCATACAGTTACACATCACTTGCTATAATGGTGGCCTCCTTAAAGCAGGCAGGGAAGACCCTAGAGGGGAGAGCAAGCTTAATGAGTTGAGAGTAGCAGGTGCAAATAACAGTTGCCGGTCCCCAGGTGGTGCGGGCAATCAAAGGGTTGTGCGGCAGCACAGGATGGTTTAGCAGAGTAGGGGATGTGCACCAGTTAACCTGCAGGGGTGGGCAGAAAGTAAGAGAAAATGGCAAGGGGCGGAGGATTGTTCATTGCCATTGACGGGTGGCTCGGGAGATCCAAGAAAGGGGACTTTGCCGGGAGAAAGTGAATGAAAAAGCAAGCAGAATATAGGCACAGAGAGGGGGCTGCGAGTGCTAAGCTGACGCCAGAGGAGAAAGTTTGAATACTTTTAGGAAGGGGAAGACTGTGTAAAACTCAGTGCAAAAAAACACCTGTTTGTAGAACATTATTTTTCAACATGAAAGGGTTCATCATGGTTCACCAAATTGGGCAGGGGCACTTGGATACTGCCAAACATGTTACTTGGCCCATTTGGTAAACTCTCATGGATGAGATCAATATTACAAGGGAAATCTTTTCACATTTTTATGTAAAATGACTTGTAAACTCATGTATGGAAAGTACGAAGTGGGTGGAGCACTAGAATATGCTGATCATACAAAGAAGTTAGTAGATTCTGCTGCTGGTGAGGGGTTCTTACAAGACGGTGCTCTTCCGTCTTGGCGAGGTTGGAGTGGGTTTTAGGGTAAGAACCGGAATCACCCAAGCACTGGGTCAGAGATGTTAATATTATCTGTATAGTTAAAGATAACTCTCAGGCAATAAATGAGAAATCTTGTCACTTCATGTTTTTGGGTGAATTATTCACACACTTAAGCCGACACGTGTTTCGACCCGACATAGGTCTTTTTCAAGGCGTGTGTTGTAAGTGCGAATATTGTGTGTTAATGTTGAGCTATGGCATGAGGCTCTTAACCAACAGGAGTCCCCATGCCAGAGCTCAACATTAACAATGTTGGCAAACATTTTTTGACCAATTTACATTAAACCTAAAAATGTGTTGTTCTAACATAGATCCCTTCCAACACTTGTCAAATTTCAGGTGGTTTGTTGCATTAGCGTCTACTTCAACGTCACTTCAACTAACGTTTTTTCACTAATATATACCATACATCTTTTGATTATTTTCACCTTATGAGTGCTCTTGATACATGTGCCGCTCTAAGGCTTAGGATGCTCATGCCTGTAAGCAAAGGGGCAGCGTCTACTTCCTCCTGTTTCTCACTGACGTTGATAAGACATTGAAAACGTAGCTACACCTAGGTCCATACACCGTCCACTCCCCACCATACCTGAGACTGGGTGCTCTGCTCCCCTGGTTTCCTTCCCTGGTTACCTGTTGCTGACAATTGCCTTCCCTCGTCTGTTGCTAGATTCCCCACTCCCTAGTTTCTCTGCTCCCTAACCGCGTTCTTCCCCCTATGATTGTAAAGTGCTTCATTGCTTCCAGAAGCTGGGTCCGCGCTCAATGAATACCTCATAATAAGAATAATGAGCGTGTGAAGCAATTACTGCAAACCCGACTTTTACTTCATACACCATGATGTAGAATTACAATTAACAAGACATCAGCACTCTCTCTAGTAGTTAAAGAGGATTACAGAATGAAAATTGACCGTCCGAGCCTTTAGAGACATACATACGGAAATGGTTGTATGCCAAAAAGTGAGCCTGCGTTTTTGTGAGCCTTGTGTATGAGTCAGAGCAGCCCAAAGCGGTCATATGAACCAGTCATGGACCTATCCTGTTCTATCCTTTCTTTCCTCCACATTATGCAATATATAGATGCTTCATGTTGATTGGTGGGTACCCTCTCGTTTTTCCAGGCAGTGCAATCCACATCCTGCTACTTCGGTATTTTCAAAATACTCTCTTTCTTTGTAGCTTGCAATTTGTACTCCAGGTTCGGCCGGGTCTAGTATCTACAGGTTGCCTGTGGAGGTTGTATAGTTTCTGACCTATGTCTATGCTGCATGTGTGCAGTATGTAGTGTGAGGGTAACATAATGTGTACTGCCTAGGAGCTACAGGTGATGTATCCTGTAGTGCGTACGTTGCACAGTTTGTGTAGTGTGTATGTTGTATAATGTATGTAGAACTTACATAGTCTCTGTATTGTGCAAGTAGTTCATTTTGTGTAGGTTCTATGCACTATGCGTTGTGTGTGGTGCGTGCGGGTATTTCACATTTTGTAGTGTGCACAGGCTGCAGTTTGTGTAGAAAGTACTACAGGTTGTGTAGCCTGTCAGCACCAGAAACGGGCAGTATGCACATGCTTCTAGTCATGTAGTATGCATGTGCTATGGGTTGCGTAATGGGCGCATTCCTGACCAGTGTGGTGTTTGCACACAAGCATTCACATGTCAGGAATAGCTCAGGGTAAGGCTATCTTCCTTTCCTTCATGCCCCAGTGCGGCCCCTGAGCTTTTCATCCAATTATCTCAAGCTGATTTAATCGGCAGCCATCATGTTACCGTCGCTGGCTGCCAAGGTCCTACGAGAGCCCGTAGCAGGAGAGAGGGGCAGCTAACAAAGCTGGACAAACTAGCCGCTGTAAGAATGTACCCTGACTTAGGTCAGCCTACACGGCCATGAGCAAGAGCATACACTACTTCCCGTCTCCCAATGGGGCAACGCGTGAGAGAGAGCGAATACTCTTATGTTGCCCGCACGGTCATGTGTAGCAGAGCGCACCCTACACAAAGTCGCCCCCAAATGCACATGTACAAAATAACATTACCTGAGGTCAGCCCAGCTTCACATGCAGGAGAGATCACACAGTAGCCGCACCCACACGCTAGACTGGGGGCAATAGAAGCCAATACCTGAAGTACGCCCGCTCTGGAAAACGGTCAGTCATTGCCGACCCAGAGCATACCACAAATCGGTGTGGTTTGCTAAGGAGGATCCAACTGGGCAAGCTCAAGAACCCGTGTAAGGATTTGCAATACCTGAACTCATCCCTGGGATTAAGCAAATGGATGCCCAATAACTCAGACCAGCATGTGGCCAAGTGGACATCCCTCAGTGGCACGGTGAAAGAGATCCCTGGACTGCAACTTGAAGGCCTCCTAGACACCATGCTAGCCCATCCCGCCTATAGATTACTTTCTACTACTTTATAATACATTACAGTACCTGAGGTCACTCCTTGGACCACTCCGTCCCGAGTTTTGCTTCCTATAAGAGAAAGCGAGAGAGAGAATGAGACATTACAGAATGTTTTTGTTTGGCGTGAAATGAAGCAATAGACCCCCATTCAACCTGCCCGCGCCTCACTCAGCAAGCCAGCTAACCATCCCTGACGCGCCGCTCATGCACACCCACTACCATAAGCACATTTCCGATCATAGAATCCTGCAGAGGCAGTGCTTTGGGATTATGTTTCACTGTCACTTCCTGACATGTCAATTTATTTTTACCAACTATAGGAAGTTGCAAGTGGGGGGCGCGTGGATCTTTGCTGGGAGTAAGGAGGCATGTAATTGCGCTCTTGATTGGCAGGGCAGTCAATTTGAGGTTCAGATACACAACACAATTCTTCTCTTTCCAATCTGGGAGGTTGGGGGGGGGATTTACAACCCCTATTGAAAGAAGGGAATTTGAACTCCTTGAGGATCAGTTGGGTCCTGGCTTTAAGAACCAGTGTTCCGGAAACATCTAGATTGGAGAGCCGGCAAGTAGCTGGTTCTCGGAGAACAATCTCACTCCAGGGACCGTGGATGGAGGTGATTGCCTAGTTCCTTTACACTGTAGCATCCAGAGTCTCCCCATTCATTCGACAATCATTCTGAAATTCAAAAGACATTTGAAAAAGGTTTTTTTCCAGGCAGAGCAATCCACATCCTGCTTCTTAGATATTTCCAAAATACTCTTTTTCTATGTGTCTTGCAATTTTTTTTTAAAACAGATAAATATTACTGTATATCTTTTGAAAAACAGTAATGCTTTTCAGGATGGAACAGGTAAAGGAGCGGTCCTCTGAATTGGCGATACAAAAAAAATATGTGTCTCGCAAACCTGTCGCTTTACAGATGTTTTGAACTACGACTCCCATGATCCCTCACTATTGATTATGCTGGTTAATTGTAGTTCAAAAGATCTATCCAACCAAGGATTGCATATTTCTAAAACAATACTGATGTGTAGTGCAAGGAGGAAAGATGAAGTAAGAGCCCATAATTGAAAGAGCGAATTTGCTCTCTCCTTTAATGTAATAAGTTTTAGGTATCACAACAGGCGGTCTGCAGTGAGAGGAGGTGAGAAATGCTGAGAGACTCGTACCTTTAGCGAACGTTTTAAACCAAGCAACATCCTTGCTATCACAAAGATCTCTTACCCCCTCCTCCCTCTTCCTCATCCCCTTCATAACCAGTTGAAGGATGTCTACCTCCTTGACAGACCTATCCAAGGGTCCTGTCATTTCTTTGATGTGGTATGTAGCATGCGCTGCTTCCTCTACCGTGAATTGCCAATACTTCTTGCTTTTGCTGGTCATCCATGACAACCCGTGTACCTTGCAGGCAAGACCTGAATAGATTCTTATTTTACACCTGGTAGGTCCTAGTGCGAAAGACGACATGATGTACTTCCTATGTGGCTTCTCCGACAGTGCTACCCAGTCTCCACTGATGACTGGGTTCTCCAAATCAGCAGCACATTGGGCTCAACTAACACTGATGGAATCAACACTCCTTTTTGGGAAGCATCATTGGGAATATTTGCACCCTGAGAAACATCATTGGGAATACTTGCACCCTGAGAAACATCATTGGGAATACTTGCACCCTGTGGGCGATTTGGCCACTATCATTAAACATAGTAAACCCTCAAGAGCGCCAGGTCCGGACGGTACCTGCAATGCTCTCCTTAGAAAGAATCCACTACTTTGGGTCAAGGTTTTGCAAAGGCCTTTCATCAAGATAAGTAATTCTGGTATTATCCCCATGCTTTGGACGGATAGTACTATAGTACCAGTGCACAGAGAAGGCTTATTAACTAATCCAAGCAACTACAGAGTATTGGCTAAGCCCGATGCCCCTGGAAAATCTTTTAGTCTACTGCATGAATTGAATAGTTCGATGGAAGAGTGTAATATTCTTCCAATGTACCAGACTGGCTTTCGAAAAGATACGTCCACTCTGGATAACATCATTGCCCTTACTACTACTGTCGGGTCTGCCTGGCACATTCATAAAACACCCATTTATACTGCCTGTATTGACTTCAGTGCAGCCTTTGACACTATGGTGGGGGACACGCTTTGGCACAAGCTGCAGGCTTGGAATATTCCTCAGGGGCTCTGGACTAGGATTATTTCTCTCCACTTGAATACGTACTAATCAGCATGGATCAGTCATTTACTGGGTATCGACACACACCGGGTTAAAGCACAATGCTTACTGCACCCAACTCTTTCCAACGTATACCTGGCCGATTTACCCAACGCCCTCATTACAGGCAAAACAAATCCACCTATCACTGGGGCACTTACCATTCAATGGCTAGCGCATGCCGACGACCTCGTTATCACGGAATACACCCTCTATTGATTACAAGCTCAATGGAATCGTCTCCACACTTATGCCCTTCTAAATGGCCAACAAATGAACATCAGGAAAACCAAGATCATGGCTGCTTCCTTGATAGGAGAACGTCTGACTGAGCTTTCAACCAACAACGTTTCGAGATATTCACGGAGTTTAAATACCTAGCTGTAATTATTGATCATAAACTGGGGTGGGCCCCACAACTGCATAGCATCAAACTAAAAGAAAGCCAACAGTTGGGTTTGCGTAAAGTCCTTTCAGCAAAACATAGTGGCTATGCAGTTGGTGCGATAATTAAGGGTTACTGCACCAAAACAACACCAATTATGACATATGGTCTGGAAATTTGGGGAATTAAACATAGTAATGCCCTGGACCTTCTAGTAAGGAAATACTTAAAAACACTGCTCAAACTTCCTCTCTCAAGACCTATAGAGTATATATACCCAGAGTGCAATCTCTGTGAACTCACCAATTTTTTGAATATGAGGAGAATAAACGTCAGCTGGAAATGTCTTAAGACTGCATCGGGTACTTGACTGCATGCCGTAACCGAAGCCTACTGCACACGCAGACAGCTTCTTCATGGGAATACTATAGAACTGTTAGAGGTGGACCCCCAGGTCCGGCTGGGCCACTTTGGGGGCCCGCTGGAGCGAGTCAATAAAAGGCCTAACTCCTTCCCTTAGTCCTAATCAAGAATGCTAGGTCCACACAAGAGGCAAGGAGTATTGTGGTTTATTATAACAAACACGCCACAGGGACCACATACATGGAAGAGCATCCACAAAGCTCTCGACAGACACTGGCTCGCTGGCCAGTTTTGTTAGCATATGATGTCACAATTGGTGTCATATTCGGGAACCATCTCAAAAACCTATCCTAACTCGGGATAGGTTGTTGAGTAGTAGGTCCCATATGGAAACGTATAGAGGTGCTATGTAATTGGCCTACGTAGTGTCAGGTGGTACGTTTAGCCATTCCCCAAAAGTTGTTACTGCAAATTTGTTACAGTGAGTAAGCCATGTGATTGGTTGATGACCCCCACTGTCCACCCCGGGGGTCCTTGGCTATGATTGGATGAGCCAGGGGCCCCTGAGCCTGGGACTAACTCTGTTCCTAGCCTCGGAGCACTTGTGAATAGCCCTTGTGTAATTATGTATCAGCAAGGTGCAACTATGTGTCAGCATCATGGCGTGTGTAGGCCATCGCCGAAAGAGCGTGCTCCGATTCCCAACGTAGTATGGTAATGTAACTGAAGCAATATTGTTGCAGCTATTGCCTGCACAGCGGGACAGGTTGATCTTCTCAGGCCGTAATTTTGGCAGCCCCTCAACTCGGCCTCATCACGTGCACGGAGACTGTAGTTGTGAGCCCAGGAGCTCCGAATAATTCTGTATTTTTGTTGGAGAGTTCGCTTCTCCTGTGGCCAGTGTTACTTAAGTTCAGAGTGAAGAATGTCAGTTGTAACATTGCGACCTTGGTGGTGGCTTTGCTGCTGCCACAGTAGTCCTGATATGCATAATTCTATTAAACTTGGCGTCCCATTTCTAGGCCAATCACGGCCTGTCGGATTTACAAGACCATGATTCGGCTTATTCTGTATACGTCTTCTAAATAGTCTATAAGTTAGTGCGTTATGGCTATCAGGTCCCTTGGGTGCTCCTGCCACACCATGCATTTATTTGCATATGAGCATCTGCAAGCATGTACACCAACTCTTCTTGCTTCTTTCATTACAGTGGTGCTGTAGCAGGCCTGATGGCAAAATAAACATGTATACGCTATGTATATGTCACTGTCCTCTAACTATAGAGCTATATACCAGTATTCTTTGTGTAGTTGAAGGTGTGTGTGTGTGTCCAAAGTGTGTGGATGGCACATGTGCTTCATGTCTATGTGGCTAAGTCGTTGTGGCATCTCTAACGACAAGTGGCTTGCTGTTCAGTCGAGTCTATCCATGTAACTGTCTCCAGCTCTGTCGTGTGTCTCTTTGTTTACTTTGGGCAGAATTTGCACTACTGCTGGAGTATAAGGTCTGCTGGGTTGGTACCTCTCATGGTAATTGTTATTCGTGGGAGCAATTGGAATGGGTGCAAGTTCGTATGAGCGACGGAGATATTGCTGCGGATTCTTCTTCCGGTTGAAAGGTCCTCTGGGGTGGGGGCATGTTCTTGTTCTCCCTCTTCAGAACAACTTCTATCAAACTGAACATTTTGGATCAGCCACCTTTCAGCTGAGATTGACTGCTGTGGATTTAAACAATGCAAATTGATTTACGAAACTGTGTAATAAATTATGCGAGAGAACGGTTGATGATTGACCTAGCTACTAATCTAACAGTAGTCATTATCTTCCACTAACTCTGGAACAAATGCGACCACCACTCTATGTTGTTGCCTGTCCAAGAAACAATATTCTTTGGAGATAATTGAAAATTACATTCAATCAGGTGACGTCTTTGGAGGTCATGGGGGCTAGGCAAAAGATTTCTAGAAAGTACAGACGATGCAGACTGTGTGGGTCTGACTTGATAGAGTCAGTAACGAGAGGTTTGGCCGCAGTAGATTTCATAGAGGAAGAATTGGTCGAATTGCTTCTGCCGTGTTTTGGCACATATGTATGTGGGGCAGTGGGTTAGCTTAATAATAAAGGTAGGGGGATTGGGAGGGCGCTGCAGGGGGTCCCCTCCCCCTCATATATTGGCAGTAAAATGTCCATAAAAGGAAAATGATATTCGACCTATTCTTTCTCCATTAGATACACTTGATGAAATCACACAGAACCGAGTCTGCTACGCAACTCTTGGTCGACTGCGAAATTCTTGAAGGGGTTCGAAGTAAGACTCTACTGGCTTATGGCCTCCTCAATAAAAACATTTGACTAGCAATAATAGCTGTGCCCACTTTATTGGGGTAATGACTGTGATATGATTTCCCATTTTACAACACTCTGGGAATTCATTGTTAGCATACTGAACTATCTATCTCGTGGCTGTTAGGTGTCTACGTATTTGTTGATAGCAAAGGGACTTCGATTTTGCATTATCATATTTTGG
The DNA here is from genome assembly GCF_040938575.1 of Ambystoma mexicanum. Classification (NCBI taxonomy): domain Eukaryota; kingdom Metazoa; phylum Chordata; class Amphibia; order Caudata; family Ambystomatidae; genus Ambystoma; species Ambystoma mexicanum. The sequence continues at coordinate 682,315,004 of NC_090925.1, forward strand.
TTGCATTCTTTATTATTCGTTCCTATTGAAGCATTGTGTTTATTAATTTGTTATGTGTCTTCTTATATAGTGATAATAGACAGAAAGGGTCTTATTGACTATAATATCTATATATTTAAATAAAACATAAATGCAGGCTGGTAGCGACTGTGTTGCCGTCACAGCACTTCAGGATCCTTCACGGTGTGGAACGCTCTTCCTCGGCGCCTGTGTTAACGTCGCAGCACTTCAGGATCCTTCGCGGTGTGGAACGCTCTTCCTCATCGTGCCATGCTCTTTGTTGGTTTCCTTGTCCTCTGTTACTGATCCAGTTACCCATTTGCTCTTTGCTGTCCTCGGTTTCTTGATACTTTCTGTCCATGTTATCTGCGTTTCCTCTGCCCTTGTTTGGCTCAGAGATTACTGCTACTTAGGCTCCATCCCGCAAGTCTCTTCTTGCAAGATCCTTTACTATTACCTGCTCAGCTTTGACTGCCAAGCCGATGATCAGCCCACAAGTCTTACGGGAAGTTTTTACCGACCTGGGGGTTCGTCTCCTGTCTCTGGCCCTTTTCTCCTGAGTTACCAGGTAGGTCTATTGCATCAGGTAGACCCTGCCTCTTTCTCCTCACGCTGAAGAAGCGGAAGAAGCATACTGTAAGGCAACTCACTGACAAATACAAACTCCAAAATGCAAATGTTCTTTTTTTTTCGGCGATTGGCTGCGCAAGGACACCAATCTCCGAAGGAAGAAAAAAAAGGAAAAAAAGATGTCTGCCACTATAGGGAAAAGGGTCTAAGTCCCTTTTCCATTTCTATGGTGGCGGCCGGGAATGGCACCACCTGGGGATGGACCTTGAGTGGCTGGAAATAGCAGCCAGAGAATTATATTCCTGCCCGTTGGTCCAGCCACTTGATTGGCTCAGTGGCCTTCCTGGTTTCGAAAATAGACATCCTTCCAATAGTTAGGAATATGAAGAGTAGGGGTACAACCAAGAGTAACAGAGATTACAATGCATAATCAGGGCATTCTTATTGCAAGTGTATTCGTCTTTTGTTTGCCCACATCTTTCACACATATCCACAGAACTCGCCCACACACACACACACACCATTGTTCATAAACCTCTTGAAAATGGCAATGCACACATTTCTCTCACAGGATCATGCACATACGCAGGATTAGAAGTATAAGCACATTGTCCAAATGCACACGTCACACAGACAAAATGTAGGCACATGCAAAATGTAAGCATGGTGTAGCTGATGCACCATCGAGTGTAAAATACACTTTCTCACTCTTTTGGCTAGATACAAACACACAGACGCATGCTCTCGGTCCCTTTCCTTCCACACACATTGCATGCACGTGTGCAAACACACACACACACAGATGACATCCATGCACACTGGGATGAAGTCACATGTAATAGGCTAGGTGATGAGATCAGGGATGTCATTTCACCAAAATGCCAGGGGTAGCGGAAGTGACACCACGTGACCCTTGACCCCTGATGACTTCACATGAAGTTATGTCATTTGACCCCACCCCAAAGTGATATATCGTGGGAAGCGATGGAACATGACCTTTCACCTTTTGACAAAGCAGGAAGTGGCATCACATAGCATTGTACACTATGATAAATATGGTTACGATATCACTATAATGTCATGTATATTTAATTCAAGAATGGATCGCCATATGTATCGTTAAGATCAGTGTGTAAAGGCCCATATTATCAAATTACTGTGAATGCAAGCAGACATCAAGGACCAAATGATAATGATGTGTTATTACATAGCACTTATGCTTAAGCTCTTTATATAGAAAAAATATACACCCAATATCACCCAACCGGCGTTGGTACTCATTTATCGACCTCAGAAGGATGAAAGGCTGAGTTGAGGCGTTTAAGAACAGACTAAATCAGTGACTCACCCCCTGAAGTGTGCCGGAAATAAACCTTTAAAGAGTCTAGCAATTATTGTATAGAATTCCAGAAAGACACATTATTTGTTATTTAGGGTCAGTGCAGAAAGTGTTAGACGTGTGGCACTCCTGTTCTTATTTTTCTTCTTTTTTAAAGGGGCCTGAACAAGAAAGCCAGACACTCCAGAAGTAAAGAGCCACATGGTACTGGCCACTGGCCAGGAGCTTGCATTACAAAAACAAAAAAAACAAGAGAGACCGCAGAGGTCGCAAGGGAGACCTCTAAATGACGTCCCTGGATGAGATTGGGGTGATCATGGGAGCTGGGTGCTACCATCAGCTATGTGGTGTAGAGTCCGGAGAGGTAAAGGTAGGATTCCTAGCCCAGGTGTATACTTTTCCCAGCACAGGAGACGGGGCCTCCATATAGGGGACATTGGTCTCCTGAGGAAGAGAGGGACCCCAAGAAGCAGAAGGCTAATGACCAAGAGCAGGAAAATTGACTAGACCTATGCAAAGCCATACATCTGCCATGGGGGAGGGATTTAGTCTATGGGAAAGGAAAGAGGTGGGGGTCAACCACTAAGCCACCGATGACCCCAGGTTATGACTCCCAAGCCAAATCTTAAGGTTCCCATCATGGGAAGCATCTACCCCCATTTTACTAAAAAATCTCCACAACCACTGGGGATATGTTTCCTATCTCTCTGCCCCACCCCCTGTAACACATTCCTAGCTTCCCCAACCCTGCACCTAACACAAGTCCCCCGGATATGCAGTGACGTGTGATGGGTTGGATGTGGAATATGCAGCAATCTTGTACAGAAACCTTTGCACCAAAAGTGGTAAAAGCACTGTTCAAATATCAAGCGACTTGAGAGAGCAGAAGCCGCAAGGGAGTCGGCGCGCGAGATAGCATCCAACTGCCTTCAAACAATAAGTATTCACCATTGATTTTATGTTAGGCAAGCCGGTATGTACTTCCCTGTGGCAAGACGCTCACTCATGGGCAAGAGCGTGTGCCGCCCTGTATAGACGATAATCAAAGAGGTTCAGACAGGCAGAAATACAAACTAGGCTAAACTGAAATCCAAAATGGCAGACAACCCTCTTGAGGCTTTTGTCTGCGGTGCTATGGCCCAGGGGCACAGAACAACTCAACAGAGCTGGGAAAAGCTTTTTGAAACCTGACAGCCAATCGTTGCGCTCTACCTCTGCAGCACCACCACATCAGAGAACGGTGAAGGTTATGCAGCCCTGGGAGGCAGGCTTGCTCTTCTCTAAAAGCAGACTTCTGTCAGCCCTTGGGCTGGGTGTTGGAAGGAGTACAACAGTAGTGAACAGGGTGGAGAGGAAGGGCCAGTGAGGTGCGGAGAGCCAGTAGGAAAAAGTTAGTGGAGAAGTACAGAAGCTAAGAAAGGAGGGAGGAAGGAGAGAGAAAAGACAGGGAGAGAAGAGTAGAGGGAGGAGGGGGAACCTCAAAGAGGAAAGAATAAGAGATGGGAGTAGAAGAATGAGGGGGAACAACAGAAAGGAGCAAGGGTGGTGCTAAACACATCAAGAGAGGAAGGATAAGGTGAATAGCAGAAAAGAGACAGGAAAGGCCCGAAGAGAGGAAGAAGGGAAAAGCAGAAAGGAGTTTGGAAAGACCTTAACAGGGAAACAGAGAGTGAAGGAGGCGGACAGTGGAAAGACCTAAGAATAAAGGAGGGGGAGGGAAGAGGGAGTGTAGCCAAGTGAATGGCAAGCGCAGGAGGAGAAGAAACGATTACAGAAGAAGCCTGAGGATACGGAGACAAGCTAAGACAGGGGGTGAGGAGGGCTCGGCCGCTGCAGGCCATCAGGGAGCTAGACTGGGAAAAGGGATGCTTTTCCATCTTGTGCTAACAATGACTGTGGCAGAGTCAGCCACCTGCATCCTTGGCTCACACCTGAAACACCCTGGAGCCCGCAAGATCTGGGGAAATCTATCCAGCGGTGGCATTCACTGACAGCGCTGCTTGTATCTTGGAATGCAGAAGACCACCTGGAGAGGGCTGCATCCTGATTCTAACGGGAAGAACCAAAGAAGCGCAATGAGAAGTGCCTGGGACACCTAAAACCGTATTGACTGAGTGACGTGTGTGCCAGGAGGTGGGATCCCGGGGAAGTAAAGGACAGACTGACGGACTTCGCTCTTCACCAGCCTGGAAAGGCTCCCTTTGGATTTCTTTGAAAATCCCTCCTTAATTCACCCATTTGAGGCAAAGACCCGGCCATGTCTTGTATCGTACAATGAATTAGATTAAATCTGACCAGACAAGTCTTCGGTTGTCTGCTGACTGAGGCCTTGGAAGGGACAACAAACACACACACACACTTGCCTGTTTTTCCATTGCAATATCTGGCGCGTGAAATAGTGTACAGCGCATAAAGGTTGTGCGTTAAGAAACAGTAAAAAATGTAAACAGGTATTATTCCAACAAAAAAAAAACTTTAAAGATTTCGAATTGATACGACTATATTGATGATAAATCTGACAAGCAAAAGAACAGCAAAATTAAAAGAGAACAGAATAAGCAGAATAATGCAGGCAGTCAATGCCGGTTTGATCAAAGATGCCAAAAGAATGTCACTATGCAGAGAGGGATACCTGTGTAGGAAGACTCTAAATGAAAAGTGGCAGGCTATTGTGCAAGTCTATGCAAAAAAGGCTTAAGGGGTTAAATGTATCCACAGCTTCCTGTATAGCAGTGGACATTAGGGGGGCATGGGCAGCTAATGTAAAGACCGACTGAGTGCGGCATATGACGATGTCCCTATGCCGCTGTGCCTCTCGTGAGCACTATAGTTTCCATTTTCGCTAATAAAAGTTCCAAGAAGGAAAAGGATTATATTAAACGGTAAAAAACGGTTGCGCAGAGTCAATCATACAAGGTGCTAAGATGCTTGGCGCCGCGCCTTTAACAGCTATCGATTCAAATAGCCTCGCCTCCTTCCCTTGGCCGCTGACCAGAGAGAGGAAGGCAGGGCTGCTTCCCATTGTCAACAGTGCCCTGCATTCAGTGATGAACACAATGCAGGGAAGACAGAGCGACAGAGCAAACACAATGTCCCAAATGCAGAAGAAGACTACTCATCATATTAAAACCCCAAAAAATACAAATGCCCACACTGACGTAGACCTAGGATGTTCCCATGTTTCATGTTGCAGGGGAGTATACTCGGCGTACGAAGCAGTTGCTCAGTTTAATAAGTGTAAGGGACACGGACACAACCTGGCCTTGACAAATGGGGGTGGGAACCACATTTTTACAGGAGGCTGGAAGAGTAGGAGGAGTCCAGAGCCAGAACTAGCCCCGGGAGCAGGTTCAGCTATGAGGGCGCCAATTCCTGCCCCCTTCCCACGAGGCAGCATGTTTGCTTGCAGACCCTTGCCTTCAGGCTTGCCTCGTGTATTAGTTACTGACCAGTTTCTTGCTGTTGCTGTTAAGAGTTAAGAGTTACAAGAACACAGCCCCAACAGAAGAGAAACCAGCACCACCAATAGGACAACATTGGTCACAGGAAGAGAGAGAGAGAGATAGAGAGAGATAGAGAGAGAGAGAGAGAGAGAGAGAGAGAGAGAGAGAGAAAGAGAGGGGCACTCATGAGAATTAAGAACGCTGGAGATACCAAGAGTGTGGGAGAGAAGCTGCAGCCCTCTGCGGCAGCACGAAGGTCTTGTGCAGCTGCCGGAGGGAGCTTGTAAACACACACACACAAAAGCACAAAAGCCCATTGGACCACCAGAAAACAAAAAAAAGGAGCAAAACGCAACCTCCCTGGAGAGACTTTCTGGTAGACCAAACCAAACGGGCGCCTGGAACATGGTCTGGAAAGATGGCCTGCCTACGCCGCCATCTTTGGTAAGTGGGGACCCTGTGAAAGTGTGCCGGCATTAGCCCCCTTCTCATTATTTCCCTCTTCACAGACATGCTATGGGCAGACCCGCCAGGATACTGCAGCATGAAATATTTTGCGGGATTGAAAAAATGCACATTTTGCAGCACAATATTATATTGTGGCATTTTTGCAGAGCCTCTTAAACAGGCAGACACACTGGGATGCATGCAATTTCGTGCTGCAATATCCTGGGGGGTCTGCATGGGTGGGGTAATCAGGACCAGACGGGACAGGGAAATGTGGCCTATTCCCAGAGGGGGAGGAGGACTGGAGAAGGGAACAGCAATCGGGAAGAGCGGGTCTTTCAGGTGAGGTCAGAGGGGGAGGTGGAGGACGACCAAGAGACGAGGAATAGGAAAGAGCGAGTGGAGGCTTGTGCAGGAGATCAGTGGAGCAGGTGCGGTGTTGGCTTAGGAGTGGAAGTGATTCTGCAGGCTGAGTGTGCATGTTATGGTGGCGAGTGAGTAAAGAGATTAATGAAAGGAGTGAATGTGAATTGAATGGTACGGGGAGAAACGAGGGTGCTTGAATAGTTGGTGGGCAGGGAGTAGTAGTGGGAGGATGAGAGTAGCAGTGGGAGAAGGCGAGAAGTAGTGTGGAGGAGAGGGGTAGTTATGTGAAAGTGGGGAGTAGTAGTGTGGGGAAGGGGAGTAGCAGTGTGTAGACGGGTAGTAGTAAAGTCGAGTGGGATGAGAAGTAACATGAAAGGACGGAGGCGAGATCAGGAGTGAAACGTCAGAAAGGAGGCGGGAGTGGCTGGGAAGTGGTCGGAGTAGCGAGGGAGAGCGGACGCGCAAAGATAGCCTGACTCGGACCAGTCTAACTGTAAGGCACTACTACTCCAGTTCCCATAAGAGCAGCACGCTTTAGATAGAAAAGGGCGAGTTAGGAAATTCCTCAGCTATCTTAGATAAGCATCCACAGTATAAGGCAGCATTTAGATAGTAGGGGTCAAAGTTCAGTAGCACTAACTGGGGGTTACCGATGCCTGGGCTAGAGATGCGGGACCTAACAAGATAGAGGCATGGCCCTAGGCCACACAAAAAAACTAAAACAACTTTAACTGTCTCTAAGACTCGGAGTCATTTCTGTGCAATTATTACATCTACAGAAGGCTGTCTGGGAGGGTAGAGTGTCATCAGAATGTGCTGAAATATACCCGAGCGCATTTACTTTAAGGTTTTGCAGCTTTTATTCAAAGTACTAAAAGCTGCCTCCACTTTGAATTTCATCAAAACTATTTGGCTAATATTCAGTAAAGTTGTATGTTCTCATGCGTTATTCCTGCCATCCTTCTGCTAACACTGCCAGTCCATCGTACTGTTAAAATGTTATCTCTACAGCGCACCATTGAAAGTAAATGCATATGAATAACTGGGGCATGACCAGAAGGTAAACAATTGACCTACAATCAGTCATTAATAGTAAAATATATACTGGTGAATCTAGACTGGTGGTCCAAATGATCCTTTTCTTATAATAATGGTGAAATTGATATCAACACTATCATTACCTTGCGTAGTGGTCCATACGCTCCTCTTTCTCTGCCAAGGATTGTGCCCCATATGCCTCACCTAGGGCAAGATCAGAGACCCTAACGCCCCCCCCCCTTCTCGCCCCATTTCCTCTCCCTAGAACCCATCATTTTCCACCCATATCTCATCCCCTCTTTGCACTTTTTCGAAAACCACCCCCTCTGAACTAGCGCCAATCATAAGTGCAGCCGACACATATTGTGCCCCAGTGGAACCATGTGTGCAACAGACAATTAAGGATCTTGTACCACTTCCTTACTCTCGCCTCTCAATTCTCGTCAGCCTCTCTCTCCCTCTTGCCTCTGGGATCTTTCTCCTATATGCCACGAACTAGATTTCATCTCAGCCATCTTACAGAACCCCTCGGCTGTACCCAATAACCCTACCAACTGTTTGCCCATCTCCCACACATCCCTCAAATTCCGAAATGTATAGTGTTCAACCACATCCCTTATTACCTAAAGGCCAATGGACTCTGCGATCCACTCCAATCTGGGTTTACTTCACGTAAATGGCGCTGACCCATGTCACCAACTTTCACACCATGGCTCACCACTGGAACATCTCTCTTTCATGGATTCTCACCCTCTCCTCCTCATCTTCTTCAACCTCAGCATCCAGGACTCTTCCCTTACATGGCGTACCTCCTACTTCTAGGGCTGGCCTTCTCCAAACCATTTAACACAAGCATCTCAAGTCCCACTTGCGCTCTCATTGGGAAAATCCCATGGCTTTGTTCTAGGCCTGGCTCTCTTTTCTTTGTGTAACCTTTTCCTTGGCACGCTTATCTTCTCCTTTGGTTTCTCTTACCACCTTTTCACTGATGCCACCTACATGTTCTTCCCTTTTCTTTCCTTTAGACCTGATATCTCTATATCAAGGTCGGACTGTGGGATACAATTGTCTCGGGCACCACTGAAAAAGTCGCCCACAGTTGCAAATGGCAGTTCATTCTTTTTGTGACACTGTTTGAAAAGTACCCAAGGGGGAGTTTTTTGATAAAATGTGACACATTGCTGCTTACCCGCCAAAATGAAGTGATTAGCTTCAAAGAGTGTGTTGAGATATGCTTTACATATCAGAAGATTAGTTCTGGAACTGGGAAAATAAATATAAAAGTAGTGGGGCTATTCAAAGTAACACATTCAAGTAGTGGATCTCGGTTCCCATGTGTCACTACTCACCAAAAGCTCTGCCTCTACCAAATAAATACAAAGTAATATTGCTAATATTTGGCAGAAAAGCATGCCTAAATGAAATGAAATGGAACATGTGATATGTGGAATAAGAAACAATGTATCCTAAATTGATTGATGAGGTGCAAAGCATTGACTTGAGTTAGAGCTCTCATTCAAACAAACACTTACCCTGTCTTCCTCAAGGGCACTTCCGCATCCTGTCATCACTGTCAGCCCCTACGCGCACTCGTATGCGGCAAGGGCGTGCCCGTTCGATTTACGAAGAATGCTCTCTGCGATCTTTCTAAATAGTTTTTTATGTCGTTTTTAATAAAATCCACTTATTGACTTCGGACCAAAAAAAAGGAAGCACAAACCATTACAAGCACGGGTCGGCCGTGTCAAAAACAGAGGGATGTGACATAAAATGATCACAGTCTCAGGTCCCCCAACCCCACAAGAGGGGAATCTTGGCATCAAGGTCTGTCCTCACCTGGCGCGTGATTGATTTACAGAGTGGTCTGTACAATAGATTTGACAAAAACCTGGAAGAGAGCAGTGGGCTGGACAGGGACTGGTGGGCAATTGTGTCTTTGTAAATTTGATTCGATTTCGGCATCTCAGAGAGGGTGGTGTGTTGCAGCATGGTGGACCTAGGTTAGCAACCGGCGACGTCGCTGATAATGCGCGACCCGTTGGTGCTGCATACAATTATGGGGCACCTAAGGCAGCATCAGCATGAACATCTGCTCTTCAGTTCCTTTTGCCGAGCAACATCACCAGTTGATTAGGTGCCTATCAACGCCAGCCCAGCGTGACGTTTCTCGCTCCATTGCCCACTGTCATCAATTCCTGCCCTTTTGGAGTCCCTGTTGAACTTGTACCTAGCTCCTCATTTTGCCAATTGGAAATCTATGAGACGCCTGGCATTGTCCGAGCCTTGCCATTCCTCTGCTAAGCCGATCACCACTGACGTACTGTTGTTCTGCAGTACAGAGGTCTAGTCTCTCTTCTCTTTCCGCTTAAATATGCTCTAATCAAGGCTGAGTTGCTCTTTGCAGTACACGGGTCTAGTCTCTCTTCTCTTTCTGGTTAAATAGGTTTGAATCAAGGGTTGTTGTTTAGACAGCCTGGGCATTGGAAAGTGGCCTGTCTTCCATACACACACAACTGGAAAGTAAATGGCAATCATCTGCAACAATATTCCTTTTAAATTTCTGATGAATTGTGAATAAACTATGTAGGTGTCTATGGCAGAAAAAAAAGGTTTTACAAATCGGGGACACCTCACTACGCCAAGGTTTGAACCCCCGGTTCATCCCATGGACTGTACCAAGGGCTGGTGCAAATACGCTATCAAATTAAATGGATACCAGGTTTGCTGCTTTTTGCCCCTGGGTGCTGCATTCAGTGGAAATCCTCTTTTCCTTCATCACAACCTTCCTCTTCCTCAGTTCCTCCTCTCTTGTGCGAATGCCCCAAAATGTGTTTTTTTGTTAAATGTATCCTTTATTTGTTTTAGTGTTCTTTTTTGTAATGCTTTGAAAATATTGATTGAGAAGGTGGCCACATATGACTTAAGCAGTGGGCCAATCCGCAAAGTGATGCTGGGGCAGAACGCTAGGGGCAAAGTGCCACGCGCACTCTGTGTGCCGCTTCACGCTTCGGGCATCCCCTGATTCACATAGGGGCCTTGCGAGCAGGAGTGATTGGCTGTGGGCAGAAGGGATCCTCAGCAAACGCCTCCATTCATGTCTAAGTCTTGGGAGTATGCCCTGAGGCGCAGACAGGGTAGGGCCGGAGCGGGCAAGGCCCACCCAAAATCTGTAAATGCCCTCCCAGCAATGCTCTGTGGGCAATTACAGATGCTCAGGCCCCACTTGTTATGCAAGTGGACGCGCCAACTGGGCCAGCCCCACACCCCTATAGGTGCAGGCTACGCACTAGCAATGACGTGCCAAACCATTTTTACATTTCTACCCATGTATTTGAAAGCAAAACAAATTTGACAAAAGCCGAAAATACAGGCTGAAATCTGCAGGCAGGTCTCTGCATTTCGATTTTTTCCTGCATCCACACCGGTCAACCTTTCCAATGAAATAGGCGCGAAACAAGAAGATGTTCCTTTTGCGGGTGTGCTCTCTATTGACACCTATTGAAGGGCCAGGGGAATTGCAGGTGAAGGAACTGACTCTTTCGCGTTTGCCACCTGCCGAAAGAGGGCGAGTTTTGGGTATGTACATCTAGTCAGTGACCGGGAAGAACGCCGCCGAGCCGGACGCCTCCAAGAGAACATCTCGTTGCAAATTCGGGAAACTCTCTGGGGTACTCCAGCTAGTCCTGCAGCACGCCCCCTTGCTGCAAATTCTATGGGCGAGGAGAATGAGCCAGCGTGAAGCCATATTTGCTGTGGCAAATTCATCTTTTTTAATCTGCCCAACACAAGAATGCTGGATTCTTCTAAACGTCTAACTCCAAGTAACTTCTAAATCTTTATGTTGTCTCCTCCCCAAATGTATTCTCTTTTCCCCTCCTCCTGCTCACCTGCAGTGCTTCAAAGTTGCGTCACTGGGGTGTAAAGCACTATATGTATTTATTATTATTTATTTCTAACGCGCCGAAGCCCGTATACAACTAATCAACATAAATGATCACGCTGAAAGCTACCAGCCAATCAGAAGCCGAGCGTGATGCATCCCCAAGTGTACAACCGTCTTGTGTCACCTTCATCATTGCGGCCTTGCCACAAGTCCCCACCGACCCTGCCTTTCCCTACACCATCCTGCTACCCTCACCCTGCCCCCCATGACCTCTGCCTCCCCTAACTACTGACCGTTCCCTCCTTCTGCTCTGCGCAAATGACGGCTAGCATCTTCCAGCTGTTATCGTCTCTGGCCATGCTTTCCACGCCACAGAAATAGAAGAGGGATTCTGCGCAGAGCCCCAGGCACATGCTGGCTGTTGGTAGTGTTAAGCCCCACCTTTGGGGGAGGCTCCCAGCCCTCCTCAAAGCATTTGCTGCAATCAGCCTTGATAAAGGTTGGGCTGGAGGGCGGTTACTGGCCAAGTCCACTGACCTTCTATGATACTGACTCTCCAACTCACAGCAACTCTGACCCACACCATTCTTGCAAAGCGAAAGCACACACAATGAAGCACTGTTGCAAGTGGTGTGCACAGGCATGCTCCCCTGCATATACTTTAGGCATACACAAACAAGAAGAATAGCAAGAAAACAAACATGCACCCAGGAACATACTATTCAAGCAAAGACATAGGGACAAAGAAGCCGACAGGGAGAACATAGTGCACACAGACACAAAGACACACACACACCCCGATGATGACACCCTACTATCAGCCCTTAACCACACTATGGCGGAACTGATTGACATACACGCCCCATGAAGTAACATGACAACAGGACAAAACCGCCTGACCTATTGTATACTCTGGAACTAATCAGCATCTAACGAGAACAAAAGTGCTGAAACAAAACACCCAAACATAAGGACCTCTTCATCTTATACCATCTGCAACACATGCTAGGCACTAATCCCTAAAGCCAAAGTTGCACGTTCCTTCAGAACCATCCTAGCAGCAGCTAACAGAAGCAAAGACCTCTGTGCGGCAATCAAACACAGCCCAACCAGTAATCCCAGGATCAACAGAAAAATGTAATGCAATTAGTAACCTCTTCATTCATAAGACATAAAAAAATCAGACAACGCGTTGGTGCCCTTAAAAGTGTGGCCTCTCCAATCCCAACCATGGCCTGTCTTCAGGCCCCTCTTATCCCAGAGAGCGTGCCGACATTCTAGCATCGCTCAAACCTACGTCATGCAAGCGTGCTGCTCTACTGCCAACAGCATAAAACGGCATTGCCGTCATCCCCTTCCTCCAATCAGTGGTTGTCTCGATCAATCCATGCTTCTTTCAAGAAGTCTAAGAACAGAACTATTCAGACTACTCCTCAAAAGCCCTAGCCGAGACCGGGACAACCTCACCAACAAGCAGCCTTCCAGTAACCATCCAATGATCAACAAAACCTTTGAGAAATCAGTGGCCAACAAACTCCAGGGTCTGATCAACCAACAATGTCAAATACGGCTGGGACTACCAATTGGGATTCAGACCTGAATGTAGCGCTGCAACCGCTACTATCCATGTGATAGAAGATGCTACCCATATCACGGACACAGTGGCTAAACGACATGCACCTTGATGGATTCACTACTCAGCTGGCCCTAACTGACGAATCGCTCAGGTTCACTATCAGCAGGGACCACTCCTTACAGCAACACATTGCAAAGAGAAACAGACCACCTGTTATCAACCAGTACTCCTCCAGAATATCAAACCCTTCCTCTCACCAGAGGTCTTAAGAACTACAAGCCAACTCCTAGTAATCTCACACCTCAATGGTGGAAACACCCTTCTCTCGCCTCAGGCACCTCAGCCGCACACTTGTCCGCCCAAAGGCCAGTTACACATTACGCTGCACAGACGGTCAGAGGATTAAAGACATTCGACATCTCCTCCATTCTAAGAAAATTGTGTTGGTGACCTACCTCAGCCAGAATACTGTTCATGATAGCCTGCATCACATACAAGACAACTTTTGCATGGACGCCTACCTATGTCACCACAAAACACACTGGCTCAGATGGCACGCCGATCTCCAGTAGTCAAACCATTGCAAGCTTTGAGACAAGATGGAACACAAAGAAGAAAAACACAGGAAACAAGCGTTTTCTTGCTGAAGAGAAGCCCAGTGGAACACTAAGCCGGTGGCTATTAGGACAGCCCCAAAGCTCTTTAAGTTCAGAAAGGGCCACTAGACCCCACCCTTCAGTGAGTGCCTTGGGATCAACTAAGACCCTCTCGTCCTCCTCCCACGAGGAAGCCATTACTTGGGCCACGACCTACTAGATCCACAGCCAGAACCTGTACCCCAGGGGCCAGCTTACACTTGGTTTCAAGCCACAGCCAATGCTGTACGGCTCTCTGCTGCCCCCTAGCTAGGTATGCACGCACTACATACGCCCAAATACAAAAATACACATGCGCACACACACACAAGCAAGCATAAATGCATCGCCCTGAAGATTCCACACGTGTTATTTTTGCACAACGCGTCACACTAGCATGAACACATATACACACCATACTCACGGACGAATACGCTTACGGCAGCCCGCCCGAGGCATCATTGCACATTATTCAAAGCTACTTAAGGAGTCTTACCATACACAAAGAGTGATGCTTAAACGAAACACACACCCCAGACTGTCCGTATCCTACAAAAAACACATCATTGGCATTGCACGTGGACCTCCGGCCGACTTCCCCCATGCATGTTACAGTACACAAAGAGAGCTTAATGACATTTGACGCACGCCCCAGCCCTACCTCACTCAGCTCTGCCAATCTAAGCTAAGCCCCCCATGTAAATGGACTCTAGAGTGCAGCTTAATGTATCCGAGAAACCATTGCTGTGATAACTCGACGTGCAGGGGTTGCTTTCTGGCTTCAGTCAGAGGGTGAACTCCACGCCCACTGCTACACAGAGCACATCCGACCCCCTGGCTTCATTCATAATCCCAAGGCATGAAGGTGGCCATGACAGAGGCCTGGGAAGGGGGCACTTCCAGGGCTGCTCCTGGCTCTAGGAAGACCTTGGTCGGCACAGGACGCACGAGCTGCTCCAGGGGGAGGCACTAGAGGTGACTGCCCAGTTCCCTCCCCAGGCTGAAGCCTGGCCGAGAGCGGCTCTGGATCGAATGTGCCAGAGCCAAACATGGCCCGTCTTCGGTCCCATGGGCCTGCGCGCTTTGAAAAGTGGGCGGTTCTCTTTTGTTGGGCGTGGCTTCGTCAGGGTCATGTGCGGTGCGGTATGGGACCCTCACAGTATACGATTGTGGGGAACTCATGAGCGGGGGTGGAAGCAAGTTGCTACCCTGATTTAGGGGTCTTCAAGGGTGGGAAGAGGGGGGTATGCTCCTCCTGCATGGGAGGATGGGCTGCTGCCATGTCCCCCTCTCTCCCCGCCCCCCCTCCGCCTCAGGCGGACGCTGCTAATGGTGCCTGCACATCACACTCGCCGCGATTGATTGCTGGATTGATCGAGGGCAGCGTCCGGAGTATTGCTCTTTAATTGGCGCCAATCAGCCAATGATTTCCATTTTCCAGCTGCCAATGGACCAATAGATACCAACACAGTGGCCGCGTGCTGAGAGCGGGGTGGTGGAGAGACGGTCCATGAGCAACCTTTTGTATTCGTGTCGTGTGTGCAACTGGGTGATGAGGCGGGATTCTGTTACTGACCTGCCATTTCTGGCTGCCGTTGAAGGTGGTGGATGTTGTCATACGTTTGTAAAGTGCTTTAGCATCGTCAAGGCTGCTTCAGAGCACCGAGGGTGGCCAGAAGAGCATTATCAGGGGAGAGAGAGAGAGGGAGAGACACCGAAAGAGGGAGGGGGGGGAATGGAGCGAGAAAGAGAAAGACAGAGAGAGACAGTAGAGCGTGAGAGCAATAGACGAAGCCAGGGAGAGAGAGGGAGAAAGAGAGAGAGAGAGAGAGAGAGAGGGGGAGAGAGAAGCAAAAGACAGGTGATAACATTATATCATACGTTTTTCTTACAGCACTCCGCGAGACAGGTCACAAAGTGATACTCTAATCATGCTTAGGGGACCAGGCCCCACTGTCCATTCTCATAGAACCCAGGACGAGAACCACACTGGGCGCAGATATTGAAACGCCCCTGTAAGACTAAGGGAAACAGGACACATTCATCAGACTCGCGATCACTGGGACACCCTGATCACACTGGGCCCATTCATAATATCCATTGAAACACACTGACAAGACTTAGAGGGAAAAGGGAAACAATTTTAACACTTAGGGAAAAAAGAACACCCTGATAAAACCTACGGAAATGTGCCCCACGGGGCACATTCATAAACCTTAGGGAAGTGTTTAATTCAAATAGGCCCACATGGGCCTGGCTGCAGATGCTAACAAAGGAGACGGGAAACCCCAACATCCTTTCATATGCACTTGTCATCCAGATGCCAGCTCCCGCCTTCAGTATCGATTGACAGGGAAATGTTATGTCTGGGACTGCAGGTTTACAGTAGTCATCCCCGCAGGGAGACCCCATTCAGAAGGTAGGAGCATGTGGTTTGATGGAAACAGAAAGTCTGGTCTCGCTGAAGCTTCATGGGAGACCTGCTGCTTTAATAAGGTGTCGTAAATCTCCCCCCGTCTTACCTGTGATCGGGATCTCCCTTGTTCGGCCGCAGGACTCTTCCTGTGGATCGTTCGGGTCTTGAATAGGCTCGCCCGAGCCTCAGGTTGCAGGACGCGTTCAGAGTTCAGGGAAGTTCGTGGTTCCAGGGTATCCAGGATAGCGATGAACGAGTAAATAGGGGGGGGGGAATCCAGGAACAGGATAAAAGGCAAGGAAGGAAGTAAGAGGATCAAAGGAAACTAAAGTAGAGAGTAAGCACACGTCGGGTCACTACCGAAGATAGCGTTGAGACGCGTGGACCCGCAGGGGCGTGACCAATTTATACTACGTGCCACGACGTGAAAGCTAGTGCGTAGCACGTAGCTTGGTACGGCCATGTTGGGAGGAACAAGGAGTACAAGCCCTTCGTGACAATGACCATGAGGTCCAGAAGGGGAAATTTCGCTGGGTCATGACAGCATGCCCCCTCCGAAGACTGGTTCCTCCAGGCTTGCCTGGGTGAATAAGATGGAATCTTCTGAGCAAACGAGGGGTCTTTAAATTAGAAACTGGTTCCCATGTTCTCTCGCTAGGGGGGTAGCCTTTCCACTCGACCAGATATTGTAGTCAACCCCTCCTATACCTGGAATCGCATATCCTGGACACCTCATATTCCAACTGGTCGTCCACAACAACAGGTGTGGGTTTGAAGGATTTTCGAGTAGAACTAATGTAGGGTTTCAACAGGGAAGTATGGAAGACTGGATGTATCTTCTTCCAGGAATCCGGGAGCTTAAGTCGGAAGGAGACAGGATTGATGATCCCCTTTATAGAAAATGGACCATAATAGCGAGGAGCTAATTTGTTTGGTCGTATATGTCGAGGTAACATTTTCGAGGCTAACCAGACTTGATCGCCAACTGAATAGGAAGGTGATGGTCTTCTCTTAGAGTCCGCATATCTTTTGGTTTGAGTCTGGGCCTGTTCTAACTGATCCTTTGCCTCTCTTTGTAAGTCGATTAGCGTCTGAATCCAAGAGTCAAGGGTAGGTACCGGAGTAGATTCTGGAAGAACTGATGGTAAAACAGACGGGTGATAACCTTGACTGCAATAGAAAGGGCTGATCTTGATTGAGAGCTGAATGATCTGAGTTATTGTAGGAGAATTCGGCTGAAGGTATGAGGAGAGACCAATCGTCTTGAACCTTGGTGGCAAAACAACAAAGATATTGTTCCAGGGTTTGATTTACTCGTTCCGTTGCCCCATTGGTTTGTGGATGATAGCCTGAAGAAAGGGCACGTTGGATTCCTAGAACACGACCGAGATGTTTCCAGAATCGTAAATATACTGAGGTCCCTGATCCGAAATAATCTTGGAAGGAAGGCCATGAAGACGAAAAATATGTTCCAGGAAAATTCCAACAAGTTCTGAGGAAGATGGTAGTTTATACAATGGTGTAAAATGAGCTAGATGAGTGAACAAGTCAATGGTTACCATGATGGGTGTATATCCTCGGGAAGGTGGTAATTCAACAATGAAGTTAGTGGCAATAACTTCCCAGGGTCTGGTTGGCAACGTAGGTTGTAGAAGCAGACCCGTCGGCCTCTGATTATCGTATTTGTTCTGACTACAAAGAGCACAGGTCTTGATGTATTGAACTACACTGGACTTCATCCCTGGCCACCAGAATTGTCTTTGTATAAGACGGAAGGTGTTGGTTACTCCTCGATGGCCGGAGTGAAGAGTATCATGGCATAGATTCATTACCTTCTGTTGAAGTTCTTTTGTCGGAATGACCACTGAATTGTTCTTGAATAAATATCCTTCCTTGATTGTCAGACGCCAGGGATTCTTCTTCGATATGTCCTTCCAGAGTTCAGATAATTGAGTCTGTGCTCTGATTTCTTCCAGGAGATTGATCGCTTGAGCTACAAAGATTGTGGGTGGAAACATTTTAGGATAGATCTTATCCTCCAAGGGAACGTAGTCGGGACGCCGTGCAATCAAGTTTTGCGATCCAGGAACATGTGAAATTTGAAATTGATATTGAGCAAAGAAGTAGGCCCATCGAGCTTGTCTACTGTTCCTGCACTCCATGGATTGTAGGACCTGAAGATTTCGATGATCAGTACGGACTTGAACTGGATATTTAGCACCCAGGAGTAAATGTCTCCATTCAGTGAAGGCATGATGAATAGCCAATAACTCCTTCTACAGAACTGAGTAGTGAGTCTCGCTGGTGGTCAGGGTCCGTGAGAGATAAGCAATGGGATGTTCCAACTTATCATCAGATTCTTGTTTTAAAACTGCTCCAATGGCGTAATTGGAGGCATCAGTTTCCACTAGAAAAGGACGATTTATGTCAGGTTGGGCCAGGATGGGGGCCTGAGTGAATTGTTCTTTCAAGAGTTGGAATGCCTTGTCTTGTGGTATAGACCAGTTAAACGGAACGTCTTTCTTCAGGAGATTAACAATGGGTTGAACAATCTCGGAGAAGGTGGGAATGAATTTCCGGTAGAAGTTGGCAAGCCCCAGGAAGGATTGTATTTGCTTAACAGATGTTGGGGCGGGCCAAGCCAGTATGGCCTTCACCTTTGAAGGGTCCATACTAATTCCTTCTGAACTAAGGACAAATCCCAGATAGTGAACTGATGTAACATGAAACAAACATTTTTCTGGTTTGGCTAAGAGTTGATTTTCACGGAGACGTTGAAGTACTGCTTTTACATGTTCTTCATGTTTCAAGGAGTCCTTGGAGAAGATCAATATGTCATCCAAGTAGACGATAACATTGAGAAATAACATGTCAGAGAACACCCTATGCATAAAACGCTGGAAGACTGCAGGAGCATTAGTCAGACCAAAGGGCATGACTAGGCATTCAAAGTGACCAAAGGGTGTTCTAAAGGCTGTTTTCCATTCGTCTCCTTCCCGGATACGGATCAAATGGTAAGCACCTCGGAGATCCAGTTTCGTCAATATCACTGCACCTCTCACAGCTTCAAGGATATCCGAGATCAGGGGTAGTGGGTATCTGTCTTTCAGTGTGTATTGATTTAGGCCCCGATAGTCCAGGCAAGGTCTGAGCTCTTTGGTATCCTTTTTTGGAACGAAGAAAAATGAAGCACCAGCTGGTGATTTTGAAGGTCTTATGGTGCCATTCTCAAGATTAGTGTCTAAGTATTCCCGGAGGGCTCTCTTTTCGGGTTCTGAAAGGATAGACATCCTGCCAAAGGGAATCACTGCTGAGGGTTCAGTATCTATGGCACAGTCTTCGGGTCTATGTGGAGGTAAGGCTTGAACAATGGCAGTAGAGAATACATCAGCATACCCTTGATAGATCTCTGGAACTTGTACAATATTGGAAACCATGAGTGGTGTCTCTGGACACCTTGGTAGACTTATAGGAGCTGTGACTGAGGTATCCAGGTTTAAACAATGGTTCATACAGAACCCCGAGCCCAGGAATAAGGATCCGGCCGTCCAGTTAATATATGGATTGTGCCTTTGTAACCAGGGCATGCCCAGAACCAAGGGGTAATGGGCTGATTTTATAATGTCAAACACAATCCTTTCTTGATGATGATTTATGGAAAGATGGATCTCCTTTGTTTGCAGACTTATGGGTCCTGAGGAAAGAGGTCTTCCGTCAATTGCTTCCACTGGCTGTGAAAAACATCTTGCTTCATATGGAATGTTATGACTTCTGACCCAATCTTGATCAATGAAGACTCCCATTGCTCTGCAATCCACCAAGGCCAGTATGGGGTAGACCTTGTCCTTGGATGGCGATAAAAAGGCCAGTAATATCACCAATTTGTTTTGTCCAGGAGAGTTCAAGGATGGAATTGATGTGGAGCAAACATCGCTCTCCCAAAACCTTGCTCCATTTAGGATCGGGAGCTGGCGTTTCCCGAGCGTCGGGGAGGAGCCAGAGGACACTCTTTAACTAGATGTTTATCTGAGGCACAATACATGCATAAGCCAGTGTGTATCCTTCTTAACCTTTCCTGCTGGGAAATTGGTCCACGAAAGGCTCCAAGTTGCATGGGTTCAGAATCAGTGCTCGGATTCTTGGCATATTCTGTCCTTGTAGTATTCTCTGGGGAGTTTCTTTGAAATGAGACTTTATTCTTTTTCTTTTCGGCCTTTCTTTCTTGGATTCTGAAGTCTATTTGCATAGACCAGTCCAGGAGGGCCTGGAATGAACTAGGACGTGCCACCCTGGCTTATTCGTCCTTAATCTCTTCATTTAGACCTCTGTGAAACAAGGTAAAACTGGCTTCCAGGGGCCAGTCTGCCTCTTTGGCTAGCTGTTTGAATCTGGTAACATAGGTCAACATGTCTTGGAATCCTTGTTGGAAGTCAAGTAACTTCTCTTGAGCACCGTGGACCAGCTCTGGACGTTCGAACATGGTCTTGAGTTCCGCGATGAACCCTTCATAATCATCCAGGAGAGCATCCCCTGAATTGAGTAAAGGAGTGGCCCATGTAAGGGCATTACCGGAAAGATGCGATATTATGAAGCCCACCTTAGCCCTAGGAGTTGAGAAATAGTAGGGCTTGAAGGTAAAATGTACCAAACAAGAATCCAGGAATCCACGTAAGGTTTTTGTTGAACCGTCGTATTTATCAACCACTCCTCCCAATAATACGCTGTCCTTGCTCGCGGAGTCACGTGACAAGACAAGCTGTCTTAGCGCCGCATTCTCGGCTTTTAAATTCTGCATCTCTGTGGAAAGTTC
This sequence comes from Ambystoma mexicanum, assembly GCF_040938575.1. Taxonomy (NCBI): domain Eukaryota; kingdom Metazoa; phylum Chordata; class Amphibia; order Caudata; family Ambystomatidae; genus Ambystoma; species Ambystoma mexicanum. The sequence goes on from NC_090925.1 coordinate 682,335,527, forward strand.
TTGCATTACACGCATCAGGTCCTGAATAGCATTCTCCATGGTAGAATCCGTATTGATCGTTTGGCGTCTCAAACTGTCGTAAATCTCCCCCCGTCTCACCTGTGTTCGGGATCTCCCTTGTTCGGCCGCAGGACTCTTCCTGTGGATCGTTCGGGTCTTGAATAGGCTCGCCCGAGCCTCGTCAGGTTGCAGGATGCGTTCAGAGTTCCGGGAAGTTCGTGGTTCCAGGGTATCCAGGATAGCGATGAACGAGTAAGTAGGGGGGGAAATCCAGGAACAGGATAAAAGGCAAGGAAGGAAGTAAGAGGATCAAAGGAAACTAAAGTAGAGAGTAAGCACACGTCGGGTCACTACCGAAGATAGCGTTGAGAGGCGCGGACCCGCAGGGGCGTGACCAATTTATAGTACGTGCCACGACGTGAAAGCTAGTGCATAGCACGTAGCTTGGTACGGCCATGTTGGGAGGAACAAGGAGTACAAGCCCTTCGTGACAATTACCATGAGGTCCAGAAGGGGCAATTTCGCCGGGTCATGACATAAGGAACCACAGAGAGCTCAATTAACCAGAGAGACCCTTTGATCCACAACCGCCAGGAAGATGGGTGGACTTAGTATTACATGTTTTAACTCCTTTACCTTTTCTGTTGCAAATCAGTCTGATTACCTCACGCATACAGGAGATTGTTGGTGGGGACTCCAGGATTGGGTCATTGAGGTAGGCTTAGCCTACACTAATCACTGTGGCCCATTTGGCTTTAGAAGAGGGATGATCCCCTCTTTTGGCAGATCATCTGAAGACACTGCAAGGAGTGGCAAGACAATCTCATCATTGGACCCTGGATGAAGGAACAGTCTGCCTTACATCTTCCACCACTGAAGGAAGGCCAGGATTTCCAAAGAGGGAAGCAAGATCCCTCCCCTAAACATCTCACAGAAGGAGATACCAAATTCAGAGGACCCTCTGCAGCTCCAGAACCGGTACCCAGCTAGCACACAGCTCGCCCTGATAGGCTCTGCAGTAAGCTTCCTAGGTGGGAAGTGCCAGGGAGTCTCTGAACCAAACGTAGGACAAGGCCAGTGCCTGCAACACTCTCCTCATCTTTGGGTAGTTCGCCTTAATGGACTACACAAGCCCAGTGAAGAAGCTGGGAGGAGTGCATCAACAAGCATCTACGTCTGCCTTAAAGGACCTTTTTGAGCCAGTTGAGCCTCTCGAGCTGCATTCCGAGTGCACCGTTGACTGTTGTGCATCGACCAGTGCTTCAGAATCACCGACCAGCATTGAGACGATTCCTGACCCTGAGCCACGGTGTAGGCCAGCCTGCAGCCATCCGTCCATCTCCGCTCGCCGAACTGCCTGCCACCTGATACCCGCAGCTGTCTCCTGTCTTGAACTCTGTCGCAGAAGCTGCAAAGCGCCCTGAAACTGACTCGACCCTGTCAAGCACCAAGAGCACCTATAGCACAAGGTACATTGTGGTTCTGTACCCATGGTCCTTACTTCAAAGGTCCTTACTTCGAAGGCCCTTAGTGACATTTTACGACCCATTGCTCCCTTTGTGTTGAAACCAAGTATACTTTTATATTGCAATTAATTACTATACCGACTACCCTCCTGCCAGTATCCAGAGTGCATCCCTTTTCCTTCTTGAAACTGGCTGTGCTCTACATTCCTTTACACAGTTGGTTGTATTTTGTAGTGTGCTAGAACGGTCTGTTGTGATAATAATGTAGTGTGCTAGAACGGTCTGTTGTGATAATAATAAAGTAGATATTTTTATAAAACCATGACTGGATAGTCCCTTTTATCATTGGATAATGATTGTATTTTCGTTCTGTTGCAGCTAACCAACGATATACAACATTTTGGAGATAAGCCTGCCGTTCTGTCCACCTTACCAAAATTGGACAAGGAGGTTTATAATTTGCTTGTGTTTCCAATCTGTTCGGAACCTTTCTGGTGTACTAGAGGTGTGGGGCTGATTGATGGTTTAGAAACCGATATTCATCCCTGGACCACTGACGTCCCGGAAGTTGATTTGTCACATGTGCACGACAAGCCAACTTCACAGCTTCAGAGCCCGGTTAAAATAAAAAAGGCCTCTATTTGTAGAATTGGCACATTAAGCAGGCAGCCAATCAAGCAAACTGTGGAAGTGCAATTGCAACTCACACTGGGCTTGTTTGCTCCTTGTGAAGTATAATTTCCCCCTGATCAGCCAATTCCGGTGACAGCCACCAAATGCATATTTCCAAAACTCAGCTGCAAACACTGGAACAGCAGTTCGGCTGTCGCCAAATGCACCATGTAGACCCTGATGGTAGAGTGCCGAACTGTGAAGCCAAAACCTTTCCGAGACCTGAAGGTAGGTCCAGGAACTGACCGCACCACTACACTTCGACCAGACCAAATCCCCAAAGTGTGTTTCCAAATGTGGGCCGCAACCTCTTGCAAGTCCTCCTTGAGTTGAAAGGCCAACTTGTTGTTCAGCTCCGTAAGCCACTTTTTTTTAGTATTTCAGCCTTTTAGCTCATGTGTCCATTTAGGTTGCCAACATGGTTTTGTGCTGACTCAGATGCATTGGTTTACGAGACAAGTAGAGTATTTATCTTGATGCCAGTTAGTTCACACCTCTCCTTTGGTGGAGAATCTCCATGTCACCAGGCTCCCCTGGCATGTCTTTTTATCACTGCACACCCTAGACCCCTAAGGCCTCTCCAGTGACCCTTGTCGGCAGGGTTTCCTCAGGTTGATTTTTTATACACTAAAACATAATAATCGTATTTGCATTTCTCCAATATATCCCGCACTCATGGTTACTTTGTGAGTGGACATTTTCTTTTTTGTACTTGAGAGCGACATTTTTATATATTGTTCCTTTTTCCAATTAGAAATGCTTGTCTGTGAGAAATTCCAGAAACAAAAAAAATCCTCATTAAAATGGTAATCTTGCTGGGGCATAGAACTGCTCATTTGGAGTGGCCTTCATGAAGATGGCAAGTGTCCAAATGTTGAGGATGGAACGATTGGAAAAAACCAAGAAATGATTCCTTAATTTCTGAAGCTCAGTCATGCATTCTATGATAATTTACAAATGAAAAGAAGCAGTTTGTAAGAACGGAGTGCAAGCACATGTTAACTAACAGCATGTGTACTGTAGCTCTTTCCAATATTGTTTGCACAATGCATGCATTTAAAACACTGGGAGCTGCTTTTTCAAAATAAAAATAAAAAGATCCAACACCACTTGCGCACACTAGAAAGTTACACATGCACATAGAGTTGGGGAATTAATTAATAGATATAGTAATATAGCAAATAATTTAGCATTCTTCTACAAAACAGTGGCTGGAATCGCCATTCCAAGATGGCAGCCACGGTTCTGCAAGTTATGTTCTCTTCTTGTTTTGTCAGCCAGCACGGGAGACAACAAACACATTATGTGTGTGGCAAGCAACGTGCAGTTTATGGCCAAGGCACACTATGTCTCAGCCGAGATTACACATGTTGATGACAAGTACTGCACTTGCCTTCGGGCCCATCACACACTTGATCAACTACTGCACAGGGACTGCTGGGGAAAAGCAGAGGGCAGAGGGAGAGGCGGGATCTGGCATTTAATTTGCCCAACAGATTAAGGTGATCAAAAGAGCAGGGCAGAGAATTGTGTGATTTATCTGACAAAAACAATGTTTTAATCTCTATTGAATTTCACCCTCCATCCCATAATTGCAACCTACGATTACGAAAGGAATTGCATCCAACAGAGATCGAGAGGAATGTGGCAAGGCCTACCGGGAGCTATATCAGTGGCCAGCTAAAATGAACAGGGTGCTTGAGTTTATGCAGAAGAGATAATATTGAAGCCTATTTTTACTTTCATGTCAGAGAATGAAGAGCAATTTTACAAAGAAACATCTTTACAAGGAACGGATCAAAAAGTTCAGCTAGCGCGTTGCCAAGCCACACTGTTACCACCAACTCTCATTGTGTTGCCGTGGCTGAATAAACAAGAGGGCATGGACAGCTTAATCGGGAGAAGGAAGCGGTGTAGAGCCTGTACGGAGTAAGGGATCCTAGGGGAGGATCTGGAAACATCAAAGAACACAGCCTGTAGCAGGAGTAGGTACAACTTGGCCAAGCGAGTGAATGGAAGTGTTGTTGTGAGCTGGGTGTGGTGGAAGGGGTGTGATGTGGTTCGATGACACCCAGGAACTGGAAAAGGCAAGGATGACGGTGGAAGCAGGGAGGTGAGTTGATTCACCCTAATTTCTTTAAGCATATATGCAAAGATCCGCGCCGTACTTCCATCTTCGAGTCTGCTCTCTGCCAACTGCTCACTCACCACTCTGCACCGCACCAACCACTAGACATACTTGGTTTGAAACCGGCACAGCGCTGGGTACATTGGGAGGAGGTGCGCGGCCAGACAGGAAGCAACACCGCCTTGGTTGCACGGCTCAGGTCCCACGATAGGGTGCAGAGGTGCCCACAACATAGTCCGGATAGAGGTAACCCATTGGGCCAGCAGGTCTAGGCCCACCAATACATCCGATGCACTGATGCTGCGCCAACAATCGATATACCGATCAGTTGTTGATGGTACAGGTGAGTGTATATAAATGCCAGTTGCACCATACACAAACACACCACACATACAATATTTACTGTAGGTATATCCAAAACACACAAAACACATACAACTCGCAAATAATGGGATTGTCACTGGGCATGTGAGGGCCAAACCAGGAATATGATACCAACATTTGGTGTGCAATACCAAAAATGTTTTGTTTCCAGCATTCCTGTAATTTATTCTGCAAGTGTGAGGAATTTGACCATCCGCACGGTCTGTGTGCACTCGCCTGGGCTTTTTTGACATTTTTTAATGAAATTGAATGATGGTAGATCACTGCACAACATACGCATTGACCTTCGTATCCTGGGTGGACACAGCTTACAGGCGCAGTCCCCCCTGTCATATTTAGTTGGGATATGACATGAGGTGTACACAATGCATTTCCAGAAGGGGATGATCAAACCTTCCCCCTGCCATGGCCAGCCTGAATACCTAACAAATGTTCCATGGATCCGCCCTGTCCTTTTGTGGGGCTCTGCAGCTGGTGGCAGTGATTTGCATACTATTCATAGGGTAATTCAAACTGGCTCACATGGGGCCTGGCTACAGAGGCTAACAAAGGAGACAGGAAACCCCAAACATACATTCATATGCAGTGTGTTAACCTGAAGCCAGCTCCCGCCCTCAGTTTCAATTGACAGTGAGCTGTCATGTCTGGGATTGCATGTTTATATTAGTTAATCCCACAGGGGGACCCCATTCATAAGGTACGAGTATGTGGTTTGTAGGAGAAAGAGAGTCTGGTCTCGCTGCAGCTTCCAGTGAGACCTGCCACTTTAATCAGGAACCACAGAGAGATCCATTAACCAGAGAGACTCTTTGATCCACACCAAACAGGAAGATGGGTGGGACTTAGTATTACATGTTTTCACCACTTAACCTTTTCTGTTGCAAATCACTCTGGCTAGGACCTCACACATACAGTCGATTTTTGGTTGAGACCCGGGATTGGTTCATTAAGGTAGGCTTATCGTACACCAATCACTGTGGCCCATTTAGCTTTAAAAGAGGGCCGAGCCCATCTTTTGGGAGATCATCTGAAGTCTTCACCCGAAGCAGAAGGAAGAACTCATCATTGGACCCTTGTCTGAAGGTCCGGTCTGCCTTACATCTGCCACCAGTGAAGGAAGACCAGGGCCTCCAAGAGGGAAGCAAGATCCCTCCCCTAAACATCTCCCAGAAAACATAGGGAGATACTGAAAACAGAGAACCATCTAGCTGCTCCAGATGCAGTACCCAGCCAGCACACAGAGTGCCCTGCTAGGCTCTGCAGCAGGGTTCCTAGGTTGGAAGTGCCAGAGAGCCCCTGAACTCAAAACCAAGGACAAGGCAACTGCCTGCAACACAATCCCAGCTTTGGGCAGTCCGCCTTAAAGGACAACACAAGCCCAGTCAAGAAGCTAGGAGAAGTGTATCGAGGAGCATCCACCGACGTCTGCCTTAAAGGCCATTTTCTAGCAAATCAAGTCCCTCGAGCTGAGATCGACTGCAAAGCTGACTATTGTTATGCTGCAGTTCCTTAAAGCCATCCGAGACGTCTCGACCAGTGCTTCAGAACTGCCAACACGCACTGAGACGATTCCTGACCCCCAAGCCGCCATGTAGGCCAGCCTGCAACTGTCCATCCAGCTTTCCTTGCCAAACTGTTTGCCGCCAGATACCCACAGCTGTAGTCCGTCTTGAACTCTGTCACATAAGCCTGCAAAACGCACTGAAGCCGACTAAAGCCTGTTGAGCACCAAGAACGCCTACAGCACACGGTACATTGTGGTTCTCTCCCCTGGTCCTTTTAAGACCAATGGCTTCCTTTGTGCTGAAGCCAAGTAACCTTGAAATGTTGCGATTATTTACCATACCAATTACCTTCCTGTCAGTATCCAGCGTGCATCCCCTTTCCTTCTTTGAAATGATCTGTCCTCTGCATTTCTTTACAGGGTGGGTTGCATTTCGCAGTGTTGTTAGAACTAGCTGTTCTGATAATAATAAAGTAGATGTTTTCATACAACCTTGACTAGACAGTCCCTTTTATCAATGGATAATAATTGTATTTTTTGCTGTGTTGCAACTAAGCAACAATTCACAACCTTTCAGAGATAAGCCTGCCGTTCCATCCACGTTACCAAAATTGGACAATGAGGTTTTTAATTTGCTTGTGTTTCCAATCCGTTTAAATCCCCCTGGTGTACTAGAGGTGTGGGGCTGAATGATGGTCTAGAAACCGATATTCATCCCTGGACCACTGGTGCCCCGGAAGTTGATTCATCACGGTAAGCTATGCTTCTCAAGTAACAAACAGGATGCACTTATGATGTGCACCCTAGACATCCTAGATTGGCCAATATACCCCATTTTCTGCATGCAAGTGCACTATGCTGAGCAACTGTGTTTAGACAGTCATGTTAGGCGCAACTCTACTGACTGTAAGGGTGCATTCTGATGCTAGATGTGATGCCTACTGCCACTACGCTAAAAATCCAGAAAGCTACAACCATCAGTTCATGTTTTCCACAAAGCATATTTGAGAGGGGGAAGTCTTCCTTGACCATAATAAGGAGTTGCTTTTCTCTGTCTTTTGGTTTGGACCAATATACTTATCTGTGTGTTCCAAAACGATGCCATGTTCTATTTATATGCCTGAAAACATTGAATTGGGTGTATTTGCCTAATGATGGCAAGAATTGTACATTTCAGATGAATGCATCAATTTGAATGTGTCCGCTTTTCAAAATCCAGTCCCTCCTGAAATACTGGCTTCTCTGAGTCAGACTTTTGAATTTCACTGGTAATGCCGGATTTTAAAAGCAGTTGCTGGTAGAATGTAAGACATGCAAGGGATGCTACAGTTCTGGAGATGAAAAAGAGGGTTTAAGATTATAGACCATGTGCAGTGCAAATATCATACTAATCATCTATGGAGAACAGGGACCCATTCATGTCCTCAGTCAAGGAGAGGTGCACAGCTGCTATGCAATATTTAGGACTAGTGGATCTGCTGCATTCTGGAGGCATTCCAAGCACTTTACCAAGTAGCTTCTGGGTAGTAAGTATTGCCGGTTACAACCATGGAGATTTGAGGGCATCAGTAGAGTTGGCACAAGCCTATGGCACAGTGTTGGTAAAAAGGCAAGAAGACATTACATTTGGCAACTGATAAGAACAATATTTGGCCATTGCATAAATGGAGGGGACCTTTGACATATTTCCATTAAATTGGAACCAGAATTTGCAGGCAGCTGCCACAGGAGTTGGTAGAGGCCCCATAGATTTCAGCAAATGTGCCCTGTGCCCTATAATTGTACTGCTTACACAGATGATCACCTCTGTCCTAGCGCCCTTCACTTTCAAATAATGTACCTACATTCATTTATCAAGTACATGTATCCCTGGCGGGAGATCCAAAACAGAGGCTACTTGCTCACTGTGCCTTCTGAATATTTTTAAAATTGAAATCCAAAACAAAATGGCGGATACATGATGGGTTCGGCCCCTGTTGAATATTGTGCCAGGATGAATAAAAGAGAACCATGGGAACGGCCTGGGAGTGATTAGACAAGAAAGTTGTAAACCAGCCAAGGGCCGCTCCAGGATTACCCAGCTTCATTAGGCGGGAGAGCAAAATATTGTTGTCAATGGTTTCAAACGCTGCTGAAAGCGCTGATAAAGTAAGAGCTGTGACACAGACACCATCGAGCGTAGAAGTGACGCAGTTCACCTCTGAGGGCAGACGCTGGATAACGAGTAGTGCAGAAGGAGGCCGAATAAAAGGAAGTTCTGGAGCTGCAAGACCGCCGCTACTTCCGAGTGTTTTAGGGTGCAGCAATCTAGCTATACGGTGAAAACTTGAGGGGTAGTTGGTTTCTAAGCAATGAATAGACAACTTCATTCATCAGGTTGTTCAGAACAAGATTCCTATGTAAAGAAGTATTTATTAAGGTGTCGAGGATCAGCTTTATAATGTGACATGGGCGTGAGTCACCAGGGGAACCACAGCTCTTTTTAATCCAGAGGACAGTGTCAGCACAGGAGTGGGTGACTAACAAATATATTACATATCCTTTTTCTGGTCCCCCGCCTTGACCTACGGGTGAGTCCCTCCTTGGACTATGCAATGCAAGGTGATTAATTGCAATCCTCTACTTCGAATTAGATTGTACTTCCATACGAATTTTTGCAGCTTTTTCATTGAAATAGGTAATAAGCTTATCGGGCACACCAAGAAGCTGCGAGCGGGGTCTGGCAGCCAAAGGCTAGGAGAGTTTTTGATACATTTTAAACTGTGGGAGCGAACTATGAATTTTCTTCAGTGGGCAGCAGTATGGTCTGAAACTAGTTTTTGTGTGAACTGGACACTCTCGCGTGCCCTTGTAATAGATCTTGTCAAGGGCAAGGCGATCCAAGGAATCAACAGCTGACAGGATCCAGGATCAGGGGTGTTAAAGGCCTGGGAAGTGGATCAGTGGCCATCTAAAGCAAAGGTTGCAGGCACCATATATCTGCTGGGTCCATTGGAGACAGTTTGGCCAATGGCTTCATGCATTCATCCCCATTTCCTCGAAGGCCCATTTGTTCATTTTGTTTCACATTTAGCTGCAAATTCAGTTGGGGGGTGAGGTCTAGGTATTTATTACGGTGGGGAGGCTAAAGGGGAGTCTCCTCCCGCATTTCTTTGCGGGCAAATGTGTAAATAAAAGAATTCAAGCAAATGGGCCTCTAACAAATTTTTTCATGGAAACATCGTAGATCCACCTCATAAACCCGGGCAGCTTGTAGAATGTTCTGGATTTGCTGTTTCATTTGGTATTACCGATGAAATAGAATGGCCGATTGATTTGATGAGATCAGGAGAGAGGGAGTCCAGCTGGGTTTCCGTAATGAGTTCGGAATAGTAGATTTAGGGCGTGTCCTTTATTATGCGTGAGTGATTACGCACAGGTAAAGACCTTAAGATGATAGTGAATCTATAAATAGAGGCAAATGATCAGAAATGGAACCTGTCCAGACATTGAAATCCTCCATTACAATCAGAAAATGAGACATCAAGGAGAAAGGTATCCCGAATTGTAAGAACGCATCTGAGAAGTAACCATCATACGCCCAGCATATGCCCAGACAATAAACAATCAAGCAGGTAGGAGGTTTGCAGTGGACCATTAACAAGTCAAAGGAATGAGAGTCATTGCCTCACTTTACATAAACCTCTGACTCAATTTGCTCAAGCCATTAGGGGGTCACTGCTAATTATAGGGATCTCTGATGCAAGAGTAAGCACGATAGCAGGGATGACCTCAGAATCTTGCCAAGCTTCTGTGATGGTCTAAAGAACAGCAGATGTTAAATCAAGCAGAGTGACCACATCAAACTTACGTTTCCTCTTATATCTGGGTCAGGGTTGCCAAGGGCCTCCTCTTCGATTTAGTCATTGTTTTCATTATAGATTGGCCACATCCAAAGTGTTTCCTAACTGATGATAGTGGCGTCTCTGACCTCAGATGCTAATCATTTAGTCTCGGGAGGATAACTCAGGGGCAACATGCTCGCCTTGGAAGCAAGACGACACGGAGCAACACAGGTTCGAGCCCCGGGTCTGCGCTTAGAAACCTCTGGGTATTAAGCGCATTATAAATAACCTATCATATCATACTCCACCAGGAAGTACCCAATATTAAAGGGAACTCTGATAAACCCCCTTTGTTTAAAATCTGTATTTTTCTTAGATCTGATACCCAAAATCCATCTACGATAACGATTTCATGTGTGAAGCCTCAGTGGTCCCAATTCCATGCAACCATGTTGTGGTACTTGGTGATCCACTTCTCTTCTCTTCCCAGGCTACCTCTTGGTGAGGGATACAATCTCGATTCTTCAGAAGGTACCCTCCTTCTTCCGGTGCTGACGTTCAGATGCCCCTGAAGGTCCTCTCATAAACCGAAATTTACATTGGCCTAGCCAAGCCACGCCAAGCTCCAGAGTGCCAATGTTTCTACGTCTTAACAAATCAAATCACCTTTCACTTACACACAACAACACAGTGATCATCACTTGTTGTAAGCAACCACTGGTCTCTCATCAGACCTGCTCCCACACTTGCAGAACACAATGGGCGTTGTTACAGTTCACAGAAATTGTTGCCAGTTGGGCAGTAGAGAAGTTGCAGTTTGCAGAGGCAGATGATAGTTCTGGATTGCAACCAGAAAGGGCTATGGTATGAAGTGACAAAAGAGTAAGAGATATGGAAGGGTGAGAGAAAGAGAGCAGCAAAGCTTGCCCTGTCCATGAGCTGGCAAATGGTGTTTGTGCCTGGGCATGTTATGGCCATCTAGTTCCTACTGAGGCATTGTTGGTACGATTTGTGGCCTCTGCCTCCTGTCCTTGGCATTTTTTGGTCTGTTATAGACCACCTGGGTCGGCTACTGTGTTTCTCGATCCATTTGTGAATCTTGTTGCTGACCTAAAGGTGAAATTTGCCTGCCATGTGAGTTTAGGTGATCTCAATGTTAAGTTTAACTCTCCACGACCTCCATTGTTAGCCACTTTTTTGAAGGCATGTTAAATATGGGTCTTAATCAAATTGTAGAAGAAGCTACTCATAGATTGGGAAACATTAGACCTACTGTTCGCAAAACATGACGATCTGAGGATTCTATCCATTGAGCCCGTTCTATGGCCAGATTATCTGGTCTCTTTTCAGTTTCAACTCCCTAATCTACCTCCTAAGATTTCCTTACCTGAGACTTTACGACGGAAGTGGCGTGTTGCAGACCTGGCGACTCTGGTTGGCCTGGTTAATACTAGCTGTAGCTCCATGCCAGTAGTTGACTTTTCAGTGCTTACCAGCTCCCTGCAAAGAGCAGCAGATATAGTTGCTCCTCTGAAGAGCGTTCAGACTTGCAAGCATCTATCAGAACCATGGTTCTCTGCTGAGCTGAAGGCTGCCCGCCTTGTCCTGAGGCAAGCAGAGCGAAAATGGCTAGCTGCCTATGGGGAGGAATAAAAATAGCCTTTAAACAGTGCACTAGGGACGATCATGCGTTAATTAGGGAAACCAAAAAAGCTTTTCTGACTCACAAGATTGATAAGGCACTTAGCCAACCCAGAGAGCTTTTTGCAGTGGCAAAATCACTCTCTTCGGTATCCGACTCGGCCAACCCAGTGATTACAACTCAGGAATTCCGCAATGTGCTGTCTAATTTATTTACCCGCAAAATTGAAAATATTTGATATATTATTCAGGCTAGTCCTGTAGACAGTGATCTCTTGACCAAACCCTGGGAGGAGATAAGTCTCAAGCCCCGTTCTACTTGGGCGCAGTTTCCCTTTTTCGCTGAATAGGTGATCAGCAAGGCCATTGAGCGCCTGAAGTCAGCATCCCCCTCTGTTCCTTTTCTCTTGATGATCCTGAAAAATATTTCCTCTGGCATTTTACCTTGGATCGGCAAAGCAGTTTATTGTCAGACGGGCTATGTTCCTACCGAGCTAAAACAAGTAAATGTTATCCCACTGCTTAAAAAGCCTTTCCTTGACCCTTCACTTCCCTCTAGCTTCCGGCCTATCTCCCTCCTACCTTTCTTCATGAAGTTATTGGAAGCACAGGTGTCACCCCTTGTGTCCACTTTTCTTGAGTCTTCTAGATTCTTTAACCCCTTTCAGTCAGGTTTCCGGCCTGGCCGGGGCACGGAGTGTGTCCTGGTCTCAGTGATGGACGACATGACCAAACTGGTTGATAAAGGCGGTGTCGGGGCCCTGATATTATTAGATCCGTCGGCGGCCTTCGAAACCGTCGATCATCCTACCCTGAAGTCCCGGCTATGTTCTGCTGGCCTGGAGGGTACTGTCCTGGCCTGGTTTATGTCCTTCCTGGCTGACAGGGGCCAAACAATCTCTTTCTTTTCCTCCATTCCTCCCTTCCCCCTCTTCACTTTTCTGTGGTGTTCCGCAGGGTACCGCCTTGTGCCTGATACTTTTTAACGTCTATATTCAGCCTCTTCTGGGTCTCACCTGTTCCTACGACCTCATGTGCTATTCATATTCCGATGATACACAGATCATGGTCCGATTAGACCTTGACCATGCAGAGAGGTTGTTGTGCCTGTGTCACTGCTTGGGGGCTGTGGGGGTGTGGATGAACCAGAACTGGCTGAAGCTCAACAGGGACAAGACGGAGGTGTTGGTTGTGGATGCACCGGCAAGGTTGTCACGCTGGCTGCCTGCTTTTTGGCCATCGTTGGTGGGCAATCTCCCTACTCCAGCTTCTGTAGTGAAAAATCTGGGGGTGACTTTTTCTGCCACCCTATCCATGATTCAGCAAGTGTCAGCAGTTTGTAAAATCGGGGCATTTCAAACTTAGGATTTTGCATAAGGTACTCCCTTTCGTTCCTCCCGATCTTCGTCCGCCAGTGGTAGCTGCCCTTGTCCTTGGTCGAATAGACTATTGTAACTCGCTCTATCTAGCCCAGCCAAAAGCGTGATCCAGTGACTACAGCGGCTACAAAATCTGGCAGCATGGGTAGCCACTGGCTCCCCCTTTGGAACCGATATCAACCCCACCCTTCGATGCTTACATTGGCTTCCGGTGTCCAAGCCCATTGACTTCAAATCACTGTGTCTGGTTCACCAGGCCCTGCTGGGTTTTGGGGATGACTATTTTCAGGAAAAATGTGTTTGCTACTGCCCGAAGCATGATCTGCGATCACGGACAGCTGGCCTTTTGGTGATTCCTGCCTATAGGCGTGCTAGGATGGGGGCCGAGCTTTCTCAGTGGCCGCGGCCAGACTGTGGAATGCCCTGCCACCCACATTAAAACAGATCGTGGATCATATGGAATTTAGACGGTCCCTTAAACTTTTCTATTCTAGAGCAGAATGAGGTGGACCGTATTATGGTTTCCTAGCACTAAGATCTCTTGTAGCGGAAGTGAGCTCTATAAATCCTTATAATATAACAACATATCATGGCAGTGCCTTGCAAAAGGGCCCACAGTGTCATAGTGTCCCAATTTATCCCATCTGCTTCTACTAACTTCTTAAGGACAGTTGTCAAGGTTGTATTAAATCATTGTACTAATCCATCTGTTCGGGGGTGATACACCGAAGTTGTGCGGGTTTTCATCTGCAGAACTTCTTTTACTTCGGCCAAAAGCTGGCTCATGAAAGTGGTTCCTTGGTCAGTCAGGGTCTCTTTAGGAAAGTCCACAAGAGATAAGCAACAAGGAAAGGAGGTGTTTATGGATGTGTTGTGTGATGTTAGAAAGCCTCCGGATATCTAGTGGCATAAAACCACTTTGACTAAGATATATCGGTTTTCCAGTTTGGAAGGTTCCAGTGGGCCATACATGTTTATTCCTAGTCTTGGAAAAGGTATATCGATAATGGGAAGTGGTTGTAAAAGAACTGGTTGGGGGGGTGTAGGAGTACTGGTTTTCTGACAGAGTGGACATGTCAGAACAACATTTTAACCTCTGCATATACCCCAGGTGAGTAAAAGCAGTTCAATATTTGTGCTTGTATCTCAGAAGCCTGTAAATGTCCGGCTGTATGATGGGCATGTGCAATTTCTAGAACCATTCTCCTCTTACTGCGAAGTACTACTATTTGCGAGCAGGAGTCCCATCTGGTTCGGAATCACCCCTTATATTAACCCATGTTTAAGGAAAACAAAAACTGACTGTCTTTGGTTCTTCCTCAGGAATGACCTTGGGGAACAAAGCTTTTTCCGAAATACCTTGAGCTACTTTATCCCCGGGCTTAATGCGATAGGCTTGTTTGCCATCATTCTGTAGTAATATTTTGTAATCCCCTTTAAAATCTGGCTCCATCACACCTACCATTACATCTAGACCATGCTTTCAGGCCAACCCTGACTTTGAGGTCAACCCGATGTAAGTCCCAGAGGGTGGGATCAGTACTAGGTCTGTTGGTATCAATTGTCTTTGACAAGGTTCTAGGAATGCTCCTCTACTACTACTGGCAAGATCAAATCCTATGGATTCCTTAGTGGCTACTGAAGGAGTAGTAGCACGCTCACTAGGTTTGGTCAAAGTAATGGTCCCCCAGTTTGTATCAACCAGGTCTGCGCACTCCAACACCATATATAAGGGTGCAGAAGTATGGCTCTGACACAATGGTGACATATTTTTGGGCAGAAACCTTTATTAATCAAGAAAGGGTTGGACAAATGTCTCTCTATGCTCAAAACTAAGAGAGGTTTCCCTACCTCAAAGAAAACTAGTGAAATTGTCAGGATGTCCAAAACTAAAAAGTCTGTCACTGCCTCAAAAGCTTACCTCTGTCCCTAAAACAAATAACTTAAATCAACTGTGCAAGGATGATCTCTTCCCATAGTAAAGCGTTGATTGTAGTTCCAACCAACAGAAAACTTCCCAGTCTCTCAGTTTAATCAAAAGTGATGAAAATAAATAAAGTTCACAAATGTAAGACTCCAAGGCTAGGGTTGTGCTCCTTTCTGCTAGAGTACTTCTTGTTTTACTTTTGCGATTCTGAGGCCTGTATTTCCTTAGGCAAATGTCACTGGGTAATTCACAAGAATATCCTTCTTAAATTCACAGTTCCTTATCACACCAACTTGGCACACTTCCTTGCCAAGTGGAGGTGTGATAAATCAAATTCCGGGGTACCGGTGGTCCGGGGTGAATATCAGTTTCTAGACCATCAATCAGCCCCACACATCTAATACACCAGAATGGATCTGAACAGATTGGATTAAACAAGCATACAATTAAAATTATAAACCTCCTTTGTCCAAAATGTGGACAGAAGGGCAGGCTTATCTCCTCTGAAGATCATGGATCGTTGGTTATTTGCAACACAGTGAAAATACAACTATTACCCAATGATAAAATGAGTGTCAAGGTTGTATACAAATATTTACTTTATTATTATCACAACAGACAATCTAATAGCACTACTAAATACAACCCACCCTGTTAGGAATGCAGAGACCTGGCAGTTTCTAAGAAGGAAAAGGGATGCAATGTGGATACTGACAGGAGGGTAGTTGGTATGGTTAATAACCACAATTGTTTGTTAAGGCTTCTTGGCTTCAGCGGAAGGGAAGAAAGGGGTCTTAAAATATCTCTAGGGGCTTTCTGGGAGGGACCAGGAGACAGAACCCCAATATACCTTTTGCTGTAGGTGTTCTTGGTGCACAACAGTGTTGAATCGGCTTTAGGGCACTTTGGCGGCTTAAGCGACAGAGTTCGAGACGGGAGTGAGCTGCGGGTATCAGGCAGCAAGACAGTGCAGTGAGCAAAGCTTGATGAACGGCTGCAGGCTGGCATTCTCGGCGACTCGGGCAGGAATCTTTGTCTCAATGCAGATCTGCGATTCTGAAGCACTGGTTGAGGCGTCTGGGGTTTCTTTCAGCAACTGCGGCTTGACAGCGGTCAGCCTTGCAGCCGGTTGCAGATAGAGGTACTCGGCTGACTCGAAATGTCCTTTAAGGTGGACGGTGGTAGATGCTTGTTGGTGCACTTCTCACAGCTTCTTCAATAGGTGGTTGTCGTCTTTTAAGGTGGACGGCACAGAGCTCAGGAGTGTGTTGCAGGCAGCTGCCTTGTCCTTGATTTTGGGTTCAGAGACCTTCTGGCACTCCTTGTCCAGGGAGCTTCCTGCAGAGACTAGCAGGGCATGTTGTGTGCTGTCTGGGCACTGGTTCTGAAGTGGGTGGAGGGTCCTCTGAGTTCTTTTCTCCTTCTGAGCCCTGGAAGAAGTTAAGGGGAGGGATATTGCTTCCCTCTTTGGATGCTCCTGGCATTCCTTCACTGGCAGAAACTGTGGGCAGACAGTACCTTCAGCCAGGGTCCAAGGATGAGTTCTTCTTGCTGCTTCTTGCAAAGTCTTCAGATGATCTCTTTAAAGAGGGGCTCCAGTGAGTCCCAGTGATTGGTGTAGGCTAAGACTACCTTAGTGAGTTATTCCTGCGGTCCCTACCAACAATGTTCTATGTGTGTGAGGTCATAACCAGAGTGCTTAGCAACAGGAAAAGGTAAAGGGGTGAAACAGGAACCAGGGGGTGTCCTAGAACCAAGATGGCAGAAACTTCCTCTCAACAGAAAGAGCTCTGGGCTCACTCCCTTGTGCTACTACGTTCCCACCTATCTGCCTGTCTGTTGTGATCAAAGAGTCTCTCTGGTTAATGGATCTTCCTGTAGTTCCCGATTAAAGCAGCAGGTCTCCCTTGCAGCTGCAGAGAGACCAGACTTTCTGGCTTCTGCATACTACATTTTCGTACCTCAGGAATGAGGTCCCCCTCGAGGGGTGGCCTACTGCAACAATAGACCCAGACATGTCAGTTCACTGTCATAGATACTGAGAGGCGAGAGCTGGCTTCAGGTTGACACAGTTAAATATGAAAAGTTGTTGGGATTTCCTGTCTCCTTTGTTATCCTCGGCAGTCAGGACTGGGGGCCTGTTTGAAGTACCCTCTAATGGTATGTTAATCGCTGTAGAGACTTAGGATGATATTGTACCCACCACTGTTGTCACATTCCACTTAAATAAGAAAAGGTCAGACTGTGCCCGTCGGCTGTATCTATGCCAGAGTACACAAGTCTATGCTTTTGTTGTGGTGTGATCATAGGAAAAGGTGTGTGGATTTGCCCCACACATTTTCATGAGGTCGGTCTACCAGCATTCCATTTATTTAAACACTTAAAAAAAAGCCCAGGCGAGCGCTCACCCACCATGTGGATGCTCGAATTCCTCACAGGACTCCTTTAAATTCATTTTTTTCGATCCATGGATCTTGGCACACTTATTCTCACACTTTTATTTGGGTGCGGGTACCAGACTCGCAATATTCTGAATGGCTTGGTTTACTCTCCTTTTAAGCAACTGTCCTCTCGTGGACTGCCTTTCTTTGTCTCACAGGGTCCGAGACCCTCTTATTTTTTATTATGTTATTTTCTCTCAAATGGGCATGGGTTCCAGACTTGCAGTGCAGCATTGTATCTGCTTGGTTTACTCTCCTGCCAAACATACAACTCCTCCTTGTTTGTCCCTTTACAGTCCAGATCCCAGACCCTCGTATTCTTGGCTTCTCATATGGGTGTGGGTCCCAGATTCGCATATGATTATCCTATTTGCTTGGTTCACTCGCCTGCCAAACATACAAATCCTGCTTCTCTCTTGGTTATTCTCGGTGTCCCAGACCCTTTTATATTTTGACTTCGATATGGGAGCAGGTCCCAGACCCGCAATCTCCTTTCAGGGTCCCCGCCCCTTTTATTCTCGCTTCTGCTTTCACCCCTTGCTTCCCCGGAGCTCCAGAACCTCTCAGGTAACCCACATACCCATTTATCTCTTCTGTGCAGGTACCTCTCGAGGCTTTGGTAGCGTTCTTGTAACCAGAGTGGTCTGCAGCTGCTTCTTCATGGCTGTGCATCCTTTCTCGCAGGCACTGCATCCTTTCTCGTAGGTGCTTTGTCTGGGCCTGGGGTGGCCAGAGGTTCAACTCAGCAGCAGCCAGAGTAGTCCTTCCATCCTGGACCATGTTCGGGGCTCTCCTTCTCCCTGGTTCACGGGTTCCCTTTCGGCTCTCGCCGCTCTCGCCCTGCTCACCTGGTGCACAGCTCCTGCAGTTCCTTGGAGGAGGAAAGCTCTCTCTTGATGTCTCAGCTGAGCTGCCTTGAACTCCTGTGGGGGATTGTTGAATTGCTTTGGGACAATCTCATACCGTGAGAGGCTAGGCCGCTCACTCTGGTTCTCTAGTGTGATCGTCGGATTCCCGGTCATCTTCTTCTTCACAGTACTCAAAACAGAGCCATATGCGATATATTTTGTATTCTCTGGTCTTTTAATCTTGCGAAGTATATTAAGGTAACTAACTTGACAAAAGAACATATTGACTCTATCTAGAGAGGGGGAAGGAGGATTTGACATTGGGAAACGGGTTGGGTGTATTGAAGCAGAGGTGTATCGTGTTCTCTAAAAATGGTTGTCCTCAATCCCATAAGGGGCTTGCTTTCCCATGGGATCCTCCCTCGGTGGACCACCCCCACGGGGACTGGACGCACCACCTTGCTCCCATGGAAGGGACCCATGGGAGAAGGGACAACATTCTCAGATTCGTAACATAGCACAAGTATACACCACACCCTACAGCCAGCTTTAATGGCTGTGGTGCCTTAATGACTGTCATACACACTGCCTGTCATTGTTGCACTCCACTGTTGCCTCGTCTGCTCTCATAAATGAGAAAGGCTGGTCCGGCAGATTAAACCTATGTAATGGGGTCATGCCCGTGGGAGGCTCTGGCAAAGACACTGGTTATCCCAGGAGAGAGAGATAGAGGGAGAGAGCGTGCGAAAGGGCTGTGTGTATGTGTGGGTTTGTGTTCTGTGGACTGATCCAGAGGTGCAAGACTTGTGTGCGATGAGCTATCGAGTGGGAAGTGGTCCAGTAAAAATGACACGACCTGTCGCAGCAGTGTATGCGCATGTGTGATGACGGATCTCCAGGGGGTGCTGTGGGAGTTTGTGTGTGTGTGTGTGTGTGTGTGTGCTGACGGCCCTTGTCAGGGGACGGGATGTTGTGGGAATAACAAAGGCTGCCAATACGGCACTGCATGTGTGTGATGATGGGTCATTGAGGGTTCGGAGATTCAACAGACAGGCGGTCACAGCAAGAGAGGAAGAGAGAGAGTATGTGGGGGTGCGTGCACTGCTGGAATAACGCGGACTGACCAAGTAGTCCAAGACTATGTGAGGTGGACAATGAACAGGGGTGGAAGGTAGTGTAGTGAGAATGGCATGGCCTCACTCAGGTGCTTTTCAAGTAACAGCAAAATAAGACAGGGTGTGATAGGCGATCCCAGGTGGGGCGGCCATAGTAATAACAAAGGCTCACTTGTTCAAGCAGCCATATGCGTAAAGGCTGATCACCAGAGAAAGTCCCTTCATTGGTTAGCCCAGGAAGACCACATTACCTTTAAAGCAATGACCATCATCCATCACTGAATATTTGGATCCGCTCCTGTCTACCTAAAAAACCAAATAACCACATACAAACCTTGCCTCACCTTAAGATCCAAGGTGCAAGGGTTTGTGAAAGTAACTCATTACAAAAAAGCCAATGGACTTGGGCGAGCCTTCCCTACCAAAGCGACATCAAAGTGGAATGAACTCCCAAACAACTTAAGGCTAGAATCTAACTACCTATCCTTTAGGAAGAAACTGAAGACACTGTTGTTAAAATAAAGGACCTGTATAATTATTAAAGACCATTTGAAGTAATGTACCCAGGACCAGTAATCCTGCTCCGCTGTCCCGTCACTTTCATGTTGTCCTTGTCTTTATGTAATGTGCCCTGATGCCTGCGGGCCTCAGCGCTATAGAAATAAATAGATAAATCAAATAAACGTACTGTGATATGTGGGCTGGTACTAGGAGACAGACGTCTGATCTCATCACTCAACACAGCTCTCGATCAACAAAAGGGGTGGGTGGGCATACATGACAATGGCAGAGAGCCAATAGGAGGAGACCCAATTCCCACCCACAGGAAGTGAGCCACTAGGCTCCAGGAAAGGTTTCCCTCCTGACTGAAGATATAGCACCAGGCACGCGGCGAGCCACAGAGAGGAATTACTCATGTGGAACTTATAGAACCACATTTTGTGAGGTTCTTTTTGAAAACTACCAGGGACACATGCAGCATGCAGGCCCATCCTGATAGTTTACTTAAAGGGACTTTTCCCCAGCCTGGCTCAGGAGAAATCTTTTCCCTTTTTTGCAATTCTGTTACCAACGCACTTAATGTTCCGTTGTTTGTCTGTAACTGCGCAGTCTCACTTGTTGCAGTACGTGTTTTTTTTCTCTTGTGTAATTAACTTTAATAACCTTGGAACCACATCTATAATTGATGAAAGCTGCAGACGATCCATATTACGGAGGTGTTTTCAGCCCAGGGGCCTGTTTAACCCCCGTGACTGACGCGCCTCGGCTTCACTGCCATTCATCACTGCACAGGAATGAATGGGCGGCGCGTCTGCAGCCATTGGCTGAGAGAGATCAGCTGATTTAGGTATGCATCCCACCCTCCATCAGACTCCCACAGCTCGCGATCTGGCAGCACTGCTGTATAAATAAAGAAAGTATGGGGGCGAGGGGCACCACACGTGTTCTGGAAAATTCACCTTAGTAATGGAATTACCTAATGGTAATAAATATCATACATATAGCAACTTAACCGTCATTTCTGGTGCAACAGGGTATAGTCTCAGGGCCTCCAGAGACTAAATAACAGACATACAATCATACCAAGCCTGTTGTTGCCAACAGGTGACCCTGCATGCACTCGAAGGGGACCTAAGTCCAGTGAGGTTTGTCGGTGCACGTGAGAGGTGCCCGCCACGTGAGCTCTACTCAACACAGCGTTAAATGTGTGCACGTAAAGAAAACAACAGTAATATAATTGAGAACATTCATTGGAATTAACGTTCAAAATTTGCCTCGGACGCGGTCTCTTCACAGAGTGAACCCAAAGAGCCTGCCTGGCATGCGATCATGGCGGTAACATGACAAAATAGCCATGTTAGCAGACTGGATGGTGTGATGTCCGGACTGAAAGGGCCTTCCGGGGTGACAGGAAGATCAGTGGGCCCCCACTGAACACGTCATGGCGCCAAGGCCATGACTTGGCTGTATGTAGGGCAATAAAGGTGGCCAAGCCTGCCAAACGGGGTCAGCGGCCATAACGGCACTCATTGTGCGTAGCGTCCTCATTCTGCAGCGTGCTGCCATGATCAATAAGACGCTACGCCTAACATCGGTGATGAGCGGCTCGTTCCTCACGGCTATCCCAATGACACTGCACCATCTGCTGGCACCGGTGGTACTGAGCGATCCCGCCGCAAAGACACTGCACCATCCACCAGCACTGGTGGTGCCAAGGGAGTCCGCTGGACAAGCGGTGGCCCGAGACGCTGCTGCTGCCAGTCATCCCGTGAGTGGCCACAAGGAGCTCGGAGCAGACTGGAGCTTGTGGGTGCAGGAGCTAGGGCTCGCCAGTGCAAGTAGCATCCTGTCACCTGCTATCGATCATGAGGCATGCGACAAGGGACAGTGCTGTGCAGATCGCGCCCGGCCTCTCCGAGCACGAGGAGGACAAGCCGCGCAACATATGAGCAGAGGGCACCACGCAAAGGAAAGCTGGAGGCCTACCCACGCGGCCCATGCTAGCCGCTCCGGACAACAAAGTAGGGCTGCCACATGCATAGAGGGCAGAAAACGTACGATGACAAAGGTACATTACACAAAAGATAGACACAAGCCATACAAACACGGCTGGCAGATACTAAACAAGCAGCAGCAGAAAAGGACAAATGGCAGACAAACACCATGAGGCACAACTCAGCCAGGGCAGTGGCTGAAGGGGAGGGGCTGGCCCCAGACAAAGCCACGTGGATACACTGCTCCCAAGGCAGGTTCATGTGGCCATTTGAACCGTATGCATGAGATGGGAGGTGTGGCTACAACCGTTTGAACTGCACCTAAAGTTAGGGAGAATCACTGCGGAAGAGGACAGGAGAGTGCTCCTAATGCTGAACCTTGGGAAACTAGCATTACGCCTGTTCAATACAATGCCCAACTGTGGCACCGAGCACGACTACACAGCAGCCAGAGCAGCATTCAACAACAAATTCAAACCTCAACTCAACCCAGACAATGAGAGATTTCAAATGAGCGGAACTCAAAGTACAACAGAAAAGGTTGACGATTTCCATGCAAGGCTCAGGGAAATGGCGATAGGGTGTGAATTCCCTGATGAGGAGTTTGCAGTCAGGCAGCAAATCATACATGGGCTACCACAGAGAGTCAAGAGTGATAACAGGACATCGTTTAAGGAGAAAGAGTTCCACAAGTTCCTCGACAACTTGAGCATCGCTGGATAACTCCCTGCTGGCCACAAGCAAACAGTGACGCCGAAGGATTCCTGGCATACATCAACAAGGTGGTGAGGATAGCTCGGAACACCCCGTGGTTGCCTGAAATGTACCGATTCCTCCTGTCATACCAGTAGGCTCTGCACTTGTCTACGCAGATACGCCCTGCAGCCCTAATGTTCGGGGTACCAACGCACGAGAGCTGGGAGGCCCCAACAGCAGATGAGGAAGAGACTGAACGCCGAAAAAAAGAACGCAATGCCAGAGAAAGCCAGACCAGGAGAACCCAACCTCATGATCGGTCATTGGGGGACTTGGTGCTAGTTAAGACAAGGACACTCCACGCAAAAATTATGCCAACATATGAGTCCCAAACCTGGACCGTGGTGGAAGCCAACCATGGAATGATCACAGCAGAAAGGGACAGTGAAGTGGTTACCTGCAATTCATCATATGGAAGGAAGATGTGACCACGACTAACCCCGAGACCCAGCCAGAACCAAGGACACCAGACAAGAAGAGCAGACAAGAGCCACTAGCAAAAAGACACCGCAGAAGTGCTGAGTGAAACCGAAGGGAGTCCAAACCCCTCTGATCTCCGGACACAGCCCGGTGGGGATGCCGCCACACCACGAGCCACCAACACCCCACAAGATGATAATGCCCCAAGCCAGTTCTATGTCATTTCAGTGACCACTTTTTTTTCAAAGTATTTTTTTTCTGATATAAATCACTTAAAAAACTCTTTGAAACTTTTTTTTTCTATTTGGGCCCCCGTCAAGCCCACGCCGTGCCTATATTATTAATCCGATCCCAACACCCTCCTCACCCCTTTTAACACCTTAATCATGCCCTTGTATTTTTCTAAGTAATTTCATCGAAAATGAAAAATATTCCTGGCGATGAAAGGACGCGATTCCCCCAAGGCAGAGACACCAGCCCCAACACGCGATAGGAGAACACCGCCTGCCACCCACCAGGTTGTAAGGATAAGCGCTGCAAGGAATATCGCCGAGCTGGAAGTAAGGAGGATCCTGGGAACTTTGGATCTAAGTGGGGGATGGATGTGATGTCCAGACTGAAAGGGACTTCCGGTGGGACAAGAAGACCAGTGGGCCCCCACTGAACACATCATGGCACCTAGGCCATGACATGGCTTTACGTAGGGCTGTAAAGGAGGACGAGCCCGCCAAAAGGGCTCAGAAGCCATAACAGCATTCACTGTGTGTGGCCTCTTCATTCTGCTGCGTGCTGCCACTATCACACGAGAGTAGCACTCACAGATGGGTAGGGCAGAGACACTGCTGCTGTGGCTTGCTCACTAGGCCTCTACACACTCCTATGGCACTGTCTCTCATTCCAAACCCACAGTAACCCCTGTTGTTCAGTAGTGGGATTCGTACAGAGCTCTTCAATGCACCTGAATATTTCTCGCCCACACATACACCTACACACCCAGACGGCACACCAACCCTGACCTCCACTACCCCTTGTCATTGAAGTACTGGGCCTAAGGCAGAGATCAGAAGCATCTCAGTCCTGATTTGAGACAGGGTATGTAGGGAAAAGCCATATTGGGCAGCCGCCTAGTAGTGCGGCACCGGCAGTCGGGAGGGGAAGGCATCCGATTGGCTTAAATAAAAAGGAGCACACATGACCACAGTTCTAGAGCAAGGCATCGTAGAACGTCGTATTGTCTGAGGTTGGCAAAAATCCTGAGCTTTGTCAGTGCACATCAATCGCGACCTGCGTCTCCTCGTACCAGGCTCGGACTGGCCTATAGGGAAACAGGGCCATGCCCGAACCAAAAACAGAAAATGCTACTGTGGGCCTGTTTTTTGGGGTGAAGGTGGGGCAATGGTTGAGCCCATGTGGGCCAATTTGATAAGTTACTTCATCATGCTGCTAGTAGTTTCCACCAGTTTTACTGCATGCAAATTCTTTAAAATTCACAATTTACATCACATTTTATCAGAAACCTCTCCCTTGGGTACTACTCAGTCTGTAACAAAAGGAACAAATTGCCATTTTGAATTGTTGGCCACTTTTTCATTGTGCCCGACACAATGTTATGCATCAGTCCGACCCTGCCTTGTACTGATACACTACCAAGGCAGGCCCATACTCAGAGATGCTGGGACATCTCCAGTGCTTTGAGTGGCCTGCAAAGTCGAGTTGGGGCTCTTAGAGTGGTTTGGTCTGGCAGGAGGGGTGGACTGCGCTGCAATTAAGAGGTAACACTTACCGCACCTAAATGCTGCCTGTTAGGCCATGACCCCTTAAGGGCCCTGGCATGATTCTGCTCCCCGCAGCACACAACCCGGCCCCCACGACAGAGTGAGCGCCTAGAAGGCGCCCCATCCTTACCCATGTAGAGGACGCCCTCCTTGGTCTTCTCGGCGGCGTCGGCCACCCCCTGCTTCGTCTTCTCGGCGGCGGCCACCACCCCCTCCTTGGCTTTCGACAAGCCCTTCATTAAGACGTCCATGGCGAGCTTTCTGTGGGGGAGAGAGAGACAGAAAGGGGGGTTACATGGATGGTTAACGGGCGCACCCTCTTTGTTGAGGAAATCTCCACGTTCTCTCTACCAACAACAGCGCTTCCCAAATCATATTTGAATGCTATTCTCCCCGCCCCCACCATCCACCATCGCTGCCTGGGCATTGACCTCATTTCGCAGACTAGGAGGCGGGGCGCGGGCTTTGCTCCTCTAGAACGCCAATTAATTCTCCAAAACCTGGCGATGTACATTAAAAAAGAGAGAATCACACACGCCCCGCGCCGGGCACTCACAGAGCATTGTCAGGCGAGGCTCCCCGACCTATTGGGGGTTAGGAGGCTCCGGGTAACAGATGGCTAGGGGCGGGTGGGCCTCCACGAGGGGAGCCGGGGCACAGGATAACAGATGGCTCTGGCATCGGCGGGTACCAGTGGAGCATGCACCACGGTCACTGGGTAAGGTGTGACTGTGGCATCAGTGGGTACTGAGAGGGAGCGGCGGGGCTCTGCCCGACATGAGACGGTGCTGTGTAGCAACGCTGTGTCGAGGACACAAGACAGGCCCAGACTGCTGCAGTGGTGGGCAGCACTTGGGAGTGGGATGCTAAATCCAGGGGGGGGCAGGGGGCGCTCTCGGTAGGGGGCCTGACCTCTTAGGCCACGCCCCCTAACGGGAGTCCTGGTGATAGGGTGCGGTATACATTTCCTTTAACATTATTACCTTTGGTGCACCCGACACCTCCTTTTAAGCAAAAGCAAAATGATCGACTGGGCGCACAGGTGTCACACCAGTGCCCCCAGCTCTCAGACACAGCAGGCAGCCTTTTCATTCAAGAAGAGGTGTGGTTAAAAACCACGGACTCCTGAGTGAAAGGTCTGTCTGCTGCGTGAGGACCAGGGCTTTAAGCCCTGGCAGGTTTCAGAAATATGGTTCGGATGTGGGGCCCTGCTGGGGCTCACTAATGTCCCCTGGCAACCGCTGCCGCTAGAGGATAAAGCATTTTTTTCTAGAGCCTGAAGCTCTCGCTCATGTGCGAGAGCTTCAGGCTTCAGAAAAAAAAATTGTTTTCCGCATAATGGTGGCGCCGGCACCTGTGAGGATTCTTCCTTTAATCAAGAAATGCCTGTGCGCCACCATTATAGAAGAAAAGTTGAGGCTGCTGGAAGCAAAGGCCTTTTTTTTCCTAAAGCTTGAACCTCCCGCTCATTCGCAAGTGATCGCTGCATCTCTTAGCTAGACGAATACCTGGTGAGCACCACCATTAGGGTTGAAAACGTGTGGTGCTGTCCCTCACCAGGCATCACTTTAGGTAATAAATGCAGAGGGGAGAAGGGTGCTGATCTCTACAAAGGGCTGCCTGTGGTCCAATAAGCCAGGGCTCGTCAAGGGACGGTAGCCGAACGAGCAATCAGCTGACACTGCCACCATTAGTCCACACCCCATCAATGAGCCCCGGCTCATTTTCCAGTGCCACTTAAGGCACTGGTGATGACTGTACTCAGAAACAGGAGGAGGGCTTGGTTCAAGGACTTTCATGCTGCTTGATGACTCTTTATTCAGAAAGAATAAAGGAGCCGGGACCTCCAGCCTGCCTCCTGTTTCTGAGTACAGAGTCATCAGGCAGAATACTTTGGTTAGAAAAAATGCCTTTTCTTTGTCTCTAAAACAAAGTGCTGACACCTGCAGGCAGCCCATGTAACCGTGCAGTGCTTCAGCTACACAGACTGCCTGAGGTGTTTCCGTGGCTGGGGTTAGTCAGTGGTGAGCCCCGGGAGGGCCCTGGCTATGTAGCCCTTTCTGGAGAATGCCAAGGCTTGGTCCTGGCTAGTCCTGGCCCACTTAAAGTCCTCGGAGTGGGTTAAGGGACCACCTGGGCAGTGGTATTTTGTTACCAGCACCTTTCTAAGGAATGCCTGTTTACTCAATTGACAGTGTGATGGGACATTTCAAGTGAAAGATCCCACCCCACTCCACTCACCCACCAGATCTGCGTCTGCTACCAAGATAATTCAATTGAGAAATTCAATAAAGTTCCCTTTAAAGATATATCTGTATCCATGATGTCTACCAGCTTGACATGCAAAATAGAGTTTGCTTTCTATGTGGATACACAAATGTTCTTTACATTAGTGTAACAGAAAACTGGAAGTTTGAGACAAATTCAACCTCTATACTCGGGTGACCTTACTACACAAGTGCTGAAGTTATAGTGCTGTGAAACAGGAAAAGTTTGAACTTGCATCATTTTACATTCTGGGATTTGTAGTTTTCCACTCAGAATGCGGAAACATGGCGACAATGTTTGTTTTCCTTAACATGTTTCCATACAGATTTATATATTGTCATGTTTCTTTAGTATGCGATGTGTATATTTTGTAAGTAATCACTAAAATACACTATTATTTTAGTCCTTGAAAGACAAACCTTAAATATTTGTACCAAGTGAACCTAAGAAAGCGTGTGGTTAAGTGCCTAAATTGCAAGGTGGCTAAAATCCTGGCTTCACCATGTAACCAAAGTGGGTGATCCTGGACACATAATTTAATCTCACTGCGCATTAACCACACACATTGGAGTCCTTAGAAGTGATTAAGTTCACACTATTTGAAAAATTGTGTCCCCTCGTGCTTCTCTGTTAGTGGCCCCTGAGGCCACCAGCTAGAATTAGCTTATTTCTCTGCCGGCTCTCCCTCTCTCATAACAATTGATTCAATAGGCAGATATATACTCTCACTAGCCAGCGAGTGCACCAGAGAGTCCAGTATAGCAGATTGATTGCGGTAGAATCAACGTCAATTTCCTCCCCTGTTGCTGCCATTCACTGAAGTTGCTTTGGCTGTAACAGGCGAATGAGCGAAACACTTTAATGAGCAGTGTAATGTTATGTCTTTGGAGAATAGCGCAGGGGCAGCACGCTCGTCTTGGAAACAAGCCGACCCAAAGCAACACAGGTTCGATCCCCGGGTCTGCGCTTAGAAACCTCTGGGTATTAAGTGCGTTATAAATAACCAATTACAACTGCAATGTTATGTTGCTCTTGAAGTGCTCCCTTTCTGCTGTTTTCTCTGGCTCTTGGAGCTTCATGGTCAGAGGAGCACGGTATGGCTGAATTGTTGCAATGTTGATAGGGGCAGAGCTAAAAATACAGAGCTTTCTGTGGTGTGAATGTTTGGGATATTTTGTGAACTGTCAGGAGCAGGGGTTGATGTACGCTCATGATTGCTAATGTAAATTGTGTGATTATCTGTGGGTTCTGGCATAGTGGTATTTAAGGATTGTGGACAGTTGCATTGTTGTCTGTCTGTGATGAGTAGGTGCGCTGCATGGGGAAATTTAATGTAGATGTGTGTCTTCAAGTGGCGTACTTTCCATTGTGTATGTAACATGTGAGACCATCAGCCCCGGGGAGGATATCTCAGTGGCAATGTGCTCACCATCAGCCCCGGGGAGGATATCTCAGTGGCAATGTGCTCACCTTGGAAGCAAGACGACACGAAGCAACACAGGTTCGATCCCGGGTCAGCACTTTTAAGTGCGTTATAAATATGAAACCAAACCAACAACAACAAAAATTCTGTAACAGCACCTCAATGCCCCCGGGCTGTGTGAGCGCTTTAAAAATGCTAATAAAAATAAATGTGTTGCTTTGGTGCTGGAGTTGTGTCGAGATGGGTTGTCTGCTGGGGTGGGAGATATAATGATTTTGAGGTGGGTTTTTGTTATCATATCTTGCCTAGCATACCACCCAACTTCTCAGGCAACCTTTTTCATTGCAGCAACATCACCGTTGTCTACAGATTATTGATTATATCCCTGCATAACATTCTTTTGCCAGCTTGTATGCCTTATAGTGCCATGCTGCATGGTTTTACGCTATGTGATGCTATGTTAGGAGACACTACACCAATGGCACAAATTCAGGGCCGCCAGATTCATTACGGTTGCCCAGGACCTCCCTTCTGACTGCCCACTGACACCTCAAGGACACGCCCACTGTAGTGTCACTCAGTCTTACAAGTGATGATAGTAAAATGCATCCACCATGGAGTATCAACTGACAACGCCACTATTTGAAGCCTTAGTCGGCTCCCCACCCCTGAAGTTCTGGTGTGCTTGTGCCCCCTACAGCAGGCATGGCAAACCAAACAGAGGTAGCCCATTCCTCAAAGCAATCTCAGCTCTCCTGAAATATTACAGATGCGTGTTTCATGTGCAACGTTGTGTGCATGATGAAGCCCTCTGTGAAATAATGACTACAAGCAAGGCAAGCAGGTTTATTCACAAAGGCTTTTCTGGGGGTGTATTGTACTTATTAAGATGTGTTGGACAGTTTAAGGCAGGGGCCTCTAGACAACAACTACCATCAGCCCTTAATAGCATACTAAGTAGTGAGGGATCCTGGCAGTCATAGTCCAAAACATGAGTCCATCCGCAGGTTAGAGATCCCTTAAAGGAGATTTCAAGTTTTTCAATGTCTTTTTTGAAATAAGTAACCATGCATGGCTTTTATGCTCATAAAAATGAAAATACATGTGCTAAAAAAAAAGGTTTGTTTGCATGTGTGTTTGCGTGAATGTGTTTGTGCATGTATATATGTATATGCTTCTATGTGTCCGGGGCAGAGGTGCAGTTTCGGGCCACTGAGATCCACCTGATGCACAACAGAGGGCAACCCTGGCATATATTGAGACAGACTGAAGGATTAGAGTTAGGCAGTAGCAGCATGAAAGATGGACAGCAAGGACAGTGTTGGGACGCTTTGTGTTGCCCTAGCATTGTCAGAATGTATTTCACAGGGGCAATGATGGCATACCTCATGATTTGCTTTGGGACAGGAGCTGCTTGATAGCGGGGCAACGCTGACATATATTCTTGAGAGGCCTCCTGTTTTCTCTTTGGGGACAGCTAGCCTCAACACGTATGTTGCTGTTTATTGCTGGAGTGTTTCTTGTGTTGCCCCACAGAACGCAGTGTTCATCTACATTGTTTCCCAATTTTTCTGAACTTTTTGCTGTGGAATGCACGGTTACAACCCATTAGTTAAAATAATTTCTGAGGGAAAGCACAGGCCAAAACTTTGCTGTGTTAGGTTTAGGCGTGCTCGCTTCATTCAATTCAAGGAAAACATTTACACCCCTCAGTTTTGCAAATTCACCAGCGGCAACTGCTCTGGGCTGGACTGGAATCATAGCACGTGGCCATGGAAGCCCGTGAAGATGGCTAGTGAGCTCTTGACCCCACATTGGGTTAATGTCGATTTCCACCTTACAAAAAACCCCAGGACCTTTCACATAGTTCCCCACCAGCCCCCAGACTCTTGGCACACTAGATACTACCCTGCTCCTGGGTAAGAGCTAATAGAGGTGCTGGTGGAACACAGGGTACCCACGTGGCATCAGATGGCACTGCGCGCCATGCAGAGGACGCCGTGTCCGGGAAATCAGTGGGCACCATCGGATGCAGCTGCTCCACTGACAATCACTGCATGAAGAAGGCTTGGGCACAGGGGTGAACCGACGGGGAATTGGGTGTGCATGGTGACTACAGACTAGGAGGAGCGAAGGGGTCCGGAATCAGACATGGCTGCAGCATGGGCATGTACTGGAAGGTGGTTCGGGGCCACTTGAAAAGTCCTGTGTATGCTAGCTGGCATGCAGAAAAGGGGTGTCAAAGACACGCTAAATAGTGACGATGTGGGAGTCACCAGATACGTTGGGAGAAACAGTTGTGGCAACAAAGGGTGCCAGAGGGTCTGGAGGGGGGCAGGGCGCACTGTATACATTTGGTGGCAGCACCGGGTACACACAAGGGAGGTTTAATCAATGGATAAGACTTGGTTGCTGCTTTGGTGGGCACTGATGTGGAATCGGGGCACTGGACCAGCCATCGCTGCTACACTGGTTGGTTGGTGCTCAGAGGGTCCGGGTCATTGGCCACGACATGGACTGACCTACCAGCAGGCCCAGCAGCGAAGACATACCACACTGATAAGCACTGATAGGGAGCAAGAGAGCACCAGATGAGACCAGGATCTGGCACCAGGGGACACACACTGGGAGTTTGGGGCAATGTAGAAAGTGGTTTGTTGAGTCGGTAACAAAGGGGGCCAAGGTCCAAAGATGTGGACACAGCACAAGCGGCTACTTTCCATTTAGGTCAGTGGGCAATGTGAACAGAGCGGTGACACTGCCGGGTACGAACTGGCTGCCAGGGCCAGTGGATACCCTGTGCCCCTAGCAATGGCTGGTTCCAATGCTCAGCTGAGCATCCTCCCAAGAGGCCAATCTGGACCAAAACCAGGCCACCAGCATTACAATGTGTGCGATGCGGCGCATGCAGATTGCCACCCACTCCTAAAGAAACTGCAGTTCCAATATAAAGAGGGTTTTTAATGATTACGCCACTCCTCCACAGGAACTATAAGGCACTGATACCCTGGTGCCCACATTGCCCCACCGGCAAATCCTCCTGACACACTGCACACCTTCTACACTGACTGACCACAGAGCTGGCACAGATGTTACAGAAACCTTCCTGAGAGTTGACCATGGCCAAAATCATAGACAGCAGGTACAGGGCTCAAACCTATCCTTGTGAGAGGAACGCCTCTAGCACACGGTTACTCATTATGGGGCCCTCCCCAAGTTTTGGAATACGACTTCCACGCAAACACCAATCAAAAATACTATAACCCTCTCCTGTAAGAGACGACACATACGGAGCTCATTACAAGTACAGCGGTGCGGGAACGTCAACAGCAGTAATTCCCGTACTGCTGCATTACCGCATACTACATGTTTGGTGTTAAGGTGGAGGGTTCACATCCACAAAGGCTGAAGGTAAATCCTCCACACTAATGCCAAAAATTGGGAAAATAGTTGTATTGCAGATGACATAATTATTGCGCTGGTAATTCTGCCGAAATCCCTGTGGAGTCCTATGGACACTGAAACTGGGGATCCAACACCTCCCTACCACCACTTGTAAGCCCACGGTAAATCCACATGACCAAGTGTCGGTAACAGTAATCTAGTTTGGCAGTAATTCAGAAGATTTAATGCCGAATTACCATTACATTCATAACAAGGCCCATCATATTTAGACTTCTGGGTACTCTGGGTCAGAAGACTTGGGGAGCAGGCAATACTTTCAGCAGCAATGTTCCAAGATGTCTTTAAAAGGTAAGGAGTGGGGCCTTAAATGTCACTGGGTCAAATAGTCAAATACCTTTTAGCTTTGCTCTTGGGTCTCAACAGTCTGGAAAGAAGCTTCTTGGTGCTTTACAATTGGTTAATTCGGTGTTCAGTTGGTTTAGTGGTTTAAAATGGTTTGGATGCATCTAAATGGTCACGTTGGCATGAGACGATCCAGTGAGGTGGTGCTATCGTGCAGCAGTGATCAGCTCAAATCAGATAAAGAACAGGGAGGCATTGGCTGAGTCAGCACCTCGAGGTGATCAGCTCCAAAACGGGTAAAGCACAGGCAGGCGATGGTCTAGTCATTTGCTTGACGGCTCAAATAGAATTGAAAAGGGCGAGTGTCAAAAGCAGCTCCAAGGGAACTGCAGAGGCTCAACAATTACTTGAAAACAGTTTGTCGGATGTATACAAATTGCTCTAATCACAATTGATCACCGGAGAATTGGTCATGGGAAAATTGATCTATTTTATTAGGTCAATTAGGACATATAAGCGGGGGGAAACCCCCCGCAACTGCCCACCCAATCCAAAAACCCCACGCAACCCCCACCCAATCCCCTTATATTATTTATCATCCCAAACCCACCGCACACATGTATAAAAGAGCTAAGATACGGGTAAAGGTCTATTATGCAGAAGGTCAATTAGTTCCACTATTATTAGGTCAATTAGGACAAAAGGTCAATTTGAAAAGGTCAATTTGGGTAATACCAAATTGTCCTTGAAAGCGGATCAAGGCAGGAAACAGCCCCCAGAACTGTTCCTTGATGCCTGTGTTGCTGAGTGACCTCATCAAGGGTCTACATAGATAGGGGAGTACTTGTTCTGCCCTTCTCAGCCAGGAAGGTTACCAGAGAGCAATTGCCAGGGATTGCACCTCCACTGAGAAGGATCCTCATTCTAGTGCTCAGTCAGCAGGTAAGCCTTGTCCACATAGAGGTTAACCCTAAACGTTCCTAGAGGATGGGTGAGGGAAGCTTCTTTCACCCTTCATCTTCACCTATATGGCAGAGGACTTTGGGAAGACTGGCCTCCAATAGAGGTCCAGACAAAATCTTTGCTCTGATGTCCACAGATGATTCAATTAAAGGATGGTCTCACCCCTTTATTTAGTCAAGTTTTCACACTGGATCAGCCCATTTCAAGACCGCTGTAAGGGTTCAATCCTGGCTGCAGTGAACAGTGTATTTTTCTGGTGATGCCTGTTCCAGTTCGCTTTGTATTCAGGAAGTGAGGAGGGGGCATGGGAAGTGTGATAGCTATGGGAGATTCTAAGATGGTGGGATCTTTCTCTGGATGGATACTCCTCTCATAGATACTCACTCCTCTGCCCTTTATGGAACAGTCTCTAGTAATTAGCACATTGGTCTAATTTCCTTATGGCTGGTAGAGCCTGTTCTTGAAAGTACAGGCCTCTGCCTGTTGTATGGGGGCAGATGTCGTCCTCTTGGAAGATGCCGAGTCTTTCCCAGAGAACAAAGCTTTATTTTCTGGGACTGAGCTCAAACTGTCTGTTTTGGGGGAAAATCAGTTCCAGACAGTGAATACACAGAAGACCCTGACAGAAGGGTGACTAGAAACCAAGTTGACAATAACACAACACCAAAGGGTTTTGCTAGTATAAAGGTAGATTCCTAGAGTGCACCATGTATAAACCTGACAAGCCTTATATTTAGATATCAACCTGCCACCAAGCCATCAGAGAATGCAATACTATCATTCGGATCGGGGCTGCCCACAGTTAAAAGCAGTCCTTTGCTGTTGGAACATTGGGCTCCATCAGTCTGTTTACAGGAATTTATTTACTTGTTACTTTGTAAGTCTCAGGTTGCCAAGCTAAAAGGCAAGTTCTGAGCTATTTTAGCAGACTGGAACAGCAGGGTAATATGTTTGCAATATACTTTACAGCATGGAGCATTTTTGAACGCGAGTCGGATTAGCAGAGCCCACTTTGAGAGGCAGAATTACCAGCATCATTTTAGGTTACAAAACCAAAAAAGCTCAGGCTAGTCTTCCCTCACAGATGGCATTCTGTCCCAGCAATCCAGTGCCATCATGGGAAGCAACCACCACCACGTGTGACTTGAATGTGGCATCAAACATCGCCTTTTCAGAATTGGGAAAACAAGTATACATTTATGGTGAAACTGGTCAAGGATGCTGCCGAATAAACTTCTGTCATAGAACACAGACATAGCCTCACTCAAAATGAACTTGTGCTCCTCAATTTATTTGCTATTCTGATTTGTGGTTTTTATAATACTGTATGCCACATAGGCTGCTTCAAAGCACTGATTGGGCAGTGCAGACAGGAAATGGTGCCACTGGGGGCTCGGGGACAGTCCACACATGCAGTGAAAGGGCCCATGTTGCGGTCGATGGCCACAGATTGTTTCAAAGCACCCTCTGACACTTTCTGAAGTACAAGCATTCTGGCTCATGTCCGAGTGATGGGGGAGTTCCTGAGGGAGGAGCCTCAAGGGTGGAAGGATCGCTCCCTAAATCCATTGCACCTTTGCCAGCAGCATATCATTCATGTTGCGATGCCTGTGACCAAAAGCATTAGACGGGTAGACAATTCGGAACATTTTTAATTTTTGGAACACAGAATGATGCTGGAACTTCTTCCTCAGAAAGTGAGGTCTGCTACTCAAGTCTCAATTTCATAACGCTCCATGCTGGAAAAGTATAGTGCAAACATGTTACCCTGCCTTGTAGTTTGGCAATATGGCCATTACAGAGGAGCATGTGAATCCCTCCAAGGAGTCTGTTGGATTTAAAAGATCCATATGCCAGGGGCTGTCCTTAACCGTGGCAACCCAGATACAAATTATATGTAAATGTACATCCCCAAGGCTTGATGGTAAAATATAAAGAGAGGATGTATCGCGCTTGATATGGAACCTAGAGGAATAACCAGTTGAACTGGCCATCACTCCCCTGGATGCCATTTTAGTGTCACCCTGGTTTCTAGTGCCTCCTTCAACTTTCAGACAGTAAGGAAGGGGCAGTTCTCCAAAGGAAAATCCTGCCACCAGAATGGAGCGGTCACACTAAGGTGGTAATTACTGGAGTCTCTTTGTTGTAAGGCAGACATGGGAGAGCAAAGAGCTAGAGTAACCCTAGAGGTAAGGTACAGACAGGAGAAGGATATCACCATCTTGGAATTGCTCAGGAGGCTCACACTTCCTACATGCTTTCCCACTGCCTGCAGACAAAGCACTCTAGAACCGACATCTCCATGCAAAGACTCCTGTCACAGCAGCCGGGATTGAACCATTATGGAAGGCTTGAAAGGGACCAGTCCACTGGGGCTAAATGAGTATATAAGGGGCAGCCTCCACCTTAATTTCAATCATCTTTGGACATAAGAAGAATAACTTTATTGTGGTACAGTCTGCCTGAAGTCCTCTGCCATAGAAATGAAGATGAAAACTTCTAAGGAGGGAGCAAAACCCTCTCGTCGCCCACTTCAGAGGACTTGAAATGACTTGCTGCTGGACCAGCTCTAGCTGCTGAGGGGACACTGGTACCCAGGGCTCAGCTTACTGGTCGGTTAGGCTTGTGCTGGATGTCCATATCTAATCCCTGTAGGGATATGGCCCAGCGCAGAAGCTTAGGGTTCTCCCGTTGCATGGCCATTAACCATCGAAGAGTCTGGTGGTCTGTCTGGATCATAAAGTGTGACACAATGATGTAGGGTTTCAGCTTCTTTACGGCCCACACAATCACGTAAGCCTCTTTTCAATGCCAGCCCAGTTCATTCCCCTTTTTCTCAATCTCCTGATAATGTAGGCGACAGGTTGCTCTACCCCTTGGAAGTTCAGCTGTGCTAACACTGCTCCAATCCCAAAATCACAGGGGCCTGTCTGGACAATGAACTCCTGACCATAATCTGGCACATTCAGAACTGGGGCCCTGCACAATCCAATCTTTAAATCCTGAAAGAAGGTATACAGACACAGAACCAATTTATCGTATTCTCAATTCTTTTGGAACTTACATCATTCAGGGGCATGGCAATGGACCCATATCCCTTGATGAACAGCCAGTAGTACCCAGTGAGACCTAGAAAGGCTTTCACCTGTGTGGTGGGGATGGCCCAATCCTTCACAGTTTGCACCTTTGTTTCGAGAGGTTGTTTCTTACCTCCACTGACCAGGTGGCCAGGTAAGTCATTGTGCCCTGTGCTATCTGGCACTTCATGGCCTTGATAGTCAGACCTGCATTCTGCAGTGCCTGAAGAACTTTCAGGTGGAATAAGTGATCCTCCCAGGTGTGGCTGAAAACAGCAATGTTGTCTAAATAGTCAACACTGAATTTGTCCAGACCAGACCAAACCTGGTTATCCATGCGCTGAAAAGTGCAAGGGGCATTCTTCAATCCGACGGGCATCACAGTGAACTGATAATGTCCTTCTGGGGTTGACAATGCTGACTACTCTCTCGCTCCATCTGTCAAGCCGACCTGCCAGAACCGTGCCGTGAGGCAAAAGGTACTTGTGTACTTGGCAGCACCAAGCTTGTCAATGAGTTCATCTGCACAAGGAATGGGGTGAGCATCTGTAATCATGACAGAATTGAGCCTCCCGTACTCCACACAAAAGCGAACTTCAGTCTTCCCACCACTGGTCTTTTTAGGGACCGGTACCAGTGGGCTAGCCCAGGGGCTGTGGGGTGGCTGTATCACTCCTAGGGACACCATCTTGGAAAGTCCCCCTTGATGGTGTCCCCGACCTTACCAGACATCTGGTGAATCCTACTCTTCGCCGGCTTACTGTCTCCAGTGTCCACATCATGGGTGCACCAATCTGCACGAACTGGAGTCAGAGAAAACAGACCGACAAACTGTCCCAGAAAACAGCGACAGTCTGTCAGTTACTGTTCTCACAGGTCCGTTGTAAGATTGACACCTTCAACTGACCCTACTGGGGCTTCAGTGTGCAGGAAGTCTGGGAGGGGATCAGTCTCCTCTGTCTCTTCATCAGTCACTAATGCCATGACCAAGTCATCCCGGCTATATTGGGGTTTTAGACGGTTGACGCGAAAGACCCTGCACATCTGTTTAGGTCCTTTCACGTCAATGAGGTAATTCAACTCACTGACTTTTTCCAGCACACAGTAAGGCCCAGTCCACTTGTCTTGAAGGGCACTAGGTTTGACAGGCTCCATAATCCACACCCACTGGCCTGGAGAATAAACTGTCATTGTGGCCTTCTGGTCGTGCCAGTGCTTCATCAGCTCCTAACTGGCCTTTAGGGTTTTCGTTGACTGTTCCATGTACTTTGCCATTCTAGACCGAAGGCCAAGTAGATAGTCCGCCACATCTCGGGTGGGGGGTGAGGGGTTGCCCTCCCTTCCCCCTTTCACTATACTGAGGAGACCTTATACAGGGTGGCCAAACAGAAGCTCAAAGGGGCTAATCCATACTCTGTTCTGTGGCACCTCCCTGTAGGCGAACGGGAGGCATGGTAGGAGAATATCCCATTTTCTCCTCAGGTGCTCTTCCAAGCCACCTATCATGCCTTTCAGTGTATTATTGAACCGCTCAACAAGTCCATTTGCTTGTGGATGGAAGGATGTAGAGAACCGATAGGTGACTCCACACTCTTCCCACATAGCCTTCATATATGCTGATATTAAGTTTGATCCCCTGTCAGAAATGACTTCCTTGGGGAATCCAACACGGAAGAATATCTCGATCAGAGCTGTCGCAATCACGGGGGTTTTGCTGCTCCTTAGAGGGACAGCATCAGGGTACCTTGTGGCATGGTCTACCACCACCAAGATGTATCTGTTCACTGAGATGTTTTCAGGATCCAAGGAACCAACAAATCCATGCCTATTCTCTCAAAAGGCCACCCAACCATGGATAGTGGAATTAAGTGGGCCTTTGTGCACCACCTGACTTGCCAGAAGCTTGACAATTCGGGCAGGACCGGACAAATTCCTTAACCTTTACGTCAAACTGCGACCAGGTAAAGTGCGCCAACAACAGGTCCGATGTCTTAGTCACTCCCAAGTGACCCGCTAAAGGAATTTGGTGAGCCAAATCCTAAAGTACCTTTCTGTGGGACTGGAGAAGCACCTACCTTGTGGTGCTCTCGCTCTCAGAATTTGTTGGCTCGCTGTACAGGAGTCCATCCTCCCAGCACACTTTGAACAGTCCAGGGGCCTCGCCCTTACCCTGCTCCTCCGCCTGCTTCGGCAGACCCACCAGACTGGGACACACTTTTTGGAATGTGAAGAAGTCAGTCTGATCTGGGCCCCCAGCAGATGCAAACTCATCCGGCTTGGGCAGGTCCTTCAGATCTGCGCCCACCTGGTCCTCCACCTCAGGTTCCTGCACTGCACCAGGCAACTCTGAAGTCACTGAGTCCCCTGCTACCAAAGTAGGGTACTCAGTGGCTACAGGCCCCTCTCCCACAGGAGTAGGCGACTCAGCAGTCTGCGGAACTGGCCTCGGGTCTACCAGCCATGCTGGTCCTTACAACAAGCTCTCTGGAAGCACTCCAGGCCCTAATGCTCTGAGAGTGTTCAATCTGGTGATCTTTTTGGACCTCGATCGGGTAGCCGCTGTAACTATCAGGATCAGGAAGGTCATTACCCAACTGACAACGAGACAGGGACAGAGTCTACCCGGGGTTGGGTCATTTCACCTTTCCAGCTGAACTCAACTATCACCAAGGGGCACTCACTCTTTACGTCACACCCACTGATGCTACAATCAGGCCCATCAATATAGTGGCCTGGCTGTACCCATTGCCGGGTGACAGCATTGACGGTATCCGCTGTGTCTCGGACCGCAGGAGTTTGTACCATTGATATACACATATTCTAAATGGAGTTGAGTATTATTGGGAACTGGGATCTCTTCTGGAGACCCGGTACTATTCCCAATCAGTGTAACCAATCCACATTCAGACACTCCTTGCCTTAGTGGGAAGTCCTCCTCTAGGAGTCCTACACTAATGATGGCCTCTTCCATGAGTCCAACATTCACTATGCCTTGCTTGGGTAAGCCCTTGCAAGCAGGATCCCCTTTCCTATGGTCCAGCTCCTTACACACAAAACCACCTTTGGGTGGCGAGAACGCATGTGTGCCAGTGTTAGGGGATGGATGCCTGCGCTCTTCTTTTCAGTGTGTACAGCTAAACTAATGTTTTGGGATTTCCCTTCATTCCTTTGAGGACTTCGAAGAGGAGTGGGTTGGACCTTAGTCCTTCACATCATTGTTTACTTTTTGTCTGAAGATTTATTTTCCGGTTTGGGTCTGCTCACCTGCACTCAAGTTCTCACAAACCTGTCGGCAGCCTTTGCAGGATCCCTGGGGTCTGTGATAGTCTTGTCCACTAGATGCATGTGTAGGTCAACCTCACAATTCTTCAATACATGCTCACAAGCAATCAAATTGTACATCCCTTTAAATGTGTCAACTTTGTTGCCAGCCACCCACCCGCTCAGATATTTAAACGACAAGTGTGTGAACGCTTCAACTGTCTGCCCACTTTTCTTTGAAGCTCTCTGAAGCTCTTTTATGGGGTTTTACAGAACTTCCCAAGGAGGGCTGCCTTCAGGCTCTCATAAACTGGCCTTTTCTCAGGAATTAACCGAAGATTTGCATCAGTCCCTTGGGTCGGTATGTGACTCATCAGGGCTGCACCCCACAGTACCTCGTCCACCTCCTGTAGCTGAAAAGCAAGCGTGAGCACTTCAAACCAGTTAAATATATCCTTCCCCACTTCATAAGTGTGCACTAAGTCTTTGGGGATGTGCCGCCAAGGCTCATCCCAGGAACTCTGGTTCGAGCCACTAATGCTGCTTTCGCTAGAGGTGGATCTGTTAGCCTCCTTCTTCTCTTGGAGCACCTGCTTGCACAGCTCTATAGAGACTTTGTCCCACTGTTTCTGTTCCTCTAGCGCTAGTCTCCTCTGCTCAAGCAGGAGCTTTCTAACCGCTACCTCATTAACAGCCGTAGCTATTACTGGGCCCCTTAGAGACTGTGCTGAGGTCTGGGACCTGTGGGATGCTGCACTAGCCCCTGACCTCACTGACACTCTACAGTGTTGAGAAACCATGCTTGCCACCCGGCGGCATGGTTGGCGAGAAACACTGCTCGTGCTGTCTTCCTCACTATCTTCCACTACCTCTGCTGAAGGTCTTCTTCATTTGGGTACACAAGGCATAGCCCGTCCCTTGGGGCCTTCAAACAAATGGTCATTGCTTAAACCCAAGCTTGGAGGCTGGTCAGCAACTCGGGCTTATTAACCTGTGTACTCAGGGGAATTCCCCTCTCTTGACATAGTACGTGCAGGACATCCTTGGTCATGCCTTTTACAGTTTCAATGTCAAGATGCATGATTATAACAAATAACTAGCAGTATCTAAATGTTGCCTGGAGCAGTACTTTTATTGCTGGGTGACTAAGCTCTGTGCCAGGCTACAACTTGATCCGACCACTTGAGCAAAACACCCTTTCAGAATACGAGTAAACATTAGCAAACTTTGAATGCCTCCCCCCAACCCAGTGTCGGATATGATTTGAAATCATAGGTCATTTATAACGCGCTTAATACCCAGAGGTTTCTAAGTGCGGACCCGGGGATCGAACCTGTGTTACTCTGTGTCGTCTTGCTTCCAAGGCGAGCATGTTGCCGCTGAGCTATCCTCCCGAATCGTAAATATATACAGAGAGGGGGCGGGTGGCAGGGGGATACAGCAGTTATCCCCTCTCCGCCCCCCATAGGGACCACCACCAGAATGGGGACATCAGGTTGCCCGTGCCACTATGGTCAGACCGACGGAGAAACCTTTGCATGTTCCACCACCGCCTCTGCCTTGGGAGAGGAGACACAGGGGTTTCCCCTGCTACCTTTGTTGAAACCGAGTCAAAAACGTACCGTACCCGCGAGTGTTTCCAGCACCTGCGCCAGCCCAAGGGAGATTGATGGGCACCCCTGCCAAGATAGATGGATCAGAAGAACCAATGCATGTTCACCCGTTGTCATACCACAGGAGCAGCAACACATGGGGGCCTCTGCCAACACGCTGGCATATGGAAGAGGTGACCCAGGTATGGGCACTTCACCAATATCAGAATGAGGGAGAAGAGAAGCAGCTGTACGAGATAATGGACTGAAGGTAATAGGAAGCCTGCCACTAGTGAATGATTAGGGAGATGGGTACTGGGTTGCTTTGGACCAGGGTTGGGTTTGGAGAAGAGATACAAGGGGTGCCCTTGCGCATCTGTGTTAGAGTGACAGAAAAGGGACACATGAAAGGCCGTGCCACCACTGTCATGCCATGGGAGAAGGGACCCGTCAGTGCATCCACTACCACAGTTTGATCAAGAGAAGAGATAAATGGGGGCCTCTGCCATGGGTGATGGATCAAGACAATTAATCCACCGATGCCTTCACCACCAAGATTCAATCAGGAAAACAGAGGCTCCACAGCCAGTGTCCGACAGCAGATGTTGTCAGATAGGAAGAAGTGACCTTTGGGTGCCGACTGTACTGGTATTAGTGTGGGGGAGAAGATCTATGCCCCTTCCATTAGGGCTGGATTCGGCATAAGGAACCATGGGTAACCTACCACCAGTGTCTGATCCAAGAGAAGATACCCAGAAGCACCATCAATGTTCGATTGGGAGAAGGGCAGTGGAGGAACTCGGACTACAATTGTGGTACCCGGGCAGAAGGGACCCACCAATGCTCCCCCATTACACCACCAGTGGCACCAATGTTGGTTCAGTACACTCATCATCTTGATGTGATCTGTGAAATAGGAGCCCCTCAACAAATGGGCCAATGAGTGGCTCTGCCACCAGTGTCAGACGAGGAATTTAAGAACTATAGTAGCCCCCTACAGCAGTGTCAGGTCAGACACTAGGGACCCGCGGCTACTGGATCACCAGTATTGTTTGTACAAATACACACACTGGTGGCTCTTCCATAAGGGCCATATTGGGAGCAGTGACCCATGAGTGCCCACCCCAACACTGTAGGAGTGAGTGAGAAGATAAACATGGTTGTGTTTGGCAAAGACCAGTGTCACAATGAGGCAGGAGAAAACCAGGTATTTGTCTGGAAAAATGAGTCTTCGTCATGACAATTAGATCGGGGAGAACGGATCCATGGCAATACCTCCTATCAGTTTAATATTGGGAGGGGGGATTCATAAGTGCTACCTTAACCAATGTCAGATCAAGGAAATGTATGCACCCCACCAGTGTCCGAAACATGGGCAATATAGGAGGCATGGACTCATGGGCGTGTGTCGGAGAGAGAGGCACGTATAGTGAGGGGATCCATGAGGGCATGAGTGACGAGTATCAAAAAGAGGGGGAAGGAAGGGGGAAGAGATCCCTGGGTGCACCCGCAAGCAGTGTCAGAACAGAAGAAGGGGAGAGGGAGGGAATCCACTCCCAGTGTTGGGTCTCATTGGTCTCGGGAGGTTAGCTCAGGGGCAACGTGCTCACTTTGGAAGCAAGATGACTCGGAGCACCACAGGTTCAATCCTGAGTCAGCGGTTAGAAACCTCTGGGTATTAAGCGCGTTCTGAAATAACCTATCATATCATCAACCTATCATATCATGCTCGCATCACGTGCGATAATCAAGAACAGGGGACTCATGGATGCCCACAACAGCAAATTGAGTCGGGACCTATCATACCCCACCCCTAGTGTCTCTTTGGAGGGGAAGACCCATGGTGAACCACTCCATAGGATTCCAGTGGTGTGTATTGACCAGGAAGAGCAAGAGAGGG
Source organism: Ambystoma mexicanum (assembly GCF_040938575.1). Taxonomy (NCBI): domain Eukaryota; kingdom Metazoa; phylum Chordata; class Amphibia; order Caudata; family Ambystomatidae; genus Ambystoma; species Ambystoma mexicanum. The sequence goes on from NC_090925.1 coordinate 682,378,533, forward strand.
GCTGAAGGGTGGTGCTTTATGAGCTCTGTAGCAAGCCAGAAATTGCATCTGCGTCCCTAATAGGGGTAGGCAAGAACCCCCCCCTAAAGCCTCCCTGGGTTATCTTTCTTAGCAGTTGTCAAACTAGAAGATCGAAATTCGCAAGGTGGAGTTGGGGGCGGGAGGATGAGACACTGTAAAGCACAACTATAAAGGAGTCAGTAAATCAAGAGTGTTCGAATGGCGTGTACTTGTTTAGAAGCCACTGCTTCGAGGGGGTGGGAAGCAACCTGACACAGATGTTGTCGTCTCATGAGATATAGTGGGCTTAAAGCCACCCATGGGTAGGGCTTGTAGTCCGGGAGCGAGTTGCAGAACCCTTGCGGTGCTGTCCAGGGTGCTGAACTAGAGATCGCGGCTGCATGTGCGAGAAGCCGTGGATGGATGTGAAAATCCCCGCTCCATGCAGTCGCTATCCAAGGTCCTGTATTGGGTTTAGGCATGTAAATAATTCTGTTAAAATTCGACTTAGCTCCCACTAAAGGGGCAAGGAGCTGGAAGGCCGAGAGAACCCGTCTCCTCCCGGGGACTGTAGTCCGTCAAGTACATCCCACCGAGTTCTGGGGTTCCTTTATGGCGGGGTTGCAGGCTGGGCACCCAGAGGAGACCTGAAGGGAAGGGTTCTTCTGAGCGAGCTCCATTGCATAGGAATGCGGCTGCTTTCACCAACGAAGGCAGCAGCCAATTCTAGTAATGTTTGAGGTAAATGCATTTCTGTCTCATTCACATCCCCTAAAGACAGGCGCTTCCAAGAACGCTTTTTTCGGCCTATTGAGGACTTCTGACATTAACAAATCCACAAAACATTGTTGGGATACCCTGGACCCTACGCCCTGAACATCTCTGATGCATGCTCCCATGCGACCTTTCCTCATACAATTGTCAATAGGCGGGGGGGGCACCTACACATTGCTGATAACTGGGAGGTTATCAGCAATGTGTAGGTGATAGATAACCAGGAACAACAAACTGGGAGCTGTCTGGGAAGGCCACTTCATATCATATCAGGGCATACGACGTGACATATCACGACATGATCTGCAATATTGTGATATGCAGTATGCAAATGGCGGGTTTTTAAGAGTTTTCAGAAGAGTGTGTCTGAGCTAGAGCAATTGTCAGATTCACGCTAGTTTCAACACTGCCTCTGGTGCAATTCTCAGCTCAGGTGTGTGCTGGTGTTTGATCCTGTGCTAATGCTGGTGTAAGTCTTGCTATTGCGACAGGCCAAAGGTCGGCCATAGTTGGCATCTGGACCGGGTCTACATTGGCAATGTAGTAGCCATTACCAAAGATATGCCATTTTAGCACTATTGTGAAGGCAACATTACCACTGAGGCTTCCAATGGACACACTCCTGGCATTGCAGAAGTACAAATCCCAGCCACAGTTAGCCATTTCCCTGGCACGACTGCCAGTACACATCTAGCACTATGCCAAGTGTAAAGTGGATCATTGCCCCACATATGATAATTAATTTTCACGTGTCGTTAAGAGCTTCCCAGAGGAAGTGCGCTTAGAGGCCCCGCACAGACCTGTCGGCTTGTAGAAGGGCTGGGGTGGGCTGCACCTGGCATTTCAGGGCACCCCAACTAGCAAACACTGCTTGGTTGGCACAGTGGTTACTGCCGTGTCCATTGCTGGCTGCAGCCTCGCGTGCCATCAAGGCGGTACACCACCCCAAGGGTGCATTGCTCTCCCTTTTTTTTCTCCAGAACTGGCAATAGAAGGCAAACGTTGCTGGGAGATGCCAATAAAGGAGGGTAATGGTGGGGTAAGGGCACATAGTGGAAACTGGCCATGATGGAGGGCCTAACAGGCAGGGGTGTTGCTAGGTCTGGAAAAGACCCGGGGCTACGCTAATGTTGGAACTGTAAATACCAAATTCATGTAATTGTCATGTTTCTTTGCCTCAGCAAGACTTAAACCCATTGCCCATGTTATAGCATTATGTCCATGTTAAACCAACTGCTTTTGTGTCCGCACACGAGGCCCAGGGTTTTCGCCTGGAACAGATATTACTCAAAGGCTTAGGAATTTCCCTCTGTTTTCCTTTCCTGTAAAGGCTACATAAATAATGTCTGTTAAAACTCTTGCACTTCACGTCCTGTCTAAAGCTGCCGTGCGAGTCAGCATGCATTCATTGACCCTGGGGTCTCCTCTATGAATGATGATTGCTAGCATCCGCACTCTTTCCCGAAACATAAGCATAAAGCGTATCTATATTCGGAGTTGTTATTCTCTGGGATATGTGGGAAGGGGAACTTGTGTTAGAGCTTGTGCGTCATTCTGTAAAAGATATGTCCTGCTATTGTCCAGCAGCCCATGAATGGATATTATTATCACTACCGCGGCAAGATATGTGTAGTTTGCAAATTCCCCACTATGTCAAATGTGATGAATTAGCTTGTTTTTACGACCACGCATGTTAAAGATTACACGTGCATCCTGAAGGATATTTGGACTTGCTTAGATAAGCTATATGAGTAATGACCATTTGCAATGTCCGGCCTTCGTAAAATGTCACTGCAAGGGCTGGAATAACAGCTAAAAGTGTTTTGGCAGGAAACTGTATGTCAGGACGTGCCTGGGCTTTGCGCCAGTCATAAGACTCAATGTAAACGTTTTCCTATAAAGAGCCTGCTCACTGTAATGTTAGTAGCTCACTCTAGATAGCATCCCTATTGTGTATCTTGCAGTCAGCCCTTCCGCAGAAGTTTTGCATTGCAATAAATGATGGTTGAACTCACTTACTATTGATGGAGACCTCCGCCTGGTGAATTTTAGCATTGACTGATTGGCGTCCCTGGACTGGCGGACCTTGCAGATGCAGTCCATCGCTTTGATGCGTGCCTTCCATTGAGCTCCCGTCTCCGGTGGACGACTTAACTGGGCCCAAACACTATCGCACTTTTGAATGCAAACAGCGCGGTCCTCCCTTGAGACGGAGATCAAGAAGAAGGAGAGAACGACTGCTCTGCCAAGGACCAGACGAACCAGACAGAGAGGAGGTCTCCTTGGTGTGGTGAGTGCATTTTGTGTCTGCAGAAAGTATTGGTGGATGGTAAGCCACATTGGTATCAGTTTTATGGTACGTATTATTTTGATTGTAGTAAGGATATTGTAATTAATAATGGGGAATTTGTGCGATAGAAATAAGAATGAGGAACCTATGCATGTGCCTGCTGAAGGCACTCCATGTTACACTATGTTAACCAATTATGGGTTGGGGGCCGTACAATTTTGTAAAAACTGGGAGGAATACACAAAGAAGTCCATTCAATTTAAATGGCCCAAAGCAGGCACTTTTTGTATACCCATAATCGAAAATCTTGAATTAGTGCTACTAAAAAGAAGGGTTCGCCCCGCCCAGCATGATGCTATTCGCCAGTGGCGAACAGAAGCGATAAAGCAGAAAATGTCCCAAGATAAAAAGGATAGGAAAAAGCAAAAACGGACCTTACAGGAGAAGGCATGTGAATTAGATAACAAAGAGTTTGAACACCGGCTAGATGTAGAGGATCGGGCTGCATTGATAAAATTCAGTAAAGGCATGTACCCACTCCTCCCCAAGCCAGAGAAAGAGATAGTCAGCCTTGACAGCGAGGCTGATCAGGATACAATCAGATTGACAGAGAACCTTTTGCGATTAACAACACCTGTCAGACCCCAGCCTAACGGCACGCACCTTGCCCCGACTGCACCCCATCCCCCTGAAAACCCACCCCCATATGGTACCCAGACTGGTACTATGGACCCAAATGGTGTCGAGGAGCAGGAAGTAGGGCGCTTATCTAGACAGGGGCCCTTCTTCCCCCCGGTTGAATATGCAAAATTAGAGCGCATGGCACAACAAGTGTTTGATAACCCGACCTCAGGGATAAAACAAAGGTTATATACTTGCCAAAAGAAGGAATTTCGACATGTAATGAACATGCATTGTGACCTTCTTCATGCATGGCTGAGGAATGAGGCTAAACGCCAGTGGCCCGTGGGTTTGTTTGATATTTATAAGGCCATTGACACTGAGAAAGATCGGGCAACTCTGTGGCACCAGTATGACCAAATCATTGACGAGGTAACAAAAGTTATGAAAGATTATGATGATCAGTTAAAAGAGGAAGAAGAGGAACGTTGTAGAAGAGAGCACTCTTTGCATGATGCCAAACCGACGGGAAAGGCGTTGGTTAAAAGGATATATGATGAAAAGGAGCCAGGGAAGGTGGGATATTGGACGGATCTATTTACCACCCATAGCAAGGCAACCCGACTGGTATGCTTGCAAGAGCTTTTGAACAAAATGGGATCAGAATGTGAAACAGGAGGGCGGGAGGATGTTTGCAAAAAGGTGAGAGAGTGCAAGGCTGAATTGAAAACGTATAAACCGAACTGGGAAGCGGAGGATCTTAGGACGGGTAGATTGTTCAAAGAATTATTGGAAGTGTTTCTCCCAGGGGCCCAGCTGGTCCAAGTAATGGCACCACTGAGGGAATGTGCGCCCATTGTTACAGCAGCCCACGACCCAAGTGACAAGACCCTCACGGTAACCAAAATATATGTCTATGTACCTCTCACTAGAGCAGAACTGTTCAGTATAATAAAAAGCACCCCAGACCCTAGGACCAATGCCGCGGGATTCTACAAAGAGTTGAGAGCGCTATTTAAAATGTGTACCCTGACTCTGCAGGACATTGATCATGTAATGTCCGCTGTGACCCCGGCTGATGTATGGGAACCTTTTAGATCTCGGGACCCCCCTGGGCATGCCATCAATTGGACAGAGTTAGAAAAACAGGATACAGACCGGAAACCAACTGACCCCATTCCAGAGGACCTAAAAACGCTAGGGATAAGAATATTAAGGGCACTGAGTAGTGTGTTGCCAGAGGTGGATGTGAATGTAGAAAACATGGATGCAGTTATACAAGGCCCTGCAGAAACAGTTGGGGACTATTTTCTGAAATTTGAAAATGCATTCAAGGCACACAGTGGCCAGTCTGTTAGCAACCCCACGGGTCAGAGATATTTCGCCATGGGCTTTTTGAAGGGTTTACGAAAAGGAATTAAGAAACCACTTAAATTGGGCGAGAGTACTTAGCAGGCAAGCACCCCATCCCAGATCCTAGAGATGGCTAAATATTACGAGCGACAGGAAGAGGAAGAAATGGAAGGTAAGAAACAGGCAGATAGGAATCTAAAAAATAAGGTGCTAATGCAACAATTGGTGCAACCACCTTACAGTAAACCAAAGGGCCAGAAACCCCAGGTAAGAAACCCTACAGGTAACACTACGCAATGGACACCCCCGCGAATAGACCAATGCTCATTTTGCAAGCAGACAGGACATTGGAAAAATGAGTGTCCCATATTGATGGCGCGGAATGGTCAACCGGCGGGTGGGAGAGGAAGGGGCCGAGGTGGACCCCCCGCGGGACCACCTCAAGACCAGGGAAGGTTTGTAAACCCCGAAAATAATGTATTCTCAAACAGCGTAGCGCAGCGACAAATGGTTAGAGTGGATGGCAATGAGTTTGTGGAGGATGAACTAAGTGGAATGATGTTCTTTGATAACACAGCAGCAATGAGTTGAAACGCCCCTAGTGAACCTGAGGAGATGGTGTCTGTTCCTATAGACCAGAAAGGACCGTATGTTAAATTGCAGATAGGACAGCACCCCACCGTTAGATGCTTGGTCGATACCGGAGCAGGTAACAGCTCGGTTGACGCCAAGGCCGTCCCCTCAGTTCCACTATTGGGTGAAAACAAAGTTTCCGTAGGCTTTGGTGCGGAACCCATATGTACTCCAGTGTCCCAGAGAGTTGAGACATCTATATGTGGAGTGAAATTGACTAACAAATGGTTACTTACTAACAGGTGCCCCGAGAACCTCCTTGGGTTGGATCTTTTCAAAGCTTTAAATGCGACTATCTATTGTTCCCCAACAGGCGTTCGTATGACCATATGTAAATCCAAAATTGGTGGTTGTTATTTGGTTGAACCATTGCCACAGGAACACAGGAGTTACAGGAACTGCCCGCAGAGCTTTGGGCTGCTGGTAGTAATGATGTAGGTGTTTTGAACATTCCCCCTGTTGTGATCAAGGTAAAACATGGGGTCCCTCTAGCCCGAACCCCGCAGTACAAAATATCTCCAGAAGGGGAAGCAGCATTGGTAAGGATTGTACAGGATCTAATGCGACTTGGGGTTGTTGAAGAGTGTGATGACAGCCCATGTAACTCCCCGATTCTCCCGGTTCATAAGAAAGGAGATGAAGTGACCCCGTATAGATTTGTCATTGATTTTAGGAGAATTAATAAGGTTGTGGACCCCAGGTATCCAGTTGTCCCTAGTGTAACAAGTATTCTCACTATGGTCCCTCCCACGGCCACTCACTTTAGTGTCATGGATTTAAAAAACGCCTTTTTCTCCATACCCATAGCTGAAGAATCTAGATACCTCTTCTCCTTTGTATTAGCACAGCGACAATACAGGTTTTGTCGAGCACCCCAAGGTTACACAGAGAGCCCGGCTATTTTTAGCCAAGCACTAAAACAGCAGTTGGATGAAATTCTGTTATCCTCTGGTGTGATGCTCATACAATATGTGGATGATATTCTCATTTGTGGAGATACTGAATTAAGTTGTAAAGAAGGTACCCTGATTGTGTTACAGCATTTGGCATACCATGGCCACAAAGTGTCGCTTAAGAAAATGCAGTATGTACAGGCCAAGGTTGATTATTTGGGATATGTCCTCACTGCAGAGGGTCGATTACTGTCACCTGAGAGGGTACGGTTAATACAGGAAATGGCCTATCCCAGTACCTTTAAAGAATTGAGACGACTGTTAGGTATTACCTCATATTGCCGTCATTGGGTCCCAGAGTTCTCCCTGATAGCTAAGCCCCTGTTACAATGTTTGAAAACGGAAAAGGATCAGACACCCTTCACTTGCACGCAAGAAATGAGAGAAGCCTGCGATGCTCTGAAAAGCGCATTGTGCAGTGCCCCAGGGCTCGGGACACCCAATTACGGCAAGCCTTTTACTCTTTTTGTACATGAACAGCAAGGTTGTGCCCTATCTGTATTGACACAGGAACAAAATGGAAGGCAAAGGCCTTGTGCTTATTTTTCTGGAACCTTGGATAGCGTGGCTGCAGCGCTTCCCCCATGTATGCGATCAGTTGCTGCAGCAGCGGTAGCTCTTAAGCAAAGCGCTGGTTTAGTGTTGGGAACTTCCGTCATTGTAAGAGTTCCCCATGCTGTGGATGTATTGCTCAATAGAACTCAGACCCAGCACCTCACAGCTGCCCGCTTAACGCAATATGAACTGACATTGTTTGCACCAAATGTAACTATCATGAGATGTAATACTTTGAACCCGGCTTCCCTTTTGCCCTTGCCGAGTGGGGAGGGAGATCAAGACATGCATGATTGCCTTATACGCACTGATGAACAGACCCGAGGTAGGGTCGATCTGAGTGACCTTCCCCTAGAGGGAGGTGATGGGATTCTATTTTGTGATGGCTCATGTTACAAACTGGAAAGTGGGGAGACAGTGGCTGGGTACGCAATAACAACTGAAAGTGAAATTGTCCATATGGAACGCATACCCGAGTTATCAGCGCAAGCTGCAGAATTAAGGGCATTAACAAAGGCTCTGGAATTAAGTAAAGATTTAGCTGTGACCATCTATACGGATTCAGCTTATGCACATGGCGTGGCCTTTAATTTTGGTCTACTGTGGAAAGAGCGAGGGTTTCTTACCTCGCATGGAACAAAAATAAAACATGGCAATTTGATAAACAAACTATTAGCGGCATTGGCTGAACCCGCCCAGGTGGCTATAGTGAAATGCTCCGCCCATAAAAAGGTGGTAGATTTTGTGGGGCAGGGGAACGATTTAGCAGACCAGGTGGCTAAATATGCTGCAGAACACTGTAAATTGCCTGTTCCAGAGTGTAACATGCTGCACAGGAATGTGGAAGGGAAAGGGGATGAGGGCGGTTTGGAAAAGGGCCCTGAGGAGATAGTAAAGGACATTCAAAAGGAAGCAGCAGATTGCGAAATTATAGTTTGGACTAAAGACAGTAACAATGGACAAACTCCTAAAGGGGTGTGGCTGGACAAAATCAAAATGAGGTGGTTGCTCCCTGACAGTTATTTACCCATGGTAGTCGATATGGCACATGGGAATGCCCATGTTAATGCAGGTGCAATGGAGGACATTCTGAGCAAAGTATGGAAAAACCGGAAAATTGGATCCTATTGCAGGAGATGGGCAGCACAGTGTGCTGTCTGCCTCCAGCATAATGTGGGCAAATCTGTGAAAGTACCAGCAGGTCATAGCAGACTTCCTACGCAGCCATTTGAGGTGGTGTATATGGACTTCATACAACTGGAACCATTTGCTAAATTAGAATATTGTCTTGTTATGAGGTGTGGGTTCTCTGGTTGGATGGATGCTTACCCCCTAAGAGACAACACTGCTATTTCCACAGCTAAATGCATCCTGAAATACTGGGTGCCCCAGTACACAGTGCCCAGCTTTCTGTATTCCGACAACGGAGTACACTTTACAGGTCAAGTTGTGAAGTGTGTATGTACTGCCTTGGGTATCGATCAGCGATTCCATTCCGTCTATCATCCCAAGAGTGCTGGGATTATTGAACGATCGAATGCCGTAGTGAAAAACAAACTGGCAAAAATATGTGCCTCTACGAACCTGAAGTGGCCAGAAGCCCTTCCCTTGGCATTGTTGAGTATGCAGACCACTCCAAAGGGGACGCACAAATTGTCCCCTTTTGAAATTGTAATGGGCCGCCCTCCAAGTGCATGGTCCATCCCAAAGCCAAGAGTTATTGGTAATATTGAACAACCACTGTTGAGGGATTATTGTGCTGAGCTCACGCATAAACTGTCTATTATCCATCAACAGGTGAAAGACGCAGCCCCGTCAGCTTTGGAAGGAGAAGGCCACGCAATCAAACCAGGGGACTACGTCCTCGTGAAGAGTTTTGATCGCACCAATTGCCTGCAGTCCCGCTGGAAGGGGCCATTTTTGGTCCTACTGGCGACGCAAACTGCTGTGAAGGTTGCTGGCCCCAAAACGTGGATCCATGCCAACCATCTTAAAAAGGCACCACCTCAGATAGTCCATCCCCCGACCAAGGACACAGACCACTTCGCAGCCGAACCTACGGAGGACACTCCCAGGTATCACCTACGCCCTAGGAAGCAACATTGATTGCCTGTTTGAACTCTGACATCTGGCTGAGAAAGGACTTGGTAAAGGGTCAGAACAAACAAAGGACAACTGAGACACAGATGAAGTGGCCTCAGCAGCCCCTCCTGGGTATGAAGTAGCCCCACCGAGACACAGATGAAACGGCCTCAGCGTCCCCTCAAGGGTAGTAAATAGCCTCAACGAGACGTGTCAAGGTAAGGTGCCAGAAGCGGTGACTGTAGGACGGGTTATACTGTGCAACCCTAGCGATCTAGCGCATGAACGGACGGCACCGTTAGGGTAATTGTTAGGGACTTTTTGAACATTTTTGTGTAAATATATAATATATATATATAACGTGTGACATTTAACGGCCAAGTTCCGGAACTCAGCCATTTGGGATTAGCCCTGTGCGAGGGAACAAAACAGGTTGTTACAATGAATGACGAGGACGCAGTGCAGAGGCGTCCACGAGTTGACAGATATGCATGCACCCCAAAGGAAAAGCTCTTCTTATCCCTTGTCTGTATTGTTATAACAGTAGGGTCCGCAATATTCCTCTGGTACCTTGAGCACCATGATATTTATGCTGCCCATAATTTGCTGCCTCCCACGCCTCAGCCTCCAACACCAAAACTAGTAACTATTCCCCATATAGATCAGGAGTATCGGAAAAAGCACCCTAGGAATAGCATCCTCACATGGATGAATGAAACAAACCAGATACTAAATAAAACCAACTGTTACATATGTACATATGTTCCCCATAGCCATGAAAGCGGACCCGAATGGTACGCGACTCCTGCTACAAGTGATACATGCGTGCCTTGGCGAGATTATCTTTTGCGTGCCTCCCAAAACTATACCGAAAATGTGACACTCACATTTGTGAATAGGAAAAATGAGACAAGCACTCAGACTAGAATACAGGGAGGAATTTATATTCCTCTAACACCCAATGTAACTAGATATCTTAATAGATCCATTTCCTGCCCATCTAAAGAAATACAAATGATTCCTCTAACCGACTATATGAGAGACAACAAAGCAGTACTACCACACCCAATCCCTGTACAAAATATAGTTCGTAGGGCCCCCTTTTGCTACCAGCGAAACATGACACATGCTCAGGCTGTTTTCATGGGTAGACACAACTGTCAGAATATAGTAGATTTGAATAGTATATCCGCACCCTTTAGTCCCCCTAAGGGGGAAATGTTTATTTGCGGGGAGGAAGCATACCTCTGGTTACCCCGCTATTGGAAAGGTAGATGTACCGTTGGATACGTAATGTTGGGTTTGCATTACAAATCTGTGGAGGAAGTGAACTTAAAACCCAAGGCAAAGAGAATAAAAATGGGTACACGGGATTACCAGCGAAGGAAAAGAGGTGTTATTACTAAAGAAGACACCACTTGGGATGAATTCTTTGATTTCCTAAAGGGCATAGTGATGCCCATGGGAATAGTTATGAATTCCAGAAGCATTAGGCACTTGGCTAGATTAGTAGAAAAGGAACTAAATGTGACCGGTGACATACTGGCAAACCTCACTAAAGAAGTACAAGCAGTCCGGATGGTCGCATTACAAAACCGACTAGTATTAGACACAATGCTGGCAGAAGTAGGAGGGGCTTGTAAAATAATTGGCACTTCTTGCTGCACTTTTATACCTGATTATAGCACTGATATCTTTAAGGGATCGATGAAATGCATAATATAGCAGCTCAAATACATTCTGAATTTGGGCCTGGGGATGGGACATCCTGGTTCTGGGATCTATTACGGAGCTGGGGATGGAAGCTCCTCACCCCTCTTCTTGTGATAGGAGGATTAATAGCTGCTTGCTGCTGTTGCATTCAGTGCTTTCCCTTATGTATGTCCGTCATAGGAGATTGCTGCAGGAAAATGATGGGAGCACTGGCACCCAAACCAACTAATGCCATGACCACCAACGAGATGATAAAGTTAGAGGAGGCAATTGAGGGGTTGCAGAAGATTGATGTGTCGGACGACGACAATGAAAGAATGAATGAATACAAACTAAACCACGTGTATTACTGATAAAGTCTTGCTGACGCAAAAGGGTCGTTTGTAAATACCAAATTCATGTAATTGTCATGTTTCTTTGCCTCAGCAAGACTTAAACCCATTGCCCATGTTATAGCATTATGTCCATGTTAAACCAACTGCTTTTGTGTCCGCACACGAGGCCCAGGGTTTTCGCCTGGAACAGATATTACTCAAAGGCTTAGGAATTTCCCTCTGTTTTCCTTTCCTGTAAAGGCTACATAAATAATGTCTGTTAAAACTCTTGCACTTCACGTCCTGTCTAAAGCTGCCGTGCGAGTCAGCATGCATTCATTGACCCTGGGGTCTCCTCTATGAATGATGATTGCTAGCATCCGCACTCTTTCCCGAAACATAAGCATAAAGCGTATCTATATTCGGAGTTGTTATTCTCTGGGATATGTGGGAAGGGGAACTTGTGTTAGAGCTTGTGCGTCATTCTGTGAAAGATATGTCCTGCTATTGTCCAGCAGCCCATGAATGGATATTATTATCACTACCGCGGCAAGATATGTGTAGTTTGCAAATTCCCCACTGTGTCAAATGTGATGAATTAGCTTGTTTTTACGACCACGCATGTTAAAGATTACACGTGCATCCTGAAGGATATTTGGACTTGCTTAGATAAGCTATATGAGTAATGACCATTTGCAATGTCCGGCCTTTGTAAAATGTCACCGCAAGGGCTGGAATAACAGCTAAAAGTGTTTTGGCAGGAAACTGTATGTCAGGACGTGCCTGGGCTTTGCGCCAGTCATAAGACTCAATGTAAACGTTTTCCTATAAAGAGCCTGCTCACTGTAATGTTAGTAGCTCACTCTAGATAGCATCCCTATGATGTATCTTGCAGTCAGCCCTTCCGCGGAAGTTTTGTATTGCAATAAATGATTGTTGAACTCACTTACTAGTGTGTTTATTGATGGAGACCTCCGCCTGGTGAATTTTAGCATTGACTGAACTGTCAAGACTGGGGGCTAGCTCGCCTTTTGGTTGTAGCTCCTGAGATTCTATCCGGGGCTACAATCAAAAGACCAGGGGCTATAGCCCCCTTAGCCCCCCCCAAGCAATGCCTCTTCTAACAGGGACTGCAAATGATGAACAAAACACGGCATAATATAAAATAGCAATGATGTGACTTTAATGTAAAATTTGCCATGGTCCAGCGACTGGACATAATGGAAACTGCCAATGTTCTGCTAAGTGGGAATGAGGTCGTTTGCTAAACGGGTTTAATGTAAACTGGCAATGATGGGCCTAATAGTTTTGTGTGCAATTGTCGATGATGTGCTAATTAGACATAACTTAATCTGGCAATGATGTGCTTGATGGTTTCTCAAAAACATACTTAACAGAGACAATACGTTATTCCTCATAGGATTAGCACTTTATAGTGGCATTACGTGGATTATTTTCTGAGTTCATTTTTCTGCTGTGGTACCGATGAGGCTCAGTGCTCCGTTTTTGTTTTATCCTTGACTTCGTGGTGATAAACAAACTGCTAGGGAGCTGGTCAGCCATATTTGGTGACACCTACTCCCCCCCCCTCGCCACTAGAGACCAATGAAGTCCTGACATGGCCACCAGAGTTGGGTTGGAGAGAATTTACTATAGAACGAGGCAATCAGCGCCACCGTCAGATGTAGATAAAGGGCTGCGCTTGTTACTTATTTTGGATTATGGAGAAGTGACACATATACATTAATGTCAGAGAGGTGTGGTGCCCCCTCCCGCACTGTATCCAATCCCAGCAGTCCCCCACCCCATTGATGGGATCCAAGGGGGGGGGGCTATTGAGACAATCTCAGTTCACAGTTACAGGTCCATTGTGAGATTTTGGTGAAATGCCCAATGGAGGTCCCTTCCAAGAACATCAGATTAGAGCCAGTCAGCCCCGGGGACCCCTGTCACCAATGACAGATCAGAGAGACGGCCCCTGGCTGCCCCTGCCATTAATGTTGGATCGGAAGGAAGGTGATGATGTGTGCCCCCCACTGTGAGTGCCAGCCCATATGCGAAGCTTCCTATGGAGCCCCATCACCAAAGCCAGACATGGGCAAAGGCAACCCATGTGCACCCCCACTTCCACCACCACTGGCAATCCAGGGGCAAAGTGGCCTATATGTGTGCTTGGCATCAGTAGGAGACTGGGAAATAAGAGATGCGTAGTTTGCCCTGGCACCAGGCTCAGGCCAGGCGGGAAGCAATCCATGGGCAGCCTGACGACAAGCCCTGGGATGCAAAGTCCAATGAGTGACCCAGGCTTGAGACCCGGGAGACAATACCCGCAGGTACCCGACCACCTGTGTCAGGCCACTGTAGAAGGAACCCACGGGCACCGCAGTCACCATTGTTGGATAAGGGAAAAAGAGCCCTCGCTACCCCCGTTACTAGTGACGGATTACACAGGAGGGGCCCGTGGCTGCTGCCATCAGACATGTTAGACCATGAGGAAGGCAACAATGGGTGCCTCGGGCCTCAGAGTCACAGGAGAGAGAAGAGACCAATGGGTGGCCATGAGGCCCATTCTGAATTGGAAACATCAAGGAGTCACCCCACCCAACATCAGTGTCAGATGAGGCAGTTGTACCCCATGGGTGCTCCACCATCAGTGGAAGACCAGGCAACCAGAGGCAGACATCCAGAGAAAGGATGTCCAAACAAGAATATACTGGCGCGTGCCATGACAATGATGTCACGCTGTCTCGGAAGGGGCCTGTGGGTGTGCTTGTCACCAGTGTTTCATAAAAGGGGAAGGGCATAAGGGTTGCCTATAACACACATTTTGGATTGAGAGAGGGAGCACGTTGGCCTTCCAAGTCATCAGAATTGGATTGATAAATTGGGGCGCTTATGTGCACACGGAAGACCCTCCACATGGGTTTTCACCAACACCAGTATCAGGTCAGGGGGTAGACAGCTATGGGAGTAACCCTATAAGTGAAAATAATAAAATAAATGTTCCCTTACTATCAATGTCCAAACATGCAGCCGCGAGCAATGGGCGCCACTGTGAGCAGTATGAGATTAAAGCAAAAGAAGATAAAAAGGGTCCAGCACCGCCTTTGACTGATCAGTAAAAAGGACCCGTTATTGCCCTACCACCAGTGTCAGACCATCAAAGAGACCCCCATAAGTGTCCCCAGAACCATTCTCAGAGGGCACAAGGAATCGCTGAGTAATCTTTGGGTGCCTCAGATCCAATGTCGACCCCAGGATGTCAGATCGCGGAAGGAAGGACCCCTCTGTGCTCTACCAACGCTATCAGCTGAGAGCGTCAGGTCCCATGGGTGCTACTATCCTCAGCAGCCAACTGGCGCTACTGTGGCAAGTGTTCCATCGATCTGAAGAGCTTGCTGGGTTCCCCCCCCCCCCACCAGTCTCTGACCCCAGTGGAGATAGGACCCATGAGTATTTCTCCCCCCATAAGTGTCCCACAACATGAAGTGCCCCCATGAGTGCCTGCAGGGTCATTAGTAGGCTGATGAAGAAGGAACCGAGGGGCACCTCCACCAGTAGTGTTGGATTGCAGAAGGGGCATTCTTGCTACCAGTGCCAGATCTGGGAAGCAGTGCTAATAGACACATTTGGTACAAGCATAGGCACCCCCCACCCCCCTCTCCCAATGCTAAGAGCACCCAAAAGCCCCAACCTGAACACGGTTTACATTACCTGACATTTCTATTCCAAAACAAAAGATGTAATGGCTGGAAGGTTTAGAATTAATCTTAAACTCTGGCATTGCTCTGGGCAACCCTCCCGGCCACCGTTCTTCAGGCTGCCAAGCACTTACAGAAAGGGGAAAGACCATGTGCAAATCAGGTTTTATCCCAACCCAAAAGTGGCAGTCCAGCCCAAACTGCTTGGTCACATCCCTTCTGCCCAGGACCACAAGCATCCCTAGACATGTTTCGGCATCGTTGAGCCTCATCAGTGAGAAGTAGATTGGGTTTCTAGGCACAGCAGGCACGGGACCCATGTCTGGAGCTGTTGCCCTTGCCAGGTTGTTTGAAAAGCCATCAAAGGACCTTCCACATTCCTCTGGGAATTGTTTGGGCCTCAGTCACATCCTGACAACGTTTGGACATGCTCCTTGGCTTTCACCTGCTAGTCAGAGCGCTGCATAGAAATCGACGAGGCCTGCAGCATATTATTCATGAAGTCAATGAAAGGCAATGGAAACCCGCAGCACATGCATGTCCTTTTAATCAATGCCACCTTGCATGCTGGCACGTGCGAGATCAAACTTGCAGCAGTAAACCACACAACTAAAAGTCCGTACAGGCAACATGCTAGAAAGCCCACACTGGTTAGTTATGATCCTAATGGCATGGAGTCAGCTATCAAATGCGATATGAGAAATTAACGGGACAATGTACAGGAATCTTCATTCGTGCTCCAAATGACTCAGGGTCAGTGTGATATTGGGAGAGTTGGCACAATGGAGCGCTCGTTACCCATGTTACCCAATAGGTGAAGGGCAGATTGTGTAAAAGCAAAGCTAATTCACCTCACAAACACATGTGACTTACTTTACTTGGACTCACAGGGCCAGGCGGGGGAAAGTGGGGAGCAGATTATCTCTAAGCAGGAGAAGAGCTCCTGACACGTGTGAGTAGCTCATCCAGTCCGTGTTTTGCTATCTGCATTCCGGTCATTCTATGTTACCACTGTCCCACGAGACCAGTGCTGTGCTATGATGCATTGCACAATATTTATGTTATGTTATGTTATTTTGCATTTATATAGTGCCTTAGGTACCATTGGTATGATCTCAAGGTGCTGGCAGGTTGAACGCCCTCGGGAACCGAAGTTCAAGTCAGTAGAGAGAGAGAGAGGCATAAGGTGCGTGTGAGCACTGGATATGTGTGCAGCGGTGCAGCCATTTATTTTGGGAAAATATTAGAAACGGGGGGCATATCTTCTGACATCCGCTGTATGATTGCCAGTGTTCACAGTGTGACCGTGGCACGCGCCATCAAGTACTGCTTTATTGGTTTGCACACACTCATGTGTTGCCCATTGAGCACTCGGCGTGTCTCTTGGGTGCACCATTTCTGATGGGCGCGTGCGCGGTTCACCGCTTAGCAATGCTTTTGTAGATGGTGGCGGACATGGCAGCCATGTATTTGTATTTATTGTTTTATATAGCACCATGTCATAATACCTCATCCATCGCGCTTCAAAATTGTTAATCCTAAAACTTTTTATGGAATGTTCTTCAGAAAAGTCTGCTGCAAAAGGCATCAGTTTGACTCATTATTCAACACATTTTCTGGCAGGGGTGCCCTTCCAACCAGTATCTGGGCCATTGCACGCCTCACTGTAAAGGGTGCTCATTTACAATGTAAAAATGAACCAACCTTGACAGATGACAGCAGTTGCTTCAAATCTAACAAGCTCCAAGGAAGTGTTCCTAAAATCTTAGCACCTAGAGGCCCCAGCGGGGTCTTAATCCAGCAGTGAAGGAAAAGGGCACATTGGTGACCCGGCCCCCAGTTTCAAGCAATGGGTGGTGACTGGGCCCATGGGAGCTCCTGCCAGTAGCACTGAACATGGGGGAAGGGACGCCGGGCGATCAAGGACACCCCTTTCGGCTCACAGGCGAAAGGGTCAATGGTTAACCCTTGCACCACTGTCACAGCAGGGAAAAGCGATTGCCGTCGCCTCGGCCTTCAGGGTGAGAGGATACAGCGAGCACCCACAGGCGATTCAGCTACCAGTGTCACACCCCGAAGAGGGATCCATGGGTCCACCAGTCCCCTCTGTCAGATCAAGAGCAAGTCTCAAAACATTCCCATACTAGATATGTCAAACCTTCATAGAAGGTGTTTATGAGTCCCCGGGCAGCACTGATGGATCAAAGGAGAAAGAGAATGCACCATTTGGGTGACCCCGGTCATGGGTGCATATCCATCGGGTGCTCCTGCAACCAGAGTCAGATCATTGGGAAGAGACCCTTGAATGCCAAAAACATCAACGTCGAAACAGACAGTGGGCCCCAGGGATGTTCTAGTGCCATTTCCAAAGCACGAGAGAAAATACTTGTGTCAGAGATGGAGAAGAGCTATACAGGTGCCTCGAACACCAATCGCAAACTGAAGGAGAGGACACACACCATGTGACAGACTGCGGGAGAAGGGATCCATCGGTGCCCCGTGACCAGTCAATATCCCACCGGGAGTCGGGGCACATGGTTGCCCCTTCTCCACCAATGTAGGAAAGAAGGAAAGAGGGGTGCTAACCCTTCCCCCTGGCCTGCCCCCCCACCAGTATGAGATCACGGGCAAGAGACACTGATTGCCCCCTGCCAGTAGTGAGAGATCAGGGAGAAGGGATACGTGAAGACTGCATCATCAGTGACAGGTTGGGAGAAGAGGCACATGGGTGCCACCTGCCACCATTGGGAGACTAGAGAAAAGCGACTCGTGGGTGCTCATGCCACCAGAGTCAAATTGCAGAAGTAGACTAGTGGGAACCCAGGCCGCCAATGCTCCATCAGAAGGCACCCATAGGTGCAAATACCCCTGAAATCAGACCAGGGAGAATTGAATCATGGATGCTCATCCCACCAGAGTCAGAGGGGAAAGGAGGAACACCGAGGCGCGCTGCGCCAGACGAGAAACCCGCTTCTTCCTTCCGAATTATTTTGTCTTCAATACTAAACGATCTTTCCATCAGTGACAGATCCTCGGGAGGGGTGGGGAGCTTGGAAGAGGTGGATTTTATCCATGCGCATCCATTTGCAGATCCCTGCTGGTTTCCGCCCCCTACAGATCCCACCCCCTGCCCTGCTTTCAAAATATGGCGTGATTTCATCAGAGAACCTGACCTGAATCTCTCAGTCCCTGCTCACAATCCCTCAGAAACATCCATGAATCTCAGCCCCAATCCCGCAGAACCTGCCCTGGAATCCGTCGCAGATATGACCTGATGTCCTCAGATGCATTCACCCGCTTAGATGCCCCTGTGCTTTCCGGATGTTCTCATAATACCGGAGCTGGCTCCAGGTTCACCAATCGGGTGCCCAGGAAACCCATCCCCAGGTTTGTGTCCGTGCTCCATGCATATTCCTGCATATATTGCCCATTCAACGGAGAGAAGCGGAAAACAAGACTTCACCCCAAAACATCTAACCCTGTGCACGCCCTCCACCTCAATAATCCACAATGAATTCAGATGGATGGGTGCCAAGGGGAACTGGTTGGGATTGGGGTAGAATCCTTGTGGTAGGAAGAGAGAACCTCCAGTTTAGGGTGGGTTCCCACCTGTATACGCCCGGGTTGGTAAAGCATATGTTGATGGAGGTAGGAGAATGTGGGCGTTCAAGTACTATAATGCAGGCCACACATCAGTTCACCTCTGTGTTCTGCACACTGTGCCCTTAAGGCTCAGTACTACATGGCAACCCTATGCCTTTTGCTTCCATTCTCCTCCCGTCATGAAAAGTCCTTCATTGTGCTATATGGTGCCCTCTTATTGGGATTCTGCAAGCCATGGCATTCTAAATGAATACCCCACGACATCTTCTTACAGTCACATTCAGCAATAATAACCCACACCCAGGCTTATGACCCCTCTAGATTAAGGCATTCAACCTCTGTGCCCCAGTGAGTCATGGGTCTGTTTAGGGTAGGGTCTCAACACTGGCCCCAGATGTCTTCAGCATCTATTCAAAATGCAGTATGACTACTCAGGTGCCCTCTATATACTCTCTGTGTGGGCTCCCCCTGGCCACATGGGATCACAAAATACATCTATGTGCGCCTGCTCCCTCCTCAGCTGTCAGTATCAGATCCTTTGGTGAGGACCTGGATTCTGTGTGAGCAGTCCTTGCCACACCTTTGTCTATGTCCTTTCTAGGCTTAGGCCACTCTAGGATTGAAGCCCTGTGAGACTTTTAGGTTTGGCCCCTCTACTTTTGCCCCTGGAGGCTTGTCGGGGTTGGGAATCTAATGTCATGTTCCCACTAGTCTTCGCCCTCTGTACGTTTGGGAATACTCTTGGAGTGGACCATCTAGGCTTGGCTCACTTGCTTTTCTTGAACCCCCTAGGTCTGTACACGCTCTATGCTTGGCCCCATTCTAGGTGCGCCTCCTCTACGCTGGAACCACCCTCTAGGTCAGCTCCCCGCAATGACTTGTTCCCATCTAGTCTTGTGTCACCTCAATGCATTTGGTCCAATGGCTTCAGAGTTTTGGGCCTACTCTAGACCACTCTATGGGTTTCAGTCACTTCAATATATGAACCCATCAAGGTTTGCAGCCACGAAGGTTATGGTGGGCATCCCCTAGACATGACTGCCCCAAGGCTGAGGTCCCTCTAAGCTAGGGCCTCGCTTGCATCATCCTATGACTGCTCCAAGGATGAGGTCCCTCTAAGCTAGGGCCTCAATTGTATCCCCTAGACATGACTGCCCCAAGGCTGAGGTCCCTCTAAGCTAGGGCCTCGCTTGCATCATCCTATGAATGCCACAAGGCTGAGGACTCTCTAAGCTAGGGCCTCGCTTGCATCATCCTCTGAATGCCACAAGGCTGAGGACTCTCTAAGCTAGGGCCTCGCTTGCATCATCCTATGACTGCCCCAAGGCTGAGGACTCTCTAAGCTAGGGCCTCGCTTGCATCATCCTATGAATGCCACAAGGCTGAGGACTCCCTAAGCTAGGGCCTCGCTTGCATCATCCTATGACTGCCCCAAGGCTGAGGACTCTCTAAGCTAGCGCCTTGCTAGCATCATCATATGAATGCCCCAAGGCTGAGGACGCCCTAAACTAGGGCCTCGCTTGCATCATCCTATGAATGCCACAAGGCTGAGGACTCCCTAAGCTAGGGCCTCGCTTGCATCATCCTATGAATGCCCCAAGGCTGAGGACTCTCTAAGCTAGGGCCTCGCTTGCATCATCCTATGAATGCCCCAAGGCTGAGGACTCTCTAAGCTAGGGCCTCGCTTGCATCATCATATGATCTCTCCAAGGCTGAGGACTCCCTAAGCTAGGGCCTCGCTTGCATCATCCTATGAATGCCACAAGGCTGAGGACTCCCTAAGCTAGGGCCTCGCTTGCATCATCATATGATTGCCCCAAGGCTGAGGACCCCCTAAACTAGGGCCTCGCTTGCATCATCCTAAAGTAGGCTTCTAGGATTAAGCCCCCTCCCAGGTTGGGCACTCACTGTGCTATGTTACGTTAATATGCTTATACATGGTGCCAAATCATCACCACCAGTGTATCAGAGCTCCTAGGTTTGTCCGTAGAGTGGCGTACGGTACCACACTCCATTGTGCGGTTCTCTCTAAGTCTTGGATCCCTGTAAGCTAGGGTGCATCGAAATCTATGGCCATTGAGGCCTGGGCCCTCACTAATCTAGGACCCTGCTAGGCCTAAACCCCTTGTTTCTTCATCCACTTCTAGGCTTCAACCTCCAGTAGGCTGTGTGCCACTCTTAGTTTAGGGCCTCTCCTGAGGCTGGGTCCCTTATAGACTATGGCCCCCTCTAAACTTGCCCCCCTAGACTCTAGGCACTTGTAAGATGGGTCACTATAGGTCTGGGCCCCTCCAATCCTTGACCATCTCTATGCGTGATCTCACGATTGACTTTGGCTCGTCTAGGCCTGGGTCGCAAGAAGGTTTGGGCCCCTTTACACGATGGTTCCCTTCCGCCTAGTACCGTCAAGGAAAAGGTTGCTCAAGGGGGCAGCCTTCTAGGCTTGGACTTTCTAAACTGGGGCAACCTTTGGTTTGGGCCTCTGTAGACCTGGGCCATAACATTTCGAATAATAATGTGTCGGTTACTAGCATGGTGCTTTTTACCAGATTCTTCTGGTTCCCAAATGCTGTGATAAATGGCGATTCCATTAATAACCACTCGTGGGACTGGATGATGAAAGGCTGAGTCAGTCTAACCAGGGAATCAAACCCATAAGCCACAGCATCGTAGTTCCCAAGCTCCGCATGATGCGCTTGAGCTAGGACCCGCCGATCCCCAGACTTGGCCACCTCTGATTTGGTTCCCCATCAGCATTAGACGCCCTCGACCAATGCCGTGCCTCTAGTCTTGGCAGGACATCTGGGTGCTGGGTGAACCCCTTAATCCATCACTGAGGGGCTGGAATGCCTTCTAGAACTACTGCACCAATGGTAAGGGGCACGTGCCTCAGATTGTCAGAGATAGGTTTGCAATGGAGCATGGGAGACTAAAGGGCCCGCTGGCAAGCAGGTGGCATGTGGCCCCTGCCCGCAGGAGCATTGCTGGAAGAGCCCGGCAAGAGCATGGCACGAAGCCTCTGCCCGCCAGAGCATCGCTTGTAGAGCCTGGCAAGCGGGTGGCAGGTGACCTCTGCTCGCTGGCTCTGGTGGTGGGTACCTGTTCGTAGCTGTGCATTGGGGCGTCTGTTTGCGGACAGGTGTCTGTGATTGGGTTGGTAGTAGTGGGGTGTCCTACCTTTGATGGGCGTCGGGGGTGTCCTTTCGCAGTAGGCCCCGTCCTCCAGTGGTGGTTGGATGGCCTCTGTCGGCGGAGGGCAACCGGTTGCGTCCGCTGGGCCCCGGTTAATGCTTGCTCGTAGTCTTGGGCTGGCTCTGGGGTGGTGCCGTGTGGCAGCAGATGGCACGATGGCTGCGTCCTCGGCGGCTGACGCTGTCCTCCGTTGGGATGGGGGGCGCAGGCGGGTTATTATTCCCTGCTGACTGCTGCCAGGCTTTGGGAACGGTGGGGGGCGGGCTGCCGGTTGGTCACCCTTGCGTTTGGCGGCAGTCGGCGGTCACGGGCGCTCTGCCTCCGGCGTGTGCCCCCTTTTCTCTCGGAGACGCTCCGCTTGCCCGTCGCGCTGCTGCTGCTGCTGCTGAGGTTGGGGTGAGGATAATCCGCGCACGGCGCTGCGACTGCCGCCTCCTCCCGCCCCCTCCTTGCGGACGGGCGCCCTATAGGAGCGTGGAAGCCGGCTTTCATCAGCGGCGTCGCAGCAATCAGCGCCGGCTGAGGCTGGTCCCCTCCCAGTTGCCTTTTCCTGGGGTGGGGGTAGGGGGTGTTGGGAAGGAAGGAGTCGAGCCGCTCCTTCTTGCTTTTTTCTTTCTCTCCCTGAATTGAGAAGAGAAAACCCCCTCCCCTTGACCTTTTCTCCTTCATGTGGCTACGGTGGATGACCCTGCGCTTGTGGCATCCCCATCCCAGGCCCCTCCCCCACCCACACATAGAATCGGCATCACTGCTGGGGTGAGATGTGCTCGGAATGAGGACGGCGGCGTTTGTCATAGGCGCCTAGAAATACCCGCGATGGATTAGCAGGGCGTAGGGCTATTATGGGGGAGGGGCGGGGGCTCGGGAGCGGTGTTGGGGGGGTGTACACCCACATCATCATTAGATAGATAGGCGGCGCGCCTTCGCACATGCATTCAAACCCAGCATTAGACGGGCAGGTGGGCTGCCCCCGAACATGTGGGGGAGGGGCTCGTTGCAATTCTCTTTATCCGAGGAGAATTAGAGGGGCGCTTTCAGAAACCTGAATACACCGCAGTATTGGGGGGCACGTGCAAAGGAAAGGGGACATCATTCAGGGGTGTGGGGTTGAGGATTCGCAGGACCTCAAAATCCATGACATTATTCATCAGAAGTGGCTCTTGTGTATCGGTGGGGACTGGAGGCATCAGCGTGCATAATCCCAAATCCATTATTGGAGGGGGTGGGGGGGGGTTCTATTCGATGAAACCAAAATACCGCATACGGGACACGGCTGCAGCTGAGAGAAGTCCGTGGGGGAGGGGTGTGTGGGGGCGGGGCAGTGACTCCGCCTCCTCAGTGCAACCCAAATGCATTGTGGTACAGAGATTGTATTCTGACTGAAGCTTGAATCGTTAGGGTGGGCGGGGGGAGGGGGCAGCCCACAGAATAACAAAACAACCCCGGAGAGAGGGGTGCACCCACCAGAGCAACCCACAGTCATCATCAGAGCTGACGGTGAAGCCCACACTGCCCACCCTCGGGGAATGGGGTGGTCTAATTACAGAATACCAAATTCATCACGGGGTACCTGCTGCTTGCAGAAAACCACAGTCATAAAAGACTGTAGAGGAGCAGGTGGACATGTCATCCCTGGCTCCCGCCCCCCTCACCTCCGTCGTACTGGAACAGCAGGAGACGAGCCCTATGTGGGACACCAGGTATCATCCCAATACCGCATCAGGTGTATGAGAGACGATAGACAACCACACCACATTTATTTATTTATTTTTATTTGTATAGCGCGAAACGTGAGTCCGAAGGCATAAAGATGCTGAACAGGACAGACAATTAACATAAAGGAGTTCTAGATTCAGAGGCAGTATCGGGGGTAGTGGAAGTTAGCAGAATAGGATGGTTTTCAGTCCTCGTTTAAAGCTGGCGATTGATGCACAAGCTCTCCAATCCAGGGGGAGAGTGTTCCACAGTCTCGGGGCTGTGTGTGGGTAGGACCCAAATGCCACACATGCAAGTTTGGTCTGTGGTGTTGCTAGAAGGAAGGTGTTATTAAAACATAATGTTCTATGAGCTGGGAACCATGGGATGCCATTGGACCGATACTTGGGCCCTTCCCCAAACAGGCATCGATGTGTAATGCAGTCGATGCAAAACAGAATCCTGCTGCACACTGGGAGCCAATGCAGGGCCCTTTTGGCAGTTGGCCCTTCCACTACACGTAGCACATTATTGTGGATGACCTGAGCGGGGAGAACTCTCCCTTAGCGATGCCAAGCAGGAGACTAGCACAATAGTCCAGCTTGGCCCCTATAACAGCACGAGCAATAGTGGCACAATTGATGTTATTAGGAAAGGGGCGAAGCTGGGCCAGCAAGTTCAGGTGGTAAAATGTGCTGGAGACCAAGCTGTTAACCTGTGCTTTTATGGAGAGATCCTGGAGTTTTAACTTTGGACTAGGTCTTGATGGTGCAGCTTGCAAATATTACATTGCTTGAATGTACCCTCGCACTGAGATGGTGGACGGATGTCTGCACACACCAGTGGACATCATAGAGCTATAAATGAAATCTGACAAGAGCAGACAGATTGTGAGGAATTGGACCATCCGCACGTGGGTGTGCACTCACCTGGGCTTTTTTGAAATTTTGTATGCAATTGAGTGATGGTAGATCAACCTCTGGAAAATGTGTGGGGCTAATCCGTACACATTTTCCTATGCTCACTGCACGACATACACCTAGACCTGTGTACTCTGGGTTGACACAGCCTACAGGAGCAGTCTTTGCTGTTATATTTTGTTGAGCTCTGACTGGTGGAGTACACAATGCTTCTCAGAAGGGGGGAGGGCCAAAACCTTCCTCCTGCCATGGCCAGCCTAACTATCAAAGGCTCCATGGGTCTGCCCTATCCATTTGCTTACCCTCTGCAGATGGTGGTGGCAATTAACATACTAATAGAGAAAGTTCAAACAGGCCCACATGGTGCCTGGCTGCAGAGGCTAAAACAAAGGAGAAAGGAAACCCCAACACCCCTTTCATATGCACTGTGTCAACCTTAAGCCAGCTCCTGCCCGATCAATGACAGTGAGCTGTCATGTCTTGTTTATGTGTTTACAGTAGGCAACCCCCACAGGGGGACCCCATTTAGAGGGTAGGAGTATGGGATTTGATGGATACAGAAAGTCTGTTCTTGCCACAACTTCCAAGGCAACCTGACGCTTTAATCAGGAACCACAGAGAGCTCAATGAACCAGAGAGACCCTTTGATCCACAACAGACATGAAGATGGGTGGGCCTTACTATTACATGCTTCACCCCTTTACATTTTCGGTAGCAAAGCACTCTGGTTATGACCTCATGCATACAGGAGATTATTGGTGGAGACCCAGAATTGGTTAATTAATGTAGGCTTAGCCTACACCAATCACTGTGGCCCATTTGGCTTTAAAAGTGGGCTGAGACCCTCTTTTGGGCAGATCATCTGAAGACTTTGCAAGTAGTAACAAGAATAACTCATTTGGACCCTGGCTGAAGGTACAGTCTGCCTTAGAGCTTCCGCCAGTGAAGAAAGGCCAGGATCGCAAAGTGGGACTCAAGATCCCTCCCATAAACATCTCCCAGGAAACAGAGGGAGGTACTGAATCCAGAGGACCCTCCAGGAGCTCCAGAACTGGTACCCCACCAGCACACAGCGTGCCCTGCTAGGCTTTTCAAGCAAAGTTCCTAGGTGAGAAGTGCCAGAGAGTCTCTGAACCAAACCCAGGACAAGGCCGGTCCCTGCAACACTATGCTCAGTTTTGGGCCATCTGCCTTATATGATAAAAGCCCAATGAAGAAGCTCGGAGGAGTGCATCAACAAGCATCAACCACATCTGCCTTAAAGGACATTTTCGAGCCAGTCGTGCCCCCCGAGCTGCAACTGAATGCACCGCTGACTGTGGTCCAGGGATGAATATCGTTTTCAAAACCATCAATCAGCCCCACACCTGTATATGGATTGTTGTAGGCTAAGCCTAGCTTAATGAACCAATCCTGGGTCCCCAACAACAATCTCCTGTATGCATGAGGTCACAAACAGAGTGCTTTGCAACAGAAAAGCTTAAGTGGTGAAAACATGTAGTACTTATTCTCACCCATCTTCCTGTCTGTTGTGGATCAACAGGTCTTTCTGGTCAAAGGAGCTCTTTGTGGTTACTGATTAAAGCGGCAGGTCTTCCTTGAAGCTGCGGCGAGACCAGACTTCCTGGTGCCATCAATCCACATACTTGTACCTTCCAAATGGGGTCCCCCAATGAGCATGACGAATATAATAAACGCAATCCCAGACATGACATTTCACTGTCAAAGCAATACTGAGGTCGGGAGATGGCTTCAGGTTGACACAGTGCATCTGAAAGGTTGTTGGGGGTTCCTGTCTCCTTTGTCAGCCTCTGCAGCCAAGCCCAATGCGGGCCTGTATGAAGTACACTCTATTAGTATGCTAATCATGTTTATCACTGCCACCATCTGCAGGGCTAAACAAAAGGACAGGGCAGATATATGGAGCCTTTGTTAGTTAATTAGACTGGCCACAGTAGGAGGAAGGTTTTGCCCTCTGCCTTTTGAGATGACATGGTGTAATCCTGGCTGTCAACTAAATATGACAGGGGGGACTGCGTCTGTAGGCTGTGTCCATCCAGAGTACACAGGTCTATGTATATGCCATGAGCATAGGAAAATGTGTGCAGATTAGCCAAACACATTTTCCAGAGGTTGATCTACCATCATTCAATTTCATTTAGAATTTCAAAAAACCTAGGCGAGAGCACACCCGCTGTGCTGATGGTCGAATTCCTTACAAATAGTCAATAGATGAATGGCTTTTGAAGAAGGGACAGATGGCTTGAAAGATAAAGCTCTTTTAATTATCTGAAAAAATAGCCCAAGTAAATATGCACACAGGAAAGTAAAGAGAGGCAATTCATTCACAACCATCCTGATTCTAAAGGCCTAATTCACAGAAGCGTTTTATGATGGCGCAATCCCATGAGAAAACACTCTGTAAATCATGCCCTAGCTGTCTTAAAAGGTGCAAGACAATCATAGACGGAAACAAACCTTCCATAGGGAACAATGTGCTCAATGCGATACAATGTGGTGATGCATTCAGAAGTATTTTCTGTACTAGATCTCCTGTGGTTCTGTGCAAGGCACTAATGTAGAGTCAAAGCACGCATCTGTTGGTACTAGCAGCGCAAAGCTGTTATTCAAGGTACTAATTTGGCTCTGTGTAATGGTTTGAATCTAGATATGGGCAAAGACGGAGAACCCACTAGGTGCTCATAGAACGTTTCCAAGCTCTTAATTCTGGAGAAGGAGCTGGCAGGCCCTTAGTACTTAAGCTCTCTCGAACAGGGCGGCTGTCGCACGTCTAAGGAGGACACCTATGCTTGTCCATACAACACCATATCTTTGATACATTTTAGAGCAGCGATTGAAGAATTTGCACTTGGATAAGCAGCAACGCCACTAGATCCAATCTGGGCGCCAGATCCGTTTCTAGGCATGGGCAAACTAGGCAATGGCAGGGCACAGTTGGCGTTAAGGGACACAGCAGGCCCCCTGTAAAATCTCCCACGTGGAGAGCATGGAGCCTTCATATTTAACATTGTTCAGCACTACACAAACAGGTCATTCTAGCCTACCTTGCCCTCATCCTTCTCCCTCCCATAATGCAACCAGGGATGGACTGGGCACCAAAAGAGGCCCTGGAAATAATGTTCAAAGTGCTCCCATATTACACATTTTCAGCAAGCCCAGCCCTGGAAATAAAATATGTAACCACACAAAAGAGGACCAGGGTACAGTAATCCACCCGTAAATCTCCATAGTTCCTCCTATATCAGTCTACCCCTGAATGCAACCAATTGCCTAATATGCTGTGTATAGTTTTTTTTTTAATAAGGCTCCTACTTCCCAAATTAGCATCTCTTTGTGAAATTAATAATGCTTAAAGAATGTGATAACTTATGCATAGCACTGGCATGCTAGAATGGAGGGCTGGGCATTTATGGGATAACAAAGGGGTCAAGAGTTGGACAAATCCAAGCATAAAGGCTTAGGGGACTGCATAGGGGTTCACTTTCCTTGTTTGCGTTTGTGTGTATTTCTGTGTGGGTTTTATTTACAGTGAAAACTAGATATGTGGACAGGTAGAAAGCAATTGTAGCAACAATAATTGACAACGCTAACAGTTTTACGTGTGCGTAGTGAAAAGCTTTTCTTTCTTGCTACTGTAGGCATTGAAGTAACATGCCAATGTATATTCACAATGTACCTACTGATGCATTTGCATGTCCAAGTTACCACCATTTGATGGGTTTTGCCAGGATATGTTAATATACAACATACAGTGATCCGGATTCCCCCACTTACTACAGACCAATAACCACAGTACTGTTCCTGTTGAAAATCATAGACAGGGAAGCATACTTACAGATACAGGAACACATTGAAACTAATAATCTTCTGGGCCTCAGACAATTTAGACTGAGACATGGCACGGAAACAGCCCTGCTAGATCTAAAAAACGCAGATTGACGACCTAAAAGATAAAGGCAGTCTAGCACTCCTTCTCATACTTGACCTCTCGGCTGCCTTCGATTTAGTCAATCACAAAGTCTTATGTAAACACCTATCTTCAGCAGCTCATTTTTCAATGGAAACAACCACTAGGAGAGTGTTTGCACCCACTGCAGCAGCTGACGTACCACCGGTCATGTGTGGCATACCACAGGGCTCATGCGTGTCACTGACTCTTTATAATATTTTCACAAAGCCCCTTTTCAATAACCTGGACCATTTGGGTGTCATCTACACTAACTATGCAGATGACACCCACATTCTCATCCCTATCACTGGAGACTATGACACTTACACAGAATGATTTATCAAAATCTACCTAATCATCCAAGCATGGATGTCCACACACGGCCTCTGCCTAAACGATAAGATTGAGATACTTCTCATTGGCTTCCACACTAGATTAAATAAATTAGATAATTATTCAGTTCAAATCTTCCAACATTGATGGCATTACATTGACTCCTCACTTACTCTGACTAGAAAAGTTAATGCTACAGCCTCTGCCACAGCCTATACATGCAAATTAATAAACGCCTGCAGACTCTTCCTGTCAACAGCAAGCTGTAACACATTGGCCAGAGCACTTTAAAAAAAATCTAAACTAGATTATTGCAACACCCTCTACTTAGGAGATAACAAGCAAAACCTAAAAGAAATTGCAAATACTCCAAAACAATGCCCTTAGAACTGCTCTGAACATCCCTAGAACTCACCATATAGTGTCGGCAAGACAGAACGTACAGTGGCTCTCAGTTAAGGATAGAATCACATTCAAAACCTTAGCTCTCACCCACAAATGCCATTGTAACTCAGCTCCCAAATATCTGCCTTGCAAATTCACAAGAAACCTTTCTAACCGACTCACCAGGTCCTCTCAACTTCACTGCCTCAAAGTTCCCAGATTCAATTTACAGAAAGTGGAGGGTAGCAGCTTCCCTGTATTAGCGGCAAAACTATGGAATTCATTGCATATAGCCCTTAGCACAGAACCATCATTTTATTGCTTCAGGAACAATGCAAAAAAATTGCTCCTAACTCAGGAAACACCATAACTGCCCCCATCACCCTGGCAACATGTGCATATATGTTATCGTAGATATGTCTGTAAATATTCTATATACTGCCTTTTACTGTCTGTCATGTACTCAATGTGTAACCATATGCAACGCGCCCAGATACCTCAGTGTCAGATGCGCTATATAAATGAACAGATACGTAAATAAATACAGTAGGTACTTGCATCATTGCCAGGTATTCACACATATTTTATGTTATCTTATTGGGCATTTGTATAGCGCCTCTTTACCATTGATATGATCTCAAAGTGCTGTGGCTTAAATGCCCTCAGGGACTGGTGTCCTGGTCAGTGGAGAGAGTTTGATAGTAAATAGTGCTTGGGGGCATTCGGTATGGGTGCAGCTAGGGTGATTTTTGTGGTGTGTAACTGCATTCTAATGCTAGACGTCGTGCGGAAGTTGTGCCGATTTGACTTGGGGGTAGCGGCATTCTGGCAGAGGTGGTGCTTGTATATGAGATTATGTGTCCAGCTAGGCTGATTTTTCACGTGGGATAGCTGCCTTCTAAAGACAACTGAGATTTTCATGGAGTTTTGTAATTATGTGTGCAGCTAGCCCGAATTAATTGAGGGGTATAACTGCATTCTATCTTTTTTTGGTGCAGACGAGAGAGTTAGCATATTCATATTGGTATGTGTGAGTATCTGTACAATTGGAGGAGGTCACTTGTTCCTGATTACCTTCCAGTGCCTGCCAAGGTGACTATATCTCCCTAATTGAGACACTTGTTGCTTTAGTTCCCGGGCAGACATTCTCAGTCTAGTGTGGAGTTCGTTCTGTTTACCACTTGCACTTGGCCATATCTTTCCCGGTTTGACAGTACCATCAGTGTTGAGTTGGCCGATTCCAAACCTTTGTTGGCCTAGTCGATTGCAGGTCAATGATCATCCCCGTGTCTTATTGGGTCTGCAATTGCTTATCGGTTAACATTTTCTCGCTGTGCAGTTATATCCAGTTCTATTCTATTGGACTTACGAGCACACCCTAGATATGAGGACTGGTACTCAGTGAAGTTGAAGGTCCAGTGTCAAACCAGGCTGTGTTGTTGGATTCTGTGCCTGTCTGACATTATTACCTGCAGTGGAAATTTGAGTTTTCCTGCTATAGTGTATGGTTTGAGAATTGACGACAGGCGACAGCACACTGTTGTCACTTGCAGGACCTTGCCTTGCCAGATTCCTCACCTGATTTAAGAGCGTAGAACCTTGATGACTGTACAATGTCCGTCTGTTTCGAATGCTAGACCGTAAGTGTTAATGGCCCAATTTTTCAGGCCCCGGGTAGTTGTTTACAGTGAGTGGTTGGGTATTCCCGTCCTATTTTATGGTTTGAGTTGTGATGTTACACCACATCATTGTCCTTTGCAAGAGCTGAGTGTGCGAGAGACCTCATCTGATCCAGTAGAGACAAAGGCCAACCCCAATCATAGCTTCAGAACATAAGTGATACTAGGCCTGGGGTATTGAAGTTCAGGGCATTCATTTCCAGACAAATTAGGGTAACCATCACCTAATCAAAGAGCACAGTGTATATACCTGGTGGTTAATATCAGGCCAATCATATTGTTTGAACATAAGTGCCACTAGGCCCAGGGTATGGAGTTCTGTGCATTCATTTCCAGATAAAGATAAACAGC
Organism: Ambystoma mexicanum; assembly: GCF_040938575.1. Classification (NCBI taxonomy): domain Eukaryota; kingdom Metazoa; phylum Chordata; class Amphibia; order Caudata; family Ambystomatidae; genus Ambystoma; species Ambystoma mexicanum. The sequence goes on from NC_090925.1 coordinate 682,409,649, forward strand.
TCCTGGTCTGAGAGCATAGAGAGTGTATTGCATACCTGGTAGAAGACAATGATCAAGCCATAGTCATGGTGTAAGAAAATAAGAGCTACTAGGCCTCATGTTTGGAGTCCTGGGAATTGTCTTCCAGACAAGTTTTAGGGTAAACACAATCAACATGTTGGCGCATGAGAGCAACTAGGCTTTCATTGCCGAACATGTAAGGGGCCAGTTGGCTCATAGCGTTGAATTACATTTTTCACTGGAACCAGAATTTCTTATCTGCCCGTAATGATGGGTTCCAAGTCATTTATTGGCCGTGGGTGGTTGTTCAAGAGGGCTGATTTTGTGGGGGATCGAAGGCCAAAACGGACCTTTTTTAAATCATTTTTAGGCAAGAGCCATATTTTGAATGCTTTCTGGAATGTCATGTAGTCTTGGCTGTGTCCAACGAGGAGAGGCAATGACTTCCACAATGTTGGCGCTGTGCTTGACCTTAGAGTGTGTGTTAGGTGGGAAGGCATAATCTTTTCTTGAAGGTATTTTGGCTGGCTTTGTGCACCTCTTGGTGAGTAATGCACAGGATTTTGAAGGCAGACCTTTGGCAAATTGGGAGTCGGTGTAGGGTGCGGAGAGCAGCTGAGATGTGATCCCTTCATCCGAGTGCAAGGAGAAGTCTGGCAGTCGAGATTTGGACTCTTTGGAGTTGGTTTACTTGGTGGGCCGGTGCACCCAGGTAAAGGGAGTTTGCCTAGTCAAGACTGGACATGACAATGAAAATAATTGCAGCCAGTGTATTGGAGTATGTGAGGTAATGTTAAACGGAAATCATATTATGCCTCCTTTTGATTTATATTGGCCTAAGCCTAGTTGCTCCATGGGGAAAACCGCGTTGCAAAGTTCTGAATTAGAATTGGCTTCAAGCGCCATCTTGGAAAAAGTCCTGCATCTTGGTTCTAAATTCTGCTCACTCTTCAGTAATGATTAGCTATGTTTCCAGCTGCCAGAGCAGAATCGATCTTTGAGCCTATGTCAACACTAGGGCTGGCAGAGCAGACTATTTGTCCTGTGCAAACAAACCCTTGTAGTCAGAACAAACTCTCATTCAAAGTGTTATCTATGTCTACAAAACTCATCCTCCCACAAACAGTGTTATACAATGAATGCTGTGTGTTTTTGAAGGAATCCTGTGTACATTTCTGGAAATAGAATTTACTTTAGAAAGCTAAAGATCCACACAACTGATGACAACAAAGTCTGTCAGTATGTTTAAGGAACCTTGGAGCTAAACCAAACTCCAATTTAAAGTGTTTTTTGTATCAATAGCCTCAGCCATATTCAAACATAAGAACTGAATGTTAGACAAACTAGAACTGTGTACCTTAACAAAAAGCTATTGAATTTGTTTCTTGAAACCAGGATCAGCCTAAACTGGAAAACCAACATGACCAGATAGAACAAAGTTGTAACCATTGTATTTTGAAGACTGGAAAACACTTGAAGTATGTAAATACAATATTGTTGTATTTGCTGTGTGAACTGGGCACAAACTCAAATCTGTAACCTATTAGTTTGGAGATGGGCTGAGCTATGACCAGGACTCACTCCCCTCACAGTGTTTCTGGTATACACTGCGAGGTGCTGTGAACAGGTAGCTATCGCTTTGATATTTGAATCGGTACAGAATAAATCTTTGACTTTGTGACTGGCGGATCTAATTTTTGGTGGTACCAAGCCTTGATATTTGCTTGATTTTACAGTAAGGGAAGATCCGTTTCAGACGACTAAGGTGGAAGCGGCACATTTGGATACATTGTTAATGTGGTGTGACAGAGGTAGGTCATTGTGCAGCCAAGGTTTTGACAGTGGTGGAGGTTAAGGGGGAGGGTGGCCAGGGAGACGGTTGCAGGAATAGAGCGGTTTTGCCATACACCATGATCTCCATTTTCCCTGGATTCAGAGGGAGATGGTTACTCGTCATCCGGAAGTCAATTTCTGTGAGACATGCCGCTAGGTCAGGGTGAGGATTAGAGGTCAATTTGGGAATCCTCAGGATGATTTGTGTGTCATAAGAGTAGTTTTAGCCAGTGAGGTTGTGCGAGCGGATGAGCCCGGGCAGAGGGGTCATGTAATGGTTGAAGAGAAGGGATGAGTACAGGCACCTTGGGGTACTCCAGTGTTCACTGGGCAGGCAGTAGAGAGGAAAGGACTGAGACAAGTGATTTGCTGTCTGTTGGTGAGGACTGAAGTGATCCAGTTGAGCGCTGAATCTCGGATTCCTAGGGAGTGTAATCTGTCATGGAGGATTGTGTGGTTAACAGTGTCAAACGCTGCAGAGAGATCAAGAAGAACAGGTGCTGTGCATCCTTCTGAGTCTGCAGTGACTTTGTGCTCATCCCTGATAGAGATCAATGTGGTTTCTGTTCCATGGTAAGAACGGACACCTGATTGCGCGGTTTCTAGTAGATTGTTGGTTTCCACGAAACAGTTGAGCTGGGAGTATGCAGTGCGGTCGACGAGCTATGCCAAGAATCAGGTGTTGGAAATGGGCCTGTAGTTGATTGGTTGGAGAGGGTCGAGGGATGGTTTCTTTAGAAGGTTTTTGACATGCGTGATTTTGAAGGGTTCTGAGAAGTTGCCGGAGGTAAGGGATTCATTAAGGATGGAGCTCGCTTGTCCTCCTGCACATGTGGAGGTGACGATTTCTTTGAGGAGAGAAGCGGGACAAGGGTGAAGAGGGGAGCCAGAAGGTTGGCTGTTGGATAGAAGTTTGATGAATTTGTCACTCAATATGGGGTTGAAAGAGCAGAACGGAGGCGTCTCTGAGGGATGAGGGGATGATTCTTGCGGAGCGGGTGTTGGGCAGGCGTTGAGCTTGGCCAGTTTGGCGCTCAGGGTGGCCATCCTGTCTAGGGCTGGTTTGTGGAAGTGTTCAGAGAGGGAGTTGAAGAGCGTTTGTGAGGAGGTGGCCGGGGCAGAGGTGCAAGAAGGGTTCAGGAATTCTGTGATGACCCCCTGGAGTTCCTTGGTGCTGCTGTGGCAGCTCAAGATTCTTTTATTGCAATAGGCTTTTTTGGCCTTTCGGATCTTCGATTTGTAGTTTTGGTGATGGTGGGCGTAGACCGATTTGCTTTGAGGGGTTCTGGAGGCTTGTCATTTGTGCTTGAGGGAGTGGTTCTTAGTTTTGAATGCCTTCCGGAGTGGGGTGAACCACTAGACAGTCAGTACTTTGCAGGACTGAGCAGAGCTGGAGGGGTTGAGAGGAAGGAGTGAGTTGTTTAGGGGTACCCAGATGAGGAGTATAGGGGTGGACATGGAAATGAGGTCTGGTGAGCTGAAAATGGCATCAAGGGTGTGGCCGACAGTGTGGGTGGGTCCTGTGATAAGCTGGGTAATGTTCAGTGCCTCTAGACTGTCGACCAGGGGTTGAGTCATGGGGTTGTTGGGCACATCAAACCAGACATTGAAATCCACCAGTGGCTAGCTAATGTGGCTGCCAGCAAGTCACATGGGCTGTTGGCAAAATGTCTGTCGCATCTGGGGGCCTGTAGAGGAGTAGGAAGTCTTTGGGAGGGAGTGTGTGGATGAGAATGTTTGACTAGTTGGGATTCGCAGTTAGCTGGGCGGGGCTGTGTTTCGGTGAAGGTGTTGGCTATATGTGGTTTGTGGAGGATGGCTACTCCGCCTCCTCTAGAGGGCCTGTTACGGGTGATGTGTGAGTAGTCGGGTGTGAAGGCTTTGTGTGCGATTGGTTTGAAATCTTCGGAGAATCCTGTTTCGGTAATGAAAATGAGATCAGGATTGTCAGAGGCTAGGAGGACATAGATGCTGTGTCTGTTTTTGTTTTGGCCACAGATCAGGCATTAATAAAGAGTCAGGTGAGTTTGTGGGAAATTGCAGAGGCAGTGTTTCCCCGGGTGACCATGGCTGGCAGGATGGGGTGGTCATTGTGGCTGGTGGGATGGTGTTGGTCACTGGGAAGGAAGGTGCGATTCGTTGAGCTGGGTCAGGCGGTGTGACTGGAGGGGTGGTGTTGGTCAGAGGGTGGGATTCATTTGGTGGGAACAGAGAGTGTGGGTGGTGGATCGAGAGGAGGAAGAGGGAGCGGGTAGTCACAGGCCTTCAAGAGAGGACGTGCATGGGATATGAAGTTAGGTTGGTAGTGATTGGGTCGGGGGTGTCGCAGGTGGAGCAGGGGCGTTCAGTGGTGGCAGGTTTGGTGCTATTTGGGTATGGTGCCTAAAGGATGGGTGAGGTGGTTTTGTGGGTGGTTGGAGAAGGAGGGGGTAAAAGTCGTGTTCAAAGAGGGAAATGGAAGGCATCGGTAACAGAACGGGAGTGAAAGAGGGGGTAGGAAAGGTGTGGTGGGTAGACTGATGCAGGGCTGGCGAGGCGTCTAGAGATGAGGGGGAAGGGTGGTCACTGCCTCTGTGTTTAGTGTGTTTGGGAGCTAGAGGTGTGTGGCCGGCCTCTACCACCAGCAGCAGGCACAATTTACTAGGTATCATACAATTGTAATTTGGTGATTTTTATAGTGCTTCATGTAAATGGACCACTTCTAAACTCTGTATTAATGTGGGTTATTATTACCCGCTGATAGTACTTGATTAATTGCCCTCGGAATGAAGAAGGACTTAGTCAGTGCCTCCAGAGTTTTAAACTTGTCAAATGGCATTGTGCCATTCCCAAAATCAGCATGTTGCACATGCGCTGTCCATCTGGCATACAACCATTTGTATATACCAGGTTTTCCTACTAGATGCTCGTACACTCAGACATTTCGCAGGCATTGTTATACTTTGTCTAGATACTCATATCATATGGCAACGCGGCTGCTTCACGTCATAGCCTTCCTTCTTCTCTGATCTTCCCCTAGAGCGCGTAATATAGATGGGAACAGGCCTCCTTTTCCATCACAGCCTTCCTCTGTCCATATATTTCACACCCATCCTCCATTCTTCCAGTGGGTCATTTGGAATGGCCTCCGATGGTTGTGGTCATCATGTGAAGCGAGATAATTTCAATTGCTACACCTGCAATTGAGGCAAAATAGATCAGGCAGAAGCAATAGATAGATCAGGCAGAAGCAATAGATGCTTTTAAAGCAGCAGCATCTAGGAGAGTGCCCTTCATTTAGACAACAAACAAACATTTGAAAGGAATTCCTGTTTAATGTATAGCTGTATATATTGACCACCTATCAATTTGATTATAAGACAATACAAGGGTATTTAAATTGCAATGATTGAATGATTATGAAAAGGGAATTCAGTGTGTGGTAGCAGTGGAGGAACAATGTGGTGGCGAGACGCATTCTGGTGTTTCACCCTGGGCATAATATTGTCTAGAAACACCCCTGCTTAGTGGGCTTCTTGGTGCCATCACAGCAAAGAAGGCATGGCACTTGGTTACTGTAAATACTACTATACTACACTTACCTCATCACAATGCAGCCACACTGCAAGCTTGCACAGCCAGCTGGCGGCACCCCTCTAATCTCCAATCCCCCTGCAAGCCATTCCACGCAGGACACCCCATCGAAGGCAGAACGCATCCAGACCCCCGATTCTAGTCTATTCAGCGCGTGAGCTGTGCGACCAATGCACGTTCTACACCAATGGCAGCTGTGCACCTTTGACCTCGATGTAGATTCTATGATCAGAAGGTGACTCCTCATCCATAAAAGAGGCCAGGGCAGGCTTTTGGGATCAGTGCTAAGCTTAGTGGATGGAAGATGCAGGCTTTGGTACCATGCTCCTTGGGAGCAGTGCTGGAAATAAACAAAATATACAGGGGAGGGTGGTGAGAGAGATGTGGGCAAGGCTGAGGGGGCAGAGCCCCAGCCACGGAGGCGCAGCGCCGGATCTCCCCAAGGAACCTACTTAGGTGCAGCTGGGGACACCTGCAGGAGACACTGAGTCCTGGCGATTTGCATAAAAGCAAGGAACACAAGAATGACCATAGAATTGTATATTTGAAATATGTGTGTGATAGTGATTCAAGCATGAAACCCTCCTGGGCAAGCAATGCGGAGTGACGCTTATGGGCAACAGGGAGCCTAGCCCGGGAGCAGACCTTGAAAATGGCTGGGCTACTTAGCCCCGGAAGTTTGGGCAGCAGGCCTCCAAGAAATGGCGATGTGGCAAGACAAACTATGTTTGATTCTGGCCCAATTCCTCCACTGCCTGCAAGGGACCTGGCGCTCGTCTGCTTAATCCTGGAAGTATCACAGCCACTCATGCTGGAGCTCATGCCCTTGCAGGTGTGAGTTAGCCAGCACACTGCACAGCAGGGAACGGATCATTACCAGACACATTTGCCACACCAATCACATGGAAGAGTGCCCCTTCTTTACTGGTGTCACACAAACTCTCCAATTGTAATAACGTGCATTCTCTGGTGCAGATTCAAACTTAGTGACACGTCAGGCACTCACATGTACCAACCTGTCAAGTGCTTGATTGCTGGGGCGCAGTTTACCGGTTCCTGGTTGTGATGGGCTTCCTCCTTTCTTCTGGGAGGTACCGGTACGCAATTCGTCCAGGATGCTCGGGGGTCAATGCAGGCAGGAGACCCAGCCCCCTTCCGTCCTAAGCGTATGGTGGACTTGGGCAAGGTTGGGGACCAGTTCCCCCACACCATGGGCAGGATCGGCCTCCCAGCGATTTAACATGGTGTAAGGTAGTTGAACCACTAGGGCGCCACTGAGCCGGGAGGCCGCTGATGGTTTTAGGTAGTCAGAGGAGCCAACAACTGACAAGATAGCAAGGATGTCAGAGAAACACAGTCTGACAAGAATGAAGGGCAAGGAGGAGAACGAGGAAAGAGGAAGACAGAAGGGAGGCAAGGCAGAGGAGGGATAGCAAAGGTGGTAGAAGGTAGGAGCAGGACCCAGCAAGAATGAGGTGTGCGCACAAGGCAGAGCAACTAGGCTGGAGAGAACCAGATACCACAGAGAGAGAAAACAAGGCCTCGACCATGGGAGCGATAAGACGCACTGGGGTAGTGTCTCATTAGCCTATTATAGCCCCAGCGAGGGCTTCCGGCATCAGTGGTTTCCCTGACAACCGCTTGCCATCGCCGATCAGCTGCTCCCCGTGCAGAGGATGCACCAGTGTAGAGGAGGTCCCAAGCCCGGCCCGCACTCAAATCGCCCATTTTGAAGTGCCAGGAACTTTCACGCCAAAGTATGTGACGTATCATTAGCAAATAAACCAGCAGAGAGCCGCAGTGGGGCTCTGCCCAGTACCTATCAGACAGACAGCACCTATTGAAGTACCTGTACTTAAGAAACCTTGGACAGTAAGGTACCCATTGAGAAATCCATATTGACAAGTGAGACAAACTGATGATTGTCAGAATGGAATGCCTGAAGAAGCCAAGAAAGTCCTAAAGGAACACGAATGGTGATGTCACAAGAACCCGGACTGACTCACATATAGAAGATATGACAACCTGCGAATGACGAAAAGAGACGAAACACCATGGATAAGGGACATCATGAATTTAAAGTGAAATAATGATGTCAAATATAAGAAGCTCATGCCATAAGCGTGATGAAGATATGCAGCCAGTTTACATGTGTACACATGCTTGGAACGGCAAGAAAGCTGAGAAAATCATGCGGCTTGCTATGCTATAGTTGTAAAATAGATTGTGGCAAGCGCCACCTATACATATGTACCTAAAAAAGGAGCATTTTATATAAGTATACTTCCACTGTGCACAAGAACGGAATCAACCAAACGTTACTAAAAAGCCGCAGGAGAGGAGCCCCTCAACACGAGGATCGAAAGCTAAAAGACAAGAAATGAAACTCAGACGCATGCAACCTGTACCAAGAAGCCAAGGTCACATTGGCTGATATAGACGAACCATAGATACGATATATGAAGCAAAGAGCGGAGTATCGTGTTCAAAGAAGTCAAGATAAGCAGCAGAAGGCAGGTGGTGGGCAGAAAGCTAAATCAAATACACGAATTGCAGGGAAAAGGAGACGATTTGACGGTGTCTGAATCACGTGACCTGCCAACTAAGAAGAGTTGGGGCCATCACACCTCTGCACGGACCTGTGCCATGCACAGATATCTGAACTCTTCCCGACAGAGATACAGTCTCAAGGCCAAACCAGCAAGAAATAATTGCCACATGGCCATTGTGGAGGTGATTGATGAATGCAATGGTTGTGGGAAGGCTGGAAGAGCGGGCAAATGCCCTGCACCTGGCCGACCATTCTGCACGCTGCTAAGCCAGTGGAAAAGTATAAGGAGGCTTGATGCCAACCCAATCACAATACACCAAGTAGTCAAGGATCCTATAGTTTGTAGAACCAATGGGACGTCATACTTTTAGTGACGTCCACAAAAGCTATTCTGAAGGAAGGGCTTAGATGCCCCATCTGACACTGATTACCCAATCCTGTCACCCTGTTACCACATACAGATATAGAACCTATAGTAAAGTGACCTTCCTATAACCGATAGAATTTCATGCAACATTTTAAGCTTTACAGGTCAGTGATGATGCGTTTTTGGTATAAAAGATGTGTTTTCTATGAAGTTCATTGGAGTTGAAGCGAGAAGGAGATCAAGCAACAGCTGATGTTCATGAACTCCCCGTTTTTGTACTTGTCATTAAACGGACTCCCTTTGCCAAACCATTGAGTTGTCATTATTGATTCGATGCTAGAGTACGAATCTGCATCCCCATCCATCACGGGTGTGGATACCTCATCTCAAAGGGCTATTGGGCAACCCACAGCTTTATGGGCCGGTTGGGGTCCTGGTGCACACTTGGTATCAGAGAGAGGATGGTTTATCGATTATCAATTAGACAAAGACACCTATTGGCCGTTGACATAAAGTAACTCTAGGTCCTCGGCAATATCACAGTCCTTTTGCCATCCGGCTAAGTAGACTGAGAAGCTCCCCATAGATAGTGGTTAGTTAAGTAAAAATCCTGCAGGTCAAGGTTTGAAGGAACCTGTGTTTTGCCCACTAACCCCTTCCCACTTTTACGAGCAGCTGATCGAGTGAACAGCAGGAGAGGCAGTAACAAAGGCGGTGATCCCGAGGATCCAGAGAGGAAACATGCGAATGGTGAGTGAACAAGACTGAACGCTTTGACAAAAAGTTGCATGACTTAGTCTTAGAACAGGTAAGGGAAGGTAACGGTGGGAAGAGGGACACAAAATAAAGGTAGAGATAGAGTAGAATATATATATATATTTATATATATATATATATATATGGGGAAGGAAGTAAAGACTCAAGGGTGACCAAGTAACACATAGAAGAGGATACCAGGAAGATACCTGAGCATAGAGGAGGATACCGGGAGGATTCCTGGCAGAGAGAGGATACACCCAAGTACCTATGCTTAATATAATGGTTAGAAGGAGCCTGCATCCACAGTCCTGAATTAATAGGACGACTTAGGAGACCAAAGCGGTTAAAGACGCTTTTGAAAGGGATGGGCTTACACTCCATGTTGGAGTAACTTATATGGGCAGAGATCTGTGTAGCCGGCTGAAGTCTGCCTTGTCTGCCTAGTCTGTCACATTTCTTTTGTGTTTTTCTCTTTCCTTTTCTTTTTCTCTCTGACGTCATGATAAATAAAGACATTTTTGAGGACTGAGCACGAAAATTGTGGGATTGTGTAGCCAAGACACTGTATATTATGAATTGATGATGATTGTTTGAAAAGGAAAACATCAATTTTGGGGGGGGCAAATGGGATTGGAGCTTGCGACAATTGGTGCTCGCTCATATTGTTGATATTGTTTAAGCAACATAAAATTTGACTAAGGGCCTCATTACACGGATGGCGGTAGGTATTTAACGTTACCGGTAATGGAATACCGGTAACGTTAAATGCCCATGCGGATTACGACCCGGCTCACCGCCATTAGCGGCACCGCTAATTACGGTGCCACTAATAGCGGTCAGTCCGCGTGCGTGCGACCCGCCAACCCGTAAATAACGACATGCCGCTAATAGCACACCATCACAAGGCTACTGCACATGGCAATAGTGCCATGGTAAATACCCCAAAACCCCTTACCGGCATGGCGGCAATACCGCCATCGCGAACCACCCGTTAAAAGAACTAAGCAGTGTCAACACCTGCCACAGGTGGCCAAAATCAGCACAGGTGGAGGCAATGGAGACTGTGGCTGCTCAAAAGAAGCACACCACACCCCTTCCTACACCCCTTCCCACACCAAGATGGTTCCAATACTGGCAGCATTACATGGCCTGGAGGACCTGATTGCAGCGCTGATGCTACAACAACAGGCTGCACAGAGGAGAGGCAGGAGGAGGAGGAGGGCCAGACAGGCACAGCAAGCACCACCACGCCACCTAATCATACCACAGAGGCACCCACCAATTCCTCAGATCAGAGCCAGTCCATTTAACCTAACACCTGAGCAGATACACACCCTGTACCGTCTGGCCCGGGACACCATCACCAGCATCGTGGACATGATACACAACAACATTGTGAGCCTCATAGATATCCGAACTGCCATCCCCCCTCTACTCAAGGTGGTGACAGTGCGCCACTTCCTGGCCACAGGAACCTACCAGCATACAGTGGGGCAGATGCATGGCATCTCCCAACCAGTATTCTCACGCATACTGAACCAGGTACTCGAAGCCCTCCTGAAGCATGCACCCGAACACATATCCATGCCACGGAGTGCCCAAGAGATTGCAAACACCAAAGTTGGCTTCTATTCACTGGCAGGCATCCCAAGTTGCATTGGGGCCATCAACTGTACACATGTGGAATTGGTCGTCCCACATCACAATGAAGTAGTCTACCGAAACAGGAAGCAATTCCACTCCATCAATGTCCAAATGGTATGTGACACAAACAAGATAATCACACATTGCTGTGCCCGATTTCCAGGATCTACCCATGATTCCATGGTCCTGCGGAACTCAACTATCCCCGCTACATGGAGCGACAAATGGGACAACGTTCGTGGCTACTTGGTGAGTTCCAGGCCAAGCACATGGCAGTGTGATTGGGGGGGGATAGATAGATACTCCAACTGGGTGTGCATTGGGGGGGTAGATAGGTACTCCAACTGGGTGTGCATTGGGGGGGTGGTAGATAGATACTCCAACTGGGTGTGCATTGGAGGGGGTAGATAGATACTCCAACTGGGTGTGCATTGGGGGGGTAGATAGATACTCCAACTGGGTGTGCATTGGGGGGGTAGATAGATACTCCAACTGGGTGTGCATTGGGGGGTAGATAGATACTCCAACTGGGTGTGCATTGGGGGGGTAGATAGATACTCCAATTGGGTGTACATTGGGGGGGTAGATAGATACTCCAACTGGGTGTAGCCTGTAGTCCGTCGCCCAAAGGCACATACAGATGTACGCTAATGGGCATCTGTGAGGGCAGCAACGTACTTGGGATGAACAGACATGCAAGTATATGCCACACGACACAGCTGACAATCCAAATCTAGTGACATCAAACATCAATCCTCATCCACATTGCACGACACTCCACGCCACGAAATACACAAATGACATCCATGCCGTCAACACAGTCATGCAGCATTCCTACAGCACAACATCAACAATGCATTGTGCCCTTGGATGCATGCAAAGGGATACCCCCTAGCTATGGCAATGCACCACAAACCCATGGCACCACTGAAGTGTTGCCTATCAGCATGGCAACAGCAATGTCGGAAGGACAGTACACCACCAGTGTGGTACCAAATGTGCCTGCCCACATGGACACCAATGACCTGGCCTCACCCAGGACATGGCAGTCACTGTTGGAGGCATCAATGGGGCATGTCTACTTGCATGCTTGCGTTCACCTTTGCACAAAGCAGTCACACAGACCATATTCATTGATGCAGTTGAATGTGTACATGAATCACAATGATAGGCCAAAGTATGTGACATGAACAGGCCACACATGTGTCAAAAAGTAACAGGAACCCATTCCTCCCCCCATGTAGGTGATGCCGGCTATCCCCTGAAGAGGTGGCTCCTCACACCTGTACGGAACCCACAGAACAGGCACAAAGAAGAATACAATTGTGCACATACCCGTACCCGCCTCATCATCGAGCAGACTTTTGGACTTCTGAAGTCACGGTTTAGGTGCATTAGCAGGTCTGGTGGCGCCCTCCTGTATGGCCATGAGAAGGTGGCAAAGATCCCCACGGCATGTGTCATGCTGCACAATATGTGTATGAGACGGAATGTGCCACTGCCCCCTGACGTTGAAATGGAGGCACCTGAGGAGGATGATGACGGGGATGAGGATGGAGGTGAAGGGGATGCAGGTCATGCAAGAGGGGATGGCCAGGAGGGACGTGCTGTGAGACAGCATTTGATCAACCAAATATTCTGAGTAACATGTAGTCATACTGTCACCCTATATGGCTGGTGATGCACTGGTGTCTGTTTGTTAGCTCACAATGGACCTTGGCGTCAATAAATTGATCATACACAATGAAGGAGTCAAGGCCTGTGTTTTGCTCAAACAACAGTATATTAATGAACAGAAACAGAAAAATGTGCAAGTCCCCAACCATCCCGCCACCCTTCCCCTCACCCCCCACAACTGTCCCATCACACCCTTCCCCCACCCCCCACAACTGTCCCATCACACCCTTCCCCCCACCCCCTACAACTGTCCTATCACACCCTTCCCCCCACCCCCACAACTGTCCCTCATGAGTCTCCAACAATGTATGTGTCCAGGCATGCACAGAGGTCAATGGACATTCACGCCCTATTGTTCATTGCCAGGGCCAGCATTTGGGGGCTGGCTGGAGGTGCACCTGGTGGTGCGTGAAGAGCGTCTGAGTGGGCTTGTCTGCCGCGAACTGGTGGTCGAAGAGGTGGCAGACTGTCCTGGTGGAAATTGGCGCTCCATTGCATCTGCGATGCGTGTTAGCACCTCCCGGACGCGTATCAGCTCCCCACACAGCCTGTCTGTGCACGACTCCATTCCCTCCCTGGAGTGCCTGGAAGTCTCCGTAAGGTCAGCCCTGAGACGGGCAACCTCCTCCACATGTTGACCTACGAGGTCTGTGAGAGCCTGCTGGCGCTGGATGACGCTGGCCAGGTCAAGGGCAGTGGCGGCCTGTGGTGGTGTGTCTGCTGCACATCCTGATGCTGGCTGGTGTGCAGATGCCGCCTCTGGGGGGCTACTGAAGGCCTCCATGGACTTGTGAACAGTGACGTGCGAGCCAGGTGTGTGTAGGGGTGATTGCTCGGGGGTTACAGCAGGGCTTGGGGTGTGCATAGGCAGATAGAGATCTGTGGGCTCATCCACGTCGGACAATGGCTGCCGCCTCCCCTGCCGAACTGGCAGCAGCTGAGGGTGGACCCTCGGTGGTGGTGATTTGGGGGGGGAGTGGACCTCCAGAGGCGGGGCAGTAGGGTTTTGCGTGGCACTGGCAGTGGCGCGCAGGAGTTGTTTTGGACGCCGCAATAGGGGCCTTGGCCTTTTTCCCCTTGATGTTGTTGGTGCGTCCTCGCTGGGCTGTGGCCTTTTCTTCATTTGCACAGGGGGTGCCTGGGATGCTCCCTCGCTGTCTGTATGTGACCCTGTCGGGGACAAGAAGGGTGATGTCATTGGTTATGGTCGCATGTACTCAATGCAGGCTACATCATGAATTCATTTGGGGCCGTTTGAACTTCATTGTGGAGGAAGCAGGTGAGGCGTCATTTCAGTGCCTCATCCATGCAGTGTTGTGTGTGGCACTTGGCTCTGTTGATGTATGCATGTGTGTGTGTTGGGGTCTGGCGCTGACGTGCGCAGGCTGGGATGCATGTGTGGATGCCGGGCCATCCATGCAGTGATCCAGGGCTGCCATTTGTGGGGACCTGTACATTCACATTGCATGCTTGCATCAGTGCACTTACCTCCATCAGAAGTGTCTGGCACGCCGTGCTCCATCCTGCCGACTCCCTCAATACATTCTACCCCGATGAGGTTTGCGCATGTCTCCTCCCACTCCTTCAACTTGATCGTTGACCCTGATCCTCCAGCGGTGGCAGTCTTGTGGTTCTCGGCCAGGATCATCCTGACCCGGAGTCTCAGGTCGTCCCATCGTTTTCTGCACTCGCGTACAGTGCGCGTGCTGGTGCCTACAGCACTCACTTTTGTTGCCACTTCGGCCCAGATTGCTTTCTTCTTTAGGAGGGTCTCCCGCCGCATGTCATTTGCGAAGACCACTTCTGCATTGTCCGCTAAGGTCTGAGTCAGCATCACCAACTCCTCAGTGGAGAACTTCTCCTTTCGCTGTCGGTCTGTGGTTTTTTTCAGTGCCTTGGGCATGGTAACAGTGTAGCAATGGATCTCAGGCAGCAAAGTAACACAAACAGGTCCAGGGGGCAGAGGATTGCAATGGATTGTGTTTTTGAAGATGGCCGCCGTGCTCTTTCCCGTTCCTGTGCGAGGATGCTATTTCCGGTTCCAGTATTTAACGGTCACCGCTATTAGCGGTGGCCGCTATTTGCACGATGCGTCAAGGCGGAGTTGCTATCTGCACTGTCGTGGAAGGTGGTAAGTGACTTTGGGGGAGATTAGCGGCAAGGCTGGAGGGGCATTACCGGCATGGCGCAAAGCTTGTGTCCGTGTACTCGTAATGGTACGCTATTAGCGCCCTCCTACGAGGGCGGACACGTTAAGGGCGCCATGCCGGTAATTTGTGGATTTTACCGCACAACGTGTAATGAGGCCCTAAGTGTTGTGTGAGGAAGAAAAGAGATATTTTTAAGTATGGAAGATGTTATACCATTGCTACACTTATGCAAACAGTTGCCAAAACATGCACCTAAGCTGAAAAAGTACAGTGCAGAATGGGTTAAGGAAACCGCTAACAAAATGTTCATGCCGTGGCCCCAGAGCGGGTCACTATCTAAAATGGTCCTGCAACACATGACAACATATTTGCACGCTACGTACACTGGCAAGAAGTTAGACAAACACCTAGCGAGTTTAGAACTTTGGAAAATGTACCAAGAGGACAAGGAGGAAGAACCGCCTTTAGATTGGATACTTAACGTATGCACAGAGGGGGGTGAGACGCCTTCCGCACCATCCGCCCCGGCGGAAACAAAAGGTGAAGTTATTAAAGACAAAGGATTATGGGCCTCATTACACGGTAGGCGGTAAGGGAATACCGTTACCGGTAACGAAATACCGGTAACGGTATTTTCCCAAGCCGATCACGACCCGGACCCACCGCTATTAGTGGACCCGTAAAGTACGGCGCCACCAATAGCGGCGTGGCCGCTTGCGCGCGACCCTCACACCGTAAACAGCGCCATGGCGCAAATAGCACGCAATCACAACCCATGCGTACACGGCAATACCGGCATCCCAAAGACCCAAAAAGCATGTACCGGCATGGCGCTAATAACAGCATCGAAAACCACACGTTAAGAGTCCTGAGCAGTGTTCCCATCTGCCCATCTGCCCCAGGTGGACACAACCAGCACAGGTGGAGTCAATGGAGACAGCCAGCACTAAAGAGCACACCACACCCCTTCCCACACCCCTTCCCACAGCAAGATGGTCCCAACACCAGCAGCATGACATAGGCCTGCGTACATGACTGCAGTGCAGCACCAACAACAACAGGCAGCACCGAAGAGAGGTAGGAGTAGGAGTAGGAGGAGGAGGCCGAGACCTGCGCAGCAAGCACCACCGGGGCACCCAGAAACACCACAAGGGCAGCCAACAAACCCCCGGAATCAAGGCGAAGAAGACCATGGTATGTGTAAGGCACAACTAAATGTGCATCTGATAGAATGTGCCCATGGCACCATGCAAACACCAGATGAGCATGATGTGGATGTGGATGAGTATTGTCGAAATGCCCAGAGGCGAGAGGCGATGGCATGGCGGGACAGGATCCGCGTCAGCATCGGAATCAGGAATAGCATCAGGAACAAAGGTGGAATATCATGCATGGAGAGACGTGCATTGTTGCCCTTGTGGCCGTCTTGAGGCCCACAAAGGGCCCCTCCCAAAGAAAATCACACATACACAATGATGGAGACCATGCCTGTTTTTCAACTGCAGAAGAGTGTATTTTGAACATAACGTGTACAGAAAGTGCATAACCCCAACTGTGCAAACACCCTCCCCCCTCCCCCCACAACACCCCCGAATACACCCTCCCCCCACAACACTCCCACGTGAGTTCCAAGGCGTGAACATGTCCTTCCCCAAATGTGGCCGATATTCCTTGTTGGCCCTATTTGTTCGCTCCTTCTTCGGGTGTTTGCGATGGTGTGCGCCTGAGGTTGCGCATAGAGCGGCGTAGGGGGCTTGTCTGCCGCGAACTCCCAGAGAAGGCTGGGCCTGTTTCCTCCTGGGTAGGGAGTGGACATCTGCGCTCAATTGCCTCCGGAATGCGGATCATGGCCTGCCTGAGTTGCCCCATCTCATTGCATATGCGGTTGGTGCATGCCTCCATGGCCTCCCTCGTCTGGCGTGCGAATGCACCAATGTCCTCCCTCAGGTGCCCTGTCTCTGCCACATGTTGACCTACCAGACCAGCCATTTCGGTCTGCCTCTGGTAGATGGCTGATAGGTCAAGTTCCTCGTTGTCTGCCGGTGGAATGGCTGATGCGCCTGGATCAATAGCACTGGCATCAGGCGTAGGTTCCAGGGGGCTCCATGACACATCATGTGTGTGGGCGGGCGATCCGCCTTGGCTGAACGGACCTGGTGAAAACATTGGGGATGCGAGTAAGTGGCGTGTGGGGATGGGGCTCTGACTCAGATCCTCATTCACCGGTGCTTCCTCCACATCGGAAAGTGGCCCAGTGGCTGCTGCCTCACCCGTAGAGCTGGTGGCAGCAGAGTGCACTCCCTCCATGCTGCCTTCAATTGATGGGAGACACACTCCCGTGGTTACCACAACAGCGGCAGGCATGGCCTCTGGCTGCGTGGCACTGCTGCTCCTGCTGCCTTTGTCCCGGTCACTACTCTTGGGTCCCCTAGAGGATGTTGCGTGGTCCCCGGTGGCATCCCTCCTGGCTTTTTTCATGGGTGCGGGAGTGGGTGCTGACGTGCGTGGCTCCTCATTTTCCGTGTGTGATCCTGCAGGGGTGATAAGAAGGGTAAATCATCATCTATGGGTCTACCTGCATTATGGCAGATGTATACGTCATGCAGTTTGATGCATTTTGGGGTCATCATTGTGGAGGCATGGAATGGGGATGTTGGCTGGCTCATGCATGATTGGCCCTGTGTTGGTGGGTATGTGATGATGCATGCATGTCTGTTTGTGACTGGATCCACGGCATTCATATGGACACATGATTGTGGGACCCCTCACCCTTCACTGCGCATTTTTGGGTGCATACACTCACCTCCATCCGATGAAACGGCCACGCCATGCTCCATATCGCCGACCCCCTCTATCGACTCGACTCCTATTGTGGAGGCACATATCTCCTCCCACTCCTTCATCTTCAAGGGGGACTCTGCGCCACCTCCTGTGGCCATTGCCATGTTGCGGTTCACAGATAAAATGTTGTGCACACGCACCCGGAGGTCGTCCCACCTTTTGCGGCATTCCCTGACACTCCGGGTGGTGGTGCCCACCGCACTGACTTTTAGCGCGACTTCGGCCCAGATGGCCTTCTTCTTAAGGAGGGCCTCCCGCCGCATATCGTTCACAAATACTACTCTTGCATTTGCAGCAAGTGTGGTGGTCAGCATCATTAGTTCCTCATTAGTGAACTTTTCTTTGCGCTGGCGATCAGCAGTTTTTTTAAGCGCCTTCGGCATCCTCGAGCTACCCGGTATGGTTCCTGGTCGGAGTTGCCTGGATATATGTCCTGGTTGCAGAGGATGGCAATGGATTGTGTTTTTGAAGATGGCCGCTGTGCTCTTTCCCGTTCCTGTGCGACGACGTAATTTCCGGTTCCGCTTTTTAACGGTGTGCGGTAATGGCGGTGTCCGCTATTTACGGGTAGCGGGAGGGCGGAGGCGCTATCGGCGGTTTTGCAGGCGCCGGTAAGGGGCTTTTTGGGGTATTTAGCGGCAGGGCAGAACGGTCATTTACGGCATGGCGCTATGCTCGTGTCCGCGTACTCGTGATGGGACGCTATTAGCGGCCTCTTGCGAGGGCGGACACGCTAATGGCGCCATGCCGTAAAATTCCGATTTTTACCGCCTACCGTGTAATGAGGCCCTATATCCGCTAAGGGAACCTAAAGCAGCCACAGGATATAGCAACCCGGCATATGAGTCACCTATGCAAACTAGTGATGAAAACCCAGACAAAGACAGAGATAGAGATATCACCTCCAAGGTCCTGAGGGACAATGAGAGGTGTGAAAAGGCGAAAGGAGACCAGGCACAAGAAAGCACATTTCTAGATACCAAGAGAGAGGACAAAATATGGAAAGGAGATGAGAATAGAACTGATGAGATAGCATTCACACAAAACGAATGAATGGGAGATCATATCCTATTGAAACTCAATGGTAAAGGCATTGAAGAAGTGAGACAAACGGGAGAGCTAGATGAGTTTTGAAGAAGTGAGAAGGAAAAGGAAAAAGGATTGAGAGACGAAAGGATCACGAGAAGAGACAGGCAGAGACAAGAACAATTGTATCGTAAGAAACGAGAAAGGAAACTCAGTCACAAGCAGAGAGTAGCTGACGAACAGAGTAGGTAGGAACTACGGAAGATAGAAGGAGAAGAACAAAAGATCAGGGAAAGGAGAATACAAAGACGAAGGGATGAGGAAACACGAAGGGCAAATGAACAGAGAGATGCAAGGAAATGGTAAGAAGATAGAGTCAGGGAGGAAACGCAGAAGTTCAGAGAGTTTGATGACGACATAGAACGCAAGCGAAGACAGAGAGCACGAGATCTTGAGTATCTGGAAAGAGAGGTTAAAAAACCCGATCCAGTGGTAAGCTGGGTGGACATAGAAGAATTCTTTCCCGAGTATGACTCAGTACCAGGCACGTCTAGGGCAAATATCGAGGATGACTTCAACACCGAAGCATCGGAGAGACGATCGATAGAATATATGATGAAATGGGGCTATAACAAGTACCCCAAGGGACAGGAGAGGACGAGCGTCTTGAAAGCACTCAGTTGTTTGACATTGAGGATGCCTCCAGAAGTAGTAGAAACAGAGAGCTGTCCCTAGATGGGTTGACACTAAATCAGAATGAGGGTGATGAGAGGAGTTGCACGAGTTGGGCACAGACAATGTCAGATGCGGAAAGAGAGGAATATGAGGGAAAGGAGGATGACAGAATGCACGAAAAATGCTTCTCAAGGGGAAGGGAATAAGATGGTTGGATTCTAGTGAATCTGCACCTAAGGCATCAGAGTCAGCCATGCAATCAGACCGACATGAATGAGTATCTTACGGTCAGATGGGGGGTGTCTCCACCACCCTATGTGAGCCGACTAAGGACATTGCCAGGTAGATGTCAATGCAGGACTATCACCCCAGCAGTGGATAGAAAAATGATGCGAGAGAAAAAGGAGTGTCACCTATCACAATTCCCGTTGCTCGAGAAAGGAGGAACGAGGCCACAGTATATTCCATGGCCACACATGGATCGAGAAAACCTGAAAAATAAGCTTCCAATGTTAACATTGGGAGCCGGTAAATGGATACATGAGCTGAGAAAAATGACAGGAGGGAATGAACACGCTAGCTATTGGAGATATTAAAGGTCTTTTAATCGCCATACTTGGTGATCGAGCTGACGATGTGTGGACACATGCAGGTTACCCTGGCGTGATTACAGTTAACACTGCACACGATGGATCTCCATTTAACAATTGCAGAGCTGTGGTATGGAAAGCATTACAATTGCTTTACCCAGAAACTTCTGACATGGGAGCTATAATGACACATACAATGAAGGAGTCAGAGGATCCTTTGCTTTACATTCAGAATTTCCAAGATGCGTGGGTGCTCAAAACTCGTGAATCTTGGGGGAAATCGATATCTGTGTTTTACCATATATTATGCCAAGGGCTGCCAGATCAGGTACAGAAGCAGCTCAAGAAATTGGTAGGAATTGAGGCCAAACCTTGGTCTGAAATACAATTGACCATAGCTCACTATTGCAGATTACTGCAGGAGAAGAATTGCAAAAAATAGGCTGCACGAAAAGCTGAAGAGGCCAAATTAGTGCAGAAGAAAATATGCCATTGAAGGGGCAATGATAATTAGCACAGACAGACCGAACGAACATGCAGCAGGTCAATAATCAACAGAAAATTAGTCAGGGCAGTAATGGGTTCTATCCCAGAGGGAGAGGCTTTCGAGGAAGAGGTTTCCAGAGCAATCAGGGAGGCTTCCAAGGGAATCAGAACAGAGGTTTTCAAAACATGCAAAACGGCAACCAGGATATGCCTAATGGGCAAATAATCAGACCACCGCCAATATGTTGGACGTGTGGGATGTCAGGACATCTAGCACGCACATGCAGAAGTCAAGGCATGGTGCAAAGCGACCAGGGGTCAAGAGTAGGAATGGTGAATCCACCTGTGTTCTTTCAGCAGGGTGGAAATGGAGTTGCACAGAATCACACAGTGCAACAGCAAGCGCCAGGAGCATAGCAAAACTTGCAACCTCAGAACTTGATAAGTTACCCACAAGTTCAGTCTCAATATTTGCCGATGCAACTGTCACAGACAACGAGTGCAGGACAGGCATCGAACTCTGGAATGAGAGCTAACACTGGTGATGGAGGAAGTCCATTCACGCAGCATGGGACAAAGTTATATATGGATAAGGGCAGCTCACTGGGAATCCTGATGTGTTCTATCCTATCAGTGACACCAGACCCTCATGAGGAACAAAGGGTAGATGTCCTTATAGTGGATAAAGGTAATTCCTTCTTAGTTGACACAGGTGCAACATGTTTGTGTATACGTGAAGGCAAGTTTTCCTTGCCCGGCGATGCTATTGATACTCAGGGCTTTACAGGAGCAACGAGTTGTGTTCCTTTTACAAAAGACTTTCCAGTCTCTATAGAAGAATATGACATGAATGTGCCACTGTTATACTCAAAACAAGACCTAATGATGAAGTCAAACATGACAATCTCGTTCACGGAGAAGGGCATAGTATGTTTGACTCCAGGAATGCATTATTTGAACATATGCAAAATGATTAGAGCATGCACAGGACAATCAGCTATGAGAGCTGTCCCATTGGAACCAGAAATATTTGCGTATGGGATATGCATACTAATGGCAGGGCTACCAGGCCTTGCAGATAAAACCATAAGAGCCTCAGATGAATTGCTATGGCACTGATCGATGGGTGTGATGATGAAGGCAGACAATGGTGCACATTAATCGCCATTGAAGAGGGGTACAGACTAACTGACGTCTCTGATGACGATCTATTTGATGAACAAACCGATGTAGGCAAAACATCAGTTGAGGTGAATTTCGTTTTCTGTGTGAGAATAATCACAAGAGAGGTGCTCCAGAGAATGATGTTGGTGAAAAAACGCCCTGAATATTTTGATGACGACATGGCCCAGGTGCCTGTCTCGGTGTGGACCACAGGCCCCTATGATGTAGGCCTATTGAAGGAAGTTGGAGAAGTAAGGATTAAATTGAAGCCAGGAGCAATTTTGCCAAGAGTACAGCAGTATCCAATGTCTAGAGAAGCAGATGAAGGGATTTTCAAGACAATTTCCGCAATGATGGAGCAGGGCATTTTAGTGACATCAGAGTCATCATGCAATACCGTGGTTTACCCGGTCAAGAAATCAAAGGGAGGGTCCTGGAGACTAGTTCAAGATTTGTGCCCGATAAATGATATTGTTGAGGCCAAGTTCCCTCTAGTCCTTAACTCGTCCACGATCCTATGTAACACACCTATTGAGGTTCAATATTTCATGGCGATTGACTTGAAAAATGTGTTTTTCTCAATCCCATTACACAAAGACTCACAAGATTTGACGTCATTTACATTCAGACAAATGTGTCTGAAGAGCACGAGGCTACCCCAGGGATACTGTGAGTCTCCTTCAATTTTCACCAGAGTCCTACAAATGGACTTAAGCAATATTGCATTAGAGAGTGTTGTCTTGCAATATGTGGATGGCATTTTAATCTGCAGCACAACAGAAGAAAAATGCAGACACAATTCTATTCAGCTATTGATTATACTGGCTGAGAAAGGATATAAAGTTGACAAAGAAAAGTTACAATATTGTCAGCAAGAAGTGCTGTATATAGGCCGGCTGATCTCGCATGAGGGGAAACGGATTACCCCTGAGAGGGCTGAAGCCATACTGAACACAGCCAAGCCACACACGATAAAACAGATGCAGAGTTTTCTAGGTCTTTGCAATAAGGTCAGGGCATGGGTCTTTGACTACAGCTCATATACCAAGCCCTTGTTACAGGCCATGAAGAAAGCACAGGTGATGAAAGAAAGAATTGAATGGTCTGAGACTATGGAAGAGGGGTTTACTGAACTCAAGAAAGCCATTTGCAGCACACCAGTTTTAGGGATTTCCAATTATGCAGAGGAATCCTACCTGTTCTCACACAAGAATGGCAGCTTTATGACAGCAGTACTCACACAGAGAACCACATTGGGGTACAAGCCCCTAGCATACTACAGTAGGAATTTGGACCCAGTGATGAGAGGCCACTTCTCTTGCGAACAGAGTTTAGCTGCCGCAGAATTCGCCATAGAGAAAGCTACAACCATTGTGATGGGATGCTCAATGACGTTGTTCATCGAGTACACGCTATTTGCCATTCTAGAGAAACCAAAGGGCACATTGACATCTCACAGAGTTTCTGCTTATGAAGTGATCATATCGAATCCATCAATTAAGATAGTTCAATGTAAAATAGTGAACCCAGATATGTTTATAGCAGAGCCAGTCACTGAAGGAGAACCGATCCATGCAGCAAATTATGAGGAATTCTATGACGAAATTCCCAGGGTGAAAGAAAATGCATTGGCAGAAGGAGACTTTTTTTTCGTTGATGGTTCATCGAGAATCGATCATAATGATGGGCAGAGGTACACAGATACTGCTGTAGTAAAGCACACAGCAAATTGAGAATTTTGGGTACTTATTAGTGCACAATTATGTCTCATTATTCAGCACAGGCTGCAGAATTATTGGCGTTGATACTTGCCATCGAGATTCACGCAGACCAAGAAGTGATGGTGTACAGTGACTCCGTCTATGTGACATCAACAGTGCATGCAGGCTTAGCGCGCTGGAAAAGGAGGAGCTACCTCCGAGCGGATGGCCTGCCAGTGCAGCATGCAGCCCTATTGGATGGGCTCATTAAGGCACTACAGCTCCCAGTGGGCATAGCGGTCATGAAATGTGCCGCCCACACAAAGGGACAGATTTTATCTCACAAGGAAATCAAGCAGCAGACACAGAGGCCAAGCGCATGGCATCCAAGGGCGAAACCATAATCGGTGTGGAAATAACCGATGTAAATGAAAAAAATGATTGTTGCACGAAGTGAACCTGAGGGTTATAATAACATGGGCAAACTCAGTTAATAGAACTCCAAGGGGAAGTACCACAGGAGGAGAAGAACCTCTGGAAGTGGCAAGGGTGTTCTTTAAACCCCTCTGAAAGCTTGTGGTGACAAGACAGCACTAGTAAACCAGTAATGCCTAGAGCCCTGTTAAAATTAGCATAGAAACAATTGCATTATCCGGCACACATGTCGAAAGAGAATTTAGCAGCAACACTCACCGAAGACTGATTCATACCGAACCTAGCAGAGCACGTTGCATTTTTTATGATGAAATGTATGATCTGCCAACAGTTCACGGCTGGGCACACACTAAAAGTGATTAGAGGAGTCATCCCAAGGCCAAATGGACCTGCATGTCGATTATGTCGATATGATTCAAGTATGTAATGGGTACAGGTATTTAATTGTTGTGGTGTGTCCATTCTCTAGATGGATAGAAGCAAGCTCCATGTACATACCCAGACTCTACCTGTGCGGCCAAATTTCTGGTGAGAGAAGTATTTCCCAGGTGGGGAGTATGCCCGGACCTGGAGAGCAGGGTGGACAAATTTGTGCGGGCGTGTATACCATGCCAGGCGGCTAGTCCAGCGGAAAGAGGGCCACCCATCCAGGCCATGGAAAGAAGCGAACTTCCATGGGGGACGCTGCATGCTGACTTCGGGTCCACTGGCCGAGGAATGTACTTTCTTGCAGTGGTAGACCAGTGGTCGCGCTACCCCGAGGTAGAGCTGCTGGAATCCACGGCCAGCGATCACACCATTCTGGCCCTGGAGAAGATGTTTGCCACTCATGGGTTCCCCATCGAGATCTGTTCAGACAATGGCTCGCCGTTCCAAGGGCAGCAGTTCGCCCAGTACTGTGAGGAAAGTGGGATCAGGCACTGAAAGTTTACCCCACTCTGGCCGAGGGCAAATGGTTAGGTGGAACGCTTTATGCATACGCTGAACAAGGTTTTCCGAATCTGTTTGAATTTCTGCGCGAGTACCGCATGACCCCGCACCAGTCCACCGGGGTCGCGCCAGCTGAGGCCCTTTTCAAACGAGCTCCCAGAGGACTGCGGCCTGAGGTAGAGGGACGCCGCCCGGGAGTGATCGACAATGACTGAGTGCGGGTGGAGAGGGCTGTCCAAAATGAGCGGGAGCGCGCCCGACGGAACCTGCCGGAGAAGGCGATTGCAGTAGGGGACACTGTGCTAGTCCGGAACCGCAGGCTGGAGGGTAAGCTGTCACTCCCGTACGAAGCACAGCCACTGGGAGTGACCCACGTCAAGGGGTCCATGATCACAGTGGGCAATGCCAGAGGAACCTTCACACGGAATGTGTCGTTCTTTAAGCGAATTGAGGCGGCGCCTCCTCCAGTGATGCACGACATGCCCAGACCTGCACCCGGGGCAGGATCTCCACCAAGGGACGATGGACCGCCAGAGGCCCCAGGGACACCAGAGGCACCTCCAGAGGAATCCAGAAGGTACCCAAGCTGGGCGGGGCACAAGCCACCGCAGAGGTTCCAAGACTTTTTCATGGACACTGCCTCGTAACAGGTGGAGGACTGTTCGTGAACTCTTAAGTTGTTATTGTTGTGTGCACATGTTATAACTGTTTCTTGTTTTGGGAAAAAGGAGGGATGTTGCGTAGTGACTATGCTGTATTGCGCATGCGCGGCCCATAACGAGGCTTGCGCATGCGCGTGTTGAATAAAGACGGTCCCACACAGCAGTTGCCGCGGGGACCCGAGCAGGCAGCACGCGTCCCGTGTGGGTCCTTACGGTACGCATGTGTGTGTGTGTGTGAGTGCTGTCGAGGGCCTCAGGCGGCCCCCGCCCATAC
The DNA here is from genome assembly GCF_040938575.1 of Ambystoma mexicanum. Classification (NCBI taxonomy): domain Eukaryota; kingdom Metazoa; phylum Chordata; class Amphibia; order Caudata; family Ambystomatidae; genus Ambystoma; species Ambystoma mexicanum. The sequence goes on from NC_090925.1 coordinate 682,434,986, forward strand.
AACAGTCATGAGGTCAGATAATGGACCTCACTTTGTTAATGCAGTCTTCGAACAGATTAGCTTGCTTCTTGGTATAAAGCACAAGTTCTCGTCGGCGTATCACCCGCAAGGTAATGGAATATGTGAGAAGCTCAACAGCTTATTAAAGGAAAGGATAGCCAAGCTGAACCTTACTCTAAAGAAGGGATGGTTATACTGCCTTCCATTGGCACTGTATGCGCTCAGAAACCAGCCTGGTTCTGACCATCATCTTACACCGCACGAGATAGCAACAGGCAGAAGGATGCATACTCCGCTGACACCTTGAGACAGAGCTAGATATGATGCCCAGCCAACAGCAGAAATCTTAGGGTCTGAAATGCAAAAAGACTTGAATTGCATGACATCTTGTCTTACTGTCATTTCAGGACAGCTGCAGCGACAAAAAAAAGGGTGTAGGGCAGCACAGAACACAGAAGGAGATATCGCTACACACTCAGTGCAGAGTTTACGTGTTCCATCAATTTTTCCTAGAGACACGGTCCTGGTGAGAAACCACACGAGAAAGAAGTGGGACGAGCCAAGGTTCAACAGACCCTTCACAGTGGAAGACGTTACCCCATCTGCAGTCAAACTACAAGAAAGAAGAGCTTAGAGTTTCCTGGGCGACATCAAACCGTACATTGGGAAAGACCCTCTGCCCGCACCCCAACGCGTAGAGACTACAGACAATGGGAAAGAACTGCAGCACATGCAGATGAGATCCATGACGATGAAGAAGGATGCATGACCAGCAAAACAAAAATAAAGAACTTTTGTGCAAAAGTGTGGCTTAAAATTGGACATTTCCTCTGAGCAAAAAAGGGGATAAGGACATAAAACACAGATACTCTGTGCATCCTAGTTGCAGGGTGAAGAAAAAAATTGTACGTATGAGCCACAACATACTCTGTTGACTTTGAACTTTGGACTGAGGCACACTGTAGCCTTGATAAGAAAAGAATATGTCAAAATGTAATTGCGGACACAAACATTGGAAGAGAGTACAGTATCCAGACTCATTCAAAACAGGAGCTTTGTTTGGACTCACTAAAGACGTTCTGAATTACTTTGACCTAGTCTTGGATTCATACCCGTCACTAGTGGGAAGGCTCACTAGCATCACTGAATTCCTTTAAGACCCTGAAAACTAAAAGACGATAAGGAGGCTGCTCACTGTGATTGCCGAGCAGTTCCTCCTGCTTCCGGAATAGAGAGAAGAAAACACAAATATCCCAAACAGAAGGAGAAGTGAATAGGCTTGTCAACGTGCTATGCTTTCGTTTAATTGAAGACTGTCCAAATCTTGTCGGGAGACACACCAACGTCCTGACATTTCTTCGAGATCCAGCAAACACAGAACGCTTGAGTATAATCCTGAACGGAATAAAAATTCAAGTTGCTCTCCACACACACCGAGCTCATAGAAGCCACTCACAGTGAATATCGAACGATTCCAGAATTCAGCAAGGACAAGGCAAATGTCCCTGTCACCAGAAGATAGTAGATTGGCGAGCAATGTATTCTTTCGCCTAATTGAGAACTTTCCAGAACTTGTGTGGAGGCCTACTGGGGTTGACGTCCTCACTTTCATCAGAGTCCCAGCAAATTGTACACAATGAGCATGCTCGTGCAGGGTATTGTAATGAAAACTGAACTTTCTAATCACCATCAGAATACCCAGGGGAGATTGTGAAGCGTTCCACCAAGGGACAGATCAAGAAAGTATTGCCAGAAGACTTCACTTTTATTCATACTATCAAGGACACAATATTTCTTCCGCAGTGAAACAGATAAGAGCAGTAGAGTTAGGAACTTGTGTATTTCTGAACACGTATAGTAAAAGAGAACTTGCTGAACAAATTGCATTAATGGACTTTTTTCGAATACAGAAAAGAGAACTGTATCCACAGACAATAGACAATCCGTGATCCAGGCAAAGGAGGACAATTATTTCAGTACCTGCAGCCGACAAGCAGAAACCGTAGAATCCAGAGCTATTGTTCCCTAGAGTATGTATGTTAATGTTAGTTTTTTTCTTCCAATGATAAAGATGGGAAATCAAACCAGCAGCATCGTCACTGTTATGCAGGCTGTCCCACATGTTGGCTCCCACCACTCCACTGCCAATGCCCTTTCAGGTCCCAGTCATCCACTTCCAGGTTCTCGTCATCCTGATCCGCCTTCCACCCATCTACCTCCACTTACCCATTCAGGGCGGCAGCAACATGCTGATCATAGGCAGCGCACATGGAGGTAGCCTAGCGGATATGGGCGCCCGAGATCCCTGCGCCCATTCCTCCATTGGCAACTGCCTTGGCGTCTCGCAGCTGTTCGGTGTAGCCTTTGGCCCAACTCACTTCGGCATCACGTGACACGGAAGACTCAGCTGACTGTTATTACTACGGATCACGTGGTAAGGAAATGCTTGGGGCCGCGCGTCATGTGACGCTATCACCTGACTGGTCCAATTCGTTCAAATGCTGCGAGGCAACGCCTGCACAGTGCTTCACAGCTGAATTGATTCTGCACTGTTTGGCGTTCCTGTTTCTTCACGATCACGGTACAGAATTGAGGACTGTTTCACAGATTTCTTCTTATCACGCCCTTGGATTACGTTCTGCCTTCTTGTTGGTTATCGGAATACTGGACTGCTTACTGGCTTCCTTCGGATGGCTTCTGACCTTGGAACCATTTTTGGACTGTTTACGGATCATCCCAACTTATTACCACGCTTGAGCTTGTTATCGCGGCTCACACAGGTATCCCAGTGTGTGTCCATCCAGAGTGCTGCCCAGTGTGCTTCACCGCTTGCTGCTGCCAGTCACACACTGCAGGTGCTTGGAACGCCTCCTACCCTGTCCGTCCCAAACTCAGGGTTTGGTTGACTTCTGGTTTCCTTCCACCTTGGTAAGCCCTTTTTAGTGTTCTAAGCTACGTTCTGGTCACCGTCTGTTTTTGCCACTGTACTTAACCCCTTGATTGCCTTACAGCGGTTGGGGGTTTCCGGCGTTCCTGGTTCCTGATACTTCAGCACTCAATACCTGTGGCCTCAAGGATCACACAGGGACCTGTCTTGGTATCTCCCTGTGTGGTACTTGTGGACAGAGGTCCTCATAATCTTCACGACCATCAAGAGATAACAGTCACCTCCCAGGAGGAGAGAAGTAATTTTTGTCCCAGAACCAAGAGCCATCGCCTAACCTATAGGGGCATAATGTTTTTATGCATCATATTCATCATTGTTTTATTATCACTGACAATTTGAACTGTATTTTTTTATAGGTGTAAAAAGTGTTCCAAGTCCAGTGCACCCACCTAATAACGTACGCATGACATCCACAACATCACCGGAACCCTTTATAGTGATCCCAGTTCCTAGAAGGATCGACACAGGAGTGAGTGAACTTGAAATTAATGTGATTAGCAATGACACACACACAGTGACAATCAAGTTGAACAGCCGGAGACAGGGTTGGCAGAGTAAGAATGAAAGAGGGTTAATGACAACCACACACATGCAAGCGATAAGTGTACACACACCAGGTCTAGTGTCAATAAAAGCAGAACCGAGGCCAAAGAAGGGGAAACATTTGGGTAGCCAACAATGAGAAGCTACCCTACAAGTGAAGCGATAAGACAAGTGGGAAAAACTGAACCTTTAAAGAGACAAAAGGAGTTGGAGAATGAAACAACCGAGACAGCATTGATAAGCACACATGATCCAATGAAGGGGACAAGTACAATTTCTACAATACAGCCATATACTGGACCAATGGCAGAGTGGATATGGACATTTATAACCAATAGAAAAAGAATGCAAGAGGAGAAGGAAAGGATTGCCAGACTTTTGCCTACTCCATTAGTACAGATGAAGAGGCCTGAACCCTGGATTGAGGTACCTGGGAAACCTCCAGTAAGAAGAAGCCATATGGAGGTGTTCAAGGACGTAGTTATAGCAAACTACATGAAAACCCTGAGAATCAAGAGAAGCATACAAGGAGATGACAGTGAACTAAACGACTACTTGGACAGCACAGCACACTTGGGGAATAACATATGGTACCAGCATATGAAAGAAGTTGGAAGACGGACTTCAGAGGGGGAATGCTTTGTTTGTGCACTCCTACCTTGCAGCATGGGGAAGTTAAAGATGTTTGTAGCTTTAGAAATCGATGTCCAGACATCACACTGTCTGTCACACATAGCAATGTGCAAGACCAGAGGCCGGTTCATGGGTAGTGATGCCTCATTGAAATGGGCAACTGAAGCAACTGATCCAAATGAAGACAACTATATCCAGGACATAAAGACAAGGAACAATGGAAAGACAAAGCACATTGTGATCAGATACGAGAAGCCTGGAGTTAAAGGGGCGAAGATCAGAAGAGAGGCAAATCAAAAACAGAACGTCCAAGGAAGAACTCCAGAAGAAGCCAGAAAGTCGAAGAACAGAGGTCAAATGCAAATCTGGGGAACAGTACTTTCACCAGACGGATGGGAGAAAGGTGTAGTGATTTGCAGAGCATGGATGGTCCTTGGAGCCTGCAAAGAAGCAATTGAAAATTTTCAGAAGATATGCAGACCATTATGGCCAAAACTTGCAAAACTACTAACATGGGTCGAAGACAGAGGAGGACCCCTAGAGATGGTGCCATTGGAAAATGCCAAACTGTGCTTCAGAAACAATGGAGAAAATCAGAACTGTGGATGTATTTTTGATGCCACAGGAATGGCACATGGTACCGCAGTAATCATGGATCATTACAGGGCATGTGGACCCAGGGCATATATCAGGCTGCCGAAGAATTGGGGAGGTATATGCACAATACTGAATGTCCATGTCCCAGCATTGGTGATTCAAAAAAGTGATCTGAATATTAACAGTGTCCCGAAAGCCAATGCTCACCTAAGAAAAAGGAGATCTGTGGAACTGATGAATAGAATGAAGAGAGAGAATTACTTTGCTGCCAAATCAGAAGAAGCTTTCCAGGCAATCCCTTATGAGCACAGACTTGTCAGTCTGACCCTATCAGTGTTCACAACAATCTTTATGCCACAGATCCAAGTTGGAGCAAATACTAAATGGTTGCAGATAACCAGATGGGAGTTACTGCAAACCAACAACACAACCATAAAGGGATTCAACGTGATCAAGGAAGAGTTAAGGGCGATTCGACTAATGACTCTCCAGAACAGATATGTCCTTCACATGATCACAGCCATGGATGGAGGTGTTTGTGCAAATATCGAAGAATCATGTTGCACATTTATACCATCACACGACAAAGAAAATGGAACGTTAACAGAGGCCATAGGTATGCTGACGAAACTACAGAATCAAATGATTGATGAAACTAATGAAGTGGACGACGACCGTTGGTTCGAACCGCTACTCTCATGGGTTCCCCATGGATGGCAGATGTATTCAAATCCCTAGGAGCCCTGCTAGTGATGATCTTTCTCGGATTCTGTGTTATCAAAATAATAATCTCCCAGTGCCAGAAAACTGTGAAAAAAGCCATAGGGATGAAGATCATGATTGATGTGGAACCCGGATGTAAACCCAAAGACCTAGTTGATGTAGAAATAAGAGACTTTGTGAAAACTAGCATTTATGCACCAGAAAGAACAAAGTTTCGGTATCCAAGAAAACACCGAAATTATGTGGGAAGATGGATCTACTGCAGCCCAAATGGACAATGTCAACGGATGACATGGAACAAAGACGAACACGTGAGAGCAGCAAGAAGCTTGAAGGGAGTCATAAACATATGGATCCCAAGGAGCCATTTCAACAGACTATCATGTGTGAACCCAGAAGATGAAGGATAAGTGAATGCAGAGGATGCAGAAAAGATGGATACCAAGGAAAAAATGAAAGTGGTCGATGAATCACCCAGAGGGAGAGTGTAGAGGAAGTCCCAAGCCTGACCCACACACAAATCACCCATTTTGAAGTGCCAGGAACTTTCATGCAGAAGTATGTGACGTATGATGAGCAAATAAACCAGCGGAGAGCCCTAGTGGGGCTCTGCCCGGTACCTATCAGACAGACTGCACCTATTGAAGTACCTGTACTTAAGAAACCTCAGACAGTAAGGTACCCATTGAGAAAACCATATCGACAAGTGAGACAAACTGATGATTGTCAGAATGTGAAAACATAAAAATAATATAAGGCCGGGAAGCCCAGAAAGAAACTCACCAACACAGGTTACAAAGTACATACAAGTGCTTTATTTAAAAGCTACAACAGTTACCAAAGTCAATTGACAAACGGATAGCTATTCGGCTCTCAGAGTAACACAACGAACTTCAACGAGAGTTCAATGCGTTAGTGAGAGAGACCGTACATTGGAATACTTGGGTCTTTTATACTCTTTATCCAGCCCTTGGCCAACCCTCTCGCAGGTTAACCATTCTAGGAGTCAGGCCTATGGGTTCCTTGCCAGGTCAATCCTATAATATATGCATTTTGATTAGTTTCGCTGATATAGTTGTACATTTACACATAGGTCAACAGTAGGACAAGGTCTCAGTTCGCGACCCCAACAAGTGGCCTGCAGGCATATTAATTATTTGTGTGTACAGAGGTCACAACGGCCAGAATCTTACTCAGAATGTCATTCGGCCTCCATTTTGATGTTCAGGGTGACTTCCATATAACAAGAGAACCTAAAATGGCGGCTTAATCCAAGATGGCGACTTACATTACTTTCTCTAAGGTCAAGACCTTGCCGTGGAGTTTGTTCGCATATGATGTTTAGACAACTTGGCGTAGGCCAATACACATACAATTGTTGCGATAGGAGGCATAACATTGTTTCAATTCCGACAAACCCTCCTTTTGGCCTATGCCAAGTGCTAATATCATTTCTAATATCTTTGTAAATAACTCCATGCATTGTCGTCCATACATTCTGAATCATTATCTGTAATGTCTATAGCCATTAGGTCGTTCATCAGAACTTCTTGTAACACAAACTCTTTAGATGCTGTATCTGGGGCATACATTTTGTGCCCTACCGTGCTCACTGCTTGAGCACAACATCCCCCTAGCATTGCACATACACTAGGTAGACATTGGAAACAGCAACAAAGGAATAGCAGGATTCCCAAAATAACCAGGATAACAGAAAGCACCTTCCAACCCCAGGATCGTAAAGAATCCCAGAACCAGGCGCTAATATTCCAATCTCCCACAGGAGCATGCACTTCAGAACTAAGGATGTGCAAGTTCTGTATTGCTTTGAAAATTGTCGGTGAGGAATCTGGTACGGAAACACAACAAGCGGACTCCACTAACTTGCATACTCCACCACGTTCTGCCAGAATGACATCTAATGCCATCCGATTTTGGAGTGCTACCAATCTTATTGCTTTTTGTTCTAGTGTCATATTGTAGCGTATATCCGTGGTCCGGTTGATGGGTCTCTCCAGTACCCTTGCTAGTCCCCCAATATTTTCAGAATTTGCTATCTGTCCCCTAAATGGCACAACTGATTTTGCTATGTCTCCCAATACTTGCCCAGGGGTATCTACGTTCTCGTCCCGCCGTGGGCGAGCCTTAGAAACCTCCAAAGTACTAGCTATGAATACCCCAGGTAACAGGATTCCTAAATAACGGGTTCCCTGCCAATCCTTGGGCAACCAGGGAAATGCTGAACTACCACAAACAAAATAGACAGGCCCCCCTACATACAGAGGCCTGTTCTCTCCGGTCAAATTTACAATGTTCACACAACCTTCAAAATCTCCCATTGACCGAGTGCCATTTCTTTGTACACAGAAGGGGACTGAATCGGGGCTATGATTAATAGAGTAGGAAGGAGGCACGGCGTCCTTATTGCTATCGGAGCCATTTTAAAGGAAATTAGAGTTTGAAAAGGAAGAGATAGTTTATCAGATGGCCTAATAGAAGCAACATTAGGTTTACTTCTATTTGCAAAAAGCGAGCATCCCAGGGGAGTCAATTCACGTTTCTGAAAATCATTTAAATTAGTTCCATCAAAGTTCCCTGAGATGCTATCATTCCAACGGCCAAAGAATAGTGCTCTAAGAGAGGCATAGCAAGCAGTCGTTAAAGGTAAAGGGTGAATATACCATCCTAGCCCCTTGTTCCCATGTTGAGGTAAATGGGTACAAATCCAGCAATTACTCTTATTAAAAATGGCATGCGTTGAATTCATTATTATCATTAAAGTGTTATTATGGTACTTTCGTCTATGCTGGGAGTCTCTAGGTGACAGAGTGTGAAGGTGTACAGAGGGAGTCAAGGCAATAGGTACAATCTCAATTGGCAGTAGAGGTTTTAGAGGGTAAATTTCTTCGAAGTACCAAAGTCCCACAGCAGTAACTATACAAATTCCAATTATTATTAACACAACACAGCAATACGTTTTCGGGGCCCAGGCACATTGTTCGTTGTCCGAGTTGGTCACCCCCTTATTTATAAGTCCAATGCGAACAGCAGCAGTGGAGGTGGCAGGCATCGTAGTTTCTCAATCGACGACCCCAATGTTCGTTGCTGGCGACACTACGGTCGCGCGACTTCTTAGTCCTTCCCCAACCCTACCCAGCAGAATCCCTTTTTTCAACAAAAACTTCCTTTTGCAAGAGAAAAGACTCTCAATAACTTTTTCTTTCCAGATGCACAGGCAAAACCCGAGGCCGTAGTTCTATTTTCTTCGTCGAAGGTCGTACCTGGTGGTACCCAATGCTGTTTGATCCGGAAATAAGGTAACGTCACTTCCTGAGGGAAGCAACGTATCGGAGGCGACGGAAGTCGCAGAACTTGAAACAGTGTTTTCCGGAAGTGACTTTTTCAAAGAGTGCGGAGACTAAATGGACTGTTCCCCAAGCTCCACAGGCTCAGAGAAATTCTACGACGCACTCACAGCGCTGTTTGCTACTCCAGGATCAGAGATTGTAGCATCAGCGAGGGGTTCTGCTTCTTCTGTAACGTGTGGCGTCGGGTGAGGAAGTTTCTTGACATGCATCGCGTGGATCCAATGCTTCTTTCCAGCCACCCGCACTGCTGTTTGGGTGACCAACAGTACCTGATAGGGTCCCCGTCAGCGAGGCGCGAGACAGGAAGACCTTTCGTAGGCCTTCACTAGGACCCAACTTCCAGGCTGAATATCGTGTCCTGGGCACTTAAACCGTACAGGTAAAGCTGATTGGACCTGATGATAAATGAGATACAGAGTTTTAGTCAACTGGTTACAGTAGTCTACAAGCAATACATTTTCTACCTCCCTCAATGCTTTAGGCTTCGGAAGACCCCAAATGTTAGCAGGTCTCCCCATAACTACCTCAAATGGAGAGAGCCCAGTCTTAGTTTGAGGTGTGGTACGCATGGCTAACAAAACAATAGGTAAGGCATCTGGCCATTTCAATTTGGTGCCGGCACATGTTTTTGCAAGCTTATTCTTTAGGATACCGTTATGTCTCTCTACCAACCCAGCACTTTGAGGATGTCTAGCCGAGTGAAATCGCTTTTCAATGTGTAACGCTGTGCATATCTGCAAAATTACTGCTGCAACAAAATGGGGACCATTGTCCGACCAAATTACCCTTGGAAGCCCAAACCGTGGAAAGAATTCTTTTACCATAGTCTTTGCAGTGGTCATGGCAGTAGCATCCTTAACGGGGAAAGCCTCGACCCATTTACTAAAAGCACAAATAATCACAAGAACATATTTTAGATTGTTACACCGTTCCATCTCAATGAAATCAAAGTGGATGACCTCGAAGGGAACAGAAGGGGGCCCAAAGCTACCCCTTGGAGTTACTGTCCCCTTCCCCACATTGTGCTGTAAACAAATCATACAATTCTGAACATGTCGCTGTGCAACCTTCAAAATTTTATCATTCACCCAGACTTGTTGTAGCATTTTCGTGATCTGTTGAGCACACACATGCGTAGGACCGTGTGCCATCGTAACCATTGCCAGCACATATGAATCAGGGAGCAACCATTTTCCTTCAGATGTATCTATCCAACACCCATCGTCATCCAGTTTCCCCATCCCTTCGGCCCACTTTTTAGATTCTTCTATTGTGGCATCAGTTTGGAAATCTCGCACAGACCCGATACCCTCATCTATTACATAGGCATCTTTTGTTTCCCTTAGAGCATACATGTCTGCGCTAAGGTCTGTGGCCGTTTGCCTGGCTATCTGGTCAGCAAAAGCGTTCCTCTTTCCCACATCATCTATGACCTTACGATGTGCTGCACATTTCATGATCGCTAACTGCCTAGGGAGTGAGAGTGCCGAGAGCAATTGCACTATCAGTGGACCATGCTGAATCTTGGTCCCATGTGAGGTTAGGAACCCTCTTTCCGACCAGAGCCTCCCAAAGTTGTGAGCCACCCCAAAGGCGTACTGGCTATCAGTATATATGTTTACTGTATGCCCTTCGGAGAGTTCACAAGCTCGGGTCAACGCTATAATCTCTGCGGCCTGCGCAGAGTTATGTGGAATTCTCTTAGTTTCAACAACCGTACTCAACGTAGTAATTGCATAGGCAGCTGTAGATGTACCATCTGGGAGTTTGAAGCAGGAGCCATCACAAAACAGCTCCCCTTCTGCATTGCCCAAAGGAGTATCTATAAGATCTATCCTGCCCTTCGTTTCCTGTTCAGTGGTATACAGGCAGTCATGTAATTCTTCATCACCGCAAACAGTATTTTGCGGGAAAGGTAGAAGTTCAGCCGGATTAAGAACACAACACCTCTTAATTTGAATGTGAGGGGCAAACAGAATTAATTCATACCTTGTCAGCCGGGCAGAGGTGAGGTGTTGCGTTTGAGTCTTATTCAATAGGACATCTACAGAGTGACGTACCATCAAAATTAAATCATGGCCTAGGACCATTCCCTCACTCTGTTTTACAGACGCGGCAGCAGCAGCGACAGCTCGCAAACATCTTGGCAAAGCGCATGCGACAGGATCAAGGGCGGAGGAGTAGTAGCCGCACGGCCTATTCTTCCCTCCGTGTTCCTGTGTTAACACAGCCAAAGCACATCCATCACATTCATGCACAAACAACACAAAGGCCTTGTCATAATTTGGAGTACCCAGAACCGGTGCAGAGCATAACGCGGTTTTGAGAAGCTCAAATGATCGTTGATGTTCCGATTTCCATGGCAGAGGCAAAGAAATGCCCTTCTTCGTCAAAGCCAACATCGGTTTTATCACTAGTGAAAAGTTTGGGATCCACAACCTACAGTAAGAAGCCATACCTATTAAGGCTCTGACCTCTTTCTGTGTATTTGGAACAGACATGCCAGAAATGTGTTTTATTCTTTCAGGTGTCAATCTTCTCCCCTCCATTGACAGGAGGTACCCTAAATAGGCGACCTCCTGACAACAATATGGACATTTTTTGAGCGAAGCTTTATGACCATTTTTAGCTAGATGAACAAGCAACAGTACAGTGCCTTCTTTACAAGCACTTTCAGAATCTGCGGCCAAAAGCAAGTCATCGACATACTGGAGCAGTGTACAAGTAGGTGGCAATTCAAGGGTATCAAGCTGCTCTTTCAAAGCTCTACTATAAATGCTTGGACTTTCAGTATACCCTTGAGGTGCATGAGTAAATGTGAATGAACGTCCCCCCAAGGTGAACGCGAACAAATATCTACTCTCCTTGTGTATAGGAATACTAAAGAAAGCATTCTTTAGATCCACAACACTAAAGTGCGTAGCTGTAGCAGGGATCATTGTTAGTATCGGTGTTACATCAGGCACAATTGGAAATTGTGGGGCGACAACTTTGTTAATAGCACGAAGATCAATTATGAAATGGTATGGGATTGCATTGTCGCCTTTCTTGTATACAGGCAAAATCAGGCTGTTACATAATCTCTTCAATCACCCCTCGATGCACAAAATCGGAGACAATGCACTTCAAAGCACGCTGGCCCTCAACTGATATTTTATATTGCGGAATGCGTGGTAGTTTAACTCCATGCTTCAAAACTATTTTAACGGGCTCAATCTGTAGCACCCCGACATCATTGTCGTCAACCGCCCATAAACATTCTGGAACAACACTAAACTCAGGAGGCAATGGTCGAGTCAAAAACTGAGAATTGGGAAGTTGCTGTGGTGAAACCGTCAGTCGTACTCCATCAGAGGAACAATGAATTACTGCATTCAGTTTCTTCAACAAATTTAACCCCAGCAAATTCTCTCCACAGTTCGAAGTCAGGAGGAAGGGACAATGGTCCGTGAAGGGACCCAAAGAAACAGACACCGGTGAAGAAACCGGGCAAGCAATTGGTATACCAGAAAACCCTACAGAATCATTTGTTTGCCCTGACAGTGGAATGTTTGGAACCCGGGAATGATCAATGGAGCACTTCTGTGCTCCAGTGTCTATCAAAAACTGATGTTTCCTATTCCCCACTAACAATTCAACGTAGGGACCTTTCTGATTAACTGGAATAGGTGAAGGTTCCAAACCCTGCTTCGGGCAGTCCTAACGAAATAAAATGTCATCGGAAGGAAGCTCTTCAGAAAGGTAGGCAGCAGAAGGGTGATCAAATATGTTTCTTGTGTCCACACTCGAAGTCTGATTTTCCCGTGAAAAAGGTTGCTGAGGATCTTGCGAGAACTGACCTCTATCAGGGCCCCCACTGCGAGGCGACCTCTAGGTCGTCTTCCCATACTCCCAAACGCATTGTTTGACCTTTGTCGAAGGTCGGGGCACTGTGCTCGCCAATGACCTTCCTGGCGGCAATAGGCACATTGATTAGCATTCACAGGACCCAAAGGAGCGTTTCCTTTTGGGACATACTGACTTCTGATCTGTGAAGTACCTCCTCTGGGATTTCTAACAATTTGTTGTAACAATACTTTAGTCTTCAAATCTCCTTTCCTCTTCTCTATTTTCTCTTTTTCATTATTAACACGGTTCTCATAATACTGAGCCATGTGCAAAACTTCACATTGGGATTTCGCCTGCCAAGTGCTCTCAGAGGACATAATCTGTGACTGGATGTCGGGCAACAATCCACGTACACATTCGTCCACAAACAACCTTTTCCCAGACTCTGTGCCCAAGTCCTGTTCACTGAAGTCAGAGAATACCTGTTCGAATCTATTAAAGAATTCGGTGGCACCTTCAGTTTTTCCTTGAACACAGGCCGTAAGCTTGTCCCAAATAATTCTTTTCTCAGGAATTATGGTTTTCAATTTTTCGACAATTCTATCAGGCAAAGTAAGTATTACCTGAGGTGGTTTCTCACCAGCTGGTCTTTCCCCATCAAACCTAGTCATGTTAGCCCACGTATCTCCCAACCCTGGCACATCGTCTATTGTCCGAACCTGCTTCCATAAATCTACGGGCAGGAGTACAGGGAATAGCAAGTCAATATCACTTAAGGTGAACACAGAGGACTGCAAAACGGACTCTATCTCTTTGTAAAACCCTGTCGGGTTTTTCCTGATATCGGGAATTGATTGTTTAATAGTGTTCACTTCCTGTCGTGAAAACGGGACGTGAACAAATTGTGATACATAATGTGCAGGGATATCCACAGCGGGTGCACCAGTCCCAGCGTTAGCGGCAATCTCAACCTTTGGGACAAATGTCGGAGGAACCTCTCTCATAGGCAACTGAGATATAGGTAACTCCGACCGCTTACCAAGCAACAGAGCCAGGTCGAGCGCTAAGGCAGTCAAAGAAGTGTCGGGCGAAAAAGCCCTTTTACAAATTCCCAATAACTCTATAGGACAACTAACCTTCTTCCTTACACATTCTTCCTGCAGGTACTGTACCATTACCTAAATCACCTTCCTCTGCATTTCTACTGTATACTGACTATACGTGCCATATACTTCATCTGGCGGTATCGATGAATCCGAGATCCATCGAATCGCATCTTTGGTACAAATTCGTACTTCCTCAGGTGCCGATCTACGACACGGAAGGAACCGTTTCTGCACATACGTACTGTCGTCTTCATCATCCTCATCCTGCAATTTCTCAAAGTCCCTCCTATACTCAAACAATCTCTCAACATGACAATGTACTTTCTCCTCTGTATCCCTCGAAAGTGCTAAAGTATTTAGATCCCTCACCCTTGTGGGAGATCCGAATTATGTAATCTACCCCACATTACACATAAATGAGTCCCCAAACCTTCGATAAAAACATTTTTCTCGGGAAAATTGTCCATATTTGATAATGTGGAAAAAAGGTTGACTTGATCACCTTTCTCCATATAGTGCTTAGCCCATGCAAATAATTCCTGTTTCTTGTCTGCAGAAACAGTATTTTGAGTGACAATCTTTGACCCCGCACCCCGATCAACTTCAGTCAATACAGAACCACTCAGGAGCGGAGATATGGGCAAATTCAATGAGGGTGCAACTATCGGCGCAAGAGGAAGGGGTGGCGGGATAGGTGGAGGAACAACAACTAGAGGAATAGGAACAATAGGTTGTACAGGGGGAACAGGAATAACAGCAGGAACAACAGCTGGAAGGGGCAGAGCACCCGGGAGAGGATCATACGGAGGTGGCGCAGAGGCACCAGGCCTGCGTTCGTTTAACAATTTTTCAATAAATTCTTCAGAAACATGGAAATCTTTAGAGGGATACATTTTCTGGATACTGAGTGAGAAAGCCCTTTCCATAATTTTAACTGACTCCGAATGTTTTTCCTTATCATATAACGACGCCTTTTCGGCATTTATTTTATGACGGCGTGCATGTTTATCCCTACTTTTAAGCTGCTGCAACGCTTTTTTTTTCCAATTCTGCAAAACATCAAATGCTGCAGGTCTGGCCTTCTTTTTTAGCAAGACCGATTCTAGGTATTCAATACGGGGGATCTCGAAACTACCATTGATTGGCCACTGAAATTCGGAGGCATGTCTGGTTTGTCTGTGCCAAATATCATTAAATACTATACTTCCAATGCCATACTTACAGTACATAGTACATGCCGGCGACCCCTCCTGTGGTGCCGGGCGGCTAAATTCCAAAGATTGTCGATCGCTGCGGAACAGAGCCCTAAAGCAGCTAGACAATTTCCCAGGCATTTCACAAAAAATTGGTGTTACCTGGTCAGAAATTGTGTCTGCAGATACAATACGCCAAATTCAAATTGTCAGGGTTAAATTAAGAGCCGGGTCACGACTGCACCTGACCAAACCTAAGGAGGACCGTACGGTTTACCAAAGAACTTACCTAACAAATTTTACCTTGTGTTTGGTGGTTTCGACAAATCTGCCCGCCTCAAAAATGGACCCTCGTCAAGATGCCGTGTCAGACCACATGACTATCGTCCAAGGATCGGATCGTGCAGCGCTGCCGAGGTATCGCGTCTCGTTCAGTCGGGCCCGCAGTATCACACCGTCCGTTCCCGGTTCGATAGTCTGCGTCAACCTTCAATGATCCGGCATCAATCTTGAGGGTCCCTGTTCGGGCGCCAACTGTGTAAACATAAAAATAATATGAGGCCGGGAAGCCCAGAAAGAAACACACCAACACAGGTTACAAAGTACATACAAGTGCTTTATTTAAAAGCTACAACAGTTACCAAAGTCAATTAACAAACGGATAGCTATTCGGCTCTCAGAGTAACACAACGAACTTCAACGAGAGTGCAATGCGTTAGTGAGAGAGACCGTACATTGGAATACTTGGGTCTTTTATACTCTTTATCCAGCCCTTGGCCAACCCTCTCGCGGGTTTAACCATTCTAGGAGTCGGGCCTATGGGTTCCTTGCCAGGTCATTCCTATAATATATGCATTTTGATTAGTTTCGCTGATATAGTTGTACATTTACACATAGGTCAACAGTAGGACAAGGTCTCAGTTCGCGACCCCAACAAGTGGCCTGCAGGCATATTAATTATTTGTGTGTACAGAGGTCACAACGGCCAAAATCTTACTCATAATGTCATTCGGCCTCCATTCTGATGTTCAGGGTGACTTCCATATAACAAGAGAACCTAAAATGGCGGCTTAATCCAAGATGGCGACTTACATTACTTTCTCTAAGGTCAAGACCTTGCCGTGGAGTTTGTTCGCATATGATGTTTAGACAACTTGGCGTAGGCCAATACACATAAAATTGTTGCGATAGGAGGCATAACATTGTTTCAATTCCGACAAGAATAGACTGCCTGAAGAAGCCAAGTAAGTCCTAAAGGAAGACGAATAGTGACATCACAAGAACCTGCAATGACTCACATATAGAAGATATGACAACCTGTGAATGACGAAAAGAGACAAAACACCATGGATAAGGGACATCATGAATTTAAATTGAAATAATAATGTCAAATGTAAGAAGCTTATGCCATAAGCGTGATGAAGATATGCAGCCAGTTTACACATGTACACATGCTTGGAACCGCAAGAAAGCTGAGAAAATCGAGCGGATTGCTATGCTTAGTACTAAAATAGATTGCAGCAAGCGTCACCTATGCATATCTAGCTCAAAAAGGAGCATTTTATATAAGTATACTTCCACTGTGCCAAGAGCAGAATCAACCAAATGTTACTAAAAGGCCGCAGGAGAGGAGCCCCTCATCACGAGAATGAAAAGCTAAAACACAAGAAACGAAACTCAGATGCATGCAACCCATACCATGAAGCCAAGGTTGCATCGGTTGAGATAGACGAACCACAGATACGATTTATGAAGCAAAGAGCGGAGTATCCTGTTCAAAGAAGTCAAGATAAGCAGCAGAAGGCAGGTGGTGGCCAGAAAGCTAAATCAAATACACGATTTGCAGGGAAAAGGAGACAATTTCACGGTGTCTGAATCACGTGGCCTGCCAACTAAGAAGAGTTGGGGCCTTTACTGTCATGCCCCTGGCCCTCACTGGCAAGTCAGCCTTTCAGTTAGTGCCAGGTCAATGGCCTACAAACCTCATCCAAGACTCTCGTGCAGTCAGTCCTGGCGGCTTTGGCGCCAGTCTCATAACCATCATGAAGACCAACATTAGAATGGGACTATTTACTTGGGACTATTTAACTTGGGGGGGTTCAGCCAACATGGGGGCACACACATAGCTCAGTTACAAGGAACTGAGCTATGCGGTCTAGTCTTTTGGTTGTGGCAGGCCTGGGACTACTTTACCTGAACTACTTTGCGTGTGGCAGGCCTGGGACTATTTTACCTGGACTACTTTATCTGAGACCATTTAAACCACACCCAAACAGCAGAACATGCTTTGCGTTATTCTGCTGTGGGCATCGTTACGCTCACCATGTCCAGTTCTTTGATGACAGTTTACCTGAAACCAAGGACCTGCAGAGAGAGAAAGGACACTACAAAAGTTACCCGGAACAGTACCCTGTCTTCAATCCATCGCTGACTTCAGTTCCACTTTCCTGAAGGTACGAACTCCATCATCCGGCACCGCATGCATCCTGGAATACCATAACATGGAAAGAGGAGAAAGAAAGACAGCATTAGTAAGCATTTACTCACGTTTCCTCCCGAATGAAGAAAGCCACACAATTCTTACCTGGTCAGTATCATTGCTGGAACATTACGGCCCTTGGCGAGGAACATTGCAACCTGCAAGGAGAGAAAAGACACAGGTTAGCAATATAAAAGGCGAAACAGCACCGCACATCGCGCATTACTCACCGGACAGCATCGCGCACACCGTGCTTTCGCCTACCGGCCCATGCTCATCTTCAAACTGCATGACAACACCAAAATACCTTTCCATACCTAAAAGGAAAGAAGCAAGACATTATTATTCAAACTAAACGGAACATAAGAACTGCATATAAAGACTGTAAAGCAGCAAACCTACAGAGTCGCAGCGGGCCTGGATTCCCACAGGGGGGCTTGCACCAGTGAAGTAACTTGGTCGCTGCTCGCCCCCAC
This sequence comes from Ambystoma mexicanum, assembly GCF_040938575.1. Classification (NCBI taxonomy): domain Eukaryota; kingdom Metazoa; phylum Chordata; class Amphibia; order Caudata; family Ambystomatidae; genus Ambystoma; species Ambystoma mexicanum. Next base: position 682,452,879 of record NC_090925.1, read on the forward strand.
ATCTACGCGCCCCTGCCACGAGGAGCAGGTCGGAGAATCCACCTTTTACAATATTAAGACCCATCTTTAACCAGAGGCATTACCAACGGACTGGGAGAGGGGTCGAGAGAGCAAATCATCCAACCAGGGCTGGGTGGCGTCCCCGTGGATACCAGGTGAGCGTAACAGAACGCAAAGCCTCAATAATATTATCCACCTGGGCGTCATGGAGACTTCAGAGACTGACCAGTTAGTTCAGTTGTTGGGACAGTTATGCGCTGAAGTACATTCAGCCAGGCAAGAAAACAACGCTCTTAGGAGGGATTTGATTGTTACTAAGGATCGGCCCAACGAAATAAGTAGACAATTGCTCCAATCACAGGCAGGACAGACCCCATTGCCTGGTAACATTGCGCCAGCACCTGTACCAACTTCTTCCACCAATCCAGTACAAATAACCCTTCCTGGGGCAGTTCTTTAGCTCCACCTGAACGATTTACAGGGAACCCCAAGAAGTACGCAACGTTCATGAACCAGTGTCGTCTTCATTTTCTTTGCAGACCTGGGGCTTTCCTAACGACCAAGTGCGGGTTACTTTTGTCTTGTCATATTTGAGTGGCAGTGCTGCGGATTGGCCGGTTCCATTGGTAAGTCAGGATAACCCGTTGTTACATGACTTTGGGGGTTTCCAGATGGAAATGGAAAAACTCTTTGCTCGTCATACCCAAGGCCAAGCATTAGACAACAAACTTTTGTCACTCCGTTAAGACTGGCTTACATATATAGTAACATTTAACAGACTAGTCGTTGAAGTTGGGTGGCCTGAGGAAAAAAGGACCACACTATTTCATCGGGGTCTACGAGGGGAACTAAAGGATGTCCTTCCTCAAGTGGTTAACCCACCTAAAGACTGTGGAGAATTCATCAACCTTGTGGTGCAATTAGATCACAGATTACAAGACCGAAAAGCGGACCGGATAAGGTTAGACACTCGAGCTGTGTATGTCCGGTAAAAGGATAATGTTTCACGTACATTGGAAAACACGGTAGAACCCATGCAAATCGGAGGTGTACGCCCCCTTTAAATAAAACTGAAAGAGACAAGAGAAGGCAACAGCAATTATGCTTATATTGTGGAAAATCAGGCCACTTCCTCAAAGAATGTCCAGTGAAACCACCAAGGAGAACTGTTGGAGCCACAAAGAAGGAAGATAATAACAAGGAGTCGGAAAACTAGCAAGCCCGGCAAGCGTAGAGGTCCGCTTGTCGAGCGAGAAGGATGAGCCACAGACCTCACACTTTGCATTGCCAGTAATTTTGATCAATCACCAACAACCGTCTTGGGTGCATGCTGTCAAAGCATACTTAGACAGCGGAGCAGTTGGAAATTATGTAGACCAAGATCTGGCAGCAGAGATGGGGCTTCCCTTATTCTCTAAGTCGACTACTGAAAAAGTTACTACTGTTGATGGGACAGAAATAGCTTCCGGACCGGTAGCCCAATGTACAGCAGCACTAACCCTACTGTGCCAGGATGGACACCGATAATCTATTGCATTCGATCTCATCAAAGCTCCTCAGTTTCGACTAATCTTAGGGATGCCATGGTTGGTAGCTCACAACCCTCTAATAGATTGGCGTGCCAAGAAGTTGGCCTTTTCCGATGATTGTGCTCGCACCTGTTATTAGCAAGAAAAGGGGAAAACAGTCTTATGTACATCTGCTACTCCCAGTACGGAGGCGATTGTACTAAGTGTGACTAGTACTCTACCAAATGAATACCAAGATTTTCAAGACGTGTTCCAGAAAGAACAAGCCAATACTCTACCACCACACAGGCCCTACGATTGTCAGATCGACCTCATGCCTGGTGCGCAAATTCCTTGTGGTTGAATCTCTGCAATTACTGAACCAGAAAACCTCCATTTGAAATCTTATCTTGATCAGTACCTGGCAAATGTATTTATCCGCCCATCTAAATCACCGGCAGCCAGTCCCTTATTCTTTGTACCAAAGAAGGAAGGAGATTTGAGGACTTGCATCGACTATCGCGTATTAAACCAGATCACAGTAAAAAAACTTTATCCACTGCCCCTTATTCCCGAATTACTGGATCAAGTCAAAGACGCCCAAATGTATACCAAACTGTACTTTAGGGGGGCTTACCATCTTGTTTGAGTGAAGAAAGGAGACAAATGGAATACTGCCTTTCATACCAAATACGGCATGTATGAATACCAGGTAATGCCTTTTGGACTTTGCAACGCTCCTGCTGAATTCCAGTACTTTATGAATGATGTTTTGCGGGAGATAATCGACGTTTGCGCCCTGGTTTACATTGATGACATCTTAGTGTATTCTGCTACAAAAGAAGACCATGTCAGGCATGTCCGCTCCATCCTTACTAAACTCTGCCAACATAAACTGTATGCTAAACTAAAAAAATGCTCTTTTCATGTCACCAAAGTGGAGTTCCTCGGTTTTATCCTCACACCAAAAGGTATAAGAATGGATAGGCACAAGGTAGATGCCATTCTTAACTGGCCGTCACCAACTTCATTTAATGGAATCCAGAGTATGTTGGGCTTTGCAAACTTTTACCGCCGATTATCGCAGATTTTCTTCAAATAGTGCATCCAATTACATCACTATTGAGAAAAAAACAATAAAAAGTTCCATTGGACCGAAGAAGCAGAGAAGGCCTTTCAAGAACTTAAGAAAAAATTCACTTCTGCTGCAGTTCTACGGCATCCTCGCCCAGACCTCCCTTATATAGTTGAAACAGAGGCCTCTAGCATGGCTATGGGAGCTGTTCTCTCACAAAGGGACCCAGGAACTGGCCAGTTACACCCTGTGGTCTTCTGGTCACGAAAATTCTCACCTCCCGAACCTCAACTATGCTATCACAGACAAAGAACTCTTGGCTATAAAATCAGCTTTCAAGGCATGGCGACACTATCTCCTTGGTGCTAGACATACTGTCACAGTCATAACTGATCATCGAAACCTGCAATACCTAAAAACAGCAAAGGCTCAATCATCCCACCAACTGCGGTGGGCTCTTTTCTTCACCGAATATGACTATGTGATCACCTACCGGCCAGGAGCCCGTAACAGAAAGGCTGACGCCTTGTCCCGCATGGGTGTTGATGAAAAGGTATTCATTACTCCAGATCCAGTAGCCATCATTCCAGAAGACGAACTCCTGGGTCTTATGACAACGTTGACACAGGGTGAACTCCAAAACAAGATCCAACTCTTAATGGACCCACTTTCTCACAAGAGTGGTGTACTCAAGTAGAACATTACACCATTAAAGACCAGTTACCATTTTTTAGGAACCGTCTATACTTGCCAAGTAAAGATTTACAAGAGCAGGTTATTTCGGGTTATCATGACTCCCTGATTTAAGGTCTTCCTGGAATTGCCAAAACTCTAGCTAAAGTAAAACAAAACTATTGGTGGCCCGCATGTCGTAAAGACATCATACAATTTATTCAATCTTGCGATGTGTGTGCACAAAACAAGTCCCAAAAACAGAGACCAGCTGGTCTTCTCCAACCATTGGAAATTCCTCCCGCACCATGGCACACACTATCCCTTGATTTCATTACAGATCTACCTCCCAGTCAAGGATTCAACACCATCTTAGTAGTTGTAGACTTGTTCTCTAAAATGGCACACTTTATTCCTTTTGAATGTCTTTCAAATGCATCCAATTTAGCAAAAGTATTCCTGGAGGAAATCGTACGGCTACATGGCTTCGAGTCAGTTAGTATCAAACTTCTGGAGGAAATGCTGTTCAATGGCCCAAATTGACATTCGACTATCCACAAGTCACCATCCTCAAACAGATGGCCAAACAGAAAGAACAAACCAAACCCTCGAGTAATACTTAAGTTGCATGTTACATCAAGTGGAAAGAAATTGGAAGGACTTGTTATGGATAGCTGAATATGCCTATAATAATTCATTATACACCAGCACTGGCCAAACCCCTTTCTACACTATATATGGTAGACATCCACATACTTCAGAATTGGATCTCGCAATCCCTTTGGAAAGTCCAGCGGTTAAAACCCTACATACGACTATTTCCCAGGCCTTCAAAGAAGCAGCAGAACATTTACTCCAATCCAAGAACAGACAAATGGAATTCGCTGACCAACATCGTAGTAAAGCCCCCGACTATCAAATTGGAGACAAGGTCTGGTTAGCATCAAATTATGTGCCCATAAAAGGGACTCAGACCTTTCGTCCCCGATATCTGGGACCTTATTCTATTGAATCCATAATAAATCCAGTGGCAGTTAAATTAGCCCTACCACCCACAATGCAGATTCATCCTGTGTTTCACGTATCACTCCTGAAACCGGTACAACCCAGTACTCGGGTTACAATACCACCAAAACCAGTATTAGTTGACAGAAAACCAGAGTTTGAAGTAAAGGATATCCTAGACTCAAAATACACCAGATCCAAACTATACTACTTAGTTTATTGGAAGGGATACAGCCCTCAAGACAGATCATGGGAACCTAGTGAATACATCCATGCACCTTGCTTAATTAAAAGGTTCCATCAGAATTACCCAGCCAAACCAGGACCAGGCAGAAGTGCCACCATGAGAGGGGCCTTGGGGGGGAGTGCTGTCATGACCCTTGCCCCTGGCCCTCACTGGCAAGTCAGCCTTCTAGTTAGGGCCAAGTCAATGGCCTTAAAACCTCATCCAAGACTCTCTCGGAGTCAGTCCTGGCGCCTTTGGCGCCAGGCTCATAACCATCATGAAGACCAACATTAGAATAGGACTATTTACTTGGTATTGTTTAACTTGGGGGGGTGCAGCCAACCTGGAGGCACACACATAGCTCAGTTACAAGGAACTGAGCTATGCGATCTAGTCTTTTGGGTGTGGCAGGCCTGGGACTACTTTACCTGAGCTACTTTGGGTGTGGCAGGCCTGGGACTATTTTACCTGGACTACTTTACCTGAGACTATTTAAACCACACCCAAACAGCAGAACATGCTTTGCGTTATTCTGCTGTGGGCAGCGTAACGCTCACTGTGTCCCTTTCTTTGATGGCGCTCGGCGAGGAACATCGCAACCTGCAAGGAGAGAAAAGACACAGGTTAGCAAAATAAAAGGCGAAAAAACGCTGTGCATCACGCATTACTCACCAGACAGCATCGCGCCCATGCTCATCTTCAAACTGCATGACAACACCAAAATACCTTTCCATACCTAAAAGGAAAGAAGCAAGACATTATTATTCGAACTAAACGGAACATAAGACCTGCATATAAAGACTGTAAAGCAGCAAACCTACGGAGTCGCAGCAGGCCTGGATTCCCACAGGGGGACTTGCACCAGTGAAGTAACTTGGTCGCTGCTCGCCCCCACATCTACGCGCCCCTTCCACGAGGAGCAGGACGGAGAATCCACCTTTTACAATATTAAGACCCATCTTTAACCAGAGGCATTACCAACGGACTGGGAGAGGGTTCGAGAGTGCAAATCATCCAACCAGGGCTGGGTGGTGTCCCTGTGGATACCAGGTGAGTGTAACATTCACACCTACATGCAGACTTGTGCCATGCACAGATATCTGAACTCTTCCCGGCAGAGATACAGCCTCAAGGCCAAACCAACAAGAAATAATTGACACATGGCCATTGGGGAGGTGATTGATGATGGCAATGGTTGTGGAAAGGCTGGAAGAGCAGGCAAACACCCTGCACCTGGCCGACCATTCTGCACGCTGCTAAGCCAGTGGAAAAGTACAAGGAGGCTTGATGCCAACCCAATCACAATAGACCAAGTAATCTAGGATCCTATAGATTGTAGAACCAATCGGACGTCATACTTTTAGTGACGTCCACAATAGCTATTCCGAAGGAAGGGCTTAGATGCCCCATCTGACACTGATTACCCAATCCTGTCACCCCGTTACTACATACAGATATAGTACCTATAGTAAAGTTACCTTCCTATAACCAATAGAATTGCATGCAACATTTTAAGCATTACACGTCAGTGATGAAGAGTTTTTGGTATACAAGATGTGTTTTCTATGAAGTTCGTTGGAGTTGAAGCGAGAAGGAACATCAAGCAACAGCTGATGTTCATGAACTCCCTGTTTTTTGTACTTGTCATTAAAAAGACTTTCTTTGCCAAACCATTGAGTTGTCATTATTGATTTGATGCTAGAGTACGAATCTGCATCCTCATCCATCTCACGGGTGTGTCTACCTCATCTTAAAGTGCTATTGGGCAACCCCAAGCTTTATGGGCCAGTTGGGGTCCTGGTGCACACTGTGACTTCAGCGTACTGTAGCCTGATCCCGGAAGCGACCCGGGCGACTTCAACGTCCAGGGAACAATCTGCACTGATGCTTCCCACATCTGCAGGCATCCCAGAAACCATAGGTGAGAGCGCATCTGCCCACTGCAGCAGGGATACAATCTCCATATCCCAGCAGGTAAGTGGTGCATAAAGCACGAGTGAGCACGGAAGCACCTAACACAACCATAATAGGGTATTGCAGATTCAACCTATATCTGCACCCAGCTTGGGCCGGAGGAATATTATGAGATGCCTAAAGTATTACTGGCACTTTCAGATTATGACTTGATTTTTGTGGGTTGCTTCGGGAGTCAGGTCACCTGCTGGCCATGGCTGCTGATTACATAACACTAAGGCTCTCTGTGGAGCATGCAGAGGGTTCCGCCGCCCAAACGTGCTCATATCAAAGGCAGCATTCCGTCCCTGCTAGCACTTGCACAGGCACCTCTCTGATGAACCAACATCATTGATGTCCCAGGAAAGGTGCTATGGGATGTGGGAGCTGTCCTGCGAGACTTGTGTTGTGCAGGTGTCGTGCCCTCTCTGAGATGGTTGGGCACACCTGCACTCAGAGGATTTCGGTCCCACACTGTGTAAAGGACCACGTGTCCAGGAAGCTCGGGCATGCCACCAGACATAAGTCCATAGAAGTGTTTCTCAAGGGACTGTGTGTTATAGGGCCTGATTCACAAACATTGGAATGGGAGCAAGTTTGGAAATGCCTGGAACAGCTCTGAGATGCCCTTGGGCAAATTGTCCTTCATAGAATTTGCATGTGCGCATCTAAAATATGCTCCAGGGGCCAGATTGACAAAGATTTGCACTGGAGCAAATCCGGAGATGCATGTGAGCATCAATGTTTTAAACTTCATTTTATAAAAGGACTTTTGCAATTAAAAAAAAAAAACATTCAATATACAAATAGTATACACAAAAACTACTTCTACACAAAAATGTCTAACCGTTTTTAAGCAATTTATCATCAATTTGGATTATGAAGACAAAGCTCCCATCTCAAACATGTACAATATTTGACATACCTTATTTCCACACTCTTCAAACATTTCAACACCAGGCAATATTTGACAGACTTTGTGTATCTTTTTTAATGCTGTATTGTATTGTAGTTGTCATTTATATAGCGCCTTTTACCATTTTTATAGTACTCAATGCGCTAGTGGTAGGAACCCCCTCGGGGACCCGAAGTCCAGAGTGTTGGAGATCACAGAGTAGGATTAGAATGCGTGTGCGCATTTGGCCGCGATAAGGCTTAGCAGGACTGGCCAGGCTCCGGTAGAAAGCAACTCATGAGGTCAGGCATGTGGATGGGTGCTAAGAGGGGTCAGGAGATGGCGTGAGTGCTAGAGATTCGCTATGTGTCCAGCTGTTCTGAATTTGTCATAGGTCTTCGCTGCATGTTGATATCAGAGGCGCTGAAGCATAGTCTGGTGTAAGCAGGTGGAACAATTATGTGATCAGAGAGACCGAATTTTCCGTAGTCGTTGCTGAATTCTGATGTGTGTGGGTAGCCATGCCTGTGGCCAGTGTCCACCAGAGTGGTGCGTTTATACGTACCTAGAAACTCGGATGGAGTTTTGTTGTTTGTGCACCCAATCCGGTAGTGTCATCCTCTGTCGATTCTCGCAGCTGCGACAAATGGTTAGCGACAGACTTTGCTCTACTGATTGCCACTAGTGGAGCATGGGCTATACTTTCATGCTCTTCCAGGTTTCAGAGTATGGTGAATCTTCACAGATAGTTTGCAGGCACTTAAACATCACAGTTGCTACCTTTACTATGCGAGGCCAACCCTATAATCAGAGGCGTAGCCAGGATTGTCTAACAAGTGGGGCCTGAAACTAATGTATTTGGCCCCACCACAGTGGCAGCAACATCTGTAAATGCCCACACAGCGCTGCTGAGTGGGCATTGCCATTTACAGATTTTGGGCTCAGGCCCTACCTTGTCTAAGTTTCTGCCTATAGTTCATCCAAGCGAAGCACGATACCTGGCCACATCTCATGTCCTTCCAGTGCGATTCAGGGCAAGTTCGTGATTGCGTTCTAGAGCAATACACGAGAAACTCCCCCCTGCCCTTCTGGTGGAGACATACCATGGCACACAATTCCTCCCAGGACAAGCCTTGGCAGATATCAAATATCTATCCAAGTTCGGAGGGTTTGTAGTTCTATCTCAGCTTTGATTGTAAATTATTTGTTTTCCTTATGCATGACAGGAGTGGTAACTAATCAATCTTGTGCCATTTCATGGTGTGAACATATGATTATGACATGTGTTCAGCTAGAAGTGATTCAGAGAAACAAGGTCATGGTTGGTGTTTGATAGTGTGTGAGGCCAGCACCTCCTGGGGATTTGAGGTCGGGGCTGCCGCGATAATGGCCGGCGCCGCCTGGTGTTCACTGTGGTCATGCTAAGATGCAAATTGGAAGGTTAGGGACGGGTTTCAGGATATTGTATGAAATAGGCAGGCTACGTGTTTCGGCTCCTTTCTGTGGTCTTCTTCAGGAGATCATGTAACCTTTTGCTTTAGGTTGGTAATCATATCAAACATGTGGCTGACATGCCTAGCATTAAACAGACCATTATGGTAGTGTCACTTCACATATCCTCCCTGTGACTCACTCAACATGCTTGATGAGATGAAGCAATCTCTTTTTTATGCTAGATGGAGGTGCAATTTATTCTTAAAGGATTCTTATTCCTCATCATTTTATTTTTTTATTTCAATGTTTTTTCAATGTAAACCCCATTATATAAAGGACTTTAAGAAAGACAGAAAATCAATATACAAATGGTATACACAAAAAATACTTTGATTAAAAGAAGTGTAACCGTTTTTTAAGCAACATATTTACTTAAGAATGGCACAATTTTACAAAACAGTTTCACTATGGGCACAAGTTCACTAAAGAATGATACTATGTGAAGATGTTCTCTTTTTATGATGAATGTGAAACAATTGAATTAAAATATACCAATTTGTAATCCCCAATGTGTGTACCTAACAATCATTACAGAACTGAAACTTGTGAGGATTGTCTACATGAATATGCATAGGTTTACACAGAAAACCCCTTTCTTCTATTTTACCTAATAGGCCCTTAGGTGAATGCCGGTCTCTATGGAGCCATGCAGCCACTGACCTCTAACTAACTTGGATCAGTCAGGAATGAAATGACTAGAAAAACATAAAGCATTATATACAACACAAGAGTGGGCAGAGCGCACAGACGGATAATATTCACCAGAACCAGAAACGTATCATTCCTTGCAATTATAAACACTGTAATTTACACAATTTAAAAAATCCACAATATTTTACATTATATTCCAATAATCTTTGCCATTTTTCGTCAGCGGGCAATATTTGACAGATTGACAGACTTTGTATATCCTTTTTAAATGCTGTTATAACTTTAGACAGGCCCTTCTTCAGGAGAATCTATAGCCTGTCTCCATGAGAAAATAAGAAAATATACATACAATAAATATCTTTGTTACTACTCTCTCTATAACCATAAAATCAAACTCCAAAATCTCCTAACCTTTATATATTTTTTTTAATGCTGTACCTGTATGACAGTTGTACAATGCCTCTATTATCCGATGAAAATTCAATGTTTCCATTTTATTACAAATCACTGTTACCACGTGGGTTATTATTGTGGTAAACTAATTCAAACACATGTACTCTTGTGCATGACCAATCAGGGTGTTCCTCTTCATGAGCTCAAGAAGGTTCCAGCAGGGTTATGTTTTCTTTTTTTTATACTTAGTTTGAAGCCGGTAATGCTAGAGAGCTTTTCTTCTTGCATCTGAAGTTTAAAATAAATGTTTAACTGATTTAATTTGTGTATAATGTACAGATCCTCATCATTGCTTGAATCCAATGAGGACCCTCATTCGCAAACCTCTGAAATATGACAAGCTTTAAATCGCAGTACACAGGACATGACACATAACTGGATCTCGGAAGAACAATTATGTCTTTTTTCTAACAACACCAGTAAGGGGTAACTTGGGGGCATTTGCCAGTATGCTCATGCTCAGTGTTGGCCTGCCAATAGGGGTGCTGGGGCATCGCCCCACCTATTTCCAGGAGCCTCTGGGTCCAGAAAGGATCTGGTGCACATAAAATGTTTCATTATACAGTAAATGCCCCTCACTCACCCCTTAATGCAAATGTAGTGTTTGCATTCGCAAAGGTTCTAAAAAAGATTTAGATACTTTGAAAATAAGACTGGCGGTGTTCTTAATGCTGTGCCGTCCATTGTAGATAGGCCAAGAACGTGACATATCAGCGCCAGTGTCCTAAATCATGCACAGTCCTACTGAGGGCATTGGGGAGACTTGCCTGATGTCAAAGCCTTCATTCTTCTCAATGGGGCTGGAAATTCCACCCTATAGAAGACAATGACGGCCTCTTGACCCCTCCATCTAACGGCCTGACTCAGGCCGGGAATGTGGGCGCAATGCTGACCGCGCCCCTAGCCTGATTGTAGAGCCCGGAATGGGAGGGTGAAAAAAGGCTTTTGACCTTTGACATGCTGTGTTCTGATAACATCTGGAGGGAGTCAGTGCTGCAGCGAAAAAAAGTCAGTCACCCCTGAAGCCGGCGCCAAGGTAGCCGGTAAACAATGTGAATGCGGTTCCATGTGGTCATAACGAATGAAATAATAATGAAAACTCTTACAACTAATTATAAATAACGAAAACATATCGATTGTATTACTCTTTTTAAATGTGAGGATTCCCCACCCCAAGCATACCGTTTCCTTGGCTATATAACCCCACACCAACCTCCCACCCATTTCAATCCCTTACCCCAACCCCATATATACTTTTAACAACAACAAAAAAATCGAAATGTGTTTGTTATTTATGTTTAATTAGAAGTTATTCGTTATTTTCATTTCTTTGACATCGTTGTATACCTATGTATGCATGCCTGAGTGTATGAGTGTATGTTTGTGTGATTGTGAGAAAGAGTTTATTTGAATTGGGGTATGTGTGACGAATCAACTTCCGGGGCACCAGTGGTCGAGGGATGAATATCGGTTTCTAAACCTTCACTCAGTCCCACACCTCTCGTACACCTGGAGGGATCTGAACCGATTGGAAACACAGCAAATTATAAACCTCCTTGTCCAATTTTTGGTAACGTGGACGGAATGGTAGGCTTATCTCGCAAGGTCGTGGATCGTTGGTTAGCTGTAACAAAGCGAAAATACAATTATTACCCAATGACAAAAAGGGACTGTCTAGTCAATGTTGTATAAAAAATCTACTTTATTATTAAAACCCTTAAAACCCATCATAATAAAAATAAAACCTTTAACTTTAAAAAATGCATTTTTTCGATGCTTTTGCATTCAATGCTTTGTATTTGAGGGAATCACTGGATACCCAACAGACAGTTCTAGCACACTACAAAATACAACCTACCCTGTAAAGGAATGCAGAGGACAGACAGTTTTAAGAAGGAAAAGGGATGCACTCTGGATACTGGCAGGAGGGTAGTCACTAAAGTAATTAATTACAATAGTTCAAGAATACATGGTTTCAGCACAACGGGAGCAATGGCTCATAAAATGTCCCTAGGGGCCTTCAGAGAAGTACCAGATGGAGAGAACCACAATGTACCTTGTGCTTGTAGAAGTTCTTGGTGCTCCACAGTGTAGTGTCGGTGTCAGGGTGCTTTTCAGCTTCTGCAACAGAGTTCAAGATGGGGGACAGCTGCGGGTATCAGGTGGTAGGCAGTTCAACGAGCAAGGCTGGATGGATGGCTGCATGCTGGCCGACACGGCGGCACAGGGTAAAGAATCTCAGGGCTTTGTCTAAGTACTGGCTAGTGGGTCTGAAGGACTGGTCTAGGCACCTGGGACAATGTTAGCGACTGAGGCGTGACAACAGGCAGTGGTGCATTCAATTGCAGCTAGAGGTGTTTGACTGGCTCAAAAATGTCCATTCAGGCAGCCGCTGGTTGATGCTTGTCGATGCACTCCCCCTAGCTTCTTCATTGGGCTTGTGCAATCATTTAAGATGGATGGCCCAAAGCTGAAGAGAGTGTAACAGGCAACAGCCTTGTCCTTGGTTTGGTTCTGAGACTCTCTGGCACTTCCCACCTAGGAAGCTTGCTGTAGAGCCTAGCAGGGCAAGCTGTGTGCTGGCTGGGTACAGCGTCTGGAGCTGCTGGAGGGTCGTCTAGATTCAGTATCTCCCTCTGTTCCCTGGGAGATGTTTAAGAGAATGATCTTGCTTCCTTCTTCGGAAATCCTGGTCTTCCCTCACTGGCGGAAGCTGTAAGGCAGACTGAACCTTCAGCCAGGGTCCAAGTGACTTATGTGTGTTACTCCTAGTGAAGTCTTCATATGATCTGCCCAAAAGAGGGGCTCAACCCTCCTTTAAAGTCAAATGGGCCAAAGTTATTGGTGTAGGCTAAGCCTACCTCCATGAACCAATCCTGGTTCCCCACCAACAATCTCCTGTATGCAGGTCATAACCAGAGTGCTTTGCAATAGAAAAGGTAAAGGGGTGAAAAGAAGTAATACTAAGTACCACCCATCTTCCTGTCTGTCGTGGATCAAAGGGTCTCTCTGATTAATGGAGCTCTCTGTGGTTCCTGATTAAAGCGACAGGTCTCCCTTGAAGCTGTGGAGAGACCAGACTTTTGGTCTGTGCCAAACCACATACTCGTACCTTCTGAATGAGATCCCCCTGCGGGCATGAATATTGTAAATACATAGTTCCAGACATCACAGGTTACTGCCCTTGATACTGAGATGCGGGAGCTGGCTTCAGGTTGACACAGTGCATAGCAAAGGTTGTTGGGGGTTTCTTTTCCTTTGTTAATCCTACGACCAGGCCTCCCGTGGGCCTGTTTTAATTAACTGTGATTAGTATAAGAGGCTGCCACCAGCAGCTAACCAAGGAAAGGGCAGATCTGTGGAGCCTTAGTTAGTTAATAAGGCTAGCCATTAGCAGGAGGAAGGTTTTGCCTTCCCACTTCTGAGATGCCTTGATGTACTCTTGGCTGTCATATTCCACCTAAATATGACAGGGGGGACGGCGCCTGTAGGTTGTGTCCATCCAGTGTATACGGGTCTATGTGTATGTTGTGTGGTGACCACAGGAAAATGTATATGGATTAGCCCCACACATTTTACGGAGGTTGATCTACCATCATTCAATTTAATTTAAAATTTCAAAAAAGCCAAGGCGAGTGCACACCGATTGTGCAGATGGTCCAATTCCTTACATGCCCCACAGCCTCAACATGTGAACCACCACCCTACTGAGGTTCTGGTTCGTCATCAAGGCAAATGCACAAGCGGAGGCCATCTGCACTTCCATGCTGGGAGCCTGGTGTGTGCTGAATGTCCATATCAAATCCCTGTAGGGATATGGGCCAACGCAAAAGCTTAGGGTTCTCCCCTTACATATCCATTTACCATTGAAGAGGCTGGTGGTCTGTCTGGATTGCAAAATGCGACCCAAAGATGTAGGGTTTCAGCTTCCTGATGGCCCACAAGACCGCAAACGCCTCTTTTTCAATGACAGCCCAGTTCCTTTCCATTTTTGTCAATCGCCTGCTAATGTAGGTCGACAGGTTGCTCAACCCCGTGAGAGTTCAGCTAAACTAACACTGCTCTAATCCCAAAATCTCTGTCTGGATATTGAACTTCTGACCATAGTCTGGCACTTTCAGAACTGGGGGCCTGCACAATCCATCCTTTAAATCCTGAAAGGAGGTTTGACAAGTGGGGGCCCAAGTTACCTTCTTTAGCATCTTCTTGGATGTGACATCATTCAGGGGCATGGCAATGGTCCCATACCCCTTGATGAGTGACCGGTAGCACCCGGTGAGAGACAGAAAGGCTCTCATCTGCATCTGTGTGGTGGGGATGTCCCATTCCTTCACAGCCTGTACCTTCACTGTGAGAGGTTTTTCTTACCACCACTGACCAGGTGGCCTAGGTAAGTCACTGTGCCCTGCACTATCTGGCCCTTTGTGGCCTTGATGGTCACACTGGCATTCTGCAACACCCGAAGCACTTGTTTCAGGTGGGATAACTGATCCTCCATGGTGTAGCTGAAGACAGCATTGTCGTCTCAATAGGCAACACCAACATTTTCCAGACCTAGACATAACCTGGTTAACTATCTGCTGAAAAGTGACTGGGGCATTCGTCAATCCAAAGGGCATCAAAGTGAACTGATAATGTTCTTCTGCAGTTGAGAATGTTGACTTCTCTCTCGCTCCATCTGTCAAACCGACCTGCCGATACCCTGCCGTGAGGTCAAAGGTACTCATGTACCTGGCAGTACCGAGCTTCTCTATGAGCTCATCTGCCTGAGGAATGGGGTGAGCATTTGGCTTTGTGACACTGTAATCCACACAAAAGCGAACTTCAGTCTTCCCACTACTGGTCTTTTGAGGGACCAGTACCACTAAACTGTGCCAGGGCTGTGGGATGGCTCTATCACTCCTAGGGACAGCATCTTGGAAATGTCTTCCTTGACGGTGTCTCTGACCTTATTGTGCATCCAGTGAATCCTCCTCTTCACCGGCTTACTGTCTCCAGTGTCCACATCATGGGTGCACCAATATGCACGTCCTGGAGTCAGCGAAAACAGAACAGCAAACTGTCCCAGTACCCAGCGGCAGTGTGAAAGTTGCTCTTCTGACAGGTCTGTTGCAAGGTTGACACCTTCAACTGACCCATCTGTGGCTTCAGTGTGCTGGAGGTCTGGGAGGGAATCATTCTTCTCCTCTGTCTCACCATCAGTCACTAATGCCATGACCAAGTCATTCCAGCTATAATGGGGTTTTAGCCGGTTGACATAAAGGACCCTGCTCATCTGTTTAGGTCCTTTCCCGTCAGTGAGGTAATTCACCTCACTGACATTTTCCAGCACACAGTAAGGCCCAGTCCACTTGTCTTGAACGGCACTAGGCTTGATAGGCTCCATAACCTACAACCACTGGCCTGGAGAATAGACTGTCACTGTGGCCTTCTGCTCGTGCCAGTGCTCATCAGCTCCTGACTGGCCTTTAGACTTTTCCATGACTGTTTCACGTACTTTGCCATTCTAGATGGAAGGCCAAGTACATAGTCCACCACATCTCGGGTAGGAGAGGCGGGGTTGCACTCCCATCCCTGTTTCACTAGACTAAGGGGATCTTGTACAGGGTGTCCAAACAGAAGCTCAAAGGAGCTAAACCCTACTCCATTCTGTGGAACCTCCCTGTAGGCGAACAGAAGGCATGGCAGGAGAATATCCCATTTTCTCCACAGGTGCTCTTCCAAGCCATCTGTCATGCCTTTCGTGGTCTTGTCGAACCGCTCAACAAGCCCATTTGTTTGTGGGGTATCCCTACAAAATATCCCCACCAAAAATATCGCCATACATGTGGCTGTTTTTCTCATCATAGGCAATATTTTTTGGGGGGATAATTTGTGGGAGCGTGGGTGTGGGGTGCCCCCTGCATATTATAAAATGATGCGAGGGTATCAGGGGTGTCCCCCGCAGGGTCCATGTGTGAATTTTGCCACAAACATATGGCAATATTTTTGCATCGCAATATTTTTGCGGCAGAATTAACACATGGAACCATTTGTGGGTGGAATGATGTAGAGAACCGGTAGGGGACCCCACACTCTTTCCACATAGCCTTCATTTATGCTGATATGAAGCTTGATCCCCTGTCAGAAACAACTTATTTGGGGAATCCAAAATGGGAGAATATCCCATCAGAGGCTTCGCAACCACAGGAGCTTTGATGCTCCTCAGAGGTATAGCCACAGGGTACATTGTGGCGTGGTCTACCACCACCAAGATGCATCTATTCCCTGAGCTGGTTTGAGGATCCAAAGGACCCACAATATCCATGCCTCTTCTTTCGAAAGGCCACCAACCATGGTTAGTGGAATTAAGGGGGCCTTTGTGGCACTACGTGACTTGCCAGTAGCTTGACAATTCAACCAGGGCTAGACAAATTCCTTAACCTTTATGCCGAACTGCAGCTAGTAAAAGCACAGAGACAACGGTCCGATGTCTTAATCACTTCCAAGTGACCCGCTAAAGGAATTTGGTGAGCCAAATCCGAAAGGAACTTTCTGTGGCACTGGAGAATCACCAACCTTCTTGTGCTCTTGCCCTCAGAGTCTTTTGGCTCACTGTACAGGTGTCCATCCTCCCAGTACACCTTGAACAGGCCAGGGGCCTCGCCCTTAGCCTGTTCCTCTGCCTGCTTCCGCAGACGCGCCAGACTGGGACTCTGTTTTTGGGCTGTGAAAAAGTCAGTCTGATCTGGGCCCGCAGCAGATGCAAACTCATCCAGCTTGGGCAGGCCCTTCAGATCTGTGCCCACCTGGTCTTCCACCTCAGGTTCCTGCACTGCACCAGGCAGCTCTGACGTCACTGAGTCCCCACCTACCAAAGTAGGGTCCTCAGTGGCTACTGGCACCTCAGCAGTCTGTGGAACTGGACTACAGGCTACCGGCCATGCCAGTCCTTCCAACAAGCCCTTTGGTAGCATTCCGGGGCCTAAGGCTCTGAGAGTGTTCAATCTGGAGATCTCTGCATCTATTAGGATCAGGAAGATCTTTGCCTAACCGACATGGAACAGGGATGGAGTCTTTCATATCTACACAGTGCTGGGTTGTTTCACCTCACCAGCTGAACTCTACTACAGCCAAGGGGTGCTTACTCTTTCCATCACATCCATCGATGCTACGGCCTGGCTGTACCCACTGCCGGGTGACAGAAATGATGCTAACTGCAGTGGCTTGGATCGCAGGAGTTTTGTGACCTTTGCTATACACATGTTCTAAATAGAGTTGAGTATTATTGAGAACTGGGATCTTTTCTGGAGATCCGGTACCGTTACCACTCAATGTAACCAATCCACGTTCAGCCACTCCTTGGCCTAGTGGGAAGTCCTCCTCTAGGAGTCCCACACTAATGATAGCCTCTTCCATGAGTCCAACATTCACTATGCCTTGCTTGGCTAAGCCCGTGCAAGCAGGATCCCCTTTCCTGTGGCCCAGCTCCTTGCACACAAAACAACCTTTCAGTGGTGCGAACGCAGGTGTCCCAGTGTTAGGGGTTCCTTTTCTCTTCTTTTCAGTCTGTACAGTTTAGGTTAAGTTTAGGGATTTTCCTTCATTATTTTGGGGAACCAACTTCACAGAGGATTGGGTTCAACCTTCTTCCTTACCATCGTTGTTTACTTTTTTGTCTGAAGATTTCTCTTCCGGTTTGGGTGGGCTCGCCTGAGCCTTTTTCTGGACTCAAGTATTCAGAAACCTGTCAGCAGCCTTTGCAAGCTCCCTAGGGCCTGTGATAGTCTTGTCCACAAGATGCAGGTGTAAGTCAACCTCATAATTCTTCAATACATGCTCACACGCAATCAAATTGTACATCCTTTTAAATGTGTCAACATTGTTACCAGCTACCCACCCGCTCAGATATTTCAACAAGTGTGTGAATGCTTCAAATGTTTGCCCACCTTTCTTCCTGAGCTCTCCGAAGCTCTTGAGATACTATTGTGGGGTTTTACAAAACTTCCTGAGGAGGGCCACCTTCATGGTCTCATAAACAGGTCTTTGCTCAGGAGTTAACTGAAGAATTACATCAGTCCATGGTGTCAGTAAGCGACTCATCAGGGCTGCACCCCACAGTACCTCGTCCACCTCCTGTAGCTGAAAAGCCAGCTTGAGTGCTTCAACCCAGTCAAAAATATCCTTCCTCACTTCGTAAGCCTGTACTAAGTCTTTTGGGATGTCCCGCCAGGGCTTATCCCAGGCACTCTCGTGTGAGCCACTATTGCTACTTTCACTAGAGGCGGATCTGTTGGCCTCCTTCTGCTCTTCAAGCGCTAGCTTCTGCAGCTTTATGGTGACCTTGTCCTGTTGTTTCTTTTCCTCTAGTGCTAGTCTCCTCTTCTCGATAAGGAGCTTTGTAGCTGCTACCTCGTTAACAGCCGGAACAATTACTGGGTGTGAGAAACCCAACGGTATTCTCTCACCCACTCCCTCAGGATCTACTATTTAGGTGGCCAGGGAAGGGCCATAACTTTTGGATCCCAACCCTGGCAGTGGACAACTGAGGGAGGATCACCTGAGCGGAGGGTCACAGGGGATTGGGGGTAGAATGCCTGAGGGTGAGACATGGTGTGCTGTGGCACCTTGAAACGTCTTTTGTGGTAGATGGAATTACAATAATGGTCACAAACCAAATAATTGGACAGAATCAAAGAACATGGCAAAGTACTACTTTATTATTAATTCAATAAAGCAGGGTCAACTGGCAGACATCGGACTGATGCTTGCACACTCACCCAGACGCTTGATTACATAGAGGTCTTATACCCCAATATGCATCATCTATGACATCATTCTACGTGGCAAAATAGAAAAAATATCAAGGGTAGGGATTGGTGAAGGAAACGTATCTACTTATAGAACATATGAGGATTAGTGCATCTTTGAAAATCCCTTATCTGTAGGGCATGCCTCGAACTACCTCTAAACACATATAGTACTGATTATAATGGACAGTGGATTGGTTCCTGCAACATTGTATGTGAGGTTGTCTCCCAACCCCGCTGATTGGTTGGCATACTATCCCAAACTTGGACTTTTTACTTTTTAGCAGCATGTACTTGAAATGAAACCTAAGTGTTTGAACCCAGTCAGGCTACTCCTCATTTTCCCAATTAGTCTATCACCTGTCATCAGTAGGCGTCAGCCAAAGTCTTCCGATTGTAGTTGACCTTGTTGCTGATCTCTATCCTGGCACATTCAAGGGAGTGTGAGCACACCACTTTTGTAGCTTAAGTCTCTAATGAATAGCCTTTGTTTTTGACTTTGGGTAACATGTGAAAATACCACAAATGTGTCAATTATAGCCTTTCATATACTGCTATTTGATTTAATTATGTAGAGTGTGGTTTCTCCTCTTGGCATCTACAGACTTGCTTGCTCACTCTATCTCACTCTACAAATCACTAAAAACCTGGCTCTTCAACATCTCATACTCAAACTGAAAACAAAAAGAGAAAAAGGATGACTAAACTGAAAAGGACACAGACAGCCCCAGAAATGACAAGGAAGCTCCCACGGCACCTGGACGGGTGACACCGGATAGACTGGAACACAGGCGACATGCGCGGAGACCGAGTCAACTACCCCAGCCAATCCCACCTAACATCTCCACCCGCCCCTTAGTTACCACCAGATACCACAGTGTTGTGGAATTGTCAAGATATTGGCAATTGACCACACTACCTGACTTCTGGACATCGACAGGTGCACTGGCCACAGGAGTATGAAGGGAGGACAGGAGGGATATGAGCAGGCCAGATAGAGGTGGGGGCCAGAGAAGTAAGGAACCTCGGAATGTCAGATGGATCCAGATCAGGACAGAGCCGAATCAGGGGAGATTATGCAAGCCTAGTGCTTCAATTCAGGATAGAGATGCCAACTAACCAACTCCACTAAAAATGTCCCCTCTGCATACACCTCTCAAACTCCAAACCAAACACCTACAGCACAACAAACCGCACAAACTTCACTACATTGCAACAACAAAACAAAAAGGCACAAAGACTCTCACAACAGTACACGACGACTATTGGCCGCAAACACCCCAGGCCCAGCCAACGGGCCAAAGGACGCACCGGGCTGAGGCCGCCAACAGCACATCACTGCTCTCTTGCACCTTTCCTGCTTCCTCCCACTAACTCAACCTCCCCTCCTCTTTCAGAGCCGCCAGGGCGCCAGGGCACCACTCCAGTGGTGATAGTGCGTGGTACAAATGTCCTTTAACATTAACATTAACATATCTCATGTGAACATTATACACTATTAATTGACCAGCAGTTTGGCTCTCACAGATGTTTTCGTCTCTTCCATCTAAGAAGAATGTCCCACAATCAGAGCTTATCCATGTACTCCCTTTGTGCTCTCTGCTTGTACTTTTAAAGATAACATATTCGCTTTGAGCCAACCTTGTCTCATCGCTGGCTCTGAGCACAAAACTGTTTTCCTGTGTCTCCTGATTCTAGCAACCTTGGCCTGTCTCTGAGGTAGCTTGGTTAATTTCAAGGTGAGACAACATCCAATTTCCAAATTTGGTTGTCCTTGCCAAGTTATATATTTCTCTATAGCAACCTTCTAAATGTTATTGTTCTACCTTGCGTCACTATGTTTTTACAGTTATTGTTTAGTAAGATACTTCATCTTTAAATCGATGATTACTTTAGCTTTAGGTTCATTCTACTCTTATTGCTCCAGTTACATTGTTACTTAGTATTTTCATATCGTTTCAACATATCCATATATCTTCTTTATGACACCACTTTGTCCTTGTCAGATTTCACTTTAATATCCACCCATGATATTTATTGATGCATTCTGACATTTTGGTAAGCAATATTCTTCCATGCAGCTTTCTTTCATGCGACAGCCTTCCACACTTTCAGTGTAAGGGTACATTCTCTATGGCTATCTGAGTGCATAGCGTCTCTCATACACTTGATGCGGTATAGGAACGATGCAGATGGCCCCATTTATGGCTCTTCTTCGGCTGTTCCAATATGACGGCAGCGAGGGGACTGGAACTGGCAAGAATGCATTTACCTGCTCCTCTACAACACACTGGTGATTAAGAAATTCACCAGAACACAGAGGAAGAATTCATACAGAATCAAAGCAAGGACATACTCTAATAAGATATGGACACTTCCTTGACAAGTAGAAGTCGCGATATGCTGCAGTGGACTGTAACAGACCAATGGTGTATGGGGAGAAGTTGTGCCAACATTACCATCTGGGGTCACAGAATCTGTTATATAAATGCATACATTGCCAATGGGTGGTATGCACATGCCCCTGCAGCCTAGACTCCTCGCCCTCTCACTCATTGTGGAGGCCACTTTGTGGGGGCCATCCAGGCCCATCTACAACATTGATTAAATCAAGACGAATGCCTCGCCCCAATACACAAAATCTGAGCAGGTTTAGCAGGACAAGGGTTCCTTTATGGCAGGCTAGATTTGGAAGTAGTTTGTCTTTTTTGTTTAGTTGTATTACATGTTGGCACTCTGGCACATGGGGCAGCAGCCCAGCCGCCAGCCTGAGGGGCAATTGCCCCTTTGCCAACCTTGCCAGTCAACCCCTGAACCAGGCATAGGCATCTGGCTCGGCCTAAAGATCACAGTGCATGGGGTATTAAGAATTGTGTAGAGATGCGTTATGGCTTGATGATGCCATTGGGCAGCACCCAATCCTTCTGTGTCAACGATTAAAGAGGGCGCGCATGTTAGGGCAACTACTCGCCCTTCAAGGGCCCTGTGGGAATTTCTGATGTGTCTTTTCTTTCAGTGTTTGGTGGATTAATGTGGAGTTTCACCCTGAGCAAGGGCATGCAAGAGGTTGTTATTGAGGGTGAGTGCATCTAGAATCAAGTGTGCTTCAGAAGAATCTACAAGCTATATGGGTTTTTCCCTATCAGAAGAGACTTTTTTCAGCGTTGAAGAGGATTTCCTTTGTCACCAATTTTACCCAAAGACAAAGCCTTTGCGCTTGCCAAAATCAATAGTACAAATCTTTGGGTACTGGCCACTGGTCCATAAAGTAAGCGTGCAACATTGTTGCTTCCAGGTGAACTGCATCTGGACCTCCCCCACTATATTCTAGTTGCCACAAAGATTAGCCACCAGTGACTTCATGCAAAGGGAGGTTGGGCTAGGTGGTCTGTTAGACATTTCAATACTGGCTCTGCCAATCAACTAACAAACATGTCCGGAGTTTGGCTGAACTATGGCATGTTCATTAGTTGACTTCCCTGTTGTACCCAGAGTTGGAAAATGCCTTTTAGTTGGTGGGGGGCAAGTAGCGCTCACCTCTGCGGTACATACCCATGCAGGTTTCAGATCGGGCTAAGTGGACAGTCTCCAAGAGTAGGACATCGGACAGGACAGAACGGCAGCTTGGAGGTTTAAGTCAATTAACACCTGTGGGTAGATGAGGACAGGGGCGGGGAGATGGATTGTTTTTTTTCAGATATGACAGAGCAGCAGACATTACCCTGGTTACTACAGACCCTTTCTCCTAACATTTTGTCCCTCCGAGGGACCTGCTCAAGGCAGTAGTACTTACAGGTATCTTTCTGAAATTTCGAATTTCACTGTAATTCTTGAATGTGAGTTTGGCTGCAGTCCAAATGGATTTGGAGAAGAGACCAGGGAGGTGAGTGTTGGGGAGATGGTAAACAGAATCCCTTTGTGTCAAAATGTCCCTGCAAGGGCTTTTAATCTGAGGCACCTTTCCGCTGCTGGGCTTGTGAAAGCATCTTGGAGTAATACACATCCAACAGATTCAAAGATTAAAGTAAGCACTTTTATTAACTTAAATGTCAGGATGGAAGAAACCCTATCTTGCCCTATACTATGGTGGGATTTCCCTACCAAACCAAAACTAAGGAAAGTCAAAGCCCACAAGTTCAACTTAGGAATCTTTGTGTGTGCAAAACCTATACCTGCCCTCGCAACTAATTTTATACAACATGTAGGGATGTCAGCAACCAAAAAAATAGTTTGGGATAAAGTTCTGAGCTTGGCTCAGCTCGCAGCATTCTTTCAGCCTCCTTCCCCAAGTATAAAGCAGTTCTTATAAAAGTCTCAGGATTAACTTAAGTTCCAAAGTAATGCAGTATTGACCAATACTCTGGGTTCCCTTCCCCAAGTTTCAAAGCACAAATATCCTGAAGTTCTGCCCTGAAGACAATAAACTGTTCCAACCTCAGGGATCTCTTGCCCAAGATACAATTTCATTGATGTGTTAATATGATGTTGTTTCACAATTTTCTTAATGTTCTGGACCCCACGTATATACCCTCTGTATATAGCTGGTCTTTGCATCACAAAAGGTTTTGGGTGAAAATGACAGTTCAGTATAATCCTCTTTTAAAGTTCACTTCCTAAAGTTCCATTCACTTTGGATAATAATGTACATTGGGGTGTCTGGCCTTGTTAAAGTTGCATCCACTTTATAGTTCATTATTCATTGGTTTCTTGGCATTAACACAATTGTTCTGTAAAAATAATATATATGAAAATTGCTTGCAATGTAAGTTTCATTAACTTAATGAATTGGTACACAGGGGGGTCGTTCCGAGTTGCCTCTGAATGGGGACTTACCGGGACATTCCAACCTTGGAGGACCCGGTAAGTCCCCATTCAGAAAACCATTCCCCATTCCCATTTGAGCCCCCATTGGGCTCAATGGGAATGCGGAAGGAGCTAATAACGGGCCCGTTATTAGCTCCATGGTCCCTTAACGGGCCCCGCTAAGAACGGCTGGTCAGATCAGCCGTTCCTGGTGGGACCCGCTAAGGGACCTCGGAATGTGGCAGTAGGGGGTTAACTGCACCGGCATCCTTACGGGTAACGTTAACCCCCTAAAGCCATACTCGGAATGAAGCCCAGTGTATTTAAGTTATGCGGAAACAGTTTAATTTCTTTTATTTTCTTCATAAGTGGTGGTTTTCCTTTGGTGCAGTGTTCAGTACTGTGAAAATCAATGGTTTCAATATTGTTTTCCATTCGGAATTCAAGAATGTTTGAAGACTTTAAGGTAAGTAAATCTGTTGTCACTTTCAATTCGTTTTGTGTTGTAATCAGTCTTTGTAACGTGTCTTTAAATCTGCCCAGTGTTCAGAGACTTTCTACAACATGCGTTTGTCTGCACGTGACTGCTCCGTAACCAAGTATGCATTCTAATTCACAAGTTAAAACATCTTGTTGTTCACTGTTTTGCAAGGATTACACTCGGAGACCTTCGATTATGTGCCACCATTCACGTGACCACTCTGATACAAAATATCCTTTTACATATCTTCTAACACTTGCATACCAGGTTTCTGCTTGAATAGAAACTCACCGGTTGCTTTGATGCGAGTTACTGCAGCGCAGATCAACCGGCCTTCTGTTCCTTGCTTTAGGGCTCCACCTCCTGCCCCTCAGGCACTCCTACATCAGCTTCTGGTCCCAGGAAAACGAGCACTTGGAGCAATACAAAAAGGGGAAGCCTTCCTGCGTGGCTTCCCTTTAATGCTTCGTCTGGTTCCACAGAGCCCCAGCTCCCGGGCCGTTCTTCCCTGAATCATAAGAGTACTCCACACAGACAGCTCCTTGCTGTTCTTATTGGCCTCTCTTCTGTTATGTTATGTTATGTTATCAGAACTTATTGAGTGCACGTACGCCCAAAGGCATCATGGCGCTGGTAGCATAAGGAGGTTTCAGTAAAGGTATGCATTTAGAGTAATATGTTTTCAATTTCTGCTGAAAAACAAGGTGATCGGCAGTCCTCCGCAAAGCAAGGGTAAGCTTGTTCCAGGCCTTGTCTGCCACAACAGAGAAAGCACACCCCCCCTGAACGGACCAGCCTAAATCGAGGGACGACTATCAGAAGGGCCGACTGGGAGCGGAGAGAGCAAGAAGGGGCATAATGCACAAATTTGACTTGCAGATACTCTGCTCCAACACCATAAAAGGCCTGATGCACAATGCACAAGGACTTGAACGTAATCCGAGTGTCAACGGGGAGCCAATGCAGTTGCCTCAGCAGAGGACACATGTGTGTTCCAAACAGAGGATGGAGGATAGATCTGGCTGCTGCATTCTGGAGAATTTGTAACAGCTTAATCAAGTAGCAGGACTGCGCCAGATAGAGCGAGTTAAAATATTCCAGTACACTCAGTACCAAAGCAGCGACCACAGGGGCTTGGCATGCTGTAGGAATGAAGGGAAGAACCTTCCGCAGAACCCGGAACTTAAAATGGCCAGTGTTACAGACCACTGCCACCTGCTCATCCATGGCAAGGGAGGCAGTGATTTTCACCCCCAGGTTTCTGACTGACAGGACAGGTGTGGGGAGGGGGCCAGAAGAGGAAGGCCAACAATCGGCGGTCCAAATTTGGTGGGGAGAAGTGGTGCTCACGACCAAGTCCTCCGTTTTACTTGCGTTGAGATTTAGCCAATTGGATGTCATCCATACCCCAAGCTCCTCCAGACATTTCCTCAATCAAGCAGCTGTCTCAGATTGAGTGAGGTCCAAACGGGCCAAAATCTGTGTATCATCCACATAAGAATAAAAGCGGAACCCACAAGATTGAAGAAGGACCAGGAGGACTCTAATGTAAATATTAAACAAGATGGGAGATAGCGCTGATCCTTGAGGGACCCCCCATACAAGTGAGATATCTGCTGCTGCAATTTCACTGCCGCTGCTCCTCTCGCCACTCACTCTCATTTGGTGGGGCTTTTTATATACCTGCAGCCCTTTAACAGGCTGCAGGTGCGAGTTCACAATTAGCCCTGCCTGACCCTCATTAAGGGGACATGCCTGACCTCTCCTGCTCTCAGCAGGCCTCTTCTTCGTCCCAGTACCTAAGTGGTGAAAGGAACTAGTCTTCACTGCTCCCGGTCATCTCTTCTTCTTCTCAGATCTTTTTATAGTCATGTATGAAGAAATCAAGAGAGTTGGTTTGTAATACTCCATGAAGACGGGGGAAGGGTTGGTTTGGTCATTATTATACAAATGGGGGGGTAGCCTGTCAGCCAAAGGATATCCCACTCTTTCTCACCCTCCTCCTAGGTTTTTTGATGTTTGTCTTTTCTCCTGATGTTATTTTGATTAAAGGGAATGGGAGAACAATATCACATAAAAGCTTCTGGGACTACAGTTTCATCATGGAGTGGAAAGGGAAAATATTGCGTCTCACCTGAGGACATTTACTTCCGGCTCCCCAAGTTTCCTCCACCCAGGTGATCCTCCCTCCCTTCTCCACCCCCAGGGTCAGGATGAAAAGCTATGGCCTTTCCCAGGCCACCTGCGCAAAGGATCCAAGGGGGGAAGATGTGAGGATGCCCTCAGGTTTCTCACAGGTTACAGGTACAAAAACAACTTGTCCCACACCGAAGCAGAGAGTCAATGTCATCAAG
Source organism: Ambystoma mexicanum (assembly GCF_040938575.1). NCBI lineage: Eukaryota > Metazoa > Chordata > Amphibia > Caudata > Ambystomatidae > Ambystoma > Ambystoma mexicanum. The sequence goes on from NC_090925.1 coordinate 682,479,238, forward strand.
CAGTGGAGCACCCTATTTTTATTTCTACATGTGTAACGGAATGCTTTCAGTGGCGGTGTGAGGAATTCAACCATCCGCACAGTGGGTGTGTGCTCCCCTGGGCTTTTTTGAAATTTTTAATTTAATGGTAGATCAAACTCCGGAAAATGTGTGGGGCTAATGCACAAACATTTTCCTATGCTCATTGCATGACATACGCATAGAGCTGTGTACTCTGGGTGGACACAGCATACAGGCACAGTGCCCCCTGTCATATTTAGTTGGGATATGACAGGAGGAATACATGAAGCATCTCCAGAAGGGAGGACCAAACCTTCCCCCTGTCATGGCAAACCTAATTAACTGACAATGGTGCCATGGGTCCGCCCTGTCCTTTTGTTGGGCCCTGCAGCCGGTGGCAGCAATAAACATAATTAACATACTAATAGAGTGTACTTCAAACAGGCCCATATGGGGTCAGGCTTCAAAGGCTAACAAAGGAGACAGGAAACCCCAACTGCTTTCAGATTCACATACCATTCATAGGGTGATTCGGACAGGCCCATATGGGCTGTGGTAGCAGAGGTTAACAAAGGAGACAGGAAACCCCAACTACCCTTCATATGCACTATGCCTACCTGAAGCCAGCTCCCGCCCTCAGTATCGATTGATAGTGAGCTGTCGTGTCTGGGACTGCTTGTTTACAGTAGTTCACTCCGCAGGGGGACTCCATTCATAAGGTACAAGAATGTGGTTTGCCGGAGTCAGTCTGATCTTGCTGAGCTTCATGGGAGACCTGACACTTTAATCAGGAACCACAGAGTGCTCCATTAACCAGAGAGACCCTTTGATCCACAACATACAGGAATATGGGTGGGACTCATGCATACAGGAGATTCTTGGTGGGAACCCAGGATTGGTTACGCCGCAGTCGATTAGAGACATCTGAGACGTTTCAATTAGTGCTTCAGAACCACCGACCAGCACTGAGACAATGATTCCTGACTCAGAGCCGCCGTGTAAGCCAGCCTGCGGCCGTTCGTCCAGCTTCGCTCACCGAACTGTCTTGCCGCCCGATACCCACGGATGACTTCAAGTGCACTGAGGCCGACTCGATCCTGTCAAGCACCAAGAACGCCTGCAGCACAAGGTACATTGTGGTTCTGTCTCCGTGGTCCTTCCCAGAAGGCTCCTAGAGAGATTTTAAGACCCATTTGCTCCATTTGTGCTTAAACCAAGTAACCTTAAACTGTTTTGGTTATTAACCATACCAACTACCCTACTGTCAGTATCCAGAGTGCATCCCTTTTCCTCCTTTGAAACTGTCTGTCCTTCACAATTCTTTACAGGGTGGGTTGTATTTCGTAAGGTTGCTAGAACTCTCTGTTGTGATAATAATATCAATATTTGTATACAACCTTGACTGGACAGTCCCTTTTATCGTTGGGTAATAATTGTATTTTTGCAGTGTTGCAACTAACCAACAATCCACAACATTTTGGACATAAGCCTGCCGTTCCGTCCACGTTACCAAAATTAGACAATGAGGTTTATAATTTGCTTGTGTTTCCAATCTGTTCGGATCCCTTCTGGTGTAAAAGAGGTGTAGTGCTGATTGATGGTTTAGAAACCGATATTTATCCCTGGTCCACTGGTGCCCCGGAGGTTGACTCATCACAGCGGACCCAGTATTTTAAATGTCTAACACAACACCCATCTCCCCTTAGCATGAAGTCACTGGTGGCTAATATCTGTGACAACTAAAATAGATTGTGGGGTCATGCAGTTGATGTCACCGGATAGCACCAATGAGACTGGGCTTACTGGTTGGACCAGTGGTCAGCGTTGACATCAGGAAGCCTTCTGTGGGCAGCATATAGGCACCAAGCAGGAATAGTGGCCTGGAGGTCCAAAATGTCCACCTTCGATGGGCCAAAGCCAAAGTGGGGAGGTGTGGATTTGTGTGCTAAAATAGTGGAAGGGCGGACACGGTCTTGGGTCCAACAGAAGGTCCTTTTTTCGTTCTTGCATTGGGCCCAGGTTACCAGCATTTTGCTGGTGTGCTGATAGGTGAACTTGACTTCAGATAATATTTCTTGCCAATTCAGTTCTCCCTCAAAATTCTTTAATGCATGATTAGCTGAGGCTCCATTTGGGTAAAGAATATTATACCTGTGTGCAAGTTACTTCATGTGTCCAGTTTTATGTGTATGCTAAGGAACATGGAGTATATCAACTAGGTGTGGTGGAGGGCACGGCCAGAAGCCAGCCACCCTTTCCTTCTCTTTGTCACAATTATTGTGTTCCTCAAAGTGAGAGAATGCCATTTGTAAGGGTGTGCACTTCTGAGCTTTATTTTTTTACAACATATTTTACTATCCATCCCCACCTATTCTTCATTCCGTTCCTCCTTAAAATCACTCCTTCATTCCCCCCCGACACCCTACTCTCTCTCCCTTCCTTTCTTTCTGTCTCTCTCTCCCTCTATTACCGCCATCTCAGCTCTAGCCACTCTCCCCCTTCTTCCCTATGATCTCTCTTCCTTTTATGTAATGTACTCCCTAATCTCTCTCCCTCACCCTTCCGTCCTCGTCCCCCTCCCCTTCTCCACCTTCTCACATGCAAATTGTTCTACAAACTGTTTTTCGGTCTAATTCATGTATATTGTTTGGTTCTACTGTTTTATGTTTTGTGTATTCGTGTTATTAAACTGTAAAGCGCCTTGGAGTAAGGCGCTATATAAATACAAATAAATACAAATACAAATTTTAATGCAAAACCCTACATCATTCAAGTTAACATTTGGCCTAAAGTGACCATTCAAGTAATGCTTACTCATACAAAAGAAAAGAAAGTTAGGGTCTTAAGATGTCCGTTGTTTCTCCCGCAATATGTTTAACAAGTTCTCGTTTGTAACCACACATTTTCTCCTTTTTGTATAAATTAAAGTAGTTACTGTGCTTCTTCCAATCTATACCAGATCTTGTCGGCTTTTTTTGGACATCTCATAGCCGTGTATACTCTTCGTTCCATCGCGATACAGATGTTCACGTCCGTAACCCATTGTTCATACTGTGGAGTCGTTTCCGAACCCCACAGTTTTGCAATGTTCCTTTTGATTAATGCGGAAGTTGTCGACAAGAACAGTTTCTCGTATCTGGATAGTTCTCCCTCCTCCTCCACCCCAAGTAGCATCAGCTTTGGGTCCCTGTGTATCACCCTCCCCAGTACTCGTGAGAGTTCGTCACAACACTTCTGCCAATATTGCTGACTACAACCACAATCCCATTGTATGTGAAAGAAGGTTCCCTCCTCCCTTTTACAACATAGACAGTGTGGGTCAGTAGTCTTCCCCCAGCGGTAGAGCGCCACACTCGGATATTATATCCTATGCAGTATTTTGAGCTGTATAAGTCAGAGGGCCTGATTACACGGTAGTAGGTAACCATGCCGCTATAAGCGACATGGCTACTCCCTTGCCGCATACCGGCTCTGGGTAGGCGGTATGGGGATTTACCAGGTCATTCCAACCCTGGAGGACCTGGTAAGTCCCCATGCCAAATACCATTCCCCATTCCCATTCGAGCTCCCATAGGGCTCAATGGGAATGGGGAAGGATCTAATAACGGTACCGCAATTTACGGTACCGTTATTAGCTCTGAAGTCCCTTAGTGGGTCCTGTCCTTAACACCTGGTCAGACCAGGCGTTAAGGACAGGGCCCGCTAAGGGACCTTGTAGTAGGGCGCAAAGGGATTACCGGCACCGATGCCCTTACCGGTGCCGGTAATCCCTTAGCGCCTACCGTGTAATGAGATGGCTACCTCACGTGGGTACATGAGGACCGTTACCTAGTCCTCCGCTTGTATGACCCCGACATCCCTTTCCCATTTGGACTTCAGAATGGTTAGTTCGGTAGTGGCAAAGGAGGTTATTACGTTATACATAGTAGATGTGATTTTAATATTGATGTTTGCCTGAACTATGTTTCTTTCAAGAGGGGTACTCTCAGCCATGCTCTCCAGTTCCGGGAGGTGAGCTTGTAGTGCATGTTGCAACTGTGTATAGTGGTAGCGCTCGGTGATTGGGAGGTGAAAGCGGGATTCTAGGGACTCAAAGGGCACTAGTTTGCCATTCTCGACAATATCACCCACTGTCTTTATCCCATGCTGTAGCCAGCCGGGCCATCTCAGAAGTTTATTTACTTCAGGCAGGTTCCCATTGTCCTATAATGGTTGTAACGGGGTCATTCTTTTATCCCATCCAATGAATTTGTGTGTTTCTTTCCAGATTAGGGAGATGTGTGATAGCATGGTCTGGGGTGCTGTCTTATAGAGGAGTTCGATCTGAGGCCTGTCATGCTCCGCGATGTTTCCTAATCTAATGTGTGGCAGTGTACTATCCCTGTGTAGTAAATCATTGACCACAGCCATTTGGCTAGCCCAGTAGTAGGACTGTAGGCGTGGGAGCCCAATTGCCCCTTCCTATATGGAGCGTTGGAGGGTACCCAGCGCGATGCGTGAGCGTCCATTACACCACAGGAGCTTTCTAAGTGCACTGTCAATCTTTTTAAATTTGTTCAACGGAACATGTAGTGGGGCATTTTGCAATATGTATAGGAAGCGTGGAAGAGCCAACATCTTGAATAACGCTGCCCTACTTAGTAGGGTCAGTGGGAGAGAGATCCAGTGCCAGACATCCTCTGTGAATCTAGCTGTTATCGGGTGGAGATTATTAGCCATGTAATTGTTTACGTTGTTAGCGATTTGTATGCCAAGGTATCTGAATTGATCTGTTACTATTCGAAAGGGGCAGTGAGACAGCTCGAAGAATGTACACGAATAACAAACATGCAGGGGATGGGAAAGGGAGACCCCAGTGCCGCGGTAACCAGGGAAGCGGTACACAGTGAAAAGGAGCTGCCCGAACCCATAGTGGGAGAGTGATGGGGGACAGCCTATAGAGAACCTTGTTCCTGCTGTACCCAGTGAATCGGAAGCACCCACAGGTAGAGAGCCACGAGACGACTATAATGAAACCGAACAGCCTCCTCACTACCGGATAGCAGTTCCGCGACTGTTCGATCAAACATGCGGCTACAAAGAACCCGGCCATAATGACAGAACGGCTGGCAGCGTTCGGCCAGCAGGGGACAGCAGGGCAGACCCGGACCAGCAAAAAGGAGGGAGGAGGGATAAACCTCTGTGCTGCTACCGAGCCACAATTCGGCGGGAATGCGAAAAGTGAACCGCTGCGCAGCGACACGGCACATGTGTCAAGAAAGTGCAACAAACAACAGTTCCATAACCAGCCCTGTTTCCCCCACAAACCCCAGAGACAAAACTAGCCCCTCTTACCCCACTACACTTACCTGGGCAGTTGGGATGCATCCAGGGGGAAAGAGGCAGGAGGACCGGTGGAGGGACACCAGACGCCATGTTCTCAGGGAAAAGGGGGCAGAGCCTGGGAGGGTTCTTATAGACTGGGGGAGGAAGTAGAATCTGATTGGCCAGTTGAAAGCTGCCTATATAAATAACCAGAATGGTTGAGAAGGATTGTTCACTCTCGCTCTCATTGCAGAACAGACCAGACGTGGAGGCGGGAGCTACGGGGAGCACCTGGGCGTATGAAGACTAGGAGGAAAAGACTTACCAGAGGTCCATACATCGTGCCCTACAAGGAATCAGAAGAAAACATTGATCAATAATAAGGAAAAGCGGAAGGTCTCTTCAAGGAAAAATATTTTTGTTATTTACAATCCTTTCAACATTGTTAAGTCTGAATAAAGACCAGATTTTCTTTTTCAAATACTGCCTGACTGTCTCATTGTCACAAAATGTGGTGGCAGCGGTGTGATTTAAGAAACACAACATGGAGGCATTCATCAAAGCGTTGGCCGACGGACAGCAGCAACTCCAACAATTGGTGCAAGTTCAAGGACACCAAGCACAAGCAGATTGGCAAGCCCTACAACAGGCCCTGCAATTACAAGCTGCCAGTCAGGATGCCCTAAAGAAAGTAACAGAAGCAGTGGTGGCCTATAGAGGAGCAACACATGCCCCATCAAACATACTGCAGAAATATCAACCAGGGGATGACCCAGGATATTCCTTCACACACTTTGAAAGGGTTGCCAGAAATTCCTAGTGGCCCGTGGATATATCCCCATTGTTAACTGGCTCTATGCAAGGGGCCTATCAGGCGGCAAACCCCAATGGGGACACAGCCTACGCGGACATCAAAAGAACCATCCTAGAAAGGATGGGCGTGGATGAGGAGGCTTATCGCCAGAAGCTAAGAGAAACCAGACTACGGAACGGAGAGACTCCACGGCAGCTGTACTACCGAGTGCATGATGTAACGGAAAAATGGTTAAAACCAGCCAGCTGCACCATTCCGGAAATACTAGAAAAAGTGAAGCTCGAACAGTTTGTGGACGCCCTCCCCAATACAATGAAAAGGTGGGTCCGCCAACACCATACACCCAGACTTAATGAGGCCATAGATATCACTACAGCATTCCAAAAAGTGGGAGGAACCAGGATGGAGGTAATCAAAACAGTACCTACCAGAGCCACAGAAACAGTGGGTTCCAAACCCATACGAGTGGAACCCAAATGAGCAACGTGGACACCCTCCAACAGACAGCCCCAATGCTTTGATTGTGGGGAGTGGGGCCATATTGCCCGGTTTTGCCCAAAGAAGAATAAACCAGAACCAATGGAAATAGGATATACCCAGACCCGGGAATTCCAAAGAAGACGGGAACCCTACCTGGTGGAGGTCCGAGTCGACGGGGTGCCCAGGCAAGGCCTGATCGACAGTGGAAGCGAACAAACCGCCATAAGACCAAAAGTAAGTGTATCTGGGAAAAAAAGGGGACAAGATATTCCGGTTAAGTGTGTACATGGGGACATCAGAGTGTACCCATCGGAATAAGTTACCCTAGAAGTAAACAGGGTTAGTACACCAATGGAGGTAGCCATCATACCACATATCCCCACTCCAGTACTAATAGGCACTGATCTACCCAACTTTGAAGACTGTGTCAGAGATGTGGAATGGTTGAAAACACCTCCATTCTCCCATACAGAGGTTACAGGGAATAAGGCAAGGCTGGCTAGGAAATCCAGGAGGGAAGTGAGGGAAGAAAAAAGGAAATGGGTGGTAAAGTTCAGTGGGCTGGTAGACTGGATGCCAGAGGATAAAAGGGTCTCCTTTAGAAGCGAAACATTGTCAGAACCGACCCTAAGGAATGTCTGGGAATGAGTGATGGAAGACCCGGACAGCCAAACTTCCTATCCTAAGTTCAAATTCATGAGGGGACTGATGTACAGGATTACCAAGAATCATAATGACCAAGAAATAGAACAGCTACTAGTATCCACTAGTTTCAGACAGTCCATTGTGGAGATGAGCCATGACAATCAAACCGGAGGTCATATGGCTCGGGAGAAAACCCTAGAGAAAATCCTAAAAAGGTTTTATTGGCCCGGGGTCTATTGCAAAGTGGCCAGACATTGTGAGGAGTGCTCAACCTGCCAGAGAACAAACCCGACTAAACCACTACGCGCCCCTTTAATACCTATGCCCCTGATAAAAGAGCCGTTTTTCAGGATTGGTATGGATGTGGTGGGACCATTGGAGCCCAGTAGTCACGGGTTCCAATACCTGTTGGTAGTAGTCGACTATGCAACGAGATATCCAGAGGCCTTTCCCATGCGCGGAATTAGTACGCTGCAAGTTTGTAACCAGTTGGTACCGTTCTTTATCCGGGTGGGTATTCCGTCAGAAATTGTAACAGATCAGGGCGGGAATTTCATATCAGGAATAATGCGGAATGTCTGTCAACAGTTGCAAATCAAACAACTACACACGTCCATCTATCACCCACAGACTGACGGTTTGGTAGAGCATTATAACAAAACTATCAAACTAAGGTTCAAGAAAGTAACGGCACCTACAGGAAAGAACTGGGACAGAGCAGTACCCTGGGTCCTCATGGTACTACGGGATACCCCACAGTCATCAACAGGTTTTTCTCCCTATGAGTTGCTATTTGGTCACCAACCAAGAACAGTACTGGACATAGCTAAAAATGAGTGGGAGGAACAAGAGCAAACCACTACTCTAACAGATTACGTGTTAGAAATGAGAGATGACCTGACTAAATTAAGGGAATTGGCCAGGGATAATCCCGGAAGATCACAATTAGCCCAGGAAAAGTACTACAATAAGCGAACTAGAATCTGCCAATTCAAGAACGGAGACCAAGTACTAGTATTGTTACCCACAAGCCATAACAAGATGTTGGCGCAATGGAGGGGGCCATATAAGATAACAGGGGTCTTAGGCCCAGTAATTTACCTGGTAGAACAACCCGATCCTAAAGCGAAGCTCCAGAATTACCACGTAATCCTCCTCAAAGAGTGGAAGACATCAGACCGAGAGACAACAAGAATACAAGTTACAACTCAGGAGAATCCAGACTCTGCTTTTTCTTCAGTTCAGTGGGGAACACAACTCACATCAAAAGAGAAAAAGGAAATGGAGGAACAACTCAAACCTCTACGAAACATGTTCTACTTACCAGGGAAAACCCACCTCACAGAACACAAAATAGAAACTGAAGCAGGAAAAACAGTAAGAATCTGGCCTTATCGCCTTCCAGAATCCAAAAGGATGGCAGTACAGGCAGAAGTAGAGGAAATGCTGAAGTTAGGGGTAATTGAACCCTCATCCAGCCACTGGTCCTCTCCTATTGTTCTGGTGCCTAAACCAGATGGCAGCATCCGCTTCTGCATGGAGTATAGGCAGTTAAATTCCATCTCCACGTACCAAGCCTATCCCATGCCTCGGATCGATGAACTTATTGAACAGTTGGGTTCAGCCAGATATATCAGTACCATAGACCTGACCAAGGGTTACTGGCAGATTCCTCTACGAGCAGAAGACAAGATAAAAACTGCTTTTTCCACCCCGTCAGGGTTATACCAATTTACAGTTTTGCCATTTGGGTTGCATGGAGCACCGGCGACCTTTCAGTCACTAATGAACCAGGTACTGGTACCACACCATCAATATAGTTCCACCTACCTAGATGACATTGTGGTGTATAGTAAAACCTGGAAGGAACATATGGAACATCTCACCGCAGTAGTAACCTCTCTGCAATCAGCCGGACTTAAAATCAATCCAAAGAAAACAGTGTTGGCTACCAATCAAACCAGATACTTAGGCAATCTGGTTGGGAATGGGGTTATTAGACCCCAATAGGACAAAATAGAAGCTATTTAAAAACTTCAGATGCCCAATAACAAGAAACAAGTCAGAGCGTTCCTGGGCTTCATAGGTTACTACCGTATGTTCATACCTCACTTTTCCTCCATAGCCAGTCCTTTGACGGAAGCACTCAAATCTACCTATACTGGAAATTTGTTAAACGATAGCAAGGCATATAAAGCCTTTCAGGAACTCAAAAACATAATATCAGCACAACCGGTTATAAGATGTCCAGACTTCAATAGACGTTTTCTTGTACAAACAGATGCCTCTGGATTAGGCTTAGGAGCCGTAATCGCACAAGGTAATGAAAACGAGTTACACCCGGTGGCATTTATTAGCCGAAAATTGTTGACGCATGAGGTTGGTTATTCTACCATTGAAAAAGAGTGTCTGGCAATAAAATGGGCAATCGAGACCCTCAGGTACTACTTGGTTGGACACAAGTTTACTATTTTTACAGACCATGCCCCTCTTCAGTGGTTAGCTACCCACAAGGATTCCAACCAACGCGTGCTGAGGTGGTTCCTCACTTTACAAGAGTTTTGTTTTGAAACCATTCACAAGCCAGCAGCTTTTCAGTTAATCCCGGACTACCTATCTAGAAACCTATATCAGCCCGATCGGCTGAATGCTTTGAGGGATGTATGTGACAGCTCGAAGAATGTACACGAACAACAAACACCCAGGGGATGGTAAAGGGAGACCCCGGTGCCTGGGGTAACCAGGGAAGTGGAACTACCCGAAGCACCCATAATGGGAGAGTGGTGGGGCCAGCCTATGAAGAACCCGGTTCCCGCGGTACAGAGTGAAAAGGAGCTGCCTGAACCCATAGTGGGAGAGTGGTGGGGACAGCCTATAGAGAACCTGGTTCCCACTGTACCCAGTGAATCGGAAGCACCCACAAGTAGAGAGCCACGGGACGACTATAATGAAACCGAACAGCCTCCTCACTACCGGAAATCAGTTCCGCGACTGTTCGATCAAACATGAGGCTACAAAGAACCCGGCCTTAATGCCAGAACGGATGGCAGCCTTCGGCCAAGAGGGGACAGCAGGGCAGACCCGGGCCAGCAAAAAGGATGGAGGAAGGATAAACCTCTGCGCTGCTACCGAGCCACAATTTTGCGGCCGGACAACTTAAAACCCTGCCGCAGGAATGCAAAAATGAACCGCTGCACGGAGACACGGCAGACGTGTCGACAAAGTGCCACAAACAACAGTTCCATAACCAGCCCCGTTTCCCCCACAAACCCCAGAGACAAAACCAGCCCCTCTTACCCCACTACACTTACCTTGGCAATTGGGATGCATCCAGGGGGATAGAGGCAGGAGGACCGGTGGAGGGACACCAGATGCCATGTTCTCAGGGAAAAGGGGGCGGAGCCTGGGAGGGTTCTTATAGACTGGGGGAGGAAGTAGAATCTGATTGGCCAGTTGAAAGCTGCCTATATAAACAACCAGAATGGTTGAGAAGGGGTGTTCACTCTCGCTCTCATTGCAGAACAGACCAGACGTGGAGGCAGGAGCTACGGGGATCACCTGGGCGTATGAAGACTAGGAGGAAAAGACCTGCCAGAGGTCCATACATCGTGCCCTACAAGGAATCAGAAGAAAACATTGCTCAATAATAAGGTAAAGCGGAAAGAAAAATCTTTTTTGTTATTTACAATCCTTTCAACATTGTTAAGTCTGAATAAAGACCAGATTTTCTTTTTCAAATACCGCCTGACTGTCTCATTGTCACAGGCAGTTATCTGGTACCATATATTTTGTGTTGCCTACTGGAAATAGTATTGATTTGGACCAATTTACTCGTAGTCCACTAAAGGCTCTGTAGCTGTCTAACAGGCTTGTTACCGTGGAGCAGGAGTTATACGGATCTTTTAGATAAAGTAGCAGGTGGTCCGCATATAGGAAGACTTTATCCTCCCGCCCATCCGCCCAATGGAAGCCGCTCCATGCTGGTGACGTTCTCAACAATACAGCCAGAGGTTCTATGGCTAATGCAAATATCATGGGAGATAGGGGGCATCCCTGCCTGGTTCCTTTCCCCAGTCTGAAGGGCTTTGATGGCCACCCAATCACCCTTGTTTGTGCCTCGGGGGATTCGTCTAGGAGTTGCACCCAACCCATGTATTGGGGACCAAACCCCATATTGCGCATTATTTCCCAGATTGCCTCCCAATACACTGAATCAAAAGCTTTTTCAAAGTCTATTGCTAGTACAGCCAAGGGACCTTGAATGTTGGATGCTTTTTCTATCACTGAGTGCAGTCTGTGTATGTTCATGCGGGTGACCGCATTGGCATGAGTCCGCACTGGTCAGGGTGAATTTCTGTTGTAATCGGTTGGCAAGCACCTTTGCTAGTATCTTGGTCTCGCTATTGATAAGCAAGATCGGTCTATATGAGCTGCAGTGATCTGGGGGCTTGTCCGCTTTGGGAATCACTATTATCGTGGCTTTCCGAAGATCTGCAGGTAGGCAGCCCTGCTTCTGAGACTGTAAGAACATTCGCAGCAGGTGAGGGGCAATCTCGTTCGTTCCTAGTTAACGCCACAACTCTGGCCCTGGTGTCTTCCCTGTCTGGAGTTCCGACATGGCCGTTGTTAGTTCCTCTTCCGTGATATCTCTCTCCAGCAAGGCCTGCTGGTCTGCACTGAGGGCAGGAGAGCAATTCCATTTAGTATGGAATTATCAGTAGGTGTCATGGGTGGTTTATATAGTTCTGCATAGTAAGATGCAAAGCCTTCATCTATGTCCTGATCGGCCAGTAGCGGATCTGTTCCCTCTGGTCTTATCGCTCTGACTTGGCTACTTCCCATATCTCATTCTTCTACCCACGCCAGCATTTTGCTCGCTTTATAGCCAGTCTCAAATACTCTGGCTCTCATTGCTCTATGTGCCTGCTTCGCGCAATCTAGTGCAACATTTTGTAGATGTTTTTGAGCTAGCATCAGCGCGCGATGTGTTTCAGGTTGGTCTAGGGTTAGTTGGTTTGTTTCGGCTTGGGTAACTTGTCGCTCGGCCTCTGTCAATTCCTGTTGATGTTTTTTCTTGTGTGCAGCGGACCATGATATAATCTCACCCCGTAGTACCGGTTTGTGTGCCTCCCACAGTACTCCTGGGTCGTCTACCGATCCCGTGTTTAATTCAAGGTATGTTTTTGTCGCTTGCTGTACTTGCTCCAAGAGTTCTGGGAAGCCTAGGTAGTAATTGTTTAGTCGCCACGTATGAGGGGGTCACGGTCTAGTCGTGTTGAGCGCGATCAACAGGGGGGGAATGATCCGATATACCGCGGGGCAGCAGGGTTGCCATGGAGGCCCTATGGATATCTGATGCTGGGAGGAAAAAGTAGTCTAATCACGATAATGAGGCATGCATCCCAGAGTGATAAGAGTATTCTCTCGTGTTGGGATGTAAGTCGCGCCATACATCCCGCAGACCCAGTGCAGCAGCAAATGCAGCAAGTTTCGTACGGGCGGAAGGGTTTCTCCCTCATAAGTGTGAGCAGTCCATCCCCACTTCCATAACTTCATTGAAGTCGCCACCAATTAATATCAGGTCTGAGTTGTCCCTGGAGATTATGGGCGTAATATCATGTGAGTACACCCCCAGAATAGCAATTTTCTGGTTCCAGAGTGTTCCTGTAATGTATGCAAATCTGCCACCAGCGTCCTGTATCACACTTACAAGGGTGAGACGCAGATTTTTGTGTATTAGTATGAGTACTCCTCCAGAACCCGTGGTGAAACCGCATGTATTGCTATTCTGTAACTGGTGCCTGCCAAGTGTGTCTCAGTTAAGAAAGCCACATCTCGTGTGTTACGGCACATGGTGCTCTTGCGGAACATGTATGAGTTGACTTCTGTACCCCTTTCTTAACGAAAACAAAAACAATCAAACTTCCCATGCCCCACCCTAAAGTCCATCCAACTTGAAGCATCTGTCGCCCGAACGGTCAAGAACAAACAACAACAAACAGGAGCTGAAGTGAATCAACTACCAAGTAAATGAGTTAGATTGAATTTCTTGTGTTCAAGTCCCTGACACGCTCCCGGTACAATGACACAGGAGTGACATTCCAGGGGAAGGGGGGCTTCCGTCTGGGCAGGCCGCTTGATAATGTGTCTCTCCGTGACTAATGTAATCATATGTTTCGCGTTGTGTCAACATGTCTTTTCTTTCCCCTTGATCGTAGAGGTATCAAATTTTTCCATCTGTTCATACTCCAGGCATCAGTCCTCTCTCTCTTGCAGCTGTGGTTCATTTTTCGGCGCTGGTAGTTGCTGGGCTGGTGGCTCATGCCTCGGCCGGGCTCGGGAGATTCTATTTCTATTGCCTCGTACCATTGTCCAATCTCCCTCAATGTGTTATTCTGCCCACTTCCACGCATACTTGGGATCAGTAAAGTGGACAATTGTGCCTTTATGGTATATTTTAAGTTGGGCTGGGAACATTAGGCCATATTTCACAATCAGGGATTGCAGATGTTTTTTAAGTTGGTTGAACGATGGTCTGGCTTTCTGCACTTCTCTGGTGTAGTCTAGGAAGAATGCAATTTTTGATCCATTGTAAGTGAGAGTGCCTTTCACGAGTGCCGTCTGGAGCAGCGCATCACAGTCCCTATAGTTCAATAGTTTAGCTATCACTGTGCGTGGTGGGGCACCTGGCACTGGTTGTCCAGTCAGCACGCTGTGGGCTCATTTGACCGAAAAGAACCTGGAAAACGTTTTAGCTTCGAACAAGTCTGTGAGCCATTGCTCCAGGAATAGTTCCATGTTCGACCCTTCTGATTTCTCCGGTAGGCCCAGCATCCTAACATTATTACATCAGGATCTTCCTTCACTTTTGTCTACTCCCTCCTCCATGGATTTTAGGCATGTCGAGACTCTGGCCAGTTGTTGTTCTATGTTCCGTAGCCCATCTTCCGTACCAGATATGCGTTATTCTGCCTCTCCAGTGCGGGATGTTAGCTTCGGGAGATCATGCCGGAGGAGGGAGACGTCCATACTGATGACATCCATTTTTTGCTCCATGGAGGTGCGTGAACCCGCGATTGCAGCCATAACACCTCTTAATGATATTGTGCTCTCCCCTTCTGCTATGATGTCTGGGTGGTCCTGTTCCGGCTGACTACTTGTTATAGGTGTAGTAAGTTGATCAATTTTGCTCTGGGTGATCAGCTTTATTGATTTATCCATGTCCATGTTGGGCACAGATGATTTGGTATCTTTACCTGGATTAGTGAGTCGATTCAGTGTTGAGGCCAGCCTTTTTGGTGCCTTCTTTGTACTTTCCCGGTTCAGCGATATTCATGTGCCTAGAGTGGTGTGGGTGGTGGGCTATTTTGGTAGCCTCCAGTTCTGTTCAGCTGACCCATGATCCGCCCAGGGGGTTAGTTCCATATAGCCGCTTACCTCCTTACCGTGCCCAGATGTAGTAGGGTTTGCGTGGGTCTCTGGTTTGCAGGGGTAGCGTCAGGGCCCACTGACAGTGCTCCCGTGTCTTTTGTTCGGTATTGTGGTCCTCTACCCGCCCCTCCCAGCCAAAGCGCCGAGATTCCGGTTCGCAGTGTCGGGTAGGCCGTTCGCGCCCAGTGTGAATGCGGGTTAACAGTGATGGGAAGAGGGGGAGAGGGTTTCTTCTCCTCCCCTAATGCCTGAAACAGCCTTCCATTTTTAACAGCCTTTCTCGGCCTCCTGTCTATGGAGATGCCATTGTCTTAACACTGTTCACCTCTCTTACGTGCTCCCTCTGGTCCTGCAACAAATAATGTGTTTATATCCTTTCAGGGGTTTCTTTCACACCCGCCTTGCTGCTCCGGTCATTCGGCTGTGTTCAGCCTTATACGGCGGATAGGCAGGTCTGCTTTGTCGGTTTCACTGGACATCCGCCAGCTGCGCAGCATTTGCAATTGTTCTGCACCATCCCAGAAGACTAGGGTGGGCACGCAACCTCCTTCCACCATAGGTGGATCCTATTTGCCCCGGGGTATTTGTACCACCAGTCCTTCAAGGCCATGTAGGGGAGGAGGGAAGGGGGATATCCCAGCTTCGTGCCCACGCAGGCCGCAGCCCCCAAGTGGTCTATAGCAGCCCCTGGGCTATGTTATAGTGGGGAATTGACGGACATAACACAAACACCTACCTGGTCCACTCCTTCCCGCGTTGCTCCAGCTGTGTTGGTGTTCCTTTGTTTCGCCGGCGTTCTACCACATGTAGGCTCTCTGGGTGCGCAGGGAGAACCAAGTCATGGCTTCAGGTTCACGTTTGCCGTTGCTTCTATTATCCCTGGGGGGCAGTGCACTCATCTGCTGATCTGTGTTCTCATGCCAGGTCCAAGAGGCGTGCTTGGTCATCTCTTATTGCGGGGGAGACCAGCTCCTCGGGGTGCCGCCGTGGCCCTGCGCTCCTCTCTTCAAGTACAGTCGCCGGCAGCAAGGAAGTCTCCGGCGACAAGGCAGTCTCCAGGACTCTCCCCAGCTCGGCCTTCCTCCTGCTCACGGTGGTTCTAGGGTCAGCGTCCCGCTAGTCTCCTTGTTTTGATTCACTGCAGCGGGTTTGGAGCATGTTTAGGTCTCGCTGGGGTAGACAGCCTCAACTGGCAGTCAGCTGGTTCGGTCGCGGGTGATCAGAGAGCAGACCCTCTTCTCTCAGGCACTGTGGAGGGTCGGCGGATGTTTCCACTCATCTGTTCGAGGCAAGCTGCTTTATTCACTCGCTGCGGTGCCAGGCAGCTCTCCACGTACTTCACACTGCTGGGCAGGGGCCCTCCCCAGCCCGTACGGGTGTCGCCGCCTTGCTGGCCCTAACTCCCCGCAGTATGTAGCAGGCGGTTTGTCCGCTCTCCAATCAGTGCTGTAGCTTGCTGTTCTTTTCCAGTGCGACTACGCTGTGCTCGGCTCCACCATGCTGGTCGCAGTCATTTTGTCCGTGCTTCACCACGGTCATACAGATTACACTCCGCGGCTCCGAACTCGCTCAGGAGGTTGCGTTTTGAGCTAGTATTTCACCTGCTGTGGGCGTGGCCAGCTAGCCATGTAAGAGGCTGAAAGGACCTGAAGCTCCTGCAGATCCAACAGAATCCTGAGACTGCCCGCTGGCAGATTGCACGAAATTATCCTCAAAAGAACATTCAGCCATATAAGATTGTGTGGCACACAATGCGCTATGCCAGGTTTGCAACCAACCATCTGGGACTAATATAATTGCACTTCAAGATCACCGAAATGCTTGCGGCTTCCCACTCAAAATAGCCGCCTGGGAGAACAAAGGACAGAGAAATATTGTAACCCGCACAGCGCAGCACAGCGCATCAGATGAGACGGAATGGAAATAACAGCGCCGCCAGCAAGGGAAAGCTAAGGAGTGTGAGTTGGCTGCTGACACCGGATGAACAGCGGCGCACATGCAGATGCGTCTGGGATCATCGGAGGGAACGCGCATCACATACCCGTAAACCAGCAGTGTGAACTGTTGGATGCGAGGAGAGCGGGCGGACCGACTGCTATATCCCCTCTCCCCGCCGTGGATGGGGCAACGCCACGAAGCGCAGAGACCGCTTTGTCTTCAAGACAGCTGCCGGCACGGATGGCAATGCAACATGGAGCAATATAAGTGACACCCGTAAGGCCCCCCACAACATACCAGACAACAGAACGCCGCCGAATGAGCGAGCCTGTGCTAAAGTGAGGCCGGGAAGTAAGACGCACAATGCAGACATTATCGGACAGTGGAGATTTAACAGAGTGTCCACCCGCGAGGTGGGGCAAACAGCGATGGGTGACACGCACAAAGGATCCGCACTATGGACAGCGAAGGGTCTGGACCCGAGTAACATTGAAGCACACACCCGCCGTGGAAGGCATCCGCTGTAGATGTGCCTACTAGCCCAAGGGTGAGTGCGCACGGGATCGCATTAATGGCCCCACACTGCAGCGAAGTTCGCCAGCTCCTATTAGGGCCCCCACCGGGAACATTTTCTGCACATATCCATAAAACAACCTGTTGCCTGCCGTATTGGGCAGCTTGAGTGGAAATCGAAGGACGGCAGAGCTGAGTGACACACCAGGCACGTAGGGGGGTGAGGCTGAGGCCGGCATACAATACGAGGTTCCCCCCTCAGAACACACACTGCTGTGCCTACACGCAGTGAGCGGAAGCAACGGAGGGGCCCTTGCACCCAGGAGCCAGTGCATAAAGCAGGAACCACTGGTGCTGACAAACCACTAGACCCCTGGGAGGGCGAGACGGAATAAGGGCCACCCCAGGCCCACATGTGATACATAGCCCATCACCATAACTGAAGGGCAAGAGGGAGGAAAAGCGAACAAAACACTGGGGCACACAGTGCTAACATACTCCGTTAACCCTCCAGCGATTGGTGCGGCATCTCAGCCCACAGTGGAGCAGTCAAGTGCCCTAGGCATAAACCAAGAGCCACCGAGTCGACGCAAGTCCAAGAAACAGACACTGGAACCCCTGAGGCCGTAGGCAGGCACACCAAGTAACGCCGGGATGGCAGCCAAAGCATTCAAAACTAAAGGAAAACAGCTCACACAGAATATACCAAAACACCAATACAGACGGATAAAGCCAAGAGCAAAGAGAGCAGCTCACAAGCAGAATCAACATAATCGAGCAGCGAACAACAGATCTTGGAGGCAATAGCAGACCGGAAGGTCACTTGGGAATCCAAACTGGAAGCAGCAATGACAAGTCTCAAAACGTCGCTCGAACACTAGATCGACGTAGTGCAAGTAGATGTGACCCTCCTGAGACAAGATGTGAGAGCGATAGCAGAACGCACAGGCGCTCTGGAGAAAGAGGTACAAGCAAATACTACCACTTGCAAGACTAATGCTTCCGAGATCCACACACTGCGCCAGCAAGTGAGTATCCTGGAGAATAGGGCTGAGGAAGCTGAGGGACGAGCCCGAAGAAATAACATACGCATAATAGGGCTCCCGGAAGGCGAGGAAGGTCCAAACCCCACAGACTTTATTGAAACCATGCTGCTGCAAGAAATAGATGGAGGGGCACTTACCCAAGGGTTCGCGGTAGAAAGAGCCCATCCGGCACTGATGCAGAAACCTGCACCGGGAGCCCCCCCCCCCGAGGCCAATCATTGCAAAAATACTAAACTATCTGGACCGGGAGAAGATCCTGGAACACTTTTGAAAAGGAGCCACGACCTGGAGGGCATCAGCAGCAATAACGGCATACCTAGACTATTCACTTCAGGTACAAAGACGCTGATTGAACTTTGGAGTGGTTAAGAGAAGACTACGCGAGGCAAACTACAAATATATGTTGATGTATCCGGCGAAACTGAAAATATTTCACAAAAACAAGGCCTTATTTTTCGAAACCCAGGAAGAAGCTATGGAATGGTTGGATGCACAGAATGGCCCAAAAGAAACGAGCGACCACCAAGAAGGCGGAAAAGGCAAGCGAGGTGGCGACCAACAAGATTGAGGTGCTGTATACACAATGACACTGGTACTGGAATATAGACCTGTTTATGGCACCTAGCACGAGGGCAATGTAAAAGGCAGGCAAGCATACACAAGCATTAATGCAGGAGATGCAGAGTATCCAACTCGTACCCCAGTAGATAGATTAGGTAGATTGCCATTAGAGTGGCAACCCCCTGCTGTGTCCTCGCACCAGAATAGGACTAAATGCGAGTTAGCCTGAGATCCAGGGATGGAGCTGGGCAACTGCTGGGGTTGGGGAGATAGGTGGGGGAAGGGTATTGGGATTTGGTTTGTAGAGTTTGTTGGGGAACGAGCCTATATTCACGCACAGTTACAAGACAGTCAGAGAGCATGGGAGGATAAAGGCGGAATGCAAGATGGGAGACCTTAAAATAGCAACCTGGAATGTCTGGGGTCTCAATAGTTATCTGAAAAGAAATAAGGTCATGATGTACCTAAGAAGGCAGAAAATAGACATAGCCCTGTTACAGGAAACCCACCTCACGAAAGAGAAACAGGAGATGGTACAGAGAAAATGGAAAGGGCTCATCACTGGGGCAACATATTCGGCATATGCCAGGGGAGTAATTACTTGTATCGCGCCACATGTACCCTTTCAGCTATTACAGTCCTCAGTGGGAACAGACGGGAGAATGGTGGTGGTACGTGGCATGCTGGAAAACAGAGAGCCATGCGTAATCAATACATATGCCCCGAATCAAGACACAGTGGCCTACTTCAGGGCCCTGTACAGAAAAATCAGCCCACATATGGGAGGTACTGTCATCTGGGGTGGGGACTTCAATTGCACTTTAGACCCCAAGGTGGATAGATCAGACGATAAATTGAATAAACCCACCCCAGCCGCTAGGACCCTGAAGACTGTGCTGGAGACCTTCGGCTAGAAGACGTGTGGAGGTCGTGCCACCCACACAACAGACACTACTTACATTATTCAGCCCCACAAAACCTAAACACACAACTAGATTACATGTTCACCAACCTGGAACTCTCCGGGGAGATAGTGAAGGCGGAATATAAAGTAAGGGTTCTATCAGACCACTCTCCATTGATCCTAACATGACAGCATCAGCCCCCCAGAGCCAAAATCCCAACATGGCGGCTCAGAGCCGAAGCACTGAAAGATGCCGAATTTAGAGAGGATTTAAGAGAAGAGATAATAGAATATTTTGAAAATAATACCGGAAGTGTAACATCGGAAAGCACACTGTGGGAGGCATTTAAGGTAGTAGTCAGAGGGGTAGCAATATCAAAATCCAGAGGGCTCCAAGGGGAAATAACAAAGGAGTTACAAAAAGCAGAAACAGACTGGAAAGAATGAGCAAAGGAGACCCCGCATTAGAGCAAGCCGAAACCATGAGCCAATTACGTCAGGAATGCGAGGTACACTGGGTGAGACTATGTAATCTAAATTACAAGAAATATATAGAACGGCAACATGCAGGAGGGGATAAACCAGAAAAGCTGCTGGCATGGCTATATAAACAAGAAACCCAGAGACAGGCAATAAGCGAAATAAAGGGAGAAAATGGGCAAACATTAGATACCCAAGAAGGTGTGAACAAAGGCTTCCTGAAGTTTTACCAACACTTATATGAAGACTCTGGAGAGGCAAATGAGAATGAGATGAGGGAGATACTACAGAATATTGAACTACCCAAACTGAGCGCGGAGGAGAGAGAGAATTTGGATGCCCCCATTACACTAGAAGAGCTGGAACCAGTGGTCAGGCAACTACCAACAAGTAAGGCCCCAGGGACGGACGGGCTTCACAGTGAGTTTTATAAAGCGTACATGGCAGAGGTACTTCCCCCGCTGTTAGCAATGTTGAATGAGGCCTTCGAAAGAGGGAGAATTCCATATTCCGTGAGAGAGGCAATAATCATCCCGCTCCTCAAACCAAACAAGCCCAACAGATTGCGGATCATACAGACCGCTATCCATTTTAAATCAGGATAGTAAAATACTAACAGCAGTACTAGCAAATAGACTCAAATCAGTCATAGACACCCTCATACACCACGACCAGACCGGATATGTTCCGCACAGGAGCATCGCCGACAATCATAGACAGCTCCACCGCGACATGGAAGAAACTGAAAGAGATGCAAATGAAGTGGCGATAGTTTCACTAGACGCAGTGAAAGCCATCGATTCTGTAAGGTGGCCCTGGCTGATGGCGGCCCTAAAAGAATATGGAATGGGGCCTAGGTACCTGAGATGGGTAAGGATGCTGTTCAGCGTGCCACTTGCCAGGGTTAAGACGGGGGCGATCATCTTGGATGAATAGCTGCTGAGTAAGGGCACTAGACAAGGCTGCCCATGGTCACCCATTCTGTACATCCTTGCACTAGAACCCCTAGCCATATATTTAAGGCAACAATACGAGGAAGTAGGCATCTACACCAGAGAAGGCCCACATCTAATATCCTTGTATGCAGACAATATGCTGCTGTACCTGAGATACCCAGAAGAAAACGTGCAATACATCCTAGAAGTGATGGAGAGATTTGCATCACTCTCCGGTATAGCAGTTAACCCCAGAAAGTCAAGCATATTCCCCCTTGGGAGATACAAAGGGATGGCAAAAAACAACCTGCCAGTCCTACAAATACCCTGGGACACTAGCACATTTAGATATTTAGGGATCAATATCTATCACAATATAGAAGACGAACACAAGCATAATACAGAGAAAGCAGTAACTAATATTGAGAACAGCATGACGTTTTGAGGCAAACTCCCCTTAGCCATGATGGGAAGGTTAGCATTGTTGAAAATGGTGGTGTTGCCCAGGCTGCTACACTTTTTTGTGAATATCCCACACATGCCGCCCAAACGCTTTTTCAATAGGCTACAGAGTATGTGTAGAAGCTTTATCTGGCACAACACTAGAAACAGAGTAGCTCTATGGAAGCTACAAAATGCGTATGAGAAAGGTGGCATAAGATTATCCAACTTCGAAATATACCACTTGGCTGGGCAGCTACAGTAAGTGAAAACATGACAGCACAGTCCAGAATGCTGAGATCAGAATGTACACCCTCTTTCCTAAAGGAACTAATATGGCTACCTAAGTCCAAGCTGAAAGGGAGATCTAGGCTGTTAAAGATAGGATGGCAGATATGGCGCAAGGAGTGCCGGGTCATGAAAAAGCAGACTCTGTGCGCCCCCCAAGTGCCGGAAGTGGGACTGGGGGGGGCAGTTGCACAATTAAGGAAGACGATACGTAGACACTGGGAATCAGTGGGAATAGCGAAAGTGGGGGACATGTGGCGGGAAAGAAATGCATTTGAATTCACAACCCTAATCGAAAAAACTGGAATTCACCCTGGGCAATACATCACCTATATCAGACTGGTAAAGCAGATAAAAGCCAGTTGGTCGGAAGCAGAGCTGTAAGAGGAACCAGACTCAGCCGTAGAGACAATGTACGATATCTCGGAAGGAGGGCATGAGTTATCCCAAATGTACGAACTAGTAATGTCCAGGGTGGGGAAAGAGGTAATCCAACTGAGATGGGAATGGGAGGAAGATGCAGGAGAGCCTATGCAAGATGGACAGTGGGAGAGAGCACAAAGGTACCACAAGAAAGTGTTGAGGAACGCGTTTTTTACAACAGATCCAGCTATATGTGACCCATAGAAACATAGACCCCCTAAAAGATAGCCTGATTCAGGAACACTGCAACACAAATGTGCCCCAAGTGTGGAGAAGTGAATGCAGGGATGATACACATGCCTTGGGCATGTCCGGAGGTCCACAGATTCAGGGAGTCGCTGAAAAAGGCATCACGCTAGATGTGAAATCAGTATGGGTGTGCATGGTGGGAGGATTCTCTAGACCACGTAAAATGAAGCATGTTGGTAAACTCAAGGATTTGGCTTACATCTTACGCAGAATTGCTATGGGGTGGCAATCGAGTCAAAGACCTAAGATAGAGGTGTGGTGGCAGGACCTCCTGAAATGGGTAGAAGCAGAAACTGCAATATTGTATGAGACAGTCTATAGGGGGGAGGATGAATGTTAGGCAGAATCCTGTGCAGTGCCCTTAGAGACCACTACACACAATTAAGACTACAGGTGGCAATACAAGTTTTACCTTTGGTACAAGCCTGTACTACTATGTCAGAGGGGTAGCAGTGGCAGAGCAGCCAGGCTTATCTCAAGAGTATATGAGCAGTAGCAGAGATTACACAAAGGGACCACAATTACTGTGACTCAAGCAAACACTCGCTCAAGGTTTCAGGTAAAAAATATAAGTACATTTATTTTTAAACTATTCGTTATGAACACGACACTTCTATTAAACTCAAATAAAAACCACACGTTAAATATTCTACAACTAACCAATTCACTTTGTACAGTAAGTCTCAAGGTAAGTACCCTGTGTTTGAATGAACCAGTGTTACGAACAAAACACGTTACCGTGAATACGATTGCGATCACTTTTTGACAGTTCGGTCTACTAAATTAACGTGTATCCATGACATGAAATGCTACCGGGGCAAAAACTCACTTAGCACCTGAGATACCCAGAGGGAGTTGGAGGCAAAAATCACAGGCAATATTTTGGTAAGGCAGGCAGAATCAAGAAACACTCAGAGACAGGAGTTCAAAAGTCAAAGGGCTGGAGTCAGGGTCGAAAGACACCGGGGCCTGTTGCCGAAGATCACACAGTCAGACAGTTCACGATTCAACGTAGCCAAAAGTACTTTGATATTGTCAATATTCGGAAGAAAAAGTTATAAGAAGGAGGGAAGACAAGGGAAAGCTTTGGAAAAGAAGAAAAGGGATTCACCCAGTTTGCTCAAGTACAACACAGTACCTTGTTCCAATGGTGCAGCTGGTGCCCTGGCAGTTGTTCCTGTTGGTTCCCCGCAGACCCATGATTCCTGGAGCTTCGTTGTGAAGGAGGACGTCTGAAGGGGGTCTGCACCACACAGGGAGGAAGCCGGCAGCAGCGACGAGGAATAAAAGGCGCGCTCCTTAATAACAGGAGAGGCTCTTCAGGTGGCTATCCGGACCACTACAGCAGCATGCAGCGATTTCGACCATAGAAGTGGATCCTCTGACTCTGGAAGATGAGCTGGTTATCCCCACCAAGCTCAAGGGAAGAAGACTCCGGACTAGATCTTCTCTGAGTCATTGAAGGGAAGATAACTCGGGACTGCAGCAGGGCTTCACTGGGACGGGGTAGTTGCAGCAGCCGTCGTTCTCTCCACTTCTCTTCGGTTCCTTGTAGTTCCAGTGGCGACTCTCTGACTTCTAGCCCAAGAGACCTGCCTTTTTAATGTGAAAAACCCCCATTCACACAGCCTGGCTGTCAATCACCCAGCAGTGGGGTTGTCCAACCCAGACAACTACCCTGGCCAATCATGACAAAGTGCGACTTGGGTTTCCTAGGATACCCTTTGCAGGTGGTGACTACACCCCTCCCTCACATTCAGCCCACCAAGACACCCAGCACCTTGAGGAGGGCTTCTGAGCAGAAGGCCGCCAAAAGACAGTGAACAAAGAAGGCGGACCTAGTTTGCTGCGCAAAGTAAGACACAAGAAGGACTTTAACAAAAAGAAATGGCGAATAAACCCAACCGGAGCCAAAATAAAGACGATTTGGTCAAGCAGGTTTATGTTCGAGGCTAATATAATAGCCAAGAACAGTACCACGTTTATCTAATATAATCGTGGTAGAAAAGTTAGGGTAGATACCACTGCCACCAGCCAAGTCTAAATGTTAAAAGAGCGAAACAATGCACTAGGAGGTACAGATAAAAAGGGATACGAATTAACCCTTTTCAGTACTCCATGGAAGATTGGGTGTATTGGATCTGTGATAGATTGACTAAGTAAAGTTACTGGTAACTTTACCCTTTTCTAGGGGACGGTAGTCACCTCAGAAATGGTGTCGAGGGAAGTCTCAAAGACAAACCTGTGCCACGGCACGGAAAGTGCTTTGTGACACACAAAAAGAAGGGGGCTACTGAAGTGCTGTACATAGCAAAACACAGGTAAGAGTGGGGAAAAAGCTCTCACTCTTACCAAGTGGAAAAAAAATAAACTACAGAAGTCCAGCAAAGCTGCTGGGGGACTCACTAGGTGAGGGAAATTAGCCATAGATGAGAATTCTCCCTAACAATGAAGAAGTGGGAACACTGTCAGCTTGGAGACAGCTGGTGGCTACACTAAGCGAATGCACCCAAACAGATGCAAGTGACCACGAGACCTCCGAGAGTACAGAAGGATAGGTGCTCATGAAGAGGATTATGCAGAAGTCGAAGGAATAAGCTTGAGTTTAAGGGAGGGAGGAAAGGGAAGACAGTGGTATACATATGTTAATGCAAATTATGTTGAATATTGCAATAATCATTGTTGGGTGTGCTGTGGAGTTTGTAACAAGAAAACAATAAAAATGTTTTTTTTTTAAGTATTTCACCTGCTTCTGCTCCGTGCGTTTGTCTTCTGGGAGATAGGCTTTTTGTTCAGGATCGCCACTTGTAGCAGGCTATTTTCCTGGATATTTGCAGCGGCTGCAGAAGCTTCAGGGACTCACGTCCTCATTGCTCTCATTGCTCTGCTGCTGGCCACGCCCCCACTTCTGAGCTTTTTTGATTATTGCTATGCGAAATGATGGTGATTTTCTCTCTCAGAACGGGGGGTTTGCGAACCAGGCCCCACTTTCAAAATGCTCCATGCTGAAAACTTTAGTTCACACATGTGCACTTTACTGGGCCCCGTCTACTGACACAACAGCATTGGCAATGCGATTTGACAACATGGCAGTCACAGGGAAACAGTTGCCTTCCTCAACCATCTAGCTGGAACGAAATCATTTCCAACAGCCTTGAAAAGTAATGGCATCCATGTCCAAAATAATTATAACTGCATATCTTCATTTGTCTGTTTGAAGAGCTTTCATTAATTATAAAGCTACATCAATTTGATACATTGGCTCATGAGGAAGTACAGTTAAAATTGCCAAACCCCAATCTGTTGCAATGTGTTATTTCCACTTGGTTTCCCCACTGGATCTGCAGGGCAAAGCAATGTATGTATTACTTCAGGCCTGGAAGCTTCATCCACAACACATGGCAGGCCTTGCCAATTATGCCCTTTGTTCTGTGATGGGAAGCACAACACATTTCCTAGAAGAACAGGCCATACCTCCTCTAGAGGTGGGCTGACAGCTGGGAGCTTTAAAGAGGCGCCTCAAAAGGGCAAGTCATACCAGGGAGATAATTACTGGGGTCCCTTTCATCTCAGGCAGTTAGCACAACCGTAGTGGTCTGGCGAAGGGGCATGTCATCTTAAATTTAACCCTCCCCCCACTTCCTTCATGAGACCCCTTAACCTGCTGCAAACACGCCACTCTGGTAGCTGATAAGGCAAGGAATAACTCTTGTTAAAAGAACAAAGATTAACCCAATACAGAAGGATTGGAATGACCAGTCCGCTGTGGAAAAGTCACTATATAAGGGGTCATCCCCCTTATATAGTCCACCTTAACTGAATCATATTTAGGGATTACCTTGAATAACCACCTTGAAGAGCCATCTTGGAACCATCTTGAAAAAGGTTTCATTGGAGTGAAGACATGGATTTCCAAAGAGGGTGCAGACCCTCTCCTTGACCACTTGAGGGGAACTTTTGAACTGACCTGCTGGAGGGAAGCCCGACTGCTGCTGGAAAACGTGTACCCATGACTCTGCCTACTTCCTGTCTGCTAATGGCAGAAGACAGACTCACCTTTCCTCAGGAACACAGGAGAACGTTCTCACAGCACCCATACCAAAGGAAGCTGCCTTTGGCTCTCACTGTAATTTCAAGTCACTTCAAGCTGCTGCAAGTGTACCTTTGGACCTCTGCAGAGTCCCAAAGGGGCTACATTCAACAATCTCTCAATCAACGGTTAGCTTCTTTGAGAGCCTTTAAGTTGTCATATCCAGTTGAGCATGCTCAGCGCTGTGCTCCAGCACCTTGAAGCATCTCTTGTGCTAGATGTAATTACCAATAAACATTGCATACCAAATAACCGGACAAACTCAGAATATATGGCAAAATAGTACTTTATTCTCAATTTATTAAAGTAGGCCAAACTGGCGAACAACGGACTGATGCTCGGAATCACAAACAAACATGATAATTCAGAGGTTATATACCCCAATATGCATCATCTATGATGTCAGTCTATGTGGAAAACTGCAAAACCTATTGAAGGGAAGGATTGGTTAAGGGAACATATGTACCTATGATATACATAGGAGTTTGTGCTTCATTTGCTGCCCCTTATCTGTAAGGCACATCTCAAACTACCTCTAAATGCATAGAATACTGATTATTACAGAGAAATTGGCAGCGGATTGGACTATGCAACATTGTATAGCCTGTTGCCCCATTGACCCTCTGATTGGTTGGCATTCTCACCCAAACTTGGACATTCGGCTCGTTAGCAGCACGTAAACAAAACGAAACCCAGGTGCTTGAGTCACATCAGATTACTCCCCACTTTCCCAATTAATCCATATCTCATCAGTCTGGCCATAAGCCAAAGTTTCCTGTCTGTAGTTGACCTTGTAGTCTTCTCTCTGTTCTGTGACATTTGAGGTAGTGTAAGCACATCACTATCTTCATCTGAAGCTTAATGAATAGACTCTCAATCACGTGTGAGGATACTGCATATTTGTCCATTTTGACCTCCTTTCTACTGCTATTTGATTTACTTATACTATAGCTCTTCTCCTGCTGTTCCAATATGACGGCGGTGAGGGGCGGGAGCAAGTGAAAACGCATCCACCTGCTCCTCTACAGTGCTAAAGCCAAAGCTCTGCTTTCACCGCATCCAGACATTGTCGAGTCTTCAAGCTACAAGACTTGACATTGCCTGTCTATCCCAAGTTTCTCAAAGCTAGAAGCCACTGAAGCTTGTTGAATCACACCACTTTCTCGCAGTCCATCGAACCAGCTCACCAATTTGAACCTGACACAACGCACCAGAAAGCTCAGAGAATCCCAGCTCGATGTTATCGAGACCCTGAATGAAGATAGGAAGTACATGCAAGTAGTTCTGTTCCCATAGCCTTGGTGTATGGGCCCTAATGACAGTTAAGACAACAATGTACAACTTATAAACATATTCTTGAACTTTTTTGACTTTTCTATAAGACTTACCTGCAGACCCTGGTTCTTCAATATCTAGAGTGCTCTGTTTTCCCAAAGTCTGCTTTTTCTGTGCATCTCATCACATGAGTGCATGTTAGTGTTTTTAATAGCTTGTCTTTTTCATTCAATGAAAGTATTATTTTCTCCGGTTCCGGAAGCACCTCAAAACCTTCCTCTTTGCTTCCGCTTTCTCTCTCCCTCTCCCCTGCTGAACAGCTAATATTCTTCACTGAAACTGCACTGATTCTGCAACTGGACCACTCTTAACGGCCTCGGTCCTGGGCCCAGCCACTCTCCACTTGCACTGATGCCCTGGAACCCCTCTGCACTGCGGGACTGTCTCTGTATCCCTACAGCCCCCCCCCCCCTTTTCCAGCACTTGCTCTGCACTTTCCTTGCACTTGCCACCAGCTGGCCCTATTTATTTATTACTTTACGCCACTTACCTTGTACTGCACTTCCCCCCCCTTCCCCTTGCACTTTTCCCCCTCCCCCACCCCTGCACTTGCGCGATCTGAATGACACCTGGCCTAGTAGGATCGTTGTCTGTCTCCCCTTGTTCCTCCCCTCCCTGCCTCGTCGCGCCTTGAAACACCTGTGTATAGGCGCGTTACAAATGCCATATCATATCATATCATATCATGGAACCTTCATTGAACAAGGTTCTATTATTTTGGTATTTACCATTCTATTGTTTTTAATGCTTTCATATTGGTTCACAACCTCTTGAAGGAGTGTAGCCTGTCCTCAGCCCATGAAACCTTGAAGAGGAGAAGGGGGTATACCATTCATGCTGTGCCTGTTTCACCTTTATTAAGGAGATTGCTGCTGTTCCAGTAGTTGTGTGGGGCTGAGTAGGAATTTAGAAAGCACTACTCGCCCCTGTACTACTGCAGGGCAGTAGTCATTTGTCATACTCCAGCACTGCGCTATTAAACTACAATGCGTTTTCAGTCTAACTCTGGAATTGCCCAGTATATTTTACCTGCCTACTACACTATTATTACAGTGTGGTTCCAAAGTAATCTACACTAAAACAATGAATAGGATACATCAACTGGGTGTGGCCCTTTTTCTTGGTAACTGGGCTCTGTAATTCCTGGAGAGTTCCTTTAATGGGCTGAGAGAATTCACACTTCATTCTGGGTCATGAATGCTCGACTTGTGAGGCCCTATGTTTCTAATCACATTATTTGCATAGCCTCCCAAGCCCATACGCGAAAACATGCCCCATTCCAGTGGGGAGATTCCGGTCCACTCCTGGCTTTAACTTTGCATTCTTGGTCTTGAAGTCCTTTGTTTATTATGAGGGAACCTGGGACTACAGGCTTCTCAATCTAGAAATAAAACCTGGATTGGACTAGCATCTCCCAAATGGAATGGGGCATGTGGGCATATAGGCAAGCCTGACATTCACAACTAGACACTGCACTGTTACAGATTTGCACAGTGAACACTATGCACTCCCCCAGTCGTGACAGTATGATTTTCAGTGACTCCTGGTTTTAAAACTCACCCATTAATGCAATCTGGGAACTGCTGTCCTGAGACAGCATGGCTTTGCATCACAGAAGTATATGTATAACATGATACACTGTTGACCCATTTAAATTTAAAATCGAAAATGAATCTAACAGTGCCGTGCCTGTCAATACCTTAATTATACAACCACAATCACTGCACAGCCTTCCTACACTCCGATGGTGCATAGTGCTGTAACTAAAGAAAACAAATAGCCTAAAATAAGACAACACCACGCCACACTTCATAGCCACATCGCACTCAAGGGCATACCTTAACAACGTAGGACAACAACAAAAAAAAAAGAACACAAAACACATAAATAAGCAGAAAATAACATAACGGCACCGAACACTTGACAGAAAAACATAAAAGCAAACATAATAACACAACATAAAAATATCAGATGTGCATTATACAAAAAGTGACAACATAACAACACATGCCACAACAAATAACAACTTCACATAGGAACACATAATAAAGGCCACAGATAGGTGATAGCAAAGCAACACATGAGAACGTGCAAAGTATAGCTTGGCAACACAACCTATGAAAATACAGTAAATAACATAGCAACACAACAAAGCAGATAATAACACAAAACAAATAACATAACACAGGGTGCACAATTTCAAGTTGTAAACTACTAACAACATATACAATTCACTCGCCCTCATTTGTGAACAAAGTACAGTGCATAAGACCAGTGCATGTGCACCAAACAAACAATATTGTAGAGAAATATCCCTACCATCAACTATAACCCAGTGCACAATAAATATATTTGCATGCGATGGCTGTCACATGATTTAGTTTACCCTGCCTTATTTTCGCCATCTTCTAAAATAGTGATCACCAAGAACCGAGCGCTGTAACCTGCTGCTCGCCTGTTATGGACTACATCTCCCATGATCCCTCATTCTTGACTATGCTGTCTAGGGCTGATGCGAGATTTAATTCAAAACATCTCGAGAGCCGGCGGTTGTAGATCTTTGATAGAAGCTAGTAGCGCTGAGCTATGCTGAGGTCTAAAGCTCACTCATAAAGTGTGCACAATGCTTAATCAGAACACTGGGGGTACAGACTGTGGGGGTCATTCCGAGTTTGGAGGTATCCATGGTGCTATTAGTGCCATGGCTGCCTCCAAACTCATGTCCGGCTCCGGGTTCTCTGAATGGGGACTTACCGGGTCATTCCAACCTTGGAGGACCAGGTAAGTCCCCATTCAGAAAACCATCCCCCATTCCCATTTGAGCCCCCATAGGGCTCAATGGGAATGGGGTTGGAGCTAATAACGGGCCCGTAAATTGCGGGCCCGTTATTAGCTCCATGGTCCCTTAACGGGTCCTGCTAAGTACGGATGGTCAGACCAGCCGTTCTTGGTGGGACCCGCTAAAGGACCTCGGAATGTGGCGGTAGGCGGTTAACGGCACTGGCATCCTTACCGGTGCCGTAAACCCCCCTACCACCATACTCGGAATGAGGCCCTATGTGTGCATTGACGTGAGTTCCAAGTTCTGAACAGGATACACGGTTGGGCCATTCATATCATGAAGCTGAACAAAATGCGGCCTAATTATAATGTTGCTTGTTTGTACCTGGATACCTTGCACTGGTTTTGGATAGATTGCATATCTACACACTTCGTTTTAGTTCAGTGAGGTTTATTTAGTATCAAGCCATCCAGGGGAACAGATCACATTGGCGCTCAAACCGAGGCACAGCTAAAAGCCCTACCGGGCCATCGTAAAATACACACCACGCTCTAAGGATGTGTCGCCTAAACAAGCAAACCCTAGCCTTGAAAAGGACCCTGAGGGGTCGAAACACTTGTCGGCTGACCAAGCTTCAATCCCAAGGAGATGTGGGGAAGCGCCTCTACTAATCCGTGACCGTGCAGCTAATACATCTAGTCACCAGCAAAACTTACATACAAGAGTTAAAACGAATAGAGTGAAGCCGAAGCAGAGACCATGATCTAGTGCCCAAACCTCTTTGTCGTGATTATAATGTAGCCACGCCTTTTTTGTGGTCCACGCTTTAGGGCCTCCCCACCTTTCTGAGCCCACATTAAGAACTGCTTAGGCATGCACAAAAGCCTACTGTTGGACCCCTGAAGAACATGAGCGACAAAAAAATGTAGGCACATTTTGATTTTTTGTTACCCGACAAAGAATGCATATATGCTTATCAAAATACAAAAAGACCGAAAATGAACACACACACAAATCATGCAAGTGGTGGTCTATTCTTGATTTCAGCAGTCTACATCCAAGTTGGTTGCTTGGGGACATTGCTATGCTATACAAGCTGCTAGCACACCTTGTCTGGAATATTTGCACCCACACATAATTAACCTCTTCCTTTCCACAGCCAACCTGTGACAGAGCCCTGTGCAGTTCCTGTGTTAGTGTTGGGGACCTGGGAGTGCTGTGCTGTAGGCTGAGAAACAGGGGTGCAGTCAAAAGGTGCTCACACAAGCCGAAATGGCAGCTCAAGTCCATAGCAGTTGTGGCACTTTGCCTTCCATTCCTGGACAGGTAGCAAAATAGTTTGTTCCTTTGGGAACAGCCGGCTCCTGTGGATCATGTTACCCCAGCCATGCCGACAAGTCATCTCCCCGGGCCTCCATAACCAACGAGATTCGCTTTGGATGGCTGGCAGTGGCTAGTGCTGCCACCAGGATTGTTGCTAGCTTTGTAAAAGATCTGGTGCTAGGCTAATTTCAGGACTGCCGGGACTGTGGGGATTGGGGCTAGCAAGCCTTTTGGTTGTATCCCTTGAGCTTCCATGCAGGGCTACAACCAAAAGACGGAGGGCTATAGGCCCCTAGCGACGCCTCTGGCTGACACACTTACTCTTGTGGACACATGCCATGCCCAACCTCACATAGAAATTCAGGCACCTAAAGTACACGCGAGAGTGGGGCCTGCTGGGAGCTCCTGCATGACAAGTAGGTGACCCGATCCCAAGCTTGTCTCCCCAGCTTGTGCTCTTGGGTTACAAAAGATGCACAGGGCCATTTCTAGGGGCAGGCAAACCGGACAATGGCAGGGGGCACAAATGAGTGGAGGGTGCTGCTAGTGGCCTGTTGACTAGTTCAGTACCAAGCAGCTGCAGCAACAGACGGCGGAGAAAACAGAAGCCTGCCCTCCTCATTTCAATCTATCGTCAATGAGGCAGGCAAAGGCTTCACTGCACAGCTCAACACTTTTTAGATAACTCCCACCTCCCAACATTTTAGCAAATCTTTGTGAACCTAAACATCTTCAATGAGGCGTGATGATTAATCCAGCGACACCACTTTGCCAGAATAGAGGGTTGTGGCTGAGGGAGGACTGAAAATGCATTTGGTTTTTGTGCTAGAAAGAAGCCGGACGTAGACTTGACCGAGGTAGGTGCAGTCTGTGCAGTGGCCCAGGGCCCCGCTGTCAGAAGCTGTCAGAGGGGTCCCTGCAGGCAACAGTGCCTGCCTCAATTATACCAAGAATATTGTTTTAACGGGAGCTGTGCGGCTTCCATTTACTAAGCTCGTGTGAGGCCACAGTGTCCCCTCCCAACTTCCGGTGGCTCTCTAGAGACCAACACCCACTACCAGAGGCCCATCGGACGCTGCGGGTACCTCATTCAGGGATTCCATTTGGGGGTCGGCAGGGGTCGCTAAAGCGACCCCTGAGGTTTCACTTCCTACCCCTTTGGTCTACCTTGCTACCCCTAAAAAAGCTTTACATTGAAGCTCCTGGGCTGTGACCAGTGCCATGTGGCTCTTTGTTTCTGGAGTGGCTGGAATTTATGTTGAGTCCTCTTAAAAAAACAGGGGGTTCCACAAGTGTAACACTTTGAGCTGTGACCCTAAATAAGAAAGAGTATGAACAACAAATAATTTGTCTTTCTGAAATTCTATACAATAATTGCTAGACTCATTAAATGGGTGAAAAGTCATGTTCTATCGCTTCCAATGATGTCACTTCAGGGTAAAGTCAAATGACATCACGTCCTATGATGCCATAAGAGGTCAAGGGTCATGTGATGTCACTTCCGCTACCCCTGGCATTTTGGTGAAATGACGTCCCTGACCTTATTGACTACTTATCACTTTCTTTCTTCAAGCAGAGCATTTAAAGCGAAGTGATTCACAAGTGATAACCCATTTAAGAGACCATTCTTTTGGTGGAGAGGCTTGTAACGTTACTGTGCTAAGAAATGCAAATAGGAATTTTCATTCTGATGCACACAGAAAGCACCAGTTAGCTGCCTAAATCTACGCTCTCCTCCTGGTCAATTACAATATATCACTAACACAGTTTTAAATTAGCTGCATTATTTTCAGATGTTCATATTTAAAGGCACCAAAAAACGTTATTTTTGGTAAAATGTGATATTTTCATCACATCATATATGAACCCTGCATTTGTCAAGCACTGAAACACAAATGGGTACACTTTTTATACATTACATGTTGTGTAAGGAAGGTATAGTATCAAAGCAGGACAGACACAGGTGATCACAGTTCAAGGGTGTTTATTAAACTGTAAAAATGGGTGAGATAAACGGCTAATCTAAACCTAAATCTAAGATGGGAGCAAGCTACGACCATCAAATAATAATAATACAGTCCTGGTAGAGTCTAGTCAAATAGAAAGGGCCTATACTAAGAAAAACCTATTGCCAATCGTTACCGCTATCCTACAAAATAGTGTGGGATAATGTTCACAAAGAAAGAAAGAAGGGTTCTCACAAGTTAAGTCAGGATGTTATGGTCGGGGTCTCCCTTGCCCACGTTTGAAGCACGCGACAAGGTGGGACTCTCGAGCAGAGCACACTTCTTGGCTTCTCTTGCACAAGTTTACAGTTCCTTTTTACATTATCAGGGCCTTCTGTGCCCAAGTCTCTTGTATTCAAAGCCTGTTGTGTAGAGGAGCAGACGAATGCCTCTGAAGGAAGTCCTGCCCCCCTACTGCCTGTATGTTGGAAGCCTGAAACTGCACCATGTTTAACACCAGTAGTTGTGACCATACCATGAAGAGTATTTGAGAAAAGGTATCCATTAAGAAAGCCATACCAGATGTATGCCCTAAGATATGACAAACTCTAGGTCCCCGGAGGAATATGAAAACAAGAGAAAGAGAAGCTGGTGACATCACAAGAAGTGAGATTGACGCACTAAGAAGATAAGAAGAAGAAAATGTATGGACCTTAAAGAAACTGATGACGAAATAAAGGATCGAGTGAACATCCTTATGCAGAAAATAAGATTGCATGTGTGTGAGACAAACAGCAGAAAATGCAAACCATTTAATAACTGTACAGACGCAGCAACTCAAGTAGTCTAAGTAATCCTAGAAGCTAGCTGTATGTAGTGAATTAACTGCAGGTGAAGCCGCCATTGTATAGTGTCTGGACATCGATGTCACAATTTTAGTAAGTTCAAACCCACAGAGAAAGAAGGATCAAGAGATGTGTATGTCGCAGCAAAGAATTAGCTGGAGATTGCAGACTTGAAGGGTGAAGATGTTTGGCCTGGTATCAAAGCTGAAGCAGCCAAGAACTGGTTATCTATCCATGAAGAACAGAAACCGTGAGACGCTAATCATCTCTTGTTAAGGTGCAAAGAAGGAACACCATGAGTGCCAAGTTTATTCATTCAAGACAATTAATTACTGCAAAACAGGCCAAAATACATTTTCCTGTCACATGAGCCAATTATGGAAATAGGAATTGGGCATGCAGACCATAACTGTGATAAGCGTCTGCCTGTACTCCCCTTTATTTGCAAGAGAAGAGAATCTACTGCAAAGCCAAGTTCAAAGACAGTCTTCATGGCAGAAGACATGGGCGATGAGAGATGAGGGGCTAATTGGGTGGGAAGCAAAGTCATGACCACCTTGCGGCACCTGGGTATGAGCTTACGTGCTGCTAAGCAGCCGAATGTTCCAGACATGGCACGAGTATGCCAACCAATTATAGAGGGCCGTATAACGAAGGGCCTTATAGTTTAAGAGCTAATAGTATTCTGTGTACTTAATAACTGTTGTAGATGACTTGCACTAGAGGCAGGCTTAAGTTGTCCACCTGACTGTACAGACCAATCACAACACGATCCCTTATAGACAGTATACTTAGATGTTCCCTTTAAGCTTATTACAACCCACGTTGTTTTTCTTATTTGCCACGTAGTATGACATTACTTATGACAAATGTGTTGTACTTAAGTGTATTTTAATGTGATTTGCATTGAGCGCTCGAGCGAGACATCTGTCGATGTCCGTTGTAACTCCCTGTTTTAGACAATTGATGTTACAATAGTCGAATGAGACTTTGCCAACTTCCTGAGTTGGTCTGTTTATTTGGTGTAAAAGTTACTCTGCATCCCATCCTTTGCATGACAGGTTACTGATTAAGAACTATATGTTCACTTGCTTCAGAGGGCCTGATATATCACAAACACCAAACAAAAGTTCCTTCTACTAATCTTCACGTTGGGCGATTACTCTTCACCCGAGGATCACCCTCAGCCAGGCTCTGAAGCCCTTCACAACGTCAGTCTCCCTCAATTGGGCTCAGACCAATGACTCACTGTGGGCATCCCTCAGTCGGGTTCACGTTTGTCACCACAATGCAGTTCACTTACCTTTTCAATTTACAACATGTCAAAGACTTTCGACTGTACAAGGGGATTAGACTCGACCCTTGTATGATCACTTTTACATCTCTCGATGGCTTCCCCTACGGCCTCTTGGTTCTTGTAGTTTTCTCAATTCAGCATATCCTCCTTGTTCAGTAACAGGGTTTTCTTTATAGAGTCTTTCGAATGAGCACCCATGTGGCGCCGGACCACTCTAACCTTAATACCTCGGTTATTCACAAAAGACCTTTTTCTATTATCTTCTTTTCCTTTACACAAATGTCGCCACTGCAACTTTTAGCTTAACACAGTCTGGGGCGCTATCAATTCCCTCTGACTCACCAGCTGTGCTGAACTTGTTGGCTTTTCTTCCGCTGGAGTCATGGACGGTACCACAGCGGCAAGCTCTTTTCCTGCTCTGACTATCAGTGCGGGAGGGCCCTGTGTTCCGTTGACATCTGCCACACCAATCACCAGCTGCAATTCCCGGTCTTACTGTTCTTTTATCGAAGGCTTTGCGGCTCTGGATGAAAAGGGCAAGGGTAATTCCCTCTTTGTCGTCCTTTCGCTTTCTACCGCCTTTCTCCTTCATTTGAATTGCTGTTCCGGAATAGCTGCTTCCTCGTGCATTCGGCCTTGCTTAAAGTATGCTCTTGTGCTCTGCCTTTTATCCCTGTGGGGAAGGGAAAGGGACGTCAGGTGTGTGTAATTATCCGCTCTTGCCTGTCTCTGCCAGACCCTTGTGTTGGGACACGTCAGGTAAACGGTTCTGGTGTTAGTCTGTTGTCTTTTGCAGTATGAGAAAGTATTTCTGTAGGAAAAGGGGAGGTAGAGATTCTAAATATCGTACAGGCTAGGATGGGGAAAAGGTGTCATAAGGAAGGGGGTACTGCGTCTCACCTTTCGGTGTCCCACTTCCACTGCCCAAAGACCCCCCATCCAGGTTATCCTCCCGCACTGGTCCACCCCCAGGAACTGGATCCAATAGCGATGCCTGTGACGTGGCCACCTGGATTACGGATCCCCGGGGACTAGCGGGTGAGACACCTTCAGGTTTTTCCTCACAGTTGTTATACATCTTGAAACTACAAAGGCAATTGTTTGCCTTTTGCTGAATTGCATTCTGGTTTTTATAGTCTCCCAGTCAATAATGCCACAATTGTACACTTTTTGCTTAACATATTTCTGTAAGTATTTATATATTTCAATGGGTTCCTTACTATGGTATCTGTACTTTTCAAGTCATCTTCATAAAGCAGATTATTGTTGAACAGCCAGACATGGGGTTGAGGAGGGGAAATGATGAGAGGGCAAGTGAGTCCTGAATATTTGCACAGGATGTGGTAAGAGAGGTTGCAATCCTGGAGACTGGTGCAGTTATTTTGCTCTGATGGTGAAGTAAAAGCTACATGTGGGTGGACAGTAACATTTTTCATAGGGCGGACTCAACCCGCTTTGGGCGTTTTGGAGGTTGGTAAGCTTGCGCAATCAATTGGCTACCAGGATTTCACACAGGTTGTCATGTCATGTTTTCAGTGCAGACATCAAATTATCATCAAAGCACATGCTCGTATTGGAATTTTGCTTTCCAGGGAATATTCCACTACATATTGCTGGGTTAAAAGGTGAGTACCTTTTATACTGTGCCAGTGTATTTATTGGAAAATGTCCTCTCTCGGGTTATTTTTCTATTGTTGATTACTTTTTTTGAAAGGCCAATGCTCTGTTGTCTAGTGCACTTTCTTCCAAGGGAAAACGTCAATTGAAGTGAATATGTATCTTACACTTTAAAATGTGTTCACTTCTTATTTGCTTTTTTGTTACATTCAAAATAATTCTTATCTGTAGCTTCTGAAATAAACATTGCCCAAGTGAGCAATAAGCTTTTATCTTTTATTTATTTATTTTTATATTTGTAATGTGCACTAAACTGGTAGGCATCTAGGCGCTAGTATTACCCAAATATACACACAATAAAAATAACAATCGTGCAAAAACAGCTGTTCGTTTCAGTTACCAAAACACAATCACCATATTTTTGCAATGCCTTCCGCCGATAGTGGGCCTCATTACGAGTCCAGCGGTAAGCCCGCCAGTGCTTCCGGCTGGTTTCCGCCGGACTCGTAACATTTTATTGGCACCTGGCTTCCCGGTGCCACCGAGAAGTTCTGGTGGACCGGGAAGCTGGGTGTCGGAAAATGTTAGTCCCCTTTCCCGTGGAATCCTATAGGACTCCACGGGAATGCGTTCATGGACACATAAGCACCGTTACTAACGTCTGCATACCGGGGCTGCTCAGCCCGGCAGGGTCAGACTTGTCACGTGCAGCAGCCCCAGCAGGCAAACTAGTAGTCTGGCGTTCCGGAAACAAGGGTGCCGGTGAGCTTACCGGCACCCTTGTTTCCGGACCGCCACACTCATAATGAGGCCCAGTGTCTTCAAACCAAACATACAAAAAGACCCTTTGCAAACAGTATTTCTACCAATTACATCTGGGAAGAGATGTGTTTAAGTTTCTGAATTGCAGACTGCTCTCATGTCCGGCCTTTGCCACTTAACCAAAGTGGGTGCTGCCGCAACTTTTATCACACGCTGCCTTATCTGCCAAAATTAGAAGTCTGTACAAAGAATTCAGCTGTCTGACACTTAGAGAAAAATGACTCACTCCTAATATTGCCTCATAGGTAAATATTAATAGTCACAATTCATATACTGGACGCCACAGTGTATTTGTTCACTACCTTACTCATGGCAACATGTTTATAATTTTACTTCCCATGATACCTGCATGTACTACAGACTCATTTGTTGATATCACTGATATCACTATTTATGCAAATTAGGGGGGCCCACAAATCTTTTGTTGCCCAGGGCCCCACAAATCCTGCGGACACTTCATGGAGGAGGAGAGGGTTTGGGGTGGGCAGAGGGGCTGGCAGGGGAGTAAAACAGGAGTAAAGGGGCAAGCTAAGCCATGATGTGTGAGGAATGGGTGAATTAACATTCACATTTGAACTCGTAGTCGGCGACTAGACCCGTGCTCTTTTAGGGGGATTACATGAGCGACTCTGTGTCATCGGAACATCACTTCTCCAAACCTGGGGATTCTTTAGAAAATCATTTTCTGCTACTTTAATCCAAGTGACAACAACTCCCAGAATACGTTGAATTGCTAAATGAAAGATCGTGACCTGGAAACAGGTGGCCTCATGACTTAGAGTCAAATGGCCACCATTTCAGTTTATAAGGGCACAGGAAAGAAAAAAAAACAATTGCAGAAGCAGGGAAAACGGTTTCAAACATTATGCGAGTTGCTGCTCTTCCGGTTTTAGGCAAAGGGGCCAGCATTTTGAAAAAAACAGTATCATCAGAACATTTTAAGGTTATAAGACAGAGGGTGTTGCGTGTAAGAGGATAACTGCCGTCGTTCGGTGTTCCAGGAGTCCAGGCGCTATGCCCTGCATGAATGCTCTTTACGTGAAGAACAGGTCTGTGTGCCCAGGTAGAAAACATGCCCTAACAAAGCCAGTTGTTTTGCCTTGTGCATAGTAACAATGTTTTCTTTTTTGCTATGTATTGACATCATATGCCCAGGGACCCACACACTGGGCCCAGTGTTATGCTTGCATGGCCTGCTCAGCATCATTTGTCATATGTTCACATCTTATTACTGGCATTCCCACATTATAGGGTAGTAATGACATCATTACCCAATACTCATACAAACTGCCAGTTTCACCCACTAGACAGTAGCTATTGATCATATTTGCTGGGTATTTCGATCACGTGTGAACGTATTTCCGTTATATGCCAGCAGTTGCCACTATTTGCCCAATGCTGGCATTATTTGCCCAGCTACTTACTCCGTTAGACAGCTACAGCCAGCACATGGCCAGGAAGGCATGCCATTATCACGATATAGGCATCATGTACCCAGGTACTCTCATCCACATGCCAGGTTTAACCCTTCTATGCCCATGTACTCACACCATTTGACGGATATCCTTGTCATTTGCCTAAGTACTCACACCATATTACAATACGACTGGATTCACCCTATAAACTACCCGCGTCTCTCCCCTCTACCAATGTAGTGCTTTTTATAACTTCAAGGTGCTGCTGGGCACCAACCATGTAACCTAACCGTAGGGATTGGAACTGCCCCATGTCCTCAGCTCCTTCCCCCAACTCCTTGCCTTTCTTCCGCACCCCCTTCCATTCTTCTCCCAGAGCGCCTGGAACAGCACCTTGGCAGTATATTAAGCGCTACATTGGTCGCTTGGCATTACACATGTACTAGAAAGATGTTTTTCTCGGCATAATTACATTTCCAATTACTGTTTCTATTGGCTGGAAACATACACGGCAGCAATAGATGCTTTTGTAGCAGAAAAATATAGAAGAGGGCCCTTCATTTAGACAATTACATGAGATAATTAAATGAATTCAGTTTGTAATATTGAGGCCTATGTGTTTGTCTGCTTACTACTTTTAAGAACAAGTCACTAAAACTTCATTTAAATCCCAATAATTGAGTTTGGGGGAGTGGGGGATTACAGTGCAGAGTCTGCCCAAGCATACCCCATTCCATTTAGGAGATGGTAGTCCAGTCCTAGAATGCACTTTGCATTTTGGGAGTTGTAGTCCAGGATTTCGCCGTTATAAGCCAAGAGCGGCATGTCCCAGGATGCAAAGAAAAACAGGCCTGGGCAAGCATCCCCCGAATGGAATGGGTCACGCTGGCAGCATCATCATCATGTATGTTTCGGGTGTGGCAACAAGGTATGGGCAGGGGGTAACATTCTAGTGTTTTTCCCTGGGTACGTTACTGTCTAGAAATTCAGTGTTTAGCATAATCCATAGGAAAAACAATGCTCGGTGCTTTGAAGACGCTTCTGGGCGAAACTAGAGCTAGAAAACTAGCAAACAACACAACATTACAACCCCCCTCAGAGCATCAAGGGTGATGAGTGTGTCTTGTTTCAGGTGAAACAAGACACACTCAGTCATCACCCTGCGTTGTTTTTTCGTATGGATTATGCAATGTTTTTTTCACGTGAGAACATTACATGGTGTTGATTACGTTCTTACTGTTCACGCTGGGACTTGTAGTCCTAGGTTTATAAATGGGACTGCCAGCACTAGCACAGGTGCCAGCCAGATGAACTGGTAACGCTGCGCAGCGTCATACAGGGTTGGCTGTAAGTTCATCACGGCACACAGGCCCACCTTTGCATATAAGCGAAAAGGGCTGCAACCAATCTGACGAGTGGCCCCTTTAAGGACGGATGGCTCATAAAGGCAAGCCATGGCGGACCACCCCCACCTGCACTCTTGGAAAATGGCTTCAGCTGATGTGGTGAGAGCACTTTGAGCGCGGTGGTGCCCTTAACGGAGCACTGGAAGTTTTGGGAGGTGGGGCTTTACCCCGACACTGCACAGCCCCTTCCCCCCACGTGTCTTTTAAACTTATTTGGGCGAGTGCAGCAGGGTTTTGCGTGCTGGGATTGCTTGTTAAAACTATAAGTCGCCCCTCCCCACCCCCCACAAGCGCACACAACGCGGCAAACCACTCTCCACCCCTTCGAGCAAACCCTGGAGCGTCGCCCGGCCTCCAGCTGCAACAGCCAAAGACGCCTCATCCCTCCGAGCACCCCCCCACCCACACACCTCTATCCATCCCCACCTTCCACAGTCACCCTAACGGTGTTCACAATTCCAGCGTGCCAAGTCGAATACCTGTTGCATGGGTGTAGCCTCTCACGGGGAGTCCAACCCTGCCGGACCCCGGCATTATTGGACCCCACCGCCAGGCTCTGTCGTAGTAAGCCTGCCAGCCTGTCATTGACATACAATCTGGTCGCACCCCGCCACTGCAAGGGTGGTAGTACCCCCAAAGCAAGCGGTGCTAGCTTTAGAAAGGAATTCCTTTAAACCGTCACAGAAAGTGAATGTACAACTGACCCGGCCGGCACTGGGTGCCCTGCAAACCTCTTGCCACTGCCGGATTGGGCGTACACTAGACACGAGCCATACACGCCCATGGACCGCGAGCCTGGGAGGCCTGGTGCCCCATATCCCCCCTACATCCCAGGTGTGCCATGAATTGCCAGTGGTAAAAGGACCAGATTTAAAAAAGTAAAAAACCGGGACCGGTTTATTTGAACAGTAACACTAACTCATCACAAACGAACTCTAAGTGTGTTAAATGCAGCATGTCTTCTGTGCGAGATTGTGCATTCGTGCCTGTCAACTATGAAGCCATTACTGACAAAATCCAGCGCCACTGCAGTTTCCAATGGGAACATAATCTTTACAAAGAGGGACAGAGCTCCAAATTACGTGACAGTCCTGCGAAACCGGGACGTCGTGTCACCCTAGCCATTGGTCCCTTTCCTGGAAGCTTGGGTGGTTGCCTCTCGGTGCCCTTACACGAAGTCTACCAGCACTGTCTCTGGATACCCCCACCTTTCAATCACAGCACCGTGCCCCCACTCACCATTCTTCGTCATTGTTTCCCTGTTTGAACCTTTGTTTAAAATTAGGCTCTTAAAGCGAGTGAACACAACTCTTTTTTTTTTTTTTTATTTATTTATTTTTTTTTATAATATATATATTTTTTTTTACAAAACACTAAAACTGCTAATCCCTATGGTGGACCAGGAGAAAACCCTTCCCTTCAGTGAATGGCAGCATATCTGCTTCCACACATTTTTAGTGACCAGGCAACAGTTTTTATTGCTTTATTTGAAAACCCACGGTGGATTATGGTACCTGTAGTTCTCAATTCGGGATGAGGAAAATGAAAGCTACAATTCTTTTTACATAACATATGGTTTTCAGGCCAGTTTATACTCGCCGAGTGTTCTCGACCCTTAATAGCCAAACATGAGCCTTTACATTTGGGTGATGCTGGTGCAGTTTTTTGCATCCTGGGACTTTTAGTCCTGGACTTCACTATAATGAATCCAGGCCTACAAATCCCAGAATGCCAAAAAGACTATTACGATTTCCTGAATTGACTGGAATATGTTTGTATGCATCTATGAATGGTTGTTGGCTCGTGTTTGGCCTTAAGAGCCAGGCTAGACCCCTTTTCTCGCCCTAGCCATGACATCTCTGGCTCCCCACCTCTCTACCTGCGTTTACTTTAGCATTCAAATGGAATCTGGCAATTCCAGAACCACCACAGGTGCTGGGTTCTGCACTGACCAAACTTGGCGTTCATCTGCTCGCCCCTGGTGATGGCCTACTGTAGTCCCCTTCATCGCCTACTCGTATGTCGATCGACAAGCAAACAACCTCGCCTCTTGACCTGTAGAGGATACTTGGAAGGGGAGGGCATTTCTTCTAGGAGACACAGCGCTGGCCAGTGGGCCGGCTCTCGCCGGACCGCATCAGATGTGTAGCCGGATCTCGGGAGCCGGCCTCAGCCTCAAGTGGCCAATCACAAACCAAAGTGCTCGACGTCTTTTGAAGCAAAAAAAAGCTTTTGCAGTGCTGTCGTACGGGAGGGGGTGAAGGGGCGGGCGGGGGGAGGTAGTGCGGCACATTGAGCCATGAGCCCTCTTCTGGCTCCTCCCCACGACCCCCTACCTATCTCACGACAGGAGTCAAGGCAGACCCTTGGTGTTC
Source organism: Ambystoma mexicanum (assembly GCF_040938575.1). Lineage (NCBI taxonomy): Eukaryota > Metazoa > Chordata > Amphibia > Caudata > Ambystomatidae > Ambystoma > Ambystoma mexicanum. Next base: position 682,522,943 of record NC_090925.1, read on the forward strand.
CTTGGGGCTCACCTCGGTGACCTAATCTGCTCTGCGAGCGCACTGTGCAAACGCCTCCAGGTTCCTTGAGGGTCAAAGACCCTGTGAGAGCAGGGAGTACACTGTGCGCACAAAGCAGAATCCATTTGGAAAACGCAATGATCACGGAGCCCCCAGCTTCGCGGGGTGATCGTTGCCTTTCCGAAACTAATTCTGGTATTCTTAGTTCTGGGATGTCCAAATGCATTTTGACACGGACGGTACATCCTGTGCTCAGAAAGGTGGCTTGAAAAGTACACAACCCATAGTAAGGTACGCTTTCTATAGTTTGTGTAATTTTCAAGCAATGAAAGAAATTTGGAATACTTCAGTTGATGGGAGTTCATTTGGCAACCCCGCCCCCTCTGAAGTCTGCCTCCTTGGTACTCCACCCTATCTTCCAAACTCTGCCCCCTCATTGGCCCTTGTGGGATCCTGTAACTAATTGAGAAGCCACCCTCGACACAGGGAGTCCCTTCCCTCACCACTTAAAGTGGTTATTGAACAAACTGTTTAAGATTCTTTTTCGCCCTATCTCAAATGCATATCGTGCCCCTTGGATCCCTCTCCCCTGAGCTGACAATGAGACGGGAACCAGGCCGGTGTGCGAAGAATATATTGGTATTTATTTAAATTAACAGTAATACAAATTAGCACAAAAATATTAAAAACCACTTTGTCCGTAGCACAAAAAATCAACTTCGCTCAGCATAAATAAATCACACAACCCAGGTAAAAAGAACAGACACAATTCTTCCCTTTCTGTAAATCTCACTTCACAAAATATCTACACAGATCAATAATATTTCCCCCAAAACCTTTGGTTAAAAATACACGGGGATGATTTGGCGCTTTGTTTTTCAGCCAGAAAAATGGGACTGCTTTGAGGAATTTTAGATTTCAGCACCCCCCCTCTCCCCCCCCAGCCCCCTTACTGAAGGGCCTGTGTTGGGGAGCTGGATAAAAAAGTTTGACTGATTTGAGAACGAAGACGCCCCCCTTCATTATAGAATCAGGGGCAGCTTGACAACAAGGATTAACCAATTAAACTATAGGCTATTACTTTTGGAAATATAGGCTAAGGATCTGCAGTTTTGACCCCCCCTTACCCTTGACCCCCACCTTACCCTCACCCAAACTCTATAAAGGGAAAAGATTCCGGGCAAGCATACAAACCCCACCCTTTGGTTTTCCAGAGCTTAGTTCTACTTACATAGCAAGTCTCTGTTTAAGGTTCAGGAAAGCCAGCTGCATCTCAGGACACTCTGGAGAGAGGGGGCAGGGGTCTGGCCACTCCACTCTAAAAGATGGTCTCCTGCTATCCTGCTCTCCACCACAGGACCCAGTAAGCTTGGAGACCTTCCTAGAAATGGGCAGCTCCTCACAGATGCACTCTCAGCCATCTCCGTCTCCTTACAGCTTAGTGTCAGCATCCTTCCTGTCTTTCTCACTTTTCTGTCTCCCCAGTTTTTGTGTCCCTTGTCCTCGTGCAGTCACCCTTATATAGCAAACATGATATCACCAATTTTACCATCTTGGGGAAGTACCCTGCAATAATCCCTGCCACTAGGATTGGACAGTTGCTCCTCTCTCTCCTCCCAACCCCGCCTCCAAGTCAGGATTGGCTTGGGCGTTTGAAACAACATATGGCAATTGCTATTTGTAATCACCCTTTTGTTCTCCTTTCAACTTTTTGGCAAAAACTAATTATGTATCACAACTTCCTAATTTTCCTAGCAACTGCCATACCAACTTCTGTTTTAGCTGATCATGGAGAATTAGATAAAGCCGACCACCAAATCGTACAATGTAGCACAGCCATGTGGCACATTCTGTCAATTCCATAAAAAACACAAGTTATGAAGATGCAAGTTATTAAGCATAACCCAAATTTCATTTACCACCTTTTCACCAAGTCTCACACTTGGATGTTCAGATTAGCCAGAAACCTAGTCTAACTGGCAATTACAGTTCCCAGATTCACAGGTAGATGCATTTTATATACCCAAAATCGCCTTGCAGTTACATTAAAAAATGGTACCAAAATGAAATCCATCCACAGTATGGTTGCTGCGAAAAAAGGCTTAAATTATAATAGTCATTTTAAATTAATTGTGAATGTTCATGTTCAGTAAATGGGAGGTCTGCTTCATCCAGCACAGACGTCTGTCTCCCTGGGCCAGCCTGCTTTTTTTGAGTCTCTTTGAAGTTGGTACAGGGATGTCATTTCGTCAAAATGCCTGGGGTAGCGGAAGTGACATCATATGACCCTTGACTTCCTGATGACATCACAGGAAGTGATGCAATTTTACCCCACCCCCAAGTGACATCACCGGAAGTTATGGCAACAGACCTTCAGAGTTTTTAGATGCATCTAGCACCTGTGTTTCCAGGTGCTCTCATTTCAAGAACCGAGGCACAGAGGGAGGCATGATTTGTCCATGATGACACATTTGGGGAATGCCATTTTCCAGATTCAATGTGGGGTCTATATGTAAAGCATACATAATGCAGTATTTCTAACAGGGGAACCGAAATCTGTAACACAGGCTACAGTTAATGTATGAAGCCTCTATAGATCAATGGACACTGAAGCATTTATCTGTGGCATTGGTGTTGAACAAGCCAAAAAAACACACACCTGGGGAGGTGTGCCCTGCTGTATAACCTGGAAAAAAAAAGCTGCACGAGCATGGCCTGAAAATTAAATAATTGACCAGGATTTAGTATCAACAAAATTCCCTGGTTATAAATGTGTATATATGATTCAGCTACCACTGCAATGGAAGAAACCTATTAGACCGGTCTGCATGCACAGAGGGAGTGCACCTGATCTTTGCTGGAGTGTAATACCAGGGAAAGTCTATTTCAATATACCCAAGACCCCACCCATAGTTTTTATTATCTAAGCGCAATACTGGTTGCCAAAGGACTTAAAATAACATTGCTGTACACATAAATTCATGGTACCACAGTTATTTAAGTCGGCCACAAGTTGCTTCTCACCCGGGGACTGACTGGCAGACTTGAAGGTGCGCACTGCACACTATCCCTTTGTCGGAGCCAGTGGTGCCCAATGGTGTAGCACAAAATTTGGCAGCTCCCCTGTGAGCCATGCGGTGACCCCCCACCCTCCCGAAAGCTCCTTAACAAAGCACAGGGCATGCCACACCTCGGGCTTGCCCGGCTCACCATGTGTGAATGTCCATGATGATTATGCCGCTGCAAGGGCATGCACTATTGCAAGTGAAAGAAGTAAATATGCTTTTCAATCAAAGCTTAAATCTTTAACTTAACATAACATGGAGAGAAGGGGGCGGTGCCTGGTCCACAAATACACCAGCCACCGCTGGGGATTTTTTTTTGAGGTTGTAAATATTTGTCACAAGTATCTGATTGCGACTGAGCATAGCAAGGGAGCCCAAACGAATGAAAATGGGTTGGATGTCCGGTGGGATTCTTCTCCCTCCCCACAGTAAATGTTTTGAATATGGGTTAAAACGTGCATTATAAAACACACTTTCTGGAAAAATTTGGGTAAAAGGCCAACTATAAGGCCATCAATTGCTTTTAGGGTTAAAAAAAAGTACAATAGATGCAAGTCACCAACCGTGCATGGGGCATTTCCCAATGCATTATCATGCCGGTTCCTGCAATGTCAGTATAAAAATGTGTATACTGACTGTGCCCCAGGGCTGAAGTCAAGGGTACACGCGGGTGGATGCAGTCCACCCACCTTTTTCAGAGGGTGGACTCAGTACCCCCCCCCAGCTAAAATGAGAAACATTGAGTCTTCTTGAATTTGTGAATTAAAGCCAAACTCGGGGATCAAACCACAGTGGTCGGGTTTGCAGGCGGGACACTTCACCACTGCACTATATAACCAGATGAAAAATAACAAACAACTAAAGGTGAAATGTCCCATTTCCCAGGGAAAACATTTGTATTAGTTTTTGGAGTTTAAAACATGCACACCGCTATTAGAGGAAAATATCCTCTTGGTTTTGTGTTTTTTTTTATTTTTTTTTTTATGAAAGGCAAATGCCATTCATCCTGTGCAATTTGGGTGGTTATATAAAGCCAATTTAATGAACTGTGTATATTTCACCTTCATATGCTAATTTCTGGTAACGTCACATCCCATTGCGTGCGTTGAGTCCCCCACTTTTATTTTTAGGACTTGACCCCTGCTGTGCCCATACACTTCCATGCTGGCTCCACCAACATAAGCTAGTATTCCCATATAAGACCAGGCTTATTTTCGCTTTAAGACCTTTTTCTATATCATTACTGGCACATGGGCACAAAACTGGGTCTGCCAATATATGCCAGTACTCCTATGTAAGTAAATACTCCAGTTGATTTGGCCATTAAAAAATGGACATGTCACAATGGAAAAAATGTGTCCAAACTGGTTCCAGTGTAAGCCAGTAAGACCCGTAAGAACACGTATCTTGCTTGATTCATCATAGATGCTCATTTAATAGTCCTGCTACAGTGAAGAATACACAGGCCGCTACACCACTACATCAGTGTAGTGAGGTAACACTAATCATGCTTCCTTATTTTAAGATGCAGAGTAATAAATGTCATAGACTGACTGCACCAACATGCCAGTCTAGCCAGGGAATGGCACACATGAACTTGCATTTGCCCAAAAATGCCAGTCAAACATGCAAAGTCAATAGCGGATGTGGGAAAAATGCTCCCGTGATCCCCAGTCGCAGAGGGCTTTACAAACACATGCATCCCTTTTCACCCACCAGTCACTCACCCATAACATCTCCTCTTGCACTTGCTCACACAAGCACACACCAAACCCCACCCAGAACATTCAAACACACAACCACATCTATGCTCACTCACCTTTACATGCACTCATTGAACAGGAGAGGCACATTCAAAAACACCCCATTACATTCATACTCATTCACCCACCAGTCACACACACTTTCTTACATCCACTCATTACATTCTCTGCACACAGGTGAGTCCCAAGGGTTCTGGGTTGCGACCCCCGAATGACACCCCTGAGTTGATGGGTGCCCCCATATTCACACATTAGTCATGCTCCAGCCAAGGGTGTATTTCATTGAAGCCCCTGCTTCCAGAACCAGCAGGTCTGGAAAGAAGACAGTGGGCTTTCAACACCTTCAGCACCAAATTGTATTGTGGGGGTCAGTAGATGGGAGAGGTGACATCTTGGCTGGAAGTGGGAGTTTTTCCTTTGAAGTTCTGACCACAGCCAAAAACAGGTTTTCCATTAAGACAGTGCCTTTTCAAATATATACATTGCTTTTGTCAACCCACATATTGTGATTTGTTTTCCTGAAATATTTTGGAGAGCCGTGATTTTTTTTCTTCCACTTGGCTTTTTAAAGCCATTTTATTTGCACTTGTGCAGGCCATTTTTGCTTTCGATGTTTTAAAAATCCTGTTTTTCATGTGACGGGGATCTTTGATTCCTCCTTCTTTTGTAAATTAAACTGCTGCTTGTCCATTGGTAATAACAGGTAGGCCCCTTTACACATGGCTCTTTAACTTTACCTGAAAAAGCAAAAGCCAGGCCCTTTTGTTTGTTTGAATGCCTGCCATTCATGTGAAAGGGACTTCTGTTTGGGGCCTTTAAATGCACCCCACAGTTTTTCATTTTCACCACTGAGGATACATCATGCTGGCCAGCTGAAGTGGTCTGAACCCCAGGACACAAAATGGGTACATGCAACTAGTGGAGGCTTTTGGATTTCTCCCCCGCTTTTTGGCACTTCCCCGAGTCGAAGGATTCCATCTGCCTCTAATCCTAGTTTTTGATTACAAGGGCATGGATTATCTGAGCTGGACTGTTCAGATGGGTCAATAAGTGGCAGCTGGTCAATGTGCTCAGGGTACTGCACTTCTCCTGCTACTGTGCATCCATAGTTTGATTTCAATGTGCATCAACCAAGCTCTCTTGGGGTTTGTCCCATTCAGTAATGTGAAGGCGCACTGCCGAAGCCAACAGTTTTAGGCCTTTTCTGTAGGCAAGAGATAGTATTATGGCAGTGCCTGGAAAATATTGATCTGGCCATAATGGCAACAGATGGGAAATTGTTTTAGTATCTGCATGTGTTCTCGTACTACAAATGACCCAGAAGGTTTGGCTTTGCCAGTGCTTCTTTTTAGCACATGCTGTGCAAGGACTGATGAAAGTACACACATACTAAATATAAAGTGGCCCAAGGTACATTTAAACTGAAGACCTATTATGCTAGGGGCTGGTTTACATCTCCAATTAAACATTACCTTCGGGCTGGTTTATATCTCCAATTAAACATTACCTTTCAGAAGACTGCTTCGAAAATTAATTTGCTTAAAAATTGAGTGAGCTTAGATCTGGTCTGGGGTTATGGGGGGAGTTTTGAAGGTGGCCGGGCAGTGTAAGGGTGTCCCTAATTACGTTCACACCAGAATACACCCCTCTAGGGAAATAAGGCCAAGGGTCTATCTTGTAAGGATAACACGTTTAATCTTAGAAAAATGAGGATGGTAGCAAAGGACTCTGCTGCTTTAAAGGTCCTCTTCTGTCCCTCATCTGTTACTTTCTCCTACCTGGTGCCTGCAGGAGTTTATAGTCAGGTGTTGCTGTAGTAGCATCACTGAATACAGGCTATGGCTTCATCCCAATCCATCCTTCTTCCATACAAGGGATGCTCCAAAGCCTTCCTTTCTTCATTGTCAGCGTTTTCTGTCAGAACATGCTGCTCTACATTTTGCTAGTTGATACAAGAATACACTGTAGCTCATGCTTTCCTTCATTTGGCTGACTAAATATTTTATGTACAAAAACTTGTTCCAGTCATTCTCTGCACATTTCACTCATTCTGCTCGTGTATCTGAGCCCTCTAGGCCCCCTATCCTTAATACTTGTGTCCCATTTCTGCACTTTGTGCAACAAGCATGTAAATACTCCATTACTATCCTGCATGGACCCTTGACGGATAGACAGCTGGTGAGTCACTCAATAAATTGAAATTTATTAATCGAAGCATAGAGTTCCAAATCTCAAATGTGGTCTCCATTAACAAATATGTTAATTTATTTTTTAGAGTTCACACCACAGGTCAACACACATTGTAGGTTTGACAGATTGAACTGTGAAGACAGCTTTCTGACTGTTTCCTCTGCCTTTCCTGATTGTAATGTTTAACCATACTGCACAACAACCACTTGATGATGAATTCCAAGGCTTGCTTTGTGCTCTTTGGAGCCATCTGTGTGTTTTTAACTTTGACTTCCAATCTGTTTTTTGAGCTGGTCTGCAGCTAGTTCCCTGTCTTTCTGTAGTAATTTGTTTCTGGCTTTCTTCCTTTCCCCACCCAACCCCTGGGCAATTAGCTAAAACAGCCAGTTCTGCCTTTCCTTTTGTCCCGGCAGCATTCTCTGACCACTTCCCTCTGCCTTCTCCCATTCAACTCATCCACTCCCTGACCCTGCCTTCCAACTATCCCCCTGCCAGCCCATCCAGTTCTCATTGGTCCATGCCCCTTGTCCACGTGATCAGAACAGCTGAATTTCAGAGCCTCTGCCAGGGTGGGCTTTTAGCAGCTCACTTCTGGGGAGCTTCCATCTCCATTTTGGATGCCTGAGGGGATGCCCTACACCGACACCCAGGTAAGGTGGTATGGGTGGGGGGTACAGCCATTATTGTGCTCTGCACAAGCCCTACTGCTTCTACATTACTACCACCTACTCATGACATGTTGTCCTTCACTGCCTTCTTTGTGAAGGCTAGCTATGAGGTATTTTAGGGGTAGACAATGTGTTGCATCTGGATGTATTTTTTGGGCAGGCAGTGTTGCATTGTATTTTGATGAATATACAATCTAGTGCATTGTCTAGTAGAAATACAGCCCCGAGTGACAGACTGAGAGGCCATGAAAGGCCCCATTATAAGAATGAAGCTGGGTGATGTTGATACCTATTGGAATATGCAGGCCAGTCAAAAACACTGAGGCATAGCAGGGGAATGAAAATGAGCCCCCCACAACTTTGTAAAAATGGAAAGGTACTCAGCTGAAGGAGTGTGCCTCAGAACTGTAGTATTGCTTACTGTGTCCAATGGATACCAAAAAGACATGTGGTGCTGAATTAGTGTACACTGGGAAAAGGCACATTTTAACGGATAACTGCAGCAGTACACAGGGGAAAAATGCATTGAAATGCTGTGCATTTGAAAAATGACAGAGGGAATTGTGCCTTACACTTAAAGTGAAGTTGTTGAGTGACCTATTTCCTTTTGTCACAGAGAAAGACACTTAACTTTCCACAAATAAACTTCTATTTAAATGGTAAGGCCTAATTGTTGTAGAAGTGCAGTTTCCTATGTTAACTGTGGCCTACGCATGAATAATGCCAAAAGTGAACTTGCATCCGTTTTGTATTTTATTTGGACCAGATGCGATATAAAATGTCATGTTGAATACATCTTTCACATTTAAAATGCTTTTCTGTTAGAATTATGCATGTAGCTTGTTTTCCCCACTGAACTGAATGTCTGTGCCTCTGAAACCTTGACCTCAAGACTTTTGGGCTGGGCCCACCAGGAAAAAAGTCTGGTTTTCAGCTTAAAATACAAAGAATTGAGTAGATCATAATTGTGGAGGGTACAGATAAAATGGCCAGCAGAAATGACCTTCAAGGTCAGGCTTCCCCATTAACTGCATTAGCTTCAAACGGACCTTTGAAGACACTTGAGGGCAGGGTGGAATGATATGGGCCTGACGGATATCCAGGGGCTTTGTTGGCAATATGCAACTACGATCTTCCCTATGTATGCATTGCTATTGATGGAGGGTGGGGGGTCCTTTTCTTGAATAAAAAAAGCTGTGCCGCAGTGAGCTCATCCAGGACTCCTATTGAAGATCACAGAATTCCAGTTGTAGGTATATCTTAATTTTCTGTGTTGCATAGAATTTGAGTTGGGAAGAAAACCACCATGATACTGACCTTTTTTCATAATTCAGAGGAATTCGAAAGTTTGTGGTGATAGAATTTGAAATTAATGTTTGAATAGTGGAGTGGCATATTTTTCACTATTTTTGCTTAGGAGCAAAATGGCAAAAAAACGATAGGCGGTGCTGAAATAAAATTAGCATTCCCCCGATCCGCCATAAAATGTAGAATTCAAAAATATATGTTCATACAGTTATCAAAAACATGTATTTGCCATGTAGTGAGATTTTGTGTAAAAGCAAAAACATCTCATTTTGAAATGATGCTGCATCTCCTCCTCCATTATCTTGCCCTATCTGCTAGCAGTGTGCAGCTGAGTGGGAGGGGAGAATGAGATGTGCAATCTGTAGTGTGGGAATATTCATAACATGTAAGTGTCATCAACACTATATAATATCAGTTTTCAACCTAAAGGACAACAGACAGAAGGGGAAAAGAGTGCAGACTAACAGAGCTGACAGAAGGAAGGCTGACACCCAGGAGAGCAGGTACGTGGGGACTCTCAGACACTTTCTGGGGACTTTTGCCTGGAAGCTGGGAGCCCTATCTGAGAGAGGCCTATAATCTGGCTGGAGGGACCTTGTTGTGAATAGGTGTGAGCTGCCTACCTATTCCAAGGTCTGAAAGCTGGCTGGCCTCTTGAGCTAAGAAGATATCTCCCATGTAAGTAGATGTATCCCAAAGCTACCGATTGTGTGTAGGAGCTAACAGCCTTAATCTTCCCATTCCATTCATTGGCTGTAGACACTGACCATATTTGACTAGAAAGATAACTCCATTAATTCCTCATAGAAAACAAAAACCCCTATCCATTTAAATTGAATTGTGTGGGGGTACTACCTGCCTTAATCATGTCCATTTAATAAAAGGTGAGGGGGATGGGGACAAAACTGTGTAGACCCATAGCACATTTAATTTAATTCAATTAATTTCCCATATAGAAATGCACAGGATGAGTTTTGTTAAATTTGAAACTTAACACATTTCATACCCTGTGTTATAGCCTATCATAGTCAATAAATTACTTGGGTGACTACCTTTCTGAAACCCATGACTTCTTATATAAAGGGGGTGTCCATAATCCCAAAATAAGTAGCCCTAAACTCTGCCATTCAAGTGAATGTAGAGTGAAAAACAAAATGTGCCATTGATTCACTTGCATCCCAAATCAGAACCCCAAAGCCCTGCATTTCATTCAAATATAAAGCCCACAATTAGTTTCCCCATTTGGTTGCTTTGCCAAAACCTACCTTTCAAATGAAGCTCCCAAAATGATTTGCCCATTGTGTATTTCCCAAAACCCTGCCTGTCTTTCAAATAAAGCCAACATTATTTTCTCACTGTATTCACACTCCCTGTACCTTGCTTTTCAACTAAGGGGGTATATAATTCTGATACCTGAGGGTGGGGGGTTGTTGGGAGAAAAGACATTGGCATAAAGTAAGCAATGACTGTAGGTATTTAAAAAAAAAAAAACTCCCTTCTTTTAATGTACAAAGAAATCCTATATGCGTTTTGATTTCAAGTCTTCAAATTCAACCTGTTTGTGGTAACTGAAAGTCTATTAAGAAGTACATGTAGTCAATTGAGGCCAGTAACTTGCATTTATGATTATTGCATTGTGCCACGTAGTTGGTGGCTGGTGATCTTGTGTTTGTGTTATTCAGTCAAGAAAATTAAATAAGGCCTGGTTTCTAGCTTATTTGGGGATAGAGGGTATCTGCTGAATTGTGTTATACAGGTTGACGGCCTAACCACATTTGAATCTGCTAAGCAATTTCTTATGCAACACCTTGATGGGGGCGGGGGGAGGACTCCCTGAGTTCAGTGACCACGACAAAACTGGGGGCTCTTGGCTGGGAGTTGGTTGAGTTTTCACTTGTGACATTTGCAGAAGCAGCTGACTATTCATTTGTGTGTAATTGCATTGCAGTGTATAGCAAGGTGTTTGGATTGGCAAGGTGCCAATCAGACTGGTACCTTGGGTCCAGGGAGGTGTATAGAGAACCATTTTTAATAGACCTATCTTGAGTTGACATTGTGAGTAGAAACAAAGCAGGACAAGGGTTGGGATTTTGCCAAGCCAGAATGATGGAGGTTACCTCTGCCAATGTTTAACATGTGGCAGGATAATGGTCTATTGCATAAAGCTCTAATAGACTTTTTATATGACACAAACTAAGATGAGCAGACTAAAATGGCTCAGCTCACAGCATATATGTACTTCCATTTGCTTATAGTGGAAGAACATCAGCATAGTGCAGAACCAGGCTCAGCTTTTGAATGAAGCCCAGCAAGAATGTAAACAATGAAGTGCAACAGAGCCACATGTTGGAGATAAAGTGAGAAAGTCTCATTGAACAGCTAAAAGATAACACCGCAACGAGAAAATGCAGTGTGTGAAATGCAGTTGCAAGAGGAGCATAATGTGATAAATATAGGTGCACTGCAACACAAATTAAATTATCAGGTTACTCTGTCATGTTGGAGGACATGATCACATTCCAATTGCAAATAAAACAATTGAAAATCAAAAATAGCCAATTATCAAACGGATTGACTCTCAAGGTGAGTTTGATCAGATGAACTAAGATCTGAACACCTTGAAACTGAGAAAGCAATTGAGGGCAGAAAAGGACCCATTAAATCAAGAGAATAGTCTTCTGTTTCAGGAAGTACGTTGGTTAAGGATGGATACAGAGAACAGCGAGTCTTCTCAGAAACTGACTGACCGGCTTGAAAATGATGATTTGTTCACATGATATGATTTATTTATGCACAATTAATGGAAAGTGTGAGGCAAATGGCGATTGACCTAGTAAAGGCAACGCAGGGCAGAATTCTGCAAGAGGAAGAGATTAGTCTCCTGAGGAAAAAATCTGAATATGTGCACACAATGCAAGCCTGAGTCCCATTGTGAAGAAAACAAGGGACTAAAAGTCCGATTAATGGCCCACCGTAGAGTGTTTGATGTCACTCAAGCACTTGTGTCAGAATTAAAAACTCTGGTCTCTGCATCCCTCTGAGAAAAATGGGTGCAAGGTTGGAAAATAAAATTGCCAAATACAAACCGGCTTTGAGGCACCTTGAGCAGCCTTCTGATCAGAGTGACATCTCTACCAGGGACCTCAAGCCAATTAACCACTTCAGATGTTGAGAGTATGGCTAACCTCATGCGTACCACTTATCAAGTACAGGGAAACGTGAGTCAGCTGAACTCACCCACCCAGGCCTAGTCCAACTGATCCAGAAGGCCAGTCTGTATCTGACATGGATGAGCTTTCAGGGTCACAACGCAGAAAGGAAAGGGAGCTGGACCAGTGGGCTCTAGGAAATCAAAAGTACCCTAGCAAGTACTTCTTTTTTTATTTTTTATTTTTTTAAACTCTTTTTATTGTTACTGAAGGTCAACGCAGATTAAACTCATTGCACCCGCATACGCTGGTACATACACTTCAATAATTGTCAAAGGCATAGATAATTTACACAGGCGGTTCCTCATCAGAGGCCATTTCACACAAGTACATTCTGAACGGGGCCCATATGTCCTTGGGGCGACATCTCGTTGTCAGTCATGGTGTATTGTTCCTCGCATTCGTTTATGTAGGCCAGATCACGAATAAAATGTTCAGTTTTTGGCGGAGAGGTACTTGTCCAACATCTCAGTATACACCGTTTGGCCACAGCACAGGCTATATTGAATAGTCGTCTGATCTTTTCACCTTGTTTACCTATATCTCCGAACAAGTATTTCGGTGGATGCATGTCCGCAGGGACCTGCGTAATGTCTTCAAGTATCCCCGCCACCTCTCTCCAGAATGTAGCAACTGGGGGGCATTCCAAATACATGTGATATGCTCCCGCTTGGCTAGCCTTGCATTTAGGGCAGTCCCCCCGAGTGGGTCGTTGAGAACTTGGCCATCTTTGCAGGAGTGTAATGCAGTCTATTTAAGATCTTGAACTGAATAAGTCTGAGCCCTGCGTTCATGGATACAGCTTTGGTAAGCCTACAGTATTTCGCCCATTTTTCTTCCGGGATATTAAAGTTCAGGTCTTCCTCCCATTTGGCTTTTACCTGGTTTGTGGTGGGTGTGTGTAGTTGTACCAGTGCATAAAGTTTCGAGACTCCCAGCCCCGTACTAGATGTGGCGGCTTGTATGCAGGGATGGGATGGTGGCTCGTCCGTGAAGAGTGGCCAGCGTGCATTAAATGCAGATTTCATCCTATGGTATTCAAGTGTTTTGGTTGGTCCCCCTCCTAACGCCTCCCTGAGTTCCTCGAGCGGTACAAATCTGCCATTCGGGAACATGTCCCGCATTTGGATTTCCCTGTCTGGGTCCCAGTGTCTTTGTATCGTCTTATCCAATGTAGGTGGTATGCCGGGTATTTCCAAAGGTGTACATCTGGGTCATATGGGGTATCTATCTTCAGTTTCTTTTATATAATGCCTTCCATGCACGTACCGTGGTCCTGACTGGATCGAAGGGACAAGGATCTTTGTATTGAGAATAAAATATTATAGAACGGAGGTCTATGGGATGTGCTGCAAACTTCTCAAGCCATATATGGGGCGATCTAGCCTCGGGGTCATACCATCATACCAATGTTGCGCAAACTGCGCTGCAAGATGGTATAGCTCGAAATCCGGCGCGGCTAGCCCCCCTGTACAATAAGGTTCAGTGAGTTTTTCCCATTTCATTCTAGGGGTTTTCCCGTCCCACACAAAGGAGACCACCATTGATCTTATTTTCTCAAAGAAGGTTTTGCCTGGCCAGATTGGTATATTAGTGAATACATATAATAACTTGGGGAGCACAACCATTTTAAGGATCGCAACCCTGTCTTTTAGGGATATGGGTAGCTTGGCCCATGTTTGCAATTTTGCCTTCAACGTTTGCATTATCGTTTCATAGTTGTCTACAAAGAGTTTTTTTTGTCTCGGGACACTAGCACGCCTAAATATCGGATGTGTCCGGTTGCCCACTTAAGGTTTCCCGTGGATCCCGGGCATGTGGTTTGAGGTGTCAGTGGTAATATTTCGGATTTTCCGTGGTTTATTTTATACACTGAGTATTTAGCAAATTCATTTATATCTTGCATTACAGGTGCCAAATTGGTCTCAGGGTTCCTAAGGTATAATGGAGTATCATCCGCATATAATCTTATTCCTTTATCCCCGTGTTTTAGCCTAATCATTATGGCCATTGGTTCAATAGTCGGTGCAAACAATATTGGTGAGAATGGACACCCCTGCCTGGTACCTCTGTCCAATGCAAAGAATTCAGAGATCAGTGTTTGTAAGGACCCTCGCCCTGGTTTTTTGTACAGTAATTTAACATAGCTGATGAAATTGTGACCCATTCCAAATCTTCCTAGTACTTCAAATAGGTACACCCAGGACACCGAATCAAATGCTTTCTCGGCGTCCAGTCACACCGCCACAGCTTGAGCCTCTGGGTCGATCTGCGCCATTATTGCAAACAGTCTGCGCAAATTGAACGCAGTGGATCTTGTAGGGATGAATCCGTTCTGATCTGGATGAATCGGTGACGGTATGCTTGGTAATAGTCTATTTGCCAGGACTTTGGCGAACATTTTAGCGTCGACGTTGATGAGTCATAATGGTCTGTGCAATGACACATCCTGTGGGGGACGGCGGGGCTTCAGTAAAACTGTTATTACAGCTTCTCGCATGGATCCGGGGAGCTCCCCAAGTTCCAGCGCTTCCTCCCATACTTTTAACAAGATTGGGGCAAGTTCCTTTTCACATTCTTTGTATAGCTCCACCCCCAGCCCGTCAGATCCCGGGGCCTTTCCCGATTGCAATGCTTTTATGGCTTCTATGATTTCTTCCTCCGTGATTGGGCTACCAAGGGCCATTTTTGTGTCTGGTGGGAGGGTCGGGAATTCCAGGTTATTCAAGTATGTCTATTTCCTGTACAGTTTTCTCGTCTGCGTTTGAGTACAGTTTCTGGTAAAATTTCAGGAATTCAAGATTAATGGATCTACTCCCGGTCACCATTCCACTCTACGTGCTTTCACTACATGTTATCGGAGTGTGTTGGCGATCCGCCCTGATGATATTGGCCAGAGCTTTTCCCACCTTGTTCCCCTCCCCGTATCTACGTGCCCTGGCTGGGGCTGCTATGTATTGCAGTTCTCTCACGGCAAGCTTATTAAATTCCTTTAGGAGATGATTTATGTCAGCGAACGTATCCTTATTTCGGGTCTCGCTATACGAGTTCTCTAATTGCCGGAGCCGCGTTTCTGTTTGTTAGTTCCTGTCTCACCGCTTTAAGCAGCCCCGAGGATTTGGAGATCAGAGTTCCCCTAACCCAGACCTTGAAAGCCTCCCATAATGTTGACTACCTATCCACTGTTCCCATATTGTTGAAGAATTCTTCCATTTCTATATGTAGTGCCTAAGCGATATTAGGGTCTTTGAGTATATGTGTGGGCATTCACAATCTTTTTTGCGGTTTCGGAACATCCCCAAACATCAAGTCCAGGGATATTGGGGAGTGGTCAAATAATGTTCGGTATATTTCACAGCTTTCTAACCCTCCCAACATTGTCTTCCGACACCCACCAATAATCTATACGACATTCCGAGTAATGTATGCTCGAATAGTACGTGTACTCCTTCGCATCCGGATGCAGCGCCCTCCAGGCATCTCGTAGCGTCAGCTGTGGCATAACCTGATCTAGGATTATAGATGCTTTAGACCGCACCCGCTTGGCTCTGGAGGATCTGTCTAGATTTGGGTCTAGTATTAAATCTTCCCCCCCAGACAATACTAGTATCTAGTGTAATCAGTAATTCCAGTATATTGAGAACAGTCCAGGTCATCTATATTGGGGCCAAAGGTGTTAACCAATGCAATCGATTTCCCCACAACCTCTCCCCAGATCAGTACATATCTCCCCAGGGGGTCTTCTTTATGTCCTTTGGTCTGGAATCCCAGTGATGGATGTAGTATGGTTATGACTCCTCGTGCCTGAGTGGAATATTCTGTGTGGTATCTTTGCTTGCCCCATGCGGCCAGTATACTTGTGTTGCCGGGGCCTTGTATGTGTCTCCTGTAACATGACTATATGGAGTGAGTGTCTATTAATGTAAGTTCCTATTTTCCTAGTTTTGGAGGGTTTGTTCAGCCCCCTGACGTTCCACGACAGCAGTCTGATTTTCATCCCCTTGCCATTGTCAGTGCCCCCGCCATTGTATCTGCTCACTATTACACTGTTATCCAAATACCGTACAACGTGCATGGTGCAATCGACCTTCAACGGAACAACTTTTCAACAAACGGTCCATTTTCTCCCCTTCCTCCCCACCCCCACCCTCATCATCCGCCCCAACTGGATGATTTAACCTTACAAACTGTTGGAGATCTCCTGGGGTTGCCATGTTGTCGCTGTGTGGCCGCCCGCTCGAGCTCGCAGTCCGACTTCCACATTTTCCTGTGGCACATCACTGCATATTTTGTCACATTCCTGTTCCGTTTCTGTGGTAGGCACTTGCTTTGATTCCCCCTGTCTCAGCGTATCATCGGTCCGCCTCGGCGTGGGGTCCGCCATTTTGATCCGGGCCCCAGCCTACTGGGGGAAGAGGTATATGTGACTCGATATAGGCCATTGCAGCCGCCGGATTCTCAAAGTGTGCTCTTCCTCCGTGCTGAATGCGCATTTTGGCAGGGAATATTCATGCATACTGGACCTGATGTGCTTGTAAAAGTTTTTCACTGGTTCGTAGGATCGTCGGTTGGCCTGGACGCCTGCTGAGAAATCCGGGTATATATGGATACGGTTCTCCTCATACTGTAGCGTGCCTTGCTCACGGGCTTTTTTAAGAATCGTATCTCTGTCCCTGTAATTTAGGAGGCGCGCTATGATCGTGCGGGGTGGCGCCCCTGGTTTTGGTGCCGGAGCCAGTGTGTGATGTGCCCTTTCTATCAGAAAGTGTTCCGAAAAAGTTTCAGGTCCGAAGAGGGTCTATAGGAGATCTACTTGTTGTTCCATAGCTCCCTTGCTGAATTTTTCGGATACCCCAACAATTCTTGTTTCTTCTTGAGCGAGATTCGAGATCCTCTCATTTAGATTGTATTCAGAGAAAGTCGTTTTTTAGTTTAGTTATGTCTCGAGCATGGCTTGCAATAGTGTCCTCGTTGTTACTGATCCTGCCTTCGGCTTCTGTTATTCTGGAGCTTTCTTTATCCACTCTTGCCTTCAATGACCCAATAGTTGAGACAATATCGTCCAGTTTCACGTTTATCGCGAGGAAGCCATTTTGTACAATCGTGGTTAACTTGTCCACCTCACTTACAGCTTCAGTTCCGATGTTGGGGGCGGTGGATGTTTCTGCCATCGACTCCGTTCCTTGGCTGTTGGTGAACAAGTCCATTGGGCCCCTTTTCCTAGCCCCCGCTCCTTTCGTCGGTTTATCAGGCATCAGTGCTGTCCTCGTGGCCAGGGCCAGCAGTCTCTACCGCACCCTGCCCACCCCCCAAAGCACTCACAATACATAGCTTAATGGCGGGTTCGGTACGTGTCGCTTGGGTTACTGTGCCGTCAACACTTTTCACCCGTTCCTGCCGCACCTTCACTGTTATTCTTCCCTCCGCAGACACGTTTGTCGCCTCAGCTTGTGGGAAGTGGTCTTTGGTTCATTCGCTTGTCGGTGTCGGATCGCTGGACCTCTATGGTCTGTCCGCTAGAGCGTCTGCGGTTGCTTCCACTACCCGCGTGGATCTGAGAGGGGGCCCGCGTTCCCAACTCTCACCGCCAACAGTTGCATGCGCTCTATTTCCGTCCTACAATAGCGTTTTTCTTCCGGATTTCTGCCGTTGGGTGCAGGATTGTTCCGCTGCAGCCTCCACTCTTCAAAATCATCCGCGGGGTGCTCCAAGTTGGGATCGTTTTGTTAAGGATATTCGTCGGAACGGAGCTCGCGCTCTAGGCGGCCATCTTGTATCGCGCTCAACAGCGCCCCCCCCCCCCCCCCCCTCCCTAGCAAGTACTTCTGACCAGGACGACTCCTATGATGAAAAGATCTGGGAGTTGGACATCTGGGAGTTGGACTGGCAGTACATTAAGCTACAAAGAGACCACCTAGTCTGCTTTGCAGAGAGAAGAGCCAGAGGTCAGACCTCAAGTATTTTATAAACCTCCACACACTCAGGGAGATGGGGGTGGGGGAGAGATGTGTGGGAAGGGTATTACAAGGGAAATTACCCTGAGAGTTTACAGAACCACAGGAGAGAAGAGTCCAGACCCCGTAATTCTTGGAGGTTTTACCAGTCTCAGAGGAAGGGAGCACCTAGAGGACTGGAAATGGACCCCCCAACAGTAGCAGCTCTGAGTCAGAGGGTGAATAACTTGGGTGCAGCAGAAAAGTAAGTCTGCCAAACAGAAGAAAGGTCTTGCAAAAGACCCAATTTGGCAGATAAAGGCCTTAAAGAGCTTCATGACTACCTAGCATAAGAATACCAAATATTCAGTTTGGGAGCATCTAGAGCAATGATGACATCGTTTGGAGTTAAAATGGAAATTGCATGGAGTTTATCAAGTGGACATTCTCTTCCGAGTACTCCAGCTTCTTCGCAGGGCTGGAGGAGCAAGATCACCATAAATGGTCCACGTACAAGGCAGCCATTTTAAAACACTTCCCCATTCATAGAAACCCACAGAAGGCCTGCAAGGCGGCATATAACCTGCAGTGTTGGGAAGACCAGGCTCCTAGAGTTTGTGCAGGAGCTGAACCAAGCATTAGCATTTGCCCAATCTAATAGGCAGGTGAACACCAATAGTTGGAGTTCATCAATACATACGTTCCTGTGCTCCTAAAAATACATTATGACCCAATTAAGTCATTTTTTTGAGCGTAGGACCCTGGGTTCAGTGATTGAACAGGCCACCAGGATCTGAGGTCCAAAAATGTTCTGAAGTAAAAACCCTAAACCCCAAAACCCTCCAACACACCTGCCGCTGCAAAAGGTAGTGAAGGTGAAAAATACCCCTCCTTTGCAATTGGAGATGGGGCAGGGGCATAAAAATACTTCTGCAAACGGGCAGAGGAGATCCTTGGATTCAGCCCAAGCAAGGGGGAATCGGGCAGGATACCAGACAAATGACCCTTATGATGCTGCCACCTATGAAATTCAAAATACAAAGGTACAAGATGGATATGTATGTTCTTCTGAGGCACATGAGGGTGCGGGGGTTGTCCAATCAGGTAGGTACCGCCCCAGGAAACCTCCCTCCAGAGGGAAGTAGTACTCCACTTCACAACTTGAACTTCTTTCCCAGGTACTGCCCAAACCCTAATTTCAAAAATTTTCCAAGGAGAAGGGAGACCAAGGAAGGGGAAACTTCCAATACCCAAACTACTCAAAGAGAAGGGACAGTTACCCTTTCCGGAAGCAGCAAAGGTATGAATCAAGACCTTCATACCAACCAGAAAACTGTCCAATATCAGTTCAATATAAGAAAAGTTAACCGCCAAGCTGGCACACAATGCACATTTTCTTTGCTCCCTTGTGGAGAGAGATTATATGCTCATGTCAAGGTACACGGTCAGTGTACATCATCGGCGCTTGTGGATACTGATCCCAAGCCACCCTCTTGTCCAAAAAGCTCTTTGTCCAACTAAATTTAGGAGGTGGGTGGGGTGGAGGGGGGAAGTAACACAATTCCCCTTGCACCTCTTCCTGGACAACTCAAACTTCAATGGGAATGAAGGGACTAGATATGGAAAAACAAATTGGGCAACATAGGGTGAAACAGCCAGTGATGGTTGTGATTTCAGAGGGCACACATTGTCTATTGGGAATGAATTTCTTTGGAGGTTATTGCACCTGAATGACTGTGAACAAGGTCCTCTGGACCCAGACTAACCGGCTGATCAAACTAAAACAAAGCACAAATGATGTAATTTTGAATAGCACATGCCATGTGATTGAAAAACGGTCAGACAAAATAGAATTACATTTCAGGGACAAAGTCCCAGAATCACTGTCCTATCTGTAGAACAAACTTTTGATTGGACCCCCTTCTCCATTTTTGAAAATCAACCTCCCTCCCAGTTTTAGTGGCATTCCACACACTAGGGAAATGCTCTGAAAAACCCATATCCCATGACAAAAGATGACAAACCAGCTCAAAGTCTGACCAACATTCATATAAAGGTGAACAGCTGTTTTCCCCCTTTCAGATAAATGATGGGATGGAGCCTGTTGCCAGAGTATGCCTGAATAACGGAAGAAGCTTAATCAGCGAAGTATTATTCAGGAAACTCCCATAAAATCAGACCATTCCCACATTTAAATTGATAAATTGGGCCTGAAAACCCCAGATTTCAAATGTCCTGCTTTACAGGTGTCTGCTAAAAATTCATGTAACGTCATTGTTGGGGTCGTGAGAGATGCCCTTCCGCCTTTTACTTAGATCGATTATCCATAATTTGGACCTAATTAATAAAGCATGGTCCCAACTGGGGGGGGGGGAACCCCATGGGCTTTGACAACACTGAGAAAGCATTCCGGTCAGCTCAATTGCTGCCTTATGCATTGGAGGTCAAAGTGAGAGAGGGTACCATCCCAGACAGGTGGGACAATTTACAATTCCCCTAGAAATTAAGGACAGAACCTCAAAGAATCAGGACGCCTATATAAATTTGATTTCCCATCTCCAACAAGGTTTCTATTTAGATCAGACACCCCTTGTTGACCTAAAACCCACTTCGGTTATTGGATTACGGCAACCCGTTAAGTATCACTTTGGGTGCCGACAGCTTTATTGGAATGGCGGTTCATGCCCAACATTATTCTATTGATTGAGGTAATATCATTGGAGCAATCTTAAATGACTGCTTCAATATCAACTACAGTATCCCTCCTGAAATTTTCACCAGGAAAGGGGGGGGGGATTTCTTTGTGTACTCTTCCTTTCCTTATGTAGTGCAAGAGGTGACCTGTGACATAAGGAAGGATGAGGTGGTATTCCGAGTCAACAGTGACTACCTTACATCCTTGAAACCTCACATCCAGGCCAAATCCATAACAAGAGATCTCTCCACCGAACTGTAGGATACCACCAAAATGTCCAGGATTTACGCAGATTGTCGAACGAATCGATATCGCTGATGCCTGTGAGAACAAGGATCAAAAACGGAAGCTGAAACAGTTGTTTCTCGATTTTCAGGATATGTTTTCAGTGGATTCATTCGACTGTGGATGCACAGATGAACATTCAACCAGCATACACATGGACCCTGAGATGGCTCCAGGATT
Source organism: Ambystoma mexicanum (assembly GCF_040938575.1). Classification (NCBI taxonomy): domain Eukaryota; kingdom Metazoa; phylum Chordata; class Amphibia; order Caudata; family Ambystomatidae; genus Ambystoma; species Ambystoma mexicanum. The sequence continues at coordinate 682,544,239 of NC_090925.1, forward strand.
TGCGAAACAATACAGCGTACCTCTCGCATCCATAGAATTTCGTGGGATAATTCGTTAAATTCACAGTTCCTTTACAACCTGGTACTGGGGCTACTCCAACCCAATGGAGACTGTGCAGACCTGAGGAAGTTAAGCAAATGGGTCCACTTGTCAAGATGGCCACTTCCCTATGTAGATAAAGGCCTGACCAAGGGTCAAAAATGTACACCGCCATTGACCTGAACAATGGTTACTGGACCGTACACATGAGTAGGGAAGACCAGTGCAAGTTAGCCTTTACCTTTTTGGTGGGCAGAAATACACATGGACCCTAACACCTATTGGATACATAAACTCCTGCAACAAATTGACCATCTTCCTACATAAGGCCATGCCCGATGGTGGCATAAGGGGAAACCTGGCCTGTGCAGATGTCTTAATCAAGAGCTCAACTGTGGAGGAACATATAGAAGAAATATGCTATGTTCTGACTCAGTTGCAGAAAGCTGAAGCAAAATTGTCCTTCGAGAAGGCACAATGGTGCAAGACCTGTGTGAACCTCTTAAGGCATGAAATCACCCCTGGGTTTGTCCCCAGGTGAAAAAGTTGGAATCTTTCATGAAATTAAAAGACCCTACCACTCTTCAAGAATTAAGAGGCCTTCTTGGACTCACTAAACAGTGGAAAGTTTATTGAAGAATACACAGTGGTCACTCGACCCTTGGTCCATTTTAAAGGCTAGGGTCTAGTGGGAGTGGGGTCCAGAACAATATGAAGCAGTGAAACTAAAGAGAATCCTTTACCAAGCCCCTTGTTTGGCTTATCCCATCAAGAACAAGGTCTTCTTGGAGACATGGTTCTCAGATACTTGCTTTACAGCGGTATTGTACCAAAAACATGACCAGGTCAATGAAGTAATCTTGTACGCGAGCAAGACTTTTTCCTCTGTGGAGGATCAATTCAACAATTGTGAAAAGGCCCTCTTGGCAACAGTGTGGGCATTGAAGAATTACCGCCCATTCATCCACAGAGAGCACACCATTGTGGAGACCCCATCAACCCTTGCAATACTTACAAAGTGAAAGAATCTGAAGAGGGAATTACTTTGGATTCTGTCCATGCAAGGCTTTCCTGTGGCGGTCTGATAGGACCAAAACAAGAAGAGTCCTCTAGGGCAAGGATTGGCTGACTTGCATGACTGTGCTCAAGAAAACTGTCTAGAGGATAAAGTCCAGTGACAGTATGGAGGCATACCTTACTTCTCTGCACAGTCGAAGACTTGTCGGGGTGGAGGATACCCTGTTGTGGATGGGTGCTCCTAGCATGTTGTCAATAACTGAAAAGGGACTAGAGGCTGGCATTGGGAATTCCTGTGTGAATAATGTCCTGAAACCCTCTTCTGGGTACAGAATAGGACCCTGAAGTAGTCTGGTGGCGAAGTCGATGGCTGTTTATCAAGACAGCCTCACTGCCGTGCATCACCAACTCAAGAAGTAGTCATCACTGATTCAGATTTTCAGGAATGGTTTCATGGAACACCTGATTAACTGGAAATATCAAAGCATGCTGTGTGCAAACAAACTGCTAAAGCATGGGGAATTAATACAATCAATTGATCTGGTAACCTCCTAATGAGATGACCATCTATTGGAAAAAGATCAGGGGTCACTCCAAACTAGAGGGACCGGACAAGACTGGAAATGACTTGGCTGACCAGTTGGCAAAAACCAGAGCCGTTAACAGGGATTTCATGGAAACCAAATCCCTGTTGGGTGGTGGGGGTGGTAGGGAATACAAGTCGCTACTGTCACCCGGTCCTTAACCCATCTAGATTTGATTACTGCACAAAGAGGACCAGATTATTGGACATTTTATCAACTTATTGAAGACCCTGAATTTTCACTTGCCTGAATCCAATTTATAGTGGGGTGTGGGGGGTGGGGAGGGAAGAGTGTATCTCTGGGTGTTCAGGTGAAGTTTTTCAAAATGTTCCAAATCCAAGAAAGTTTATGGAGATCCCTATCTGGATGTGACCATCGGGTGGTTCCTACCTCGTTACAAAGCCTGATGTTACCCCATGACACAGCCACTGGCGTTCATAGGGGTTGTCATAAAACATTTGAATGCGCAGGTTCGCATATTTGTCACACCTGGGTCAGATCTTGACATCTACTTGGAAGGGGTGTTTTTGTGTGTAGTTTCAGCCAAATTCTCACACAGCTCCCCTACAGAAAAGGCAATGACACTGCCTTGGTCGGATTTGCAAGTCAATTTCATCGGGCCAGTGATTTGCTCCTCTAGAGGAAACAAATACATGCTGATGGTAACATGCTTATTTACAAAATGGGTAGAATGTCTTCTAGTCCCGAATTGTAAGGTGGAGATGCATGCCGCACTAGATCAACCACATCTTTCGTTTCGGCCTCCAACAAAGTCATTTTACCGACAAGGTGATCAAGATGTGGGAGACTTGGAGGGGAGGGGGGTAAAGTGAACTTGTTTCTTACCATCCAGCAGGGACTTTGAGAGGTAAAATAAGACAATTGTCGGCATCTGAAGAAGTTTGTGGTGGACTCTGGACCTAGTTGGGACATCCGATTATGGCTTGTCCTGATGGCCATCTTCTGCAACAAAAATGTCTCAATTTGAGCTCATGACTGGACAAAAGATGGTGCTACCTCAGCATCTGCGCTACAGAACAGAGCAGACACTGATCCATGAGTACATTGAAGATTTAAGGACACTACTTCCGTATGCTTTTGCTTGTGCTCCGTGCAATTTAGAAAAGTTGATAAAGGGAATGAAAACCTACTACTACTTAAACTACCAAGGAGTATGCAGTATGAGACATGGTCTACCTGTACAAATTTCAAAGGAACTAGACCAAGGAGCGGAAGTTCTTCTCTCTTGGTGTGGTGTCTTTGAAATCGTTAACCTTTCCCCGGTTGCCTATAAGATCCACACCCCACCCCTAAAGGAAAACATACGGAAGCAAAATGGGTCCATATACATCATTTGAAGAGCTGTCACCTTAGACGGGCTTTACAAACAATTGAAGAGCCCAATGAAGGTAGAACATAATGTTCATGTAAGGGAAATTAATGTCAATGTGTTATCTGATGTTTTTCAAATTGGATGCCTATTTACTGGGCAAGGAAGTACTGTATAATACACTTAACCTTTTACTCACTGCAGACTAACGCTTTACTTCACATCGTGGGGGTAGGAGGTTCCAAAAAAGGGAGTGGTTCAAGGACCAAGCCCCAATATCCCAAAAAGGTGGTGTGCAGACCAGAGGGCTACTGCTTCGCGATTGGGGGGCAGAGCAGACTTGCTCTGAGGAAATTCATGAAAATGAGCAAAAAGTAAACAAACCCCACTCCCTTGCTCTTTTCTACATGTGACCCGGGTGGGTGGGTGTTAATTGTGGAGTGAAAATACAGCCGCAGAGCGACAGATTGAGGCCATGCAAGGCCCTGTTATAAGAATGAAGCTGGGTCATGTTAATACCTGTTGGAAAAACTGGCCTGCATATTCCAATATGAGGCCTAGTAAGGGAACGCAAATGGGCCTGCCTCCACTTTGTCAAAATGGAAGGGTGCTCCGCTGAAGGTGTGCCTCCAGAACTGTAATATTGCTAACGGATTCCATACAGACATGTGGTGCTGCAGATACGGACTTTGTGTAAACCGTGAAAAGGCACATTTTGACAGATTCAAAACTACAGCAGTACACATGGGAAAAGATGTATTGAAATGCTGTGCATTTGAAAAATACAAAGGAGGAATTATGCCTTACATTTAATTAAGTTAAGCCAAGTGTCATATTTCATTTGTTACAAAGACACTTTCCACCAATAAACTTCCATTTAAATGGAAAGGCAAACTTGTTGTAGAATTGAACAGTAGTTTCCTATGTTAACTGTGGCCTATGGGTGAATAATACCAAAAGTGAACTTGTTTAAATATTGGATTGGAGTCATGAACAGCAGGACCAGATGCGGTACAAAATGTCATGTTGAACTCCTTTTCAATTTGAAATGCTATTCTGTTAGAATTATGGCTCTAGCTCGTTTTCTCCACTGGACTGAAAGGTCTGCCTCTGAAACCTTGACACTGAGACCTTTGGCCTGGGCCCACCAGGAAAAGCAGGTCGTTTTTTTTTTCAGCTTAAAATATGAAGAAATATTAAGAATAGATCAGATTTGTGGAGGTTACAGATAAGACGGCCAGAAGAAATGACCTTTAAGGTCATAGCTGCATTAGCTTCAAACCAACCTTTTAAGACACTTAAGGGTGGAATAACATGGGCCCGGCAGATGTCGTGTCATGCGACTGGGGAGAAATTAAACTCATGAGGGGCTCTTTTGGGAATATGAAACTAAGACTGTCCATAAGTATGCATTGCTATTGATTTGTGGGACCCCTTTTGCAGTCAGCTGATCCAGGACATGTATTAAAGATCACAGGGTTCCTGTCAGTTCTGGGTATCTCAATTTTCTGTGATGTATAGAATTTGAGTAAGTGAGAACTATGATACTGACCTCATAATTCGGAGGAATAGTGAAGTCATATGTTTCACTGTTGTGGCTCGTGAAATATGATGGCTCCTCCCCAGGAAGGTGGTGCCGAAATAAATTAGTATTTACTGATTCAATCTGACAAATGAGGTAGTTGTCATGTAGTTTGTGTAATAAACAAAATGCAAAAACATGTCATTTTGAAATAATGGATCTTCCTTCATTATCCATAATATAAACCTTTCAACTCCTTGCACTATCAGCTGGCAGTGGGTGGATTAGTGGGAGGGGGAGAACAAGAAATGTCAATCCATAGCGTGGGAACATTCATAATATGCAAGTGTCGTCGGATATATATTCCGTTTTCAATCTAAAGGAAAACAGACAGAAGAGCAAAGAGTGCAGGCTGATGCAGAGCTGACAGAATGCAGGCCGAAACCCAGTATAGCAGATAGACGGGGATCCCTGGGACACTTCTGTTAGAGGCCTAAAATCTGGCTGCAGGGACTTTGATGTGAATAGAGACCAGAGGTGTGAGCTGCCTACCTATTCCTGGAAACTGATCTGAAATCCAGCAGGCCTCTTGAGCGAAGAAAATAGATCTCCCAAAGCTATCAATGTGTGGGGAGCTACCTGCCTTAACCTCTTTCCATGAGTGGGTGGAGCAACACTGGATAGACTATGACCATATTTGGCTAAAGGAGAACTCCATTCCTCAGAGTGCCCCCCATTTCCATTTAAATTGAATTGTGTTAGGAACTACCTGCCGTAATCCCCGTCCCCTTTACCCATTTAATTGTGGGTAAAGGGGATGGGGGAGCAAAATGGTGTACATCCATGGCACATTTAATTTAAAGTTAATTCCATTAATTCCCATATAGAAAAGATCACAGGATGAGTTGTTACAATTTAAAACTATCACATTTCATACAGTGTGTTTGACATCATAGTCAATAAAATACTTGGTGAATCTACCTTTCTGAAACCCCTTACTTCCTTAAAGAAAGGGGGTGTCTATAATCCCAAAATAAGTAACCCTCAAACTCTGCCATCTAAAAACAAACTTGGACTGCACTTTATTCACATAAAAGCCCAAAATGTTGTTTCCACTGTTTCCCACTCCCTGTACCTTGCCTTCCACCTAAGGGGTCCTACATATAATGGATGCCTGGGGATAGGGGTTGCTGGGAGAAAAGAGCATTGGGATAAACTAAGCAATCACTGTGGGTTTAAAAAATAAAGCAACTCCTATCTGTTAATGTGCAATGAAATCCAGAAATCGTGTGTTTTGATTTGAAGTCTTCAAATTCAATCTTTTTGTTATGGTAACAAAGTCTATTAAGAAGTACATGTCAGTCAATTGAGGCCAGTAATTTGAATTTGATTTTGTGCCACAGTCTGTGGCTGGTGTTGTTCGCAGAAGAAATCTAAATAAATGTACACTGTTTCTATACACTGACCTGGTTACTGGGTTATTGGTGGGTGATGGAGGGTATCTGCTGAATGGTGCTATACAGGTTGGGGGCCTAACCAAATTTGATCTAGTGCTTTGTTGTGCGACTCCTTGATTGAGGGCAAAGAACTCCTTGAGTTGAGTGACCGCCCAAAAAACCATGACACATGGTATCTAGGTGAGGGTAGAATGTAGCTAGTGCAAAGATTCTAGGTGAACATTGAATGTAGCTAGAGCACTGGGGAAATCTAAGTTGCAGCCAATGCTTTTTCAAACCTGTTGTACACCATACTTATTGAAATTTAGCTGAAGGCATGGCCGCAGACCCTGCACACATCTGCCATCACACACCACTCAAAACGCTTTGCACAACATATCTTACATAAGAATGCAGCTATTCATGACAAATGCTGCACACAACTATCCCACTCTTACTTACCCCCACTGCCTCTCGACACTGGTGGCTAGGGGGACTTGGCCTCCCCTCATCTTACTGGCCATTATGCACACATGCATAAGTGCTTTGGCACCCTACCAATGGTGAAAGGTGCTATATAAAAGATAAAATACAATATCTGAACTTTTAACTTTACCTGAGGAGGAAATATCAAACAAATGTTGGAAAGAATTATTCAGAAATGTATCACCTAGAGGAATGAATTTTGAATATGAATGAAGTAGCTTTGTCTGATACTCTGAAGGGAGAAAGAAGTATGCATTTAAATTGATTTAGATTGGTCAGTTTAAACTACTTATCTATATGGTTAGAGTGAAATGCACGGTATAAGACAGATCATGTCAACATCTTCAGATGTTTGTTTATGAACTAGTAAATGAGGTGAGGATGTACATTGAGTTATTTATGACAATGTATATGGAATACGACTTTGCATTAAGGATTTAGGACTACTGAGGCTTAACTTATAGTTGCTGTTAGAGTTTTATTTTTTTTTGGAATTCTAAAATCTAAATGTTACATTTAAGATTGGATGCACATGGAGTTTACACCCTTTCCCATAGATTATTTTTATTCTATTTTGATTTATTTTTAATTGGTTTTCAATTTGTTTTAATTTTAATATGCAAATGATATTTATAAGCATTCAGAAGTAGATTTCTACTTTGTAAATGGACAGGTGCTGCAATCTGCTATAATATGGACATGATTGAAACCCATGTTCGTTGGCTATTCCACCATGGCATTGTAATTAACTTGGGAAGGCATCATAGAGATGCACCATAGTCCTTCACTTTCTGCTATTGAATTTGCTGTGAATTCAGCATTAAGGCTTAGGTCATCACTGCTCAGTTTTTGAGATGTAGCAAGATGTTGGACCTTATGATCGATCATCTGATCGGAGTCACCACTGAAGGTAACTTAAATAATGTATTAAGTAACAAAGCTAGATCTAGGAGGTTGTAGCTTTCTTGACTAATGTATTGCCTTTGTGGGATCTGGTTAATCTTCCATATGAAGGCATATCTTAAACATGGACTAGCACGCTAATATTAATGGACTAACTCTTTGTAAGTATTTTATGGGTAATTGAGATTTTTTTATGTTGAGTGATCACTTTCAACAGCTTCTAATGTCTATTAGAACAGCGGACTCCTTGAAGATATATATATATATTTAAGTGCATTTCTTAAATTTAGATGAATTATCGTAGAATTGTTTAAAATGGATACTATTGAAACAGCATTTTTTGATTTATAGGAATATTCGTTTGGACTGACCCCTGAAGAATAAGTATGCAAACGGCCCTTAAATGTATAGAAGGAAGATGGTACAAAAAGATTAGATTCATTTGTGGAATGTATTTAAATAAAAATGGTGGACTTGACATTTGAAATATTTTTGAATTGAACATGTATAAAATGATTGTATATTAAATAAGGTTATCGTTTTGGCAATTAGGGATTTATTTGAAATATATTGAATAAAACAAAATAAGGAAAATTGTATTTTCATTAAATTGAAGAGTGTAATTGCACTGAGTGGTGAGGACACACCAAATATCTTGCTTATTTTGGGCTGGAGGAACCCATTGGCCCCCGAGCATCAAGAATTGTTTTATTTCTAAATTGTATCCATTTACAAGTAATTTGAGTGCCCCTACGATTTGTTTAATGGCCCAGACCCCCTCATAATGAATTGCTACTGATGCTTAGCATTCCAAGGAATCCTCACAGGTTTCCTGGCATGGCACAAGGGCTTCTCTGGCAGAAGCTTCAGGGATCTATTCTCAGCAGGGAACATTAATACTGAAAGAAACCCTGACCTGTGTTTTAAGGGCCACCCCCTTATCCCCATTACAGAACTAGCTGTTTTGGTGTGAGGGAGCCATTCGGTGTTGCTTTCTGCTTCCCGTTCTTGGTGTTCTCTTGCCGCCGGAAGGCTTTGCTCCATGCTACTCAGTGCTGAGGTGGCCTTATTGCAGCATGAACCGCTATACAGACCATCGTTTACTAGGATTGTACACACACCCACTAGAGTGCTTCATACACCCAACCCTTCTGGACCTCTCTACTAATAATCCAAAACTGCCATGGAATCAGTGCCCATATTAGCTCAACACCTACTCGCACTTCTCTCTAAAAGATGGCCCATGTGTGATGGACAAAAACCTATGCATGCTGCTGCAAGCATTTAGCCTGGTCTAACTTTGTCTGTAAATTCCTTTCTTGATATTCCTTCCACTTGACTGACCTCTGTTCATGCTGTTCTTCCCAACAGACTATAATCTGGTGACCCTGGATGGTGTTACAGTGTGCCTTGGACAAGAAAACAATTTTACTACGGTGGTGGTTTGGCACACTACAAAATCGTAGTGAAATGTGATCGGACTCTCAAACGATAAGTGTGTGGGGAAGGGCGCTCAGCCAATCGGATGTCTGGAACAGCGAGTGAATACACAATCCCTGGCTACATACCTAGCCACCAAGGCCCTTCCCTGGGTTTTTCTTTTTTCATTGTGGGAGCCTCTGCTTGTTGCCTCCCCATCCCTTCCTCTTACCTTTCAGGACTGGAGCATTGCGTTCAGGTCCTAGAGCTCTCCAATCTGGCCCACATAGTCCTGAAAGGGAGCTGGTAATTTTTCCATGTGGTGGCGGCCATCTTTTTTATTTTTATTTTCCTCGGGGGATCAGCTGCACAAGCAGCATGGATCTCCCTACACCAGAAGAGCCCTTAGGATATATGTCTTTCATGCCCTGCCAGGAGGGCAGAGTTAACAGCCCACCAGCCCGAGCTGAGGCCCTCACTTCACTCGGGCCTGCCTTAGCTTGGGCTGGCGGCCGTTCAGGCCATGTCCGCCCTCCTGGCGGGGCATGCAAGCCATAACGAGGCTCCCTGTTGCTTCATTGCCCTGGCAGACTCTCTTGGAGGTCAGAAGTACCCTGTTCATGCGTCACTTTATTTGGGTTTGGCAAAGATTTTTGGAAGCGTTATTTATAGGGAAAAGAGAGCGCGTTGGGTCCAGGCTCGGACTGGCCCATAGGGCAATAGGCCCCTGGCCGAACCATAAAACGCGAAATGCTGGTGTGGGCCAGTTTGTTCGGTCAAAGTGCGCCACTTTTTTAGCCAGTGTTGGCCAGTGTGAGTTACTTCACTATGCGGCTGATGGTTTTGACCAGTGTTGCTGAATAGTCTTTAAAATTCACAATTTGCATCTCATTTTATCAAACGCCCCCTTGGTACAAATTCAGTGTCACAAAAGCAATGAATAGCCATTTGCAACGGTGGGCCACTTTTCATTGGTGCCTGAGAAATTGTATGGCCCAGTCCGACCCCGTTTGGGTCTGGTTAGGTGCTGATGGGATTGGTATGGCTCGAAGAACTGGCATGAACCCACCTGGGAACTGGCAGGATATTGAGCCCACCCTTCTATAGTACCAGTTTGGCATACGCTTTCACTGGGCTGTTCATTAATCCAAAGGGCTGGTACCGACTTGTGTCCAGCGAGGTCGTCTTTTTTTTTTTTTAAAGACTTGCATCATGGTGTCAAGTGCCTTGGAGGTTGATGTGGTGTGGCGAAGGCAGATGCAATGCGGAGCCAAGCAGTGCTCTAACTGGGCGGGAGCAGTGGTCCTCAGCTTCTTTTTTTTTTAATCTTTATTTACACAACATCCATCATAAATCACAAGTTAATCAATGTATATCATACATTACAATTTACAAAAAATCACATTTACACAACTATGTACAAGGTGGGAAATATAATACACTAAACCCCAACAAACAAATTTATCTCCCAATTACCCTCTCACCCAACAGCTACAATGCCAAGTCAAAACAAGTGTAAAAATGTACCCCATATTTTCTCAAACCCAGTTTACCAAGTCTACTATATATAACTCTCTCCATATTTGCCAATTCATGCATCTCGGACAACCACGTCTTAATATTCAACGTCAAAGAATTCTTCCAGTTCCTCAAGATAATTTTCTTACCAGTCATCGCTCCTCGGAACAACCATTTCTTCTCACTCTGAGACCATCCAAAGACTTATCACACCCCAATATGACCACACTAAAGTCCAACACAGAGACCAACAATCCCCTCATCACATACCCGTCCGATCTCACCCCAGAATAGTCTCACCAATCTACACTCCCATAGCAGATGTTCTAACATACCAATCTCACATAAACATCTCCAACACTCTGCACTCCAACATCCCTCTTTTACATTCTCTCCGGCGTCCAATAAATTTGATTTAGAATTTTTATCTGCCTTGACCTCTGAGTGCCAGTGAGCACAATTTCACATTCACACACATTTTGCCACAAGTCCTCTGTGACATCCATTCCGATCCTCCTGCCCCACTCCTCCCTTAAAGAATAATTTCCATGAAAACATGACACAAACACTTTCTGTTCCTATAATTTTATTTTAAAAATAAAATGTTCCAGAATGGTTTCATTTTAAAATGAAAGTGTAGGAAGAAGTTGAAACTTGCACTTGCAATGCACTGAACGTTTCCTTAAACAGCAGGTGCATGCTTTTGTGGGTTTGTGTGCATGGGAGGGGTTATGGTGATGAACATAGTTCCACTACTACTACTTGTTGTACACTTCGAGCACTGGAGCCAAGCAGTGCCTGTGCACACCACCCAGTTAAGCCAAACCTATTAGAAGTTTTGCCAGTCTTGAATTGTTGAAACTTGTCTATTCCATGCCTCCACACGGCCAGTCTGAGGGATAGAAGTCCCAGGCTATTGCTGCAGACAGTACCCTGAAAAGTGATAGCCAGCCAATGCTGCAGGGCTTATACATTAAAACCTAAATGGCTGTTCAATAACATAAACGTGGAGCTATCCACCCCGATTTTGAGTCTTTGAACGCGGTGCTTCATGAGAGTAGCAGCCTAGTTGATGGATGACTGAGGGAGCAGCTGCTCGTGTGCCAAAGGACCAGACTTGGCAAACTTGGGGCAAGCTGGTTAACACTGAATTATCCCTGTTGTGACTTTGTGATAAGTTAATACTCTATACACAGGAGGGCATGTCAAAAACTGGTGATTTAGCTTAGTGGGTTATGGTCCCTATTGAAAGGTTGCTTCGTGTAACTTGCCAAAACACTAGAATCCCAGTAAGAATTAAGCGACACCCGAGGTGGGGCGCCATTACCATTTGGCAATCGCCTTGGGCCCAATATCCAGCCCAAGTGAGATGAGGCCCCAGATCTATAACCAACGAGTTATACCCCACCCCCACCAAAAGGTTATTTTATGGCTATTGGCTCTTCGGGGAGAGGGTGAGGGGGTGCGCCAATAGCTTTTCTTTTTCTCAATTTGTGAAGCCACATATTGGCAGTTTCACAAGTTTGTTTTAAAACAAACTCCAAAAGAACCTGGTCTTCCCTCAAGTTGGGACGGAGGGATCAGAAGAAGTGATCAGCTTCTCATTCCTTCTCCCTTAAAGTTGTGGCCTTTCAGGCAGAGGGAAGGAGGCAGTACTGTAGCAAGGAGGGCAAGCATGGTAGGCTTTATTTGGGGAAGTGAATGACAGGGAAGCGGGAAATGTAGGTTCCTGGGGTTTAACAGGGGTGGAGCCTGGGTGGGAATATAGCCGGCTTCTGCACATCATTGGGCTCAGTCCGTAGGCTATATCATGAGGTAAAGCCCGCATTGAGCTCCCTGGTGGGCTGGCATGGAAGCTTGCATACCCTCCGGTGTGCTATGAGTTGTAACCCTTGCACACAGCCTAATGGTACAATCCTCTTGGGAGAAATTCAGGCAGCCCACATTTGCTGATTTAAGTATATCAAAAGACCTAGCTCTATTCTGGTGTGCAGTAGTACCTTTGGGCATTCTAATGCATAGAATGGATTACCATAATACATGATCTGACTCTAATAACGAGACAGGTGCGAATATCGCAAAATACTACTTATCAGCTCAATAAAGTAGAGAAACCTGGCAAACAAATCGTAGCCCACACACCATTACATTTTGGTTATACAAAGGCTTTATACCTCAATGTGCGTCAGTTATGATGTCCTCCTATGTGGCAAAAACCTATTGGACGGAGGGATTGGTTAGGGGAACACATCTACTTATAGTTTATGTAGGTGTTAGTAACCTAATTGGCTGCACTTCCTCTTGCAGGCATTCCTTGAACATCCCTCTATGGATAATGCATATTAGAACAGCAGATTGGCAGCTGCAACTCTGTATGATCACCATTGCATAGGCCCTCAGGATTGGTTGGCATTCTCTCCCAACCTTGTACATTCGGCTCATTAGCAGCACATGAGCAAAACAAAACCAGGTGCAGTGAACATCGGACTACTGCCCAATTGGTCTACCATCTCATCAGCCGAGGCATCTTTGTACTTGACCTTGCTAAATTTTCTTTCCTGGAACTTTAAGGGGATTCAAGGTACATCTTTATCTTCATCTGGGGCTTATGAATAGGCCTAGTTTTCTGGTCTTGCACCACGTGTGAGGAGACAAAGATTTTGTCCCTCTCGCCTTTCTATCTAGTGCTATTTTGATTCAATTATGTCAGGTGTCATTAGACACTTTGGCCTCTGGTGACTTGGTTTCTTCGTCTCACATATGCTTTCAGCATCTTTAATTGTTCAATACTTGGCATCAACAAATGTTCGCTCATTTACTTAATCTAAGAGAAATCTGTCCTGCGTGTATTGCTTATGCTCGTTAACTCTTCTTGTATGGTATGCAGTGATATCCAATAGAAAACAGTGAATGGATGTTTAAACTAAATCAACATCTTTGTGGATGGGAATGGTTTTTGGGGTGGGTTAAAGTGTTCCCTTTTTTTTTTTTAAAGGGAGGCTTGGGGTGGGGGATTTTTTCGTGTTCATTTTAAAATTCATTCTTTGTTTCAAAATCCCATATAATCCTTACACTGCAGTTGCTTCTTGCTGTGGCATCCTTTATCTCTGGACAACAGCTCTCCTTTTGTTAGTGTGCAAATCTGTTTTTCAGCATCTGTAAACTCTGCAACTCTGGTCTTTGTCCTTCGAGCTTCTTGCTTTTATTCAGAGCTGACATCCATCTTTTCAACATGGCCGCTTTACCTGTGACTCTGCTACCTTACGTTTCTGTGTATATAAATTTACTACTCATCTGGTTACTTATCTTTGTAGATATGGTTTCTTCTTACTCATGTTTACTTCGCTTCTTCAGTTACATCCTGAATTCTTTAAGTTTTCTTATCGTTTGTGTCTTCTCCTTATGACCTCACTTTTCGCCCGTCCGATTTCTTTTACAGCTCTCCGATGTTCAGTGGTGTCTGCAAATCTCCTGCTACCACTTCAGTTCGAGGATGCATTTGATATGGTATAATGCATATGGTCTCTTGTACAAACGATCAGTATTGGAATGATACCTGGTGTCGTGCAGTGTCTTGTATGTCGGAGGTGAGGGAGCAGGATCTATCAGTGACCTACAAGTGTTTCTCTTCTCCTCTGGTTGACTCTTGGACCCCCAGTCCCCTTCTCAATTTTTTTTATTTTTCCTCCACAGAATGACTTCTTTGGGATACATAGCTCAGTCACCCCCTCGCTTCACCTGCATTCCTCGTGTTCATCCACACTCCAGGTCATATGGCAGCACTCCCAGTTGGTTGCCACAACACCCTACATGGTTCCTATGATCCCTGGGGTAATGGAACATTGTTCCTGGGCATGCCAGAGGATCTTCTCTCAGGTGCTCACAGGTGTTTTCAGTCTGTGGGCTCGTCAGCCACAGCATTCACATTCATTATCTTAAGACCAATTGCTTTCTTTGCTGTCATCTTGCACTTTACTCTGATTATACTTTTAAGACGGAATCCCAGCAACACTAACACTAGTATTGCTCCAAGTGGTTTGAAGGCATTTTCCAACTAGATTGGTTTTCGTCCCCATTTGCAGGGTTTCAATCTTCATCCTCTTGTCTTTGTCCATCTCTGTATGCAGGGTTAACAGCATAGTTGTTTCTGTCAGCGTTCCATTTTCTTCATTGTGGGCAGGTATGAATGTACAGCCGAAAGGCCTGATCTTGGCCTGCTCTCCTCCCATTGGTGTAACAAAATCCAGGGCATACCTGTTCTGGAGGGCCATGAGCTTGATGGCCGTTACTACTTTTCTTATCTCATTTAATTCCTTTTATTGTTGTGTTGATCATTTGTAGCAGCTCCCACCTAGTGATTTGTACCCATTTGGCATTTACTGCAGTTTTAATTCGTGGCATGTAAAATTGCTGTAAGTATCACTGCCATTCCGCTGAACAATTTATGCCCATCTGAAATGTCATGATGGACTTCTATTGATTTATTTGCCGAATTGCTCCTTTTATCGAATAAGGTTAAGCTACCTTTTCTTTCTCTGGTTTGTATCCTCTTTTAGGAGAAAGTGTTATCTTCAGGTCACCTTGTGGTAATACTAGGGCTGGTATGTTCATCAGTACTAATGAACAAACTCCTTCCCGTTCTGGTGGCAACTTCATATGCTCTTGATCCACAGGCCCAGTAGTGGTCCATCAGGACTGCTGTTCCTCACTTCATGCCTGCTATCTCAAAAATCATGACCACACTTATCATGCCATTTATTTCTAAAGCATGGGGGATGCATTCTTCAGGGGTAATGTCTGCAGTGGTCCCCCTTCATTGTCAACCCACGCTAATGTAGTGATCTTAGGCCATTAGTACTTGCACTCTTTTTCTGCATTCACAACTTCAATTGTCCTAACAATGTCATTCCTTTGCACACTATCAGTCCATTGACCCATCCCTCAGGAGAAAGGATTGTTACTTTGATTCGTAGTTGACCTCTTTCCCAGCATTCTGATACTTCTTTCCCTTCCTTATTCTTGCAATCTAACATCTGATTTTACTTGAATTTGATACTGGCTCCATTTATTCCAGGCTGCTCGTATTTTATGTGGTTCCTTGTCTCTTGCTGATATCTTGGAATTGTCCTCTAGTTAGGCAAAGTGCAATATGTCGGGCAGTGTGCCTTTTCTGATACTTCTGTTGCTATGACTATTTAAGATGCTCCCATTGCATAGGGGCTAAGGGAAGATATGTAACAGCTTTGATCTGAAATCTTCTCCCCACTTCGTTCATGTGTTGATACCACATGTTCTTTAAATGGGCCGAATTATCGCTATGAATTTATATCTTTATCTTCCCCAGCATCCCTTTTACGTCTGACAATTATGTTTAGAAATGTCAGGTAAAATATCACTTGTGCTTTTGTTGGGGATAAGAATAGACTTGTGATACTTCATTTTGAATTATGAAACCATGTCGTGAAATGTAAAGAGCATAAGAAAATAAGATAAAACATAGCAAAATATAGTTGTAATAGGTATTGCCATGGTATTCAGATGCTACATTATCACTAGTAGGTGGACTTCTTAGATGTGTTCTTAAATTAAAAATTCCCTTAATTTATTCACCTTCAATTACTTTTCAAAATGTGCACTTTGTTATAGCAAACTGAATTATGATTGTGTTCACTCTGTGAATGATGGGACTGTTTTTAGGATTTCCCAAAAATACATCCACATTTCATTGCACTAGAGCTGGATATGTTCAGAGTATGTATACAAAAACAGCATGCAGACTGTGCAGCGTTTCAGGCAGCATAAAGTGTGCTATGCATTCTTCGTATTGTCAATATAGTCTGTTTTTAATTCAACTGAAAAGTTCTGGAACTGCAGCAAGTCCATTTGTTTCCTATTAAATTTAGGGAATGTCAATTTGTTCCAGAATGTTTTTAGTCCACTGGTTCTTTGGCTACCTGGCTACTAAGGGCAAAAACAATCTGATCTGCCTGCATGCAACTTCTTCTCTTGCTTAACTGTCAGGGGTTGCCTGAGGGGGTCTGCATCTCATTTGTGTTGAGCTTTACATCATTCAAGTGCAGCCAGGCTCTTCTTTGAATTTTTACAGCAGTAGGAGTGACCACCTCTACTAGGTGCGGTCCCTCAAAACATGCTTATTCCAAGTACGTACCAAGCTCTTCACTAGTACATGGTCCCCTGGGTACAAACTAGGTTGCTTCCATTGATTGGCTGCCTTCCTCAATCTTTGACCCTTCAATCTGATTTTTGATTTGTTGAGAAATAAGAAACACTAGCAGTCAAATTAGTAAAAGAAATCATGCATTTTATCCCCTAATGTTTGTTCTACATTATGGGCATTTGTTTTTATTTGAGTGGGTGGAGCAAGTGGTACCCTCATGCGGTGTCCAGTCACCAACTCATGAGGAGTGGGGAGGGGGGGTGGTCTGAGCTAGGCTGGTTTCTGTTTCTCAGGGCAAACAAAGGGCTAGGCAATGTAGCCATCCCTTCAGAGCAATTCTGATCTTTGCTATCATTTCTTTGAGAAGTTGGTTTAGTCTCTCAGACAGGTGGAGGAAAACATGTATACCTAATAGAATGATCTGTTCAAACAATTAACAAAATGTGGCCTGTTATTGGACTGCAGGACTTCGCACACACCCAATCTAGTAAACCCCTCATGCACGAGAAACTTGGCAGTGCATGTGGTATCTGGATGCATGCATGGACCTGCCTCGCTCCATTTGGAAAAGGGACATACTACCACTAGCATGTGCCTATAGCCATTGCATACTTGTAACATATCCATATGTAGATGCTGAAATGGACCATTGGGTCTAGGGATTGCTGCTCCCAAGGTGTACCCTGCTGTACATTGTCTGGCAAACAATGCGATTTACAATAACTGCAACATGCTCTGACAAATTTGGTGTGATAGTCTTCTGTGGTTCTCTTTTGGTCTCTACTTCTGCGGCTTCGTTACAGCGGGAAATCATGTCTGACCCTTTAGTATGGGCTGCGCATTGCACCACAGCGATTGCCAATGGGAGCTTTAGTACTTTAATGAGCTCACCCAATAGGGACGCATGTGGCACTTGCCGTCTGCACAGAGGAAACCCCTCCTTTTCCAATGTGAAAGCCCTACATGTACGGTTGTCACATAGGCAGTCCGAATACACTTTTATTTCCTAATCCTCAAATCTCAAGCACAGCGATGAGCGAATGCTACAGAATTGGAGGCGCTCAACATTCTGTAGCCAGCACTCAACAATGTGAAGGCAATCTCGCACTGTCACTGCTTTGAATTCACCATCTCTCCCCGCCCACCTCTCCCTCCATGAGCATTTTCTCTAACATCGGGAATATCATCATAGAATTCGGTATATGTTGTGCAGTCATGTACATAGTCATCCTTTTCTACTCGCTCTGCTATCAATGTTGCTAACAACTAACACATTTTGAATGCTGGTTTTGAAATAATTACTTAATATCCTACTTTTGGGTTGCTCCAAAATGGCAAATAGGGAGTGCTCGACAAATATTTTTGAGCATCCTATTGAGATCCTGGTAGCTTTTCCAAATGCGAAAGCAGCAGCCACTAACACTTGTTTGCAGGGATGTCCTTTCATTACTGGGTCTAGAGTCCCACTATAATAGGCTAATGGTTTGTGTCCATGTACTAATGTCTTCTGTGTAAGTACTGCTGTTATCACTTAATTTGAATGCAAAAATAAGTAAACGCGGTCTGTGCAAATCACCCTCTTCAACTCTTTCAATCCTTCAGTCATATTAAATGCCCATGTTATCTTTCTTTTACCCATCTGTGCTTCCTTGAGTCCTTTTTGAAAGTGTACTGTAATCAAAAACCCAGGCCCTACAATAATTGAATGGACCATACAACTGTGGCATTTCTTACGGTCTCATTTTGGAGTTTTCATAATTGTTTCTGCTCTCAGGTACCACTTTTCTCCTGTCTTGAGAGGAGCTGTCCTATGCACAGGACCTCTTCCTGACAATCGTGTAGTCTGTCTACTTTGTATCTTTTTTTCCTGCTTGTATTGTCATTAGTCAAACTGAGTCTTCCCTACATCTTTCTCACTTAACACTAATATATCTACATACTGCATTAATGTTGCCTCGAGTTGTTACCTAGGTCTATCTGAAAGACTCTATTAATCGATGGAGACTCACAGTACCCCTGAGGCAGTCACGTATGTTAGGCACTGATCAAAAATGAAGTTTATCTTCATGAAGGGGAATTGAAAAGAAAGCATTCTTTAAATCTATTACTTTAAAATATTTCAGTTTAGCTGGGATGTTGTATAATATTGTAGCGTGGTTTGGAACCAGACAACTCTGCTTTAACAGTATTGTTTGACGGGCGGAGATCTCAAACTCCCAGTTTTTTTTTTTCACTGGTTACACAGCTGTCCATGGGCCTTCTGGTACCAATATTTCCTGCTTTATTGAAGCGGAAATGGTTTTAAAAATACCTTCATTTGCTGCTCGGGACATCGGATACTGTTTTGCGCATGGAAAAATTGCGCTCATTTAACTTTCTTCTCCTTCAATAGACTTGCGTCCTATGGACTGCTGATCCATAAAATGCTTTAACTTTTTCTAAATCTTACTGAAAATGTATTTTTTTAGTTCTGTGATTGCTCCATTTCAATTTTCATCCAATAAGTGAGGCATTTAATGTCTGAATATTTCTCAAGTCTGTCTGTCAGCCTGTATCATTATGGGCTATTGCTGTTCTCCATGCTCTTCCCTCTGTCCTTTCTCGATTTACCACTGCTGCCTCTAACTCTATGAAATGACCTGTCCCTTCTCATCCATAGGTATTTGTGGTCTTAACAGAAATTCATCAGTTATTCTCATCAGTTATTCTCAATATTTCCCCAGTCAGTCCAGGAACCCATGTCAACAAAATGTTTACGCCATACAAAGAATTTCTGGATATAAAGGGGCCCTTGTTAGAATTGATTTCTTAACTCTGCTCTGGTGAACTGATATTCAGGAGGCCACCCTAAGTTAGCCAGGACAATTGAAGGTAGCTTGGAAAGCAGTCCAGAATACCTCTCAGGAGCAGTGGGGGGGGGTGATCTGATGTCTTGGATGATCACACAAGTAGGACACTAGAATTACTCTTAGTATATAAAAAATTGTGTATTAGGCCCAGAACAAAAACATGATTAATGAACAGTTATACTATTACTTCAACACAAACTATGTAAAATATGTCACTTTTCGTTCAATGTGCTAAAAAGTGTGGGTTCCCGTCAAAACCTGTAAGGAGGGAAAGCTAACAAACTTTCACAATGGTCAACTCCAGAAATGGATATCCCTAATTTAAGTCCATCTCTATGAAGATTGGACCCTTGTACTCAATTTTATGTTTGTGCGTGAAGGTGATTGTCGATGCGTAAAGCTCACAATCATCAAACTTCAATGGGAAGGAAAAGGGGAAACTGGAGTGTGAGGGATTCAGTTGGCAGGATGGCTGAAGTTCTCCTGGACTACTAAATCCCCTCTTTGGTTAAGCAGATGTGGGTCCGATTTACATCAGTTGCTGGATCTCATCACAAATGCAGGACAAAGAAAGCAGTGATGCACCTTTCTCAGGACACTTGAAGAAAGTCTGCAGCAGTAACCGCCACTATCGCACAGTGACGCAGGAGCACCCAAGTCTTGCACACTGATGCATTATTCTCTCGCGGCCCAAAGCCATAGGGATGACGAGATTTGGTAAGAAGGTACTTTACAATGTGAACAAGGGTTCTCCCAAAGCTCAAGCTGAAACTCCATGTAGCAATGCTCCAGCACGGTTGCCAATGTACCAGCTGTTCAATCCACAGGAGAGCCCAGGGACACTTCTGAGAAGGATTGTTTGCAGGGCACCAAGGAGACATTGAGAGTGACTGGTCCCACACTCAAAGCTGATCTTAGGAGATTGAGTGAAAAGCAAGGCTCCAATGCAACAGCGGCCTCAGGGTGCCAAACCTTTATTTATTTTTATTTATTTTACATTTATAAAGCGCTCACACAGCCCGCAGGCATCGAGGCGCTGTTACATGAATTGTTTGTTTTTCTTAGTTGCGTAATTGTGTTTTTTTTTGTCTTAGTTACGTATTTATAACGCGCTTAAACACCCGGAGGTTTCTAAGCGCGGACCCGGGGATCGAACCTGTTGCTGCTTCGTGTCGTCTTGCTTCCAAGACGCGCACGCTGCCGCTGAGCTATCCTCCCTTCTGTGCATGGTTCCGGACGGTCCTTGGATCCTAACTGGGGGCCCTGCTCCCAATCTTCCATCAAGCACCAGGCACCCATGAACACTAGAAAATCAGCTGCCTGGGAGCTTTTTCATTGTGGTCTTTATTTGCTGTAATAACAAGACAGGCACTCGGATATTTTGCCTTTTATCCTGCTTTTATAGTGTTTCAATGATGGAATGTGTTTATGCAAATGACTACCTTGTGCATGGTGTGCATCCGATAGGGCCCCTTAGAGAAAACATTCCTTCAGTCTTATAGGCTAGTTTGTCTTGTGAGTACAGCAAGCCAATATAAGCATAGCTGATATCTACAATTTCCTCTGACACATGAAATTGATATGCTTATTTTAGATTTGACTGGACACAACTATCACAATGCTCAACTCCTGGCAAGAACATTGACACACTGATATCTAATGATTGCTGAGGTCCTGCCAAGTTAGTGCTTTGTACTTCTTAGAGCAGATATGGCTGCCAAAATAATACAGCTGGCCTCTCAGAATAGTCTGCATGATACAAGTTGTGCCCTTGTCAATAAAACGGATACAGGTATCTAAGCTTCTTTGCTTATCTCGCTTCATCAAAATCTTGTCTGGCTTTCCTGCCAATTTTCATTTTTAACCTAACAAACCCAATTACCTACTGTGAGATGCTGCCAAAGGCTATCTCCAATGTTATTGGCCTCTGTTACTTGTCTGGAAACTCTTGGCATCGTTCAGAGTTCCTCACCACTGGGTCAGGCCTGGAAACCATTTTCCACTCACCATTTTGAAATATATTTGTCTGACACTATATTTAACCATCTCTCACTTTGTATCCTTTATTCATAATATATCTTTATACACTTGTGATATTTAAAGCACCCTTCATTTCCTGTCATCCTAACCCAAACCTGTGCGGTGCCATGTGCACTTTTGCCTTTTAATAAAGGCAATATAATCCTGATCCAATAATGGAACTATTTGATCTGACTATCATGTTATCTATATTTAGTTGAGGGGGGAGGGATTGGCACCCCATAACAGATCTGCTTCACTTCTCAGTCAATTCGCACCTCACAGTGATCTGCTTGCTCCCAGCTGGCCAATGAGTTCTGCCCCACTCATGCATATCAGTAGTGATCCAATCAGAGACCAATGCGGCTCTCCTGCTCTCGTGCACACCAGGCACCAACACTGTGAATTGGGAACAGACGGTCCCAGCCTACTTCATGGCTACCCACACATGTGGCATGTATTAGCCTGCAAAAAGCGCCGGCTTTGGCAGGAGAATGCATGCCCAAATAAGGACTCAGTCACAAAGAGCAAGGGGAAGGCCACTGGACAAAATGGTCAAAGGAGAAGACAAAATACCTTGTGGCACGGCCCTGACAGACCCTAGCCAGTCATGAGCCACACTTGGTAAGCGTACTATGGCTGCGTTAAAGTTAATACATGCTTCTGCTGCCCCCAGTCTACTCCAACGCACATTGTCCAGTTAAAACAAAATCCATAAGGGATGTCTAGTTTCCCAAACGCAAGGACCCTAGTGCATGGTACTGTAATGTACTTTGCACACTGAAATAGTTGCCAAAAATGGCAACAGTCATACTAAGGAAACCATGTTTCCCAGTACTGGCTGTCGGGACAAGTCAGTTTCCCCAGAACTATGAGCAAAAGCTCATTGGAGTGCAGCTGAAGGTTGTGCTCCACTGGCAAAAAGTTTGGACAGGAGGCTGAAACAGAAGCAAAACATTGGGTGGTGCAGGGGTCCATAAATCTAGAGGTAAAATTTTACCTAAATCGCCCCTCCCAGACTAAGGACAGGGGGCATTAAGCCACACCTGGATGAGTCTCATGTTCTGGTCAGTTAACATTCTGGACACCCATCAGCATTATGTTGATACCTGGCCTGTCCTTAGTCTTGGAGGCTAACGGAAAACCTGAGCAACTTAGGATTCTCTCCCTTCATAAGCCACTTTAGATTTAGGGCCTCTGCTTCCTTAGGGCCCACACAATGGAAAACATTATTTTTCTACATTAGACCACCTGAGCTCTACCCTTAAACTGGTGACTGATTATATAGAGTGTTCCTGCCTTTCTCATCTAGCTGTGATAAAACTGCTCCTATCCCAGTGTCAGAGGAATCTGTCTGCACAATAAACTATGTGAGAGCCCTGAGAACGGGTGCCTAGCACAAAGAGTCCTTAATCCTTGAAAGGGCTGTTCACACTCCTCAGACCAGAGACATTATTGGGGTTTCTTTGGACTAGTGAGGGCAGTTGAGGGGCGGGGGAGGGGAGAAGGCAGGCAGGGTAGACTGTTATCATGCCATTGCCAGGAACTTCCTGTAGGTCCCAGTAAGGACCAGGAAAGCGCTCACTTGAGGGTAAATCAGTCTTCTACTTTACTGGGGGGGAGAGGCTGTATTCTACCTCCACCAACCTTATGCCCAAGGTAGACCACTGAACCCCGACCAACTTGACTCTTGCTGGCCTTTATGGTCGGGTGTGCCTTCTGAAGAGCCTGTGACACAATCCCAAGGTATTTTACATGTTCCTCCCATGAAGACTGCTATAGCATCCAGATATGAAATGCAGAATTCATCCAACCCATTCAGAACATGGTTAACCAACCTCTGGAATGTGGCAGATGCATTCAGTCCAAATGGCATTGCGCTAAACTGGTGTAAAGCCCTTCTGGAGTTTAAAATGCGGTCTTCTCCTTGGCATGTTCTGTGGGATATTCGCCAATACCCTGCAGTGAGATCAAAGGTGCTCTGGTATTTTGCAGCACCGCAATGATCTCTGCTTCAATGCCAGCAAGACTGAGATTGTTCCTATTGGAGCTTATGCTCCCCCCTCCTTCCCCTTATTTGGCCATCCTCCATGGGCTCTCCCCCTTCATCTGAAGCTAGAAATATCTTCGACTTTCCTTCGTCCCTCACATTCAGGACATTGCCAAGAAGTCCAGCTTTTAACTCTACCTCCTCAAAGGAATTCTCCCTTTCCTCCCTTCCCCCAAAGCTCAGTCTCTAGAGTTCTGGTTCTCTCTAGGCTAGACTACTGCAATAGCCTTTTCCTTAATCTACCCTCTTCTCTATGACCCTTCCAGCTAACCCAGAAAAGGCCAGCAAGACTTATCCTTGGCCTCAAGCCTAAGGACTGCAACTCCAGCCCTATAAATGCTCCACTGGCTCTGTTGCTGCAAGGTTTAAATTAATATCACTCTGCATCATCCATAAGGCTGTCTGGGGTTAGGGGGCATGCCATATACAATTTGCACTTACTAAATACTCTCCCTACAGAGCTGTATCCTATGGCACCAACTTGTGTAAGTGCTTCACTAAACAAAGCTGGTGGCTCATCTTTCCTCAGCAGGTTCCCTCCTGTGGAAAGGTCTGCCCCTACTTGTCGTGAGCCGGATCACCTCAAATTCCAGAAGCTCCTCAAGAGCTCTTCCTTCCCTCTGCTAATCCTAAAGTTGCTGAGATTGGTGGCCAGGGCCCTTGTGTCCTTCTGAGCCCTGGTCTCCCACATCCAATCACCTTAAGCCCCCATCAGCTCCCAACACTTACCTTGACACCACTGGCCTATGCCACCACAGGCCTGTACTTATTCATTGGCTGCACTTCCCTCCGGGCATACCTAACATGACCCCCTCCACTCCCCTCCCTCTTCTCTCTGTACTTGCACATTTTGAATGCTCACAAGGCTTAGTAGGTCCAGCTCTTTACTTCGTCATCTTAATTGATTTTCATTTCCATGTTCCCTCCCTGTTGCTCTGTGTGCTTTGAAACACAATTTACTTGTTAAGTGCCTTTCAAATGCACAATAAAATAAATAGCTTGTCTACCAATTTCTGTTCTTGGTAGGGGGTGAGTATCTGTCTTGGTGACAGTATTCAGAGCCATGTAATCCACACAGAACCTCAAATTGGAGGTACCTGCCTTTGGCACCAGGACCACAAGATTGGACCATTAACTACTAGGTTCAATAACCCCAAGATCCAACATCTTGTTGACCTCAGACTTGACCTCAGACTTGATATGGGACCTAACTTGACATCCTTCTGCTCCTACCTTTGGTAGGCACGCTATCTCCAGTGTTGATTGCACCACAGTGTCAAATCTGGGGTGAATGGGAACAAGGGGGGAGAACTGCCTCAGCAAACTTCTCACCTTACCTTGCTGCGTAGGAGACACCGAGGGGCCAGTTTGACACACTCAATGGAGCCGTCTGAAGGACTGCATTGGAACAGGTCAGGGTGGGTCAGATTCCCCTCTGGATGATGTCAAGAGCAGAGCAGCCATTTCTACGCTAGGGATGAATGCTTTCAGCCTATTATAGAACACATTTGGGGCTTGACCAGGCCTTACAAGCTTCTCCACAACCTTAAGGGTCTGACCACTTATCCTGTAGGGCCCTATGCGATTTATGATCAGGACTTCTTGACCAGGGGAAAATGTACAAGTGAAGCCTTCGGATCATACCAATGTTTGACAAAGGCCTGACAAGCCTTCAACTTGTCACTTGGATTAGCCATCAGTAAGGCCATTTCTTTCTCAATCCCAACACAGTCCACTAAATTTGTAGTGAGGGGAGGAGTGGTGAGTTCCCATCTTTAACTATTGCTAGTGGTCCCCTGACAGAATAACCAAAGAGGTTCAAAGTGACCAAACCAATCCCTTGTTGAGGGACCTCTCTGTATGCAAAGAGTATGGTAACGGGAGATCCCACTTTCTCCTCTGGGGCTCCCCAAGCTGATGAAAATGTATAGGAGGCTACACTCTTTCCACATGGCTTGCATGTACTTGGACATGAAGTTACTGGCTGTTGGACACAACTTCTTTAGTGAAGCAAAACCTAGTGAATATGCCAAGTAAAGACTTGGCAGCTGACTTGGCAGTCACTGTCTTCAGTGGAATGGCTTCAGGATATCTTGTGGCATGGTCAACTAACGCTAGCATAAACCTGCTGCCAGAGGATGTTGGAAGGTCAAGGAATCCCTAACCTCTCAAATGGTATACCCACTACAGGAAGTGGTACCTATGGAGCCTGAATTGTTGTGCCTTTGGCAAGTAGCACAACTCCTGCAGTGACTTCTACCTGGGTCCCCATCTTGGGCCAGAAGTGCATTGCAATCATCTCCTTAGTGTTCTTGATACCAAGATGACCTGCAATGGGGATCTCTTGATATCAAGATGCCCTTCAAGGGGGGATCTCGTGTGCCAACTGCAGGAGGAAATGCCTCAAAATGGGACCACCAACCTCCTGTAGTCTCCTTAAGTGGACTATGTGGGCTCACTATATATATATATATATATATATATATATATATATATATATATATATATATATATATAATATAGTAGCCCACCTTCCCAATACATTCTATGTTTCCCAAGGTGCTCACCCTCCAGTTGGGAACAGGCCTGTCTCCTAAGGCCAAAGATGGGTACTCACATTGGCCTTTACTGAATTATTCCCTTCCAGTACCACCTAATGCAAGTAAACTATGCAACTCAGGATGGTCATGGGGGTTGGGGGCGGGGGGGCACCAATACTTCAGGCAGCTCTTCCTTGTCAGGTTCAGGAGCTTGGCAAACTGCCTCTACCTCGGTGGCAGGTGAGTTGGGAGGAATATTTTCTTTACCTCCTTTTGCTTTTTTGAATCCTTTAGCTTTGGATTTCTCCTCTTGGCTTCGGCTCAGCCTTGGACTTGGCCAGGGCAGCCTTTAAGTGCAGGGTCTCTGCTGTGTATCTACCACAAGACCTAAGTCTTGGAGATCATGTACCAGCAGAACTCTCCCAGGGACCCGCCTCAACACTTACATGTATCCTGACTACTGAACCATTCACAGCTAGAGTTACAGGCAGAACTAGAAACGAGAGGGGGGGGCATCAGCTAACTTAGTGGGCGTTGAGGGGCTCTGGCCAGCTCCTCTGATTTACCGATGTGGAGTCCACAACAGTTCGACCTGCCCCAGTGTACCTGATGGCAGAGGTTTATACATCATCCATCAAGACCCTTCCCATTGAAGTAATGTTTGGTATTGTCCGGGATGGAGGTATAAGCCTCAGACACTCTAGATTCCCAGGGAAAATAAAACTACTTCAGATCCTATACCACAGGGGATGTAGTCAGCAGTGAAGGATGCCCCTGTGAGTATTTTCTCCTCCTCATGGTGGAAGTCCAGATTCAGTGGACCCTCATGTTTTTGACCTTGCACCTGGGGCCCCCATTTCATGTGGTAAATTTCCACACAAGTTCCACTGGGTCTTGGGACATTATAACCAGAGTTGTGCTTGGGATGGTTAGTATCACTACCCTGTACATGCTCATGTGACTTACCCTTAAGCCTTTTATGGCCCTGTTAGGATAAGATTTTTCAGTGGAACCACCCTCCTTCCTGCTTCTTCCCCTCTTTTCTGAAAACCTGCTTGTCCTTATGGGACACCCTGTAGGATACCCATACACTGCTGCAGTGATGCATCTCCTTGGTCACCCTTATGCTGCTTAAGCTCAGGGGAACATGGGGCAAAGATATGTTGCATCATGACCAAATGGAGCATGCCTTCACAAGTGGTAACTTTATAACCTTACACCCAAACAGTCAAGATATTTAAAGATTCAGTTACATCTGTGACACAAGTGCTACCTTCTCTTTTCTTGTACTCCCTTCATCTTTTCAAGTATTGCTGGCGTCTTTCCTAAGATCCAGGTTTGCTTCAATTTTGCAAAGTCCTTTCTCTGTCTTAGACATTTCTACGATGGCACTGCAGCCAGAGTTGGGCAGTCTACTAAGCAACCATGCACTATATTGTCGTCTGCTACTTCTTGCACTTTACAAGCATACTCAAAATCAGTCAGCAGGTCCATGTCATTTCCCTCACACGCACTGAGCAGATCCTTAGGAAATATGTGATGTGAGGAGGAACCAGAACCATTTCCACACCGGAGCTGCAGCTTGAAGTTTGGCAAGCTCCAAATGATCCCTCTCTTCCTGTTTTTCCATCTCCAGCTTATAAAGTTCTTTTATCTCAGCATAAGCTTCTGTCTCGAGATCTAACACAGCCTCATCTTTAGTGGGAATGTGGGATTGAGCATCATCCTCATGTCCTCCTATGATGGCCGGGGACGTCATTGCACTAAAATTCCAGTGATAGCTGAAGTGACATCACACGACCCTTTACCTCTATCACAGGAAGTGGTTATTTGACCCCACCCCAAAGTGATATCACAGTAAGCAATGGAACACGACCTTCTACCCCTTGACAATGCAGGAAGTGGCATCGCATAATGTTCCTAAGTACACTGCGAAAAATATGGTTAGAATATCACTGTGATAATGGATTGCCATATGTATCGTTAAGGTGGGTGTGTATAGGACCACATTACAAAATGACTGTGAATGCAAGCAGACGTCCATGGCCAAATTATGTTATTATATTGCACTTGAGCTTAAGCGCTTTATATAGAACAAATATACATACAATATCACCCAGCCTGTGTTGGTACTCTTTTATCCACCTCAGAAGGATGAAAGGCTGGGTTGAGGTGTTTAATAACAGACTAAATCAGTGACTCTCCCCCTGAAGTGTTCCTGAAAGAAACCTTTAATGAGTCTAGCAATGGTATATAATTCCAGAAAGACAGGTTTTCTTATTTAGGGTCACTGCTGAACGTGTTAACTTGTGGGACACCTGTTTTTGTCTTTTTTTTTTTTTCTTTTGAGGCCTGAACAAGAAAGCCAGCCACTGGAAGCAAAGAACCACATGGAGCTGTCCATAGCCCATGATCTTGCATTTTAAAAAAAAGGGAAACAATTTGATTTTTTTTTTTTTGGGCATAGCAAGGGGAGACCACAAGGGTAGCAGGGGAGACATCCAGATGACCGCAGCGGACACATCATGACAGTTACTGGGAGCAGCACCTTCTGCGCTATAAGAGGAAGTCATCCAATCCTACTTTATTGCCAATCGAACTTTTGTATTCGCTCAGCTTTTGTGCCAGAAGTAGTGAGCCTCTTTCTGCACATAGCCTTAATGTTTTTGATTTTAGAAGCACACAATACCAGTGACTGATTTCATTTTGTAAGTGGTTTACAACTACTGGCTAAAGTCACTTACTCTGTAAATGTAATTCTGTGTGCAACACCAAAGTACTTCAGTTATTATCCCACCGCTCTATGCCAATTGGTTAGAATGGATTTGTGAACTCTGCTCTGGTGAACTCAAGGGGCCACCATAATTTAGTGAAACGGGAACCACATGCAACAAACTAAGCCAGGACAATTCAAGGTAGATTTGAGAGCAGTCGCGGCTAAGTCACAGGAGTAGTGGGGGGCGATCTGAGGTCTTGGATGAGCACACACAGGCCCAGAACAAACCTGTCAATGAAGAACACAGTAATACTACGACTTAAACACACTATGTAAAAATAGTCACTTTTCGGTCAATGTGGCAAGTGCAGATTCCTGCAAAAACCTGTTGGGAAAGCAAACCAACTTTATCACAATGGCCAACTCCAAAAATGGATATCCTTAACTTAAGTCCAGCCCTCGGAGTTTGGAGCTTTGTGCTCAATGAAATGGAATGATACGTTTGTTCGTAAAGCTCACAAAGGACAAACGTCAATGGGAAGGAAAAGTTGGAAGAGGACACTGGAGTGTGAGTAATTTGGTTCCAATTTAAGGCGGGTCTGCTACAGAGAACAAAGCTGTCTCCAACTTTCGAACGACTATAGGAAGCAAGCATCCTTTGTGTGTGAAGTGTATGGATTAACTAGGGGCCCTCGGATTACTCACTGCCCTTAGCTCACTCTGGGTTCAAACTTGGCAGGTTTGAAGGTCTCCTAGACTTTGAAATCAAATCCTTGGAGGAGCTGCGAATGCAGATCAGCTGGAGATCTCCTCACCTCACGAATGCAGGGCAAAGAAAGCCCTGATGCAGCTAGTCTCAGGACCCTGGAAGAAAGTCTCCAGCAGCGACTGCAACCATCGGTGATGAAAGAGCGCCAAGTTTTGCGGACTGAAGCACGCTTCTCTCACTGCCCAAAGCAGTAGGGATGATGAATTGGCAAGAAGGTGCTTTGCAGAGCAAACTAAGGTTCTCCCAAAGCTCAAGCCTAAACTCAATGTAGCAACGCTCCAGCACAGGTGCCAAGGTACAACTTGGTCAGTCCACTGGGAGGGCTCATGACCCTTCGAGAAGGCTTGTTTGCAGGGCACCAAGGAGACATTGAGTGATTGATCTCAACACACAAAAGGGTTGAAGCGTGTAGTAATGAAGACCTCCGGTACTCCAGGTAAGTTCTTGGTCTTTTATTGTCCTTGTCCTGTACTCAACAAGACACGGGGATGGTAAGGGACACAAGATCACAAGGGAAACGCTGGGCTCACCCCCACACCCATCTTCTCTGCTCACAGCTTTCTCTCTGACCAACCGTCACCCAGCAGAACACTTCCACCACAAACATTCCATTAGCAGATGAGCTCACACACACTGCTACTCTGTAAGCCAGATGACTACAAAGCGCGTTTGCATGTCTTCGTAGGCCGAGCGCAAAGCTGGACTATTGGGACAACAGTGGGCTCAGGGTGCCAAAACTTCTCTGAGGTAGTCCTTGGATCTGCTTCACTTCTCCGGATACTTGGCTCCATGTAGAGGTTGATTCGGACCTCTGGTAATCTGTGGGTCTATACTCTGAGCCCCTCATATCCTAAATTCCAGTGAGTGCTTGCACCCAGCTGGCCAAGAGATCTGCCCCACTGATGCGTGCAAGCAGTGGTCCAAATGGGACCACTGCAGCTTTCATGTTCTTGTGCACACCAGACAGCAGTAGTGTTGATTGGGACCAGACAGTCCAGACCACTTCCTGGGTACCCACAGGTGACCTGCATTAGCCTGTGAAAAGTGATGGCTTTCGCAGGAGAATGCATGCCCAAATAAGGACTCCCTGGCTCACAATGAGCAAGGGGAAGACTAACAGACAAAATGGCCAAAGGAGAAGCAAGACATGAGCCACACACAATAGGCGCGGTATGGCTCTAAGTTAATACATCAAAAAGCTTCTACTGCTACTAGTCTACTCTTAGGCTTTTTGTCCATTTACCCATGAATCCTTAAGTGATGTCTAGGGCCCAAAAATGCAAGGACCCCAGTGTGCGATAATGTACTTTGTGCATTGGAATACAGTAGACAAAATAAGACTAAGGGAACCATGTTTCCCAGTACTGACTGTCAGAAGGACAAGTTAGTTTCCCGAGAACGAGCTGAAGGCTGTACTCCATTGGCAAGAAGTCGGTCAGATTGCTGAAACAAAAGCAAACAGTTGGTG
This sequence comes from Ambystoma mexicanum, assembly GCF_040938575.1. Taxonomy (NCBI): domain Eukaryota; kingdom Metazoa; phylum Chordata; class Amphibia; order Caudata; family Ambystomatidae; genus Ambystoma; species Ambystoma mexicanum. Next base: position 682,575,082 of record NC_090925.1, read on the forward strand.
GTCCACAAATCTAGAGGTAAAATAGCAGTACCTGATTTTTACCTAACACCTCATAAATGTGTTTTTTTTCCCTGTAAAAGCTAGTATAAACTTAATGTATCCCTGGAGTTGAAAACGCTACCCCTTGTCAGTAAAAGATATTGTCCTGTTTAATTTGTCAAGTCACACCCTAATGTTACTGGTGTCTGCTGAAAGTACAATCGTGGCATTGACCAATCATGGTCACCTATAAAAAGTGGTAATTTGTCAGTAAAAAACTTGTGGCCCCAGCGCATTTATGGTGAACCCAGCCATTGGATAGTTTCCCTCTCAAACACAGTAACTAGTTGCTTCTGTATCCATGAGGAATGAAAACCTCTTGCGTCCTATTGTTTCTCTAACCCTTGGTTACTCCAGTGGGTCTGGTGTCGGATAGTACTCAACACATTGTCGCTCAGTGAGCTTTCCTATTGTGGATTCAGCTCTGTACCCATAAAAGTATTCCCTCCCAGGACTGTCGCTCCCTATCCTTGGTGTGGATAATTGTGTGGCCCCTGTATTTGCCTTCCATTGTGGCACAGTCACTTGTTGCATCAGTGCGTACTGCGATTGCTGTGCTTGCTGTGGTTGTCCTTGTGGTGACCGGTTGCTGTGGGATCTGCTGCGCTTGCTGTTTGTGTGGCGCACCTGTCTGATATTGTATGTGATCTAGGGCATAATATGCCCTTACACCCTTTTTGAACTTGCAGTTTTGTTGCATGCATCCTCTACTTCTACACATTCATGTTATTTGTCCTGTTCTCCCACAATTCAAACATTGCTGTGCTTGTCCCTAATCAAATGGGGGTTTTGAAATCTGCATTGTTCTCTAGGTCATTCCCTCTACCTTGTGGACAAAAGTTGTACCCACTTTCCATATGGTACATTTCAATAGTGTGCATTAGATTGCTGACTGTAGTTCTTGTGTGGCCATGACTTCACCACTCGTCCTGCTCCTTGTGAACTTCAACAATTTCATCTGTACTAACTTTGCTTCCTCCTGCTTTCTATTCTCAGCTTTCTTATTTTTCTCTTGCAACAATCGACAATGATGTACAATAGTCAACTGTATTTCTGGCCATGGCTTCGCTTCCATCCCTTCTGCTGTTGCACTGGTTCAGGTACTCCCTGACATGAAATATGATCAAATGCTGCTTTTATCCCACGGCTCTTCTAGAGACACCAACGTTCCTGAATAAAAGCAACAGGATCTTCGTCTACGATTTTTCTCATAATCGTACCCATGTCTGTCAGGAAACTTTACTCTAAGCACCCTCCATACGTCTGCCCTGCAGTTATGTTGCTCAGTGATGTCGTAGCCTGCTAGTTTACAAATGGCATTGGCTCTCTTCCCCTAGAATAGCTGCTTACGTCACCCACTGTTAGAAAGAATGACAGCGCAAAGATGCTAACTCAATCAATTTCCCTGTAGTCCAACTACATTTAACATCTTTTGTCCGTTTGTGCCCACATAATATATTGTGGTTGTCCTCACCCTTTCTAACGGCAGGAATTGTGTAAATCCTGGTCCAAAATCATATCCCACCTACACTTTGTCTTCCATGTGGGGCTAGATTTGCCTGTTTCTTTCTGGCACTGACCGTAACCTGCTTACATAAGGCGGGGACATATGCCCAGAACTACGCGACTGTGCTGGTGGTCGCTCCGAATATGGTATAGGTTCTGGTGTTTTTTCTTTCCGGTCTTGTAAATCTGACCATTTTAGCCCTCTGTGTGGATCTCTTGAAAAACTGCATGTGCCTTTGTGCTTTCTCATTCTCCGCCCTCTCATTATACCCCAACTGGTATGGTTATTATCCCTTTCCTCATGAAGATCTAGTCTACTTGGGGGCGGCTCCCTCCTAACCACCCTTCTCTCTAATCTGTCTAAATCCCCAATCCTTTTCCTTATGCCTGCTGCCTCCTGTTAATCGGCCCATGTCTGTATTCTCTGTATCCCTTGCAGCTCCCTGTGGGGCTGTTGCGATCCTCTTCTTGCCATTGCTCCCGTGCTTCAATGGGTATCAAACTTAATGATCTATTTCATTTTTTGTCCCCTACTCCTTTCTTCCCTTCTGATCTTTTCTCTTCTCGCTATCTTTACAACCTATGCTCTTTCAGTCTCTGCTTCTATTTCAGGTTTCTCATCTTCTATTTTTTTTCTATTCGTTTTTTTTCCTGTCTTTCCTTCTCTTCCTTGTATGCCCTTTTCTTTGCTCTTGCTTCTCTTTAACATCAATGACCTTTCCGTCTAAGTATCTATCCTGCCATTCACTTTTTGTACTATGATCATTCCACTTGTTTTCTTTCTTTGGGCACTTACTTCCTCTTCTATTTCTGTCCCTTCTCTCGGCACGCTCTGTTTGTGTGTGGACATATATTTACCATCTATCTTCTTTCTTCCATGTTGTCTTCACTATTATAAGCGGGAGGTTTATATGGTGGATTAACAGACCCTGCTGCTGCTTTTAATTCCTTTGAGGTTAGATTTGCTGTCTTCTGTTGTGCTATCATTTTTAGGAGGAGAAAGTGGAGCTGAGGGCTTTGCATCCTTTTTATGCTGATTGAGCATCCACTGCCTCTCAGGCATGTCTTCTCTCACTGATACATCATCCATAGTTCTAAAATGTTTAACTTTTTCTGTAGTTTCTTCCCTGTACATGTAGCATGCAAGTAGGTTTTCATGTGTCGTAGTATAATTTGCCTTTTTGAGGCCACGGTATGCGTGTTTTATTAGTCATGCCTTTTACCCACAGTGTGGTACTTTCTAATTTTAGGTGTGTATTATATCGGTTGAAAAAGGATACTCTTGCACGGTGGAAGTAATCAAGGAGCTAGGAAGATCAGTGGAGGGCCCACTGGCTCCCACCACCCAGGCTACAGCTTCAACTGCCTGGGTCAGAACTCCACTCACACATTTCTTCTCAGACACACAGGGTTCCACGCTGACGTTCCACACGGACATCACCACTCGCCTTAAATATGCATACAGGGACCAGGTCCAGGCATAAAATGTATCTTGGTAATGTCCTGCATAGATGTAGAAGGGAGTTTCCCACATAATGACAATAGTTTTTACCCGTCTACTTGCAGTACTACCACTTCAGGCCAGAACCATCAATCGCTGCCCATTTCCAAAACAAATATTCCTCTAAACATTTCCAAGCCTATACAACAATCAGTGATATCTGTATAATCTTTATCAATTCGTACTATCCTGTTAAGTGTCTTTATTCAATTTGTCCTCCCACTATCCTCTAAAGGTTTGATTGGCACAAATTGCTTGCTTTTTTTTCTAGGGTCTAATGACTTTTTTCAAATGTATTGTTATAGTTTTTAAGCTTCAAACCTGATGCAAAACACTCAAACCCTCATGTGCACTTTTTCTACAATTGTTGGGTTTTAATCTCTTGACAGATGCATCTCATCTCCATTTTGTTCCAGAAGTGTTGCACACCCTTCTTTGGCTGCAGCTGCAGGAATCCCTTAAATAACGCAGTTCCAGAGTTTGGTGCAATCCCTTCTCCCTCCTTGAGGACAGGATCTCATTTTCCCTAATAAATCCCGTTGTATGTGTCCATGACTCACACAACCACTTTGCACTGGTAGGTCCCCCAAACACCCATCCTCTTGACTTTTATGGCTATTCGCGAACATCCACACCCCATATATATTTTTCTAACCCCCCTAAAAATGTGATTAGTTTCTTTCGCTAAAAAATCGGCAGTAGAATGCCCCGCGAATAAACATCCCGCGATGAAGGGACATTGTATCATGTGATGGCATCAGTGATGTGAGTAACATTTGTGATGTCCTCTTTCATGTCTTGGGTGTTAGTCTTGGTAGTGCACAGTGGCGGTGTGAGTTGTGGTTGCTTATCTTGAGAACAAAGTATATGGTGGAAGGCACAACTATGTCAAAATTGTATATTTGGGTCATTACGCTAGGATAAGGTTGTAAGACTGCAGGAAGTTCATACCAAATTTCAGGTGCAGCAGGGATAATCTCGAGGCCACTCTAGATTCGTTAAAACAAAGCACCAGACACACACCAGCCGTTGCCAGCTGATAGCCCTAAGCTGCACTCCTAATGGGACGTGGTCCCTGTTATTAGAATCTCGTGAGTCCAATCCCACTCCGGACAGGAGAAGTTTTAAGTCACGGGAGTCCACAATATAAATTAGTTTCAATGCAGTCGGCATTCACTGTATTCATATTCATAATCTATTCATGTAAATAGCAAGGTATATAAAGCATCCATCTGCTAGTCTACAGAAAAGCACCACAGAACTGCGACACAACACCATTTAAACAGTGTTTTTTATAGATATATGAATGTGTACATTTTACCAAAACACATTCAAATTTAATTTGCAGCCACACTATTACCTAATAGAGTGGGAAATCATTAACAAACTAATAGTTGTACATTGACAGAATTCTGAAACAATGACAGTATTCTGAGTTGAATGACAGTCCTCAAAAGCACCAAAATGTACTCAGAAGATTATACATGAAATTACATATTAAATTAAACCAGGAATTCATATGTGGCTGAACAAAACAGAGTAACCACATTAACTCTATTATCCTTCTGGGCAGTATGATTCTTTCTGCTCAGCTTCCTAAACACACTTGTGACAATGTGTGCCGACGTGTTTTGGATTACGCAACAATCCTTCAGGGCGGGGTGTGTTAAAGTTTCAACAATGTTCATTAATTTCTACAAAAGGAAGGATAACCTAATTAGACCTCTATGGGAACAGAGATTAAATAGTTCTTTCAAGTGAAGAGTAAAGCGTAGAGTAAAACTGGCCTTATTTCTTTTGTATGCAACAAAAAACCAGTGTCAACCTATATGGTAAAATGTGCAAGAGTACATCATAAAAAGATGAATCGTGCTCTAGAATAAATCTTTAAGTAGTACAGACTGAGTTAAATGTACTCACCCGGAAGGAAGACCAATCCCTCTCCCCGGGTGAAATAAAAGGTGATGGGCTGTGTTTTCAGTGGACGACGGCTAGAGGCTAGCAGAGATCAGATATGTGCCTTAAATACATTAGACATGTCACCCTGCAGTTGCGAAATATAAACTTAAATGGAGTAAAGGATAAGCTAGATCACTTCCATTAGGAGAGCCTGTCGAAATGACCGGAGTCAATTGTGCTGCCTGTTTTTAACAATGCAAATTGTTTTTCAAAACGACAAAGCAGGCATACACCGTGGTGTAGAACATGTCGGGCTATAACTACTGTGCTCCTCCTCAGTTGCTAGGCTGAGATAATGTCCCTAAATCAAAAGGGATACGGCATTCGTGCAGGTTCGAGAATTACGCATAAGCTTCAAGCATGAGCTTAAAAACTCGCCCAGGTTCTCCTGTATTGGTGCGCTGATGATCTCACTGACCATCAAATTACGTGAAGTACCCATCGTGATGGGCGCAAAGCTATGGGAACTTCAGACATCTCACTGAACACACTTACCATTCGGAATCACGTAACTCCCAGTCCGACCGAGCAGCCTGTCGCCAAGATGCACCAAGATGGATGCTTATTTTACCATAACTTGGAATGTCTGGGGTTTTTCAGTTTTCCTTGTAACCAGAACAGAGGGGGGTCTGGGAAACGCTCTACCAGCACGAACACAGCCCATTGACTTGTTCTTGGTTGGATGGCCCCTGTGAGTGTCTCAACCAAGTCTTTAGCTCACTGTTCTTTTGAAAGAGAAGAATTGTCCCCACACCAGTCTTACATTCCTTGTAACCAGAACATCCCTTTTACAATTTCTTCTTTTTTTTTCTTTCATTAAGTTGATAGGTTTTTATTAGTGCAACCATACATTTTTTTTCAGTGCACTTCATAGGTTTTTACCAATGCACCCTAATTTGCTACAACTTACTAATCATATTTGCCCCAATATAGCAAAATATTTGTCCAATTTAGAAAGAGTCACCAACTTCTATATACTTTTTCCACTGGTTTTGTGTTCGCCAATGTCTTCAAATGTCGCAAGTCATTGCAAACTTTGCGTACAGTGTTGACCATGCACGCCATGATGTGTTTGCGAATGTGTCCGTGCTTTGCAAACAGTTTGAAAGTGCATTTTCCAGCTCATCTAGGAACTTTGAAGCTCAATGTATCCTGGCACAGCCACTACACCCATTTTTACTCCATTAACAATCTAGCACACAGCACATACTTGGAAGAATATTAGCAAAACTGCTATATCTCAAAAATGGCATTTGCCATTGCCTACCCTCCTTCCCAAGAGCCACTACCACCTACACAATGAAAGACGCACAATACTTCAAAGACTGGGCCGGGAATTATTTATTTTTTATTCTTGTAATGCGCCAACATGCCCGTAGGCCTCAGGGCGCACATAACTGGACAACAGACACACATGGCAGAGAAAGAAGGGTCAAAGAGTTATTCCAGATTGAAGAAGTGGGTTTTTACAGCACGTTTGAATACAGTTTAGTCCTGGATCTGCCACATCTGGGCTGGGAGTTTGTTCCATAGAAGGGGACCTTGAGTGTCAAGAGTGGTACCTCCAAATTTGGCTGTCCTGTATTTTGGATGCTTGAGAATAGTGGCAGAGGATGAACGAAGGTTCCTCGCATTGGATTTAATGCTAATGCGGGCTGACAAATAAGTAGGGCTACAGAGGCTGAGGCATTTGTGGGTCGTGGTCAATATCTTGTGCGTTATCCGATGTTTAACGGGAAGCCAGTGTACGTTTTTTCCTAAAAGTGGATGTGTGTACGACGGGACTGATTGAAGATATTACGCACAGCATTATTCTGAGCCACTTGCAGTGATTGGATGTTGGAGGCTGTGGTGCCCGCTAGGAGGCTGTTGCAATAATCCAATCTTGAATTGATCAATGCAGTGGACAGAAGGGCACAGGTTTCTTCCAAAATGAATGGTCGACTATAGCCTATTTTGTTTATAAGACTGCAGGTAGATTTAATGCTGGAGACATGGGACTTCATAGAGTTCTTCGTCAAGAACGACGGCCAGAGTCTTGACCTTCTTCTGGACGAGAATTGTATTGTTGGCAATATGGAAACTAGCATAGTTGGAGTCTAGTTTCGCCCAAGTGTTTTTTGATGCCACGATGAAGTTTTTTTTTTGCCGTTCAGGGCGAGAGAATTGCAGGCCATCCAGTCTTGTATGGCTTTGTATATTTTATTGGTGGTTACGGTATCGCTGCTATAGAAGCCACTCGGCTGTATGGCCACCTATCATCAGCGTAGTTAGTGTATTGCACTACTAATTTGTTAAAGAGGTCAAGAAGGGGACGGATATAAAGATTGAAAAGCAGAGGCGATAGACAGGAGCCCTGAGGAACTCTGCATGTCTGAGATATTGGAGAAGATTGATTATCGCCAACACAGACCCTCACCATTCTGGGACCCAGAAAGGAAGCAATCCATCTGGATGCAATTACGGAGCAGTTGGCGACCTCTCCGAGCCTTGACACCAGTAAGCTGCGATCAACTAGGTTGCGGAGAGGTCTAATAACATGAGCAAAGCAGCTTGATTATTATCAGCTATGCTAGCTAAGCTATATTTAAGATCTAGCATTGCTGTCTCAGTCCCGTGACGAGCCCTATAGCCCGACTGACGGGTACCCAAGATGTTATATTTTTCGACATGGCTTGTAACTGTAAATGGGCAAGTTTGTCAATTATCTTGAGAACATATGGCACGTTGGTAATGGGCCTGTAATTGTCTTTGTTCACTGGGTCAAGATTTTCCTTTTTCAATAAGGGTGTAATCCACGCTGATTTTAACAGTTCTGGTACCAGGCCCTCATCAAAAGAGAGATTGACCAGTTTGGTAATCCATGGAACCAGAATTTCTAAGGACTCCTTAAGGGAGTGCTTGTGGGGCAGTCGTCAGCAGGACAGGACGTGTCTTTAAGGTCCTTTATGATTTTGAGTACTTCTTCTTCGGTGTAGTGTGTGAAAGGGAATTGAGGGATATTGTTTTTGCAGGTATTGGGCAGAACGGTGTCTGTGGGGGTTTGCGGGGATGTTACTTTGCCTAGGGCTGTATTTAATTTTTTCTTTGTGAGAATCCATCTTGAGTAGAAAAGCATTGTGTATGCCCTGACACCATTTATTGTCCTTAATGATATTAGTGATTGGGGGCTGATTTTGGAACTCCGCTAAGATTTTGAAAAGCTCCCCAATGTTGGATTGAGCATTCACAATCCTTGCGTTGTGTGGCCTTAGCTTCTGTGATGAGTTTTTTGTAATTGAGGAAGATTGGGTAGAGGAAGTGCCTACCTCTAGTACACAGAAAATTAATCATGGGTGTGGCTGTTCTTTACCAGTGGGAATGTACCAAAGGATAAAGCTACCAAGTTAAGTGCACTGAGTGAAACATTGTACTGTCACGGATTACCTAGGCAGCACTCCTACGGGGCCACCTCCATGCACTGCCGCACCAAATCCAACCACTGCAATGCTCTCAAAGGCTGTTCCTTTCTTAGGAAGTAGTAGACTGTCTTCCTCCAGCAATACTGTAACCGCACAGCACACTTCTGCGGGACGCAATCCCACCAGCTGCCTTGCAAGCAATAACAAAGGAGGTTGATCCATATCTTTTGAAGATCAGTCCTCTGTATGTACTGGAACATACCACTCTGCAGGGGAGGAGCAATTTCGAAGTGCTTTTGAAGCTGTAATCGCGTAGCATGAGGAACACTGCGCCCTACTTCAGATGTAACACACGTGCAACATCTTGCCCTGTCCACCTGCCCCTCCATGTTTGTGGCTGGTGCGCCTTCTCTCATTTCCCTCCCTGCCTTACTGTCTGGCCTCTGCTGCAATAGAAACTAACAAATAGGTTCCTTTAGGAACCACCTTTCACAGTTAAAAAAATAAGCTTATAGACTCAATCTACTTTACATTTTATATTCAATAATGTTCTCCAACATTACAATTGGCTTGTTCTACTATGATAATGGATAATTGTGTAGTAGAGAAAATATTCTTTCTGAGATTCTTCTGCTATACAATAACGCCATAATCATTCCCCTTTGACTATCCAGTGCCACAGTCCCCTGTCTAGTCCATGCCTTATTAGAAAACCAGATTGCACATGCAACCACACAAGGCAGCCATTCTACTCTTTTTACTGTTTGTAACTTTCCCTCGTTGCCTGATTTAAACAATTCACGCATATATCACCGATCACTTAAACTCTACATATAGCCTATCAACATATTAAACTTCCACCCACCAACTGCAACTTAACAATGTTCTACAAATCTTTTGCATCTGCATTTTCCATACTTCTACCATACATACTGCTCCTATAAATGCACACATGCATTGTGCAGTGAGGGAACACCATAAATAAAAGGGGCAGTATGGCTGGACAAGTGCTCATGGGAGCCCAGGAGGAAAGTGGCAGGGGATACCATGGTGGGAGGCCACTAGCTAACTGCTGGGGGTAGAGAGTTCCAAGGGTGGGGTACATCATAACAGGAACACCTCTTTAACAAGCTTTTTTTCTAATTGAATACATTGTTTTATAATGTTACATCACTGTTATTTCTTTTAACCTATATTACAAAAATGTTTTGCAATGAATACTTGCTTGTATTGCATCCCCACCAGGCGCTGTGGATAACACGTCATTGTTCAATTGCCTAGGGCATGTGGCAAGCCTTTACCCCAGCTCCGCCAAACCATCAGTTATCCACCTCGCCTACCCAATATCCTAGTACTGTCCACAATACCCTCACAATGTAACCAGTGGACCGTGATCATGGCTTGCATGGCCAGGCTCCACAATTCATGGTGAATGGGCTTTGGCCATCGCGCATACCCCAATAAGCAAATCAGAGTGTACATTTGTCCTTGCCAAGGGCCAGACCGACTGCCCACAGCAGAACAGTGATCACTTATTTTTTTGCATTTGCGTTTTGACCCTTTCAAAAAAGTAACATGACAGATTTGCAAAAGCATCCTTTCAGGTCCTTGCTAATGCTCCTCGCACATGTTTACGGCAATCCCAGCCAGCATTCTGGACAGCAGCTGCAAGCCGAATGGTTTTCCCCATTTAAACCCAGAGCCGCGTCCATGCTGCATGCCCAAGAACTACTCACTATTTTCTGTGCCACTGCCCACGGCAGAAAAGGGATCACTATTGTTTGTGCTTACATTTGGACACTTTTGATGATTAAAACAGATTTGCAAAAGCATGCTTTCAGGTCCTTACTGATGCTGCTCACGCAGGTTTGTACAGCACATCAGGCTGTAGGGGCAAGCAAAATATTTTTTCCCATTGAATCGTAGGGCTCCGGCCATGCACGGAGTACACCATTATCAAGTAATTCCAGGGCAGTAGAATGGGTAGATCACTGAGTTTCCATCTAGTACTTAACAGATCACCCTGCTGCAATTGATGGCGTTCTTTTGTGAAGGTGCCCTTCCTCCTTCCAAGTGTTGGTGAACCCTGTTCTACCTTGGTGCTGGGTTAGTCAATAAATATTGTCATAATAAAGCAGTCTTAAAACCATTGTTGGTGCTATATTTATGGTTAGAATTCAGCTGACACGGGTTTCGACTCTCTAAGGTCTTTCTCAATGCGTGTGGATTGTGGGCAGTCTGTGCTCTGAGGTTGTGGAAATGAGTCTGTCATGCAATCCCAATATCTTGACCCGGTATGGTCTCGTATAAAGGCGGTTAATAATTTCAAGGTGTCCTGGTGACGACATGGACACCTGGTTCAGCGTCCTCTGTAATCTGCTGAATAGCATTGTCTTATGTATGCAGCAGTAGTGTAATCCTGTGCAGCACTAGCAACAGGCACAATTTTTGCGCCTGGCAAAAGAAAATTCTTCTACCCAGACTTCGAAAAACATTACCAGATGCCAGATAGACATTACTTTGTGGCCATGCACACATTCACTCCATTGCCAGTCCCTCGTGGTCATGGTCCGTACCAATATTGTCTCACTCATATAATCTAGTCGCTGCCCATGACCACAGGCTATACCTCAGTCACCAAAAGGATATCACTATATTTTGTGCCAACGTTATGACACTTCAAAATAATAAAACACAGACAACATTTGCAATGCTCCTTGCATGAGTTTTCTGCAAATTCACCCACGTTTTATTTTTTGACTCTGTGAAAATGTACTTGTATAAAATAGTCATATAACTTAGCTCCCACTTGATAATCTCCATTCAGACTTTGCAAAAACTGTCAAGGTTAGGTCTATAAGATTTCTAAAATATTGTGTACACATTTGTCTAACAGCAACAAAGTTATAAGCCATATTAAAAGGTTAGACCCGCCTCTGATTTTGCCCCCTCTTGACAAAATCCCACCAAGCTTTGCAAGAATATTCATATCTAGGTCCAAAACCTTTTTGTAAACGTATGTGCAGATTCATGAAATGGCATCACATTTATAAGCTTTTAAAACATTTTGGGATGCCCCTCTAATTGTGTTCCCTCTTGGCAAAACTGAACTATGCAGAACAGTCTGGTCTAAAATGAAATCCAAAATTTCATGCAGTTTCATTGACTGACGCCAAACTAGAAGCCATCCAAAAACTGCTTTTCACCAACCCTGTAATTCAGAAATGGGCATGCACGACCCCAACATCAGATGTCCACGAGCATCACAGGGCTGCACCGGGAATCCGGACTGTTGGTGTACTTCGGAAATGAAAAATGCACATTTTTGGGCTTTTTATGGCCATATTCCATCACATTCAATTGTCATTCCTCACGTCCCCAGAGATTGTTTCATTAGTTTAATGTTTTTACCACAATGTTGTGGACTATAGGAGCTGGCCACAAATCGAACATGGCAGGCATTTCATGACGCATCTCGTGCTTTTCACCATCAGCAGGTGATCCAATGTCCATGGACATCACGCCGTCCTCCGGGCCAATTGGAGGCATGTCCACAGACCGAACAGGGAAGTGGGTCCATGGACTGAATCCAGTATCTGTTTTTATTTTTTTTACATACTGTTTGGCTGTTTTAAAAACACTATTGGATGGATTTTCACAAAGCATGCTTTTGGGACCAAGTCGCTGCTCCTGCAGTACATTTTGAGAAAATCCGTCCAGTGGTTTGGGCTGTTGGCATGAGCCAATTTTGTTTTGGGGAAAACCACACATTTTGGCACCCCCTCATATTCCTCCCCCTCCCCACACACTCCCTGGATGAAACCACACAACGTCACAGAATCAATCTGGTGGGTCAATTTACTATCTTTGCAAAGTTGTGTGACTTTTCGTCCAGAGGGGCAAAGTTAGCCATCCAAAACATGTTCTTCCTATTGTTTGAGCAACTTAACCATAACTACAGGACCGCTATTGCAGGCACTGTAATATCCCATCCCCTTTTATTTGCCGCTCTTGAGGCATCTTACATCGGTTATTCAGTTCGAGCCCTTTGGTATAGACTCTTCACCAACTGAACACTTTTCCTTCAGTCCACGGGCGCCTGTGGGGACCAGACATTAATGTCTTCAAAGGGGTACCTGCAAAACATCTCGGGTCACATGTGTTGCACTGCCGCGCTCCACAGGAAACTGTGGTCTTCCAGCTAATGGTGGAAGATGTCAAGCATCCAAGAGTCCAGATCTGAACCATCCGCACTGCGACCAAAATGTGCAGTAGCACATTTGTGCGTTTTAATGCGCAGAATGAATTACCATAATCTCTGCCTCAAATAACTGGACAGTCTTAAATGGCAAAATAACTACATTATCGGCTCAACATGGCAAACAAATTGTAGCCCACACTGTTACATTTTGGTTACACAAAGGCTTTATACCTCGCTGTGTGTCAGTTATGACGATGTACAACGTGCCAGATAAGAGAGCCTATTGGACCGAGGGATTTGTTGGGGGAACGTAGCTACTTATGATTAATGTAGGGGTTAGTAACTTGATTGGCTGACCCTCACCTGGCAGGTATACCTTGAACAGCCCTTTAAGTATTATGCAGATTATAGCAGCAGAACAGCAGATTGGCCCTTGCAACAATGTATGTTCACCATTGCATAGGCCCTCATGATTGGTTGGCATTCCTTCCCAACCTTGGACTTTCGACTCGTTGGCAGTACATAAGCAAAACAAAACCCGGGTGCAGAGAACGTCTGACTACTGCCCAGTTAAGTCTACCATATCAGCCAAACCTCCAGCCAAAGCTTCTTTGTACTTGACCTTGCTGAATGCTCTCTTCCCTGGAATTTTAGGGGAGTTGAGGTACATCGTGATCTTCATCTGGGGCCTATGAATAGTCATTCTTTTCTGGTCTTGTACCACGTGAGCAGACCATGATTTTTGTCCATCTCGCCTTCCTATTTGGTGGTGTTTGATTCAAATATGTCTGGTGTCATTACCCTCTTTTGGCCTATGGAGACTTGGCTGCTCCGTTTCGCATATGCTTTCTGCATCTTTTAATGGTTCAATACTTGGCATTCACAAATGTTTGCTCATTTACTTGATCTAAAAGCTATGTCCTGCGTATATTGCTTATCCTCGTTTACTCCTTTTGTAACCTGCAGTTGCTTCTTGCTGTGGCATCCTTGATCTCTCGCCAACAGCTATCCTTTATTGGTGTGTAAATCCATTTTTCAGTGTTGGCTCTGCAACCCTTTTTTCTCCAAGCTTTTTGCTTGCTTTTATTCAGAGCCAACATGCATCTTTTCAACTTGGCTGCTTTACCTGTTATATTCTACCGCCAAAAGCATCTGTGGCTCATCTACCTTTCTGCATATATACATTTGCTACTTGTCTGGAGATGTATATATGTTTACTTTGCTTCTTAATTACATCTTCATTCTTTAAGTATTCATAGTGTCTTATGTTATCAGAATTTTAGGGCGGCATGGCACTGAAGGCAGAGAGCAGACCAATAGACAGAAGAGAAGTTATGAGAACAGAAGCGTTTTTAATTTACACTGAAAACTGAGATGATGAACAGTACTCCGCAGAGCTAGCGGAAGTTTATTCCAAGCAATCACAGCCACAACGGTGAAGGCACGGCCAAGCCAGCCTAAACCAAGGAACAGCTAACATAGGGGCTGAGAGTAATGCACACATTTAGCTTGTATGATACTCTGCTCCGATACCGTTGAAAGCACGATGGACCATACACAGACTTAAATACCACACAGGCCTCCACGGGGAGCCAATGCAATTGCCTTAACAGAGGTGTCATGTGAGAGCCAAAGGAGGGGCAGAGAATAGATCTTGCCGCTGCATTCTCGAGGTTGCAGCCACTTATTTAGAAGTGTTGTCCCAGATACAGGGAATTGCTGTAATCTAAGCCACTCAATACTAGGGCAGCCAACACAGGCTCTTGGCAGGCTGTGGGGATAAATGGAAGAACCTTCCGTAAGACCAAGAGTTTAAAATGCCCAGTTTTACATAATGCCACCACCTGCTATCCCATGGCCAAGGAGGCAGATAGTTTAACCCTCATATTTCTGACTGACAACACAGGTGTAGGAGGGGTGCCAAGTGAGGGAGGCCAAAACATCGACTGTCCAGAACAGCGGAGGGGAGGAAGTACCAACAACCAGCACCTCTATATTGCTGGCGTTGAGCTTCCACCAATTAGATGACATCCAACTGCCCAATCCTTCCAGACATTTCCTCAGTCGAGCAGACATCTCAGACTGAGTTGGGTATAGCCAGACAATGATCTGGGTGTTGTCCGTGTATGAGTATAGTGGAGATTGAAGGAGAAGTCTGATAGACATTGAATAGAATAGGAGAGGGCGCTGATCCCTGAGGGACCCCCCCATACCAGAGAAACAGGAGGGGAGTGAAAAGGAGGAAGAGACTGAATGGTCTGCAAGGAAAGCGGCAAACCAATCAAGGACTCGGCCAGACAAGCAAGCGGTGGACAAACGGAAGATCTGGTGAGGTGATCAATGGTGTTGAAAGCTGCCAACAGCTCTAACAGCAAGACCGCTCCGACACCATCCTGGTCCACCAGAAGTACCAGATCATCAAACACCGAACTGATTCAGTGCCCCGCCCTGGTCAAAAGCCATGTGCCAAAGTGCTGGGAAGACTCCAGAAAATAGACAGAGGGGAAACCAAGGCTTCCATAACTTTCATCATGCATGGCAGAAGAGAAATAGGCGAATACTTGGCCAATACTTGGCCAATACTTCAGGATTCAGGTAGGCTTTTTTTTCAGTAAAGGAATGACCAAGGCATGTTTAAGGGAGGGCGGGATGACACCTGTAGCAAAGGAGAGGTTAACTGCAGAGGACATCACTTTGCACCTGTCAGATTTCCTTTACAGCTCTTCGATGTTCAGTGCTGTTTGCAAATCTCCTGAAACCACTTTGTTTGAGGGTACATTCAATATGATTGTCTGAGTGCATTTTGTCTCTCATACACACGATGCAGTATTGGAATGATGCCTGGTGTGATGCAGTGTCTTCAGTATGTCGGAGGTGAGGGGGCAGGTTCTATAAATGATGTACACATCTGCTTCTCTACACAGAGTATTTATTCTGATATTTTGCAGGTGGCTCCATGTCTCTGGAGCTAGGAATGTTCTGCTCGCCACGGACCTTGTCTGCGAGCACCAGTTCTGAGCCGCATGCAGTAAAATCTGTTTTCCTTAGTCACTTAGTTTGAAGACTGGCTTCATATAACTACTATAGTATGCTATGATTTCTATGTGTCTATTGTACTATGTTTCTTATGGGTTAGTGTCACTTGGCTCTTCCAGGTTCCTTATATGATCCTGTAGTTCCATATGGTTGCAATAAGCAGCTGCAAGCTTGCTCTGCATCTCTTGCTTTCTTGCGTTTGGCTAATGAAGTAAAAGCTTTCAACATGTATATGTCCTCGATCTATAGAACTGTGTAAACATGTTTTGTGTCTTAACTTCGTGCATGGATGCGAGTTTGCTTTGTGACTAACATTACTGTGTCGTGGTGTCTCTCTAATGACTTCAGCATAGCTGGATATTTATCATTTGTCACCCAGGTCCAGTGTGTAGGCACCTGTATCCATGAAGATGTCGGCTGGATATGGTTTAAATGGTTGTCTAAGAAATTATCTGTTTGCATATGTAGAAGTCATTGGCCCTCCTGGGGCCTGCCCAAACAGTGACTGGCATCTTGCTATTCTGGCTCTTTATGCTGTCATGCTTATAGGGCCAAGAGGGGCATTCCAGGGACCCTCTCTTCAGTTCCTCCCCCTCTATCCTCCCCGGTCAACCTGTCGACCACATCACCAATCCTAATCACCATCGCTTTCGGGAGCCCGATCATCGTTGCTCCTCGAAGATGTCCATAGTAATTCTGGTCATCCAAACGCCATGTCTCAAAACTGCAGTCTCCTGGGTTGTACCATAGCCATTTCGCCTAGTATTACTTGTCCACAGGATCATCGAATGTTATCTCGTTCATGAACAATAGGCACTCCATTAATCTGTCTTTCTACTATCGTGTCTCCTCAGTTTTTATTTACTAGTACTTTCGTCCCTATTGTCTTCTGTCGTTTTGCAGCATTGCGTGATGCATAGCTTTATCACAGTGCTACTTGTACCAGTATTAGTACTCCTAGTAATACCTTTATTCTTTCTGCCGTCCATGTTGGTATTCCAGAAAATTACAGCCAACTTTGATCTTTTCCTGCTCCTTTCACTTCCTCATCCATTTTGGCATGCATTTTCGACAATCTGGTAACTGCTTCTGTTAGTGGGCCATATGCTTCATTGTTTGCTTGCATGAATGTACAGCAAGATGACCCGATCTTGGTGCAAACTCTTCCATTGCTGTCATAAGGTCCAGAACATACTGAAGGGCCATCAACCTTGCTGCTCGCAGCTGTTTGCACCCGCGCCCACCTCGTAATTTGCAGCCATTTTGTGTTTCTGTATAGCTGGAACTACAGATGTGTAAAGAACACTTCTGTCCTACTGAGCACTCTGTTTAGGTGGCATGTCATCTAGAGATGCTTCTGATATCGAGTCACTCCTACTGACCTTTCTTCTGATATCATCCATCTTATGGAAGTCTTCTGGTTTGTTGTCTTTTTGTGGCACCATTAGTGCTGGTGCGTTGATGTGCACTAGTGAGCATACTCCTCCCCAGTTGGGTGGCAGCTTACACCTTGGATCTGCATGCCCAATAATGATGCATTAATACTGCCATTGCATCCTTCATGCCTGGACACTTCACTGTCTGTAGTCTGTTTTCTCCAACCTTTACTGCCCCATCATTCTGGAAACAATGCTGCTTTCTTCAGTGGTATTATTGGCATTGGTCCAGCTCCACCCAGGTCAGTAATTTTGCAGTTGCACCCCATTCCTTTAGGCATTTGCCATTCTCTGCCTGTACTGGGTTTACTTGAACTGTCACTACACCTTCATTCCACTCTTCAGCTGTGTATACCTGGCCACACACAAGCATCTGTGCTCATTCCCAGCATCCTGGTTCTCCTGCTATTCCCTGGGTGCCTTCTTAGGACATGGCAATTCCTTCAGTCTTACTGTTTCTCTCCTTTCTGTGGGCTGTCAGTTATTGTAACGCTCACCTGGTTCCCACGGAGGCGCGGCGTCGAAGGCGCAGAACTCTGAAGATGGACAGGAAGGGCCCCTCTATTCTGGCTTCCCTGGCTCGTTGGATACCCTCCTGTGCGTGAAAAGGGAGTATTACCAACTGTGGAACAATGCTCAAGCCTCCCACTCCCTTCCAACCCTCCACGATACCTCCTCCACGATTCCCCGTGAAGCCTCACCTTAGGGTTTGGAAGGATGAGCTCTCCATCCTGCTTCTGATGCAGGGGCGTGTTGAAACCCAATTACTTCACTGGATTGAGGATTGATGGGAGTTCAGGTAAGCTTGACTGTTCAGGTAAGGCGCTGTAAAAGTTCTGTTCAAAAGTTCAAGCTTAATAATGTTCGTTGTCTAATTGCAGCAAGCGCTAATGCTTATGTCTTTTTCCCCTTAGGGGCCGGGGTTCGGAGTGCCGGAGATATGGCGCCGACCCGAAGTGAAACAGTTCTGGATGAGCGCTCAGGTAATGTCTTTGCATTCGCTCATTCAATGTCTGTCTTTTTTCCCCATAGGGGCCGGGGTCCGTAGATGCCAGGAAGCGGCAGGACCTGAAATGCAGTGGGAATAATCCAACAGGTAAGACTTAAAAGGAAACTGAGCTTTCCTTATTCCTTTTCTCCCTCTCACCTTTGTTCTTGTTTTTTTTCCTCTAGGCGCCGGGGCGTAGCTGAATCCGGAAGATCGCTGCTGAAGATGGAAGCGCCTTGCAAAGGTGAGTAAAATGCAGCGCTGCAGCGATCGAAACGAAATGCCTTTAAAATGATGTCATCCTTTTCAGGGCCTTTGGAGAAATGACTCTGGGATGCAAATTTAGCAGGTAAGGGCTTTTCTTCTCCTATTCTCTTCCTTTCTCCCCTTGCAGGTGTTCCAGGGTGCTGGCAGGCGTGGCTGAAGTCAGGATGCAGGAGCTGACACGGTGAGCATCCAGCTGCTAGGTGCAGAACAACGCGAAGCATGTGTGGCTGTTCGGGTGGGGTTTAAATAGCCTTGGAAGAAGTTCCTGGTATGTATCCTTCCCCGACCACACCCGGGTGGTGAAGTAGTCCTACAGGTTAAGTAGTCCCATTCAGGCCTCAAGAGGGCCTGGATGAAGCAGCAAGGTCTGCATCAGGTAAGTGTGCACCCAAGCACTTAAACACATATCCTCTTCTATGAGCCTGGCGCCAGGACTGAGTCCAAAGGGCCCCGACTTGGGCCCGCTGAGACTTCCCTGGGGAAAATGTCTGCCTCTAGGGTTGCTGGGCCCGGCCTGGCTCCTTAGAGGTAGGCATCATGACAGTACCCCCCCTCAAGGCCCCTCCCAAGGTCTTTTCCTCCGGAGGTTTTGGTTTGTGCGGGAATCTTCGATGGAATCTTTGAATTAATCGTGGTGCGTGAACATAGTTACTGGGTTCCCAAGATCTTTCCTGAGGTCCATATCCTTTCCAATCAACAAGATCGAAGAGTTTCGACTTAACTATCTTGGAATCTAAAATGTCTCACTTCGAATTCTAATTCTCCATCAATTTGGACAGGGCCTGGGGGCTCAGACAGTCTGGTTCCAGGTTGTACTGGTTTTAGAAGAGATGCGTGAAAAACGGGATGAATCCGCATGTTGGATGGTAAATCGAGTTTAAAGGCCACTGGGTTGATAATAGCTTTGATGGGGTAAGGCCCAATGAATCTGGGATTAAAAGTTCGCTGACCCTTGAGGGGTAGATGTCTAGTTGCTAGCCATACCTGATCTCCTACTTGGTAAGGAGGAGTTTTACTTCGGTGCGAATCAGCGTTTTCTTTATACTTTTTCTTGGCTTGCTGTAAGTGGGTTGTAGCTTCTTAGAAGGCTTGGGTTATTGTGGAATGTAGGTGATTTACTGCAGGCATCTCCAGGGTCAGAGGTGGATCTAGGTCCGAGGATGGTGACCATACAAGGTATAAAAAGGAGTCTGTCCGGTTCCAGAATGCACTGAATTGTATGCATATTCTGCAATCCAAAGGATGTCCTTCCAATTCAACTCAGATTGGTGTAACATGCACCGCAGATATTGCTCGAGAGTCTGATTGGTTCTCTCGGTTTGTCCGTCGGTCTGGGGGTGGTGGCTGGTGGATAACCGCACGTCTATTTGTGCTAGATGGCAACATTTCTTCCAAAAGTGGGAGATAAATTGACTTCCACGGTCTGAGACTAATATGGAAGGGAAACCATGTAACCGCACTATATTTTCCATAAATTCCTTGGCCAAGGTGGAAGCTGATGGCAATCCTTTTAAAGGGATAAAATGGGCCATTTTGGAGAATAGATCCACTATTACGAGAATCGTGTTATAACCACCACAAGGAGGCAGGTCAGTTATAAAGTCCATTGACAAGGTGTGCCAAGGTGCTGGTGGAATGTCCAAAGGTTGAAGTAGGCCGGCTGGCCTTTTCTTTTGACTCTTATTTTGGGCACAGATTCCGCAAGACAACACAAATGACTTTGTCTATTCTCCAAGAAGGCCACCAGAAGTGGCGTTTGATCTTTTCTTATGTTTTCGCGATACCGGGGTGTCCTTCCATTAATGATACATGATGACGGGTAATGACAAGTTCCTGCAATTCTTTACTTGGCAGAAATAACCGCTCTTGGAAGTAGGGTAAATCATCCTTAATGGTGTAGTGAGGACCCTTTTGACTCCATTCCAGTAAGGCAGAAGAGTCAAAAAGCTGTTTTACTTGAGCTTGGATGTCCTCAATGGTTTGCAATGAAGTCAAGCCCAGAATTCTTTGTTCCGGTATGATTGGCACAGGTTCTAAACTCGAATTGGGTTCTTCCATGCCTATCCAGGATAAGGCATCTGCCTTACCATTCTTGCAGCCAGGGAGATAGGTAATTACAAAATTAAATTCCGCAAAGAATAAAGCCCATCGGAGTTGTCGCGAAGATTGAGCTTTGGCCGTCTTTAAATACTGCAAATTTCTGTGGTCTGTAATTACGGTGATGGTGTGTCTTGCACCGAGAAGATAGTGACGCCAAGCCTTGAAAGCTGATTTAATAGCCAGTAGTTCTTTGTCGGTAATTGCGTAATTGAGTTCAGGTGGAGAGAATTTTCTGGACCAAAAGGCTACAGGGTGTAGTTGGTTAGTTTCTGGGTCTCTTTGCGACAGGACAGCTCCCATGGCCGAACTGGATGCATCGGTTTCCACGATGTAAGGGAGATCTGGGCGCGGGTGCTTCAATACAGGTGCAGAGGTGAATTTGGTTTTCAGGTCCTGAAAGGCTTGTTCAGCCTCAAGAGTTCATTCAAAGCGTTTGTTTTTCTTTAGGAGAGCTGTGATGGGTTGAACAGTTCGAGAAAATTCCGGGATGAACCTTCGATAGAAATTGGCAAAGCCAAGCATGCTTTGCACTCCCTTCACAGAGCTAGGAGATGGCCATTTGAGAATGGCGTCCACTTTCCGCGAGTCCATTCGGATTCCTTGAGGTGTCGGGATGAATCCGAGCAACTCCACTTCTGTGGTATGAAAAACGCATTTTTCGAGCTTGGCAAATAATTTGTGCTGGTGCAATTTCTCAAGAACTGCCCTAACATGGTTTCTGTGATCAGATTCTGAGGAGGAATACACCAGGATGTCGTCAATATAAACGATGACACAAACATCGATAAGTTCCCGAAGAACATCATTCATGAAGTACTGAAAGGCGGCAGGTGCGTTGCACAAACCGAAGGGCATTACTTGATATTCGAAGAGCCCAAATTTGGTGCGGAATGCAGTCTTCCACTCGCCCTCTTTTATACGTACCAGGTGGTAAGCTCCTCGGAGATCTAGCTTGGTGTACACACGAGCATCTTTTACTTGGTCGATAAGCTCAGGTATCGGGGGCAAAGGGTAACTATTCTTAATCGTTATCTGATTTAGGGCGCGGTAGTCAATACAGGCCCTAAGGTCTCCTTCCTTTTTAGGTACGAAGAACAAAGCGGAAGAGACTGGTGACTTTGATGGGCGAATGAAACCATTGGCCAGGTATTGATCCAAATACTGGCGCAAATGCAGGTTCTCAGGTTCGGTAAGAGCATAAATCCTACTACAAGGTAGTTGTGCATTGGGTACCAAGTCGATTTGGCAATCGTAAGATCGATGGGGAGGTAAGGTGTTAGCCTGCTCTTTCTGAAAAACGTCTTGGAATTCTTGTTATTCAGATGGTAGCTGTACAGGGGTGGAAGTTAGAGGCTAGACCCATAGCTGGATTCCTTGGGTAACAGGTTGGTTCACAATCAGGAAAAGTTATCATCTTTGCTCGCCAGTCTATTCTCGGATTATGTGTTTCTAACCAAGGGATTCCAAGAAGTACTTGAAATTGTGGGGCCTTGATCACATCAAACACGATTGCTTCCCGATGTCCGTCCTGACCCACCAGAGTGATTTCAACTGTGGAATGCTTTACAGGCCCTGAGGCTATTTCGGTTCCATCAACTGTAGTAATTACATCTTGGGCTACTTTCGGGCGGAGAGGAAGCTTAATCCTGGAAGCCAATTCACGGTCTATGTAATTTCCAATAGCTCCACTGTCTATGTATGCTTTTATAGCATGCAACTGCTGAGGCTGTTTTGGGTTCACAAGCACCATTGGCATGACAAAATGCGAGGTCAAAGAGTTTGTTTTGAAGCTCGGCAAGCGGACCCCTACGCTTGTCGGGCTAGGTCGTTTCCCAAACCAGGTGTCAATAACTCGTTATCAGTTGCTCCAACCACCTTCTTGGGTGGTTTAACTGGACAACTTTGAAGAAAGTGACCGGAAGTTCCGCAATATAGACAAAGTTGCATTTGTCACCTTCTCTCCGTTCCTTCTGCGTTAATGGTCCTTTAACACTGCCAATTTGCATAGGTTCGGAAACGTCAGTACTCTTGGAGTTAACGTGGGTCTTGATAGGTACTCTGGTTTCATACTTGAGCCGATCTGCTTTTCTATTTTGAAGTCTGTGTTCAAGTTGAACCACTAAGTATATGTTGTCTGCGCAGGCCTGGGGTGGATCTACTATCTGAGCTATAACATCTTTAAGCTCTCCGCGCAGGCCTCGATGAAACAATGTGATCCTTTTATTTTCAGGCCCTCCTATTTCCACAACTAGTCTATTAAAGGTGGCGATATAGGACAAAAGATCCTGATTACCTTGTCGTAAGGATAGCAGTTTGTTGTCAAGGGCCTGTCCCTGCGAGTGTCGAGCGAACAATCTTTCCATGCTGGCCTGGAAATCCCGGAGAATGGGATCATCCTGATTTACCAATGGAATAGACCAATCGGCAGCACAGCCACTGAGGTAAGATAGTACAAAGGCTACTTTGGTCTGGTCGTTGGGGAAGGCCCTGGGCCTGCATAAAGTGTAAACGGCATTGGTTCATAAAAACGGCATATTTCTTGGGATCCCCCGCAAAACGTTCCGGCGGGGCCAAAGGCATGTGTCCAGGTAGATTGATTTGTACCGGGTTATTCGAACCCATTGTTGTAGAAATATCTCCGGAAACAGGTAAAGGAGTGTGCTCTGCCTGGCCCTGCAATATCCTTTTGGCCAGATCATCAGTTCTTTCCTTGGATAGGATTAGTTCCCTTCTGAGAGCATTAGTCTCCTGGCGGGCTGAGTGCACTTCTGCCCGTAATTCCCCTAAAAGATGGGCCAGCTGATCTGTCTCGGAAGTCTCCATAGCGCCCAGGTGGGAAATTGTGGTAAAGCTTCGCGTTCTGTAACGCTCACCTGGTTCCCACGGAGGCGCGGCATCGAAGGCGCAGAACTCTGAAGATGGACACGAAGGGCCCCTCTATTCTGGCTTCCCTGGCTCGTTGGATACCCTCCTGTGCGTGAAAAGGGAGTATTACCAACTGTGGAACAATGCTCAAGCCTCCCACTCCCTTCCAACCCTCCACGATCCTTCCTCCACGATTCCCTGTGAAGCCTCACCTTAGGGTTTGGAAGGATGAGCTCTCCATCCTGCTTCTGATGCAGGGGCGCGTTGAAACCCAGTTACTTCACTGGATTGAGGATTGATGGGAGTTCAGGTAAGCTTGACTGTTCAGGTAAGGCGCTGTAAAAGTTCTGTTCAAAAGTTCAAGCTTAATAATAATGTTCGTTGTCTAATTGCAGCAAGCGCTAATGCTTATGTCTTTTTCCCCATAGGGGCCGTGGTCCGGAGATGCCAGGAAGCGGCAGGACCCGAAATGCAGTGGGAATAATCCAACGGGTAAGACTTAAAAGGAAACTGAGCTTTCCTTATTCCTTTTCTCCCTCACCTTTTGTTCTTATCTTTTTTTTCCTCTAGGCGCCGGGGCGTAGCTGAATCCGGAAGATCGCTGCTGAAGATGGAAGCGCCTTGCAAAGGTGAGTAAAATGCAGCGCTGCAGCGATCGAAATGAAATGCCTTTAAAATGATGTCATCCTTTTCAGGGCCTTTGGAGAAATGACTCTGGGATGCAAATTTAGCAGGTAAGGGCTTTTCTTCTCCTATTCTCTTCCTTTCTCCCCTTGCAGGTGTTCCAGGGTGCTGGCAGGCGTGGCTGAAGTCAGGATGCAGGAGCTGACGCGGTGAGCGTCCAGCTGCTAGGTGCAGAACAACGCGAAGCATGTGTGGCTGTTCGGGTGGGGTTTAAATAGCCTTGGAAGAAGTTCCTGGTATGTATCCTTCCCCGACCACACCCGGGTGGTGAAGTAGTCCTACAGGTTAAGTAGTCCCATTCAGGCCTGAAGAGGGCCTGGATGAAGCAGCAAGGTCTGCATCAGGTAAGTGTGCACCCAAGCACTTAAACACATATCCTCTTCTATGAGCCTGGCGCCTTATGCGCCAGGACTGAGTCCAAAGGGCCCCGACTTGGGCCCGCTGAGACTTCCCTGGGGAAAATGATGTCTGCCTCTGGGGTTGCTGGGCCCGGCCTGGCTCCTTAGAGGTAGGCATCATGACAGTTATGTGTTGTATTGCCTGGTCTTTTTTGCAATAATTGTCATGTGATGTTTTGATGTAGCTATCTTCATACAGGAATGTTGTATTGGATGCTCACCTCGATATTGCCATCTTCCCTTAGAATTATCCTTCAGTTGTAAACATGGACATGTACAGAAGTCATTCTGCTGGTATTTCAGTTGCTAAAAATGTTCTAGAGGGACGCATGGCATAGGGGATAAGAGCAGACCTAGCAGTTCTCCCCTGTAGTTTGCCTACATTAGTCATGTGCTTGTACCACATGTTCTTGCATACTCTAGTGTCAGTGAGATAGATCCACCCCTATCATGTCTGCATCAGCAAAGCATTTACCGTTATTGTACTTGCAGTGCTAGTCTCTCCGCCCGACATGGTTGTTCCTCCTACCGACGTGGGGGTTGTTAGTAAGCGGTTACAGCTATAGTAATTGTAACATACAATATTCGGCAAAAGATGAGGGCAAAAATACCACATAAGACACAGGGAAACAAGCATTCCTTTAATACTTTTAATATCACCCATCACTCTTATTTGCACTCTTGTGTAGCATTGAAGATGTTTGTTATCCACCTGCAATGCGCTAGAAAAGGCATTAATGGTGTTAGTACTTTAATACAAGCTCTGCAAACGTGGTGCTGGGTCATTGCAAGAAGGAATAATTGCTCCCGAAATGTGCATATTCTAGGATCACGGAGTACTGCACAGAAGGGCTTCCTATCTCTAGGTGTGGGTAGGTTTGGGACAAATGAGCTATAAAAAAACATTAGGATGGCACCTTCTTGCGCTGTTCGATCTCCTGATGAATTGAACAAATTGTCCTTGGAAGGTTTCGGGATGAGTATCAAGGGGAAGCATGGGATAGTGCAATAATAACAGTTGCAACTTTCACGAATGCTGTCAGTGTGTGGAAAGAAATAATAATCGGTGTGCCTCACTCTTGATGTCAGTCCTTTCCCTTGCTCTGAAGCGAGTAATCGTAGGTAGGTCTCTGCTGGGCTGTAATGCTTCAAGGAAATTATTTTGTTTTTCTGCTTGCAGATCATTTGCTCTAATTATTGGTGCTAGATGTTGCTGAGGTAGTTCCAGGCATTTTCTCACAATTTTACTGCACGATCAGTTATTCAACTGTTTATGGTCCTGTAAAATGTGGTTTGTACCACCGCCTGGTAAAATCTCTTAACAGCACCTAGTCTCCAGGATAGTTGTGGTTGCTTCCAAAGTGTTTGCTTCCGGGTTGTTGTGCACTTCGCTTGCTTCAGGCCTCTCCTGTTGTACCTGCAGTCGACAAGAAATGAGAGGAACTAGCCATCAAGGAAGTGGTGTACTTGTACATTTTCTGTCCCAATACATCACTTTTTCTGCATCTTTCAAAGCCCTAGTGGAAGGAGCCAGGGAAAGTCTCAAGAGCTGTCCTGTCACCACCTCATGTGGGGTTAAATGTTGGTCAGACCCTGGTTTATTGCGCAACGTGAATAATGCTAATGGAAGACCTTGCAGCCAGCTTTTGTATTTGTAATTTTGGCGATGCCTTCTTTGAGCAGCCCATTGAGGTGCTCACACACAGTTTGCTTCTGGGTGATTGGCACTAGAGAATTTGCGTTGTATTCCCAACAAGGTTGTGATGTGGTGAAACATCTCATTGTTGAAGTGAGTCCCATTGTCAAACTGCAGGACCTCGTCCATGCCTTTTCGTGAGATGATTTCTCGAACCAGGAATTTCATCGCTCTTGAGGGCATCACGATGGGAACAGGGACCGGCTTCGATACATCAAGAAAACAGGCATACACCCACTATCCTGTAGCAGTAACACTGGCATACTTTGTCAACGTAGTCAACATGAAGGTGTTGGAATGGACCCATTGGGAGACATATGGCTTCTCTCACTACACTTGGTGTATGACCTGCTGTAAGTTGTTTACAAACTGACAATTGGTCATGAATTCTGCCACATATTCTGCCAAATTAGGACAGAAACAATCTTCTCTAATGAGCAGCAAGCACCTCCTTCTCCATGTGGATAGGATGGTGTAACTGTCGGTGTGCAATAGAATGGCATTACCACTTTTTCTGTGTTTTGCCACCATAATCTGAGACACTGTACATCTCCTTTATCCATAATTCCTTTTCTTCCTTGGGTGCAGCTACCTGCAATTCCATAATCTGTCACTGATAATGTATATCCTTTTAATATTATTGTTCGTACATAGTTCTGTACTGGGGGCAAAGCATCCATTTTGATAATGTCCCCAAAAAAAGCAGTGCATTTTGCTTCCATGTCTGTTGCCTCATCTCTAGAGATGGGAGGGGGTGGCAGGGGTATTGGGGGGGGGGGGTCTCTTGTGGGCCTGGCATTTTGCCACTGCCATACACCATAGGAACTAAAATGCCTTGAGTGCGTGTTGCTCCGGAGACGCATCAGCACACCCAAGGCCCCTCAGCCAACAGCCCACAATGCACTATGGATGTCATGTAGGCTGGAATAAAAATACAATGTTACTACTTGTTTTTGCTTTGCTCCAGTGCCAATATTAAAGGTACTAGCTCCGCAGCCTGTGGTGAAAATGTGATCATAAACCTCACTCATCCCGTCCTCTTTTAATCTCACTATTGCTGTCCCAGTATGGCTTTCTGCGGTCATCTGGTCAATTGTGATGGCCCATTAATATAAAGTACTTATCCCCCCTTTAGTGCGCACTCCTGTACTTTTGTGATGTCTGCAGTTGTCTATGTTGGCTGTGCAGTCGTGCACACAGTTACCTTCCTCTATGCATTTGGCGATGGAAGTCACTGGGTTGACAAGTTGGCATCTATCTTGAGAGCTTGGTTTTCACACATCATACCCGCGTCGTCAATGGACTTTTGGGTCTTTCCGGTATTGCTCCTGTGCTGCATCCTATGGTAATACTTGCTGACTTGTCTAACGCGGATGTAGCAGCAGCCAGTGCCTGTTCATAGTGTCCTCATCACTGGGTCTAACTTCCCACTTTAATATGTCTTTTCTGTCAGTACTGTAGTCATAACCACTCCTTTGGAGTGCGAGAAGAATTCATTTCGATAGTCTGGGGATCCCTTATAAGGGAACTGTGCAGATTGCTTCCTTCAGCTCATCAAATTCCCATCATTTCACTTCTTGATTGTAATGCACCCACCCCCCCGTACTATTTTTAGTGCACTTAACAAGGGCCTAGTGCACATATTGTGTGGAAACCAGGGAACAGGCAGTATACTACCCTCTTGCCAACTAACAACTCACGAATACGGTTTAGATGGACTGAAGCCAATCTTAATGAATTGAACAAAGTTATTGGGAAAGCAGGCAGGAATGCTATGGGCTGAAGAACCTTACAATGTTACCCTCCAAATGTTTAAAATGCACTCTTCGACAAGAACTCGCGCATATTTCACACCGAGACATAATGCTGACGAACTGGTACAAAAACTAAAAACTATGTTATGCGAAAAGAGATTAGCGCAAACATTGCCTGTGAATATTAGTTTTGAGGTTATTCGTACCCTTCAGCGCGGCTACACGGCGTGGGTGCGAACACGTAGATGTATTTTATACCAGGCAGATGAAGAAATGTTTAGAGTGATGACAAAAAATATTGCCCAAATTTGGGGCCTTCTTAATGCTGCTAACCATCTAAAACAGGCCCCTGTTCAAATTAATGGTTTAACTGAAGCCCTGTGGGTATGCTATTATATGCTGATCCAGAGATTGATCAAAAGGAACCCATGCAAGGAAATGATACTGAAACACTGCAAATAACTAGAGAAGAGATATTTGGATACATTTACAGATAGTCCAACTCAAGAGCTCCAGGTCCGGATGGACTAACCAATTGTATGATGAAACTGCATCCGGAGCAGTAGGCTCTGATCCTTTTACCCGGGTATTACAAACTGTATACCAGAGTCTTGGAAATCATCTGTGGTGGTGCCTATCTTTAAAAGAGGTGATGGGTCTAACACCGCCAATTATAGACCGATAGCGCTGCTAGATATACCTGGGAAAATCTTTAGCAAGTTTATCTTACGAGACTTTAGCATCTGGGCCAGAACACATGATAAGCAAGACCCACCTCAAACAGGGTTTTTAACCTGGCATGGGGACATCTATAAACCTGTTAACAATAACCGCTATAATACCGCATCACAGCCACCTAAAGAAACCTCTTTACTTTGTGTTTGTCGACTTTACAGCGGAGTTTGATTCAGTAGTTAGATCTATACTATTTGATAAATTGGTGCCCGAGAAATGCCCGATATATTTAATCAATCTGATAAGAATGCTACACTCGACAGCAACATAAGAGTGAGATTGAATCTACAAGGCTTAATAACTACTGACATTATGACTTAACAGAGGTCTAAGACAGGGATGCATACTTGCGGCAACCATGTTTAATTCTTTTATTTCAGACAGTTATAAGTGATGCTCCAAAAATAACAGGCAAAGCCCTTGCGGCTCTGCTATATGCAGATGATTTGGTGTTGATATCGAAGACCCCCTGTGGCCTCCAAAACCTGCTTGATGCGCTTGCTAGATATGTAACTGAGAACATGCTAACTGTGAATATGAATAAAACAAAGGTAACTTGTAATCCAAACCCAAGGGGTGCCCTGAAAAAAAAAAATTAAGGTGGTGCCTACAAGAACATGTCTTGGAAATAGTTCCATTATATACATACTTGGGTGTAGTTATTGATGGTCCGGATAACAAGGTATACTTGCAGTATTGGCAGGAAATTGGATATGATGATTTCACAGGCCTTGATTATTCAGGCCAAATATGGAAAATATACCATCTTGCCTGCGTTATCAGAAAGTGGTACTGGTATTACTTTATGGATCTGAAACAAAACCATATATAGTGGGAAGTATATGGTTACGTTTCGAAAGCAAATTTTGGAAACACATCCTAGGATTACCTAAATGCATACCAATAGCCAGGATCAGGACTGAAATAGGGCTTATATCACTATATGCACGCTACACCTGGCAAATGATATCACTGTTTAGAAAGTGTGTTCTAGACTCTGGTAAGAACAAATTGATAAATATGTTGGCCGATTATGTGTTTACAACTAATAAAGTTTATGGTGAAATGGCGATATATTGTAATCGAGGTATTGGCGGAGGCAGACATTTCTCTTGACAATCTACTCACAAGCCCAGGTAGGGTAAAAACCAAGATATTTCTATATGATTGGTCGCGTACAAGAGAAATGTTTAAAATACCATGATGTCCCCAAAAATCCGTACTTGCATAAAAGGTGCAGTGTAGTAGAACCCTATCTGCTTGGGTCCCCATCACATGACCATAGACAATTCCTGAGAATACAATTTTTAATTTATGTGAAACAAGGGATATGAAAGCAAAATGTAAACTGATGATGAAGGAAGACAATCTATGCCGTTTTTGTAAGATTATAAACCAACCTGAAACTTTACGCCATCTGCTCAGAGTGGTTAGCACTCGAGCAGAATACTTCAAACCCTTGCTATATGAACATACTTTAATAACATCAGAGTCGTTATGGTGGTTGATTTACTGTGGTTGCACTACTGCTCTAAGACTTGCTACAATTGCCTTTGTGAATAATTTGAAATTAGAAAATGACAGTCAAAAAAATTATACATGTATTGTAGGAATTTTTAGTGAGTGGTAAATGACAGAATACTTTGAATGGGGTTTACTAGTATTTTATGACTAGACATTATGTACAAATTATCCGTGTAAAGAGGTATGCTTATGTGGGCACGGAATTATGTCTAGCTAGAAACTAGATTGTTGAATGCTATGTATGTGTGTGATATATATAACGGCTGTGTCAGAAGAACTCGACCGGAGTTGAGTGAATCTCTGCGTAGGAAATAGAAGAATCTGGTTAGACCCTAATTATATGGGCAGTTATAAGTTGTTTTAATGACATAAATGAACTGACAAAGGCGTAAGGTTAAGAAAACCTTGATTTGGTGTAATTTTATGTTATGAAATTTATTGTCTTTTGATTTTCTTCACCTTTCCCTCCTTAACTTAATTTTGATGGTTTTAATATTTTAAGTTACTGTAAATTACTTTCCTACGCTGAGTTGTATGAACTGTATCTGTTTATATGCTATTTGTGAATTTGTAAATGAGAATGAAATTATTGAAAAGCTGATTCAGTTCAGTTATAACAATAAATAAAAAATGAAGTGCACATATTGTAGTGAAAGACCCACGCTCGGCAGTAATTAAATAGAAACTGCAGCATTTGTCTATGGTTGTGGGCTTTGCTATCTTGTGTATCACTTCTGCTCTTTCTGGTGTCACTTTTCACCCGTCTTTGTCCAATGTACAACACTTCGTTCAGGCAATACTGTAATTTTGTTTTATCTACCGTGTACCCTTTTTCTACTAGTACATGTGCACATTCATCTCTACATTGTTTGTCTCGCTGCAAATTCAATAGGTCTGTGTACTGTAACAGTATTGAGTCTTTATAACAAGAATTGTGTGTAGACATGGACAAATACTGAATACCATAAGTGTATGTGGGGGTGTGATAAAGAGGTAAGTATTGTGGGGAAATGGTTGGTTTGTTTTTAGGGGTGGGATACTGAGGTTTGGGGAGACCCCCAAAAAAGGGAAAAAAAAAGTTTGTTGCAAAATATTCAGTATATGTGCCTTCTTTATAAAATGTCTTTTTATAAAGACATGCAAATCTGTATAATGATGCTCCCTAACTGTACATTTCCTAAATGCATTTGAATGACCCTGTTGAACATTGAAGGGGATTTGCAGTACCCTTGAGGTATAGTGTCTCCGCTTATTCCTATACGAAGTCTTGAGTCTTGGTGTAGTGGTATAAACGCATTCTTCAAATCGATCCATGAAGTGGGTAGCTTCTGTAGAACTGCTACATAGACTTATCGTGGGAATTGTAACTAAAGGAAATTCTGCTTTGACAATATGGGTCAGAGGGCGCAAGTCCTGTATAAAACACAATTTCCCCCTGTTGCCTTTTTTGACAGGGTACACCACCGTGTTGCATGGTGGGTCTGATGGTATTAGGATGCCTTGCTTCACTAGTGCTGCCATTGTCTAATAAATACCTGTCTGCCTCCCTCGACAGGGGATATTGCCTAGCTCATGGTAAAATCGCTGCTGGCTTCAAATTTTATTTTTTTCACTCCTGATTCCCCTTCAGGAGCCCCATGTCATAGGGACTTGTGGTCCATAAGATGTGGGGGACCTTTACCAAGTCGTCTTCGAAATGTCGGAAGTGCTTGCAGCATCATCGCCATACTCTGTGGTCCCTCCCTGTAGTCTATTTTAACCCTGGGTATAATTCTAATGTTAAACACTACCTCACTACCTCGTGGCCTGATCGGTTGTCTTTGAACAGTTCCTCGTCTGTAACGGTAGTCTATCTGTTCCCTTTGGCCATGGCTCACTGAAAGCCATGTTTGCCCTGTATTTGTCCCATGTACTGTTATCCTGCCGGTCTCCAATATTACCTCCTCTAAATCTAGTGGTACCATAGTCCCTTCCTTCTCGCCAAGTCGTAGTTCTGTTCTGAACATGTAATCATATGGAAGATGCCACATTTTTCTCTGGGAGCCATGCTATGGACTTCATTCCCATATTGAAATTGCTCATCTGCTGGCACCCCCTCTGTACCATGCATCCACAATAAGCTACACTAATTTCCCTCATGTTTAGGTGTGTCCCAGGTATGGAACACATCCCCTTGTCAGTGAATGAGATGGTCATGCTAAGTTAGCGCATGAAGTCCCTCCCCGTTATGTTTAATGCTGTCTGTCGGGAGTGCAGTAAAGGGAGAGCTAGGTTGTGCTGTCCTATAGAAAGTACAAGATCATCTGTAAAAGGAACCAATTCCGTCACCCCAGAAACTCCCTGAGCATTTGTGGGGTTTCCGGACATTGTAGATTTCCCCTCCCGGGTGTAGGATATAGTCGCCCCTGTGTGTACAAGAAAGGAGAATATTCTGTCACCTATTGTCACACCTATGCATGGTTCCTCCGCCGGTATGGGTGTAATCTATAGGCTGGAACACATCAGATCTTGGGCTGTCCTATTGAGGGTATGACATTCCTTTTCCTGCAAATGGGAGTCATTGCCATGGAGTCTGTGGTGTGCGCGCGCCAGTATCCTGTAATTTTGCTGTGTATGATGGCTGTGTTCTGTATCTGTGGTGCCTGGGATGTCTGCAGGTAATGCTGGACTGGTGCCTGCATTTGTGGTGTATGTCATGGGATGGTTAGTCTGTGGTTATGCGTGTGGCGTCTGTCCTTGTTGTTATGTCTGGTCTTTGGCATAGTATTCAGTCTGCTCCCCCTGAAGTTGGCTGATATTGTATTCCCCCATTCTGGTGCATACCACTCTGCTCCTGCACACTGTAGAGCTGTCCCCTACCTGTTTGCACACCCAGCACTGGGGTAGTTACCTCTGATACCACCCCAGTGAACACTTCTTGGCTTTGCGGTACTGGTTGCCCATATCCATGATGCCCTGAAAATCGCCATTGGCTTTGTTGCATTTTGTGACCAACACCTGCATCCTCTAGCTGGCCCCCTTCTTCCTCAACCCATGCTGGGCACCCCCACCCCATTAACCCTCCTTCGTGGGCAGCGGTGCATACTGTCTGGTGCTTATTGTCCTCCCATGCTTGTTAATACTACTTCCATTGTGTGTTTAGACCGTCACTTCTGCACTAACTCCTCCTATTCTGGTTTCCTTTCCTCACGCTTTCCTGCATTAATGTACTATTGTCAGTTGTGTACTATTGTGACCACGGTATTGCCTCAATCACCACCAACTTTAGTTGCCTTTTGCAACCTTCTCTGGCAACTCTTGACAGTATATGATAAAATAATACCACTGTATTGTTCAATGGTTCTCGTGTTGCAAGACTCCAGCCTTAATATATTGTCGTGTTTTCAGCTTCACCATTTTGGGTATCATGATTGCAATTCTATCTGACGTGTCTGGGTCCTGTACCCGTAGAGCTTGCCATTTGACCACTCAGCAGTTATCAAATGGTGAACAATTGTGCACCATGTTCTGGGTGGTTACTCCTGGGTACCCAGCACTTTTCCACACACTGGCTACTATATCCACTAATGCTAACTTTTGCCCTGCTGACCTTCAATTTCATATATCTATTTCCCTGCACCCATGGTTAACGAGGGTAGCCTACATGAAGTTTCCATGGTATGTATTAAGTTTTCCCCCTCACTTTTCCAGTAAGCGGAATGATCAGCCCGATCTTTCATCCAATCTCCATGATAACCTAATCTCCTGGTGGCTTTGGTGGCAGTGAATACCCTTGCCAATTCTCCCCTCATTCGTGCTGGAAGCTCTCAAACTGTGTATTCAGAGTTGCGTTATCCATGATGCACGCTATAACCCTAAACCGATGTGGTCTCTCATCCTTGTTGCCCTATAATCCTCCTGTCTGCTCCCCATGTTGAGCCTTGATCGCCGCACTTCCCTGTCGACTGACTGAACAAGTCTCCCTATTCCCTCATCCTCACTCCCTAAAAGTCTGTGTCTCCCGAGACACTCTCTATTGTCCTGGAAGCTGTCTCCTCTGTACCATGGCTCCCTGTGGTTCCTTTTATGTCAATTAAGTTCTCGCAGTCCCACCTCATGGAGAACCCAGAATTGGGTTTGTCTGGCAGCGTAGCTGCCCTCTCATTTTTTCCTACTGTGATCTCACCCTACTTGCTCATCTCAACCTTTGTCATTAAAACGCGCTAATCCCAATCATCTATTTTATGTCTCACTGAGCTTTCCTCCTTGTGTTTGCACACTAAGTTCCTCCTTTCCCCTCTATCAAAACCTGCATTCCTTTTCTTCTGCCGTTTTCCTTGCCATCTCTTCGCGCTTACTCATCTCTCGCTGCACCCACTTTCTCCTACTTTTTTTTGCTTTACTCTTTGCACTCTTGTTCCTCCTTTTTGTTTTTCTTCCCTCCGCCTCTTCTGTCATCTCTGCCCATTCTCATGCTTCACTAGTTTCCTTGCAACCTGCTGTTTCCTTATTCGGCCCTCCGATTGCTGTCTTCCTGTTGAAGTTCAGTAATAGTTGTCCTCCCAACCACTTGTTCGATAATATATTCTCTGTTCCCCGGTCACACCCCCTTGCATGTGTCTGCATTCTCTGTGCACCCCCTTTCCACCTCTCCCGCACTTGCTGCTCCCCCTCCTGCTGGTACAACCCTTTTTCTGCCCCTCCTTGGTGTATAGTGGAGGTGTGAATATTGGGTTTGTGTACCCCTCTGCTGTTCCTAATCCCTGGGCTCCTGATGGTGCCCCTTGGTTCCCATGTTAACAAGGAGGTGGGGGATGAGGGCTTTTTGCCCGGGTCTCCCGTTGGCTCAGCATCCATTGGTGCTGCACCACATCCCTTCATACCCTTAAGTTAATAGTCTAGGCTAACCACCTGAAACTTTTACCTCAAGATCGAATGTTTCCTAACCATGAACAAATGACATATACCCCCGCTCCTCTATACTATGCTTCACAATACCAATCGTCTCCCCTGCACCCAAAATCTTTTTACCGACCTCCTCACTTGATGTGTGGCTGAGTCAATACTTGCACTCCGTGATCCACTGATGATGCTCATCTGCAGGCTCGCCCCAAAACTGCCACACTGCCATTCTGGGCTCCTCGCAGACCACAGGCAGGATATTTTCCAATGTGGCTCTTGACTGCCTCTGGTGCACCTCCATGTGACTTGCGCTCCGTGGGGTGCCTCACAGCTCTCCAGCCGTTGCGAAGGAAGAAGCTGCTCTATGCTAACAGGCGTAGTGAAACGTCTAGATTTGTAAACTATATGGTATACCAGAGGACCGGGCTTCATACTACACAATCGCTGTTCTGCAGAGTGTGGGAGATGGCTTGGGTCCCCCCCCTCAGAGCCAGAACGAGCAGGAGCCTGTTGCTACGGTCCTCGATATGGCATGCTGCAGGGGAGGTGCCCCCACTGAGGTTCTCCCCTCTGGGCCCATGCACTTGCATGGTATGTGGAAATTGGTGCGGCCATCCTCGCACAGCTCCTGGTCGCCAATGGGTGCAAACACCCTCTTTCCCCACCTTCTGTTC
Organism: Ambystoma mexicanum; assembly: GCF_040938575.1. NCBI lineage: Eukaryota > Metazoa > Chordata > Amphibia > Caudata > Ambystomatidae > Ambystoma > Ambystoma mexicanum. The sequence goes on from NC_090925.1 coordinate 682,610,727, forward strand.
AGATACATGCCTGGAGGCCACTATCATTCTCCTCACCGGTGCGCTGGCTGGCGAAGACTTCGGTTTGGCGACTGCATGCTGGCAAGGCATTGATGCTCTCCCTCTGCACCTTCTGGACAGCGTCCAATTCGAACGGTCACCTCCATTCACAGTGAGGTTTTCTGGGGGTTTGTCTTGTTCTTTATTCAACTCCTTGTCGCCATTGCAAACAAGACCCCTTCAATTTGTAGTTCAGTAGATGTGCTTTATTTCAACAAGATCCTCGTAACAAACCCCCAGCCCTCTGCTAGGCTCTAGGGCTTGCACATCAACTACCTCTTTACAAATGATAGTCTATGTTGGAGCACCCCGCAATGATCTATGTTCCACACAGCAGGACAGAGTGTTCAAGTCAGCATTATTGTGCAGCCAAAGCACAACACAAGTGTCAAAGTCCCTTCTTCCTGCACAGACTATCCCTGCAGCTGTTGGATACACAGCTGACCTTTGAATCTGCTGTAGCACTGCAGAGCTGGTACTGTAATTGTCGGCAGACTGGTTACAGTAAGGGACATGTGTGCTCTTTCAATTTGGCATGGAGTATTTCTAGAAAGCAGGGACATCAGCCTGCCTCCCTTTCACAAACTATTAGCTGCACAAGTAATTAAAAATGAAAGGGCAAAGAATGCACACCTCTGCCAATGGCAATGAAGTCCCAGAATGGTGTTTTAACAGGAGTTGACTCGGGGACCGGGCCAGCCTGTGAAGGACCAACCAATGCCAGGCTTGGCTCCAAGATTGTGGATCGTTGGTTAGTTGCAACGCAATAAAAATACTATTACCCAAAGTGTCTAGTCATAGTAGATATAACTAGATCTACTTTATTATCACAACAAACGGTTCTAGCAACACTACGAAATCCAACCCACCCTGTAAAGCAATGCAGAGGACAGTTTCAAAGAAGATAAAGGATGCACTCTGGATACTGACAGGAGGGTAGTGGTTTATAGTCATAACATAGAAAACCAAAAAATCCATCAAAATCTCGAGGAAAAAACGTCAAAATTGCTTTTTTTTGACGTTTTTTATTCAAAAAGGGGGGTTCTCCCCAACCCCCCCTTTTTTTTTTAAAACTTTTTTTTTTTACATGCTAGAGCCAGAAAATAAATGTAAATTAAAAAAATCAATTATTCGACTTTTTTTTTTTTCGGCGTTTTTTTTCTCGATTATGACTGCACACCGGTCATAAAATGTCACTAGGGGCCTTCAGAGAAACCAGGGGGACAGAACCATAATGTACCTTATGCTTGTAGACGTTCTTGGTGCTCGAGAGGCATGTGTCCCTCAGTCACACAAGGTGTGCCCCCCTCATAGGCATTCTCTCTCAATTAAATTGAAATGGTATTCACCCACTTCAAAGCACGGTTCCAATACTGCAGAAGGAAAACCTACCCCCAGATAAGTGCCCAGTCTCGCACTACCTAACCTAACTACCTATACACTGTTTTAACTCCACTGGCGTGTTAATCCCATTCGCCCACATTTCCTATGCCTACCTCAAACCACGACCACATCTCACTGAATGCTGCCTAGGACTGAGGAGATCCAGCCATGTGCCCCTCTTTCAGCCATGTTGAACTTCAGGTTCGTCTGACATGTGGGCTGGTGGAATGGCCTGAAATTCAGCCGATTTCTTAGTTCTGGTGGGAGAGGAAGTTCAGGCTTGCTCAAATGCGAGGAGGCATTTGTGTTCGTTGGTTTAGTAACTTGCTTGCAGAGGTGTCGTTTTCTGTTTTTGTTGGGAGGAGTCTGCAGTTGCCATGTGCAGGTAGCTTAGAATGTGTATGGAGTTGGAGTATCGAACTGTAGTATTAGTACGTTGAGCAGTTCGAGACCCCGATGGGTTGGTCACTGAGGAGCATGCAGACCATCCTGAACTTCAAAGTAGAAAATCCTGGCATGGCATTGCAAGCCAAAGGCGCACAAGTCATTGTAAAGTCGAGCAGACCAGGCTCTCAAAGAGCCTGGTCTTGCAGGGCAACCTCAGGCCAAAGAAAGACCTGCACAATGGCCGGTAGAACTACGCGTTACATGAATGACTTGCCGATTATCTGGAATTGGCCGGTGAGGGCAGTCTGGAGACTTCACTAATAACATGTGCTAATGTGTAATGATATCTTGCGTTTGTATAGCTCCTGCCAAAGATTATGGCATCAGAATATATCGCAGGTATAAACCTGGTACATCCAAAGGGCAGCCTGAGCCATGAAGACCTCTGGCACCCATTGCCCCAGCAAATAAAATAATTCAATTCACATCCAGTCACCTGGCAGGCACTGGAAGCTATTCAGAACAGGGATCTCCCTCCGCTCTGCACAGGCATTCGCACATACCAAGATGCTCACTTTCCTCTACACCAACAAATAGAACGCAGCTATACCCCTCCATCAATTTGGCCTAGCTGCACACCTAGCTAAACACCCCAGCAGTCCTTAGACTGCAGCTATACCCCAGGAAAAATCGGCTTAGCTGCGCACATAATCTCACACACAAACGCCACCAGTGCCAGAATGCAGCCTGACAGTCTCAACCCTGCTGCACACATCGTACGGTGGTCGGTCAAAAGACCGAAAAAAAAATCTCGAAATACAATAATCTCGAATCCAAAATCCCGAAAAAAAAGTCGAATTTTTTATTATTTAATTATATGCTTTTTTGGGGTCAGGTAAGTAAAAAAAATGGGTTAAAATAAAAAAAAATAGAAAAAAGGGGGGTTGGGGGGGGAACCCCCCCATTTCGAACAAAAAACGTCATTAAAAAAAAATTCGACTTTTTTTTTTTCGAGATTTTGGATTCGAGATTATTGTATTCGGGATTTTTGTTTTCGGTTTTATGACTATAAACCACATCGTACTGATATCTCACCCACAGCACCAACCATAGCTTTAGAATGCTGCTACACGCCTCGCAATCCACACTAGTCTCTAGTCCCACACATACGGAGTGCACCGACACACTATCTACCACTCTACTCTCTCCACTGACCTGAACTACGGTCCCAGGGGGTGTTCAACCCACAGCGCTTTGAGATCATACCAATGACCAGGGGCTATACAAATGCACAATAACATTGATGGTGGCACTTCTATAAATGTCTTTGCAAGGGCATGTTTGCAGTGGCAATTTGTTTTTATTGCAAGAAAGGGCCTAAGATCTTTAAGATCACTTGCAAAAAAGAGAAGGGAAAACTGGACCTGGCTGTTTTAGAAGTTATTAGGCTAAAAAATAATACAGGGGTTAGGTTTGTTGGCAGGCCATTTGTAAAAAGCACTCTAGAAACTTAAACAAGGACTTTATCAGTCAGCTTTGCAGACAAAAGGCATTTGAGGCGACCTTGGTGTCTCATTTTAGCCTGTGCTCTGTTACAGGACCCCAAGGTATGAACAGGGGAGAAAGTTCCAGCAATGTGGAAGGTTCCCTTTGAAGCGGATGACATTGGGTCCCTTGTAGAACAAGTACTTTGAGAGCCCCAGGCCCAGACGGTTTAACAAACGTTATCCTTGAACAGGCACTGAGGCCAGGGCAGCCTTCCTGTGGGTTTGGTTCAAGCACATTGAGGCTCAGTGTAATATACCAGACTCATGGAAACGGGCTGCAGTAGTTTCCATCTTCCAGAAGGGCAATAGGGATGATCAAAAAAACGTCATCTGCAAAATGTTTGGCTCCCTGGTGTTGCCTTGAGTTAATGCATGGTCAAGTGGGGAGAATCACTGACAGTCTGCGGATTGGCTTTGTGTGGGACTGGGTACTAGCCCACATATTGCATTGATTTAACGTTCTGCAGGGAAGAGCATTGGAAGGCAGTTGGAAAACGTACCTTGCCTTTGTAGTCCTGCTTGCGGCTTTTGATAGTGTAAACGGGGCCAAGCTGTGGGGAAAATTGTGGAATTGCCCTGCCGACCTGGGGGGGAGGGGCGAAGGAACAGCTTGAAGCCCTTTATACTGGGACCTCAGTTTGGTTATGGCTGAATGCGACAGGGCATCTCTGAGGAAATACCCACATCTAGGGGGTTAAAGCAGGGCTGTCCTCTAGCACCTGCATTGTTTGGAACTTGGTGAAAAATTAGCTGAGGCAAAGTGCTTCCCTTCTAGATTTGGAAACTCCAAAATAAGCTACCTGTTATATGCAGATGATCTCGTCCTAATGGCTCAGACTGTGATCGATCTGCAAAGACCACTGAAAAAATCTAAAATATGTGGAGGAAAATGAGCAAATTAACAGCGCAAACAAATTCTGGTCTTGGAAAAACCACAGTGCCGGAAAACAATTGGGTCCTGTTTGGTGGTTGGGTACGAGTCAGATTGAACAGGTGGCAATTCAATTACTTGGAGGTTTCCATTTGAGTATTAGGGAGATAATATAAAAAAGGTGCTTAAGGATAAGGGCAAAATGTTGGCAAATCAGGTTAGGCTCCTCTGTAAAAGAAATATGACGTTTTTACTGATTCCAGTAGTAGTTGTACATACTTAAGGTTATTGCAATTATGGCGTATTGTGCAGAAACCTTCCCCCCCCCCTCACCCCCCCGCACCCCCCCGATTCCTTGTGGATGCTGATGGAATGCATGTTTTGGAAGAGGGTTTTACATTTGCCTATGTTTCCGCCTTTTCAAGTAATACAGAGATGGGTCTGATATCACTAAAAGCCAAGGTTGAGTGGAGCACATTGGCACTGTACAGGAAATGTATTGTTGGTGCTCTGCTGATCTTTGCAATCCCAAAGAAGGAAATGGATGGGGAGAGGGGCATGGGGCGGGGGGTGTCTTGGACTAATACTGCCCCAGTGGTTAAACAAATTTGATTAAGTTGGAATCGTGGAAAAACTAATGAGAAGTCCAGAACCTATGGAGATCAGACTGGATTCTCACTTCTGAGGAATCAAGTAAGTTTGTTATCCACCAACTGGGGCAGAAACCAAGGGTTTTTGGCTCACTAACACAATACTTGCAATGATTCCCTAATGGTTCATTCAGATCCCAGTTCGTGAGATCTTCCTAAATCTCGCCCCAACAAAGGAAGTTCTGTGTGCAAGAACGAAGATGCTACCTAGAGTGATAGACTGTAATTATTGCAAAATCCCAGGGTCCCTTGATTGACTAACATATTTTGCTACTTTGCACAGCTTGCCCCTCGTTAAGAACAAGTTATTTTAAGCACTTACTAGACACGTTATCTCCTGATTAATGATGGTGCTTTTATTGAGTGGGGAAAACTCGTTCATTTTTTAGTTATGGTACAATTTTTAGGGATTGTATTTAATACAGGTTAAGCAATGTTTAAATGTGAATAATGAAATGGATGTTTTTCTTGATGGATCGGAATTTATTGTAATTTTTGGATTTGTGGAATGCAAAAGTTTGTATGTTGTAACTAGGGAGGGAGCAGGGCCCACTCTTCCCTGCACCCTCCTTCCTGCATACAGCCACTTCCATTTACACAGAGCCACGGATGGATGCGACTCCTTTTATTCCTCTGTACATACTGATTGTCCTGGCCACTTCTATCCCCCACTCTTCCTCCCCCAGGCCCTGTCTGTCCTTCCTCTCCCTCTTAAGGTCGCCCCTGGTTTTAAGGGGGACTGATTTGCTTACTCAAACATCCACCCCGCCCCCCTGCTTATTGTGGCGTCTTGTTAATCAGAGCTTCTGTTGTGCCATTTGATCTCGTCTCGTCTGTGTTTTCCTTCCTTCTGTGTTCCCACCCATGAGATTCTGTTTGCTCTCCCTCTGCCGCTCTGAGGGTCTTGCTTATCCTTTAGTGGGAAGGGGATCCCTTCTGTGCACACCTGCTCAAAGTGATGACTTCTCCCGCACTGGTGCTCTATTGACGGGCATGATCCACTGTGGGGAAATTGCATCCCACACCTGTAGCACATACTTGGTGTTGCTGTAGTTTCTCAAAGCCCGGTTCTCGCAGCCCCTTTTCCTGGTGTGCGCGTATACGGCCGCTACCGGTCCTATTGGCTTCTCCATCTGACACTTGGGCGTCCACCCTTTCTTGCACTTGTGCCCTCTCTAGCACCTCTGCAAAAGAGGCTCCTTCAGGAGATGTTTATGAAATATGGTTGAGCTGCATCCTTCTATTACGCAGACATATCGACTCCTTGTCTGAAGTTTAAAGTGCACAGTAATCTTTTTACGAATTTCCCCTATTGCTTCCTGAACTGTCGGCATTTGTTCAGGTTCCTTTCAAAATCCTTGTTCGGTTTAGTAAATAGTTTCCCATTGAGTGCATTCATGGCGATCCCCTAGGTCGCTCTCTTGTGGTGGGATAGTTTTGGAAATCCCATCTGTCTCCCTGAAATGTTAATGAATACTCCCAGGAGTGTTGTGGGATCATCCTACCACAGCTTTCATGTAGTCTGTGGATTCCTCTAGCCACTCTTCCCATCTGGCCCCTTGGTCATGTTGTGGCTGCAGTTGGAAGGGCAGTGGTCGTCTCAAATGCTGTTCTCGTGATACTTTCTGCGTTGCCAGTTCTTGGGGGTTCCCTATTCTTCCCCCCATTTCGTGGTGTTGGCTGCTCCAGGTCTCTCCAGCTCCTCCTGTTGCTCTTTAGGTTCCTGTATGCCCCCTGGCACCTGGGTGCTCCAGTGAGTGTCCTCTCGTGGTGCAACACTCTTTTCAGTCTGTCCCCTTTACTTTGTTCTTATCACTCCCTTTTCACCATCACCCTCATTTGGACCCACGGGTAGATTTTTTTTCCTTTGCCAAGTGCGGCAGTGTACCTTCACAACATGGGCGACTGCCCTTGCACTTCATTGTGGGCGGATTGCCCCAAGGTAGGCGGGCTGCCCTCTCTATGGGCAGATTGCACTGTCTTGTGGGTGAACTGCCCATCTGTGAAGCTTAGCAGGGCGTACTGCTTCTCCTTTCACTCTGATGCTGGAAACTGCCCTGTTGCCTGATGGCCCTACCTTTGCGGCACACGGCAGGTTTCCTTGGGGCGGGTGGATGTCCCTCCCTCCGGTGTTCTCTTTGTGGGTGTAACGGTACTGTGTTGAGTGAAGTTCCCTTCCTTGAGCAGCTTCAGCACACTACCTGCTGCCGCTATCTCCTCGATTGCGCAGCTCACCTATTTTTCCATGGCTGGGACCCTCTTGGTCTGGGTGGATTGCCCTTCCCTGCTGCTGTGGCCAGGTGTGGCTGTGAACTGGGTAGACTGCCCTTCTCTGCTGCGGAAGCCAAGCTCGGCCATTCGAAACTGGACTGATTGCCCCCTTTCAGCACCGGGTGGACTGTCCTTCTCGTTCTGGGGGACTGCCCTGTACTGCTGTCACGGCTGGGATCGGCCGTCTTATACTGGGTGACTTGGTCCTCCCTCCGTTCTGGGCGGAATGCCCTTCGTACCATGGGCGGATTGCCCTGGAGCTGGTAACGGCAGGCGGGTGGCTTTTCCTTATTCGTTGCCAGCAAGGGAGTCTCCCCTCGTTGCCCGTTACTAAAGTGGGAGCGGGGTCAGTTGTGGGCGTTCCCTCGCGGGTGTCCCTTAGCCTTCTCCTGCCACAGACTGCCCACTGACACGTCCGCTCAGTTTGGGCTGCGTGGCTGGGAACGCCCACTTTGTTTGTACTGCACGAGGAAGAGTGCAACGTCACTCCACCGCGTGCGTGCAACCCTTAAAGGGGCAGCATCACACCTCGTTTTTCAAAACAGAACAGATGAAAAAAAGGAGAACAAAGGATTACGATCTACCACACAATTAACTTCACTGCAAACTGACCCCCGAAAACCCCTTTTAACAAACACCCTGGTTCCCTGGATATTCAGGACTCCCACTCAGTCTCTATTCTAGCACATAGTCAGTAAAACAGGCAGGTTTCCCTCGCCCAGTCCTCTGGGGGTACCTCCTGCCAGCGTCTTGGGTCGGAGTCCCTTCACCAGTCAGCTCACGGGCCGGGGATCCTGGAAGGCACATGGGGCCACCGCCCTTGTCAGGCACCTCCACCACTTGCCCACTGTGCGCTGTTTCAGTCCTGGATTCACCCAACCGTTTGAAGAAGCTGGCATTCCTGGTCATGGAGACAGTTCAATCGGAGGCGGGCACCATTGACCCATGTACCATCACCACGTCCAAGGGCTCCGGCTCATCGGTTAGGGACAGTTTCCCTTGAGGGTGCATGTTCCTCAACAGCACCTTGTCCCCGGGCGGGCACCAGCCTCTGGGGTCTCAGTCCTCTAAGGATGTTCTCCTGCGCTGTCCTTTCACGGCGCTCCCGCTCGACTTGATCATTGTCAATCACAGTGGGCTCCCGCTCCCCAATTTCTGACAGCCGATATTGTGGGCACCACTGGTACATGGCTTCAGCCGGGGCCACCCCCATGGGTGTGTGGGGGAGGTTCTGTACCCCCGCAGGAATTTGGTCTCCCCTTGGGCATGCGAAACACCTTGTTTCCACATAATCCTCTCTGCCTCACCATTGGCCCTGGGCCACAGTGCAGTTACCTTGCAGTGGTGCATGCTGTACTCCATCAGCCCAGTGAAGCTTTTGCCCTGAAAGGGTGGGCCGTTGTCAGAGCACAGAACCCTGGACAGTCTGTGCGTGGCAAAAATGTTCTCAAATTGCCACAACCACCTTGTCAAAACCCACACTCTATGAATTCCACTTCTGGATAGCGGGACAACTCATCCACCACCAACGGGAAATGTGTGCCCCTTGATGTGGAACCAAAATCAGCGTGGACCACTTCCCATGGCTTTGTTCCTCGCTGCATGGTCTCGATTTCAGGCTCCCTCAGGGCAGCTTTGGTCTTAGCCGCGCCTTGGTGTACTTGATGGGCAAGCATGATCTGCTGCGTCCTGCTCTGCAGAATGACAATGTGGTTTCCTCAACAGTAGGACAGTCTCTGCGAAGGTCAATTCACCCCGCACCCTCCAGTTGTTCCAGTGCCGACTTGGGTTCTTGTTGCCAGAGTATCACCATCCGCCACGAGGCCTGCTCGATGGCCGCTTTGAGGATGCGGAAGCCTGCTCTAGTTCCTTTACTGGCAGAGTTGCTTGTAGCTGCCTTCACCACAAGCTGCACATATTCATCCGCCTCCACCCCACACCTGGATTGTGACCCGCCAGTGCCCTCTGGCGGGTGACTTGAGAGGTAGTCTGTGTAATTTACTCACCGGCCTGTACACCAGTGTCGCCCCATACTCCAACAGAGCCAACATCCAGTGTTCGGTTCTTGCCGGAGATTTGGACGATGACCCGCCAGTATGGGCAGCAGTGGTTTGTGATCTGTAACCATGGTCACGGGTCATTCCAGCACATAGTCTGAAATGGCAACAGCCCCACAGCATGGCAAGTGCTTCCCGCTCGATTTGGGAGTATCGTTTCTCTGACAACGCCTTACTGGCATATGCGACGGTGCAGACCTCCTTATTGGCATCAATCTGCATCAGCACTGCCCCAAGGCCAAACGGATTGGCGTCCACCACTATTTCTGACTGGAGGGTGGGATCGAAAAACACCATGTCTTCAGCTGTGAATGCTCTCTTGATATCATCCAAGGCTGCCTGCTCGAGCGGTCCCCAATGCCAGGTCATGTCCTTAGTGAGGGCACTGAGGAGCTCAGATCGTGGTGCCAAGTTCTTGATGAAACGGCCACAATACGTGACCATTCCCAGGAAGCTCCTCACTTCTGAAACATTCTCAGGGGGCCGGGCATTGACAATGTCTTTCATCTTGTGCCAGTGGCGTAACACAAGATGTGGGGGCCCCCCTGCGAGCCATGCTGAGGGGGGGCACCCCAAACTCAGCAACAAATCAAGGGTCACACTTGCCAGCTTAGATTATCACACTTGCGCAATACACACAAACGTGCTGCTGAACGAATATGCCGCACACTGCACTAGGAGAAAGATGTACATGTGTTTGAATATAACATACAGCACACAGTGAGAAAAATTGGCTAAAAAGTCAGTGTTTGCATATTGTTTTGTAGGGTAGCACCAATCCAATAGATGCAAGTCACCAACAGAGCACAGGAACATTAAAGCTTTGCTATTAAAAATGCCATGCCACAATGAAAACATGTCCAACTGGCTGCACAAGGTAGACCAGTGTCGACATGTAATAACAATATAGTAAAGCTTGCCAGGCCACATTTAGACATATCTAGACTGGTTGCACCAAAATGGCAGTCGAAGATATAACTCATCAAGAACACACATTCAAGCCTGTGTCTCTCTGGCCTCTAACAACACGGCCAAACTCTTTAAAATCTGAAAAAGAACTTGTCAATCCTGTTGAGGTCTTTACATCTCCTGTTCTCTCCCAGGCCCTCTGTATGGCTCTGCCATCTCACTTCTATGCTAAAACTCCTCCATCTCCACTTCCTTTCCCTCTTCCTCTCTTGGCCCCCCTTTGGCCATCTCTACCTCTCTTCCTCCTTTCTCCTCTTTCTCTCTGACAACACCGGACGAGGTTTCTACACAAGTCCGATCTATGAAGGTGTCCTCCAAACAGGTGCTCTCCTGCTCCACCAGAACCATCAAGAACCATATTGACACCCTCGCTCCAGCCTTGACCGATTTCTGTAATCGCTTGCCCCTCTCCCGTTAAGCACTCCCTTATGCACCCACTCCTCAAGAAGCTTTCTGTCAATCCTGCCTTCCCGGCAAACTAGCGCCCAATCTCCATCACCCCTTTCCGGGGCAAACTGTTGAAAAAGCTGGCCATCTCCCAGCTTACACTCCACATGGAATCTGTTCATGGTCTCCATGACCATCAGTCTGGCTTCAGTGCTAGAGACCCGGAAACTGCTGGCCTGAACACCTGTGAAGTTCTGCTCTCAACCTTGATTCCAGCATTCCTTCTGTCCTCATCTTCCTTGATCTTTCCTGATCATGGTCAACCATTCCATCCTGATCAATCGACTCCATGAGAACCTGGGCATCACGGATCAGGCCCTTGAGTGGCGACCTCCTTCCTCTTGGACTGCCCCTCCCAGGTCCAACTTGGTCTCTTTCTCCCCGCTCCATCCTCTCGCTCTGGTTTTTCAACCTCTATGTGGCCCCTTTGACCTACCTAATCTCTACATTCTCCTAACTTTCAGTGTTATGCGGATGACACTCCGCTTTCCTTCAGGCTCCCCTCAGACTCCTCTCTCGCTCATTCCTGACCGTCTATCCGCGATTCAGGATTGGTGTGCCTCCAACTATCTCTGCCTTAATGTCAGTAAGATGGAGATCCTTCTCATTTGGACTCCTGCCCCTGCTTTCCCTCTCTGGCCGCCCACCTTGGGCCATCTTCCTTTGCCTTCCTGTGAGGCAAACAACACTGGTGTCATCTTTGACTCCACTTTCTCTCCTCGCATCTCAGTGGGACGTCTACCAGCTGCTCCTCAAAGGGGCTCTTCCCTTTCTCACTTCCCCCAGAAGCTCACTGTCTGCAGAGCCCTGGTTCTCTCTAGGCTGGACTACTGCAACAGCCTTTCTCAATCTGCCTTTCTCTACTATTCAGCCCCTGTAACTAATCCAGAAAAGGACTGCAAGACTTATCCTTGGCCTCAAGCACAGGGATCGTATCTCTCCAGCCCTGAAATCTCTCCACTGGCTCCCAGTTGCTGCAAGTATCAAGTTCAAGACCCTTTGCATTGTCCACAAAGCTTTCTGGACCCGAGGCCTACACTACATCCAACACTCTTACAAAATATCTTCCTTCTCAAGCCCTTCGCTCAGCTACCTACAAGTCTCTAAGGGTTAAACGCTTCTCCAGGAAGAGAGTGGGGGGGTAGATCTCTCCTCTACAGGTGCCTCCCTCTGTAATAGCCTCCCTGCCCCTCTCGAGCTTTAGCAGACCATCTGAAGTTCTGGAACCAGCTCAAAACTTTCCTCTTCTCTGCTTTCTCTCTCCCTCCCCTGCTGGCCTACCTGACCTAACTGTCTGCTGTACCGACTGGTTGCTTGGCTACCTCAGAGTCTCACTGAGTCGAGACTTTCTTGATCAGTCACCCTTGCACTGCCTCTGGTCCTACCATGCACTTAGGGGCTGTAACCCTACAGTCTCTTGTTCTCCTTGCACTACCCAGAGCTGTGCTGCCCTGACAGCACTTGCTCAGAGCAATGCTGCCCGGTTTCCCCTCCCCTCTCCCTTGCACTTGCCCCGTACCTTTCCCCTTGCGCTTCTCGTTATCGCACTTGCACAATCGGAATGACATAAGGCCTAGTAAGATTGTTTGTCTTGTCCTCCCTCAACTTCCATCCCTTGTCTTGTCGCGCCTAGAAACACGTGTGCAGGTGCGTTATAAATGACTTATATCATATCAATTGATCACAGATGCCCAGAAAAATATACAATGCTGCAGTAAGAAACGTCTGACTGGCAGCACCCAAATGGCAGTCTAGCCAGGTAATTCACTTAGCAGGACTGCTTTATCATAAATGCCCCATTAAAAAAAAAAGTCATACCAAACTGAGGAATGACTAGACTGGCTGCACCAAAATGCCTTTCTAGCCACTAATGCCACATATCATGCCTGCTTAGCCTGGACATGGACAGCCATTATTTGTCGTATAATCCTGCCCCCCCACATCCCCTCTCCCTCCCACCCCAACCTCCAAAATCAGATCCTTGGCCCAGAATTACCTCCATGTCCCTCTTCCTTGCCCCAGAGCTTACGGTTGAGGCTCCTTGCCTCATAGCTAAGTACTGGGATGAGGAAGAGTGGGACTAGGAGTAATGAAGATTGCAGATAGCTAAATCAAGCATTGATTCCATGTACCTCTACCTCATCCCAGTACTTGTGTAGGAGGCAGAGTGCCTTATACACAAGTACTGTCTCATACACACTGGGACGAGGAAGAATGGGGCGTAGGAGTAATGAAGATTACCAATAGGTAATCCAGGCATTAAACACAAGTATTGGTGCAACACCATTGAGTTGACTGGGATTCAGCACTCCTTCTCCCCCCGCCCCCCTGAAATGTTGGGCTATGTTGACCAGACATGCCTGACCTTCAGAGCAGTTGCCAGACAGAAAAGAACAGATGTTAAATGGCACCTGGGTTTCTCTGTTAACAAGAACCCCCCAATTACTAACATAAAGCAATTCACTGTTAGTACCTGCATTCAAATGCCACATTTTTTAGGCAAATGAAATCGTGATGTGGGTTTAATATTTGCATGCCAGGGGAGTGATTGGAAGGGTAGAGAGGGAACAGGAGACCACTCATTCTCACAGCAGTCATAAGTGGGTGCTTTAAACCTTAAAGGAGAGGGTTAACTGCTTGTAACATTGAAGCTGCACTAGAATAGTCTCATAAAAATGCATAAAGAAATTGGATGACCCAAACAAATAAGTTTGCCCCGCCCCCCACTGCCCATGAAGTTGGCACCCCTCCCAACATTTGAAGGGTTAGCCCCCAAAAAGTAGGTTTTGTTGCGCCCCTGAACACAAGCACACACCATTCACCATATACACACACACACCCAGCCATCCATACATTTAAGTGTGCACCCTTTCACCATACACTCACACAGGAAGCCACCTATACATTTAAGTGTGAACCCTTTCAACATACTCGCACACATAATGGGGTTGAGGGGAGCCCTAACACTTAAAAAAGAAATTGGGCCTCATTACAACTATGCCGGACTGTAAACTCACTGGCACTGTTTCCGGGCCTGCGTACTACAGCTCTGCGGGCGGTTGCCGTCCTGCCCGGCAGGTCAGACCTGCTGGGCAGAATGGCGCCCACCCGCATAGTTTTCACGCAAGCACTGGCACCGTTATTAACGGTGCCAGTGCTTCTATGGTCCCCATTCCCATAGAGTCGGATAGGACTTTATGGAAATGGGGACTTACCAATTGCCTGCGCCTGACTTCCCAGACTGCTGGGGTTGTAATTCCCCGGTGTTAAGGGGAAGTCGGGCGCCTGTAAATCATTACGGGTCTGGCGGCAACCTGCTGGTAGCAATGGCACAGTTGCCGCCAAACCCGTAATGAGGCCCATCGTTTCTTTTTGAAGTCACTCTGACTTCATAAAGAAATTATTTCTGTTACAGAAATAATTTCTTTATACATGCAGAGGGAATTCAAAAAGAGAATTTTTTGCAACAAAAAAAATCAGTGGGGGCCCCTCCCAGGACATGTGCTGGCGGGGACCCCCCTCACTGCCGGGGCCCCTGTTACACCAGTGCCTTGTGTGGGTCTGGGGAACACACCTCCCTCCCTGAAGACTAACTCAATGGTTGTCCTCAGGAACTCGCACTTGTCGCAGTGTAGCGTAGGGCCCAATCACTGTAGGCATTCAGTCTTTGCCAGCTTGACCAGGTGTTCTCTTCCGACTTGGCAAACACGAGGAGATCATTGCTGATATTTAGTACGCCATCCAGGTCAGCCAGTGCCCTTCGAATGATGTTTTGAAACGCCTCTGCCACCGATGACACCCCAAAGCTCAGTCTCTTATCGGTAGAGGCCTTGATGAGTGGTGAAAGTTGTTATATACCTGGATTCGGGGTGCAGCACCACATGATATCCTGCACGGAGGTCAAGCTTCAAAAGAAGCGGGCACTCTGGAGTTCTTATCAATTGTGGGTGTCAGATGTCACTGCCTCTTAATGGCCTTGTTGGGTAGGTGCATGTCGACACAGATTCGCACAGTCAGTTTTGGCTTTTTGGCCACCACAATTGGGGGGACACCCATGGTGTCGGGCCCTCTACCTTCTTGATTATGTCCAGCCTGACCAAATTGTCCATTTCCTTGTCCACCAGCTCCCTGAGATGAAATGGGACCCACCTGTGTTTGAGGGCAATGGGCTGGACTGAATCATCCATGTGCAACGTCATCGGCTCACCAGCCATTCGCCCAATCCCCTCGAATAGAGCTGCATACTTCTCGAGGTACATGAATATCCTTGACGTAGACAGAATATGCGAAGGTAACAATGCCCATTTCCTCTGCCACTGTGCAACTCAGCAAGGTGTTGTTGACTGGCGTAACCTAGAACCGGGCTCTTATCACTGACCCGCCATAAATGCACCGTCCAGCGGGATTGGGTCGGCGCCCCCAAAAGTGAATATGCGTGCCTTGGGGCCGGGACAGAGGAATCGTTCACAAACACTGACATTGAGGTTGTCTCCTTGTAACACTCCCAGACTGGAAACAAGACATTTTCTTCCTCTTCATCATCCGGAGCTGCTTGATCAACCTGCGCAACATTTGATGAGCGCTGCTGCCGGAAGAACCCCCACTCTCTCTGGGCCTTGGACTACCACTGGAGTATTGGCTCTGCACATTTGTGCATAGTGGTCAGCACCCCCACACCTGCCACAGGTCTTCTCACTGCTGGGCACTCCACAGGGTGAGGCCGGTCATACCCACACTTGGAGTACAAGTGACAGGGGCTGACCCCCTCTCCCGTGGTCTCATCCCCGAGCATCTGGCTCCTCTGCCATGTCCTACAGCACAGATGTCTTCCGTTTTGCTGGACCGTATCCCCAGCCTACATGCAGACGCACATAGTTCAGCTACCTCCTGGCACCGCTCCATGATGCACGGAAGGGTGATGCCCGGGTCCCTCAGGACTTGTCTGCGCAATTTTCCACATGCGCACCCCTGGATTAGTTGGTTCCTGATCATAGTCTGTCAACCCATGCACAGGGCACCGCCAGACTCTTCAATCTTCCATAGAAAGTGTCATCTTTCTGACGGGCTGCCCCCATGAGTAACCTCTCATAGTCTGCGTTTGCAAGGGGGAGAAGGTAGTCATGGAGAGCGTCTTTAGCCACCACGTAGGCGACATCACAGGGTTGAAGAGAGAAAAAACCTTGTGCACCGCCAGCCCAGTACATTACAGCAAGGTGGCTAACTTGCTGTCGTCATTTGTCTCCATCGTGACCCTCAAATACATTTTCAAGTCTGTCCATCCACATCTTCCAGCGTGGCCCCAAGCTCGAAGGTGCACCTGAGATATCCGGCATTGGTGGGAGAGCACCTGGAGGTCTTAAGGTCTGAAGGTGGTTGTTGTGCAGCCATTGCAGGGGGCTGTGCTGGAGTTTGAACCAGTGGCACAGGGGGCTGCGCTTGAGGTAGAACAGGCAATGCATGGGGTTGCGCTGGAGGTTGGCCTGGTAACACGGGGGCTTGTGCCTGAGGCTGACCTTGTGCAGGAGGTTGTTGGGGCGCCACTTGTCCGTCACCATCCATGGCACTGAGCGCACGAGCACCCTTGCTAAAACACACAAAGGCCGCAAATCATACCACCTTCCTTGCAGGCTAAAAGTGCATCACCATCCACATGACCAGCTGTTGCAGTGACAATGTCCAATCCACCATCAGGAGGAATCGCCACTATATGCACAGTTTGTACAAATGTGGGTGAAGTCCCAAAAATTGAGCCAGGTGGGCCCAGGTTTTACACCACTAGCCTAGCAGGCATCCCCTGGATCCACCTTACACTCAGTGAAAACACGATGAAAATAGTCAAGTCATCATCAAAACCACATGTGGTAAAAGCAGCCTTCTGCTGCGAAGCGTTCCAAAAATTGGTCTTGGATGGCCCACCAATACTTTAGAAATGAAGCTGTGACCTTCCTAAGCCCGGCCGCCGACCACGTTGTTTGCATCCTCCCCTTCCTCATACAGCCACTTCCAATAATTAGAGCCAGTTATTCCCATGTACCTACTGATCTTCCCGGGCTGCACCAAGCCACCTCTTCCTCCCCTCCAGGCGTTGCATCCCTTCCTCTCCCTCTTAAGGTAGCCCGTGGTTTTAAGGGGGACTGACTTTGAAATGAATATGCACTATTTTTTTTTTATTGCAACATTTGGTGTAATGCTGTGAAGGAACAATCATTTAAGTTAATAAACTTTACTGAAGATTCTTAATGAATGATCGCTCGTTGTTTGTGAGTGAATGGTGACGGTAACCGCTTGGCATGCTACGTCACCACATTCTAAAGCAGAGCAGTAACATTAGCGGTCCATTGATTATTCAGAAATTATTCATAGCATATTTGCTGACCCTACAGATTTAGGCAGTAGTCTAGTGCTTTTTAAGAAGTACCACCGTCTACAGATTTGGGTGATTAAATTACCTGCCACTGTAAAAAAGCAGTTGGATATATGAGACGCTAAGGCAGCCTGCAGGCCAAAGCATGCAACACATTAATTATTCTGTCTACAAGGTGGGCTGGTAGGTGATTACTTTGATTGGGCCCAGAACAATTAGTGACCTGACAGCTACAAGCACTCTTGCCGGTACAACCCTTAGGTGAACCACCAGTGAAGGCAAGTGGCAGAGCGTAACACCATCACACAGCACCTGCCCATCAGACTGGGGGGGGGGAGAGATATCGGTCTCCATGTCATTTGGTGTTCAACTTGCACTGCAGGAATACATATGTATTGCCCAGCTGCTGCTACAGAGCATTGGCAAACATTGCCTATCAGATCTGTGTGATTACCTTCTGTGTAATTGAATTATACATTGAACATCTTTCCATGTTGTGCTGTTTGATGGGTTGTGTATTTTAGAATGCTTTAATGGTGCCAACAATGTATGTTGTATTTTCCTGTGATGTCATTGCTATCCAAATTATTTTTGAATTTGAAAAATCCTACATCTTATTGGTCACAGAATGTTGGCAAGTATGTCACATAGTGACCTAGTTGAATAATTTCCTGAAGTGGTCAGTGATCTGTGAAACTGAAAATACTGACGAAAATACTGACATGCAGTTACTATTCTGCTCGAGCAACTGCAGGACACCAGAATGGGCACATCCGTGATTTATATTTTTAGTGACATGTTTGCACAACTCTCAATGTGTAGGGCGCTCATTTGAGTTACGAGTGACAGTCTGTCCAATTATGATGGAAGCGTTAACCGCACGGGCATTCCAAAGCAAGGCGGCCGCGCGCACTGCTGTTTACTACGAACGTGTGGCGTCAGCCGTGCAACGTCGCGCCATTTAAATGACATTTGGCCACAACGGCAGTTCTCTGCTTTAACCCGCCCAGAACGCCGCAACTCATCGCACCAGGGAGCTGGGATTAACTTGTCAGCAGTGTAAATTTCGGACTAGCTGGGGATATATGTTTAGTTTTACTGTTTGTCGTACTGAGTCGGGGGGGTTAGAGATTCTACACAGATTGTCTTATTTTGTTTTAGGAATAAGACCCGTTTATCGCTTCGTAAGGTAATTGCTATACAGTCACGCAACAATCTGATGAAGACCGACGAGGTGAATACATGGGTATGTATATATTTAGTCAATATGGAAACTTCACACCACCCATTTTGATTTATGAATTTCCAACTGCATTGGTTTATTTTTGCGAGTTGGTGTTCATATTAGTAACTACTGTGCAAGGAAGTGCTACATGTCAACCATTTTTGGGGGGAGTTGGTTTGACCACATATATACGTGGTCCATGTAAGGTGTGCCTGATATGGTTTTTGCGTATACACGATGGTTGGTGATCAAGAAGGAAGAGGTGGCGTAGAGCGTGATTTAGGGAGCACAATAGTTGTTGTTCAAGGTGGTTGACACAGGTGGCATGAGTGTTATGCAGTTTTCACTCAGTTTTTGAACACACCATTGATCACTTTCTTGCACCGTTGCACTCATGCAATTATTAAGGAAGTGACCATTTTCCAATAACGGAGGTCAGATGAATAACCATTGAATGGAGTTCACGCTTGCACTAATGCAGTACTGTGCAAAATTGACTTGATAAGATTGAGTCGTTGATGATTTATTTTAGTTTTTCCCTTTGTTTCTCCTTTTTTCTTAGCTCTCGCCTTGTATCTCTTACCTGTTTTTCACCTTCCCTTCTCAGATTTGTTTTTCCAACAATTTTTGGTTGGACTAAACAATTGTGTACCACACCATGTACACATCGTGTGTGGAATTTATGGACTTTGATTGTCTTTTATAAAAAGGTCTTCTCATTTTCAACATGTGATTTTGAAATAATTGGCATGCACGTAACCAACAATGATGTGTGATAACTCCAGTGTTTGAATTGGTTATGTAATGCAGGCCCGAGGAAGGCCATGAGGTGGCTGAAACACACGCTGGCTGTTATCGAATTTAGAAAATGAACATAAAGATGGTCTTGTTCTAAAATGTTGAAGTAACCTTGACAATAAGAATACCGGGAGGGTATATGTGCGCAAGTAGCCTAGGTCCAATTTGATTTGAAATCAATATCTAGCTTGCCTTGAAGATTGCTGGTCCTAGTAGGCCACGACCGACGGTTGTGATTCTATTATGGGCATGGACAGCAGTGTTATGCGATGATGCACTTTACTCTTTTTCCCTTATTTTACAGCCACAATAAAACAAACTTGCCTCCACAATCCTTTGTAAATGCTCGTCCCATAAGTCCATTTCCAATCATCTTAATTTGTTCCATATAGAACACCCTTCTGCTATTCCTCATTTCATAGTTGCTGGTCAACTAGTTCAAGACCTCTTTTGGGGCCCAACTGCTCCAACCATATTACGACAACTAATACAATCTGGGGAAAAGGATTTTATTCACCTTTGTGACTGTGGGGAACTACTAGGACTTATCAGAATTCTAAGCAAGGCATGAACTATTAGGTACACTTCGAATCTTTGATTGGACCATTGTTGAAGCATGCATAATCCCTTTACAATGAAAGGTACGGTGGTATGTGGATGCAGTTGCCCCGCTTTTAAGAATGGCGCCCAAATCTGTGTTTAAACCAAAAACTACACACCGCTGAGAATTATCGGAAAGGCTAGGGACTCTTGGCACTGTGTAGTCTGTGTATTCAGTCGTATAACATGCCTGACCATGTGTGAACACCGTACTTGTAAGATCTAATGTGGTGTCAACCTGTGTAAAAAGCCATGAGACAAATCAATAGCACAAAGTTTAGTTTCACAGACCTCTCATTCAGAGGCCAGTCTCAAATATCCCCAAATGGACACCCGGCTTATTTGTACTAGGAAAAGGGGAATAGAGACTGTTACTCCTCACTAATATAGTGACCATGGGATGCTACCCCATAAGTGACCTAATGGGTGGAGATGGTGCCCCTATGGACTGTGCGGCAGGAAGCTGTACAGAATAAATTTGCCAAAAGAATGTCACCACCTCAACCACACCTCCCTGAATGGTATTGCTATCCTGTTCAGTCAACACATTTCAGCATGGCTGATTTTTGTGTGATCTAAAAGTAATGGAATCGCAGGACTTCTGGGTAAGGTTTGAAGGTGTCTGAAATGCCAGACTGTCTATCCTTAAAGTGAACCATGCCATCCGCCTCTTTTCTCCTGAAATATTAATGAAATGTCACTTGCCATTGGGGACCCCTCAACAATTCTCTAAGTGAACATAACGGAAGTGGTTTGCCTTTGGAGTACCAGTCATGCACTGGCCAAAATCGGGTTATTTATAATTCCCCTGAACTGGTAAGGGAACCAGAGCCATCATTGTGAATGGAAGGAATACCTAATGAACCCCATTCCTGCTTGAAGGCGCGAGTTGCCAACCCATCTGATCTAAAATGTCTCATTATTGAGCTAGGAAGCAACCTGATCCAGCTGGATCAGGTCCCACAACGCGTGAACGATCTATAGTGGGTCTGGATGAAGTTCCCAATTTACCAAATCCTCCCGATGCTGGGCGCACTGGAATGTCTGCCCCATATTGTGCATGAGCCTTCACCTCCAAGGAAGGTGGAACTTACGAGAGGGTTTTAATCGTTTTGGCAATTTTCGTTTTATGGACTTTGTCCTTCCCAGTTTTTAGATATAACTAGTGACTGTCCATTCTTATTCTGACCGTACAATGAACCATGCTCATTGTGAGTTATCGAAAATGAGCCTGCAAGAATCTCTAGCAGGTCATATGCCAGAGCAGCACTGGTTTTGACCTCTCCTGCGCCCCGCTACGACCACCCCGATGAAATCCCCAGTGCAGTCCCCATACAGTGCAGCCGGCATCTGACTCGCTATGGTGACCTGGGGCACAACCAAAGATTGATCCTCGAGTGCAGGCTGCCATGAGACCTAGCCATCTTTCTAATTTTGAAGAAATGTTTACCCAGGAGTAGCTTATTCCTGCTAGGAACTGATTGGGCTTTAGGGGCGGACACTTTGTAGTGCTGTGCAAGTTGCTTGAAATGGTTACTCTTTCTAAGCAACTCACGGAAATCTGCACTCAGTTTGCCTCCTGGATATCATCTGGCCCGAGAGAGTTGGAGGGTGGTATTGACAGTTTAAAATTAAATCCTGAAACTGTAATTTCTGAGAGCCTGTTTTTCCAAGTCAGAAAACCTCAATGCACTAGTAATCGTGCTAATGTTTACATTCTTTGTGCCATATAGTGTCCTTATTGAAATGTCATCTGAATGCTGGTGTCTTTTGCTCTCAATTTATTACTCGCCACAATAGCTTTTTAAAATACAATAGGGCTGAGGTAAACCGAAAGGGTGAGGAACAGGGTCGAAATAACACGCATCAATCATGAAATAGTCTCCATCTTGAAGCCCCGATGCCTGACCTGGTGATTGAGGCCTCTTAAGCGGAATACTGTCACCCGCCTCGTAAACAGCAGACTCACCCGCCAAGCCTCCTGCAGGCCCATTTTGTTTCAATGGGCTTTCACCCGCCAAAAACACAATCCGGTGTTTTCACCTGCCTTTGCCACACAAATGGTTGAGAGCTATGTAGTTGTCTTGCAGATATTTTAGGAATGATTCAAATGCGAAATGATGAAGCAAGAACAAATGTATAATCCCTAACCAAATCCAACATGATGGTACTTGCACATGAAGGCCTTCTCGCCACCCTTAAAGATGCTAGGGTGCCCATCATTGATGTGATGACATTAATTGTCTTTATGGCTATGATCTGACCATGCAGATTAAGCCACACATTTTAACGAGTCTAGTCTTTTACTCACAAAGTAGTTAAATGCAGACTTACACAAAAATTGAGAAAGTTTAGCTAAATTGGTGTCATGAGACGTGTTAGTGTATGTGCCATAGTGAGATCGATGGCGTTTAGCCACTTCCAAGATGGAGAGATTTGTAGTTCATGATAAATGGAGGGGAAGCTGCTTTTACGCTTAAATGTTACGCATGTCAGACGAATGCAGGCATTACGTCGACTGAACTGGGAGCTGGTGGGAACCGGTACCAGGAGCGGTCTCCACGCGAAACTAAACCGAGGAGGTAAAAAATTGGCTTATTTGAGCTTGCTGTATGTGGTCTAGTAAACCCACAAAGCAACATTCCCCCCGCTTCCCCCCTCCCACTTTTCTCTGTGTTTTTGTTCAATGGCAAATATTCTTCGTGGGTGGAAACAATCCGAGATTGACACTAATGGATGAATTCAAAAAATAAACCTAAGGTAAATATGATGCTCGTTTAGCGAGCACGTACCTCTACCATTATTTAAAATAATGCCATGTTAGATAATAAACCATGAATGAAGGAATCAAACTACAGAGATGAATCTACCTATGATGGTTGAATACATGTTTCTCTGGCATTCATGAGTTTGAGGCTAAAAATATAAGTTAAAATAGTAATATTGGAGTAAGACACATTAAATTGGCACTGACTAACTAGTCATTTCTTGACAACCGGTATGCAGAATGACGGAAGGATCTAAATTGCCATTTATCGTCTGATGCAATGTCACCTCGATATAGTATACAAAGGTCCTGAGAAGGGAGTTTGCAATTATAGTAAGCCAAAACATTTTGGACAACGCAGAGCCTTAATCTCTTTGGTCGTATTCGGGACACAGAGATTTAACTTTGGTTCACCTATTATAGTAGGGAATGTAATATGCTATAACGTGGATTTGTGGATTACGCTACAGGTGTCATGATGTACTGATATAGCACTTATTTCAATGTTACGGTCTGTCTCTGTATGATAGGGATGCACTTTAATTTCATTTGTCGAATGACAAAGTTGGAGACCTGGATGGTTCTTTTGCCACACGTAATTTACAGATGTTTGCTAACTTGGTACTTTCTAGAATGGATTGGACAGGGGAAGAGCAGAATCGAAAGGACCTAAAAAGAGGAGAGAGACTTGCCATGGCGGGAGGGCTTGCTGACTCGCGCGTTCCCCAGGGCCGAAGTCTTGCTTATGGCACCGGGTGGCATGTGAGGAGCCCCAGGGAGTAATCAAAGGGGACCGAGATGCTTGATGGGGGGGGGGGGGGGGAGGGGTGTGGGGGGGCAGCTAAGCCTTCCCAGGGCCATGGTGTATGTCTGGCTGTCCGGGGGCCAGACTGGATGGGCCCAACAGTATCCTGGGCCCAGGCAGCATACCAAGTGCATGTGGGACCAAGCCTGATTTGCACATGGTATTTCCCCTTCTGCAATGGCTTGGCAGGTGAAAAACAATGGTCTGGAAGGTTGCCCAGGGCAATGCCAGAGGTTCATATTCATTCTAAACCTTCCAGCCATCACCTTTGTTTTATTATGAAAACTTTACCAGCACATAAAATCAGGGAAATGCAGTAGTTGACACAAATGAAGTGTGTATTAAGTGCGGAAACAATGATTTTTTTTAATTGATTGTGACTCGTTCTGTGCAGAGAGCACACACTTGTACAAAGGAGAGCAGAATTGGTGATTTATCGAGTCCTTAAGGCATAAGGCTGACTTTATATCTATACGACCTCCATAACCCTTTCACCCCATTACCCTGTGGACCGTGAAAATGGGAGCATCCTTGAGAGGAGTTCGACCATCCGCACTGTAGGTGTGCGCTGCTTTTTAAAACTTTTTATATGAAATTGGATGATAGATCAACCCCTGGAAAGTGTGGGGCTAATCTGCACACATTTTCCTATGATCACTGCACAACATACATAGACCTGTGTACTCTGGGTGGACACAGCCTACAGGCGCAGTACCCCTCTCAAATTTAATTGGGATATGACAGCCAGGAGTACACCATGGAATCTCATAATGGGAGGGCCACGCCTTTCCCCTGCAATGGCCAGCCTAATTAACTAAAAAGCCATGGATTTTTTTTTTTTAAGCACATACTAATTTGTTAAATTCAAATTGGTCTTCGTGGGGCATGGCTGCAGATGCTAACAAAGGAGACAGGAAATACAACCTTTCAAATGCACTTGTTAGGTTCCCTAGTCTAATTGCCAGGAAAGGCCCTAGGCCGCTCAGGGCAGGTGTGAAAAAGCAGCAGACCTGGTAGATCTTAAAATTAAATTTTACTAAATCGAATTCCAGTCTTCCTTAACTAGCATACGATGGGAGTCCGGAGGATCCCACTGAGGTAGTTTGGAACCTTGAGAGGTTCTAAACTGCCTTTCATTCAGGTACCCAGTTTAGATGGTTGCAGTTCATCAAGCTCCTGAGAAAACGCAACATTTTGAAAAGCCAAGAAATGATGAAAAGAAACCAAAGTCAAGATTTAAGGTCTAGAGAAGAGGCACAGTATTTGGCAGCAAATGGAGACTTGAGTTCAGGTGAAAGAGCATACAGCTAGAAAGCTAAGTGAAGTGCCGTTAATGTTTTTTAAGGTAACGTTGAACTGTTTAGTTTTTCAAGAGACCTCTATCAATCTAGTTATTTAAATTCCTGTTTTGTTGGAAGTTTGCCAGAAGCTTTTACTCGCTCCTCGAGGCACTCTTGGAAGTCAATTGTGAAATTGTCTGTGTTCCAAGGCAACATTCATAAATAGTCTCTCACCCCGGGGTAGCGCGTGTACTAATCCCAACAGCGCTAGTATTTATCTGCATTTTTCTGTAACGGCAGGCCTTTTTGGAAGCGTTTCCGACCTACAAGTAAAGGACCCTGCGTTTGTAGTCTTGGTGCGTGCACACTGTGCCGCACTTGAGAGCCCATTTAGAGTTGACGTGTCTGTCAAATTGACAACTAAGGGACTGCGGTTTCCTTCCCTTTTCAGTGTTTTGAGAGCGTGGTTAGTGAGGCAACTTGGAGCTGACTGGGTTAATGTGCACTGATGCGCTTTCCTGGCGGACAGTATTAAAGGAAAAAACTATTGAGGCAACTCGATCACAATTGTTAATAGAGTTTTAGACTTGGGACAGATAATCTAATTTTCGGGAACCATGATTCCCATTATGTTAAGGTCCTGAGTAAAATGAAGAGCTTAAGCTAGAAAGAAAAAAACGATTGGAAATGTCTTTCTGAGGGATCCATTATAGACTGTTTGGAGTTATTTAGTAAGAGTCAATCTCAAAATAAGCCAAGAGCCCAAGTGAATTACAGAACACATTTAAGGTGTAGAGAAACTCAGTGAAGGAGATTTTCACAACTGCCTTTTTTTATAGCGAAGGCTATCTGGTATGAGAGAATGTAAGTTAAGTTCTACTTGGGAAGTTGGGAAGTATTCCATGTGGTAATGTACAATCTGTATGCTTTGTCCACAGGTCGGTGTCTCCAATGCAGAGCCAGGCTTCAGAGGGGGGCAAGCAGAACCAGTTTATCCACTCCCCGTTTCCCCTGTTTTCTCTGCAATTTAAAACTAAAGGATTGCAGGGGGAACACACCTAGGGAGTCTGTGGGGCCATAGTCTGCTCCTGCAGGAATAAAGAACTGGGACCTGAGCACTGTCAACTTGAAGCCAGCTCCTGTCCTTGGTATTGATTGAAAGTGAAATGTCATGCCTGGGACTACATGTATTGCAGTAGTGTTCCCGTGCAGGAACACCCCCCATTTAGAAGGTACGAGTATGTGGATTGACAGTGCCAGAGAGTCTGGTCTCATCGTAGCCTCAATGGAGACCTGCTGCTTTAATCGGGAACCACAGAGGGCTCCGTTGACCAGTTGACCAGGGAGACACTTTGATCCACAGCAGACAGGAAGATGGGTGGGACTTAGCATTGCATGTTTGCACCCTTTTACTTTTTCTGTTGTGAGGGACTCTGGTTATGACCTCATGCATACTGGAGATCTTTGGTAGGGACCCGTTATTGGTTCATTATGGCAGGCTTAGCCTACACCATTCACTGTGGCCCATTTGGCTTTGAGTGCTCAGACCCTCTTTTTGCAGATTCTGAAGACTTTGCAAGGAGTAACAAGAACTCTGCATTGGATCTGGGCTGAAGGTAGTCTGCCTTGCATCTTACGCCGGTGAAGAAAGGCCAGAACCTCCAAGAGGGAAGTAACCATAAGGTCCTTTGGGTAATGTATCATGCAGTGGTTGGGAAGCAGAGTAACTTGCACCAAATAATGGAACCAACTCTGGAGGTTGGGAAGTTAGTCTGTTTTATTGTCTAAAAGGAGGAGTTAAAACAGACGTCACACAAGCATTCTCAAAGCATTTCATTAAAAAAATCACTTTTAGTAAAATGTGTCGTACTAAGTTGCAATTAACAACTTGCGGGTGTTTGTTATGCTCAAGGGGAACAACTAAGTCTATTTTCTACATGGGGTTGGGTTGCGATTTGACATCTATCAGGTGGACAACTCATGCCGACCCCTAGTGCAAGTAATCTTTAAGTATTAGGTACACAGCATATTATTGCCTCTCAAACTAGAAGGCCTTTTGTTATATGGCCCTCTCTTGGTTGGCACACTCGTGCCAGTCTGGAACATTCAGCTCACTAGCAGCACGTAAGATCATACCCCTGGTGTCAGGTGGTGGACTAGATTACCTCACCAAACAATTAGCCCATCCTCTCTCATGCCTTCTGCCATGTAGATTCTTTGAACTTGGCCTTACAAAGTATCCCTGCGTCTGAGAATATAGGGTAGTGTGAGCACACGCTATTGTAGTTCTGGAACTGCATGCCCAACTACCATTTCTATCCTTGGCTCACATTACAGGAGACCACAATTTGGCCCATCCTGCAGCATTTAATTGCCTTAAATGAATTAAACTTGGCACTCATGGTGCTCTTTCTTTGCATCTTTTTAAAAGGGTGATTCCGCCTCACATTCACCACCTTCAAGAATAGACAACCAGTCTTGGCTGCTTCAGCCCTGACACCAGGCTGTGACAGTCCTCCGCCCTTCTCTCCACTTACTAAAGTTGTGACACTGACGTCCAGCTTATATATAATGGCAGCTCCGGCTACATTCTATTCACTACGTATAGCCATCTTCTTTGATCTCGGTCTACTTGTGTTACTGCACCTGTAAATCTATTGAACGTCTTGCATCTTCTGCAGTGCTCTTCACATGTGCATTCTTCTTTTCTCATATGAAAGTTTACTCAATTCTTTAATCAGTTTCTAGATCCATACATTCTCTTATTCAGCCAGTCTTCTCCATGTCTCATGTTCATTTCTTGTGACGTCACCAGCTCCTTTTCTTTCATATTTCTTCAGGGAGTTACTCCATGTGATTGTCATCTCTGTGGGAATACATCTCATAGGGTTTTCTTAGCGGGTACCTTCTTTCGAATATTCGCCGCAGAATGGTCATGATTGCTGTTGTCAAGCATGGCACATTTTCAGGCACCCAGCATAGAAGTGGGAGGGGGGGTGGTACTTCCTGCAGAGGCATTAGGCTGCTCCTCTACAGAAACAAGATACGTCCCCTAAACATCTGCCAGGGAAAGGGAGATACTGAATCCAGAAGAGCCTCCTGCAGCTCCAAAACCAGTATCCAGCCAGCACACAGCATGCCCCGCTAGGCTCTGCAGCAAGGTCGGAAGTGGTAGTCTCCGAACCACAAGGACAAGGCAGCTGCCTCCAACACTCCTATGATTTGGCCCATCTGCCTCAAGCCCAGTGAAGAAGCTAAGAGTGCATTAAGCATCCACTGATGTCCACCTTACAGGACATTATTAATCAGTCGAACCCCTCTGAGCTGCAATGGATTGCACCGCTGACTGTTACGCCGCTGTCGTTGAAACTATCCGACGCCTCAACCAGTGCTTCACAACTGCTGACCAGCATGGAGGCAACGATTCCTGACCCGCCTTGTAGGCAAGCCTGCAGCAGTCTGTCCAGCCTTGCTCGCAGATTTGCCTGCTGCCTGATGACCACTGCTGTCTCCCATCTTGAAATGTTGCAGAAGCTGCAAGCGCCCTGAAACTGACTTGACTGTCCAGCACCAAGAACCTCCTACAGCTGGTACATTATGGTTCTGTCTCACTGTTCCTTCTCAGAAGGCCCCTAGGGACACTTTAGGATTTGTTGCTCCCTTTGTGTTGAAATCGAGTATCCTTGAACTATTGCCATTACTATAGCGACTACCCTCCTGTCTGTATCCAGAGTGCATCACTTTTTCTTCTTTGGGACTGTTTCCTCTGCATTCACTTACGGGGTGGCTTGTATTTTGTAGTGTGCTAGAACAGTCTGTTGTATTTTGTATACAACAGTGACTGGCTAGTCCATTCTATCATTGGGTAATTGTATTTTCACTGTGTGGCAACTAACAATCCACGACCTTGCGGAGGAAAGACTGCCGTGCTGTCCTGTTAAAGGTTTATAATTTGCTCTTGTTTACATCTGTTCTGATCCCTGGTGTATTGGGTGTGGGGCTGATTGATAGTTTAGAAACAGATATTTATCCCAGGACCACTGGTGCCCTAGAAGTTGATTGGTCAGACTGTGCCTGTAGCCTGTGTCCATCCAGAGTACACAAGTCTATGCTTGTAGTGACAAATCAACTGCCGGGGCACCAGTGATCCAGGGATAATATTGGTTTCTAAACATTCAATCAGCCCCACACCCCTAATACACCAAAAGGGATCTGAACAGAAGCAAACTATAAACCTCCTTGTTCAATTTTGGTAACTGCATGGCAGGCTTATCTCCAAGGTTGTGGATTGTTGGTTAGTTGCCACAGTCAAAATACAATTCCCCAATGATGGAATGGACTATCCAGTCACGGTTGTACAAAAATATCTACTTTATTATTTAACACAGTTCTAGCACCCACCCTGTAAATGAATGCAGAGGACAGACTGCTTCAGAGAAGAAAAAGGGATGCACTGTGGATACTGACAGGAGGCTAGTTGGTAAATGAATCGCAATAGTTCAAGGATACCTGGTTTCAACTCAAAGGGAGCAATGGGTCGTAAAATGTCACTAGGGGCCATCGGAGAAGCACCAGAGCGGACAGAACCACAATGTACTTTGTGCTTGAAGTTCTTGGTGCTCGACAGCGCCGAGTTGGTTTCATGGTGCTTTGCAGCTCCTGCGACAGAGTAAAAGACAGACGGCTGTGGGTATCTGGCAGCAAGCAGTTGGATGAGGCTGTATGGACGGCTGCAGGCTGGCCTACAAGGCAGCTGTGTCTGGAATTGTTTCAGTGCTAGTTGGCAGGTCTAAAGCACTGGTCGAGGCATCTCGGACAACTGTAGCAACTGCGGTGTGACAAGTCGGCAATGGAGTCGGTTGCAGCTCAAGGTGCTCGACTGGCTCAAATGTCCTTTTAAGGCAGACGCTGCTTGATGCTTGTCGATGCACTGCTCCTAGCTTCTCCACTGGACTTGTCCTTTAAGGCAGATGGTCAAAAGCTGAGGAGTGTTGCAGGCACCGTCCTTGTCCTGGGTTTGGTTCAGAGACTCTCTGGCACTTCCCACCTAGGAAGCTTGCTTGCACAGCCTAGCAGGGCATGCTGTTTGTTGGCTGGGTACGTTCTGGAGCTGCTGGAGTTTCCTCACTTCAGTATTTCCCTCTGTTCCCTGGGAGATGTTAAGGGGAGGGATCGTGTTTTCCTCTTTGGAAATCCTGGCCTCCTTTCACTGGCGGAAGCTGTAAGGCAGACTGTACTTTCAGCCAGGTTCCAAATTATTTCTTCTTGTCACTCCTTTCGAAGTCTTCAGATCTGCCCAAATAAGGGGCTCAGCCATTTTATAAAGCAAAATGGGCCACAGTGATTGGTGTAGGCTAAGTGAAGGATTGTCCAGCAGTATGAAGGTAGGAACAGTAGTCCATTGCTCGACGGACCTCGTCCACCCAGCCGCCTTACGTTAACAGCACAGAACGTAGCACACTAGAGGACAGGCACCAGGATTCCATTACAACAGTTCCATTACCATTCCTCCCCTCCCCGACCCCCAATAGAGTGGCACCAATCAGGAAAGAAAATAATAAGAACCAGAAAAATTAAACAGAAAAGAACATAGAAGTAACAAAGGAAATAAACTATTTCCAATGAAACGCTGAAATAAGGGACAAAACAAATCAATCCACTTCCTGGCACCCCAAAGTGCACTCTCAACTTGATTGGAGGTAGTCTAAGCTTTGAAGCGTGAGCAGAACCGACTTGTTTCTCAGAGCTCTAGCCCACTGCTCCTCACCAGGCATGGCAGAAACGCCACCCATACCCAATTGCCCATCAGTGACACCCAGTCCCACACACTCAAAGGTAACTGGGACACTTGCCCCCTCACTTCTTCTCCGCTCACACCACTCCCCCATTCATAGCCTTACTAGACCTGGAACCCTCACACACACACCACTCGCCACTTACTGCCATATCGGAACCCTCATCAAATCCCCAATTACAATCATCCAGCATAATGGGACCTTGCCCGGAGAGCGCAACAGTAGAATCCTTCTGCACCACTGACCTGTTTGCTCCACCTCGAACCATCATCCAGTCCAACATAACCGGCAGCGACCTTCACCACAGTGCAGAGCCATGCAATACTACGTCCTTTAGGTGCAAATCTTGGTTTTTTTCACCCAAACACAATCACTGACCAACACTTCAGGAGGCTTCCTCTTCGATTGCTGTAAATCCACCTTCTCCTGACGCATTTGCATCCTCTAAAAATATTCAGCCATGTTCACTTCCGAATATACACCCCAACCAAGGGCAACAGTCCTCAACTTGAAACCATCCTTTCAACTCCTTGTGAGTTCAAAAGGGTAATGTCTGGTGACAAATGGTGGGCGTCTATAAGCAGACAACGCTTTAGATGGCACTTCAGTCCACACAAGTCCATTAGCAACAGCTAATTGAATTGCACCCTTAACAAATTGAACGTTCATCCTCTCCACCAAACTGTTAGCTGAGGGATTGTACAACGGGGTCCTGTGGTGCCTCATTACCAAATTCTTCAAAAATGCCTGCATGCAAACTGATTTCTTCTGTCAAACATTGTACTGGAAATTCTCAATTTACTCAGCAGTTACCGTCTCTACAGTGGCTTCTACCCACCATGAAGTATAATCCACTAGAACTACAACAAACCTCCGCTCTCCATCCAGAGTGTCCATGGGTCCTACTACGTCCAAAGCCAACTTGGACCACACCACCTTGGACCTCTGCCAAGTATACCGGCTCTGGGCGTATCACTTTGCTCTGAACACTTACTGAACATGCAACATACTCCACCTGCTCCTCATCCATAACTGTCCACCAGTATGACTCCCACAATCTTCTTCTGGTCAACAATCTACCCAAATGTCCTTCATGTGCCAAGCTTGCAAGCTTGGACCTTAAACTGAGGGGGAAATAACCTGTGCCCTCAACACCCTATAGGCCCTCGGATAACTCATTCACAATGTGCACATAACCTTTTCCTTCCTCTTTGCTTTAGATCTTTTCAGCCAATTCTCAAACCTTCCTTAATTAATGCTAGTTCTGAATCCTCTGTATGCTTCTTATTCCACTTTTATCAATGGCTGGAAGTATGCATGCAATTTGGATGTTTTCCTCATCCTCTTCTAGCTCCTGACAGACCCTGGGCAGACGGGACAAACAATCCGCCACCACGTTCTTCATCCCAGAGGTATGTTCCACCCTAAAATTTAACTCTTGCAAATCCACCATCGATCTCGCTATCCTAGGCGAGACAGATCCCATTCCTTTAGTTAACATGAAAATCTGGGGTTTGTGATCCGTTCGGACAACTTTGGGGATAGCCTTTGAATTAGGCGCCCAGGTTACTGCCAATGTTTCTCTTTGAAACACGGCATAGTGCTTCTCAGCATCCTTAACACTCTAGATGCGAAGGCAATGGGCAGATACTTTCCGCCCTGCCACTGCTCCAACACTCGCCCAAACCAACATCACTAGTATCTACAGTAAGCAGTTTTGCTCCTAGCATTGAATGAACTCGGCAACTGAGCACGGTCGACCTCCTAATTTACAAATTCGTGTTAACAACTCGGAAAATCTGACATTCTTTTTCAGTAATGCATGCATGTGAAAGATCTTTTCTGCAGAAGACTGAACCTAACATAATATTCTGTCATGCCCAGGAAAGTTCCGAGTTGCTCTCTGTTCACCGGAGAGGGTGCCTCTGTTATGTCACACTTGCAACACAGTTGTGCCACTTTTCCTTAAAACATTCATCATTTGAACTACCCTTGCATCGTGCTCTTTTACAGTCTTTACCCTGTCAAACTAGAAATTATATCGTGCCTCCTACTGCTATGAATATATGTATATTGGCCTACGCCAAGCTGCTAACAAGCTGCTTATAAACTACATGTGAATAAACTCGCATTGCAAGGTCCTGACCTTTAGAAACCATGTAAACTGTCATTTTGGGTCAAGCCGCCATTTTAGGTCTTCTTGCTCTATAAAGTCACCATGTGAGCTAAAATGGTAGCCTACGTTATTCAGAACAGAACTCGATTGTCATGACCTCTGTACAGCTAATGTATAACTTGCCTGCAGGCCACTTGTTTGGGTCATGAGCTGAAACCTTGTCCTTCTGCTGACCTGTGTGCAATGGATTACCTGTATCACCGAAACTGACCTATAATTGAATGAGAACACCTGCTTAACTACATTGTATAAACTAAGTCCCGCATTGTAATGTTAGGCCTAGAGCATACATTACCATTTCTTCTTGTTAATGTATAAACCTAAGATGAACTAGATTTGACCTGGCAAGGGACCCTAGAGCAGTAACCTATTTATGGTTAACCTGCAGAAAGGCTGGACAACAGGCTGGAGAAATGTATAAAAGCCTGACTGTTTCAATGAATATTTGCACTCACTGAGCACACCGAACCACGCCGGAGTTCGCTGTGTTGTACTGAGGGTCGATGGCTATCTGAATTTTCTTCTGTTCTTTTGTAACTGGATTCAGTATAAAATAAAGTACTTTGTATGTTCCTTTGTAACCTGTGTTTGGTGTGTTTCCTTTTTGGTTACCCTGCCTCATATTTCCTTGTTTTCACAACCCCATACCAAATGTCATCTTAAAAATAACTTGTGCCTCATACTACCCTTAAGGTCTTCATCAAGTGTTGGAAAATGGCAGAAGCAGATGCTAAACCAAAAGGCATACAGCAAAATCTGCACGCCCCAAAAGCCATGACAAAGGAAGTTAAGAGTCGGGACTCCTCATACAAATTAATTTGGTGGTAGGCCGGAGACTGGTCAAACGTTAAGAAGCATGTTGCCTGTCCAACAGTTGACGTGAGTTAATTTATGTTGGGCAAAGGATGATGGTCAACCCATATATTGGCGTTGAATTCCCTGGTGTCCACACATCCTGAGACTCTGGTCTGCCTTGCTTGCCAAAGCTACTAGTGATAACCATTCTGAGGACTCGATTTCCTCTTATTCCTGCTTCCATTAGTTTACCCAAGTTGCTCTTTAGTCCTTCCCTGGCCATTATTGGCAACCTTGTGGGCTTTGGGGCCAGCCCCTCCAACCCTGTTTTGTAGGAAAAACCTTTCAGCATCCCAAAATTATCTGAAAGAATGGTGGGAAATGTATCCCTTAATTACTCCAGACACATGTTCAATTTGCTTTTGCTCACCCTCCTATAAACACAGTACAGGAATGGCTGTATCTGGGCGTATTTCAATCTCTAAGGCAGCTTGCTTGTCCCAACGTAGGACACATTCACCCTTGTGAGCAGCATAGAACGTCCCTTCAGTAGCGCGGCCCTTGAATTCAATTTGAGCCCACTCGTACCCAAGAACCTTTATGGGTACCTGACCATAAGCATGTGGATTGATATCAGCAGGTTTGAGTGTAGCTAACTCCCTTCTGTAGCTTTTTCTATACAATTTGGGAGATCATGGTGTTATGGTGACCCTGAATTTACCAGCATTTCAATTTGTGCACCATGTATAGTGATCACATCCCATGGCCCTTTCTTGGGAACTCCTCCCACATGCAATAACACACCTGTGTGCGTTCCTTCACTTAATACCCTACCACTCCATTTCCTTCACCCTCCACCATTCTCACATTGGGTCATCCTGCCGTATTAGTTTTCCACATCCAGGCAAAGTGCCCTCTACCATTACACCTTCTACAGTCAACATTCCATGCTGGGCATTCCCTCGCTCCTGTGGAGTGACCTGTCCATCCACACCTCCTGCAAGACTGTCTGCCCATAGGCGGTTCTCTGTTCTTGTTTGCTCCTCTGTCAAATCTCCCTTCATCTCTCCTCCATTTCTCTTCAGTATGATCGCTTGTACTTGTTCTCCCTGGTTTGTCTTGTCGTTTTTCTCAGTTACCTGTATGATTATTCTATCGCTTTGGCAATCTCTATTACTGTCTCCAGGGGAGAATCTCTGTTTAGCCACTCTCCCTCCTTGGCATTACTTATTTTCATCAGGACCTGGTCTCTTATGCATTCCTCCAGTGCACCATTGAACTTGCAGGTTGCGATGAGGGTGCACAATGCTGTGATGTATGCATCAATTGACTCTACCAGAACCTTGTGGCCTCAAAGAAAGGATACCTTTCCAACACTAAATTGGTCCTCTTGCCGATTTTTCTGCATGGTTGCATACATGCTCACAACCGTCTCCCCTTCTCCAATCGGAACAAGTATATCCTTGCACGGCAGGTGCCTGAACACACTCAGACCTTCGGTTCCTACACAGTTAACTAATGCAGCTTCCCTTTCATCATCTGAGTACTTTGCTCCACTGGCTACCCTAAGATGCACCTTGAAGGCGTCAATCAACAAATCCCATGTTGGGTGGTTCGCCTTTGCTTGCAATGAATGCGGGGGGGGGGGGGGCGAGTGCTGCTTTGCTGCATAATGGTATTCTAACAAAATCCTTGTGAAGAGCCAAATTAAGTGCTTCCTCTGCAGCGAATGAACATATCTTTGTGGGGTCCAGACGCTCACATTTGTTGCACCACAGTTGCAGGACCAGCGTTTTAATTGATCGCACAGTTATGGAGCTGCGGGGCCTTTCCTCGTTTTTACGTCCCTTGGTTGTGTATGCATTGCCAAGGGACCCAAGATGGGCACCATGCATGGCATGCCTCAGGGTCCTTTCCTCAGACCTTCTCAGCAAGGACGGCTGCACTTGAGCCGCAGTTTGGAAAGGGTGCTAACGGGCATTGCTGGCGCCGCTTTCTTTGCTGGGTGGGCAAAAGTGGGTGCCCATTGTGGATTCTACCATCGGGCCACACAGGATATGGAAAAGATGCGACTCCCCCACCCCCTACACCTCAGATTACTGCTGGGTGTGGGATGGAGCCGATGGGTGTGGTGAGGAGTGTACACGCTTAAAGGTTCCTGAAAGGTCTGCATCTCATCTCTTGTCACCAGTTAAGGATTGTCCAGCAGTATGATGATGGGAACAGTGGTTTATTGCTGAATGGACCTTGTCCACCCAGCCACCTTACAACATTAACGGCACCGAACATGGAACCCTGGATGAGGCACCAGGGTTCCATTACAACAGTTGCAATACACTAAGCCTACCTTCATGAACCAATCCTGGGTCGCCAGCAACAATCTCATGTATGCATTAGGTCATAACCAGAGTGCTTTGCAACAGAAAAGGTAAAGGGGTGAAAACATGTAATACTACCACCCATTTTCGTGTCTGTGGATCAAAGGGTCTCTAGTTAAATAAACTCTCTGCGGTTCCTGATTAAAGCGGCAGGTCTCCCTTGAAGCTGCATCGAGAACAGACTGTCCATCAAACCACAAACTCGTAACTTCTGAATGGGGTCCTTCTGTGGTGGTTGCCTAGTCCCAGACATGACTGGTCACTATTCTGATACCCAGAGGTGCGAGCTGGCTTCAGATTGACAGATGCATATCAAAGGTTGTTGGGGTTACATGTCTCCTTTGTTAACATGTGGTCCTGTTTGCAGTATACTCTTAGTATGTTATGTTAATTGCTGCCACCATCTGCAGAGGGTAAACTGACATGGTGGGGTCCATTGAGCCTTTGATAGTAAGGCTGGCCATGGTAGGAGGGATTTGATCCCCCTTCTGAGATGCATCATGTACTCCATCTGTCAGATTCCAACTAACTAAATGACCAGGAGGACTGCACCTGTAGGTTGTGTCCACCCAGAGTACACTGGTTATTGTGTATGTCGTGCAGTGAGCTTAGGAAAATGTTTGCAGATTAGCCCCACACTTTCTGCAGGTTTTACAATAATTTAATTTAAAATGTCCAAGCCCAGGTGAGCGCTCACCCACCATGCGGTTGTTCGAAGACCTCCCAACCAGAGAGCCAAGGGACCACATAAGTGGCAGCAGTGCGTGGTACGAGATCAAATAACAGAAGACTATCAGTAGTTCAGTATATACGGTCTGCTGGTGCCTTGCTGACAAACTGTTGTTGCGCCAAACCATTGCACTTGGAACATAACCAGCCAATTGCCAGCATTGCTTTTTTTTCATTTGGTAAGCAGCCCCTTAAGTAGTTCATATTGTTACATGGAGGAGGCGTGCACAATTCCCTCGCACAACTCGGGTAGACGACCTATCCTTACTGTTGCCCTATAGTAGCACTGGCGCATATAGGCGCTCCTCGGAGTACCAGTCACACGTTTTGATTTGTTAGCACGCATCTGTATATTCTGGCATATGAACCTAGCAACTGAGGTCGGGCCAGGATCATCAGGCCACCGTAGTTCATTTCCTCCTTGCCCAAAGGCAGCTGATGTGCTACTTGGCAGTCTTTAAAAACCGTTGTCCTTGTTGAATGCCTTGTGGCAGAACTATTAGCAAGGCTTCTGTGTTCTGCATACTCCCCTTACCAATGTTTTTTTGCTACTAGATTCTTTTTATATAACCCCACACCGTTTTCTCCTCTAGATAAGTTTGAATATGAACACAAAGCCTGGTGCGTTGCCTTGGCCAATATTGGTTGTGTTGACCATCTTGCTCTTGTTCATGCAGCGCAGTGCTCCGCTACCCCCCAGGAAGGAGAAGAAGAAAAAGCCCGCCGAGAAGACCCCTTTGGCTGTTGAACCAGTGGGCAAGCACCCACTGGAGAATAGGTAAGAGAAGTGATGCTTGTGAGGCGGGTGTGCCAGGTCTGCCGACTTGCCCAAACCAGGTGACCTCATGACGTGCATCAATGGGACAGTGTGTCTCAAGTATTGGATGTGTGCATGACGACCTGTATAGAGAAGTAACTGGCAGTGGGGTGGGAGCAACTGTGGGCAGAGGTGAGTTGTTTATCGGCTATTTAGGGGCGAGGTTGGCATTGTGTAAAACTCTAATAAGAAAAGATGCTTGTGATTTGGCCGATTGGGTGGGGGTGTGGGCCTCAGTCTGGCTGTTGGTGTTGATGCCTTCAATCTCTTCTCCACAGATGGGCCCTCTGGTTTTTCAAAAATGACAAAAGTAAAACCTGGCAAGGTAACCTACGCCTTCTGACCACGTTTGACACAGTTGAAGACTTCTGGGCGTAAGTATGTGTACACCCGTTAGATGCGGATTTCAAAGATTGTGGCCAGTCTACTTTTGATGCGCAGGAAGGGTAGTACGACTGGGGGTGCACATTGTGGCTGTTGTGTGCACGTATTGTGGGACTGATATGAAGGCTGGAATGTAGATGCTGGAGTGTAGGTGAATGAAGACTGGAGAGGTAGCAGCGTATTGGTTTCACAACACGAGGCCACTGTGGCACTGATAAAGGCTGCAGGGTGGACATGGGTGGTAAATGTTGGAAGGTTACATGGAAGCCATAAAGGTTGGAGACCTGGTTCTAATATGTAGCGAGGGTCGGGAAGCTGGAGGGGGTGAATGGACTCCACTATCATCCGACTTGGTACAGTTAATGCTGATATGGAAGGGTACAGAGTTTGTGTAGAGCAGTGGTCTTCTAACTGCGACTTGCCACCACCCTAGGGGGGGGGGCGCCCAAAGGATGTCCATGGGGTGCGAGGCTCTTCAAAGGGAGTACATGGACTGCTTTTAATAGAAAATGTAAGCAGATATGGCACTTGGGGGAGGGAGCCTTGGCAAAAGTTGTATTCAAGGGGTGGGGTTCACCATAAGGTTTGATCACCACTTGTGTAGGGGATGCAGGTTAGCTCACGTGGAAGCTGAGCTCGAGGGCTGGCTTGCTATAGAAGAGTTGGTGTGATGGAAGTTGGTGTGTATGGCATATGTTGTGATGTAGCCATAGGTAAATACTAGTGGGTTGAAATGGGACCATGGTATGGTAGATGGAAAGGTGTATGGCTGGAGTGGCCCATAGAGCTGCTGGCTTGGCGGGAATCTAGTCGGGCCTTTGGTGGGCGTGGAGGGGTGATCACTGGAGTGTGAAGTAGGGTTTTGCTGGGCAACGTGGGTATAATTCCTTGGCATATTTTGATAGTGCTGCAATTGGTCTTGGTGGGAGGTTGGAGAACATGTCAAACTCTGGGGTGCAGGCGTGTAGTTTGAGAAAAGAAATCGCCAGCCATAAAATCAGGTTTTAAAGCTCCTTCTGTAGGGAGGTTGCAGTTGAACTTGTCCTATTTTAACTTGTGGTCATGCCAGTGTTAATGGGTGTGATCTCCCCTCTCCCTCTCCTCCCAGCATGACCTGGAATTGAGTTGGTGGGTATGGTGTTGGGCTAGTGGGTTTGGTAACTTGGTATGGGGGGGGGCCTCCTAGTCACTAATCTGTGGGGCTGTAAACCTAGAACATGGGGCAGATTTGGAATGGTTTTTAATCCGTGAAATCATTATGGAGTTGCACATGGACTGTGCTCCTGGCCCAGGTCCATCGCTGGAACACTCCTGGTTTGGAAGTGTGAAGCTCCCAGTTTTGGGATGATTTTGATGAATTTTTCCATATTTTCTCCTTTAACACTAGACTTTACACCCATATCCAGCTGGCCAGCAAGCTGACATCTGGTTGTGACTACTCTATATTTAAGGTAAGGCTCCAGAGGCTTCATGATTTCCTCAGACTGAAGCATTCAAACCGCCCTTTCATTATCAGGAGGGAGGAAAGCTACAAACACCCTTGGGGCATTGCATGGGTGATGGGAGCAAGCCATGGACTCAAGCAGCACCCAACTGCCAGTCCATCCCATCCCATCTAGATTTCTTTGTGTAGCTTAAACTCTATACATAAGCATGTCTGGCTGGCTAAGGTGGCTAGTCAATCCTCTGGCTGGATGCCCTACATGGAGTGAAGGCTACAATAACCACTTCATCTGGAAGGAGCGCGACCGAGTGGCTCTGGCTCATGCTTACACACACTATAATAACGGTGAGGTATATACACTACATGGTTATCATTCGCAATATTTACTACAATGTACTTTGAATTGCAACTCGGTAAAAGGGCTTGCTTGGGATCTGGATGAGTGGGGGGGGGGGCTGTTCCAAGGGAAGTTTTCAGTGGAATCTTGAAGCCAGGCGCTAGGCATGGACTGGATACCTTGGGGGAGGGCGTTCGTGGTGTGGACTGAGGGTGAATGAGTGAAAGGCGGAGTATGGGGTGCATCGAGTATCAAATGAGTTGTAAGGTACTGGGCTAGCCCATGGGGGTCACCTTGCATATCAAGAATCTAAAGGGGCAGCAATTGTGCAGGATCAGCCACCCCACCTTGCAGCAGTACATGGCGAGAGGCGGGTGAAAAATCAGAGGGAGTCTCAAGAGGTTATGGGACCTTGCCAAGTGTGGTAAGAGGAAATCCCATTTTGACGTGAAGCAGTTTAGGCCCCCACACCCCAGGTGGCAAGCCGCGAGGGAGCGATTATGGGGTTGGTAGAATGTTGGGTGGGAAGGATTGAGCTATTAGAAAAGGTGCTGCAGCACCGAGGGTTCTGAGGATTTAAGGAAGGAGCCATTGGTCATTGCCAAAACGTATCTGAAGAGATCAAATTCGATTTTGGTAAATGGAAGGTGGGTAGACCGTTAATGGGACAGTAACTGGCAGTGGGTGGTATTTGGCATTGCAGGAAATGGAAAAAGAATGGGCAGAAAGTAAGGATGGGGGGAGGGTCCAGGCCAGTGCCCTGTAAGTAGAGCAGAGTCGGGAAGAGAGGAGTGTTAATCGTGTCGGAGGTCCTAGATTGTGGATGGGTGGACAGTACAAGGGAAGTGTGGAAGTTTGCACATTTAAATGGAGTGGATGCCGAATATAGAAGGGGTTGTGGGGCGGGGGGGGGGGGGGTTAAGGCGGTTGGGGCATCAGAGTTGCCATTTTCCAGGTAAATGGTGTTCAGTTTAATAAATGTTGCGCTCTATAAATGGTGAGGCTGAACAGAGTAGTTGGCAGGCTTTTTTTGGGTCAGCCATGAGTGATGGGAGGGGCTACACTGTAGCCTCCCCTTTTAGAACAGGCTGGGGGGTGGGATCTGGAGGACAGGAGTTGAAAGTAGGGAAGCAGCAGATGCAGGAAAGCAGTGACCGTTACTAACTGGTCAGGGTGGGGTGAAGACCATGAATGGTTGACAACCAGAAGATATGGGGTTGAGGGGGAACTGGAGTCCAGAGAAATGGGGTTACCTCCGATGGAGAGGTTTGGAGTGGGCGTGGTAAAATGTGGAAAGGAGGGTAGCGAGACTTTGGTTGTAGAGAAGTAACAAAGCCAAGCACAGTGTACATGGAGGCTGGCATCCGTGAACGTGTCGGTGCTGGATGTTGGTGTGGGGGCCGGAGAGGTTTGTGTAGTATGTTGCTGCAATTTCGTGCAGGCCAGAAGTCCCCCTGAGCTGTCTGGGGGGGGGGGGGGTCTGTTTCTGGTTGTTCTGAGAGCACACAGGCAGAAACGGATTTCCAGAGAATGGGCTAGTTTGCCCATAATGGGAGGATCAGGACTGATGAGTTGGAGCAGTGTAGCACTCTGTTGGGGGGAGTGTTCAATTGCCATGTGTGGGTGGCTTAGCTGGTGCGTGCATTAGGATTTGAGCATGGTGTTGGGAGCCGTTGAATGGGCATTTGGGCTCCTCATGTGAATGCCCATGTGGACGTGAGAGCCCTCCATTAAGGTAAATTGCAGGAGAAGCCCTAAAGCTCCCCGGATTGAGTTGGTATTCTAGCGCTGTTTTAAGCTACAGAAGGCACTTTAAAAAGCACTGAGCGCTCTTATTTGGAAACGGTGGGAGAATAGGATAATTGAATGTGTGCATTCTTGTGTATAGGGCACATCTTTTTAGCAGGCTGGGCCTGTTGTGCTTTGTTGGTGGGGAGTCCTAGTAGACGCCCAGCAGCAAAATCGTGTACCGGGCTGTACATCATGTGGGAAGGGGATGTTGGGAGGTGGGGGCAGATGGCATGATGTGGCTTCAGAAAATGGAGTAATGCAATTGTGAGTAATTTGACAATCTGCACGGTGGGTGTGCGGGTGGCTGGGCTTTTAAAAACGTATAGATCAACTTCCAGAATGTGTGGGGCTAATCTGCACATTTTCTTTTGCGCACTGCACAACATACGCATAGACTGTGTACTCTGGTGTGACACAGCCTACAGGCGCAGAGGAGTACCAAATGCATCTCCAGAAGGGGAGGACAAAACCTTCCCCCAGCCATAATAAGCTTGATTAACAAAGGCTCCATGGATCTGCCCTTTCCTTTTGTTGGGCCCTGCAGCTGGTGGCAGCGATTTACAAATAGCCTGTACTTCCTACAGGCCCACATGGGGCCTGGCTGCAGAGGTTAACCAAGGAGAGCAGAAACCACAATTATCTTGCATACGCAACTGTCAACCTGAAGCCAGCTCCTACCCTCAGGATCAATTGACAGAGATGTTCTGTCTGGGACTGCATGTTTACAGTAGTTCACCCGACAGGGGGCCCTGTTCATAAGATGCAAGGATGTGCAGGAGCCAGAGGGTCTTGTGTCTCTGCAGATTCAATGGAGACCTGTCGCTTTAAACAGGAACCACAGAGCTCAATTAATCAGAGGGACCCTTTGATCCACAGTAGACAGGAAGATGGGTGGGACTTAGTATTGCATGTTTTCATCCCTTTACCATTCCTGTTGCAAAGCACTCTGGTTATGACCTCATGCATACAGGAGATTGTTGGTAGGGACCGCAGAATTTGTTAATGATAGGCTTTTTTTAAGGTTAAGATAGGCTTACCAATTACTGTAGTCCATTTGGCTTTAAAAGGGGTCTGAGCCCCACTTTTGGCAGATCTGGAGACTTTGAAACTTTGAAAGGAGTAGCAAATTAACTGGACCCTGGCTGAAGTTAGTCTGCCTGACATCTTCCGCCAGTGAAGAAAGGCCACGATTTCCAAAGAGGGAAGCAAGATCCCTCCCCTAAACATCTCCCAGGGAACAGACGGAGATGAAGACCTGTGGACCACCCAGCTGCTCTAGAATCAGTACTCTTGCAGCACACAGCATGCCCCGCTAGGCTCTGGAGCAACCTAGGTAGGTAGCAGAAGGTCTTTGAACCTACAACCATGGACCAGGCAGCTGCCTGCAACGCACTCCTCAGTTTTGGTCTGTCAACCTTAAAAGACTACGCATTCCCATTTGAAGCTAGGTGCCTCGATGAGCATCTACTGACATCTGCCTTCGAGCAAGTCAAATTCCTTGAGCTGCAGCCAACATGGATTACTGTCGAGCCACAGTCACTTAGACATCTGACATCTTGACCAGTGTTTCCGAACATCCTACCAGCCCTGAGAACGATTCCTTTGTATGCCAGCCTGCAGCCATTTGTCCAGTCTTGCTCGCCGAACCCTCTTGCTGTCTGATTCGACAAGCTGACTCTCATCTTGAACTGTCACTGAAGCCTACAAAGTGCCCTGAAGCAGACTCTACCCTGCCGAGCATCAAGAACACCTACAGCACGAGGTACATTGTGGTTCTGTCCCTCTGGTCCTTCCCAGAAGGCCCGAGTCCTATGAAGACCCATTGTTACCTTCGTGCTGAAGCCCAGTAACTTTAAGCTGTTGTGCTTATTGACCCTACTGACTACCTTCCCGTCAGTATCCAGAGTGCATCTCTTCCTTCTTTGAAACTGTCTTCTGCATTCCTTTACAGGTGGGTTGTATTTCATAATGTTGCTGGAACTGTCTGTGATATAAAGTAAATATATTTGGTGCGTTAACTGGACAGCCCCTTTATCATTGGGTCATTGTATTTCCGCTGTGTTGCAACTAACCAACAATCCACTACCTTTCGTAGCTAAGCCTGCAATTCCATCAATGCTACAAAATGGTTTATAATTTGTTTCCAATCTGCTTGGATCCCTTCTGGTGTACTAGAGGTGTGGGGGCTGATGGTTTAGAAACCGATATTCATCCCAGGCCCACTGGTGCCCCGGAAGTTGATTATATTGGAGGCAGAGTTGGTGGCATTTATTTATTTTTTTGGTGGTTCTGACCTCATTGGTGCTTTTGCTCTTCTTGCTGCAGGACGGCATTGAGCCCATGTGGGAGGACTATCGGAACAAGCGCGGAGGCCGGTGGCTCATCACACTCTCAAAGCAGCAGAGGCACACAGAGCTTGACCGCTTCTGGCTGGACACGGTGAGCATTCTTTCTATAGCTGGCAGGATGAGCAGGCCCCGACCACAGACCAAGGTGGGGTGTGCTGGCCAAGTTATCTTCTCTCCTGGAGCAGATTAGGGGTGAGAGCTCCCAGTGAATTGATTCATTCTACCACACTGAACTGTGCCCCTGGGGCATGTACATATATGCCCTAATAAAGTGGGTCTTGCTTTCCCAAAATGGGGGTGGGGAATGAGTGTATAAAAATAGACATTTTAACTGCAGCATGGGTTTGTGCTAATATTGAGTGAGATGAATTAGTGGTGCAAGTCCTGGGTTTAATGTGTAGTGTAATGGACTTGCTTGCAATACTTCATTTGTACTGAGTGTATCTCCCTTTTTATACGTTACACTTCACACATTTGTAGATTTCACCTTTTAGTTTGGGCTATAGGTGGCGCTTTAGCACCACCTAGAAGCCAAAGGATTTGCATTAGAATGCAGATGGGGAGACGCGGCATATGAGGGACACGAAGCCTGGGGGTGTGGTTATTTGCCCACCCATTGACTGCCCATGCTGATCCCTATGGCCATTCTCACCAAGTTCCTGCCCTTCCCTGCCCCAAACACCTCATGGGAACTGACCTCGCTTTAAGCATGCCTTACTATCAAACGGTGCACTCTTAAGTTCCTGCTAGTGTTTTTTTCAAGGCAGTCTTCTGAGAGTTAAAGGCTTGATTGGAGCTGTAAAGTCGCGACTGCTGTAATAAAAATGTCTTAACCAGGTCTGCCTCCAGCCACTCTATAAGCCATATGCATGTAATTTACTGAAGTCGAAGAAAACCAGCATTGACGAAGCCAACAGTTTGCTTGTGTAGAAATTCAGGCATGTGTCGGGAACTCCCATTCGATGCAGAGGTACTGGCACCAATTTGCACTTGATAAAATCAATGGCCAGTTAGTACCGCTATGGCAGTGCCTTTCCCATGCCTACACAAAAAGGCTAAACTGGTGGCTTTGCCAATGCTTGTTTTTATGGATGACCTTTATGCTTTTTTTTTTTTTTAACTGCCTTTTTTGGGGGAGTGGGGTTGTGGTTAATCGTATTAACATGAGTAATTATGAGCATGAGAATTGTTGCTCGGGTATTGCTATGCACATGTGT
The DNA here is from genome assembly GCF_040938575.1 of Ambystoma mexicanum. NCBI lineage: Eukaryota > Metazoa > Chordata > Amphibia > Caudata > Ambystomatidae > Ambystoma > Ambystoma mexicanum. Next base: position 682,655,398 of record NC_090925.1, read on the forward strand.
GGGCTATAGCAACATTTTCAATATTTCTACACAAGGCATAGATCTGGATCCTGGGATCACCTACTTGGTGTTGGATGTGAAGGAATCGGCCCAAAGAATGGCAGGTGGATTGTTTGGGTGCCAGGTGTAAGGCTAGCTGCGATTTGAGACAGTCTGGGTGCAAGGATCCGGATAATTAAACGGGACACCGGAGGATGGCACATGAGGCAGATGCATCAGCCACCCGTAACTTGTTGATGGCACACAAAAACAACCTGACCGAAGATTTGGGGAACAGAAAGGGAAGCCAAACAGAAACTGGCATATGGCTGACAATGCCACCCAAGACACAATGCCACCCAAGGAGCCCCAAGAGCCAAGCTGGGGGCAAGGCAGCGTCGAGCCACCCAACGTCATGCCAGCAAGACTCCTTACCTGAAGGCATTTGCAAACCAGCCAGGGAGGCGACATTTCTGAGGCCAGGAAAATGTCCATAGAGGGTAAATCCAGCTAGTAAGGCCAAAGCAAGCGAACAGCAAGTGGAAGGCGGGATTCCACCCGCAGGGAGGAAGAACATAGCCTGGGTCCTCTGCAGAAGCCAATCTCCAGTAACCGCCTTCCAGAGTTTAGGAATAGATGTAAATTGTCTCCCACTGATGCATACTCTTGCGGGCTGCCGCCTAACGTACCCCTGCAGTCACATTTGTTTTGGCTGGCCCTCAAAAACCAAAACACTTGCCTGCCCACACTGGTTGTAGATTGGAATTTCTAGAGAATCTTGAACTAGTCTACATCCATTTCAACTAAAATGGAGGGGGGCCCTTTGTGTGTTCAGGATACGCCCATGTCAGAATAGCTTCCATTTTGGCCGTGCCTCATAATCGATAGACAAAACATGGCCCACGCAAAATGTCTGGGAGCAGGGCTTAAAAATGCATTCGTAACCAAATGGCTACCATATATGTGAATTGTGACAATAATTCTTTAGTGTACACGATCCTTGTACAGCCAAAAATGAACTGCAGCTGCACACTTTCAGGATGATAATCAGCCTGGGACTGACCCTTGTCCATGGGCAGCACACAATGAAAAGCTTTGCCATGACACGGGAAATTCAGTAACAGTCCCTCTGGCCCCCAAAAGAATTAACGAGGCAAAGTTTAGGACCTAGAACGTTAGGGAGCTAGAGCCCCAAAATCATCGTAATTCTAACTTAACAATATAGTTTAGACTGCTCAGATCGGAATTCTTCAAGACCGTGCACAAGTTCGTTTTTGTTGTCTTTACTAAGATTCATCCGAATTGGATATGGAAAGGGTGACAAATCAAATTCCGGGGCCCCAGTGGACCAGGGATGAATATCTGTTTCTAAAACACCAAGCAACCCTACACTTCTAGTACACCAGAAGGGATCCAAACAGGTTGGAATACAAGGGAATTGTAAGACCTACTTGTCCAATTTTTGGTAACGTGGACGGAATGGCAGGCTTATCTCCGAAAGGTCGTGGATAATTGGTTAGTTGCAACCCAGCAAAAATGCAATTACCCAAAAGGGACTGTGCAGTCAAGGTTGTATACAAATATCTACTTTATTATTACTACAACAGACAGTTCTACCACACTACAATTACAACCCACCCTGTAAAGGAATACAGCGGACAGACGGTTTCACAAAGGAAAGGGATGCACTCTGGATAATGACAGTAGTGTAAAGCAATGCGTCTTACTGTTCAAGGTTTTTTGGTTTTAACACCAAAGGGGCAAATGGTTGTAAATGTCTCTAGTGGGGGGGGGGGCAAAACCGCAATGTGTACCTGGTGCTGAAAAAGTTATTGGTGCTCGACATAAGTCGAGGCGGTTCCAGGGCGCTTTGCAGCCTGAGAGACAGTTGTGTGGGATTGCTGCGGGTACCAGGTGGCAGGCAGTTTGGCAAGTGAGGCTGGACAGATGGCTGCAGGCTTTCCGGCGTGGTGGCTCGGGGCAAGAATTGTCTGTGCTGGTTGGCGGATCTGGAATGCGGTTCAAGGACTAGACTGTCTCAAAATTGTCCTTAAAGATGGACGCTGGATGATGCTTGTGTGGCACTCCTTTTGGCATCTTCGCGGGGCTTGTGTCCTTTCAAGGTGGACGGCCCAAAGCTCAGGAGGGTGTTAGCAGGCACCGTCCAGAGACTCTCTGGCACTTAACCACCTAGGAATCTTGCTGTTGGATCCTAGCAGGGCAGGCGGTCAGCTGCTGGACAGGGCCACAGTCTGGTATCTACCTCTGTTTCCTAGGAGATAGATAGTGGAGGGATCTTGCTTCCCCCCCCCTTGGAACTCCTGGCCTTCCTTCACTGGCTGAAGATATAAGGTAGACTGTACCTTCAGCCTGCGTCCAAATGCGTCCTTACTCCTTTCAAAGTAGTCAGATCTGCTAAGTGAGGGGTTCAGCCCTCTTTTAAAGCTAAATGGGCCCAGGTGACTGGTGCAGTTTTAGCCTACCTTAATCAATCCTGGGTCCCCACCAACAATCTTCTGTTATGCGTGAGGTCAGGACCAGAGGGCTCTGCACAGGACAATCGAGGGGTGTCATCATATACAAGTCCCACCAATCTACTTGTCTGCTGTAGATCAGTGTCAGTCTGGTTAACTGAGCACTCTGACTCTTGATCCAAGCAGAGGTTTTCCCCTGAAGTATGTGCTGGGAACAGACTTACTGTCTCCCACCAAACCACATACTTCTCCCCTCTGAAAGGGTACAGCTCTGCAGGGGTTTGCCTATGGTAAATAGTGACCCAGAGATGCTTTTCACTGTCTTCCACACAGAGGGGTGGGAACTAGCTTCAAGTTGACACATTGCACACCAAAGGGGTGTTGGTCCCGCCTTCCTGTTCTCTCTGGCAAACAAGCAGACTCAGCAGGCTTGCCTCAATTAGCTCATTAGTATGCAGTGCCACCAGCCAGAGAACAAAGGAATGCAGATCCATGGACCCTTTGATATTTTAATTGGGCTGCTCATGGCTAGAGGAAGGTGTGCCTTCCCTCCTTCTTGGAATGCTTTGGTGTACCCAGAGCTGTCGCATTCCATGTGAATATGACTGGAAGACTGCGCCTGTACAGGTGAATGTGTTTGGTTCGGGAACCAGATGAAATGTGTGCGGAATGGCCGCACACATTTCTCCTAAATGGGGAACCGCAGGAGATACCTAACGCAGAGGGCCCATCCAGCAGCTCCAGAAATGGTACCAGGCCAGCACACCGCATGCCCTGCTAGGTCCTGCCAGCATGCTTCCTAGGTTGGATTTGCCAGAGTCTCTGGACAAAGGACAAGGCCATTGCCTGCAATCACTGAGCTTTGTGCCGTCCACCTTGAAAGGACACGAGCCCTGCGAAGAAACTAGGAGTGCCACACAAGCATCATACAGCATCTTTTAAGGACATTTTCGAGACGGTCGAGTCCTCGAACCGCATCCGGCTGCACCGCTGACTGTTGTCATGCCGCAGTCACCAGAGCAGTCCAAGGCACCGCCACCAGCATTCCAGATCACCAACCAGCACAGACAACGATCCTTGGCCCTGAGCCACTGCGCCGTACAGCCTGCAGACATTCGTCCAGCCTCGCTTGCAGAACTGCCTGCCGCCTGGTACCCGCAGCTGTCTCCTGCCACCAACCTCTGTCTCAAGAGCTGCAAAGTGCCCTGGAACCACTTCACGCTGTCGACCACCAAGAACTTCTTCAGCACCAGGTACACTGTTTTTTTACGCACCCCCCCCTACCCGGTCCTTCTCGGAGGTTTCTGCCCTCCCGGTCCTTCTCTGAAGACTCCCTAGGAGACCCTTGTGCCCCCTAGGTGCTGAAACCAAATAATGTTGAACAGTAACACTAATTACTATCAACTACCCTCCTGTCAGTATCCAGAGTGCATCTCTTTTCTTTGTGAAACTGTCTGTCCTCTGTGTTCCTTTACAGGGTGGGTTTTATTTTGTAGTGTGCCAGAACTGTCCGTTATAGTAATAATAAAGTTTTATACAACCTTGACTGGAAAGTCCCTTTTTATCATTGGCTAATTGATGCCTGCTGTTCATCTACGACCAAAATTGGACAAGGTCTTCTGATTCACGTGTATTCCAATCTGTTTGGATCCCTTGTGATGTACTAGAGGTGTGTGGTTGATTAATGGCTTAGAAAAGGATATTCATCCCAGGACCACTGGTGCCCCAGGAGATGATTCATCACAATGATGCCCTAGTGTCGTCGCCAGGGTTTATATTTTGTTGGTGCACAAAGGCAACACCTACAATTGGTGACAAGTTTACGCTCGGTGACTGGGATTTGCACCGCACACTGCTGCCTTTTTCATGGTATCTAGGTCATCTGGCAGATCTTGGTTTAGTTTGGTGGGTTAAGTTAGTGGCAGGGGGCTAAAATGAAATAGGATGGCTTTGATGTGGTGTATGCAAAGTAGATCGACACTTTGTTCCCAGCAAGCTGTGTCAAAGCTCAATCTCCACATTGCCATTAGTCCTAACCCAGTCTCCTTCGGCTTCATATGTCGGTATCAAAAAGGAGATTTGAACATGCCTCGTGGGATACAAAAGCTGTTTGTAAAAGCTTTTTGAGGGGCATATCTGAAGGGTTTAGTCCTAGCAGTCTCGCTTATCATTCAGCTTCTGCATGGAATTGATGCAAACATTGAGGCGTTTCTATTTCCTGTTAGAATTATAGTTCCTATAAGCAGGAGGAATTCTCAGGGCACACTTGTAAACGGGGTTCCCCTCTGATCCCCCGTTAAACGTGACCATATTATACTACAGGGGAAGGAATGTAGGTCTGCTAATACATGATTCTTTCATCAAATCTACAGTCGTGCAAGTGGATAGGTCAGCGAGTTTAAATCTCAAGTGCCATGTGCCGGTGTCCGGTCAAATGTTCGAATCAAAAGGATCGAATGACCTTTTGATCGACACTAAAAGGACTGAAAAAGATTGAATTTTTTAAAATGTATTTATATATTTTTTTAGTTTAGCATGTATAAAAAACTTTTTTATAAAAGGACCTACTATGCATATTAGCTAAACAGCGGATAGCAATGGCATGAAGCTCAAGGGAGGGCCCAAAAATAGACCTATGGTGGGCGGACTTTAAGAAATGGGCAATGACAGAGACGGCAGTGTGGATAAAGGCGGCACAGAAAGGAGTGGGGGAAACGGGCCAGAGAATGATGGCATGGAACTCTCTGATGCAGAAACTTATTTGAACTAAGAAAAGACAGTGAAGAAGAAAATCCGGGAGGGGGGGGGGAAACAGTGAAGGACAGTCATTCGATAAGCCCCCAGAACAGGAAGGCGTGAAAAGTAAATACTAAAACGGCCATGAGAAATGAAGTGGTCCAAAAAGACTTGATCCCCCACCCAAAACGTGACAGGACATCTATGCCAGGTGCCATGCGGCCAGTTATGTTGGTTGTTAAATGTTTTTTGTAATGTTATTGAAAATCAAGAGTTATAAAAAAAAGGAAAACCGGGGATCAGAGGGGAACCCCATAAAAAAATCGATCCTTTTTTTTTTTTTTTTTTTTTGGTCCTTTTACTGTCGAAAAAAGGCATTCGAGCCTTTTGTTTTCGAACATTTAACCTATTAAACCCATGTGCCAGTATGTAATTAAGTCTAAATGTAGTTGAGTCAAACCAGGTCATCTAAATTCTGAGGTAGATAAATGTCACACCATTTTAAATGGGTAGTAACTGCTGTGTGCTTGGAACCACGGCATATGGCATGAAGCACTATACAAAAGTGTATGTAAAAAGTGGAGACTAGAGTCCACGGAAAAACGTGTGGAGTGCTTGGGTGTGCATAAAACGAAATGCCACAGACATCTAACCATGTTCACTGTAGATGAGGTGCAGGACTGGGGTATCCTGTTTTTCTGTTCTGTAAAGACTAACCTTACTCTCTCGCTCAAGCGTGCACAACTCTGGACTGGCCTTGGCTCTTGCAAGGCCCCAGGTGAAATGAAATGTGCCCATCCCTCTGCTCCATGAAGACATGGCTGGCATCAGCATGGGAGCTTTCAGTTAATGGGGTGGCTAGAGTGGGATTAAGCCTCTGATTTTGGGTTTGAAGGCAGCAGCCGGCCTTGATGTCTGAGTGCTGAGCCCTGGGCGCTACCAAGATCCTGTCCAATCTCACCTGGAAGAGCAGAGTACATTTAAACCTTCACTAGCGTTGAAGCAAAATAGTGGCAGAGGACAAAAGCCCACCCAGGTGATATCAATTTACCCTGTGATGAGCTTTCAAAACTGTCACCCAGCCACCCCTCCAGCCCAAAAGAAATTTGGGCTGGCTGCAACTGTGCCAGCTCAGGGCATCTCCTCGAGGCTCCTTCGTGTTGACGTGGGAGTGCTGCTCTATGTAAACGTTTGCAGTACCAGCATGGGAAGGTTTTCTGTCCAGCAACCAGGGCTGGCCCAGAAAACCTGCATTTTGCATAGTACAAAATGTTGGGTTTATGAAGGTATGGGCCAGCTCCCTCGGATCCAACCTCCTTACCAAAAGGGAAAGTCCAGCTCTGTTAAGACTTTCAGAAGGCTGCCTTGTGCTGGAGAGGCAGTGACGTCCTATTCCGATGAAAAGCTTCCTGTTGCTGTGCTGGTGTGTCCGGTGCCAGCATGAGTGGGAAGCTTCATTTAAATAGGGCGTCTCCCCACTCCACCCTTGCGTGGTAGCAGCGCACTTTGTAAAGATGCTCAGCCATGCCAGCACGGCAGTGGGACCAAACATCAGTGGGGGCTACGGGTCTAGCTGCCCTGTAGCCCCCACAAGCCCAGTGCTAAGTAATTTGCCCACTGCCGTTTTCATTAGCATAGTGTAGCTTGTTTTTGGCCCCCAGAAGGCAAATTTCACCCCTTTTAGTCCCTATTTTAGGCGCTTTCTGAAATCTAGGTGTTGGTGCCTAATATGGGGGCACAGGTTGGTCACACCGCTACCTGGGTGTCTCAAATCTAGGTGTCACTATTTGCTGTTGCACCCCCATTTTTGGCATTTGTCCCCCTAGCCAGGCATCCCAATCTAGGTGTTTCTGCAAGTATGCCCAGACCACCACCACCTCCGACACGACCCCAGCTGCACCGTCCAAACGTGAATGCTCTCTGAAGTAATGATGTAAACCCATAAGATGGACCCCCGTCCCACACACTGCCTAAATCCAAGCCGCAGTGGCACACCAGTATGTCTAACGATACCCACCACAACCTATTCCAACCCTCCAATGCACAGTCCAACCCCCAATCTCACAGCCCCCACTCCCTCTCAAACTGGAAGGTATATGCCACTCCTCCACCCTTTCCCATCCATCTACGTCTGCCCCCCCTCCCATGATCTAGCTCTGCACAAGCCAGAGCGCTATGATAGAGAGCAAAAGTTGAAAATCTGGACCTCCTGAGCATCCCTCACCGCCCACCAGTCAAGTCAAGCCAACCCTCCTCCACTGCTACCTCCTCACCTGCACTCTTAACTCTCACCTGTCCTGAACCCATCCCATACCCAACTCCCACTTCCCTTGTCTCAGGGCATCCGTGGCCAAAACCCCTACCTCCGGTCACCCACACCCCATGGGCCACCCGAAAGACAAAAGGCCCTGACCTCAGCCACCTCAGGCCCCACTTAGCATCACCTGTGCTCCAACCCAGATCCCAATACTTGCCCCCTCACTATAGCACCCAAACTCCCCATTACCCAACCCAGCCTTGGCACTACTCCCATCCTCCTACCCCCCTTGCCCTCAAACCACCATGGCCACCCCATCCTCCCATGCCCTCCACAGGCCACCCCCTCCCTCAACTCACCGCCACCACCCTCTCCTCCAAAAATTCCCACCTCGACCCATCTGGCACTTTCAACCAAACCCCACCAAATCTCTTGCATCCTCAACACCAGTCTCTACAAACAAATGTAACATATTTGACCTCATCTTACAAGAAAACCTTGATGTCCTTTTCTTCGGAGATCTGTTTGCTGATGCAGACGAGGACCTTCCGCCTGGCTGCAACCTGATTGTTCAGAACTGACCAAAAGAGGTAGGGGACTAGCAATCCTTCTCCAACACAGATTTCCTCTGCATATCAAGGACACAGCTGGAATCAGAATATGAATCTCTTCTTGTAAAACTCCAACTCTCCTTCCATCTCGCAGAGCTTCCTACTCATTTATGGACACCCTGGCTACAACAAAACCTTTGCAGACTCATGCAGCGATGCCCTGACAACCATCTTCAACCTACATCCAGCACTTGCCATCCTAGCTGATTTCAACACCTCGCTTGACTCCTTCAAATCCCATGACCTGCTCTCACAGACTACCTAGAGGGCTTCAACCTGACAATATGGATTCCTACGCCCACCCACACTGCAGGACATACCCTTAATGTAGTCTTCAGTGCCACAAACATATACACACACTAACGCCACACCTTAACATGGACAGATCACTCTGCAATCTTCTCAGCGCCACTCAAGTGCGGCCCACGCCCAAGGCTACTCCCGGTCACCACCAACCTCCACACCTCCCGCCCCTCTCTGGAACAAAGTAGTTATCACCCAGATCTACTCCCTCAACTCACTTCCAGCACTCCATAGAAAATACCACAATCGAACTTTTCAACCACTGGTTCTCCAACACTCGTAGCAGTCACCCTCAACAAAACAGCCAAGATCCGGCCCCCTCCACCCACCCAGGTGGTAGACCACCAACCTTAAATACTAAAAACCCTCAAGCACCACTTGGAGAACCAACCCAACTGCCCACATCGCCTAAAGGGCCTACAGATCGGAAATCATAAGTCAGGAAGGCATTCTATGGGAACAGAATCTTGAACTATCGACAGCGAAGCAAGGAACTGCCCGAAGCAAGGAACTGCATAGAATCCTTTCTGAAATAAATTCTCCAGGTTGCTCTACCCCCGTCCACCCAACTCCAAATCCCTATGCGATGCATTATCCGAACACTTCCACATCACTATCGACAGACCCTCTGCATCATCTCTAAATTAGAAATAAGGCCCCCTGCCCATTCCATGTCCAAACCCTTCCCCTACCCAACCCCCCGATGCAAACCTTCACCTCTTTCTCTCAGATCTCACCAGGAGTTCCTCTTGATCCTAGCACAAAGCTGCCCGTTGGGATCCCCTGTAGACCCTTGCCCACCCCCTCTTCAAAAACATCCTAGCCTCAACCTGTGCAGGCAGTATTGCACGCTCAATCCTTAACCACTCCCTAATATTGGGACCCTTCCTGGAAGCCCTAAACTCCTGCATACATGCCCTCCTAAAAAAAAAAAATACTCGACCCACTCCTTCCGCAGAACTACCAGCCCATTTCCAACACCAGCTTCATGGCCAAACTTGTGGACCGCACAGCATACGAGCAACTGCCATTTCACGGATGCCAAAAACCTACACCCTGCCCAATCTGGCTTCAGACCTAGGATGACTTAAAGAGCATTGCGGGGGGGTTTTGCTGTCATCTTTCTCCTTGACTCCTCTGCTGCCTTTGATACCATTGACCACATCATTCTCCTAGACTTGCTACTCTTTAGAAGACACTGACCTCACTTGGATCTCCTTTCATGCTCCACCCTTTCACCTCTAAATGCCAATCAGTACCAAAAGGGATCCCACAGGGAGCATCCCTGTCTCCCCTCTTTAACATCGATCTGTACCCACTCCCCACACTCATCCGCTCCTACAATTCCTACAATCTCACCTGCTACAACTATGCAGACGATGCCCAGATCATCCTTAAAATCCCCAAATCACAAGGCTCCAACCCCCAGATCTGTCGTCATACCTCTCGGATATGGACTACTGGGTGACGACCAACCGCTGCATCCTCAATCCTGGGGAAAAAAGAAATCCTAGCCTGCAGGAAAACACTACTCCTTCCCCCATCTATTCCCTGGCCTCACTCCCTAGCTGCCCCCGAACCACTCTGAAACCTCCACCTCAGTGAAAAACCTTGGATGCACACAGGACACGGATTTATCCCTCTTCCAACAAATCCACTCCGTTTCCAGAACCTGTTTCTTCCACCTGCGCATCCTCTCTTCCCATACGTCACCTATCCTCACTGTTTCGGTGCCATCTCAATCATCCTCTCCCGCTTAGACTATGTAGACTGCCTTTATCAAGGTGCACCAGTGTTCCAGCTAAGGAAACTACAAACAATCCAAAATGCTGTGGCCTGCTTGCTTTATAAAGTCACATGGGGAGCCAGTGAAGGACTCCTACCTAGTGTAGGGCTGTTGTGTTCTCTGGGAGGGAGGCTGAGCAATGTGTATCACTCACCATGCCATCCACAACACCGGCCTGAAATTCCTCCAAGATAAACTCGCTCGCTACCACCTCTCGACCGTTCAGATCCGGCACAGCATCTCTCCTAGTTGTCCCACAATGCAAGTCTGGGCAGATCATCCTTCCGTCAAGCTTCAATCGTCACTCTGTCCCTCCCATACGCAACGTTGACAATCGCTTGGCATTCAGAAAGGCCATGAAAACCTGGCTCTTTCCTTCTTCTTAAAACCTTGCACGCTACTGTTCATACGTGCACAGAAGCACTAGTCCAAACCCAACAACACATCTATCCACCCAAACCACCACGGATCCTGGCAGCGTTTGCAGCGGCACATCGTGACACTGCCCACCCGCAGACAATCTTACATCCCTCCCCCTTCCCTCTGGGCCTCTCTTCCACTGCTCAGGCGCTCAATATAGGGAGACCACAGCTGGCAACACCAGCCAATCGCGTTGGACCTAGGAAGACGACATTCACTAACTCCGAGTTTAAGGAATGCATACCTTGCATATCGTCTATGGACAAAGGCCTCAGGCACACATCCATGGACCGTAGAATGTAGCTATGGCTACGCAAATCCGGTCTAGCAGCTTGCATAGCAGTCTACATTTAAACCCCCTGATGTACTGCCCCAATTCTATTATACAGTGATAAACTACGGAAAAATGGACTAGCACCTGTCCGTGTGCCTGACCTCCGGGCTGCTTAATGGAACTTAGCCAGCCTAACCTGGAAAAATGCACACACATCTTACACTCCCACACATGGACTCTGGTCCTCGAGGATATTCCAACCACAAAGCTCATGGAGGCCATGCAAATGGGGAAAGGGCGCTATATAAATAACTCAATATGTAAAAAGCTCCTCACGTGTAACTTTCCACCTGCGCATCGCTTGCAGTGCCAGCATGGGGAGCCTTTTATTTTCCATAGGGAGCCATGGCTGCTGCCAAGCACGAATGAGTTTGATAAAGGCTTGCCCATGTGAACGGGGCGGATGCTATGGCATCCTTTGTAAATTAGATTAGTTTGGCATCCTGGTTGACTGCCCATGTCACCCCATGCTGATTGAATTCGTAGAGGGCCAAATGTATCACACGGGTCTGAATGGTGGGCCCGACTGTAGGGATGAGTGGGTGGTAGGGGTATCGGTGCGCACATTTGGAAACAATAAAACCTGTCGTCCCGTTTTTTTATTGCTCCATTGTTTTAACTGTATCCTGTGATGCATTGCCATGCATAATCGTGTTACCACTTTGATGTATTTGTATTATGTGACTTGCATCCTGTTTTAAATGGCAGTAAAACTGCAGCTTTCAGGATGCAGAGACAAAAACTGACGTCAGGCATCGCTTAATCATTAAACTCTGGTGTCTTGCAAGGTTATGAATATCCTGAAGGCGCGCATCCGGCCCGCATGTGCACGAGGTATCCTTGCCAAATGAGGGACCATGGGGGAAATGGTCAGACTACAGCCTCCGTTTCCGCTTACTATAATGCATGTGCCCAGAACCAGACTTCTTGCTGCTGATTGCAGCAGGCGAGGCCGCCACTCCAGCCCTTCCCGAGACCCCACTGCTTCGGAGGCTACCATACGGGACGCCTATTGAACAATTAATGTGAGCGCGCTTGTCAAGCGCTGTTCTCCCTGGGTCCCATGTGCTTTCTCTCACACCCCGGATTAGCCTTTCTCTAAGCTCACTGACGTGCAATACAAGCTCCGCATTAATGAGTCCTCCTTTCCTTGCTCTCTTCCCGGTTGCAGCTGCTCTGTTTGATCGGAGAGGCGTTTGGCGATTATAATGAGGATATCTGTGGCGCGGTCATCAACATTCGCGCTAAAGGGGATAAAATTGCCATCTGGACTAAAGAAACTGACAACAAGGAAGCGGTCACGCACATTGGGTAAGAACGGGCTGGAAGGCGGGTGGAGGTGCATGCGCAGAAGGTGCGGTGGGGAGGGGATTCGGGGAGATGATGTTGAGCCGTGATGTTGGTTCACGCATGCGCATGAGGACACGAGTGTGCACGTGAGAGAAGTCTAGTCATTGGATAAGAATATGTAGGGGGGGGGTACGGAAGATGGAGGTTACATGCGTTGGGAGAAGGAATACGGTGGTGGTTGGTCATCGGCTTCAGGTGGGAGGTGGCCATCGCTAATGTAAGCGTGCAAGCCCAACGATACGGTTGACTTGACGGTGACGTGCGTGTCGCCCATGCTGGGGGAGGATGGAGAGCAATAGTCCTGCAACGGCTGGCTTTACCAGATGTATTAAACAGCATTCTTGGTGTTCTGCAGTGATAACGATGAATATAGGTTTTGTGTGTGGTGTACTGGCGTTGCCTGCCTATTGGATGTTTCAATGGCGCTGTCATTTGCTTCCTCAGCCCACCCACCGTTCGCTTAATCTGAAGGCTTGGAAAATGTTCTCAATCTGATTTCGTAAAGCAAATATTCATTTTCTGCGCTCGGATTCCAGAACTGAGTTATTCCTATCAGATCGGAAGCTGTCTTACAATCATGCATCGTGAAGCGGAAGCATAACTGAGCCACTCCCCTACCCACTGTCGTCTCCAGGAAATACATTTAGGAGGGGTACAGAGGGGGCCAACTACCAAAGTAGGGGGGGAGGGAGGCACAGACAAAAGCGGGGGGCGGCTTTTGAAACGTATTGGGGCGTCACAAGCACTTTTGCAGAGTGGCTTGTGTGCACACAAACTACCCACACACCACTGCACCCCCCATCAGAATGCAGGCAAAAAACCATTCAGTGACTAATGGCCCATCAGTGCCCTACATTCCGATGGTTCTCTGAACACTATGGAGGTCGCTGTGCAGAAGCCGGGCAGGAACACCTGAAGTGGCTCGTGCTCATGTTCTTACCTATCCCAGAATGCATACCAAGATCACTGCTAGCTTTGAGACAGAGTATTTCCTGTGATCTGCAGACATTTACCTTGGTGAGTCGCGCAAATAACACTGCGCATAGAGAACGCGGTCCCTGCTTGCGTTAGGTAGGGGTGGCACAAGGGGGAGGGGCAGGATTTGAGGGGGACACTGCTCCTACCACATTCAGCGACCACTGCATTTGCTTGTAATTAAAGTAAGATGAGAATTGGTGGGTAGCAGTGGCGCTATTAAAAATTTGCACTGCCTAAAAGGGTTGGAGGTGGAGGCACAGCTATGACGTAATCACCACAGCTGTGCTGCCTCGGAAATGTTTGTAGGCGTCCTATGTCGATACGCTGTCCTCGAGGGCCTCCGTCGACGTCAACAGATGTTATATATAGGGCGCACGGTGCCCGTAGCCTCAGTTCCGTTTATTCCACGAATGTGTTCACCTTGGAATCTCGGTGCGCTACGGTTCTTCTGATTCGTTTGTGAATTTAGCATATTTCGTTGAAGATGTCTTCCTCTTCTACCCTGAGTCCAGCTTCAAGAAGTGTCGGGACTGCAGCGCTAAAATGTCCATTACGGACCCGCATGACGTCTGTCTCTGGTGCCTGGGTGAGAGCCACGCCACCATGACTGCCAGTCCCTGACCTCGAAGGCCTTGCAGGAGCGGAAGAAGAAATTGTCGGTAGGTAAAGTTTCCAAACCCCGTAAGTCGAAATCGGCTGGGCTTTTGACCGATGATTTGAGGGGCACTCCCCACGTTGACGTCCATGGGGGGGGTCTCAGTCCCGGAGTGGTTCCTGACATTCCTCTGCCTCCTCTAGGCATTTGTGGAAGCGCAGTCACCGGTCGCTTTCCTCGTCTGAGGACTCGGCCAGACAGCAAGTTGCTTGTCCCAACAAGCATTAATCTCCTGCGGAATGGGACGCATTTCGCAAGGAGATGGCCATTTTTTTGAATCGGAAGGCTCCGTTCCGTCTGCGCCTTTGAGAGAAGCCGGCAAGGAACGCGCTAGGTTCACTGCTCGCATGCAGTCGAGGTCCCAATTGGACAAGGTAGATCACTCTTGCCATGGCCGCTCCAAGGTCCCGGTCCTCGACGCCCTTGAGACCGTTGGAGCCTGTGAGATCAAGAAGACATCGACACTGCACCATGTCCGTCGGGACTCTCTCGAGGCTCCGGCTCCGAGGAAGCCATCGGCGCCAAGGCCGTCGAAGGACATGCTCGGGGCTCCGGCCTCAAAGCTGTTGTCAACGCTGATTCCATCAGCGCCCTCAATGCCTTTTGAGGAGGATTTATTGGAGCTACCCCGGAAGACTGTGGAAACCCAGAGAAAGGCCCTGAGTAAATCGGAGAGGCCTGTGTTTCAGCCTTTTTCTGTACCCTCATCCAGGGATTTATTCCAGTCTTTGGATTATATCTCAGAGGTGGATGAAGGGTTGGCTGTGGAGGGGTTTGTTCCTCCTGAGGTTCCTGATGACATGTTGTCGGGTCATAGCCAGATGTAAGACATGCATCAATCCCGCATGATGCCAGTGGTCTGGATACCTCCCCGGAGGTTGAATTTGGCAGGTCTGAGCCTGGTACCCATGCTGAGTCCTTATGCAGGCGTCTCATGTCGAGGATCGCTGAGTATTTGGGGTGGTCTGCTCCACCTGTGGATTTTCTGCAGGATGACCTGACAGACATATTGGACCAGGGTCCACCCACTGACCCGGTGCTGCCATTTCATATGGCCTTGCAAAGATGGGTGGCAGCGGCTTGGACTGCTCCATCTCCCGGAAGTGGGTAAATCTCTTCCGAAAAAAATACCATCCAGCCAGTGGCGACCCCTGCTACTTGTCATCGCACCCTACTCCAGAGAGTTTGGTGGTGCAGGCGGCTAGGGCCCCAGCGAAGCAGGCGGTGTACCCTACCATCCCTCCTGATGGGGTCAACAAGTGCTTCGATGGTTGAGTGAAGAAGTATCTTCTGGGGTGTATGGCTTTAAAGGCTGCCAACTCAGTTTGTGCCTTAGCAAGATTCACTCTCACTCTGTGGAATGGTTTCTTTGGTGGCTGAACATATTCCTGAAGGGGAGGAACGGGATGGCTTTCTAGCCCTTGTGCAAGATGGCAAGGATGCCATGTGTGAATCCGTTCAAACTGGTCTGGACGTGGAACTGTCAGCCGGTCCATGGCGGCGAGCACCGTGATGCGCAGATTTGCATGGTTGCACAAGTTGGTTTGCTCCTGATGTACAATCCCGGCTTCTCAACATGCCCTTTGATGGTTTCCATCTTTTTGGCAGCAAGGCTGACGAAATCCTTGAGAGGTTGCAGGCCTCCAAAGCTGTAGCGAAGTAGAGCGCTGCAGTACGTCAACCTCTGCCTTTTCGTCCTAGGGGACAGCAATGGAGGGCAGGTTCCTTTTGATACTACTCTACCTTTGGTAGATCAAGGGGAGCTGCCAGTCATAGGGGCCAACGTAGGAGTACCAGAGGTGGAAAACAAGGTACTCGAGGTGCAAAAGCCACTTGGGCAGTTTCCTCTTGCCCTCGGGCACTGCCGCTTCAGCTCATTCATGAGGCCATGTCCCATGGTTCACCGGTTGGGGGGGGCGGAAATCCAATCCCTGCTGGAGAAAGGCGCCATAGAACTGGTGCCTGTAGCGGAGAGGAACAAGGGATGGTATTCCCCTTATTTTTTGATCCCGAAAAAGGACTGGGGATTGAGACCCATCGTGGACTTGTGTGGTTTGAGCAAGCTCCTTCGGAAGGACCAGTTCAAGAAGGTTACTCTCGTCCTCCAGGCCCTTCAACTTCAGGACTGGTTGGTGTCTCTCAACCGCAAGGATGCTTACTTCCATGTGCCGACATCCCAAGCACAGGAGGTACCCGAGGTTTGCGGTTGGTGACTCGCATTTTTAGTTTCGGGTCCTGCCGTTCGGATTGATGTCCTTCCCCTCCCACCCCCCACTACCCCAAGGGTCTTCACCAAGTTAATGATGGTGGTGGCAGCGTATCTCAGGAAAGGGGGATTCACGTCTACCCCTACTTGGACGATTGGTTGATCAGGGCGTGCTCTCCCGAGCAAGTCCTGGTCCATCTGTCCACCTGCCACTCCCTCCACAGGCTGGTCTTCTCCCTCAACTTAGTCCCACTTGACACCTACCCAGCGGCTCCAGTACATCGAAGCAGTGCTCGACACATCCCTGGGGCAGTTTTTTCCCCCCTCCCAGCTGAGAGCTCATCACATTCTGCAGATGGTGGACAAGTTTCGACGTGCCCAGAGTCTCCTGGCGTAAGAGTTCTTGAGGTTGCTCGGCCTCATGGCATCCTGCATTCTCCTGGTGTCAGAGGCCAGGCTGCAGATGAGATCTCTGCAGTGGGCTCTCAAGATGCAGTGGTTGCAGGCCTCCAGCAGGATGTCTGACCCTGTTCAGGTGCCGCCCTTGGTCGCCCAGGATCTTCTGTGGTGGGCGGTCAAAGGCAATCTGATGAAAGGGGCTCCATTGTGGCTACCATGGCCAGAGGTGACGATCGTGACGGATGCATCCAGAACGGGTTGGGGAGCTCATGCCAACGAGTTGACAGTCGGCGGTCGTTGGTCTCCGGAGTCCAGACTCATATCAATCTGTTGGAGCTGAGGGCCGTCAGGCTAGCCCTGAAGGCTTTTCTGCTGACTCTGCGAGGGGAAGAATGTCTTGATTCGGACGGACAATACAGTGGCCATGCACTACCTCAATAAAAAGGGGGTTGGGGGGGCAGGGTCACTCCCTCTGTGCAGGGAGGCGATGCAGCTCTGGTTTTGGGCAATCCAACAGGAAAGTCTGATCCCGGCAGCTCATCTGGCTGGAGACGAAAATGAGGTGGCGGACGCTGTGAGCAGGCAGAACACGGTCTCGTGAGTGGGAGCTGGCTCAGGAAGTTCTTTTGAGATCTTTGCTCTTTGGGGGACCCCAAAAGTGGATCTCTTCACCACCAGTGTCAACCGGAAGTGCGAAAGATTCTGCTCGCAGGAATTTCCTCCAAGAGGAGCCTTGGGGGGGGGGGGGGGGGGGGAATGAATGCGTTCGTAGTGGAGTGGTCCTTCCCACTACTGTACGCGTTTCCTCCAGTCCCCGTCATTCCGCAAGTGTTAGAGGTTTGGTTCCCGAATGATCCTCATTGCTCCAGCATGGGCCAGGAGAGCGCGATACCCGGACCTTCTAGACATGTCCATCTGCTCTCCACACCATCTTCCCTACCGAGACGATCTGCCCTCATGGGAGGGGGTCGGGTTCTCCATCCAGAGGTCAAGTCGCTCAGCCTTCATGCTTGGTATAAGGATTGGGACATCCCTGAAGACTTAATGGAAAGTCCCTGTACCATTGCCGTTGGAGAAAGTTCTGCGACTGGTGCAGGGTACAGAATGTGGATCCTTTTTCATGTGCCATTCCTGTGGTTCGGTCTTTTTTGCTTTCTTTAGCCCACAAGGGCCTGCAAGTGGGTACCATTAAGGGTTACCTAGCGGCGCTGTCCATATTTAAGCGCTCGTCTGAGGAGTGTTCTCATGATTTCTCAGTTTCTTAAAGGGCTAACTAATGTGTTTCCACCGTCCCCTTTCCAGGTGCTGGGATGGGATTTGAACTTGGTTCTGAAGTTTCTCAGGGGAGCTCCTTTGATCCCTTACATTCTTGTCTGTTGACTGTTGTCATTTAAGACTGTATTTTTAGTTGCGGTTACTTCAGCTCGCAGAGTGAGTGAATTTCAGGCACTTTCCGCCAAGCCACTTTTCATGGTGTTCCAGAAGGACAGGGTTGTCCTTGGGGTTCATCCTTCTTTTCTTCCGAAGGTTGTGTCGGAATTTCCTTTTGAGCCAGAAGTTAATTCTTCCGGCGTTTTACCCTCCTACGCATCCTGGTAAGGAAGAGGAGGCGCTCCATAGGCTGGATCCTAGAAGAACTTTAAGTTTCTACATTTTACGCATTTCCCGGGTCCGAGTGGATGATCAGCTCTTTGTTGGACACACTGGAAGGTGTTTAGGTCAAGCAGTTTCTAAGCAGACCTTGTCCAGATGGATTATCTTGACTAACTCTGAATACTATCGTCTGGCGGGTAAGGACCCTGCGGTGGACTTACGGGCCCATTCCACTAAGGGTGTGGCTGCCTCTACTGCGCTGCAGAGGGGTGTTCTCATTCGTAACATTTGTGAAATAGCCACATGGGCCTCTGTCCATACATTTGTCACACTATTCCCTGGATTCCATCCACTGGTAAGATTTAGCCTTTGGTAAGGCGGTCCTCTATTCTGCAATTTGATTGGGCATTCTAAAATACTAAATTCTTTTACCACCTCCATACGTTGGTACTGCTTTGGGAGTCTGTCATAGATGTGGAATATGTCGGAGGACACAATCCCCTCGAAGAAAAAGTTACTTTCTTACCTGGTAACTTTCTTTCAATGGGATGTTGCTCCAACGTATTCCACATCGCACCCTCCCAGCCTGCCCCTCTACAGAATTTCTTACGCGATTGCAGCTTATGTTTCCACAAGGCTTTCTGCAGTTATATTGGCAGTGGTGCCACACGTTCTGGGAAAAAAACTACAACTAAGGTTACAGGCGCCATGCGTCCTATATATAACCTCCGGTGACATGGACCTCAACGGCGGCCCTCGAGGACAGCATATCGACGCAGGACGCCTATGCCATTTTTTGTTTTTGAGGCAGCACAGCTGTGGTTATCACTGTCGTGGAATACATTGGAGGAACATCCCATTGAAAGAACGTTACACGGTAAGAAAGTAACTTGTTCTTCTCACTTATGGATTTCAATAGAATCAGAATTGACAAACGTATTTAAAAAATACTGCAGTTCTTGTTTAATTTGTGTGCATGAAGTGTTGTAATACACATGAATATAAGGACATAGGATGTTCAACATGAAAACATACATGGTGTAGTACATGAGTAGCAAATTCCAAATAAACAATATTCGCAGGACAAATTCAAACAATTACATTCTCTAGGTCTCCTAGTGAGGATGACATGAGAAATCAATATTGTAATTTGACTGCGTGTGGTGTAGTGCTGTGTGCCTTTGTACCAGAGATGATCACTCTAGATGCATCACTGGTGCACTGACACTATAGAGCACTCTTAATCATAGCGCTCTACTCTGCTCATATACGAGCTGTCATGTTTATCTTTTTTATTGATGTAAGGGGAATACAATACTCTTCCCAGTAATGAGCCTAATTGATTCATGGTCATTACCTTTTTAGGCATGACTCCCTTGCAGAGATAGTTTACCTGCCCCCATTAGTGTACGCAGACATTAAGATGACTTATGCCAACGTGCTATTTTTGATTATGGTAAGCACCGCAATCTCCATGTTTCTCACTCATGCATACAATGCATTCCAACATTTTAGACGTTTGAATTCATACTCACTCCTGATACATTCTTCTGTCTATTTACTCTGACAGATTACATAGGATTCTTCATTCCTAAGAATGTAGCCATCCTGATGAAGTACTACTAAACCACTGCTTCCAAAGTTTAGCTAGAATGGCCGAAACACTGTTGTGTTGACATGTTTTCATGTTGTCTTTCATCGTTTGTTTCACATGTGCTTTGTACCAGTCAATTACAATATTGATTTTCAGGTCATCCTCACTAAGACCTAGAGAATGTAATTGTTTGAATGTGTCCTCAGAACATTGTTCATTTGGAATTTACTACTCGTGTACTACAACATGTATGTTTTCATGTTGAACATCCTATGTCCTTATATTCATGTGTATTACAACACTTACTGCACACTAATTAACAACTGCAGTATTTTTCATAACTTTGTCAATTCTGATTCTATTGAAATCCAGAAGTGAGAAGTTCTAATCAGTTGGACCCCCATGACCTTGCTCAATTAGGAGCTTACTTACCTGGGTAGAGCAAGGAATCAACCAGGTGTCCTTTGTGATACTTGAACACACAGTAGGGCAAGAATTAGTCTTAAATTGAGTATATTTGATATGCTACTATTTAGGCCCAGAACAAGCACAAGTGAATAATGGAAAACAGTAATCACTAACCAAACACACACTATGTAAAATACATGTACAGCCACTTTTTGGTCAATGTCATAGTGTGGTGTCCCGCCAATACCTGTCAGGCGGGAAAGCATACAAACTTTAATACATTGGCCAACTCCAGAGGTGGATAATACTAATTGAAGTTCACCCCTACGAAGATTGGAGACTTGTGCTCAGTGTCAAGTTTGTGCGTGAAAGCGCTTGTTGATGCATAAAGCTACAAAGTACAATATTCAATCGGAAGAAGAAGTTGGTGGGAGAATTCTTATTTGGTTCCGACAGTCCGAGGAGGATCTGCTGCAGAGAACAAAGCGGTCTCCAACATTTGTATGGCTTTAGGGAGTGGAGGCCACACAAGGCATGGACTGCAAGGGATCCTTTGTGTGTAAAAAGGAATGGATGAACTTGGGGCCACCAGCAAGTGGTTTGATTACTCGCCACCCTTAGCTTACTCAGGGTCCAAACTTGCCAGTCTTGGAGGTGGTCGCCTGGGGTACAAAATCCCCTCATTTGTTAAGCTTCAAAGTGCGCAGTTGCCAAGTGTGCAGATGTGCATCTGGTTTACAACTGGAGCCTGATCTTTCACCACAAATGCAGGGCAAAGAAAGTACTGATGCAGCTGGTTTCAGTATACTTGAAGAAAGGCGGGAAAGTCACCAGCAGTGACCGACACGGCCGCACATTGACGCAGGGGTACCCAAGTCCCCCAGTCTGCACGCTCTTCTCTCACAGGCCAAAGCAGATGGGTCAACGAAATTTGGCAAGAAGATGCTTTGCAGTGTCAACTAGTATTTCCCCAAAGCTTGAGACAAAACTCTGTGCCAAGGTACAAGCTGGCCAGTCCACTGGAAGGCCTATGGACACTTCCGAGAAGGTGTTGAGAGTGATTGATCCCACCACTCCATGGGTTTGAAGCACCTTTGCAGGCCTTCGAGGAGAGGGTGCAAAGCTGGGCTCTACCATGACAACAGTGGGCTCAGGGTGACAAATCTCTGCAATCTTCAGAGTAGTCCTTGGGTCTGCTTCGAGTCCCTGGATACTTTGCTCACTCCATAGGTCAATTCAGACCTATTGGTGATCTGCGGGTTTGCACTTGGACCCTTCATATCCCAAAGTTCATTGAGTCCTCGCACCCAGCTTGCCAATGAGATCTGCCCCACACATGCATGCCAGCATTGGTCCCATCAGGGACCACTGCGGCTCTCATGCACACCAGACATCCTGGCACCCAGAATGTGGATTGGGACCAGAACGTCCCAGCCAATTTCCTGGGTACCTACGTACGGGACCTGCATTAGCATTTGAAAAGCACCGGCTTTCACATGCATGCCCAAATGAGGACTCACTGGGCTTGAAAGATCAGATGGCCAACCGACCAAATTACCAAAGAGTGGCACGGCCATGATGGTCACTTGCCAGTCATGAACCAAATGCGCGAAGTGTGGTATGGCTTGGTAAAGAAATGTAAAAATAAATGTTTCTGCTGCCACTTGTCCACTCCTAAGCACCTTGTCCAGTTACCAAAAAATCCTTGGTGGAAGACTAGGGCATGATTACACAAGGACCCCAGTGTGCGGTACAGTAATGTACTTTGTTGGCAATTGTATTTCAGTGAGCAAAGTCCTACGTCTAAGCGAACTAGTTTCTCAGTACCGACTGTCTGAAGAACACGTACATTTCCCCACCATAGCGATGAGTGAAAGCCCAGTGGAGTGCAGCAGGAGGCTGTGCTCCACTGGCAGGAAGTTGGGCGAGGAGGCTGAAACAAAAGCAAAATATTTAGGAGGCCCAAAAATAGAGGTAAAATAGCAGTAAGTGACGGGTACTAAATGGGCCCTTACCTTGGGTGATGGCCATTACCGGCAGCGGGCCATCAGCACCCATGTAGATGCTACATGGGGTGCTAATGGTATATTAAAATAAAGCATACCTTGTGGTGCGGTGTAGCGATGCTCTGTAGTACCGAGTTCTGTATTCTGTTGTTGACCATGTTATCCACTTGGAAACTGACCTCTGGAACTACAGAGTGTATACTCTACACTGGTGCTAAGAGGTGGGGGTGTGGAAACTGGGAGGAGTGGCGAATGAGCGTTGGCTAGTGGCACCCATGCTGCTCGGAATACAGGCTTGTACCATACAATACAGCAGACGTTCTGAGCATCCCGATTGGCCAGACCCACCCTTTCAGGGTGCTCATGAGCGTTAATGACTTGTCTTGAACGGTATTATGCCAGAGGTAGTTTATAGCTCCTTATATCGCCCACCATTGATGATGCATTGTTAAATTTGTGCCTATGCATCCAAAGCGACTCATTGGGAGCACCATGAAGGGTACCAGAAGTCTTGGGTCAGTAAGACAACATTATTGGTACAAATGTATTGACCGCCCTGATTTTGGAGCGGCTGGTTTCCACTACAGTTGTCGGACAGCGACCGTGAGTAGGATTCCTCTTCCCCAGAAACGTTTTCTGAAGAGGTGGAACTCCCAGTGCCCACACTGGGACTGCTACAGTTGATGCACTGTTTGCCCTGTGTTCCAAAATGGCAAAGGAACAGGCAGACTTAAAGGGGATTCCATCGAGGGTGGTTGGGTGGCACCTATTAACCTGAATTCATCTTGCCAATAGGTCATCAACTGCCACAAATGATTATGGAAACTGGGCCCGACCCTGACATTTCGAACCAATGCTGACTTAAGCCACACTGCCCTCCCTACCCCACTTGCTCCATCATGTGGGACAGACCAGGTAGTAACTCCTCTAAGGCCGGGCCAGCTATTCTAGCTTCATCTCCGCTACCAGCCAAAATGGCGGCTGCGGTTAGTACGTGCCCAATTTATCAAATGGCATGGATAAGATGACAGCCTTATGCATTTAACACTGGGTCAAACCTGACGATGCAAAAGACTGTCATTTTCCCAGACCACCAAATGAGGCGGTCTGTCAATGTACTAAGGGAAATTGTGAGCTATTAGCACTTGCCACGGTTTCTAACATATTACAGGATGGCAATGTACATCTCGGTCTTACCGGCATTAAGGCAGAGATCATTGGAGGCACTGGAGGCACACCATTCCTGAATTGCAGAGGGTCGGGTATGACAGAAGGCACAGAAGAGGCTTAGGGAAACCTGCAGGAGAGCAGAGTGTTGTCCCCATAAAGTTAGAACAGAAAGTAGAGATGCAGTGGGAAAGAGGTGCCAGGTAGTGGTTAAAGAGCTATGGGGAGAGGTTGGACCATTGGGGAACACCACACGTAGAGAGAGATGAGGAAGGACCCAAGTTGGACCTGGGTGGGTCGATCAGAGAAAGGTCGACCAGGCTAGGCCCTCACCAGTGATACCCAGGTTGTCAGACAATTGAGCAGGATGGCAGAATATATCAAGGAGAATGAGGACGGGGCAAGGGCTAGATTTAAGTGTGAATATGCAGTAGGCCCACCCATCCCCCAATTTCTGTCTATGGTACTCTTAACTCCACACTGAACAGGCCTTTGATCATTAATTTGTATGACCCTCCTGGTGGGTTGTACACTAAAACTATTAGGAAAACAATTGACTTTTATCAAATTGGTTGGAACAATACCCTGGCAATGTAGTTATTGCCTTTGATTTCAATGCCCATTGTCACTTACCCTCCCTTGATTTTGGAGGGGCAGCCAGTATTGGTGATCCTGACAGTTTGAACCTAACTGGCAAAACTGCAGATTGATTGGGGAAGGTTTTTGATTGAAAATGTACATTTTTATTTATTGGATAATTGTAAGGTGCCTATACAACAAATGGTGTTTCAAGGCGCCATAAGACAAAAAGGCTTGTGAGGCGCGGGGGGGGCGGGAGGGGGGGGTTACCAAGGGAGAAACAGTCCTACATTCAGATCGTGCAAGGGGGGGCAGTGGGGGTGCCGGTCTGCACAACATGCTAATTGCTAGGGTGGGAAGGGAAGTGCAGGGTATAGAGAAGGGTGCAAGTGGAGGGAGGGGGTTGGAAGGAGAGCGACGAGGGCTAGGCGAGTGCTATGGTGAGGCCAGGAGGGCAAGTGCCAGGGATTGCAGGGAGTGAGGGTCCACATGCTAAGTGTGAGGAGGAGGGTGGTGGACTGGGCAGGGGAGGGGGGAGTCTGGTGCCCTAATGCCCTGTAGAACTGGGGAACCAGGCATCCAGGCACTGTGGCAGACAGGGTGGTAGTGGGGGAGAGGAAGATGGAAAAGGAGGGCCTGGCACTTGAGATCCAGCTCAAGCCTGAAAGGAGGGGGAGGGAGACCATTCCAGAGGGAGGCTCCTGCGAAGGAGAAATCTACCCCCACTCTACTTAGAGAATCGTTTGTCTACAGAGATGAAGCTAGAAGACTGAAGGGCTCTAGCAGGGAGGTATTTAGGGATAGTTGGATATGGCGGGGTCCCCACGGTCTTGTAGCCCTCTGGTTGGAGTGTCAAAAGCAGTGACTGAGCTGGCAGTGAACCACATCGCAGTGAGAGCGAGGTCAAAGTCATCAAGGAGACGGACATCGGGAGTGCTTCACAGCAGAGCGAGAGTTGAGGGTAGATGGGTGGAGCTTGTTACCACCTTTTTGAAGGTCTTCGGAGTGGGGGTGTACAGGGAAGTGGTACACCCGTCGGTGGTGGTGATGGGGCAAGAGCGGTGGCGGAAGAAGGAAGTTAATGATGGAAAAGGCCTTTCAAGGAGTAGTTTGGGCTGAGAGCCCTGGGCCCTGAAAGTGCCATTCTGATGGACCTTAAGCAACTAGACGATGAGAAGCATGCCAAGAGTACTTCCCATCTGGTGCCACCATTTATGGGCAATGAAGAGAAATGGGGGAGAGGACAGACCATGTGGGGGGGCCCATAGGCCCAGAGAGGGAGTAACAAAGCAAGTATGTGGCGGTCTGCCTGAAAGAAGCATTGTCGTAGGTGTTTGCAATGGGCAGGCCTGGGTTGGAGACCAGGAGAACTTTTAAAACCGTTTCCTACCAGACTTCGAATAGCAGTTAGAGTAGCTAGGTTAGGTGGAGAGCACCTTGAAGGGAGAGAGCAGAGAGATGTGAAGGGGGAGATGGTGAGACAGTGAAAGTACAATGCACGGAGAAACATCACAATGCACAACAAACTCCCCAGGCAGCCTAGCAGCAAGACAGTTGCATACAAGTAGGGTGCACGAGATGTCCGAGGTTGCCAAAAACAGGCAGCATAACTGAGGGAGTTGGAGGGCAGCTGCTGCTCCTGCGGCACCAGGAGAGGATGCTGGTATGGTTGCACCATCTGTCCAACATCCAATCTAGATTTTCTATTTTTATTTATTGAACATTTGTATGGCGTTTGATCAGTGTTTCCAGGTGCCACCAGACCAAAAAGGGTCGGGGTGGGAAGAACAGGGGGAAAGAAATAACAGTAACAGAATGGTACTACTAGGCCTTGTGACCATTTAGATCGTGCAAGTGCAATATCGGGAAGTGAGGGAGAGGGGTAGAGGAGAGGGGGCCAGGGGAAAGGGCACGTGCTCAGGGAAAGGGGTAAATTAGTGCGAGGGAGGGTGAACCAGACTAGGTTGGTGAGGGAAGGGTGCCAGAGGGCAAGTGCTGGTGGTGGGAGATTGGTTGACGGAGGGCCTGGACCTAGTATGGCTCATGAGGGATACAGGAAACCAGACATACAGGCAGATGAAGCTAGAAGAGATGAGGGAAGTAGAGGAAGGTCTTGAGAAGCTTCCGAAATTTAAGGAGATCTGGCTCAAGACAGAGGGGCAGGAAGGCCATTCCAGATGGAGGCTCCTGCCGAAGATGGATCTCCCTCCCCCCCACTTGAAGCGTTTGACTTGCAGAGAGTTGAAGTTAGAGGACTGAATATTTATAACTGGGAGCTATTTAGTGAAAGAGTGTTGGATGTATTGACGTCCCAGGAAGCCTTATGGATAATGCAGAGGGTCTTGAATTCGATCCTTGCAGCCATTGGGAGCCAATTGAGTGATTTTAAGGGCTGGAGAGATGCGGTCCCTGGGCTTGGACAAGGATCAGTCTTGCAGTACTATTCTGCAATAGCTGAAAAGGGCAGAGGGAGGAAAGGGGTAGATTAAGGAGTAGGCTATTAGTAGCCAAGGTTGGGGAGAACCAGAGCTCTGAAGAAATTGTGTTTCTGGGGGGAAGGTGGGGAAAGGGAGAATGCCTTTGAGGAGGTGAAGCTGAAACTGATTTCTTGATAGCTCAGTGATGTGGGGCGAGGAGGAGATGGGAGTCAAAGATGACCACCAAATGTTATGCCCGACAAGAGGGTGAGGGGAAGGGGGCCCAAGCAGGGGTGGCCAGAGTAGGAGAAAAGAAGGGGGCAGGAGGCCCAACAAGAAGGATCTCAGTCTCTCTGGCATTAAGGCAGAGATCGTTATAAGCACACCATGTCTGAATAGAGGGCAGGCGTCTGGAATGAGGGAGGGAGGACGAGGAGATGGAGTGGAGCTTAAAGGAGAGCTGTCAACAGCATAGCATTGAAAATGAGGGCAGAAGGTGGAGATTAGCTGGCGAGTGTCAAGGTAAATGTTAGAACCACAGTGAGAATAGTCCTGAGGGACGCTGCAGGTAGAGATTGCTGGAGGAGAGGAACAGACCTAGTTGTACTTGGGAGGGCCCGTTAAAGAGGAAGTAGGTCAACCAATCAAGTGCCTGGCCAGTGATGCCAAGGGTTTCATGAAGCTGATTTATGAGGGTGGAGTGGTTGACTGTGTCAAAGGGAGGACCGATCAAAGAGAATGAACAGAAGGGCACTTGGCATCCAGATTAGAGAGCAGGTCATCACAGGTGCTCAGATCAGTTTCCATGCCTCGGGCGGCTTTGAAAACAAGACTGGCCAGATTGTTTTTATTGGCCTCCTTATGTGGGATCAAGTTAGCATATTGGAAATTCATTTCACGGATCTCGGTGATCCCACACTACTTACATGGTCTGAAAACCACACAAAAGGAAGGTTGTGTATACGCTTGTTAACTTAGAAGTCCCCCAACAGGGGAATCTTATTATACGGTCAGACCTAAATATGAAGTTACGTTTTTTTTTTATTTGATTCCGTGCAACAAATGCCAGCGCAGTTAGTGAAACAGAATAATTGTGGTATGATAGCTAAATTGGTGACGCTACATTTTAATGTTGTAAGAGTTTTCAGTCTTGTTTGATGCACAAGAAAGAAAGCCTTTTTGTAGGGCAGCTGCTTGTATCGGGAGATCAACCCTCCTGACCCTGGTGGATCAGGTAAAGCCGTAGCATCCCGCTCTACTCGATGGAAGAACTGGTTGAGGCACTACAAATCTTGCACTTGTAACACTAATTGGAAATAGCCTTTTACCCCGTTAAAAGCAAACCGCAAGAAGTGTTGATTTTGTCACTGAAATCTCTTGGCAGGAAATGAGGCACAGGTATTCAATCGGATTTCAGAATCCACCTGGGTCACGCATATTGGTGAACTCGTCAGCATGGCACAGGTAGAGTCTGCCCTCGTACCCCGCCATTTAAGGTGTCTGAAGGTTTTGAAGTGGATGGAACATCTTGCTCACAGACCTCAAAGGGCCACTTCATCGATGTGTAGATGATTGAGTGATCAGTCTGTAAAGGACTGTAGTATGTGGGGTGAAACTCTAGTAATGTTGGCGATGTCAATGGCTCCCTGCAGTCGACGGTTGTCACAGCTGCAAGTGTGGGTTTTACTCCATTCCTGGAGATTGGAGTGGGGGCAAAGGGAGAAGAGGCCGCTGTGTTCTATCCAAGATGCAATGAGGGAGTACTTTCTCAGTATCAAGACATGGCTCAATCTACTGTTCGGTTTATCTGCTATGTAGTTTGATGGGATTATTTTTGGAGTTGGGAGGTGGTACTAAAGATGTGGTTCTGATATGGGAGGTGTCCTGCAGTTGGGCAGATTCTGGTTTAACTCTGGGTGGTGAAGGCTTTTTGGGAGGGCACTTGGCTGACGATCCTTCAAGAACTGTGATCCTGGTATTGTCCCAAGAATTCCAGAGGTAGCTGCCCACTATAGCGCACACCTGTGCTTATAACCTTCCTGAAGTTTGGCACGCTTGGCAGGGGTGGGGTTGTTCGTCCTTGCGGTATCATTGCCCAAGGCCACAGTAGGCCTGCAGTGCTGTATGCATGATTTAACTGGATCCCTGTTCACCAAAATCCTGTGAAGCTTCTTAAAGGCTGGTGCTATAGGTTAGTCATTCTTAGTATTGCATAATCAAGCACAGGGTGTCTACGAGTATTCAGAGTGGCGAATTCATATTTGTTTTAGATGGCGACAAAATCTAAATGGGAGTTACTTATACATGAGTGGGGCTATCTGGTAAAACCTAGCGTGGTTGTGGCGACCTGGACTATTTTCCTTAGGTGAGCTAGGGCTTCCAAAGAAGGTACTGCAATTGTAAACGATGCAGTATTCCAACCATGGTAGCACTTAATGTGTTTTTGCACAATCTCTTGCTCTGTGCGAGGAATACAAGTGGTAGTGTTTCTTGATTGTAGTACAATGCGGTTTATCTCCTTATTTCTTTAAGACTATAATGTACCTTTTTTATTGCAAAGGCTTGTTGCTCAAGGTATGAAATGCAAACGCCATAGGTTTACAATCTTGGGCTACTTCCTGCATATCATCTGCTCACTTGGTCAGTGATGAAAATGAAGATCTTTTTAGGATGAATCACTGGGCAACTGGCACTTGTATTTGCCAAAGCCTTCAACAATAAAGGCATCATAATTTTGATAATGCAGCACCTGGGTATCCCACTCTATTATTATTCTGAAAAGGCCTTCTCTGGATCCAGCTTGTCCTTCAAATTTTGGACCATCTCTTCCTGATCTTTCTAAGCTTCTTATTTAGTCTCAAGTTTCTTGTGCCTGATAACTATTCTTCCTTATTTTCAAACTGGTGTCTGCCCTCTTCATTCTATTGAAAGGGCTCGCTCGGTCTTATCTGCATGCTACTCTGATCGTTCATCTTTCAATCATATTGGATCAAGCCGCTGTTTTTGATACTGTAAACCATGCGTTAGTTGTGACTTCTCTTTGTATTTGTTTTATATAGCGCCTTAATCCAAGGCGCTTATCTTTTGGTCTCTCTGGATCTGTTCTTTCATGGTTTTATCTGCCTAACTGCGCTTATTCTGTATCTTGGACTGGCAGATTTTCTGACACTTTGCCTCTTCTCCTGGAGGTTCTGTTTTGGGGCCTTTTCTTTACACCTCCCCCTCCTGCGTCCATTTCATTTTTGATATCTCATCACTTCTATGCTGCTACCCAGCTTTTTATTTTCTCCTCTTACACCCTCTATCCAGGATAATCTGTCTTTTTGTCTTAGCTATCCAATCCTGGATGAAGGATCAGTTTTCGGTCTTTAATTCTGCTAAGAGTCCTTTTTCCCCCTGGCTATTACTATCCCTCTATCTCTTGCTTCGATCTCTTTTCCTGTCTTTACTCCCATTCTCTATTACTGCTCATAACATTGGTCTTTATTTTTATTCTGATCTCTCCTTTTCCTATCACATTTCTGTGCTTGCCTGTTGTCATTTTCATCTTTTTCATATCTGCAAGGCCCTTTTTTTAAATTTCAGGCAATTAAACTCTTGATCTTTTATATTTTCGTGTGGTGTTGTACTCCTTTTGGAATCCCTCTTATGTTTGGCTCCTCTTAAATCCATTCTGTTTGTTAGGCTTGCTTTTGCCTCATGACTTTCTTCTCGTTGCTTTCACTTGGCTGGTTGTCCTATCATTCTGGTCTTAAATTGAATTTTATCTATATGGTTTTTAAATCCCTGCATGGTCTTGCTCCTCCCTATCTCCCTCTAGTCTCCTTTTTATCTTCCCTCGTGCGCTCAATCTTTCTCTTCTCTGTCCCGCACCCCCTTGTGCTCAGTCTTGTTTTCATTCCTTTTCTCTAGCGCATTTGCATTGAACACCTTGCCTCTTTCTCTGTGATCAGTTTGTTTTCGGCTCTGATCTTCTCGCATCTGTTACTGCAAGTGATTCTGTACAGTGCTTTGGCATGCAGTCCTTCGTAAATTCAAAATAAACACAAAATGCAAGTAAGCGGGATGAGGAATGAGCGTTTAGTACATAGTAGGTTGAGAACCCAAGTTCTGCATGAGATGCAAAGTGTAACCTTTTTTATGGTTCAAGGCTTTATACTGCACCAAATCACTGTAGCAGGCTCAAAGTTCTCTAGTTGTCTAGAGGGTTGTGTACTATGCCCCCTGCTGGCCAATTATGTTCACATGCTTTCTTATTGCCTAATACACATTCATACTTTTTGGAAGGCAGTTATACAGGTATGCTTACATGGCACCAGTTTGCCTGTAGTCCTACAAAATATGCAATATGGAGATCAAAATAAGATGTAGTTGAGTGGGGAGCCCTGAGCTGTCTTTTTTTACTTTTGTCGCTCATCCTCAGACGGGCTGTGGCCAGACTCAGTCTAGTTGGCTGCACTTTAAGGGATATAGAGGGTGAGGTTTTGGGGAGAACAATAGCAGTATGGCGTTCGTTTTGGGGGTGTTTAAGGTGTTACAGGACTTGGGGAGAACCTTGCAGACCAAGGAGTATGTGGAGCGCAGAGGTGGTTACAAGAATAATAGCTGCACCTTTTACCTGCAGAACATCTCTGGACAGAACCTTCTTTGGTTTAGGGCTTCCACTATGCCAGATTGGTCTCCTGTTGTAGATAACCATTAACCCCTTGCTTTTACTGGGGTCGGAGGGGAAGGGTTTTTCCCCATATTGTACTTTACTCCTTCCTCCACGCCCCCACTAACCCTTTCCTTTAAAGCCACGTATTCCCCCCACTCCTTTGGAGATTGGGCAATCCCACTTTGAAGGGGTTTCTGCTCTGCTCTTTGGTTGCCCCACATTTTAAGAAACCCCATACAGCCCCTAATGAGCTCAAGCTTGGCATTACTGACGCTCCATGCTCTTCCTCTGCACAAATGCGCTATTGTAATCAGTCCGAGCTCACTGGAGCTCTGACCCTACTAGAATTTAATACAAAGTGGCTGGCTACTAGCAGACCCAGCCGTAAGCCTCACCTCATCAAGGGGACTTTACCTACAGGACAACTTTATAATTTTGAACCCTGCTGATTGATGGCTCTGCTCTCTTGAACCTGTGCTGTCACCCAATGGGTAGTCTGCTGGACTGGCTAAGCCTGGAAGATTGTATGCAATCTTGGCTGGCTGACCTTTATGGACGCCCATCAGTCTTAACATGAGTAATTTGACGGAAATACAGCGTCGCGTGGTATGGATACAATCCTTGTCCTACCAGTAGGCTGCATTAGTATTGATCAGTGATCTGTCCCATTTCACGCATTCCTTGGTTGCTGACCATCTGGACTGAAATCAATTGCTGAGCTGGAGCAGAAAGTGGGATTTGTAGCAATCTAGGGATTTGGTGCAATGGAAATCTGTAGTGCACCTATGGCAATCCAGCAAGCTGACGCATCTAGGCGAACAAGGATTTCCAAGTGGCAATGTTAGCCAATAGGTGAACACTGGGGTTAACTATAATGTAAATGTGATTGGGTGTGAGGTACACTAGGACACTGGAGGTACAGGTAATATTTTAAGTGCCCTAACAGTTCACCTGAGGAAGGTCGAAGACTGAAACGTTGTGAACTGTTCATACCACAAAAAAATACACAGGGCAGGAATGTAGTCCCTTGAAGGAATGCCATTCTTAGTAAAGTATGTGGATTAAAATTTAAAAGTAGGACTTGCTGCCTGGTATGCAAATCTAAATTGAAACCGTTTTCCCTGCTCTGCAATGGGCCAAATGGACAAGTCTTCTACTAAACCTGGGATCCACAAACTTTGACGTCAGATGTTCTGGACTACAACTCAAATATCCTCCCTAGAAAAGCGAATGGCGAGGTATTGTTTGAAGTTTTAGTCCAGAACATCTGGGGAATACAGGTTGCAGACTTCTTGACTAGGCTTTAAGGGTTAGTGTTCAGGGGAGAAGATGTGGCACTATGCCTTCTTTCATGCAAGCTTCCAAAGTACGCAGCTCTGCTCATTGTACAAAGTTTCAACACAGTAATGACAAAAGGCATATCTGAGCTCACTGGTCACAGTAGGAGGGTAGACCCAAACTTTGCTCTTCGTGGTAGGTGGCCTCATAAACTGGGCCACACAATTTGGCTTGGGCACCAATGCAAGTGTCCCGCCGTCAAATTGTTAAGGACTGTTTGGGTAATACCTATGCAGGGTTGTTGGGTGAAATGTTTTGCAAATTGTGCATTTTAAATAATCTGTTCAGTAACACTGTCCAAAAGGATCGGCTGCTAGGCGAAGTAACTCTTCAAAACTAGCCCACTTTGGTCAAGAAACTGGCCCAAACTATCAAGTTTGGGCCTGCATGTTAGACATTTCCCCATAACTGTTTATTTCTGCTTGTGAACAGATCGGTGAAAGACGGGCGCACATACCTATGTTCAGTGCATTGAAGGCCTCTGTTCACTTGCAGGGTCTGTGGGCCCTCTCGGCATCCACCAGGACAGAGCCCTGGGGGCCAGTGATGCTTAAAGTCAGAGGCGTTGCTAGGGGGGGGGGGGGGGGCTAAGGGGGCTATAGCCCCTGATCTTTTGGTTGTAGCCCCGGATAGAATCTCAGGAGCTACAGCCAAAAGGCTAGCTAGCCCCAAGTCCCAAAATCTGCATAGCCCCGGGTCTTTTCCAGACCTAGCAACTCCCCTGCTTAAAGTACTGCAATCCTGGGCATCTACTTTGCCTGCTATTGCAAGGACCTCTGGGCACGCTCCTCGACAGCTGTTGCAAATCCCTGTCGTTAACTATATTGCGGATTGCAAGAGGTAAATTCGATTTGTCCATTGAAGGATCAGCGCGGCTTTGGGATATCCGGAAATGGCAGGAGCTAAATGGGGCAAGTCCTTTTGTCAGACAGTCCAGACTGAGCATGCAAGCATCCTGTTTCTGGAAGTACGAAGTGAAGATGAAATTAGGAGACTGGGGCTAGGATGAAAACCATTCTCTGGGGCAAGACTCAAAATATTAGTGCGCCATCTAGTGGGAAAAGAGCTATGTGCAATTGTTAATAGATGGGTTGTACACTGTTTGGTGTGTCCACATTAAACTAATGCACGATGCTGGAGCACTGGTCCTCTTTTGAAGAGGCCTCATAACGTGGACAGTGCTGCCAGAGAACCCTTTGGTGGTCATCCAGCCTAGATGCTTGCCAGCCTTCTGCTGGCTTGGGAGTCCGTTCCACTTGCACCAGATTAACTGTTATATTATGCTGACTGTTTGGCAAGTTACTGCTTGCTTCACTAGGGCTTTAACATTTTGCAAAACTGTTTGACCAACTTGGGCATCAAAGTGCTAATATAAAATATGCAACTCTTGGCTCCCTGATTACCTCTGTTTGCTGTTTACACCTTCCATGCACTGTGCGAATGCTTACCCCCTTCTCACCCCCACCCATCGACAGATTCTGTAAAGTATGGATAGGGTTCTTTGCAGACTTTGTTCAGGGTTGCTGACACCCTCGTAGCCAGGCGCTCCATGGAGTGTTAAGTCTTGGGGAAATCATTGCATGGGTTAGGCATGGACTTGCAACGTCACCGGGTCCTGGTCCCTTGGGATCCATGGGAAGGGTGAGGTGAGAGCTGTCGCGATACTTGCTGTCAGCTGGCTCTGAAACCTCCAGTTCTGCACTCCACTACCAATATGGCCATCCCTTGTTAAGACTGTGTTCCATTGACTACTTGGGACGAAACCAAAATCATTGCATCTCTCGAAGATATCCCGGGATGAGGATTTACAAGAAAGGCATGGCCACTGTTTCTGGGCTTTATATGGTCATCCCTTACAGCGGAGCAGCTTCAACGTGGTCCGTGTCCTACATTGGAGTTAAAGCAGAAAGATGATGTAGCGATCGAACCTGTCCACCATAACCACCTACTCCTCTTTCAGCTCCTCTTCAAAAGAACTTCTTCACTCCCCTCTCCGATACCTTCCCCGTCTCTCTATCACCTCCCTCCGTCGATTATCCTCTCTGCTCTCCTTATCTTTCTTTTCCGGTCTCTACTGTGATTCCCCTCTTTTGTTGCTCACTTCACCTATTACTCTCCCTCTTGATCCTTCCCTATCCCCTCCTCTCCCTTCTTACTTGCAAATTGTTCTAAATTCTGATTGTATAGTTTGATTCACATTTACTGTTTTGCTTCTACAGTTCCATGTTTTATGTATTACTGGTTATGGTTAAGGCGCTATATAAAACAATAAAAATACAACTAGCTTTTCCCTCCTGCTCGTCATGGCTTACTGGACTGGCTCGGATATCCGAAGAAAGGGCGTGGGTTTTGCTGTGATGGGGAGGAGAAGGCTGAATGGTGGGAGTACCTGCATTGTGGGGACCCTCTGTCCTGCACGCTCCTTTGCAGACTAATATTCAGAGGCTCATAATTCCAGCTTGGCAACAACACACACCTAGGTCTTCTCTAGTCGCTTCACCAGCTGCCCTGATGCCATGTTTAGCCTTCATTCCTTTGTGCCACATAGCTGGCAAAACGTCATTGTCTCTGTGCCGTGTTTGGAGACACATGTTTACATGAGGGAGTTGGAGCATGGGTGGGCGTTGGGGTAGTATTTTTGTAAGGGACTTTGGTGACGCTTTCAGCAGAGGTCTTGAGGGTCCTCTCATAGCTTTTCCAAAGCTTGCCCTTAAACTTGAGTCAAGTGCTCATTTAAATCGTCAGCCACTCTGTTGAAGGACACGTCCTTTTGTTGCCTCGTAAGGCAGCAGAGTCCTTCTTTCCAGTCCAGCCTCACTTAGAAGTCCATCCTGGTACTTGGATCTTAATCCTGTTGTAGCGCTGCCCCTTTGCCTTGAGCGTGCCCCCGATCCTTGCTCTTGTTTGTTGCTGGTGGAAGCTATTGTGCATTGAGAATGGTCTGATGGTGTGTTCTTTGTTTACAGGCGAGTGTACAAGGAGCGCCTCGGCTTCTCATCCAAGGTGGTCATAGGATACCAGGCCCACGCAGACACGGCCACCAAAAGCACTTCCATCGCCAAGGCGAAATTTGTGATTTGACCGTTGCTGGTACGAGTGGACTCTTCAAGCTCCTCCAGAAGGGCAGACCTCTGAGTGAGGGGCTGTTCAGATGTTTGATGCAACAGCACGATTGTAGACACGAGTGGGGTGGGGGGAGAATGTTGCATAGAGATGGATGTTGGGATTTCTGGGATCTTCATTACTTGGATGTTTTTGTCTTGAAATAATAAACTCTACACGGCTCTCGCAATGGTCTGGCTGCTTCATTTTAGTTTTGTGGTTTTGGAATTTGACAGGGCGTGCTTCAATGGCCATTGTTGCAGAATCATTTAACAGTTGTCCCTTCGGCCACTATTGGTGGCTGTTGGGGCAAGTGTAGAGCCCAACGGTGTAGTTGTGTGCCAAAGGACCACGGCAAAGCTAATCACTTGAAGGGATGCTTCTTTTAGTTTCCTGCACCTTTCCA
The DNA here is from genome assembly GCF_040938575.1 of Ambystoma mexicanum. NCBI lineage: Eukaryota > Metazoa > Chordata > Amphibia > Caudata > Ambystomatidae > Ambystoma > Ambystoma mexicanum. The sequence goes on from NC_090925.1 coordinate 682,691,153, forward strand.
TACATGTTTGGGGTATGTAAGTATCAGTTGGCGAATCACAAGCTTACCTGTTCCGCTTTGTTCCTATTTGTGACCACTCCTCTAATCTGCCATGTGGCCTTGAGCCTTGCTGCTCATCCTTGTGGGGTATTCGCAGCTAGACGTCAGTTTACCAAATGTGTGTTTGGCGAGGGCCATGACAAGTTGTATGTACGAGGACCTTTTGGGTGCCATGAAGTAGGGGACAAGATGCATTGATGGGTAGAATAACCAAACCAGCAAATAGAAAGTAGGTGCTAGGACAGGGAGGCCACTGGAATGCAGTGAGCACAATTTGCGCTTATTAATTTTGGATTTTTTTTTTTTTATAGGTTAACTTGTATTTGCCTTTCTGTACTTGTGCAGGTGGTTTGTGGTTTGATGCCACCAGACATGTTTGTGCTCCTTAATGGGGATGGCACCGTTTCAGGAAATGTAACCACTTTGTTACAGTGAGGATGGACTGAATGTCCAGGGATCAGGCATGGAAGTGGTGGGGTGAAGAGGAACCTGTGAGCTGGTGCCGGGAGGAGGTGGAACGACGGCCATGGGAGGGCTTGAAGCCTCGATGTGGCTGCATGGGTGGTTGTAGAGAGGGTGCGACTGGTCCAGGGGTAGATTTGAAGGCCTGCAAGAATTTGGGGGATGAATTGTGCATTTCAAGCCAGACCGTTGAGACCTCACCTAGGGTGCATGTATCTAGGAGACGTCAAGTGCTTAAGCTGGAAGGTGTAGGAGTATTAATTTGGAGTATTAAGCCAACGATTACTTTTAGACAGTAACCCTGTCACCAGATTAGTCCTAAATGTAGCCCACTTACGGATTAAAATAATTATTCTAGTGACATGTTGTGTTGTATTTGGTGCATGTGGGATCTTTGCTAGTCCATGCGTTGCGCAGTTGGTAATCATTCCCCTGTAGGTATGAATTGTTTCAATTGGCATCTTGCTGTACAGTACCACTAGACACCCCTGCCCTGGGGACGGCTGAAATGAACTACTAAAACCCTAATATACTGTAACTAGATTTTAAGTGGTCGTGGCCCTTCTGACCCGTTTGTTGACCTCTGCGTGGCTCTACACGAAAAGGATGGGGGTTGTTAGTGGTGTTGAAAGGTGCAGGTCAGAATTGCACTGGCCCTGTGTGCAATTCTGCTTTCTATGGTTTGGCAGATCATCTGTTATCGGAGCCCAAGTTCCAGTATCTGCAATGCTTTGGTTCTGCTTAGCCACTGTTGTGGGGGGCAGTGTGATCGGAGGAGAGTTTAGTTGGAGCGTGTGTGTAGTGGTAGATTTTAGCGGTGAGTAGCTCCACTCGGGTTACAAGAAGTGGGCGGTAAACAAAACCAGGTGCCATATGGGGAAATGTCGGGACAGCCTAGTTGCCTGCCTGCGCTCCTGCTGGCCCCTCCGTGCAGCTTCCATTGCACGAGCTAGCCTTGCCACTGTAAAACCCGGTTGCTCTCTCGGATAAATGGTACACCATCTGCCTCAATCTGTGAGGTGTCTGGGCCCTTGGTGTTTTTCTAGTCGGGGGTGTGAGGGGTTCACGGGTGAGACTTGAGCGTTATTGGCCTGTTATCAGTTTGAAGCCTGCAGATGTGGGTCATAGGTACAATAGTGGTAATTGCAGTCGGAGAGGCGATTCTGCAGTTTGTATTTTAGACTTCATGGAGGAGGTAGAGTAGCGTGAAGGCTGCTAATTAATTCAGCCCTCCCAACCCACGAGGTGGGTATTATTCATGGCTCCTGAATGGAATGCAGAATACAAGTTGGAGACCACTCTTATTGGTGCTCTTTCTAAATGCAGGTTAGGGGTGTACTTTCACCAAAGCATGAGCAAAGCACTGGGGCATTGAAGTGTAGAGCTCTGTGCCTTACGGCCTGTGCTCAAGAAATGTGTGGGACCTGCAATTCACGAAAGCCCTTCCTCTTTCTGTGTTGTGCGACAGAATGTTGTCAATCCCCACCGAGCAATGGTAGGATTTTGAGTCGCAGACCCTAGTTGACACCGGCAGAATGGTCACACCGCTAAGCAGAGTATTAATCCACAGCTTCCCTGCCTTTGAGGTATGTTCGATCCAGACACTTGACCTGCCAGGTTTCATCCAGTGGAACTGCTCTTTTCCGTCGAGTCACAATCTGTGAAATGATTTTACCGCCAGTGGAGCTAACCAGTGGTGCAGACTTGGCATCTTGCCCTACATAATCTTGAATGAATGGATGCCGACCATTCCTTACCCACCTGGTTTGGCTCCCATCCATTTGCCTGGGATGTTGCTGGCTCATACCACTTATACTAACCTGTAGGTTCCGTGCTCTATGACCTGTACTGATCGAAATAATCGGGCCCATGAAGATTTGCGGAAAGTATTTTGGATGACTGACATATGTTGGGTATCTGCTTCTGGTTGGGTTTTAGGCGGCGCATGTCTGTCACCGGAAAACGCTACATTGAAAGCTGGCAAGGGCTGCACCCCTCGCCTCATTTACTGGGGATAAGCCAGTTTAGAGAGTGGGAAAGCTTTTCTGTCCACTGTATCTGTATGAGCTGCAAAAGGGTCTTAAATTGCACTCAACCACGACAAAACTTAACCCTGTGTCTGCAGAATCAAAATAGCAATAATCCACTTTTCTAGGCTGGAAGAAATGGGGAAGATGCCCTCTACTGACCAGTCAAAACCTCGAGTTTTCTAGGAGACCTCATTCAACCATGAGTTAAAGGGGCAGGCGCGTATTTTCCTCCTCCAGATTCATTCATATGTTGCATTAAACCATACCCGATGTCCCGCTTTTGCCAGGACTGTCCGGGTACTTGTGCCTCCGTCTTGCGGTCTCGAGACTGTCTAAAAACCCCATCCTGGGATTTGGGGATCGGGTGGATACCATCCCGGTTTATGGCCAGAGATCACGATTTTTTAAATTAATTTATTTTTTCTCCTTTGGTTTGGCCAAAATCCAGGATGGTATCCACCCGATACACCAAATCCCAAATCCCGTTCAGATTTTTTAAAAATTTAAATAGTCTCAGGATTCTGGGCGCTCTCTACACACTCGATATTCACGCCCTCCCCAATACCATCACCCCTTCCTCCGGGCGCCAAGAAGCGTTCTGTTCCTGCAACATGACCTAGGACAGGCCAGCCACACAGAAGTAGGACTGCAGTTTGACCGCTAAAGCCGTAGTCCTACTTCTGTCAGTGCCCTGTCCTGTTCAAAATCTAGTCCCCCTAATTAAACCATACCTGATGCCCCACACGGAACCCCCGCAGCCATGTCCCCAGGAGCCCAGACTTGCTATGCCGCAGTCCTTTGCCCATGCGGTCTAGTCTACATGCTCAACCCTCTACCCAGAATGCAAGTCTCATCTGTTAACCTAGAAAGATTGCAATTCATCACTGCATTCCCAGTCAAACCCAAGATACACTTCATAACGTTCTGCATTGCCCACAGCTCCTTGCATGGCTGTGGCCCAGAAACCACCACAAAGGTGATCTCCCACACACCAGGAAAGACGCTGCTTTACTACCAAGTGGCTCAGGTCTTGCCAGAATCCTTAATGGTGTGGCCTCCTTTGCTGAGTAACCAACCAGTGGAAGTCTAAATGCTGGTCACTTCATTTTAGTGTGAACGGTGTCCTTTTTAGTTTTTTTTAAAAGGAATTTCCTATAACCAATGGTCGTTCAAAGGAAACTATGCCTGGATGCTGTTTCCAGAAGCTGGACCCTACTGTGTCAATCTTACCAATGCACCCCCACAACAGACTGCGCGAACTTGTTTGAGCATGGGCCAAGGCCAATTGGATCATGTTCAAAGTCGCGCCCCTTTTTCTTTAACATGACAGGAATAAGCAAAGGGAAGCTAGAATAGTTTCTTTTTATTTACTGGTTTATTTGTATTTCAAAAGAAACCATACACACGGCCATTTAACATCTTTCTAATGCTTATGAAGTGGAAGAAAACAATCTAGAATATTCTTGCCTTTCCGGTGCTTTAAGTCGGAGCATTCTTGTGGGGGCTCAATTAAGGGTAATGCCTAAGTGGAAATGGGATTGGGGGAATGAAACTGGCAGTGGGAGCCAAACGGGGGAGATGGGGCACACTGCATGTGTTCCTTTTGGTGCGCCCCTCCCTTTGTATCTTAATCACATGCACTGACCCCCAACAGCAGGCTGCCTGTTGGGGTCAGTGCCTGTAATTAAGGAACTGAAGCGGGGTGCACACCAACAGCAATGAAAATGTCCTGTGGCGTTTTCTTTTTTTTTTTCTCGTCTCCAACAGCCTCAAGCAGCCCTGCATGATTAAAGGACTCTCTGAAGGGTTGGCGCCTCTGAAAACAAATGAAGATGTGGGGGCATTATCATAGATTTTTATTTCTTATTGGTAGCATCAACCCTCTCAAGCAGCCCTTTAGCCACATGCGTCTGTACTCCAGAAAAAGATGGTTAAAGGGCTACTGGAGGGAGTTGGTGTGTCTAGGACTGTTTTGGGGTGGGCAGGGAGGCCTTGAAGAGCCCTGGCGCAGGAGCACTTTTTGAAGACTGCTAGGTCCTGGTCCACTTAAAGCCTCGTCTAGTATTCCTATCCCTCTCATGTGCCCTTCATTTCTGCCTTTTACCTATAAACTACACAACACACGTCTAACTGCAAATTAATGCTGCTTGCAGGGAAGTCCTTTGAGGGTCTCTAGTGGTCGTGATCACGAACCCATGTGGTTCCAGCTGCTACCCCTGCATTAAAAAAAAAATACAGGAGCTGGTGAAATGAAGTCCCGGTACAAACACAATTCTTTTTAAGGTACTTTATCTCGTGCATAGGTATCTCCAAAGACTCGCTCCCGCTAGTAAAAAAAGGGAGGCTTGGATCCCAAGGACCCGGCCAATCTTTGCCCATAACCAACTCCAATTTTGTCCTTAAAATTTTGGACAAAATAGCCACTCGGCAACTACAACCGTATGTGGAGAGTCATTCTGCCCTACATCAGCAACAATCAGACTTTAGAGTGACACACAGCACGCTATGCTGGATCTCCAGAACCACATGCTGAGTTTGGTGGATAGGAACAAAGTAGGGATGCTGATGCTTCTGGATCTAAGTGTGGCTTTTGATCTGGTAGATCATCAACTCCTTATCAAAGCTCTCAGGGAAAATGTGGGCTGCTCCGAAAAAGCGATAGTGGCTGGTGTTTTTTTTTTTTTAATCTGCCCGCCAAGCCAGAGTTCATTGGGGAAGTAGCTTTTCTGTTCCGACTCGTGTTCTATTCTTTTTGGTGTCCCCCCAGTCGTCACCCATGCTTTATTATATATATATATAAATTTGTGTAGTATTCTAGTCAAGGCTGGAGTGTTTTTCACGAACTACGCAGATGACACGCAGGTTATTTTGGAGCTGGAGGGAAATCGTGACGCAGACTGTTAGTTTATAGGATGATAGAAGAATTGATGCAGGCTCATTAGATGTGTCTTAATGATTCTAAGACTGAATTGATGCTCTTCGGGAAATATAAGTCCTTTCAGATCAAGCACGTCAAAATTCCAGTATTCTCCTAAGTTAAAATCCTTGGCATGATGGTAAACTCAGCGGTCAATTCTGATGCTCAGACCAACTATCTACATAATAATACGGCATATTATCTTAGGCTAATGAAAGCTATTGAGCCTTTCTTGAATGAATGAAATCTGGCCACGATCGCCAGAGCCATTGTCTTGTCAAGGCTCGACTATGGAAATGCTCTTGATCGGGGCTACTGTCAAGGACTTGGCTAGATGCCAAGTCATTCAAAATGACGCTGTTAGGCTAGTCAAAAATCTGAAGAGAAGGGATCATGTAACTAGTGAAAGTGTCCCTCCACTGGCTTGGAGTCGAGGAACAAATAGTTTAAATCCCTCTCACTGGTGCACAAGTGCCTTTATGGCAAAGCCCAATGTTAACTAAAAAACAGCTTAGTGCCATATGCTCCTCAGACGGTTACGATCGGAAGGAAAGAGTCTTCTGTCTGTTCCCAATTTCAAACTGAAATCTGGTTTTGGGCAGGTCCTTTGTGGTCCTGGCCCCACAACTGTGGAATAATCTTCCAGAGGCACTGAACAGAAAACAATCATCTGGCGTTTAGGAAATGTCTTAAGACCCATCTTTTCAGATAAGGAATTCAGTCTTCCTTCACTTCTGGTTAGGAAGTGGCTAGGCTTCATGCCTTGCTATGTGTTGTACTGTCCAAGCGCCCTGATGCCTGCGGGCTACCAGCACTTTACAAGCATAAATACATACATACAGGAAGCCAGTGCACTTCAAACTATAGAGCTGTGACCAAACAAATGATGTCCTGGGGAGGGGGCGAGGCTTTTTAAAAAGGGATCGTAGTGATCACCATTAATAGGGGTGGGGGCAGAAACAATGTTTTAATTCGATGGAGAGCTCAATATAACAAGTTAGAATGCCTCTGACCGAAGCCCTCCCAATGGTCTCTACTTCCCTTCTGCCCTTTACACTTGCCAGTATTGGCCTACTAGTCCTCCCAAAAGTGTGGTGTCGTCCTCTGGCCGTGCAAATCTGCTGTCTGGGGCCCCAACAGTCTCCCTGTGAACCTCTGGGTAGGAACCACCATCCCTGCTTCAGGCCTCTCCTGCGTCTTCTACTCCGTGTGCCTCCAGCAGTGAAGACCAGCGTCCCTGGGCGGTTGATTTCAGTGCTCCGCCAGAGGCCACCTGCTCTGCATGTACGTTCTGTGTGAGAATTGGTCCTTTTAAATGTATGCAGCACATGCTTTATGAGCACGTGTGTGAGCTAACACTGGTGTGGGCGCTCACGCATGTACATTGTGAACATACGAACGGACATAGTGACCAACGTGATCCATTCCAACCTGTAGGTGCTGATTCGCACCTTTTTTTTTTTAATTTGCATTCTAGGACTTAGTTTTAGTCGGGGGAGCAGAACTACAAGTCCCAGAATGAAACACAAACAACTATACCTGGACATGCACCTACAGAGTGGAATGGATCATGTGTATGCAGCGACAGTGACTACATGTTGTGAGTGCTTGCTGTTTGCATAAACTGTGGGCGTACAGGTGGAGCTAGTAGATTCTATGAGCACGTGTTGTGTTGCGGGAGTGCCTGGAATATAAACAATGCCGAATTAGTGAGTTTATAGTGGGAGTACTTTCTGCGTGTACATGCGATGCGAGTAAACTGCGCGATTTGTTCTGTTGGTGTTGGGATCACTTCCTGAAAGTCCTCTCGCTACATCCGCTAACAGTGTACTTACATCTGCCCCACTGGGTATAAACTGGAAGCTGGCTGTGGGTTCTCCATGGGTGCCCTCCCTGGGGAGGGAGGTTTAATTCTGGCAAGAAGCGGAGGGAACGGCACCTGCAGCCCAGCGCTCAAACTGACATTCTGGAATACGTTTCCGAAGCAGAAAACTAAAGGGCATCCCAGATAGAGCCCTGGAGTAAAGGCCTACCCCCCCCCACCACCCAGCTTTATTTAGAGCCAGCTCTCCACACCAATGTGGAAGGAAGGGTCCAGAGGACGGAGCTGGCAAGTTGCAGAGGAGCAGCATTGGAGGAAGCTGCAAGTGGGAGCGAAGCAGGTGGGAGGAGGTGCTGAAAGAAATGATGAGGTGGCAAAGAGGAATATCCAGGAGAATGAGTCGGAAGGAAAAGGTGAATAAGGCGGCTGCTAAGCTGGAGATCAGTACCGTTGAGGAGGTGGGTAAGTAGTGGAGAGTAGCAGAGGTTGGCCAGTGAAGGGGGAGCATGTCAGGAGTGGTGGTAGGGAAGGAAGAATATCCGGTGGAGAGACAGATGTCACAGAGAGGCCTTGGGAGAAGGTTGGATGTAACGGCAGAGGAGGGTGAGTGGTTTTGAAGGAACTGCAGGAGACAGGTTGTCATTAGAGGAAAACGGTAAGCAGAGAGGGACTCGAAGCCAGAGACAAGGTAGTGTGACAGGATGTTGGACGCAGGTGAAGGCTGCCAGAATTTCTCGTCCATGTTCCTTTTTTTTGTGTAAAAGGAAGCCTAGCTTTTACTGGTTGGATAGTATTGGAGCCCTGAGGACGGCTATACATTTACACGAAGTATGTTGTGCGCCTGCTGTACACAGGTCTTCATACTATGTCTGTGCTTAATATAATAGTATGCATAATCTAACTAGCACCGTTTAAAATATATATATAATTTGCCGTCTGTTTACTTGGTTATAGGGTTATTTAAATAGTTTTTCTGAATTCAGAATGCTGTCTGAGACGGCCATCTTTAGAATACGCTGTAAATTCAGTGCCATTGAATAATGTGCCTAAACCTAGTGGATGTGCTAAAACGCTTAAAAACATGTATAAATTATTCTCTGCACACTATTCAAGATATAGTAAAAAATAAGACGTGTAGCTGGAGTCTTTCTACCATGTCTATGCTCACTGTAATAGTTTAGAGAGACTAACTTGAACATTTATAAGCTTTGTAATGTATTACATAGTAATATTAGTGTGGACGAGTGTTTGGGCAGAGAGACTCGCTTTGTTTTGCTGCGACAGACCAGTCTGTCTGCTATTGCAGTTCCGAGAGGCGACAGAGCCAGAAAAGCACTGGTGACAGTGGAGCCTCAGTGGAGTGTGGACGAGTGTTTGGCTGTTTAGGTGGAAGGACCACCCTACGCTCACTGTCGGACCCCAATTCCAACTCCTCTGCGGGATAAAGAAGGTCTAAGGCTCCTTCAGTTGTTGTCGGATATGGACCAGTCTTCTGCCTTTGAGCAGGGAACCCTCCTGACGACCTGCAGCCAAGCCAGGTTTCAAGTAAACGCAGTTAAAGGGGTGGGGTTGGGGTGGCCCCAATGATGTGATCTGGTTCCTCTCCCCCTCTCATGTCGCTGAAAATTACTTTGATAGACGGAATTAACACGCCCGCCATCCTCGTTAATGCACCCCTTGGGTCTCCGATGGAGATGCAGGACCCTGGTTCCCAGGAGGGGGTCAGCTCATCTCCTCTGACGATGTACTCCGGGGCTAATGCAATGAACATGAGGCGACCGGCTCTAACCCGGAAGCAGTGGTTTGTTCCTTGCCTTTGGGAGTCAAGTCTTCCAGTGCACCAAAGTACCACCCCCTGTTGCCGGCTTGAGCCCCAGGATGCATGTGACGTTCCCGTGTGTCCTGAGTGCAGGATGACTGCGGCGGCCAAGAGGGGTAAGATGTTGCAGGAGGCCGCTCAGGCAATGCTGAGTATATACAAACTCGTACCCATGTCAGCAATGAGGCACTTATGCCTCTAAAGCCCAAATCCAAGACAGGCTTTTCATTTGAGGAGTTGTCCCGGAAAGAAAAGGGGAGGCCAACTACAAAAATCCAGGAGCACGTCCCTGTCGGAAAGTAAAACGATCAAGTGGCATTTCAAACTGAGGTTGCAGATGGTGCTGCTGAATTAAAAAGATGTAGCCCCCTCATTAGTGGAAGAGTGGGAAACCTACCCGATGTGGACCTGCTGGAGGGAGCTGACTGGAGTGTTGCACAACAAAAGGGGATTCCTGTAAGATCTTCCAGAGCCTAACCACCCTTAGAGGGGTTGGATTTCCAACCCTCTCATGACCTGGTCCTTGGTCTCGGTGTTTCATTGATGCCCCTCAGCACCCCTTATAGGGGGGGACACAGTGCCTGAAGACAGGGGGTTGGGGCAGAGAGCCCAGAGGTTCTAACTCATTGTCCCAGAGCGTGCCAAAGGAGTAAATCTAGGAAGAATGAACTCCTCTTTGGCTGCCCGCTTAGTGAAAGATATTGCAGCTCTTACTCTTCAACTGTCCTCTAACAACACGGCCAAAGGCGAGAAAAGAAGCGTTGGAGAATCGGAAGATGACATGATCCTGGATGCAAGGGCTCCCCAAAAGAAGTTAAAACTTGGCGGGGCTGCCAGCCAAACAAGTCAACTAAAGGGTCACTCTTTTTTTCAGCCTGAGAAGGCCCCCAGTAAGAAGGAAGACTACCAGTCTAGTTCTACAACTGGGTATTCCCAGTCCCTCCGAGCTCCAATGAGGACTTGAGTCTGTAGAGACAGACCATGATGAAAGAGGATCATCGAACTTGAAACCCATGCCAGGAGGTCGGGGTCCCACGTTCTCCGAACAAAAAGATGATCATCAAAAATGGTAGTGCCTAATCGCCGAACTCCATGCCTCAATTGTTTCAATCACCCTGTCACCTTTCTTAAAACCTTATGAAAACCTTAATGAGAACTATAAGGACCAGTCAACCTTATTGGCACTGATGCAATCAAACCTTATCTTCATAGAAACACATAGAAGCGACCCGAGAAAAGTGGTCAAAGGAAAGAGAATCCGAGGGTGTGATCTTCAAAAACACTTGGATCTAATTGAGGATGCAAGAGGACAGAAAAAGCATTCCTGGCTTGCTTCAGAGGCACTATTTATTTAATGAAGAGTCAAGACCATCACGGCTATAGAAAGGAACACACCCCAAGATCAGATTTACCAGTGACCCCACCACAACTACCCTGGCCCCGGAGGTAAGGACAGTGGACTACGAGGTCGTGTCTTGGCTAGTGACCGTGCAAAGAGAAAATCCACAAGTGCTATCATGCAGTGGAATAGGGCCACGTGGAGGACTGGAAACCACTCAAATCCAAATAGAAGCCCCATTGCCCTTAACTAACACCCAGGTAACTGGGAACTGCTAGATCGAGTGCAGGATTGCAGTTGATACCGGTATTCCATTTAAAGTGCGCCTGATTAAACAACCAAACCAACTGTTTTTGATAAGGAGTCCCACCAGGTCTTGAAACTGAAAGCAAGCGTCCCCAAATAGCACGATCCTCCCCGCAATGAGAGACAATGAAGGACTCTCCCAAAATGGGAATAAGGCCAAGACAGAGTGCGGGTGAGCGTAAATGGGAGTTTATCAATCAGAATTGGGCATGCAAAGAACTCTGCAAACTCCGAGAGCACTCTGTCTGACAATAGCAAAGACAGGCGTATATATTTACAAAAAACGTCATCAAAACCTACATACTATAGGGGGCACAAGTTCATTGGGATTGGGTGGCGACGGCTAACTATAGGTGCTGCTGCGGCGTGGTTGGTCTTGGCTGAAGGACGTCATTGGTCACCCTCGTGGGTTGGGCTGGGCCTGGCAGATCGGCTTGAGTTCATCCGGGCGGTGTTGGTGTGCCAATGCTGCCTGTGGCAGAGATGAATGCCTTTTCTGACTTACTTGCCCTCGGCCATGCACACCGCAGTCATTCAGTCATTTACAGTGTTATTCTCTTTAGTAAATCTTCCAATAGGTTATTTTTATAGGTTAATGCAACACAGGAGGAATGCACCTTGTGAGGGGTCTGGAGGTAATATATCGAGGCCTGGTTACTCGTGATCTGTTGACCGGGACCATAGGTCGAGGGGCTAAGCTTCGGGGACTGGGGCGGGTGGTACAGGTCTTTCTGTCTTGTTAGAAGTGGTTATGGATGTTTCGCTGTGTGTTGTCAAAGTGTTGGGTGTCCTGATTGCACAGGGCCATAAGTCTGAGACAGTCCGGTGGGTTGTGGGGTTTACGAGGGGGCGCTTGAGTTTAGACAAAGGTTTACTGCTGTGCTACAAGTCTTTGAAGCGGCTCCAGTCGGGTCGGGGGAGGCGTGATAACGCAGAGCGGGGCTCTGTTCTCATGTCTTGGCAGCCTTCGCAGGGAGGGAGGGGGATACATCGAGACCTTGTACGCATTCACAAAGGTATCTCCCTCGTGTGTTGCCGAATATAGGTAAAGACATCGCAAACATTTGAATACTTTCTATAATACTCATTTAAAATCACTTCAAAACATGCATTTAACCTTTGCTGGATGCGTCTCGATTATACCCAGTCCGAGCACCATATTTGTACATTATATTCTAGCAGCTACCGTGTTTTAGTTACATGCATATACATTCGCAGTAAATGGGGTAGTAGTTAGATCAGTGGAGTACATAGAAAACGACCCGCCACTGTACGTGACGGTGGTGGCACATAAGGGGCTTAGACATACACACATTATAAGTGCATTCTCGCGCATCCTTTACATGAGTTCATAGTATAGTTGCATTCGCTTTCTCGTGTATTCTAGCAGCATTAGCTTTAGTTATGGCGCAAAACCATGGGAGGTAGGCTGCCCAGTGATATACGCAACAAACAGATCCCTGGAGCGTTCCTTTATTATTAGTATCCACCTGCAAGGGTGTGAACTCGCCATTGCTTATATCATGGGAGCATGCTTTCTCATTTTAATACATTCTACAGGCGTTTGTAATATAGGAGATTTTGTGGAAGAAAGTATACTTCGCAAGAGGTCTTGACATTAATATATACATATATATAAAGACTGTCTGCCATCAGATGACCATTTTGCCGTTCTTCTCATTGCTCAGGCCTGCTGGCCGGGTCATGCTGATAGTGATAGTACACTGCGGGAGGTGAACTGTTACAATGTTAGCGTATTGCGCTAGCTCATGTCCGTCTTGTTCGTGGGAACGTGCTCGCAGCGGATCTGCCAGGGTGCTGCGGCAACAGGGATGTTCTCCAAGGGTGGGGGCCGCGCTACAGTGCGCTGAGCTCACACCATCTTTACCGGGCAAAGAATGGTTTCTGGGCCTAGCTAAATTTGTGTTGTAATCAATACATGTGGGCATTCGATACGTGTGGGCAATGTCTCCAGTGGGTGAGCCCCCCACCACCTGGGCCCGGGTGGCATGAGGGAACGCCCAATGGGCCATAGCCCTCACCTGGGGAAGAAACGCAGGCGAGAGGGGTCTCCTGGACCAGTCCTCCCCTACATTTCCCCCCTTTCGTTACTTAAGTAACAAATTCTTTAAATCCTCTATCCTCCTACATTCTGCTTCGTCCATCACCGCCTCATCCCATGCAGGAGTTCCTTTGATAGGCATCCATGCTCTGCACACCCCCCTTAAGCTCTCACCTCTCCTGGCGTATTCATCTGGAGTACACGTGAGATATATGCACCCACCATCTCCTTCCAAATCTACCCATACTTCCTCGTACCATTCTAGTATGCGGGGCTCTTTGATGGTGGTGTGCCACAGCTTATCTACAATATCCTTGTCGTGGTACATGGGCACCAGTTGGTACCTGGGTGTGTTGTCTACCCCTGTTTGTACTTGTGCTTCTTGCATCGTTTTTATTGTACCGTGTGAGTTGCCCATTGTCACCATCATCATTGCACCATTTGGTACTGCGTTAGCACAGACTCGAAGACCCACCTGGCATAGGCAGAAAATCAAAAGGAGGAACACCACAGCTGGCATCAAAAATTTCATCGTTGTTCCAAGCCATGAGGGGACCCAGGAGAAGATGTTATCATTTTTTCTCCTAGGTTGTGGACTGCTTCGATCACATGGGACAGGGAGCCGTTCTCTGCGTCTTCAGAAGGTACGAAAGTGCAGCAGGCACTTCCTATTTTTCGGCAAACACCGCCGTCCATCGCTGTCAACAGGTCCAGGACATACCTGTTTTGCATGGTCATCAGTCGCAAGGCTCTTAGTTCGACCTTTATTATGTTAAAACCTTCTTCAGTGTCGTTTGCCAGCTGAATTAATTCCCAATGGGTTATCTGGAGCCATTTTGCGTTAGCCCTTGCTTGGACACTTGAATAATCGATATTTGTCTGGGATCTGAGCCAATAGTTCTGATGATGCCTTTGATATATAGTTTGATGCTCGTCTGTTACGGGTCAGCACCTCTCCCTTGCTTCCAGAAGACAGGACATAGATTTGTGACTCTGAAGTTGGTTGGGCCACACTCTGCTGCATTCGCTCCTGTGTCCTTTGGCTCCCATCGATGTGGCTTTCTGGTATTACCATTAGAGCTGAGTGCAGTGTGGCCATTGAGCAGCTGCCACTCCACGACGGGGGGAGGTGTAGGTATGCCTGGTTGCCACATACCCAATACGTGTCCATAAGGGCCGCTGTCCCTTTTCTTAGGTCTGGGATAGTGAGGGTTTTGTTGCACTTCTTGTTCGTCCCCATGGACGTTCTCCCCTCTCCTTTGAAACATAGTTCATAGTCTATTTCATTCTGCAACTTGAAAGGCTTTTCGATGGGCGTAACCCAGGTTAGTTTTGAAATGTGTTCCTTCCATACGGGTGTGCACGTTTCTTCTAGCCATTGCAATTTCTCCGGTGCCACACCCCTCAGTGCTTCAGCTTTACACATTACTTCTTCGTTTTTCCACTTGTTATCAGAAAAAAGTGTCCCTTCGATTGCAAAAAATGGTTCTTTCAGACATACAACCCCTGATGGTTTTGGGTAGCACGTTTTCTCGTTCTGCAGCATTTGAAAAGTCACTTCATGTGCCTGGAAGGTGTTCTTAATTCTGCACAACGTGAGATGAAGGAGACATTGGGCATCTATAATCGGCAACTCTTTGGGTAACAGTACTTTGGGTGTACCTGATGCGTGAGGGATGAGGGAGCAAACATAACAGCTCTCATTTGTTGTTTGTTTAGCTGTGGCACTCATGTCTGCATACCACTTATTTGTTTGGTGGGGGGGTCGTGGGTCTTCCATCTTATCTAGACCTAGCCCATAGTACTCATCATACTTCCTCCTCCCTGCTTCCCTCTTCCGTCTATTGTTCTTATTCCTCATATACTTCCCGATTCCCTGGGCAAGGGACAAACTAGACCTCCCTTTCTCATTCCCGCCCCCCTTCACCCAGTCATCATATAATATTTCATGTGTTTCTCTCATTCTTTGATTCTCTATGGCCGTGGGGGCAGGTTGGCTGGTGGGGGTATTATACAACCAGGATATGGCAGAGGGGTTTCGGTCGTTTAAGCTGTGAGCATTGTAATTAGACATCTCAGGTGGGGACAGTGTGTTATTTTGCCTTTTACCCTTTGGCCCTCCATCTTGTGAGATGACCACAGTGGATGACGTATTATAGTAGCCCCACACAAGTTTAGTCCCGTCCCATATCAAAAAATCACCTTCCCGTGTAGTTGCATTGACACTGGCAGTTGTATTGGTCCCAGTAGTTGTGTTGCTCCCTCCCCCCTCGTTCATCTCGATAGAGATGAACGCTATGAACCAGTATGTAACCAGACCAAATAATAATGTAAAAAACAATATAATGCACGCAGATAGTCCACATTCATACGAATATATACATTTCACAGTTAACCACTCTCTAATTCTAGTAAATCTATCCGTTGCAGGCCGCCCGTTAGATGCCATGGAAGCTCCTGTTTTAAGATATAAAAGTGCATTGAGTGCATACATGTAAACATTTTGTTAGCACCATCAGTGCCAATATACATGTGACGGGGAATGGAAATGGGTGGGGAGACAGGGAGGGGTATTCACAGACAAGGGTGTATACAGTCTATAATTTGGCATTCCATTAACCACACATATATATGTATTTGTATATACACTCAACCAGGTAAAAGTTAATATCTTTATCAGTTGTGCACTTATTCAAGTTTAGCACCAGCACATACACATAAGTTCATATTCAGTCATTCTGCTCAGTCGCATTGTTTGCTGTTTTCTGTGCCTCCCCATCTACCTCCTCTTGTACGTTGCTATATGCTTTCCGTACGTCGGTCAAGTGCACCCAGTACCTCAATCCCTTAACCTTCACTGCCGTGGGCGTACAAAATATTACTTCGTATGGGCCATGGAATCGTGGTGCATTCCACCGACGTACAAAGCTTCTGACATAAATCCAGTCGCCTGGCATCAGCTGTAGCTGTTGCCCCGGCTCCGTAACAGCGCCTGTTACATTTCCCTCTTCTCTAGTGAAGGGTGGGGAGAGTTGCTTTGATATCACGCGCGCTGCCCTTGTCAATTTCTTTAAATAATCTGTGAACTCATCTCCCAATATCGCGGCGCTTCTGTGAGCGTCTGAGTGTTCGCGCAGTGGCGAGTGTGCTGTGTTCATCCGTCTCCCAGTCACGATCTCGTGCGGGGACAAATGGTGGTCTTTGCTTGGCTGATTTCGTAACTCAAATAGCGCAAGCGGTAGGCAGTAAATCCAATTCTTCTTTAATGAGAAGCATAGTTTTGATAGCCTGCCCTTCAACAGTCCGTTCATCTTTTCCACTACGCCATTACTTTGAGGATGATAAATCGAACATAATTTGTGTTTTATTCCCAATAATGTAGTGACTTCCTTAAAAAGCTCATTCACAAAATGAGTGCCGTTGTCTGAGCGAATCACGTCACAAATTCCCCAGCGTGGGAATACTTCTCTTACTAGGAACTTGGCGGCGCTCTTGGCATCCGGTCGTGCGCAAGGTCCTGCTTCCACCCACCTTGAGAATGGGCACACAACCACGATCATGTACCGTGCGCCATTACACCTTTCCCCCATGTCTGCGTAATCTATATGCAGTTCCTTGAATGGGCCAATGGGTTTAGGAATTGCTCCCCGTAGAGTGCGTAATGTCATCCCTGAATTGTATATTTGGCATGTTGTACATTCCATTGCCAATCGAGACACATGCTCCTGGAGACAGGGCACAAACCATTCTTCCTGTATTTCTGCTGCGATGTGTTTGGTGTTATGTGCAGGGAAGTGTAGCTGTTGAAATGCAATTTCTAATAGCTGTATTGGCATTACCACTTTCCCAGAGTTATTTTGCCGCCACAGCAGGTCTGTTCCTGACTTGCTGCACCCTCGCTTTGTCCACAATAGTTTTTCCTCTGCACTGGCTCCTTCCTGCAATTCTATTATTTGTGGTATGGGCATCATATTATATCCCTCTGGGGGCTCTTCGTTTGTTTTGTCCTTAAGCATGTATTCACCTGTGTCATTTTTCTGAAAATAGGAAGCCTCCTTGGCGGCAGCGTTCGCTGCCGCGTTCCCTAAAGACACAACATCTGTGTTGGATGTATGTGCTTGGCACTTTACTATTGCTACTGCTGTAGGGTTTTGCAGGGCATCAATTAATTCTTTCAACAATTCTACATGCTGTACTGGTGTTCCGTCTGCCCGCCTAAATCCCCTACGCCCCCATCTTGCCAGTCCTCCATGTACTGTCGTCATGTAAGCTGAGTCTGTGTATATCGTCACTGCACAACCCTTTGCTGCATGTAGTGCTTCTATGAGCGCAAACAGTTCTGCTGCCTGTGTGGAGTAATGTGATGGGAGACG
The DNA here is from genome assembly GCF_040938575.1 of Ambystoma mexicanum. NCBI lineage: Eukaryota > Metazoa > Chordata > Amphibia > Caudata > Ambystomatidae > Ambystoma > Ambystoma mexicanum. The sequence continues at coordinate 682,708,322 of NC_090925.1, forward strand.
GTATTGTACCAGTGTTTCATACTCACCGTCTTCTAACCTCACCACTGCCATGCCAACGTGTTTTTCTCCCGTGTCCACGTCAATTGATGCGGACCCATCCACAAAGTACACTTCCCCCTCGCTTAGAGCGTTCTCACACACCACTGTCTCCTCCCCTCTTTCTCCTGTGTAGGTTGCGCAATCGTGGTTCTGCATGTCTTCGAGCGTGCACGCTTCTGTAATGAATGTGGCGGGGTTCACTGTCTTGCATCTCACTATATGGATGTTGGCACTGGACAGTACAATCTCGTAGGCGGTCTCCCGCTGTGTGGTCAGTGTGCTTTTTGATCTCTCGAGTATTGCAAATAATGAATGTTCCACAAACAATGTTACCGGGCAACCCATTACTATGGTGGCACTTTTCTCAATCGCGAACGCGGCTGCAGCGAGTGATTGCTCGCACGCGAAATGGCCCTGCATCACGGCATCTAAAGTGCCACTATAGTAAGCCAGTGGCTTGTGTCCTAAGGACGTTTTTTGTGTCAGAACTGCTGTCATCAGTGTTTCTTTGCAGTGTGAGAATAGGTAAAACTTGCGTCCATAATCAGGGTTTGCGAGTACTGGGGCGCTTGAAATCAAATCTTTTAATGTCTGGAAAGAGGAACCCATCTCTTCCGTCCATTCCATCTTCTTGTTCTCCTGTTGGGCCACCTTTTAATGCTTGTAATAGGGGCCTGGTGTATGCCGCATAATCTAATATCCATGCTCGGCAGTAATTGCACATTCCCAAAAATTTCTGCATGTCTTTTACTGTTGTGGGTTCTCTTACTGATCTTATGGCTTCTACCCTGTCTGGTATTATTCTTTTCCCATCTCTTGAAATCACCTGTCCTAGGTACAGGACCTCTGTCAGACAGTATTGTAGCTTTCCCTTGTCCACTTTGTACCCCTTGTTGGCCAGCAAAGTCAGTAATGTTATGGAATCTGTTCTGCATGTCTCTTCGTTTCGTGCGCAGACTAGTAAATCGTCTACGTACTGAATAATGGTGCTCTCAACTGATAGGTTTCCTAGGTCTTCATGTAATACGCGGTTGAAGATGCTTGGGCTCTCGCAGTACCCTTGTGGTAATCTGCAATGTTCATATCTTTTACCCCCCAGTGTGAAGGCAGTAAGGTATCTACTCTCTTCAGCTAGGGGTATAGAGAAAAATGCGTTTTTCAAATCCACTACTGTGAAATGTGATGCCTCTTTCGGGATGCTGCATAGTATTGATGCGGGGTTCGGGACTAGGGGGAACTCCTTCTGAATTACATCATTGAGGGGGCGTAAGTCCTGTATCATCCTCCAAGACCCCCCTTTTGCTTTTTTGATTGGATAAATACAAGTGTTACATGGGGAGTTTGAAGGCACTATTATCCCTTGTGCTAGTAGGGCATTTATTGTCTCTTTTATCCCTTCTTCAGCTTCACGAGACAGAGGATACTGTTTAACTCGTGGTAAAATTGCTCCTTGCTTTAGCTTTATTACCACAGGCTGTACTCCATTCAACAGTCCCACATCATGGGGGCCTGTTGTCCATAAATTGTTTGGTACGAGCCTCATGTCATCATCAAAAAAGGACGGTGGTGCTCCTACCACTGTCATCAATTGGACGGGGGTCTCCCTTGCATGTATTAAAATGTCACAGGGCATCGCTATTTCCATTACTATCTCACCATCCCCTTCCGTGTCTGAAAAGAGATCCTCATCTGTTACCTCTCGCAGGGCGATGTTGGCGTTTGTGCACAGCACTGTGCGCCACTCACACCCTTCCTCATCCACTCCAATCACAGCGATTCTCTTGGCTGACACTTGCACAGCGTGCAAGTCTACCGATACCACTAATCCTGGTGCTGTGTTGGGACATACTATGGGGCGGAAGAGGAACTCCGCCGGAATCCTCCAGTCCATGCTTCTTAGCTCGGGAATTATGAGGGCCATAGTCTTCAGCCCTTTGATGAACATTTCCTCATTTTGTGGCAGCCCTCGTATTTCTTGCGTGGTTGTGTAGGCTTGCACTACCAACATCGCACGCAAGGGGCATATCCCGGGTGTGGAACACACTATCCCTCTCTCGGTAAATGATATGGTCATGTTGAGTTTACTCAGGAGATCCCTCCCTTGCAAGTTAATTGGGGAATGTTCGTAATACAATAAGGGTGCCTTCACAGTCTTACCCCCCACTGTTACATCCAAAGCTTCTGTGTAAGGAACTTCAACTACAGCCCCAGAGAACCCCTGCGTCTCTAACTTCCTGTTAGATAACGGGAATCGGCCTTCTCTGATACATGATTTCTCCGCTCCCGAATCAACCATGAATATAAACTGCTTGTCTCCTATCTGCGCCCCTACCAATGGTTCCTCTGCTGCATTGTAGGTGGTGGATAGAACTGGACACGCAAGTGTTCTCTGTGGGCTGTCCTATGCGGGGTATCTCGTCGCCCCTCCCGCACTAAAGACATTCCCTGAAACTACCGACATGCCGCTGTAAGGTGCTGGCGCGGGGGCCCCGTTTGCTGTTGTCGCGAAAGGGTTACCTGGTGTGTATTGCATACTGTCATTGTTTTGGGGGTGGTTCTGTGTCCTATACTGGTGTCCCTGTTGCTGGCCCGTGGTACCCTGGCCGGGGTTTCTTAGTTGCTGCTGTCCCATTGGGAGACCATATGGGCTTCTCGGGTGTGGATGACCATAATTCTCCTCCTCTTGGAACCCATTGTTTTGTCTACTTCTGCACTCCCTGGAGTAATGTCCCCAACGTCCACAGTTCCAGCAACTCCCCTGGGGGCCCCTGGGACCCTGCCATCCATTTCCTCCCATTCCCCCATACCCCTGTCCGCCTCCTCTCCGGCCCCTGTACCCACCTCGTCCCCCTCGAGGGGTCCACTCTTGCCACTGCGGACTTCCACCTTGCTCGTGCTCAGTCCACTGCCGCTGTGCTGTTCCTGCCCAATTAGTCACCACCCTTCCTTGGAGTGCTATCAGCCCCTCCTCCTCCTCATCATCTCCCTCTCTACTGTGTGGGAGCGCGGCTACTGCTGCTGCAACCTTCACTAACTTTGACTGTACTAACTTCGCCTCGTCTGCCAATCTTTTCTGCGCCACCTCCTTCTCCCTCTCCTTGATTCGTTTACAATGGTGTACTATTATACTCTGAATTCTGGCCATCCCTTTGCTTCAATACCTGCTATCTTGTCAAGCGCCTTCTGCACTTCCTTTGGGAGCCCTCTCTTTATAATAAAATAAAACAAAGATGTCGATTGATACCAGGGCGTGCCCGTTTCTGCTCTCCACATCTCTTGGACCCGAAAAATGTAATCCATAGCCTCCTCCCCGTCATTCATTGTACACTGCATCACTGACTGCAAGTCCGGTGTGTCTGGGAATGTTTCGCGTAAGGCATCCCACACCCTGGCACGCACTGTGTTAAAGGATGCCCCATCATGGCGGTCACAGTCTAACGTTACTCCCGGGAAACCGGCCTTAACCCATACCCTTTCAGCCTGATCGCCCACTGCTGATACGAGTAGACTTTTTACATCTCCTATGGCTAGGGGTACCCCGGCAGTATGTTTCTCAAAGGCATATATCCACTTACTTGCCCCCCCTGACAACGGGGGCAATAGCTTTAATAAATTGGCTTTATCCATCTGCGCCCATGGGATATAGTTAGGCCTCCCTCCTTCCCTGTGTATCAACGGGAGCTGTAGCCTTCCCTTTGTCGTGCCGTCTGGACCCGTTTTGGCTGCTGATGTTCCCAGTGATGCCATTTTTCCCACTCTGTTCCTTAGTCGCCCCGTCCACTCATCATCCAGGGTTCTCAGTGAACACGTACCTTCCTCTCCTTCGCTTCCCCCTCCCATCGCCATACTTAACCTGTCGCTTTCTTCTACTTCATCCCTTATATCACACAGCAATTCCTCTCTAATTCCCCCAAGCCTTTCTTCGCTTACAACATCTCCCTCCCTGGGCCCTACTTCTATTATTCGAGTTGGTTCTTCCTCAATTCTGAACAGAATCTCGCCCTTTTTCCACCCCTCTTCGGGCTTTCTATTTTCACCTGGCGCTCCGGACATACGCCCTGATCTAGTTCCATCTAGTGCTGTTCGGTCGCATATGTCTTTTATCCTCGAGAGCTCATTCTTTGCTATCGTCAGTCTTGATTCTAAATCATCTGTGAGTTTCTCTATATCTACCCTTTGTGCGCCTGCTTGGGCTCGCTCCCTCGTGCTTTCATATGGCGGAGGTGCCGTGGGGCGGTGGGGTGTATCATCTTTAGGGGGAGGTATGTAAGTGGGGTCACTGTACCCCTCTGCGGGCACAGGCTTCTTTATTATCGGGTACAAACTTATTACCTCTACTGGTAGCGTTACACTTGAGCATTCTTTGACATCTCTTTGTATTAGTAATGGATTGTCTGTGGTGGACGGGAGATCAGCATTTAGTGCTGGTGTCTTAGGCGGTGGTATCTCTTCAAATAACCTCCAGAGATCCAATATTTCCCTCCTATTTTGCAGCTGCTTTCCTTTGTATTTTAGAAAAATGCATGTGGCCACCGTATCCAGGACACTTTTCAAACGACCCTCCCTCGGGCCAAATCTGAGGTAACCCCTCCCCCTTTAGCTCGGTCACCCATTGGTCGTGATATTTTTTAATCCGCTCCACGTATCCCGGGAGATTCTTACAAATATGTGATAAGGGTGTTTCAGCCCCCATCTCTGTGCCCTCCTAATGCTGGTGTGTCTCAGTGTGTTTGCAACTACAATGTAAATGTAGTATCAATATTATCCTTTAAATTTTACTTCACACTCGATGTTGGGTCCCTTTTGGGTTCTTCCCCTCCCTGACTGCACAATACAAAAATGGCCGTACACAATGTCTATTCTGTTCTCTTTGAGGGGCACATACAAGAGCAACCCATCCTTTATTGTGACAATGTCAACCTGGAAATCAAAAAGGTACTCACTCACTTCACTATAAAAAATTTTATCCGACCACACTTATCATAACCATTTAACTATTATGCATTTATGACCGCTCACACATTCACAACATCAAAATCTCTTCTATCACATACGAGGTGCACACACCTCTTGGCACCATTCAAGCTGCCCTCCCTTTCCTCCCTAGCCGGCTGTCCCTGTTCGTCTTATTTAAATATCTAGATGCGTATATATATATGTTGATATTAACCTGTTTTTCCCCCTTCTAATAGGACTCTTTTTCTCTTACTGTCTCCCTAAGTTTGTGCTAATCACAGTTCTTTATTCTCCCCCCCCCCTACCCTTAAGAAAGGAAAAAAGTAATAGCGGTCACTTATGTACTCTGTGTCCCCTTTTGCTGAACACTTTTATTTTATACTCCACTTCTTCATATATTCCCAGTACTAGTCAAGATAGCACTATGCGGCGCCGCCTTCCACCCCCTTTCGGAGCTAGGTTCCCGTCACTTTTATCTCTTATTCACCTCTTAATCCTAATGGCCATATGCAAAGAAAAAAGCAAGGAAAATTTAAGATGATCCTTAGTAGATCTGCGTACCCCCCTCTTCGTTTCCTGTCCTACACTTCACTCCCCGCTCCCTTTAATATCGCTCGTACTCAGTACTCACGTGCCCGTCTTGAACCGATAGTCTCCGAAACTGGGTCCGTCCAGGCAGTGTCGCCGTCAGCTCAACAGTCAGCCCCGGCTCCGGCGAGCGGTACTCAAAGGGGATTTTTCAACCGGGATCCCGTACCCCCTCTCTATTGAGTGCGCACTTCTTAGTGTACCGGTCGCCGTTGGCGGGCAGCCTCCCGGAGCCGGCTCACCGTGCGTATCCCTTTTCGACCAGAGATTCTCGTGCCAAAAAGGAGACGGTTATAAGGAGTTGGGAAGAAATAAAAATCACGCTATTGGGGGCACCACTGAAAGCAAGCGTCCCCAAATAGCACGATCCTCCCCGCAATGAGAGACAATGAAGGACTCTCCCAAAATGGGAATAAGGCCAAGACAGAGTGCGGGTGAGCGTAAATGGGAGTTTATCAATCAGAATTGGGCATGCAAAGAACTCTGCAAACTCCGAGAGCACTCTGTCTGACAATAGCAAAGACAGGCGTATATATTTACAAAAAACGTCATCAAAACCTACATACTATAGGGGGCACAAGTTCATTGGGATTGGGTGGCGACGGCTAACTATAGGTGCTGCTGCGGCGTGGTTGGTCTTGGCTGAAGGACGTCATTGGTCACCCTCGTGGGTTGGGCTGGGCCTGGCAGGTCGGCTTGAGTTCATCCGGGCGGTGTTGGTGTGCCAATGCTGCCTGTGGCAGAGATGAATGCCTTTTCTGACTTACTTGCCCTCGGCCATGCACACCGCAGTCATTCAGTCATTTACAGTGTTATTCTCTTTAGTAAATCTTCCAATAGGTTATTTTTATAGGTTAATGCAACACAGGAGGAATGCACCTTGTGAGGGGTCTGGAGGTAATATATCGAGGCCTGGTTACTCGTGATCTGTTGACCGGGACCATAGGTCGAGGGGCTAAGCTTCGGGGACTGGGGCGGGTGGTACAGGTCTTTCTGTCTTGTTAGAAGTGGTTATGGATGTTTCGCTGTGTGTTGTCAAAGTGTTGGGTGTCCTGATTGCACAGGGCCATAAGTCTGAGACAGTCCGGTGGGTTGTGGGGTTTACGAGGGGGCGCTTGAGTTTAGACAAAGGTTTACTGCTGTGCTACAAGTCTTTGAAGCGGCTCCAGTCGGGTCGGGGGAGGCGTGATAACGCAGAGCGGGGCTCTGTTCTCATGTCTTGGCAGCCTTCGCAGGGAGGGAGGGGGATACATCGAGACCTTGTACGCATTCACAAAGGTATCTCCCTCGTGTGTTGCCGAATATAGGTAAAGACATCGCAAACATTTGAATACTTTCTATAATACTCATTTAAAATCACTTCAAAACATGCATTTAACCTTTGCTGGATGCGTCTCGATTATACCCAGTCCGAGCACCATATTTGTACATTATATTCTAGCAGCTACCGTGTTTTAGTTACATGCATATACATTCGCAGTAAATGGGGTAGTAGTTAGATCAGTGGAGTACATAGAAAACGACCCGCCACTGTACGTGACGGTGGTGGCACATAAGGGGCTTAGACATACACACATTATAAGTGCATTCTCGCGCATCCTTTACATGAGTTCATAGTATAGTTGCATTCGCTTTCTCGTGTATTCTAGCAGCATTAGCTTTAGTTATGGCGCAAAACCATGGGAGGTAGGCTGCCCAGTGATATACGCAACAAACAGATCCCTGGAGCGTTCCTTTATTATTAGTATCCAGCTGCAAGGGTGTGAACTCGCCATTGCTTATATCATGGGAGCATGCTTTCTCATTTTAATACATTCTACAGGCGTTTGTAATATAGGAGATGTTGTGGAAGAAAGCATACTTCGCAAGAGGTCTTGACATTAATATATACATATATATAAAGACTGTCTGCCATCAGATGACCATTTTGCCGTTCTTCTCATTGCTCAGGCCTGCTGGCCGGGTCATGCTGATAGTGATAGTACACTGCGGGAGGTGAACTGTTACAATGTTAGCGTATTGCGCTAGCTCATGTCCGTCTTGTTCGTGGGAACGTGCTCGCAGCGGATCTGCCAGGGTGCTGCGGCAACAGGGATGTTCTCCAAGGGTGGGGGCCGCGCTACAGTGCGCTGAGCTCACACCATCTTTACCGGGCAAAGAATGGTTTCTGGGCCTAGCTAAATTTGTGTTGTAATCAATACATGTGGGCATTCGATACGTGTGGGCAATGTCTCCAGTGGGTGAGCCCCCCACCACCTGGGCCCGGGTGGCATGAGGGAACGCCCAATGGGCCATAGCCCTCACCTGGGGAAGAAACGCAGGCGAGAGGGGTCTCCTGGACCAGTCCTCCCCTACAAAACCTTCATTGAAAACTGAAGAAAAAAAGGCGTGGGTTGAATAAGGAAACCAAAAACATCACAATATCAAGAGCCAGTAGTGGAGGTGGTGCAAGAAACTTTATTTGAAACCTCCAAACCATTGCATCATTCCCTCTAGTGCTACATCAATAGCTGAACACCATGATGACTCAAATAAGCGGTCTAAGGTAAAGGACCACCTGCGTGAACATCCAAATTCTGACAGACCATCGGAGGTGGAAACCCTGGACTCGGAAGATGAGTAAGATCTACTGCTGCAGTGATCTACTTTATGAAGATTATGAATTGGAAGATCAGGAGCTGGATTGCTGCTCAGATATGACAAGGAGAGGAGACTCTAGATGCCCCACCTGCTGTCCCTCAACTAACAAGCCAACCATTTCAGACTCTGAAGTGAAGATGGGGGGGAAAAACGGCCTTGAAGAAGGTCTCAGTAGAAAGACATTCAGAGATACTAAAGAAAATGCACACTCAAGAAGGGATTGTTCACTGCAAAAGTGGGAGAAGAGATATTTTGTTCAGAATGGGTGGCCAGTGTCCCAGCAACTTGGAGAGGAATTAATACCAGAACCCCTGAGAAGGCCATAAGGCCTCACATAAGATCTTCCTAGAAAGAGTTCTTAAGGTGATGATGGTCTCATATTAAAGCGATCCAACATTATGAACCTCCTACATAATGTGCCCCAATTTAGGTCTATTGAATCAAGACATAAAAATGTTGGATTTTCCAAGTGAAAAAGAGAACAACGGGGTGCTTTTGCACATTGTTTCATCTGCTTGGACTGTTCGTATGCTGAATGTGAACAATGATTTGAGGGCCTTTGACTTAAACACGATTCTCCGAACACCCTAGTTCCTGATTCGGGCCCAATGGACGTTAAAGAAATACATGGAGATTGGAGAAGAAAAAAAACACCTGAGTGAAGATGATGAAACGTCCAAACCTAACGGAGACGTTCTTTCTGTTCTTCTTGGCCCAAAGGCCTTGAGGATCACTATAAAAGGAAAACCCAACACGAGATCCCAAGAAAGCCCCATCGGGAGAGGACCTGATCACAAGGATGCCCAAAGGAGATTCTTGGGGATGGCTATTGAGAGCTCTAGCTATACCTGCAAACAACTAAACCAAAATTCTTTTCAGATCGGATCCCGGGACTCCAGAGTGTGCATTCACTTGTTTAGAACACTGGACCTCAGATTGACCAAATTTGATTTTCTATGCTTTCAGGAGTCTTGGTTAAGAGAAACTCCGGTGATGGATGGTTTCACGGGATTCCTGAATCAAGCAACCACGGGCATGGAAGGGTGACCCAGCTCAGGGCTACTAACGCTGATGAATAACGTCATGAGAAAGGTTGTGAGAATTACACCCTAATCCGCTGATCCAAATTGTAATCATAAAGCTAATGGAAAACCCAACCTTACAGAAAGTTCCTTGATCTTGTTAAACCTGTACTGGAACGCTAAAAAAGGTCTGAATACCCTTGCATCAAAAGTAATGAAATGGATTGATGATCTAAGATCCCTATTAATAGATCTGTGGTTAGTCCTCTGTGAGAACTTTAATATCGACTGCCTCTCAACATCCCTGGGGAAAAAACAGGAGAAATGGGGAAAACTGCTCAAACGAGAAAAGCATCACGATGCCAGCAATGGCTAGATGAATGTCAAATTAGGGACTTGCACATGGTAAACGGCCAAGTGAAGGGAGACCTAGAGGGCTGTAAAACGTGGTGCTTAGCTGTTTCCAGTGCGACTCTTGGTTATTTCTTTGACTGGCAGTATTTTCCCAAGGGTGAAGTCTATGAAGATGCTTCAAATCAAAGTGATCATAATGTATCTCGGGAGGATAGCTCAGCAGCAACGTGCTCGCCTTGGAAGCAAGGTGACACGGAGCAACACCGGTTCGATCCCCGGGTCCACGCTTAGAAACCTCTGGTTATTAAGCGTGTTATAAATAACCTATCATTTCATAATCCGATGTTCCTAATGTGCTTAAGACCATGTAAGAGACAGGAAAACAGTACAGTTGGAACTGCTGGAAACATAGTTTCTTTGGAACCTGGCAGAAATGCTTCGAATCGACTCCAACTCTATCAAAGTCTTTGAAAACCTGGAAAGAGAACCCGGATGGGGGAATCGAATACAAGCCCTGCCTGTCAGTCCTTTAGAGACGTTTCCACCCAAGGAGGTAAAGCAATTTTTAAGTAAAAACGCATCTTTAACGAGAAGCGCCAGTTGCAGCTGTATCTTGGGTTTGGAAAAACCCTTCCAGCACTAGTAAGACATTGGTAATTGAAGATCAAACGATGATACCAAAATTGGGTCACTTCCCACAAATCCATACTTTACCAGAATGCATGCTGTATGCTTTAACAACTAAGCATGGTACCCTACAACTAAATCCAATGCATCAATCCGGATGGGTTTACCATTTTGAAAACCAATTTTTTTAAACTGAGGGTCTGAGTGGACACCATGAGCTGTGGAATCTTAACTTCGATAGAGACAATCGGTAGCATCATCGCCAAAGCAAGCTCTTCTCAAGCACCCAGTCCAGATGGCACGACTAATGTCATGCTGAAAGAATCATCGGAATTATGGAACACTGTCTGTATGACTTTTTGTTCAACCGAATTTCTTAACTTGGCAAAACACCCATCCTCAAAAAAGGTGATGGTGATCCCGATCATTAAGAAAGGGGATCGACTGAGCCCCAGAACTATAGACCCATCGCCCTCAGGTGTACTGTTGAAAAGACTTAAGGAATGGATAGCCACTTCCAAAATATGACTTGAGGCAAACTGGTTTTGTTAAGGAGGTACACTGTGGCCTTAATCTATTGTTTATCTGCTTGCTGAAAACCAAGATCCTGAAGGGGAATGAGAAACTTTGTGGTTAACATGGATATGGAGGCAGCCTTCAATTCAATAGACTGAGATAGCCTTTGGTCGAAGAGGACGGCAAGAGGATGCCCTAAGAGGCAAGTAGCTGCCATTAAAGACCTTTACTCGTAATCTTTTCAGATTGGGCTGGACAGAGGGTAACTTAACAAGGGAGATCCAAACTGCCAAGGGCCTGAAGCAGGGTTCTCCCCTGGCCCCAATATTTTACAAGCTTTGCATCAACATCAACCATGTCCTGGACCCTGCCAGTTTGTGCCTGCTGAGGATCAATGGTTCCTCAGCAGGATGGCTTCTGATCCTCCTGGATAGAACTACTATTGGCCTCCAGAAAAATGTATGCATTACAGGAGAATGTGGAGTTAAACAACCAGAAAATGAATGCTGACAAAAACAAACATTTTGGTGATCCAATATCCAGGAGGTAGATCGAGAATCCTGCGCTGGAAGCTTGGAAACAACCAAATTACCCCCGCTGCATCCATCAAATACTTGGGCATTATGATCAGTGCCAACATTGGTGAGACGGCCTGGATCTCAAATCTGTTTCTGAAAACAAAGCAATTAACAGGTCAAGGCCTTGTTATTGCGAGAAAACAAGGTAAATTCTCTCTCCTACCAGTTATTAACATTTATAACCATAAGGTGGTTCCAATGTTGACGTATGCAGCAGAAGCATCTCTAGGGCTCCATTGGGAAACCTAGGAGAAATTGGAGAGCAAATTTTGGAAGCGAATCCTAAGACTCCCTAAAGCGGTCTTTGCATGTGAGAATCGTCTGGAAAACTCTAAATGTTTTTGCCAAACTGAATTGCCCTCCCCAATATAACATTATAAAAATGAAGCAAACGGACATGAATGATGAAGTGTTGAACCAATGGCGAGCTAAATGTCTTGAAATAAAGGGCCCTGTGGGCAGCTAATTGGTCAGAAACTGAAGCCAGAAGATCAGGTTCCAAGGTACATACTCTTTCAAAAAACCTTTCGATCTGTCCCAATATTACGCCGGACTATCTAAGGACATTTCCAACCGCAAAAGCTCTAGATTTTGTTCTTGAGTTTCCGTCTCAATGTTTTACATACCAGGCCAAGCTTTACCGCTATGGTGTGAGGGTCAAAGACAAAAAATGCCGACTGTGTAAACTGCAGAAGGAATCTCTACAACAGTTAGTTTCGTTTTTTCCTGAGCTGAGAAAGGAGAGAACCATGTTTTTGTACGAAAAGGTACCTGGTGAGCTTTCACATAAATACCTGGTTCGCTTTCTAGTTCAAAGACCTTTCCCTGGATTAGGCTTTACCATTAAGCCTGGCTGGTTGACAAAACTGTAAAATGACCCTCTGTGGGGGATCCTGCCCACCAAGTGGGCCAGACTGATGGAGACCAAATGAAGGGCAAGTTGTGGTTTGACGCCATAGAGCAGATTGGTTGACTGCACTGGAATCGCTCGATCAAAGGCGTTGTACAATCCCCGTCTGGGATTTTGGGCAATTGCTCCTGGTCTGCTTCACTGCCTATTCTGTTTGTCTGTTGATTATATTTCCTTGTTTGGAGTACCTTTGTGTGGTCTGCTTCCCCCTTTCTACTTTCCACTTTGTATTTTTATTCTTTTCATGTAAGCCTAATGAGTTGTTATGGAAGAGGATAGTTTGCGAAAAAGCAAAAGTTTCTTGTTAAACAATATGCTTAAATAAAAAAATATGTATTTACTAGGTATAGGTACAATATTGAAGTACACTTTGAATTTAAAGTGCATTCTGTCATGGTGATGTTGCCATGTAATAATGTGTTGATTTGCATATGCCTAATGCATGACAAAATAACACGTGCAGTTTAGTCTATGCAGAATATTAAGCATATAGTACTCGCACTCAAGGTATGGTAGGTGGTGCTTTCCCCTCTCCATTGTCTTTTCTTCTTTGTTGTATTTAATTATTTAACATTGTTGTGATTACTTTGTCTATCATCCCATGTCTCCTCCCTGTTGGCCTGTGGGTGCTTTGAAAACAGTATTTGCTTCCTGTATAAGCGCCTAACAAGTGAGACAATAAATAGTATTTATAAATAAATTATTAAATAGTAAATACTTTTGTGCATCCACGGGTGAGTGAAATCTTTTTACTATTTTTTTTTTTCATCTAATACTATGCAGTGTCTAGCTTGCACATTAGCGCTTTGGAACATATTAAGCTGCTATTTACATGTTTACTTTGTGCAGCATGTTCTGAGATGGTGGTCTCACCATCTCCGAGCATGTTGTAAATTTAAAAAGGTGTACTTAAGTAACATGCATATACCTAGTACAAGACTTAAAAGTGTGCATGTTAGTCTAACCATTAGGCATTGATTTTGTAAAAATACTTGGCGAAGTCTTTTTATTCTGTCTATTTCCCCATCTAATAGTGTGGATAGACTAATTTTCACACTTTGAAAAATGCTTTGTAATGTCTTTAGTCGGTGTTGAGACAAAGTTATGTACTGTTTGTGAATTGATTGCGTATTCTGAGGTGATCACCATCTCCTAGCACACAGTAAATTCATGACAAATACTTAAATAAATATCAATAACGTGCACTTCCTAGGGATGTCGGTTTTATTATGTGAAAGCTAGGTGTGCGCACAAAATTACCTTGCAAGTAGACCAAGGAAAGGTGTGTGTGTATTTGTAATATGATTATGTGCAAACGCTCTAATGCATGTGCTTTTAAAAGGACTTATTGGGGGAGTACCGGATGCTTAAGGCTACACATTCAGGGATCTGTCCTGGGAATCGGAGGGCATGCACATGATTTTCTCAGCTTGCCTTATTGGCAATATACCATGGGTTCTGGAATTGGAGAACTGTTTCTTTTTTTTTTTTCTGACATGGTCGATGTAGAATTTTGTAAAGATGTTCTGAGGAGGTAGTTAAACTAGGCATATACTGGTGTGTTGAAAATGAGTTTTCTGGAAGTTAGCAGAAAGGAGTAGTACACGGATTGTACAGCTAGGAGTATACACGCATTAGAATGGGCACATTTCCAAAATACTCCTTGTTTGAATAAATATTTCTAGGTTTACACCAGTAGAATTCCAGTTTGAAAACTTAATATATTGGCAATTGCCATAATGGAGGCATGCAGATTGTTTCAAATTGGGAATATACTGGTATGGTCAAACTGGCAATGAAACTGCATATATATTGGGATTGTACAAATTGGGAAATCAATGGGAATTATGTTCCAGTAAAATGGTACTGTGCAGTAGCAGCAGGGCACAAGTTGAGGGTACACACGGGGGGGGGGGCGGAGTTCCCCCACTTTATTCAGAGGGTGGACTCAGTCCCCCCCCAACTAAAATGAGAAACCTTGAATGTCCTCTTTGAATTAAAGCCGACCTCTGGGATCAAACCACGTCATCGGGCTTCTTCACCACTGCACTATGTAACTGGATGAAGAATAACAAACTACTAAAGGTGAAATGTCCCATTTCGGTACTGCAAGTCCCAAGGAAAACATTTCTATTGGTTCTTGGAGTTTAGAACATGCACACATTTTTAACGTTTTCAAAAACACTATTGGAAGAAAATATCCTCTTGGTTTTGTGAGTGTTGATTTTATGAAAGGCAAATGCCATTCGTCCTGTGCAATGTGGGTGGTTGTGATTGCAAAGCCAATTTAATGAAATGTGCTTATTTCATCTTGATTTGATCATTTCTGGTGGCGTCACATCGCATTCATTTGTTGAGTCCCCCCACTTTTATTTTTAGGACTTGACTCCTGTGTACCAGAATGGAGAGCAAGAGCGCATTATGCTGGAATTGTACTCTGTGGTGCTCTACAATATACTGGTGGTGTATATACTTGAACACCGCTGGAACTGTGTGTAGTGATTCGTAAAATGGGAAATCTACCAGATTTGAAACATTGGCCATACTACTGTAGTGCAAACAGGGCAGATTGTCAGACTAGGAATAGAAGAGGGTTGTAAAAGCTGCCATTATACTGGGATTGACAAACAGTGGAATGTGACTGACGGTGCAAATAGTCAGTAAACTTTGGGAATGTATGGGTGACTCAACTCAAAATATACACAAGTGGTTGAGGTTTGACTAACTAGGAGATTACATGGGTTAATGAAACTGGAAATACCCTGTGGTGGGTGTACGGCAGATTCCATGCTCCCAGTCCTGGACTATGCCCTGCATGTTTCTCTAGGTCCTTTTTTTTTAGTTTGGGCAACACCAAGAGTACAGATGGGGATAAATGGCTTTGAGGAGGGACACGCAGCTTATTTACTGGACATTTGCATGGCGCCTGTAAACAAGTGTTTCCAGGTGCCACAAGACCAATTGGGGGAGGGGTACATAGGAAGAACTACAACAGTTATATTGGCCTTGTGGTAATCCTACTGTGCAAGGTAGTAAGTGCAGAGGGGAGGGGGTAGAGGGAGAAATGCAGGAGTGAAGTGCCCAAGGGGAGGGCAAGTGCTGGGGGAGTGGGGAAGGAGGGTAAGTGGACGATAGGGTGGACTCTACTTTAGGGGCTCGGGGCTAGTCTGGGGAGGAGAGCTCGAGGGCAGTGCTGGCGAGGGATGCTGAGGGGACTGGTGGGGGTGTGGTCTGGCCACTATGCAACTGTGAAGAGGCCAGGCCCCAGTCACAGAGGGAGGGAATGTTGGCACTGGAGGGGGGGAGGGTGAAGGAAAAGGAAACTCTAAGGTTCTGGAATTTAAGGAGATCTGGTTCAAGTTTGAGGGGGGCAGGGAGGATGTTCCAGAGGGTGGAACCAGCTGAGGAAAGTGATCTACTACCTGCTCTTTTTAGAAAACATTTGGCTCAGAGCTGGAGCCAGAGGACCGAGGACTCTGGCACTGAGTATTTAGGGAGGGAAAGCTGGATGTAGGGGTCCCAGGCCCCAGACAGTGGATGATGCAAAGGGGTCTTGAATTTGATCCTTGCAGTCACTGGGAGCCAGTGGAGAGGTTTTAGGCAAGGATGGGTCTTGCAGTCCTATTCTGGATTAGTTGAAGGGGCCAAAGGGAAGAAAGAGGCAGATTGAAGAAGAGGCTGTTGCAGTAGTCCAGCCTGGAGAGAACCAGGGCTCTGGAGACATTCAGCTTCTGGGGCAGGTGAGGAAAGGAAGATTGTCCCTGAGTGCTTAAAGGAGCTGTTTGGTTATTTGCCCAACCCCTCTGACCCATTGACTGCCTGTGGCTATTGTACTATAAATGGCCATGCCTACACCTCCTGCCTAAAACACCTCCTTGTGGGAACTCTTTAACCTAGATTTAATCAAGCTGTTCAATCAAACCTTGCACATCGAAATGCCTTCCAGTATTTTTCCAAAGCAGTCTTTTGATTGTTTGACTTAACTGGAGTTGTTAACTCATTACTAGTGTAATAAAAATGTGTTAACCATGTCTGGCTTCAGCCATCCGATTTAAAAGCACTATGCATTTCTTTAGTAAACAAAATCAAGCATTGGCAAAGCCAACAGTTTGGGCTTGTGTATACGTTTTGGGCATTTGCCAGGCACTGCTATATGCTCAGGTACTCTGCTACCTTCAATAGCCAGTTAATAGGACATTTTTGAGACAGTCGAGCCCTTGAACCGTGACCAGCTGCTCCACTGACTTGTCACGCTGCAGTCACTACAGCCGTCCAAGATGCCTCGTCCATCGTTCCAGCACAGACCACGATTCTTGACCCTGAGCCACTGTGTAGACCAGCCTGCAGCCATTCGTCCAGCCTTGCTTTCTGAACTGCCTGCCGCCTTATACCCATGGCTGTCTTCTGTCTTGAACAGGAGCTGCAAAGCATCCTGGAATTTACTTGATGCTGTCGCATCAAGATCATCTCAAGCACCAGGTACATTGTGGTTCTCTCGCCAGGTACCTCTCCGAAGGCACCTAGTGATATTTACGACCCCTTGCTCGCTTGGTGCTGAAACCAAATAGTCTTGATCAGTTAAGACTGATTGCTTTACCGACTACCCTCCTATTAGTATCCAGAGTGCATCTGGTTCCTAACTGTTCTGTGTTTCTTTACAGGGTGGGTATTATTGTGTAGTGTGCTAGAACTGACTATTGTAATAATAAAGTACATATTTGTATACAACCTTGAATGTACAGTCCCTTTTTTTTAATTGGGTAATTGTATTTTTGCTGTGTTGCAACTAACCAACAATCCATGACCTTGCGGCGATCAGCCTGCCGTTGTGTCTGCGTTACCAAAAGACAGGAAGGTTTATAATTTACCTGTTTCCAATCTGTTTTCGATCCCTTCTGGTGTACTAGATGTGTGGGGCTGATTTGATGATTAAGAAACGGATATTCATCCCTGTACCACTGGTGCAACGGAAGTTGATTTGTCACACCTTCAGAGTTTGTACTGCATCTATGATATTCATTGCGAAGTGCCGCGACATTGCTTAGTAAATCCACTAGGTTTTTACATCTAGGAATAAATGTTACACAGTGAAAATATATACATTTTGTTTTTTGAAACATTTTATAACGCACCAAAAATAACAATAATTAGGACTTCCGTGTCCCTGTCTAACAAGATAACATTACAAGCTATATTCTTCAGTCCCACTACCCCCTTCCCCCCCCACTACCCCTCCAACTTGAGCCATAAAGTCCATATCAGCCTGTGCGTCCTCGGGCAAGTCGATTGTCCTCCTCTCATCCATATCATCGTCACTGTGATTGGGCTGGGGGGGCCCACCATGGTGGCCACCAATTGCCTCCATTTGAGTAGGGGTCCTACCTCCTCCTCACCTCCCCTGCTGACCGCATCGAACCAAACCGCCGTTTCAGCCTCGTCCCATTTCAAGAGGTCAGCCCACCACAACTCCATCCTGGGGCTGTGGGAAGCCTTCCAACACATTGCAATCCTCCTCCTTGGCCAGGATGTATGCTAAATCCTTCATCTTGCTAATGTGCCTCAGGTGACGTGGCCTAGGGAAACCTCCTAGCATGCATGCCCAGGCTGACTCTACCGCTAGCTCGATACCTTTTCCAGCCAGGCATATTTTCAGTTCAGCCCAAAATCTACACACCTCCGGACAAGCCCAGAACATGTGTAACATCCCAGCTTCCTCCTCTCCGCACCTGGGGCATCTCTGGATCGTCTCGCCCCCAAACCTCGCAATCTTACTAGGGGTTAGATATGCCCTATGACATATAATTGGATCTGTTGGAGCCTCGCATTTCGGGACACTTTCTTAGGATATCTCTGGGCTCTATCCCATAACCCATCCGTCATAGACTCTCCCACCTCCTCCCCCCAGACCTGTCTCAATAGGCATAATTCCGTCCCCACCTTGGACCCCAGTAGCTCGTATATGCGGGATATCTCGTGCCCACCCTCAGACGTCATATATCGCCATAGTGGCATCCGGTTGATCCGTGAGCACTCACGCCGGCCATTTTTCTCGCACCCGCTTAACTAGCATGGAGTGGGTTATATGTCGCCCCTTATGCACCCCGGAATCCTCCACCAGTGTCTGGAATTTTAACGCTACTCCATCCTGCCATATATCTCCCAGAGTGGCCAAGCCCACGGGTTCCCAGTATCTACGGACCCCTTGTATCAATTGGGGGTCCTCTACATGGTGCCGCCAACGGCACCTGCATAGAAAACGGGGCTGGGTATCCTACCAACCGCCATGCTCTATGCCACACCTCCCAGCCAAGCAACAGCAGCCGCGCCATCTTCAGCACCCTGCGCCTCGGCAGCCACACCACCTCTCTAAGAAAATAGGGAGCCGGTTCCTTACACAACAGCATAGTTTCTGCGGTTTCTTCCTCCGACAGCCATCGGGCCACGTATTGCAATTGGCCCGCTAGATAATATAACTCAAGATTCAGCAGGTTTATTCCCCTGCCATCACACGAATTTTGCAGTTTCCAAAGAGCCACCCTACTCCTGGTATTATGCCGTATGAAGCCCCTGCACAGGCTGTGGAGACTGGCGAAGAAACGCCTGGGGATCACATGTGGGATGTTTACAAAAGTGTAACGGCCTGGGCAGGACTACCATCTTGATTAGAGCCGCCCTCCCCATCATGTTCAGGGGCAGTCTGGACCAAAAACCCATACTATTCTTGATACTTTCCACTGCCTTCACCGTGTTGTGCTTATGTTCTTCTCCTGTCGTATGGTATATGTCAATTCCAAGATATCTGAACGACTTGTTTTGCCAGGGTATTGGCAGTACCATCAATCCTCCTGGCGGGACTGATCTGTATCTCCCTAAGGGAAACATGATGGATTTTTTGGGGTTTATTGTTATGCCGGCGAGGGCGGCATATCGTTACATCACCTCTAGGATGTATTGTGTATTATCTTCTGGGAAACGCTGGTACAAGAGTATATCGTCCGCGTATAATGAAATAAGATGTGGACCGCCTGCGGTACGTATCCCAGTGTCACCATATTGTTGTCTAAGACAGACAGCTAGCGGCTCTAACGCTAATATGTACAACATGGGTGACCAGGGACAGCCCTGTCTGGTGCCCCTACTAAATCGCCATTTGTCTGAGATCGTGACACCCGTTTTGACCCTGGCAATTGGCGAACTATATACCATTTTAACCCACCTACGAAACCCCGGGCCCATTCCGAAAGCTTCTATAGTCGCCAACAGCCATGGCCATTTTACTGAGTTGAAAGCCTTGACCGCGTCAAGCGAGGCGATCGCCAACTCACCTGGGTCTCCCTCTGTCTGATCGATAATGTGATGCAGTCTCCTATGGTTATCAGTTATATTCCTACCACGGACGTAGCCTGTTTGGTCCGGGTGTATCAGTTTGCTAATGATACGCTTAAGCCTGTTTGCCAGCACTGTCGTGAGGATTTTGCTGTCTTGGTTAAGCATTGATGGGGGTCGGTAAGACCCGCAGTCTGTGCTTGGCTTACCCGGCTATAAGAGCGGAATAATTACCGCCTCACATAGGGACTCTGGCAACCTGCCCTGCTCATTCGACTGATTAAACATAGCCAGCAACAGGGATAGCATCTCCTGCTTGTAGGTTTTGTAGAATTTGCTCGGGAGCCTGTCTGACCCTGGGGGACTTACAAGTGGGCAGGTGTCGAATCACTAACTCGAGCTCTTCTATCGTGATTGGGGCATCCAGGTCTGCCCGTTCCAAGTTGTCTAAGTTGGGCAGGTCCACGTCTTCTATCGTGTCCTGGATTTCTTGGTCCCCGGCTCTGCCTGGGTCCTCAGAGCCATTTGTAGTATCTAAGGGACTTGTTGTTCACTCAGTAAAAATATATACATAGGTGAATGCCTGAAGCACTTATTTCCTACATTCAAAAATATCTACTGTCATAAGGCAGGATTTAAGCGAAGAAAGAACATTCACATTGAACCAATGGTAACCAGATATTCTGCAAAATGGCACCACAACCCTCTTGGTTCTGTCCAGAATGCAAAATATTATTCTTTGTGCGAGGACCTTGTGGTTTCGGCAAGTCTTGCATTTGCATGGGATGAAGCTCTCATTGATGGGTCTGATCTGACATTGGAAACTGGGAGGGGGAAGGGGCTATGAAAGGAACAAAAGGCAACGGTTTCCAAAGTACCCTACACACATCAATAGTTGAAGGACAACTAAATATTTAATATATTCGAAAATGAAATCAATATATAATTCAAGGAAAGAGTAAATATTGGTAGTTATCAAAATTAAGAAAAAAAACCTTTAAAGAAATGATAAAATAAATGTTTAGAATTTTCCATGGATCAAGTGTCCCTTCATCAGGAGAAAAATATATATGTCAACATTTTCATAATTCAATCTAAAAAAAAAAAATCATGAAGTTACTATTATACATGTCTTTGAATCAGAAGTGATCTTGCGAGTCAAATCTCATGTGGTTATCTCAATTGGTTCAGCGTGTTAAAGGCAAATGCCTTTAATATATGATGTAGAAGATCAAGGGGTTAGGCTATGATCTAAAAAAATTCCATCAAATATCTCAAAAAGCCAGCTGTTAAACCCTATATATAGAGAAGTGGTCTTCAAACTTTTTTGGCCAGGGCCCTGTATTGCGCACCATCACTGCACCCTACTCCCATTATAGTCCCTGGGCTCCCGCATCTTTTCCCATCACAGCGGCTGGGCTACCTCATTCCACTCCTACCCAGTTCCTGGGCTCTTCCCCACTCCATCACACACCCTGGGCTCTCCCCTCCCTGCTCCCACCACAGTCCCTGGGTTCCCCCCCCCCCCATCCCCATCCCGTTCCCAAAAAAGTCCGAGGGCCAGTGACTGCTGGTGAATTTCTTTTATGTGGAGGGGCATAACTATTTCCCCAACAAATGCTATATCGACAGAGCGCAGCCAACCAATCCAGGGGGGTTCGGTGGGATTTCCCCCCGTGAATTTTTTTTAAACTAAAAAATTTGCATTGTAGAGCATACTTAAGAAAAAAAAAATGGGTAAATATCCAAACAATTTGAAATTGGTGCTGGGGGCCCAGGATGCAGGCATGACATTTTTTTACTGGACATCTGATAGATGTCCAGTAAAAAAGATACCATCCGGTCCCCTGGGCCCCACTAGGCCTAACGCAATCAGCATGATTATGTGTGTATGCAAGGCGCTGGCGTGCCAAGGGGAAACCATGGTATTTTTGACTGGACATCTATGATCGAAATCCAGTAAAGAAATACCATCCCTGTCCCCTGGGCTCCACAGCACCTCAGGAGAGCTGATGTTGGCAGGTGGGTAGGGGGATTGTGCAGCAAAGGCATTTAGGCATTTTTTAAATGCCTTTGTTGTACAACCCTACTCCCTCCCCCCCTCTATCCACCACTTGCCAAAATCGGCTCAACGGACCAAAACACACACACACACACACACACACACAAACCCCCCCCCCTATCATTCACACGAGCGTCCATCACCATACACTCACTCACAACATAAGCATACACATGTTTCAATAAAGAAATTAACGTAAATGTACCTTCTGAATTGGCCTGCGTGTGGGTGCTGAAATGCCCTGTTCCAGGCTGCTCTGTCCGTATTTGTGAGGAGGTGCAGGTGCTCACCCTCGCACACAGACATGTAGTGCCCCAGCCAGCATTTCCAATGAGCTATGGAATGGTGGCAAAGCAAAACGCCCCAGCCTTGCATGGCTAAGTGAGCATGTGCGGCTGGGGAACTTAACTGTCAAAGGGAAATGGGGTTTCCCTTTGACAGTTCAGCCAGGCTAGGAGCAATCCCTCAGCTGCAAAAAGCAGCTGAGGGAGTGCTCATTGTTTCACTGGGCTGGCTCCTTAGCTCCTCCATAATGGGTGAGGGGGGCCACTGGGTGGGCACGCTCTCTCCATTATGGATGAGCCGCCAGGCTCGGACTGGCCTATGGGGCAATGCCTGTACCAAAAATGCTAGTGTGGGCCAGTCAAAATGGTCCACCTTTTTGGCCAATTTGGGCCAGTTTGAGTTACTTTACTATGCAGTTAGTAATTTTGATCATTGTTGCTGAATAAATATTCTATAAATATCACAATTTATTTATATTTTAACACAAAGCACCCTCTTGGGTACTATTCAAACAGTCTGTGATTAAAGGAATGTATATCCATTTACAACTGCAGGCCACTTTTTCATTGGTGCCTGAGACGGTTTCATGCTTCGGCCTGACCAGGTGAGCCGCTCCTGCCCATTTTTTCCAATCTTTCATGCTGGGCTCTCACGGCCCCGGCCCCCTATGGGGGCGCGCCCCACAATTTAAATACCGCTGATATAGATACAGAATCCTACCTTTCTCAGAACTATGTGACCACAGTACTCCAACCTGAGCTACAGAATGTGTGAAGAATATCCGGGTCATTACCAAAACAGTATGTCTAATTAGTGAGTACATGCTCCAATAAATGTAAGAATTAAATATTCATTTAACTGTTGAGATGGACTTCTAAACCCTCACCTGGTGGGCAGATGTTTAGGAGGCCACCCTCGGTTTAGGGAAACGGGGGAACTTTCTGGACACGCCGGAACAATCTAGGTAGCTTGGCAGGCGGTCAAGACTAAGGGGGTAATTCATAGAATTCAGCGCACAAGTGGCGAACGCGGCTGGCACACAGTGTGCGCGTGCGCCAAAATCCATTTCCGCGCACAGCATATTCATGAATTTCAACATCCATTACCAGCCATGGCGCAGAGTGGCGCAGCGACCCTGCAGCAGCGTCAGTTCTGCCCCCAACCCCTACCTTTGCGCCATGTACAGCGCACAAATCTCTTACATGGCGCACATACCTGGTGCACAGGCCCCCAACCGCAAACGCCTGTAAAACTCCCCGCGCAGCCCTCAGAATACACGTACCTCGCTGCGCGGGAAGTTTCACACGCGATTGGCCCTGTGCGAGCAGTGTACATGAATTTCGGGGGTGCGCAGGAAGTTTCACAAGCGATTGGCCCTGTGCGAGCGGGGTACTTGTATTATGGGGTTTCTCTTGAAGTTTCACACACGATTGGGCCTGTGCGAGCGGGGTACGTGTATTACTGGGGTGCGCGCAAAATTTCACACGCGATTGGCCCTGTGCGAGCGGGGTACGTGTATTATGGGGTTTCGCTTGAAGTTTCACACGCGATTGGGCCTGTGCGAGCGTGGTACGTGTATTACGGGGGTGCGCGGGAAGTTTGACACGCGATTGGGCCTGTGCGAGCGGGGTATGTGTATTACTGGGGTGCGCAGGAAGTTTCACACGTGATCGGCCCTGTGCGAGCGGGGTACATGTATTACTGGGGTACGCGGGAAGTATCCCACAAGATTCTGCTGTCAGATAGGGTATGTGTACCCTGTGGGGTGCGCAGGGAGTCCCACACATGAATTGGCAGTGTGGGTCCTCCCAGGTGTGCCCTCTACCCCCTCCATGGCCCTTGCAGGCAACCCACACCACAGGGTACCCTGCACCCCTGTTCATGTCCCGCACGCAGCCCCTCCACCATGGGCATGGCCCCCAGCCAGCCCACATGTCACCTTCCACTAGTGATCAACCCATGTCCCCCAGCACCCCCACCCCCCAGCAGTGATGGGCACCTGCCAGCAGGCCCTGACTCATGTCCCCCAGCACCCCCACCCCCAGCAGTGATGAGCACCTGCCAGCAGGCCCCGACTCATGTCCCACAGCACCCCCACCCCCCAGCAGTGATGGGCACCTGCCAGCAGGCCCCGACTCGTGTCCCCCCCAGCACCCCCACCCCCCAGCAGTGAGCCTCAAGCCCAGACCTATGTCCCAACAAACCACATGTCCTAAAAAAACAGACCCATGTCCCGAAAGCCAACCCTAATCCCCCTTGCCCCCCAATCCAAGCATGCAACCATCCACAGAACCCACTCCCAAATATCCCATGCCATGATAGATGAAATGAACCACCATGCCCATGCAGGAATGCACAATGTAGCCACACAGTGGCAACACGTGACTGAGGAAATGTTCAGTGAGACATGCACAAAACCAATTACAGAACACACCACCAACTCTGAAGTAATAAAAAATGTATTAAAAACAAAGAACTGACTTTGATGAATAGTGAACTGAAAATCAATGCACAATGACAGAAGTAGAAAAAAATTATTGTAAATCCAATGAAGTTAAAAAAAAAATCACATAGAATAAAAAAGTGGTCCATTGCCAATGTCCATAATAAAAACATAATCCAAATTAAATAACCATCCATGGGAATATAGAAAAAGAAAGTATGTACAAGTCTGCAACTATATACAATGCAAGTCCAAATGGTCCATGATCCACAAACAAAAGGAAACCTACAAAAAAAGTCCAAGGAAGAAAAAACTATATACACATGAAGTGGAGCAATGTCCATTAACTCCAAAGGAAACCTAACACCATCTAACTATATACAATGGTGGCGGGCAAGTCCTGCAGCTCACTCTGTGATGGCCAGGGCATCATCGAACTCTGTCGATGTCCTGGAGGCGGGCCTCTGCCCTGGCCCTGAGGTCTCGCAGGGATACACTCATGGCCTGTTCCAACTCCCTGCGAGTTGCTTCGAGGCACTCTGCCCGCCTCAACGCCCGAAGCATGGAGAACTCCGCCCTAACCATGGTGAGCCACGCCTCTTCCGCCCGCCGCTGCTCCGCACCAATGGCTGGCCCAACCGCAGCCACACGGAAGACACACCCATTCCACGGTTCTCCTGCCCTCTGGCCGATGCCTGCCCCTCTGATGTCGATGGCCCCGAGCCATCATTGCTCCCACCTAGAGCCTACTGCCTGTTGCTGCTGTCCATGTGCCCTGTCCGATGCCTGCACATCCTCCATCTGCTGGACTCCAGTTGTTGGGGTGTCCACCCCTGCTGGACCGCCGACTCCCGACTGTGGCAGGGATGGGATCTCCACTAAGCTGGCTGTGTTGGTCAGGCCAGGTCCACAGGGGGCCCTGGTGGAATCTGGGCCGGAAGACGGCAGGGAGAACGACTGGCGCATAGTCTCCACAGAGGAGAGGTCCGCCAGAGTGCGCGACACATGTAGGAACCCACCGACCAGGGCCCCTCCCAACAGTGCCACGTTGCGACGCAGCTGTTCGTGATGGCGTGTGTGCTCCGCCCAGGAAGCACGCACGTCATCACGAATGTCATGCGTGCGCAACGCAACACCAACCAGGATGGAGCACATACGGTCGTGGGACCCCTCGTCCGCCTTTAGTGGAGAGGCAGATGATGTGGCGGCACTCCCCCCTACCTGCGCATGGGCCTGGGACGGGGCATCCCTGCTGGTGCATGGTGGTGCAGTCACAGGGTCAAGAACAGCGACATGCACAGGCCCCTCCGCGGTGACTTGTGCTGCCTCCTGACCCTGGCCCTGGACTGCACCACTTGCACCAGTGGTACTACCACCACCAGGCCCCATGTGCGGCTTAGTAG
Source organism: Ambystoma mexicanum (assembly GCF_040938575.1). Lineage (NCBI taxonomy): Eukaryota > Metazoa > Chordata > Amphibia > Caudata > Ambystomatidae > Ambystoma > Ambystoma mexicanum. The sequence continues at coordinate 682,734,071 of NC_090925.1, forward strand.
CGGGCTCCTCCTCCCCTGTGGAGACCACCAACCTGGATGTCTCCACAACGTCTTCCGCCATTGCAAGCCCCTGTGGGGGCTCACCCGGCCCTTCCGCTACAGCCGTAGTGGCAGACGCAGTACCAGCCCCCTCGCTCCCAGATGTTGCCAATGCCTGGGATGTCGGCTGGGTCTTGCGTCGCTGCCCGGTGGAGGCATCCCCGCCGCTTGGCTCCACAGCGCCGTCTCCGCCCTCTTCTTCACTTGACGCTACGTAGAGGGAGACATAGAACACAAGCATCAGGGTACAGTACAATATTCCCCTAGACAGGAAGCAATAACACATGAGTGGCACTGTCAAATGTCACTCCATCCTGTCCCTCCACAACACATGGGTGAATGCATGCAACACACATGCAGAAACAGTCCTGGTGCCTACAATCAACATCAGCATCCATGTACAAAATGTTGACTTCAAACTCCCATACATCATGGCTCACACTGGTCCCATGCACACACATCACCGGAGGGTCATGCATCATGGCTTGTACACCACAGACACAGTGGATGGACACAGTGGATACAACGGTGACCGCACTGCATGAGTGAATCTACACATCACGGACATGCCATGATATGATATAGCACCCATCCCTCACCGCCCCTCCATGTCCAAGAACAGAGACTGGCATGCATTCATGTGTGCATTCCGCATACAGCTCGCGATTTTGCATTGGAATACATGCACCATCCATGTGGTACAGACATTACTGGTCTGACATGCATGACCATGATTTCCCTGCACACACATCCATACATGGCCTATGTCACACATACAGGCAAGTATCAGACTACCAGCACACTGCAACATGCCCTGTCTCACACATCAATGCTTTCCCACTTACTGCTCAACTCCAGACGGGTCCGCCTCTGAGGGATCTGGGCGTGGAGCGCTGGGGCTACGTGTTCCAGGACCCTCATCTGGATGTTACTCATGCTGCCCCGGCCCCCCTCCGCAAGGTGCCGGGCCTTGTAGAGGGTCCTGGACCTCAGGTCCTCCCAGCGCTTCTTGACATGCTTGATGTCGTGGGTTGCCACCTCCTCCGCATTGATGGCAACCACTGCGTCCTCCCAGAACCTCATCCGTCCTTCCTTGTTGGTGCATGATGTTCCGAAGAGGGCATCATAATGCCCCAGGACATGCTCCACCAGGACACCAACTTCCTTCTCAATGAAGCTGGTGGCTCTCTGCCTCTCTGACTGGGGGTCGCCAGTGGTCTCAGATGGTGTTTGCCCCGACATGGCGACCCCGAAGGCAGGTGTGGGCGGGCAACTGGTTCCCGGGGCTGGGCTGTGGAGCGATGATATCCCAGTCGGGAGTCTTCTCTTCCAGCAGGGGTGGACACAGCAACTGGACCCCTGCAGATGGCTGACGTGCAGTCACCAAATAGCAGGGAACGTGGGCAGCAGGCAGACAGCAGCAGATGGCTGGTGGGAGCGTGCTCGGGGCTCTTGGGGGCAGGAAAATGACCTTTTGGGCAGGAGCGTGGTCTTCCGTGTGTATTCGTGTGGCCAGCTTGATACGGATTGATTTGGCATGTGAAAAAATTTCACGTCAGCATGTAATCCGAGGAAAGGCCCTTAGCGTGTAAGCGTGTCAGTGATGTTACGCGTGCAGGCGTTGCCCACAACACGTGTGCATAGTGAATCAGCACGTGAGAAAACTGCACGTCACCGTGCTATTGGAGGAAAGGGCCTTAGCGTGTAAGTGACGTTTCACATGTGGGCTGGCTTAAAAGGGACGAGTATCGCGCTATTTCCTTGTACGTGCTTTTTGTGGAGAGCGAGCGGGTGCATCTTGTACTTCTTGTCGGTTCACATGCGATTACTTCACAACGTTTCTTCTTTTGCGGGGGTGTTGCCTACCCGCACACACGCGTCTTTTTCACGTTCTTTTTCAAGGCAGATGGTGAGTCGCGCACGTATTTCCCAACTGTGGTTGCCCTCGTGTGTCTCGTACCCCTTCAGTGGTCATTGTAGGCTGCATGTAACACGCGTACGCTTATTTTTTGTGTTTCTGGGTGCCACAGCGTAGTGCAGGTTTATTTTTCCATGCACGTGGTCTACCAGGGGTTGCGTGCACGTGTGCTTTTGTTTTTGCGGTGCCTGTGCGTTTGCGTGACCGGTCATCTTCCCCCAGGGATCACATACAGCCTTGCCAGAGCACTAGGGTACGAATTCCATCTAGTACCCTACCCATTTCACCCTAATTGCCCAGGACAATTGTTTACTACAACTCCCATACGCACAACATCCGTGCCATGGTTGGGAGGTGCCCAAGCAGTAAGGGAGGCAAAGGTGGCCGACCTCCAAAAGGTGGGCGCGGTAGGGGATGTGGCCAGGACCCCTGTGTGTGGACCACCAATCAGGGACACCCATGCCCCCCCCATGGTTGTGGGAAATGTAGCTGACACCATCCCAGCTCAGCCCTTGTTGGACCGGCCCATTTTGGCACCTGAACTGGCACAGGATGACTCCCAGGCTGACTTCCAGGTCAGCAAGTCTAAGCCACGTGTGGCGGTGCAAGTTGCTGTCACCAGGCTACGTGGATCTGGGGCAGCAATGTCATCTGCTGCCCCAGGTAGGCAGGGTGGGGAGGCTGCAGGGGCAGCTGCAGCTCTATCCACCCCAGCTCTGAGTCTCCCAGCCGGGACAGTGTTGGTCCAGGTCCATCAAACTGACGTTGGCCCTGCAAACATCACTCTGCAGCCAATGTCTGCACCAAGACCTATGGTCATTGTGCCTTCGTACACTTCTAGTACCCAGTCTACCTGCGCTTCTGCCCCTACTGACCAGAGCGGCGTAAGCCACTCAGGATCCGCAGCACCTTTGAAAAAGAAGGGTGCTCTGGCACTACAGGCTGAGACCCCAGACACAGCTACACACTCCGGCACGTCAAGGAAGCCTAGCTTTAATGATGCCGAACTTGATGCACTTGTGGCCTTTGTGTCGGCACATAGCCGCGAAATGGTGGTGACTGCAGGGTGCAAGACCACACCTGGTCAACGTAGGGCACACTGGCAGACCATTGCGGACCACATTAGTGCCCTTGGATTTGTGAGGCGCACAGCTGATGATTACTACAAGCGGTGGAATTACCTGAAACGCAGAGCAAAGAACAAGCTGGCCTCAAATCATGCGTCTACTCTGATGACTGGCAGTGGGTCTCCACCAGAGGACAACCAACTCACTGAACATGAGTCTGTTGTTGGAACCTTCGTCACAGAGGAATAGATCCAAGGCGTGAGAGACCTACCAGATTACGACACATTGTCCGGTGAGTGCCCATGCATGTGTGTAATCCATGTGTATGTTGTTTGGGTGACGGGTTCTGATTGAGTGCCAGGTGAGGGTGTGTACTCCTGAGTGGTATGGGTCACCCATGTGCTTCCTCCAAAACATTCAGCGGCCTTGGATTTGGGTATGACAGTATCCCTTCTGCCCACAGTAGCCAATTGGCGCCACATTAATGCAGTTGTCCTTGAACTGTCATCTTGCAACAACATTGTTCTGAATTTTTCAGTGTTCATTCAGGCTGATTGTTTCAATTCTCCCATTTTTGCAATGCATTTTTCAGCCCTAATGCCACATGTGTGACATGCTTCTGTCATTGATTACACCCCACATTGGCCCACATTTGTTACCTTGTTATGTGAATGATTAGACCATTCAGGCTGATTGAGTATTGGCCTGCTCACATTAATTTTTGGGGCCTGTTTGAATGTGGCACATGATAGTTGTTTCCCGTCATGTTGAAGTGACCAACCATTGATGTGTACATCTGCCTGCAATCACTGTATTATTGTACACTGGATGTGTTGCAGTGTGTGGCACATGCATATTTTGTCACACTATTTAGCATTTTTCATCTCATGTCCATCTCACATGGATGGGTGACAGTACTCATTCACTGACATATGGCTGTACTTGTCAAATGTACCATGGCTAGGCTACATGCCATCTGTGTGCTGGCATGTGTCATATGTGTATTGGACATGCCACTCACAGGCTAATGTGTGATGCCAGTGCTACCCAGCATGCAGCAAATGTGTTGCTTTTCCATCTTGGTGTCCTCAGTATCTGCTTTTTGCCTCCCCTTCCAACTCATCGACAGTGCATGCATGCCAGGGTTATTGTCATGTAGGACATGTGTAAATTATGTACTGGATCTCTGGCTTGTAAGGCCTGTGTGTACGCTATGGTGCTCATGCCTGTTTCCATTTGTTGTCTTTTATGTTTTTGCAGGTGATGACGCACTTGATGCTATAGAGGTCGAGGAGATGGTGCCGACCTAGGAGGAATCTCAGGCATGACCGGGCACCAGTGGAGGACGTGGTGTGGAGGTGGGTGAAAACCCAATCTTATTGTAGACCATACTGTCCAGGGGTGTCTCTGGTTGCACCTCCCCAGACCTCTATGATTCAGGTGCAGAATCGGATGATGAGACTAATGTGCTGTCGCAGGTGAGTGTTTCTGGCAGGGATTCTGTTCTGTCCAACCCACCTGCACCAGGGGTAGAACCCTCTATGGGGATGTCAGTGTTGGTAACTCCGCCTTTGGTGGTTACGGATGCAGGGTCACACTCCACAACATCTGATCCTGTTCCTGGGCCAGCAGATCAGAGGGGGAAATGCACTCCTGCAGCCTCAGGCAGTGCCAGCACAGCAAGGTGCAGATCGCCTTGCCCCAAACAGCTGTGGTGCCCGCTGACGCAGTGGCCATGCGCCACCAGGCAATACTGTATGGGAAAACTCCATTTACGGTATTGCAGCACAACAGGGAGCAGAAAGGCAGATGGAGAAACAGCAGGCAACAGACTCCATTTGCCAATCACACGGGGAAGACATTTTGTTGTCCAACCGGGACCGATGGACGGCACTGGAGACTCTGCGGGAAGCCATTTCTGTGGAGTCACAGGGCCACAGGGAAGCCCTGAGGTTAGAACTCCAGTTCCTCAGGCAGACTCTAAGTTAACTTGAGGCTTCCCGAAATTTAAGGTCAGAACAGCAGCTGGAGCAGCTCGCACGTTCGCTCTCAGCTGCAGGCAACACGGGAGGAGATCCGGGCATCACACGAGGCCATGCGTGCAGAAATGCAGGGAACCCGTGAGGTGCTGCATGGGGATCCCCACACGATCATCCTCCAGAATCAGACCTTCAACACCCGCATGCTTGCTGCCATGGAGGACCATACCAGGGCTTTGCGTGGGCTGCCTCCCGTAGCACCACCACCTCCTGATGCAGAAGCAGAGGGGCAAGAGAGCGACAGCAGCAGTTCTCCCACAATAGCGTAGCTGTGCAGGCCATGAGCCCATGGAGGTATTTTTCTTTTTCGCAACATCCACGCAGGTGGGTGTTGTTGTGCACCCTGTCCTCGAACCTCCTGTGTGGCCGCCTCCTCCCCCCTGCCCCCACATGGCCATTTTTTTTTTTACAGTGTGTGGCTCCCGTGGGCATCCACTGTGTATTCCAGCTGGGCACATGCAGGCTTGTCCTGTGTTTGGGATAGATGCTTGGGTTCCTGACACACACACCCCTCCTGCTTTCCTTTCCATGGGCTTGCAAAGGGTGTGACCAAGTGACAGTGACTTACACAGTGACATTGGGCTCCCGTGAGTTGTGTGGGCAGTCTGTAGTCAAAACTGTGTGTACATCCCTAGTGGGGATTGTTGTTGTATTGACCACTGCATGGTGTATTGATCTGTGCTTGTGCATCCATGTCTTCCTCCTTATTCATAGGTACCTTCTTCATGTCTTCACAAGGCCGTCTCCTTTGCGGATGCAGTTCATGTTGTATGCAGTACACTGACACATTTGCTTGATGTCAACACTCTGCAGTTGGAAGGGGTGTATGTGCTGGCTTATTCAGGTTGTAAAACTTGCACTACTTTCATTTGGTACTGTCATATTTTGGCAATGTTTCATCCTGTTTTGCTGTATTGTGTTGCTGGTAAGTGTTTGGTCATGTGTGCTGTTTGTTATTGATTACTGGGAGCATATTGTCTGTGGCCTGTTTCCATTTGGGACGGTGCACTTTGTGACACTTGTGTCATGTGTTGTGCATTCCTTTGCTTGCTTTCACATTGCATTACATGCCATGGTGTGTTGGGTAGCGGAGATGGGGAGGGGTTGGGTGACATGGGGCTGTTTTCATGTTATATTTTGCAAGGGGGTAGTCATTCATGCAGCATAAATGTGTGTCATTTTGTGACACAGCATTGGTTGTCTTTGGGTAGGTAGGGATGCACACAATGTAACACTTCCAGGTGACCAATCTCAGGCTGGTATGGTTGTGACAGTTGACTGTCCCTTATGTCATCATTGTCAGGTGGTATGTACCAGGGCTGTGTGCACTCCACAGGGGTGTGATTTTAGGTGAAGTAATTAGCCACCAGCTGCGTACGGGCTGCCTCACCACATGCCCGTTCTCCTCCCATGCGCAGCGGCCATACATGTGGTTGGGGATGTGGGGGCACCACCATGTCCACCGGCAGGCCCCGGTGGGATGCGACACATGCTGCCACTATGATCCTGCACACTACTGGGGGCGTGTATAGCAGCTGCCCACCAGAGGGGTCAAGGGAGCGAAAGCGTGACTTGAGCACTCCGAATGTGCACTCCACTATGCCCCGGGTTGCAATATGGGCTGTGTTGTATGTTACCTCGGGTGGTGTGGTGGGGTTCCGAATTGGCGTCATCATGTGGGTGCTCAGAGGGTAGGCACTGTCCCCTGGGGAGGTGATGATGGGTATCATTTATGAGGTTGTGACATTACTCAGTATCTGATATGCATGCATGTGCAGAGGCATTTATACTCGCCAAGCAGCCATGTATTGCCATGCCGCCCAGCTTCTAGGTCCCGGTTTAGGGTTGACATTCTGTAAATGAAACTGTCATGGGTGGACCCTGGATAGTTGGCATATACTGAGGTGATGATTCCCTTGGTATCACATACTACCTGCAAGTTAATGGAATGCCACTGCTTGCGGTTTCTATAGATGTGCTTAGTTGCCCTGGGAGGACGTAGAGCCACATGGATGCAATCAATGGCACCTAGCACTTTGGGGAAGTGTGCCACCCCGTAAAAATCCTGGATGGCAGCCTGCCTTTCTGCAGGTGTTCTGGGCAGGTATATGTGCCTGCGGACTGATGGGCGTGCAGTCATGATGGCCAACACCTGGTGTAGGCAGCGTGACTGCGTGGCCTGTGACACCCCCTCACTATGACACTTGTCTGCTGAAATGAACCAGTGGCCAAGAAGTGCAGTACATTGAGCACCAACAAACTACAGACACTACAAAACAACGCTCTCAGAACAGCCCTCAACCTACCCTCTAAGGAACACATCTCCAACAAAAGAAGAGAACACAAATGGCTTAAAATCCATGACCGCATCTCCCTCAAAACGGCATCACTCACCCACAAATGCTTAAACAACGCAGCCCCCCCCTATCTCGCATCCAGAATAAAGAAAAAAACGTCCACCCGCCCCACCAGATCGATCAATTCCTACTGCCTGCAGGTACCCAATTTCAGACAAAAGAAAACCGGCGGCAGCAGCTTCCCTGTCCTGGCAGCCCAACACTGGAACGCCCTCCCACTCCACATTAGGACAGACCAATCCTACTATAGCTTCAGGCGAAACACCCTCACTTGGCTGCGGGCCAATGATCCTCACGACTAACCCTGCCATCTAATCTGATCATGCCAATGCTATAACCTGACTACCATGCACAGCCTTAAATTTGTAAATATGTAAATGCAACCGAACTGCTCCTACGCACAGTATTAATATGTACATTTGTAAACCTTCGCTCAATTATATGTATATATGCACATCCCACACAATGTAACTGTAAATGCAATGCACTTTTTCTCATGCCTATCTTATTCTGTAACCAAGCTTTTAAGTAATCCTATCTTCCTGACCTCTGTTGCGCCCTGTTACCTCTGGGTTTTGCGCGCTATACTAAATAAATAAACAAACAAACAAACAAACCTTTTCCAAGGGGCTCAGTGGTTGGGAACAGGGTGGGTGATGTGAGGTCATCCTCCCACTCACTCACCAGGTCGAGTATGTGAGGTGGAAACCTGTACCTCTCATACACCTGGTCATCGGGCATCCCAAAAAGGCTGGTCCTGGGTGTAAAAATTCTGGCCCCGACTATCCTCCTCCTCCTGCGGTGTCCCACGACCACTGCTGCGAGGAACGGTATATTCATCGTAGCGTCTGAGCTTGTTTGTTGTTTGCGCACACTTTTATGCTGTGCAGGTCTGCGTACGCCTGCTTCCTGCTGGCATACGTGTTTCTGGATTAGCGCGTCGTTTTTGGCGCACGCGTTTCCCCTGTTGGATTCCATGAATACGTGTTATAGGCGCGCGTGTGGGTGTTCCGTGCATTTGCCTCCTGTTCTTCCCCGTAACGCCCACATTTTCACGCGTTGTTCCCCATTCCTCGTGTTACGCCCCGTGTTACGCCTACTGTTGTTGTGTGCGCCGCGCTATGTGCGCTTTTGCTGTGCGCGTAGTGCACGCTGTTTGATGACGTGTGCGCCCGCGTGTGCCACGCAGGATTTAGCGCACATCCCAGTATTTACACGCGCACGGACTTCCATGAATCGATGTGCGCGGCTTTCGCACGCTTGCACTGTGATTTTCGCACTTGCGCTGCGATTTGCACGCGTTCGCACGCTTGCGCAGAGGTTTTCAGCGCACATTAATTCCATGAATCGGCCTGTGAGTCTCAGGAGGGGTGAAAGTGATCGGAAGTCCGCAATGAACCACAAATGACTCTTAGACAAGTGTATATGAAAAATATCCATACATTTATTGTTGGCTGGACCAATACACACAAGTAACTTTTATAATGAGAAAACAGTTATCACACAATCCTTATACTATACCAAAATCTTTCAAAGCGCGTCTGGCAGTTTCACAAGTCTGTTTCTTTGTGCAGGAGACTTGGCTCCTTCTGTAGTTCGGTGAGAACTCGGGTGATCAGCCTGGAATGGATGCAGAGCCCCCTTCTCTTATCCAAGATTAGCTTTGCGCCAAAATCAGAGACTTCCAATTGAAGATCTGCTCTCTTGCAGGCATCCCAGTAGTGGACCAATCATGGACCATGGTGGTCTCAATCATTCAGGCACTCAAGATTTCCTGGCACCGGTAGTGTGGATTGGGACTAGACAGTCCCAACCCACTTCCTGGGCGCACACATCACCGGCTGAAGAGAATGGTTTTTGCAGGAGGCTGCATGCCTAAATAAGGAAAACCAGGGTTAATTGACCCGGGTGAAGGCAAGGTACAAAATGGCCATGGGATAGAACAAAACACTTTGTGGCTCAGCCATTTTCATTCAGACCTGGCCACAGTCTTGAACCAAAAACGGTTAACTCAATATGATTCAGTAAAAAAAACTAAAACATTAAAAAAAGTAACTGCTGCAACCACTTTGTTCCAGGCACACTCGTACAATCACCAATAAAATCCCTCGAGGGCGTCTAGGGCTATAAAACAAAAAGGAACCCCAGTGCACAATACTAGATGGTACATTGTGCACTGTTAAAACGTTACCATGAAATGGCAACATAGTCAAAGACGAAGGGAAACATGGTTTCCCAGTACTGACAGTCTGACGGATGTGTCAGTTTCCCCATAACAAGTGAGCAAAAGCCCACCGGAGTTCAGCTGAAGGCTGGGCTCCATGGAAAAGGTCAGGATAGGAAAGCCAAACAAAAGCAAATGTTTGTGGGATGTGGGTGGGGTGGTCCATAAATGGAGGGAAACATTGCACATAAATGAAATCTTTCCTTATACAACATTTTTTCAAAGTCTTGTTTTATATTTTTGAGACCTACCCATATTTACTGTTTCCATGAATTATACATTGATTACTTTTTCGATTATATTAATGTAGTCTTTCAACTATTGGTGTTCAGGGGATGGGAGTGTCCTTTATTTTTGACACTGTCTTTTGTTCTATTGTTGATACAACTTCTGTGCCAGAGTTGTTTTTGTTCGCCCGCACCCTAAGCTTTGTTTCAATATCTTCTAGAGACAATTCATAACTATTTTTCCACACCGAGTTGTGCTGCTCTACAGTTCTTTTCTTGGCTATGAAAGTATTCCCATAAATGAGTCCTAAGCACTGTGTAGAGGAGCAGCCACATGCCTCTGCAGGAAGTCCCGCCACCTGTAAGCTGGAAGCCTGAAATTGTGACATGTTTGACACCAGCAGCTGTGACATTCCGTGGCGAATAATCGAAAGGGTATCCACTGAGACAACCCTATCAAATGTACTCCCCAAGAGATGACAGTCCAATGGAGGAGTGCCCCAAAGGAATATGAAAAGGACTGAAAGAGAAGTTAGTGACGTCACGAAAGACGAGTGTGATGCACAGAGAAGACTGGATAAAGAGAATGTATGTACCTTTAGAAACTGATTAAGTAAAGAATTAAGTAAACGTTCATATGTGAAAAGAAGATTGCACGTGTGAGAAGCACTGCAGAAAATGCAAGCCGTTCAATAACTGTAGAGATGATGTAATGCAAGTAGATCAAGTTATCTTAGACGCTGGCTAGAAGAAGTGAATAGACTGCAGTTGGAGCCGCTGTTGTATAGACGCTGGACATTAGTGTTACAAATTTAGTAAGCCCAGACCCATGGAGAGGAAAGCCGAGAGCTATCGCAGTACAAATTAGCTGAGATTGTGGAAGAGTCTGGAGGGGCTGTCTGGCCTGGTGTCAAGGTCGAAGCAGCCAAGACTGGTCATCTATTCTTGACGGCCGTGAACGTGAGATGCAGAATAACCCCTTGTTAAGGTGCCCAAATGCTGCAAAATGGACCAAATCGTGGACTCCTGTTACGTGAGCCAAGGCTAGAACTAGTTGGGCGAGGAGTTCTACAACGATGCTAGTGTGTGCTCGCGCTCCTATATTCCCAGTGACAAGGATACTTTGCAAGGCCAAGTTCAGAGACGATCTTCATGGCAGAAGGCATGGGTGATGAGATGTTGGGCTAATTGGGTGGGGAGGTACAGTCTAGTCCACCTCATGGCACCTGGGGTTTGAGCTTACTTGCTGCTAAGTGAGCCGAATGTTCCAGACTGGCATGAGGATGCCAACCAATTGTAGAGGGCCACATAACGAAGGACCTTATAGTTTGAGGACCAATAATAAACAGTTACTGTGTACCTAATATGATGATGACTTGACCTAGAGGTGGGCATATGGTCCACCAGACAGTAGAGATCCAATCACAACCCAACCCCTTATAGTAAGTATACTTAGATGTTCCCCTTCATCCTATCACAATCCCTCGTAGGTTTTTCTTATTTGCCACGTGGTATGATGTCACTTATGATGAATGTTTACTATATAGATTTACTTTTTTGTAAGATGCGCTGAGAGCTTGAGCAAACGTCTGTCGTGTCCGTTGTAGCTCCTTGTTTTAGATCATTGTTAATAAAACAGAAACCTTTGCCATCTTCCTGAGTTGGTTAGATTATTTGGTTTTGGAGTTATTCTGCTTCCCATCCACTGCATACACGCTACCCAAAGGGCCTTATGTTCAACTGCAGGAGTTCTTATTGCTGTACTAGGTGCATCAAATGGCAAACTCCTCAAACAGGATTTCATTTGCAACATACAAGGATTGTCCACTCCTTACCCCCCCCCCCCCCCACCCAGCCCCCAAAACCTAGGTATCCACAAATGTGGTGGCAATGCCTGGATTAAAACTCTTTATCAAGCTAGAAATTGCAATCTCTGCAGGGGAAGCAATTCAGGACTTGCTGAACATGTACAATTACCCTAGAAAAAATGATGAGTAACTATCTTGAGTTGGCAGTCTGAGCGCATTTTACCACATGCTCTTTTAATGTCCTTGTGGTTTTAAACCCCCTTTTTAAAATGTCTGATGTAGATGTTTTGTTTTTCTGTCCCTTGGGCTTCCACATGCGAGAGTGGAATGCGCTAGTACACTGTAGTGGTCCAGCATGCAGCTAGACCCTTAATTGCATTGGAGCGGATGAGACAAATGGTACTTGCTGTAGAGTGCCATTTGTGCTGGCTTCTTGACTCTAGTGGAGAGACGGGATCCATCCCTAAAATGCAGGGAAGACCCAGTGGTTTCCCTGATGTTTTATGATTGAGGCAGGCAGTGCAGGAAATGGTCTGGAACAAGACTTAGTGGTGCTTCGGCAAAAGATTTCTTGCCACAGCCCTGCTCTGTCCTCCAGATCCAGTGGGGGTGGGGGTGGGGGGTCCCAGACGTGATTTTCGCAAATCCTGTGCCCCATCGAGCAGACCGCTGTCAGAAGACTTGGCGTTCATGCCGAGTGTTGTGAAAGACGCCTGGTCCTGCTGCATAACCCATTCTTCAACAAGCGTTGAGAACACGAAGTACTGGAACCTGCACACAAGCTGCCGAAGCTTCGCATACAGTTTTTCAGCTGTTTAAACTGGTAAATATGTCCTGCATTTTACATACATCTCTTTATTAGGGCGAGTATTGTGATCCATCAAAACAGAAGAGTACATTTTCTGCTTAGGTTTTCTTCATGAATCACTAGAAGATATGTTTAACATTTAAAATTGCGGACACTGTTGTTTCCATAATGCTTTGCTTTTATGCAAATGGGCAGGATTGGGTTCTATATAGAGCTACTGTGTTGCACAACCTGACTGGGGGCTGTGCCCCCTGTTTCCCAAAGCCCTGTCCCTCCTAAGAAGTGACATTATGATATGGCATTCATAACGCACCTATACACAAGTGTTTCAAGGTGCGAGGAGGCAAGGGAGGGGAAACGGAGGACAATAACGATCTTACTAGGCATAGTGACATTGAGATCACGCAAGTGCAGGGGAGAGGGGATGGGAGATGTGCTGGAGGAGAGGAGGATGGCCAAATGCCAGACACTGGATCACAAACAAGTAGTGCAGCCAACAGTTGGTAAGTGTGAGTGTTAAAGTGCAGACAATAGGTGTCATAAGTGCAGGTAGGGGGGCTGCAGGGCTGCAGATAAAGACCACAAGTGCAGGGGATGCCAGGAGGCAGTGCCGGAGAGCAACTGGGCGGTAGGGACCTGGGCTCGAATTCAGAGGGTAGCCAGATGACAAGTGCAGTCTCGCACTAGAGATCCGAAGCGGAGAGTGGGAGAGAAAGCAGAAGCAAAGAGGAAGGTCTTTAGCTGCTTGTGGAACCGGAGATGGTTCTGCTCAAGTTTCAGAGAGGCTGTGAGGCTGTTCAGAGGGAGGTACAAGCCGCAGAAAGAGATCTGCTCCAACTCATTTCTTGGAGAAGCGACTGACCCTAAAGGAGTTGGAGGAGCGAAGAGCTCAAGTTGGAAGATATTTCTGAAGAGAGTTGGAGGTATTACGGTTTCAGGCCCCAGAAGGCTTTGTGGCCAATGCAGAGGGTCTTGAACTTGATTGTTGCTGCAACTGGGAGCCAAAGGAGATATTGCAGGGCTGGAGAGATGAGATCACTGTACTTGAGGCCAAGTCTCGTAGTCGAGGCAGGCAGATTTAGAAAGAGGCTGTTGCAGTAGTCTAGCCTAGAGAACCATAGCTCTGTAGACCGTGAGCTTCTGGGGGAAGGTAAGAAAAGGAAGAATAACTCTGAGGAGGTGCAGCTGGCAGTTTGACGTCAGATGTGTGGAGAGAAGAGTGTGGAGTCGAAGATGACCCAGAGGTTCTTAGCCTCACAGGTGGGAGCAGGAGGGGGCCCCAGAGTGGGCAGCCAGAGTGACAGGAAAGGAATGCGCATATGTGCCAATGAGGAGGATCTCCGTCTTGCTGGCATTAAGGCAGAGATCATTAGCGGCACACCACTCCTGGATTGCAGGCAGACCATCTGGGATGAGGGAGAGGAGGTGGCTGAGGGGAGCCTGAAAGCGAGCTCGGTGTCATCCGCTTAACACAAAGTTGAGCAGAGAGCACCAATGCAGTGGGCGATAGGTGCCAGGTATTGATTGAAAAACCAGGGAGAAAGGTAAGACCCCCTGGGGAAAACCACAGGCAGAGGGTGAGATAGAGGAGAGGAAGGACCCAAGTTGGACTTGGGAGGGTCGATCAGAGAGGAAGGATTTCAGCCAGGCTGGGGCCTGATCAGTGATACTCAGGTTATCACTGAGCTGGTTGAGCAGGATGCCATGGTTGACTGTGTCGAAAGCAGAGGAGAGATCGAGTAAGATGAGGACAGAGTGGTGATTTGCTTCAAGGTTAGAGATCAGGTCTTCACGAATGCTCAGGGGAGCAGTTTCTGTGCTTCTGGTTGCTCTGATGCCAGACAGATGATTGTGGAGACAACCAACAGGTTCAGTGTGAAGATTATGCTGGGAAATGGCCAGCTTTTCCAAGAGTTTGCCCAGGAAAGGAATAATGGTGATTGGGCGATAGTTAGCCGGGCATGAGGGGACGGCTGAGTGTTTCTTAAGAAGAGGGTGCACAAGAGTGCGTTAGGGGAGAATAGTAGGTTCCAGTGGCGAAAGAGTGATTGTAAAAGTTGGCTAAGGCTCGAGCAATGGTGTCAATGTGGTCCTTGATGGTTTTGGATGAACAGGGAAGAACCTGTTTTGATGGCTTTCATAGAATGGATTTGTCTAGAAACCTTGTCTGGGATGAACCAAGGAAAGGCGGAGAAGGGAGGAGAGGTGGCCGCAGGGAGGCCAGAGGTAGAGGAGAAAGTAGAGGGAGCAGGATGAGGAGACGAGGGGGTGGGAGGGATGTCCTGTGTTTTAGAGATGAAATGTGAAGCCAAGGCCATGCAGAAGGCCTGGGAGGGGACAGGAGAGGTAGAGACTGCAGCAGGATTGGCCTGCTCTTTGCAGAGAAGAGTTTGGTCGAGTTGTTAGATGCCACAGAGATGTGGGCTTGGATGTGAGATCTCCTCTTAGTGAGGACAGAGTCAGTATTTCCTTTGGAGCAGGTGGCAGGTCAGTTTGTCAGAGGATATATAAGATGCCAGCCATTTCCTCTCAGCCACCCTACATTTACATTTAAGGGCGAGGAGGTCTGGATCGTACCAAGAGTTGCACTTGGCTTTGGGCTTCAAGCGGATCCTCACGACAGGGGCAAGTACATCAAGAGTGTCAGAGAAAGAGGAGTGGAGGTTGGAAAGGGCTGTGTCAGGGTGTGAGTCAGCCAGAGGGGTGAAGGAGAGGGAGAGAAAGTGGCAGCGACAGCCTCAACTGATACACGCTTCATGGGTTGGATGACTGAGAAGGTGGGTGGCAGTGTGGGAGTAGGCTTGGCCTGAGGGCTAGAGGGAGAGGGGGAGGAGAGAGGTCAGAGGAGAAAGTGGTCACTCCAGGAGAGGAGTGTTGAGAGGATTAGAGAGGTGGGGATCTGATGAGATTGGAACATCCAGAGTGTGCCCTGCAGAGTGATTCAGGCCTGAGGGAAGAATAGAGAAAGAGTCCAGAGGAGTGACCGGAAGCATCCAGGTGGATGTTGAGGTCTCCAAGGATGGGTTGTTGAGTGGTCAAGGCCAGAAGGGAGGAGGAGAGGTCCGCCCACTCGGAGGAAGGAAGTTACCTGACCAGGCGGCCAGTAGATGGTGGCCACAGTGAGAAAGCAGTCCGGAGACAGAGGGAGCCTGCAGACCAGGCATTCAGAGGAGTAGTCCTGCATAGGAATTATATAGGCAGGAATCCACTCCGGGAAGATCAAGGGTACACCACCACTGGAACGGTTGGATCTGGGCGTGGAGAAGATCTTGTAGCCATCGGGGAGGAGTGTCAAAACTCGTGAGTGAGCTGGCTTTAAACCATGTCTCGTTGAGACCAGCAACAAAGTTCATCCAGGAGGCGGTAGATGTCAGAGGAGTGTTTGACAGCTGAGTGAGAGTTGAGAGTGGCAACGTGGAGAAGGTTGCAACCCTTGAAAGACTTCTGGGGAAGGGTACATGTCAGAGGTACTCCCTACAGAAGTGTAGAAGGAACGTGAGGGAGGGCAGAAGAGGAAGGAGGAGAGGGCAGGGTAGACGAGGAGGAAGAGGGCAAGGGAGCCGGAGAAGGGACAGCAGTAGAGGAAAGGAAGTCGATAAGGCACAGAGCATCTATCAGAGGAGGTTGGCCTGAGGGCCTTGGACCAAGACAGTGCCATTTAGGTAAACATTAATGATGGTCTTAGAGGAATGAAGGGGGCCAGGAGGGCATACCCACCGAGGTGCCACCATTAATGGGAGAGGAAGAAAAGGGAAAGAGCACAGAGACCATATGTGGAGTCCATAGGTCTGGTGAAGGAACGACAAAGAGGATGTCAGTGAGGGTCTGTCTGGATTAAGCGCTGTTATAGGTATCTGCGATCGGGAGGCTGGGGTTGGAGACCAGGATATCCTTTTTGAACTTCTTCCTACCAGACTTGGTGAGAAGGACAGTATAGTCAATAGAGAAGCAGTTAGAGAAGATAAGAGAAACATAAAGTACCATAGAGGAGGAAGAGGTGAAAAAGTGGCAGGCGGCAAGGTAAGGGGGGAGGGGAGACACTAGGCTAGGGCACAAGATAAGGGGTGCAAGCAGATTAGATCAACTAGACAAGAACACGTAAATAAAATAAAGCTAACTAGACAGTGGGCTCAAGGGACAAGAGGGGCAGTCAAATAGAAGTGAAACAAACCAGTAACTGAATAAGAAGGCAACCTGAAAGAAAAGGACACAGCAAAGGAACAACCATGGAGAGCAGGGGCTAGAACAGAGGGATCAATCAAGGGAACCTAAGGAGAGAGTGAACAAAAACATAGAGAAGTGGGCAGTACAAGTATACAGCAAAACGAGGGAACCTGAAAGAGAAGGACAACAGCCGTGTAGCCATGAGGAGAGGGCAGGAGCCTTCCCTCCCCTCCCTGTGCTCCAAGCAGCACAGATGACCAATCTGCATCCATTTTCAGAGACTGAGAGACATCAGCTCGAACCGAAGTTCTTTTATTTCTTGCCTAAGCTTCTGCCACTATTACTCCTACGGGCATATAAGCATTGTGACATCTGAAACTACAGGTTTCCTTGCCCCCAGCTGATGCTGTGAGCCTCCAACCCACCGAACGCCATTATCCACAATGAGGTTAATGGCCACGCACCTTGGTGCATTACAGGAAGTAAACAGCCACGTATGTTGCTCCAGCCTCGGATTGGCTGGTGAGCAGTATTTCCCTTCCCCCACCTACAGCGGTAGGCGAAAGCTGGTCCATCCGCAGAAGGGCCTCGCAAAAGGGCCTGTCTGCGCCTGTCTTTCGCTGCATCTGAGCCGCGAGGAGTCTTCCTGTGTCTTGGCCTGGTTTGAGCAGGAGCTCCCTTCTACTGCCGAAGTAGTGCACGTTCCGTGGGACCATCAGAAACCCATTGGGATCAACACTAGGCTGCCTGCCTAATTTTGCAGTACCTGGAGCCACATGGGCTCTTGCAAGTTGTCACCGCTCCGGTAAAATCTACGCCACACTCTTCACTATTTGTGCTTCAGAACTTGTGCACTTCTTGACCCCCACAAACTCTAAAGCAGTGCCTCCGATCATAAAAAAACTAACTCCGATCTCACGTGGCATCACGCTGAAATGACTTGATTGCCCATGCACCAGCAGTGCAAGTATGTAGAGTCCATCTAGCAATATACTCCACTTGCCATCTCATGCTCCGGTCTCCCATGCGCACTCCACCTCCTATGTACTACGCCAACTATGTCACAAAATCTCGCAAACACTGCAGGCATTTCACACTCCTGACCGCATGGCGCCCGAACCCTAATTAATATATTACTAATGCATGCTATATGGGCCTTGCTTAGCCTAGCCCTTGCATATGTCCTGAATGTAGCCTCACTGCAACTATATCGATCTCAGGCTTGCAACTACTAGCAACTTGCCATCTACTACAACCATTGTGATAGCATTGCTTTTAAACACCTGTGCTTACTTTGAATCTAGATATTCATGCATCTTTTGACTCCAGCTTACAGTGCCCTCACTGCTCTCAGCCTGTGACCACTGTGAAAGAACCATATCTAGACGTGTGTTCACTCTGCATTTAAATACTGGTACTTTTGAACCTTGAACTAAACCCCTGCACCTACTCTGTGCCTAGTTAGCCAGTGTTGCCACCCATTGAAAGTATGATCGGTGCCTATTTTGTACTATTTCGCACCTAGACACCTGTACACACATTGTCCTTAGCCAACCTTGCCTACACTGCTTCTAGCTTGTGACTACTGCTTAAGAACTATATCTAGACATTTGTGCTTACCCTGCAACCAATTACTTGTGCTGACTTGTATTTTGTACCAATCCCTCGCACCTACTCCGCTCCTAGCTCGTGAAAGTACTACTTGTGTTTATCTCGATTCTAGATTCCGGTGCCTATCTTGATCGTAGCCCTTGTGCTGTACATTGCTCCTAGCCTCTGACCACCGCCAAAGCACTGCTCCCAAACAATTGGGCTTTTATTGAACCACTGAAGCAACCTTACCCTAGATAGATCGCTTCTACCCACTCACTTACTTGCCATAGCATCTGCAACACCACCCTACCTAGTCACCTACACCCACATTTGGACACCTTAACCCTTGTTAATGCCACTTCGATCATTAGGTAGCCTTACACGCACATACCATGTATATGCCTACAATCTACACCGTCCTACTGAGGACTATCCTATACTTACTTAATATATTAGACTCTACCATGCCAACAACTTTGCCTTTATCAGTGTACGCAACGCTCCCTAACAAACTCCTTACTCAAAATGCCCTTATCACAAGACCCTGTAGTCTCTTCCAAAGAAACCTTAAACTTCACGCTGGACTTCCTAAAATATATGAACCGCTAGCCAAAACCCTATATCCCCTCCCTAACACCACCACAAACTTGAGAGGCCTTCAGCTTAACACTAAAACTTCCTCTCCTAAAGCTACCAATACTCAGCACCCACTCCAGCTCAATAGCCGACTCACGCGAGACCACAATTCCCACCCAAGACACCATTACAACACCCAGGCACCACCTTTGGAACCCCTACAGACTGGCATAAAAGGAGCTCTTATAAATGCCCTCTCTATGGTGGCCCATGCCACAGAAATAGCGGATCTACTCCTAACAGAAAAAATGTACTTCCTCGCTATCACTGAGTCTTGGCTTCACTCAGCAGCTGGCCCAGTGATCATGTTGGCCATCCCTGAGGACTAACCCTAAGAATAGATTGCACCACCTCCCGAGGTGGAGGCCTTGCTATAATTGCAAAAACTAGTCGAGCCTTGATACTCGCCTCCTCCCCCCATTAAACGTAGACTCTTGCAAATCTCTCACTGCGAAGTTGACCTTCTCAGACACCCAATCCCTATCCATTCACCTTATCTACAGACCCTCGGGCCCATTAGGCTCTTCCGAAGGAGACCTGACCACTATCCTCTCAGACTATCTTAAAAACTCCTCATTATGCCTCCTCCTAGGAGACTTTGACCTTGGATTTAAAGACCCATCAGATCCTAATGCTACACAGATTAGCAACTCCATCGAAGAATTAGGGTTCATCCAAAAGGTAACAAGTGCAACCCACCAAAGGCAGGACCCTTGATTGGATAGCTGAGCACAATTGCCAGACCTCCATCACCTCCATAACACCGCTGCCCTGGTCAGACCACCACCTGATCTCCTTCTCTAGAGGTTGCAGCTTCCACATATGTCGATAGAATAGCTCCTGCCATTCACACTAGAAACAAAAAAAACATCACTGCTGATAAACACATTCCTCTGATTCGTCTCACCTTTAATTCTCTTCCTGCCCTCACAAACCCATCTATCCTTTTAGAAGAATATAACAGAGTAATGCTATCCACTCTAGATGCCATAGCACCACTGAAAATCAGAAAGAGCAAACCAAAAAAACATGGAAATACATGGTTCTCTCCTCACTTAAAAGCAATTAGATTACAGAAACGCAAAGGTGAACAAATCTGGAGACTAGATCCATCCGACACAAATAAAAACAACCTTAACAAACTAGCCTCCCTCTACAAAAAAGAAATTATCCTTGCCAAACAAGAGCCCTATAACTTGTGCATTACTCAAGCTAACTCTAACACCAAAGAACTGTTCACAATCCTCAAAGAGATAAACCCCCATCCAAGCCCCTGATACCTGCCTCAAGGACAAAAACTGGTGCACCAGCATACAGAATGCCTTATCAAATAAGATAACAAGTCTCCAGACTAAGATTAAGAACAAAAATGAAACACTCCTCCTTGCCCCCACTCCTTAATACATCTCTGTACCCTTGCCCCGGACCACCCGGCCCTGACCCTTCCTACTTTACCTAGGCCCCTCTCCTTCAAGAAAGTATCCATCTTAGAAGTTGAAAAAGTTACCCTAACCCTCAAACCATCCAATTGCCACGGCGACCCCTGCCCAGCGCAAATCATAAAAGATTCTGCACGTGACCTCTCCCCTTTCATTACCAAGCTCATAAATGCCTCCTCCACTGGTATTCCCAACAACTTGAAACAGTTGTGGGTCATCCCACTTCTCAAAAAATAAACTCTCGACCCGTCCATACCCACTAACTACCGCCCTATCACCACAGTCCCATTCCTGCTCAAAATTTTAGATTAGATGGCATACCTCCAAATCCAACAATATCTAGAATGCAACCATTTACTAGCAGTACGCCAGTCAGGTTTCAAACCACTACAGGGAACTGAAACTGCGCTCATTGACCTTAAAGCACAAATAGATATCGTGAGAGACAATGGCAAGGCAGCATTATTACTCCTACTTGATCTGTCAGCAGCATTTGACTTGGTTGACCATAAGATTCTTTGCAACCACTTGGACTCTGATGTTCACTTCTCACAAGAAGCCATAGGCTGGATTCAATCCTTCCTTGACAATGGAACAATGCAGGTGTTCTCACCGTCAGCAGCTGCCGACCCCATACCGATTACTTGCGGCGTGCCCTAGGGTTCATGTGTCTCTCCTACTCTGTACATCATCTTTACAAAGCCCCTTTTTGATAATTTAGACGGCTTATGTATCACCTACACTATTTACGCGGATGATACACAGATCCTCATCCCGTTGACAGGAGATTATAACAAGGATTTGGCCTTTGTGAACAGAGTGTACCTCGTCACCGAGGCATGGATGGCATCCCATGGACTATGCCTGAATGATTACAAAACGGAAATCCTTATTCACGGCACTCCTGCCAACCTCAACAAATTAGGCCATCTCTACTCGAATTTCAAAATAGACAACAATATTATCAAAGTAGCCAAGGAAGTCAAAAGCCTTGGTTTCTACTTAGATTCTACTCTAACTTTCAAAAAACAAATTAATTCCATGGCCTCTGCTACTGCCTACACGTGCAAGCTAATCAGAGCAGCAAAGCCCTTCCTCTCACCTAATAATTGTATCACCTTAGCAAGAGCCCTTGGGGGTCATTACGAGGTTGGAGGTAAGTACCGGTCATTACCGGCATGGAGCAAAGACTGCGTCTGTGCTGGCAATAGACCACTAAAAGCGGCCTATTACGACTTTGCGGGCACAAGCTTGGCGCCATGCCAGTAAAGACCCTACCGCCATGCCGGTAAAGGGCGAAAAATCGCCCTTACCGGCATTGCGCTAAATGTAGATGGCTCCACCGCCATCCAAGCCATCTGTATTAGTGGTCACCGCTAATAGCGGTGACAGAAATTAGCGGTGACCGCAAATAACCGGAACCAGCGTCATCGCAGGGGAAGGAGCACGGCGGCCATCTTTAAAAACACAATCCATTGCCATCCTCCACAACCAGGAGACATCTGCCACGACAGCTGTACCACACCTCCACCACCACCTGCTGCATTTTACCATGCCGAAAGCAGATAAAAAAAGCACAGATCACCTGCGCAAGGAGCGCTTCTCCTGAGAGGAGTTGACCATGCTGGCGGAGACGGTGCAGGAACATGCAGATGTTGTCTTCTCCTCCGACATGTCCCGCCCTGCAGTGCAGCACAAGAAACAGATATGGGCGGAGGTTGCTCAGAAAGTAAGTGCCGTTGGCACCACACCCCCAAAGATGTCCGGAAGCGCTGGGACGATCTTTGTTTACGCGTGCGGAGCATTCTCTCCGCCAACCGCCAGCTGGGGATGGTGACAGGTGGAGGTGCGGACTCCCCCATCAAATTGCAACCGTGGGAGGAGATATGTGCAAGCACAATAGGGATGGAGGCCATAGAAGGAGTGGGGGACATGGAGCGAAGAGCCATGTCTTCATCAGATGCAGGTAGGTGTCACAAAACAAACACTCACAAGTACAAAACAATGATGTCCCCCTGAACTGACAGTGCAATGATGGGAGGCAGGGTCCACCAGACACAATTGCAAGACTGCCTACAGGCAGTGCACAGCACCAACTCGTCCACATTCGTGATGCACCCCATATATGTCTCTTCCCAGACGCATCCCTTCATTACCCACCCAAAAGCCAAGGAACCCTTATGTCACTACCCCAATGGCAATCTCCTGCCATTTCATAGAGAAACAGCAAAACCAATGCATGCCTGATGCACGTTGACCCATCACTAATGCCCTCCCTCTCTTGCTCCCCCACAGGCACGCAATCAGACTCTGATGAGCAGGAATCCAGGGAGGATGCCGCAACGCCCCACAAGAAGGCCCGGGGCATGGAGGGACAAGACTGCCACTCTACATCAAGGGGAAGAGGGCAAGCTGCATTTTTGCGCAAGGGCAAGACAACCCCAGTACCTCCACCACCAATTACCATTACGGCCAACACCACAGTACCCACACAAGCCACTAACACCAAGGAGGCAGTGGCTGAAGGCACTGTTTCGGGTGCCAGCAGTATTGTTAGGGAGACAGCTGCCACAGCAGCCGTGTCAGACGATGAGGCTGAAAGTCTCACACAAGGCACAACTACCGCTACTGGGCCAATGCATTCGCCACAACTCACACCAACCAGCATTAACAACATCAACAGGCAAGAGCTGTCTCCTGGGGAGTCATGGGCCACCAGTTTCAGCCCCCCCAAAGCCTTCCTGAGGAACCAACGATGGCAGTGGCACATCATAGCTCCACCAGTGTCCCAATCAGCCAAGAGGGGATGAGGGCGATTCAACAACGGCAGGATGAGCTGGCAGGGCTGTTAACCCAGCATATCTCAGAATATGGACATGCAAGGGATGAGATGAGGGAATGCGCCTCTCATCAGATCTGCTATAGAGACACGCTCCAAAGAAATTTGTAGCGAATTGGCAGCAATGAGACAGGTACTCTCACAAATGGTTGCAGCAATGCAGGCCATGGCCCTGTCACAGATGGACAAACAACCTGCCACATCGTCGAGTGCTGGCTCCACGTGGACCTGCCCCATTGTAGGTCTGGACGGAACCTGCACAGGTCCACCAAGGGTCCACCTGATGCCTGAAGAGGGGAAGGGGTGTGGGCTCTGGCAGGCATCCTGAACTCATGTTGACTTACGGTGCATGCAAGTGCACACCATGTGTGGGGAAGTTGAGGGGGAGGAGGGAGAGGGTGTGTGGGAAAGTTGAGGGGGAGAGGGTGTGTGGGGAAGTTGAGGAGGGAGAGGATGTGTGGGGAAATTGAGGGGGGGAGGAGGAGAGGGTGTGTGTGGGGAAGTTGAGGGGGTAGTTGGGGAGAGGGTGTGTGGGGAAGTGGAGGGGGGAGAGGGTGTGTGGGGTGGAGGGCTTGGGCACTTTATGTTCATTTAATACCCCTGTTGGATAATCGTAACTCACATGTGTGGACATTGCTAATTGTGTACGTGTGCTTTATTGGTGAACAGTCTACAGTGTCCGTGTCCCTGACACACCCAGTGCCCTGAGTGCCACCTCCATGTCACACCCCCATCCATGTGTGCTAGAAACATTGGTTAATCAGAGTCAGCCGCATGTCTCGTTCCTGCTGTGCATCGCTGCCTCCCTGAAGTGCAGCCACATCTCCACCCTCCTCATCCTCAGGTGGTTGCAGTTCAGTGTCAGGGGGCAGAGGCACATTCCGTCTGATGCACATATTGTGTAGCATGACACATGCCATGACGATCTTGCCCACCTTCTCATGACCGTACAGGAGTGCCCCACCAGACCTGGTGAGGCATCGAAACCGTGCCTTCAAGAGGCCAAATGTCTTCCCAATCACCACACGGGTACGTGTATGCGCACGATTGTAGTCCTCGTGCCTGTTCTGCAGGTTCTGGACTGGGGTAAGGAGCCACCTCTTCAAGGGATAGCCTGCATCACATGCATGTGGGCAACAATGTGTATGTGTAAGTCATCACATCATATGGGACCTGTATCAATGACACCATAGCATGCATTGATATACTGTTCGCTACCACATATCCATGCATGAATACAGACACGATGTGACTGCTATGTGTGTATTCCTCCTATGGACAGGTGTGCGTGCCATCGTTTAGTGGGTGCAGGGGGGTCCTATTCCTTGTGAGTGATCATGCACTTTGTTAGTCCATGCTGGTGCTGGTTGTTCCCATGATCTGGCTGATGTGCAGTCATTTCTATGCTTTCATCCTGTCACTGTTGATGGCCGCCTCATGATGCTCTCACTATGCACGACAGATGGGGACATGCAGTTTTGGTGGACCTCTGTGTTAGTGTAGTGGTATTTTAATGTATTTGGCCCTCATGTGACTCCTTTGTACGCAGTAATGGAGGACTGTCCTTTCTCTTGATGGTATTTGGTGCTGTGCATTGCACATACGAATTGCTTGTAGCTGCATTGTGTTGCGGGGTATACGGTCTGATTATGTACAGTGCACATGTTAATGGCTATGGGATGGTTGTAACACTGCATCATTTTCGTGGTAGGGCAGCTTACGTCTTGTATTTTGGGGTCAGGTGTCAGGTCCAGTCTGGCCTGCTTTGGGTTATGAGCATGGTCCATTCTCCCAGGCATTCTCAGCCAGGTTTAGTATGCATCTCTCACCCCACCCATCTCAGCCAGGTGAAGTATGCATCTCCCCCCCACATCTCAGCCAGGTGAAGTATGCATCTCTCCCCCCAATCACCTACCCACATCGCAGTTCCATGAGCCTAACATGCAACTCACAGAGAAGCCAGGATCTCTGCCCCGCATGTCGCTCCATGTAGCGTGGTTTCGTGGAGTTCCACAGGACCGTTGTATCATGGGTTGATCCGGGGAATCGGGCACAACAATGTGTGATGGTCTTGTTTGAGTCACATACCATTTGCACATTGATGGAGTGGTATAATTTACGGTTGCGATACACTACCTCCATGGCATGTGGGACCACCAATTCCACATGGCTGCAGTCGATGGCGCCAATGCAACCAGGGATGCCAGCCAGTGAATGGAAGCCAACTTTGGTGTTGTAGATCTCCTGGGCTGTCTGTGGTAGGTAAATGTGGTCGACTGTGTGCTTCAGGAGGGCATCGAGCACCTGGTTCAGCGTACGTGAGAATAATGGCTGTGATATGCCATGCATGTGCCCCACTGTGTGCTGGTAGGTTCCTGTGGCCAGGAAGTGGAGCACAGACGCTACCTTCAGTAGGGGTGGGAT
Source organism: Ambystoma mexicanum (assembly GCF_040938575.1). Lineage (NCBI taxonomy): Eukaryota > Metazoa > Chordata > Amphibia > Caudata > Ambystomatidae > Ambystoma > Ambystoma mexicanum. The sequence goes on from NC_090925.1 coordinate 682,759,653, forward strand.
GGCGGTGCGTATTTCAATCAGGCTGACAATGTCGTCATGTATCATGTCCACAATGGTGGTGTCCCGGTCCAGACGGTACAGAGTGTGGATCTGCATAGGGGTTAGGTTGAATGGACTGGCTCTAATGCGAGGGTTTGGGGGCCGCCTGCGTGGTGCCACTGGCTGCACTGGTGGGGCATGCTGGGCCTGCCTCACCCTCCTTCTCCTCCTGCGTCTCCTCTGTGCTGCCTGTTGTTTTTGTTGTTGTTGCTGGAGTTCCACTGCAATCATGTCCTTCAGCCCCAGCATTGCTAGTAGTATTGGAATCATTTTGGTGTGTGACTGGGTGTGGGAAAGGGGTGGGGTGTGCTACTTTTGTGCTGGCCCAGTCTATATTGCTCCACCTGTGCTGATTGTGTGCACCTGTGGCAGTTGGGAACACTACACATGGTTGTTTACGGGTGGTCTGTGATGCCCGTATTTGCTCCATGCCGGCAAGGTACTTTTCATGCTTCAGTAGGGCGTTATTTGCATGTCCACCTGACTTGTGATGTTCCCCTGTTTACGCCATGCCGGTATTGCCGGCATGAAGGGTCGCGTGCCCGCGCTCCTGCCGCTATTAGCAGCACCATTAATTACGGTGCCGCTAATAGTGGGTTGGCGTGTCATAATCGTGCGGACCGGTAAGCGATGCCGGTAATCCTTTACCGGCATCATTATTCACTTACTGCCCAGGTCGTAATGAGGCCCCTTGTCTTATCCAAACTGGATTATTGTAATGCTTTATACATAGGAAGTAACAAATGCATCACCAACAAGATCCAGATTCTACAAAATAATGCCCTGAGAGCAGCCCTCAGTATTCCCAAGAAAGCCCATATATCTGACCTTAGAAGATCTAGCAATTGGCTCTCCACAAAAGACACAATTCTCATTAAAACAGCTTCCCTGACACACAAATGCCTACACAATGCCGCCCCATAATACCTCACTGCTAGGTTTTGAGACAATCCTCTAACCGCCCCGCGAGAACAGCTAACGCCAACCTCTTACTAGTGCCCAGATTTAAACGTATGAAGACTGTTGGAAGCAGCTTCCCGGTCAAAGCTGCCCAATACTGGAATTCGCTCCCACCCACCTTAAGGAAAGACCTACCCTATTTACGCTTCAGATCTAGCCGCATCCAATGCATTAAGGAACACGACATCTGACACACCACTATTCTCCCTCACATCACCTACCCTGCATGTACGTACTGTAGAGACCTGTTTGATATGTCTCTTGACATAATATATATATAATGTATACAATTCACACAATGTATAGAACTTTTACCTGACATAATGTGTATATAATGTATGATATTTTACAGCAATGTAACCGAAGCTGAACAACCCTCTTTTTGCCTTCTGAGCCCTGATACCACGGGTCCGGCACGCATTATAAATATTAAAACAACCAGCATAGGACTAGATAAATGAACAGTGATCAAAGGTAATAAGCAGAGAAGAGTGAAAACCAAATGGAGGTAGGCAGTAAAAATAACAGTAGACGGAGAAAACAAATACAGGAACAGTGAAATAAGCAAAAAGGGGCCCAAAAGAGGAAACAGAGCAACAAGTGAAGAAATGGGGTCTGGGAACGGAAAGATGGCGGGGGATGCAGGGTAGCAACGATTCTAGTGAGCCGAAGGTGGAAAAGCACAAAGCACACGTGATCAAGGATTGCAAGGGAGCCGCACAGGCGAAGGCACAAGTGTAGCTGAGGGTGGAGGGGCACAGAGCACAAGTGATCAAGGAACCACGTGGGCGGAGGATGCAGAGGTGCAAGCTTAGCCAAGATGGAAGGTGCAGGGAAACTCATGCGATCAACCTGCATTGTTCAACACTGTTGCTTTGTCCTACGAGGGCTTTGCTGCAGAGGGTCTGAACCTCAGATTTTATAGGCTCAGAAGCATGGACGTAGCAAACGTGCTACATGTAGTCGTGCAGCATCTTCTGCGAACCTGCGTCCAACACTGCGGTCTTGTCCTGCAAAGGCTTTGCCGCAGAGTGTCCGAACCTCGGATTTGATGGGCTCGGAACAGTGGATGCAGCTAACATGCTATGTTTAGTCAGGCAGCGTCTCCTGCAAACCTGCATCCAACACCGCAGCCTTGTCCTGACATTCCCCCAAATAAATGTTTTCCATTTCCCACACTGGAAACAGGTTTTCAGCAGTGCTTGTAGCAGCTCTGGTCCGAGGGAGCCACTTGGAATACAGAGACCGAAACAGAGACCAGCACCATTCATGGAGTCCATTCAGGCTGATTTCAGGCACAGATTCTGGGTGTATTGAAATCACGCTCCAGACACTTATCCAGCGCTCCTCTTTAGAGATATGGCATCCAAAAGGCCCGTTCTCAAATTATCGTGCATTAGGGGGAAGATTGTAATTCCCAAAGGACTTGTTATCGATTAGACTAATTCAATGATTCTGAGGTGTTTTCATCCAGCTGTCCAGTGTCTGAGTAGCACATCCTGCCCATGGGTGTCATTCGAGGGTGAGGCGTGCTAGGGTATTTGTCCCCCCAGACTTTTGTGGCACACCATGTCGTTCCACCCGATGGACCCCTTTTATTTAGATGGCATGTCCCCCCAGCCCCAGATTTTCAGCAAAGTGTGTCCACCGATCCTGCCTTTGTGTACATCATGTGCTCTAGTAATATGTGATGAATTGCAAAGCCGTGCATAATCTGGCTCAGGCTGCCACCCACAGAGAGTATGGGAAAATAGTCTGAGCCTGCCAACACCAAAGGCTGCCTCACACTGAGAGCATAGCCACTTAGCCTAAGGTTACCAGGCATTCACTAAAGGCATAGCTACCCTGCTGGAGGAAATGATTCTTCACCAAAGAGGTACAACAAAGCTAACCTTCTGAAATCAAATTGCAATGCGGAGGCAGAAGCTGAGCTTCACTGAAATGTTGAGCCTCAATCGGGCACTATGCTGCTTGCATGGCCTGACCTAACATGGCCGATCTCCCCACGTTCACCGAGTGCTCGCAGGCAAAATGATCCCTGATTTGCAATAAACCAGATTCTGTGCTCTATTAACCCAGGAGACACCAAAAGGCACCTCCTTGAGGGACATTCCAAAAATGTAGACTTTTTTATTTTTATTTTTCTGCGCAACTCTGTTATGGAAGGGGCCTGTTCATCTGGAAATGTGAGACTGTGTCAAAGGGTGTAGCATGTTGAAGTGCCTGATGCATGCACCCAGGGCCACCACCACTGCGGAGTAGTCTAGAAGGGACATGGGAACCTCTATTCTCTCATCTGTTGAAAACCCTCGTTTTCAGGGATGGGCTTCTCTATTATAGGTTCGACTCCACCAGCAGACGGGGTGCAAGGATTTGCTGTGTCAACTCACAAATCTGCCCCTAGTTTTAGGAGGTGAACCTAAGTGTGGGACTGTTGGGGGTGTTAAACTTTGCACTGTCCCCGACTGAAGGATGTGGTTCTGGGAAGGAAGATACTGTCAAAGTTGCAAACGGAAGTCCTAGTGAATATTCCTTTTCGTCTAGGGAAGACTTTTCTCATAGCAAGCAAGGTTAAGTATGGGGTGTGAGATATTACGTCAGCGTTTGGGATTGGTGCAATTAGCATGCACAACTGAGGATGCAATTATGCTGCCTGTCTAGCCAAATTCTGTGTTTATTTTTTTATTTCATATTTTGCAATTAAGGGCAGTCTGTTACTAGGCTGTGGTGTGAGGTCCTAGTTTGGTACAGATGAGTTGTAGTAGTTGGTGGTGCAAGATGAAAATAAAAACGAAAATCTGTCTTTTATGAGGTTGAGGAGGAACCCTACAAATGTGTAATGTAAAATTTGAAATTGTGCTCCATTTGTTAATTTCAGATTTGTTTTTATAGTGCACCTTTAGTTGTAGAATGCAAGTACATTGCATGCTTTTGGTGAGATTTTGTGTATCTCGGGTGCCCCACCAAAGACCGCCTTTCCAAACAAGTACCCCTCTCAACTGCCTCAAGCCTTCTAGTTTGTGCAGTACGATGCCTGTAGGAAGTGCACAAACCCATTCATTGCTTCAGCAATGAGAGGGGGGTGTTCATTGAGTTGGACTAGAAACACATTTGGTGGGTGGGGGGAGGGGATAGATTGCATGCTATTTGTTGCTGTTAGGTCATGCAGGGGTAGCAGAGGGAGTGATTATTGGTAATCTTTTTTTTACAGTGGCATTGATTGCACCTTAGCTCCCTTGTTGGTTTGCATTGGATTCCACCCTCTGATTGGGCCACATCGCTGAGAAAGAAACACGTAGGGCTAGACCCCTTGGTCTAGCCACCCCAGCGCTCGTTGCCTCCACCTCTGCTCGGAGTGAGTGCTCCGCCCTGACCAGTGCCCTGCACCCCTTGTGGATGTATATATTTTTTTCACGCCCCCCTGTGCATTTCCCAACCTCCCCAATCCCGCCTCTGTCCACTTCCCGGTCTGAACCCCTGCCTCTCAGCCTGAACTCCAACCCCTGATTTGGATGCAAAGCTGTTTACCTCCCAGGGCAGCCCCCGGCTAAGAGCCACAAGGCAAAGGGCAGCTCCCGAGTAACCAGCTCCAGTCAGTGTTCACCTGGGAAGGCTGCTGCAGTCAACCAGCAGCGACTGATCAGGTAAGTGTGGTCTTGGCAGGGAGTACAGCCATTGATGTACTTCAGTAAAACCCCACCACTCTTATACACTAATCTTAGACCTACTTGCATTTAGTCTATTTATATAGATTAGCCTCATCTTGCATGCATTAAAAGGCAGTGTGGGAGCCCCTCCACTGAGAATGAACATGGGTCAAATACCCTGCTCTATGGAATTTCTTCCACTAAGGAGGGCCTACAACCATGTTTTAGCACACTGCACCCTTCACAGAGGAGAAATATCAATTTGCATATCAGTCTTTGTCCCACACACAAGGGCAGCCACACACTGAAATGCTAGACAGGTCTCCTCTGAACAAGAGTACCATTAGCAAACCCAGACACGTGTTTCAGCCTTGTTGGGCCTCCTCAGTGAGGTGAAGCCGAGCATCTCTAAGGTACAGTGAGCATGGGGTCCACATCTGGATTACCCTTGGTTACTTAGGGTGAAACCTCAAGTTTTACAAACTAGAAAGGGAGTGTAGGAGCCCCTCCAATGACAATGAACATGGGTCAAATACCCTGTTCTATTGAATTTCTTCAACTCATGTTGTGAAGAGGGAAACTTGAGATCAAACTCCTGCCCCCTCACCCCAGGCACATCAACAGAAAGAACAGCAGGAAGAATAAGGAGCACACTCCTCATTTTGCACCAGGCCCCAGTGCGCCCATGGGTGACAAATATGATGAAAGACACCCACTTCACCAACACTGCAACCTACATGCCTCAAATACAGCAGTACTGCCATGCAGAATTTACAAAACACAAGAATTCCTGTTTGAAGGCTTGCAGATGCTCACATGAATTAACCTAACAGCATTATAACTCATCAATGCATGCTTTATCAAATGGCACAGTGTAAAGCCATGCTTCAGGAAGTACACTTGTCTCACTGAACACCAGCCGCAGTGGGGATTCCTGCTAGCTTCAGCAATGTGCCTCGCAAACCCAGGAGCAGCTCAGGGCCTTGCAGTAAGATAAGATTCTTTTCTTTGAACATCAGTGAACTCTGGCAGACAACCATTTTTAATTCTTCATAAATATGAGTAATTCAGTGCAGAACACCCAGGGCCCAGTGGTTTTTCTCTGGGAACGAAAGACATTTTCGCAAGATCCAGACATCATTTGACACATAATTGTAACAAGACTGGCTCAGCTCTGGCCAATGAACCCTGAGGGCCCAGGGGCGAAAAGCCTGCTCAGCGAAAACTAATGAGAACAAATTCACAATGCAACCATTTTAGAATTGAGTAATGAGGGAGGAGCAGCCAAGCCAGCCCTCTGACATGAAGGTCCTAATGTCCAATGATCAGGCTTCCTATAAGGGGACTATGGGTCGCCTATCACTTAGAAGCCAATCTCAGGATGAGATAGGTTTCTGAGAGCTGGTCCAATTTTGTTATGTCAGCCTGCAGTGTGTTAACAAAGCTGGCTTGCAAGCCAGCCCTTGGAGAGATCGTATAGACTCACCCGACATTTCGACCAAAAGACTTAGTTCCTATTTCATTCACATTGTGCGTTTTGGCGACTTTTGGAACATTACTTAGGGTAAGACCTTTCCTATTAAGTCACAACATAAATACCTGTATCCATATTCATCCACTCTGACTTAACTTAGTCAAGCGTAACTAAACGCAACATTTAATTACTTTCTGGGAAACTTGTAGCTTTAAGAATATTCTATAACTAACAGCAAGCCCTCATGACTTACTGAAGGTACCATACCCCAATAAATATATAAGTGTATACTCCCTGGACAAACTCAGTGGATCTATTTTTTGAAAATAGCACTAACAGATCACCCTCAGCCATGAGTTTGTTTTAATTATGGTTTTTAGAATAAGGGTCTACTGTAGACCGTGTTGAACTTGAAAAAATGCATTGTAGATTCCAATGTGTATCAACAAAGTTAATTTTGTATTTGAGTTCTCATCTCTAGCATGACAAAGCAACTGAATATGAAGCTATAATTACTTATTTTCCTTATGCACACAATAATGTTATGATTATATATGTAAACCGATACAAATAGTACTCTACTATAAATATAATTATGTTTTTTGAAATTTTCCTATAGATATGTTACACAATGTTGAATATACCCCTGAAGAAGAGATATTTATCTCGAAATGCATTGGGCCACCTATCAACTTTTGAACAATAAAAACATCTGAAGAAATATCCTCATCTATGAAATTAATTATTTGAAGATACAATTTGCTTGCATGTCAACAAACATATTTGAATGTATGAATTTGAAATTCACTCTTTAAAATCATCTTAAATGTTTAGCTTATCTATGAGCTTGTGAAAGTGTGCAGGGGACTGGAGTTCCTCCATCAGGAACCTATCTTGTTCTGGGAGAGATGGTGCCTGGAGTTTCTCTGTGCACGAAGCCCTGTGTGTTTTTTCTTTGCTGCCCAGAAATGTAACAGTTTGGAACATGTTGCTTCTTTCTTGGACTCTGCTGCATTTCCTTCTTGGGCAAAATGGGAGGTGCTGGGGCCTCCCATATCCCGGGACCCCCAGAAGCCCTGGTGGAGGTCCAACTTCTCCCCAACAGTTGCATGTAGCCTCATTGTGTAAATTACCTAAATGTGCACGTGTCCTAGATTAGCCATGTTCCGCATATGGTCTAACTGTATGGGTTAGCCTTATGCTCCCTGAAATGGGCATGCTGTAGTGTCTATCGCACTGGGTCCTCCCGCCCCCCCCCCAAGATGGATTGTGGGGGGTAGGAAATGTATTGCTACTAACTAACCACACACAAAATTCGCCGTTCTTCATACTCCCCATCAAACCTCGGGAAAATGTGTGGGGTTCATCCAGTTTCCTATGGTCACAGCATGACAAACGTATAGACCCATGTACTCTTGTACTCTGAGGGAGGACCAAGCCTACAGGCACAGTCCGCCCTGTTCTGTTTAGTTGGGATATGACAGCTGGCGTACACGATGCATCTCCAAAAGTGGAGGACCAAACCTTCTCCCTGCCATGGCCAGCCTGATTAACAAATTCTCTAACGATCCACCCTGCTAATTTGTTGGGCCCTGCACCTGGTGGCAGTGATTAGCATAACAATTATGGCTGCAGAGGTTAGCAAAGGATACAGGAAACCCCAACAACCTTTCATATGCAACTGTCAACTTCCAGCTCCTGCCCTTAGTATCGATGACGGTAAACAGTCATGTCTGGGACTGCATGTTTACAGCAATCGACCCTGCAGGGGGACCCCATTCATAAGGTATGAGAATGTTGTTTGCAGTAGCCAGAGAGTGGTCTCGCCGCAGCTTCAAGGGAGACCTGCCGCTTTAATCTGGAACCAAAGAGCGATCCATTAACCAGAGAGACTCTTTGATCCACAACAGAAAGGAAGATGGGTGGTACTTAGTATCACATGTTTTCGCCCCTTTACCTTTCCTGTTGCAAAGTACTCTGGTTATGACCTCACGCATACAGGGTATTGTTGGTTTGGATTCCAGGATTGGTGCATTAGTTTAGGCTTAGCCTACACCAATCACTGTGGCCCATTTGGTTTTAAAAGAGGGCTTCTGGCGGATCATCTGAAGACTTTGCAAGGAGTAGCTAGAAGAACTCTTCATTGGACCCTGGCTGAAGGTACAGTCTGCCTTACATCTTCCAACAGTGAAGGAAGGCCAGGACCTCTAAAGAGGGAAACAAGATTCCTCTCCCACGGAACAGGAGATACTGAATCCAAGGACACTGCAGTACTGGTACCCAGGAAGCACACAGGATACTCTGCTAGGTTCTGCAGCAAGCTTCCTAAGTAGGACACGCTAGAAGGTCTCTGAACCCGAAACCAAGGACAAGGCCGCTGCTTGCAACCCACTCCTCGGCTTTGGGTCTGCCTTAAAGGACGACACAAGCCCAGTGAAGAATCTAGGAGAAGTGCCTTGATGAGCATCTACCAACGTCCACCTTAAAGGACATATTTTCCAGCCAGTCGGGTTCCTTGAGGTGCAACCCACTGCAATGCTGCCTGTTATGCCGCAGTCGTTGAAAGACATCCAAGACGTCTCGACCAGTGCTTCAGAACTGCCGACCAGCACCGAGACCGATTCCTGAGCCACTGTGTAGGCCAGCCATCAACTGTTCATCCAGATTTCGTTGTGTGATTGTGTGAACGTATTGCTTCCTGACACGCACAGCTGACTCCTGTCTTGAACTCTGCCCAGAAACCTTCAAAGTGCCCTGAAGCTGACTTGACCCTGTTGAGCACCAAGAACACCTACAGCACCAAGGTACATTGTGGTTATGGTCCCTGGTCCTTTCTGGAATTTTAAGACCAATTGCTCCCTTTGTGCTACAGCCAAGTAACCTTGACCCGACTCCCCTCATGTCAGTATCCAGAGTGAATCCCTTTTCCTTTTTTGAAACTGTCCTCTGCATTCCTTTACAAGGTGGGTTGTATTTCGTAGTATTGCTAGAACGGTCTGTTGTGAAATGATAAGGTAGCTATTTAGATATTTGTATGCAACCTTGACTGGACAGTCCCTTTTATTCACAATCCACAACCTTTCGAAGATGAGCCTGCTGTTCCGTTCAAGTTACAGACCAGGAGGTTTATAATTTGCTTGTGTTTCCAATCTGTTTGGATTCCTTCTGGTGCACTAGAGGTGTGGGGCTGCTTTATAGTTTAGAAACAGATATTCAACCCTGGACCACTGGTGCCCCGGAAGTTGATTCGTCACTCACCAACACCACATTGCGGCTACTGACTGAAAATGTAACACTCATTAACTGGTTTCTCCCAACTGGAGCTGCCAACAGTACATCAAAGCTCTCTTACGCTTCTCCCGCTCAATCTCACTAACGAACCCTGACACCTTCCTTGCATTACAGATTCGCCAGAGCCCAAAGAGACCACGCAGGTGGCAACAATGCGCGGTACAAGAAGCTTTAACATAACATTGCTATCCATGCAGGAGCATCCTTCTCTGAAAGGAACTTGTTGCTAAGCAACAGTGTAAAGGCAAGGCAGGGCTATGCCATTGTTGCGTTCGGCCTTCAAAAGCACAGGGTGAGGTTCAGGCTCCTCTCATGCAGCACTCTTTGGGCTCCCACAAGGTGATGATGAAATAAAATCGAAGTCCTGTGGTAGAGGGTTGAGTTTGTGGGCATCAACTAGCTATGAGAGCGCACATCCGATTTCAGGGATCCAATGAACTTGCAGTAAGACCAGAACAGAGAGGACTTATACCCTGAACTCTAGACCGAACTAGTGCTTGTACCGCCGACTGTTAGTCCCATGCTAGAAGAGAGCTGTACTTCTCAACAGTGATAATGAGAAGAAAACGCACTCCAATTTGGAGAAATTGAGGTACTAGTGTAAAAAATGTGCCCAAAGTAAAATCCAAGGGGCATACCGAGGAAACTGATGTAGGTCGCATCCTAAACCTGGTAGAGTTGTATTTAAAACCAGATAAAAGACTGAGCTTAATGACAGCTGGACCGTCCTTCGTCAGACAGCCGGGAACAGGACACGTGTAAAGAATGCGTTTTGTATTGAAACTCTGGGGTGTGGTTGTCCTTATTCCGCTCCACCGCCTGAGTAAATTGGTTTCTGCAAAACACACCAATGGCACACACCGGCAGCCTTTTCAGCGTTTATTCTGTATTTATTCTCTGGGTGTTGCTTGAAGCGCCACTTTCCGGGAACATGTTCTGTCAGGACTCAATGCGTCATCTAAATGTGCATTTGGCGAGTGTTTCACTGAGACGATTAAGAGTAGACAGGAAGGAAGACTAAGTTGATCATTTACGAAATGCTATGTGGCGTTTTATTTTAAGTTTTTTTTATTGTGACCGCACTTTTAAACTAGCTGTGGCTTTGAAAATCGCAGAATGCAAAAGTAAATGAACACCGTGAATGACGCAGTGCCGCCTGACCTGGGGTGCTGGGTGGGGGAGGGTGGAGGGAGGGTAGTTGGGGGGGGGGGGGGGGGGGGGGGGGAGTTCGGCACTCCGCTTCAATTAGGGATTCCCAATCCCAGCTCTTGTTTTTTCACTTTCTACTTTCACGACTGGAGCAGGGAGCTTAGAGGGGTGTCTGTTTTAGTAACCCCCCTTTCGTACATGAATGCCACCAGATAAGAATTTCTGGTAATCTGGGGTGAGTAGAGGCCGAGAGCGCTGAGGGAACTGCGAGAAATACGCGCCAAAATTAAGAGCACAGAAACGGTAAGGGTTTGCATCCTACCGTTACTCTCGTGCAGTTAACTGCCGAGCGCGGCACGGACTATTGGCAGCCTGTGACGAGTCGAGTTTGTCTCTCCATTAACTGTCCTTCCCACGACACGATGTCTGCCCTGTTGGCTCCCTTTCTTAGATTTCAATTAATCTTGTGGGTCTCGTCAGAGGCTACCTTGCTGCTTCCGTGTTTTCACTCCTTGGAGCAACCTGTTAGGAAAGGAAGAAGGCGATGGATATGGCAGGGGAAATGTGCACAAAATACACAGTAAACAACCTTGAATATAACAACGTGCATTCAATACCCAAGACTCGTGTATACCACTATATGAAAAGGAATGTAGGGTAAGCACTTAGAACCTCCTTATGACTGAAAGGAAAGTCGGCAACTCCTTACCCCCTATGCTATTACAGATACTGACAGCGCTAAGCCCACGTAGAGGGCAAGCAGGGACAGAATCTGTAAGCTGACACTCTAGACGGTACTGTATAAAGAATTTGGAAACAGTACTCACAAGGACCGGAATGACCACATGAATGCCAGTACTCACGAAGACCGGAAAGACCACTTGGATGTCCGTATTCACGAGGACCGGAAAGACCACTCAAAAAGTCAGTACTAACCCACAACCCTGTAAATCAAACAAGAACCCAGAAGGCAGTAAAGGCAAAGAGTGAGGATGACTAAATACCTAAACCCAAGTCAAGAGGCAAGAAGGAATAGTACAGTGTGGAAAACAAAAGATAATCACTCAGGAGCTAGTTACAACAGCTTCCCACACCTAATAATAAAATAGGAAATAAATGTAAAAGTGGAAAGGAAAACATGGCATGGATCCCAATAGAAGGCAAGGATCAGGAGCAGTGAAAACGATATCAAAAAGGGAAACTTTCCCACCCATCCAAGGTGAGAAGGCAGGAAACTAAACCTGTAAAGTAAAGATTAATGCAACAAGTCTTTCAGTAGCAAAGGACAATTTCTAGGAAACCGTGAACACAGGCAATTGGGCTACAGCAAAAGGAAAGCTCAGAGAAAGGCTGCCTGCAGACAGAGAAAGGGAGAAAGGGATTTCCAAAAGGCAGAAATCAATTAGGCATACAAATATGAATTCCAGGACAAGGAACAAGAAACACTAACTAGAAACTGGGCACAAAAACTAGGAACCAGGAACAAGGGACCAGTCACGACAGGAACGCTGCAACAATGACCAGCGCTGGACTGAAGCAAACTGAGGCTTTTAAAGCTGCTTAACGAGCACACCCCTCAGGCGTGTCGCCTGCTGCACCTGCAGCCACAGGTGTTGCCTATCCTCCACCCAGCCTTGTCCTGCAAGGGAGGAGGTGAGGCAGTGAGCCAGGCATTCTGGGAAGCATAGTCATTTGATTAAAGTAGCAGTAGCATGCTGGCTGCCAAAAACCTGGAATGGATCCGGAAGGGAAGTAATTTGGGAAATAAGGTTTTAGCGCTCCCAATTCATCAGGACACTGTAGCATAAGGTTCGGAGGAAATGTCCAGTAGGGAAGAAACCCCAAAACATGCCCCCAAGTGGCGGGAACGGGAGCGAAGGGAGCGAGCCGTGACACAACCTCGCAATTATCTTCCTCATTCTTTTCCTCTTGGTTCCATTCTCCCTTTTCATTATATAATCTGAAGTGGGAAATATTCCGGGAATTGACAGGTCCGGAGAACGGGCTGTCAACATTGACACATTTACCTGGGACACGACCATGTGATTGGGGTCAAGTCTGACTTGCTTTCTGGTCTTCTATACACAAGAGCATTCTCCCCAGTTAGAAGCTTCAAGCTCTTAGCATTTCTTCTTGTGTTGGCTTATCCATAGCTCTCAACCATTTCTGTTGCAAAGGCGGGTGAAATCACCCGATTTTGTTTTTGGCGGGTGAGACGCCCATTGAAATGAAATGAATGGGCGTGCAGGAGGCTTGGCGGGTGATTCAGCCCTTTACAAGGCGGGTGACACCCGCCAAAAGCGTGTGAGTTGAGAGCTATGGCTTATCTTTTCATGCTACTTTTCTTGGAGGCATCCATGACTAGAAGAATGTTGACATCCTTGTCTGGAGGGCTCTCAATGTGAGGAAGTCTGGTCTTCACCTTCTGCCCAAAAAGCAGTTCAGAAGGGCATCTCCCTTGTCGTTCCATGCAGGGAATTCCGGTAGTCGCGGAGCATGTTGCACACCGCCTGGTACAGTGGCATTGGGTGCAGCTCGTTTTGTTGAAGAGCCTTCTGGCTGGCCATTAACTTTTCCACCATGCAGTTGGCCTGAGGTCAGAAGGGGGTATTCTTCCTGTAATGTGTTCCCATATACGGCATTAGCCAAGAAAATTCTAGACTGCTGAATAGTGGGACAATGTCTGATTTTAGTACCTTCGGAATGCCCCATGCTCGGAATGCCCCAGGCTGAGAACATGTCCAACTCTGGGATCACTGCGCTGCCCGCTGTGAAGATCATTTGCATGAAGGGGCACCAGGAGTACTAATCCATGACAACCATCCAGTATTTGCTGTCCCCAAAAGGCCTGAAGAAATCAATTGCTAGGTGAATCCAGGAAGAGACTGGCATGTCAGACATTCAAAATGGCTATGGGTTATTAACCTTGGATGTACACTGGCACAAGTGACACGACTCGGTTGTGTGCTCCACCATTGCATCTTTTCCTGGGAACCACATGGTGCCCATGATTTGACGCTTTGTGGCTACCATTCCTCGACCTTCATGGGTCCGGTCCACAACCGGTTGTAGATCAGTGGGTATTATGATTCTGCTGCCGCACAGTAGTCCTTCTGCAGTCAGAGTTCATCTCTTGCTTGAACACATACAGTTCCTGTGTGAACCATTCTTTATTTCAAGTATTTTCGAGGACTATTTCTCTCATCTTCTGGATCCAATTAGCTTGCAAACTCTTTAGCGTTTTATCCTTCATGATGTGTTATTTGATCATGTTCGGTGTAATTGGCTTCAGGGGTTGTTGCTGGGTGAGAAAATTGATGTATTCTTCTGCCAGGGACATTTTCGTTGAGCATTCAGGGAGAGGGTGTTGTGACATGAAATCCTTGGTATTTTCTTTTCTTGGTCCATTTATGATCGTTAAATTGAAATCCTGTAATCTGAGACCCCATCGCTCAATCCATGGTGATATCTTGCATTGAGGGTTTCTGTACATGGTCACCAGAGCCTGATGGTCAGTTACTATAGTGAATTGTTTTCCTGGGGGAAACATTTGAACATGTTCACAGGCCCACACAACTGCAAGCCCTTCCTTTTCAGGTTGAAAGTGTTTTTCCACATCTGACAAGCTTTTGCTGCATAGGCAGTTACTGTTCTGGGAGCTTCTCACTCTGGACAGTGTTGAGCTAAGATGGTACCTAGGCCTACCGGACTGGCAACAACTGTCAGTTTTGTACATTTTGTCGCTTTGAAAAAAGTAATGTGTTCTGCTGGCACAAAGTCCGTCTTGATCTGCATGAACACCTCTTCACACTCGGGAGACCACTGGAAAGCCATGCCTTGCTTGGTGAGTTCACTGAGCGGGGCACTAGTGGTGTTAAAATCCCTGATGTATTGGCTGCAGTAACTTGCCATTCCTAGAAATGATCTGATTTCACTTAAATCCTGTGCGGCTGACATCTTGGGAATGACGGCCACGTTACCTGGGTCAGGGCTCATCCCTTTGTGTTTGTGTGAGAAAATCTGTCCAAAGAACGTTAGGTGTGATTTGTGAGAAGCACATTTTTTAAAGTTCAAAGTTAGCCCTGCTTGCATCAGTACGGTGCATACTTGTTGGGGAGCTTGATTGAGTTGTTCAGTGGTGGCCCCAAAGACCAGAATGTTTTCACTGTAATTGAAACAGTTCCTCATGGATGAATTACTTTTTGGATGCTCACTTGAAAGATCTTTGCTGCTGAAGATATGCCAAAACTGAGTCTCTTATATCTGAATAGGCTGATGTGCATGGCAAACGTGTTGATATATTTGGATTGCTCATTTGATCTGCTAGTACCATTTGTTTAAGTCGACCTTTGTGAATATTTTGGCTCCAATTAGCAGGCTGATCATGACATCAAGGTGCATTCCAGCATGTCTTTCATGCCCAATCGCTTTATTCGATGCATATCTTGTCAAGTGTTCCTTTCTTGGGTACTGCTAAAATATGGGAAAACTATGGTGTTGGACCGCTGTCCTCATCTGATAGACATTGTATTGTGAAAACATAAAAATTGATGAGGCTGGGAAGCCCAAAGGAAACACACCAACACAGGTTACAAAGGACATACAAGTGCTTTATTTAAAAACTACAACAGTTACCAAAGTCAATTGAGAAACGGATTGCTATTCGGCTCTCAGAGTAACGTAACGAACTTCAACGAGGGTTCGATGCATTAGTAGAGAGACCGTACATTGGAATATTTGGGTCTTTTATATGGTTTGTCCAGCCCTTGGCCAACCCTCTCGCGGGTTAACCATTCTTGGGATCAGGCCTAGGGTTCCTTGCCAGGTCAATCCTATACTGTATGCATTTTGATCAGTTTTGCTGATATAGTTGTTCATTTACACATAGGTCAGCAATAGGACAAGGTCTCAGTTCGCGACCCCGACAAGTGGCCTGCAGGCATATTAATTATTCGTGTGTGCGGAGGTCACAAATGCCAGAATCTTCTCAGAACGTCATTCAGCCTCCATTTTGATGTTCAGGGTGACTTCCACATTACAAGAGAACCTAAAATGGCGGCTAAATCCAAGATGGTGACTTACATTACTTTCTTTAAGGTCAAGACCTTGCCGCAGAGTCTATTCGCATGATATTTTAGACAACTTGGCGTAGGCCAACACACATCCAATTACTGAGATAGGAGGCATAATATCATTTCGATTCCGACAGACCCTCCTTTTGGCCTATGCCAAGTGCTAATATCATTTCTAATACTTTTGCAAATAACTCCATGCATTGTCATCCATACATCCCAAATCATTGTCTGTAATGTCTATAGCCATTAGGTCGTTCATCAAAACCTCTTGTAACATGAACTCTTTAGATGCTGTATCTGGGGCATGTATTCTGTGCCCTACTGTGCTCACTGCTTGAGCACAACATCCCCCTAGCATTCCACATATACTGGGAAGACACTGAAAACAGCAACAAAGGAATAGCAGGATCCCCAAAATAACCAGAATGACAGAAAGCACCTTCCAGCCCCAAGATCGTAAAGAATCCCAAAACCAAGTGCTAAGATTTCAATCTCCTACAGGGATATGCACTTCAGAACTAAGGATATGCAAGTTCTGTATTGCTTTAAAAATTGTCGGCGAGGAATCTGGTGCGAAAACACAGCAAGTGGACCCCACGAATTTGCATACTCCACCTCGTTCTGCCAGAATGACATCTAATGCCATCCGATTTTGGAGTGCTACCAATCTTATTGCTTTTTGTTCTAGTGTCATATTGTAGAGTATGTCCGTGGTCCGGTTGATCGTTCTCTCCAGTACCCTTGCTAATCCCCTAATGTTCTCAGAGTTTGTTATCTGTCCCCAAAAGGGCACAACTGATTTTGCTATATCTCCCAATACTTGCCCAGGGGTATCTCCGTTCTCGTCCCGCCGTGGGCGAGCCTTAGAAACCTCCAATGTACTAGCTACAAATACCCCAGGTAACAGGATTCGTAAATAACAGGTTCCCTGCCAATCCTTGGGCAACCAGGGAAATGCTAAACTACCACAAACAAAATAAACAGGCCCCCCTACATACAGAGGTCTGTTTTCTCCAGTCAAATTTACAATGTTCACACAACCTTCAAAATCTCCCATTGGCCAAGTGCCATTTCTTTGTACACAAAAGGGGACCGAATCAGGGCTATGATTTATAGAGTAGGAAGGAGGCACAGCGTCCTTATTGCCTATCGGAGCCTTTTTAAAGGAAATTAGAGTTTGAAAGGGAAGAGATAGTTTATCAGACGGCCTAATAGAAGCGACGTTAGGTTTACTTCTATTTGCAAAAAGCGAGCATCCCAGGGGAGTCAATTCCCGTTTCTCGAAATCATTCAAATTAGTTCCATCAAAGTTCCCTGAGATGCTATCATTCCATCAGCCAAAGAATAGTGCTCTAAGAGAGGCATAGCAAGCAGTTGTTAAAGGTAAAGGGTGAATATACCATCCTAGCCCCTTGTTCCCATGTTGCGGTAAATGAGTGCAAATCCAACAATTACTCTTGTTAAAAATAGCATGCGTTGCATTCATTACTATCATCAAAGTGTTATTATGATACTTTCGTCTATGTTGGGAGTCTCTAGGGGACAGAGTGTGAAGGTGTACAGAGGGAGTCAAAGCAGTTGGTACAATCTCGATCGGTAGTAGAGGTTTTAGAGGATATCTTTCTTCAAAGTACCAAAGTCCTACAGCAGTAATTGCAAAAATACCAATTATCAAAACACAGCAATACGTTTTCGGGGCCGAGGCACATTGTTCATTGTCCAAGTTGGTCACCCCCCTATTCACAAGTCCAGTGCGGGGAGCAGCAGTAGAGGTGGCAGGCATTGTAGTTCCTCAATCGACGACCCCAATGTTCGTTGCTGGTGGCGCTACGGTCGCGCGATTTCTTAGTCCTTCCGAACCCTAGCCGGCAGAATCCCTTTTTTTTTCCTTTTATTCAACAGAAACTTTCTTATACAAAAGAAAAACTTTCAACCACTTCTCTTTTCCAAATGCACAGAAAGACCCGTGCCGTAGTTCTATTTTCTTCGTCAAAGGTTGTACCTGGTGGTACCCAAGACTGTTTGATCCAAAAATAAGGTGTCGTCACTTCCTGAGGGAAGCGACGTATCAGAGGCGACGGAAGTCGCAGAACTTGAAACAGTGTTTTCCGGAAGTGATTTTTCAAATGAGTGCGGAAACGAAATGGACTGTTCCCCAAGCTCCACGGGCTCAGAGAAATTCTCCGACGCACTCACAGCGCTGTTTGCTACTCCAAGATCAGAGACTGTAGCATCAGCGAGGGGATCTGCTTGTTCTGTAACGTGTGGCGTCGGGTGAGGAAGTTTCTTGACATGCTTCGCGTGGATCCAGTGTTTCTTCCCAGCAACCCGCACTGCTGTCCGGATGACCAACAGTACCTGGTAGGGTCCCTTCCAACGAGGAGCTAGACAGGAAGACCTTTCGTAGGCCTTCACTAGGACCCAACTTCCAGGCTGTATATCGTGTCCTGGGCCCGTGAACCGTACAGGTAAAGCTGAATAAACCTGGTGATAAATGAAATACAGGTTTTTAGTTAACTGGTTACAGTAGTCTACAAGCAATACATTTTACACCTCTCTCAGGGCTTTAGGCTTTGGGAGACCCCAAATGTTACCAGTCCTCCCCATCACTACCTCAAATGGAGAAAGCCCAGTCTTAGTTTGAGGTGTGGTACGCATAGCTAATAATACAATAGGTAAGGCATCTGGCCATTTCAGTTTGGTATCGGCACATGTTTTTGCAAGCTTATTCTTTAAGATACCATTATGTCTTTCCACCAACCCAGCACTTTGAGGATGTCTGGCTGAGTGAAATCGTTTCTCAATATGTAACGCTGTGCATATCTGCAAAATTACTGCTGCAACAAAATGAGGACCATTGTCCGACCAAATTACCCTTGGGAGCCCAAATCAAGGAAATAATTCTTTTACCATAGTCTTTGCAGTGGTCATGGCAGTAGCATCTTTAACAGGGAAAGCCTCGACCCATTTACTAAAAGCACAAATAATTACAAGAACATATTTCAGATTGTTACACCGTTCCATCTCAATAAAATCAAAGTGAATGACCTCGAAGGGAACAGAAGGGGGCCCAAAGCTGCCCCTTGGAGTTACTGTCCCCTTGCCCACATTGTGCTGCAAGCAGATCATACAGTTCCGGACATGACGTTGTGCAGTCTCCAGAATCTTGTTATTCACCCAAACTTGTTCTAACAATTTCGTGATCTGCTGAGCACACACATGTGTAGGACCGTGTGCCATCGTAACCATTGCCAGTACATATGAATCAGGGAGCAACCATTTTCCTTCAGATGTATCCACCCATCATCTAGTTTCCCCATTCCTTCGGCCCACCTTTTAGATTCTTCTACTGTGGCATCAGTTTGAATATCTCGCACACACCCAATACCTTCATCCATTACATAAGCATCTTTCATTTTCCTTAGAGCATACACGTCCGTGCTAAGGTCGGTGGCCGTTTGCCTGGCTATCAGGTCCGCAAAAGCGTTCCCTTTTCCCACATCATCTATGACCTTATGATGTGCTGCACATTTCATGATTGCTAACTGCCTAGGGAGCAAGAGTGCCGAGAGCAATTGCACTATCAAGGGGCCATGCTGAATCTTGGTCCCATGTGAGGTCAGGAACCCTCTTTCCGACCAGAGCCTCCCAAAGTTATGAGCCACCCCAAAGGCGTACTGGCTATCAGTATATATATTTACTATACGCCCTTCGGAGAGTTCACAAGCTCGGGTCAATGCTATAATCTCTGCGGCCTGCGCGGAGTTATACGAAATTCTTAGTTTCAACAACTTTACTCAACGTAGTAACTGCGTAAGCAGCTGTAGATGTACCATCTGAAAGTTTGAAGCAGGAGCCATCACAAAACAGCTCCCCTTCTGCATTGTCCAAAGGAGTATCTATAAGATCTATCCTGCCCTTCGTTTCTTGTTCAGTGGTATACAGGCAGTCATGTAATTCTTCGTCACCGCAAACAGTGTTTTGCGGGAAAGGTAAGAGTTCAGCCGGATTAAGAACACAACACCTCTTAATTTGAATGTGAGGGGCAAACAGAATTAATTCATACCTTGTTAACCGTGCAGAGGTGAGGTGTTGCGTTTGAGTTTTGTTCAATAGGATATCTACAGAGTGAGGTACCATCAAAATCAAATCCTGGCCTAGGACCATTCCCTCACTCTGTTTTACAGACACGGCAGCAGCAGCGACAGCTCACAAACATCTTGGCAAAGCGCATGCGACAGGATCAAGGGCGGAGGAGTAGTAGCCGCACGGCCTATTCTTCCCTCCGTGTTCCTGTGTTAACACAGCCAAAGCACATCCATCACATTCATGCACAAACAACGCAAAGGCCTTGTAATAATTTGGAGTACCCAGAACCGGTGC
The DNA here is from genome assembly GCF_040938575.1 of Ambystoma mexicanum. Lineage (NCBI taxonomy): Eukaryota > Metazoa > Chordata > Amphibia > Caudata > Ambystomatidae > Ambystoma > Ambystoma mexicanum. The sequence continues at coordinate 682,779,671 of NC_090925.1, forward strand.
AGAGCATAACGCGGTTTTGAGAAGCTCAAATGATCGTTGATGATCCGATTTCCATGGCAGTGGCAGAGAAATGCCCTTCTTCGTCAAAGCCAACATCGGTTTTATCACTAGTGAAAAGTTTGGGATCCACAACCTACAGTAAGAAGCCATACCTATTAAGGCTCTGACTTCCTTCTGTGTATTTGGAACAGACATGCCAGAAATGTGTTTTATTCTTTCAGGTGTCAATCTTCTTCCCTCCTTTGACAGGAGGTAGCCTAAATAGGCGACCTCCTGACAACAATATTGAAATTTTTTGAGCGAAGCTTTATGACCATTTTTAGCTAGATGAACAAGCAACAGTACAGTGCCTTCTTTAGAAGCACTTTCAGAGTCTGCAGCCAAAAGCAAATCATCGACATATTGAAGCAGTGTACAAGTAGGTGGCAATTCAAGGGTGTCGAGCTGCTCTTTCAAAGCTCTACTATAAATGCTTGGACTTTCAGTATACCCTTGAGGTGCCCGAGTAAATGTAAATGAACGTCCCCCCAAGGTGAACGCAAACAAATATCTACTCTCCTCATGTATAGGAATGCTAAAGAAAGCATTTTTAAAATCCACAATGCTGAAGTGCGTAGCCGTAGCAGGGATCATTGTCAATATCGTTGTTACATCAGGCACAATCGGAAATTGTGGGGCGACGACTCTGTTAATAGCACGAACATCAATTATGAACCGGTATGGGATTGCATTGTCGCCTTTCTTATAAACAGGCAAAATCGGACTGTTACATAAACTACCTGAAATCTCCTCGATCACCCCACGATGCACATAATCGGAGACAATACATTTCAAAGCACGCTCGCCCTCAACTGATATTTTATACTGCGGAATGCGTGGTAGTTTAATTCCATGTTTCAAAACTATTTTAACGGGCTCAATCTGTAGTACCCCGACATCATTGTCGTCAACCGCCCATAAACATTCCGGGACAATGCTAAACTCAGGAGGCAAAGGTCGAATCAGAAACTGAGAATTAGGAAGTTGCTGTGGTGAAACCGTCAGCCGTACTCCATCAGAGGAACAATGAATTACTGCATTCAATTTCTTTAATAAATTTAACCCCAGCAAATTCTCTCCACAGTTCGAAGTCAAAAGAAAAGGGCAATGGTCCGTAAAGGGACCCAAAGAAACAGACACCGGCGAAGAAACCGGACAGATAATTGGTATACCAGAAAACCCTACAGAAACATTTGTTTGCCCTGACAGTGGAATGTTTGGAACCCGAGAATGATCAATGGAGCACTTCTGTGCTCCAGTGTCTATCAAAAAATGGTGTTTCCTATTCCCCACTAATAATTCAACGTAGGGGCCTCTCTGTTTAATGGGAATAGGTGAAGGTTCCAAACCCTGCTTCGGGCAGTCCTAATGAAATAGAGTATCGTCGGAAGGAAACTCTTCAGAAAGGTAGGCAGCAGAAGGGTGATCAAATATGTTCCTCGAGTCCATACTTGAGGTCTGATTTTCCCGTGAAAAAGGTTGCTGAGGATCTTGCAAAAACTGTCCTCTATCAGGGCCCCCTGCTCCGGGGGGGCCCCTAGGTCGTCTACCCATACTCCCAAACGCACTGTTTGACCTTTGTCGAAGGACGGGGCACTGTGCTCGCCAATGACCCTCCTGGCGGCAATAACCACATTGATTAATATTCACAGAACCCAAAGGAGCATTTCCTTTTGGGAGATACTGACCTCTGGTCTGTGTCGTGCCTCCTCTGGGGTTTCTAACAATTTGTTGTAATAATACTTTGGTTTTCAAATCTCCTTTCCTCTTCTCTATTTTCTCCTTCTCATTATTAACACGGTTCTCATAATACTGAGCCATGTGCAAAACTTCAGATTGAGATTTTGCCTGCCAAGCGCTCTCAGAGAACATAATCTGTGATTGGATGTCGGGCAACAATCCACGTACAAATGTGTCCACAAACAACCTTTTCCCAGACCCTGTACCCAAGTCCTGCCCACTGAAGTCAGAAAATACCTGCTCGAATCTGTTAAAGAATTCGGTGGCGCCTTCAGTTTTCCCTTGAACACAGGCCATAAGCTTGTCCCAAATAATTATTTTCTCTGGAATTATAGTTTTTAATTTTGCGACAATTCTATCCGGCAAAGTAAGTATTACCTGAGGTGGTTTCTCACCTGCTGGTCTTTCCCCATCAACCCTAATCATATTAGCCCACGTATCTCCCAACCCTGGCACATCGTCTATTGTCTGAACCTGCTTCCATACATCTACGGGTAGGAGTACAGGGAATAGCAAGTCAATATCACTTAAGGTGAACACAGAGGACTGCAAGACGGACTCTATCTCTTTGTAAAACCCTGTTGGGTTTTTCCTAATATCGGGAACTGATTGTCTAATAGTGTTCACTTCCTGTCATGAAAACGGGACGTGAACAAATTGCGATACATAATGCGCAGGGATATCCACAGCGGGTGCACCAGTCCCAGCGTTAGCGGGAATCTCAACCTTTGGGACAAAGGTCGGAGGAACCTCTCTCACAGGCAACTGAGATATAGGTACCTTTGGCCGCTTACTAAGCAACAGAGCCAGGTCGAGCGCTAAGGCAGCCGAAGAAGTGTTGGGCGAAAAAGCCCTTTTACAAATCCCCAACAACTCTATGGGGCAACTAACCTTCTTTCTTACACATTTTTCTTGCAGGTACTGTACCATTACCTTTCTTTGCATTTCTACTGTATACTGACTATACGTGTCATATACTTCATCTGGCGGAATCGATGAATCCGAGATCCATCGAATCGCATGTTTGGTACAAATTCGTACTTCCTCAGGTGCCGATCTACGACACGGAAGGAACCGTTTCTGTACATACATACTATCGTCTTCATCATCCTCATCTCGTGACTTTTCAAAGTCCTTCCTATACTCAAACAATCTTTCAACATGACCATGTACTTTCTGCTCTGTGTCC